>NC_140489.1:45205122-46405122 GCF_964271855.1 Acomys minous
TCTCCTGCTGCTAAATGCTGCTTTTAACAGAAAAAAAGACCAATTTGGTTCTTGCCCTTGGAGAATTTACACCTGAGATATGTGATGAGGAAATGAACACTTTAGGGACAAATTGTTAAAATGTCGCCTGGGAAATGTGATCTAGCTAAATAAAAAGAACATTGGTCCCAAAGAGAGCTTCGGCCTGTCCCAGCCCTGCTCCTAGAACGCCTTGTGGCCCTGCTTGAGCTTCACTCTGAAGGCAGAGAGAGCGTCCACCCCACAAGCGCCTTGCTCCTGCTTTTCTGGAGCAGTCAAGCAAGGATACAGTGAACAGAGCATCCGCACTCCATACGAAACGATTACGTTGGGGAAGCCAGGCGGGAGGACAGGGAGCCTGTGATTCCCGGAAGGAAACTGTGCACCCAGGATTAGCAAGAAGGGCAGACAGAACTGCCAAGTCCAGCCCCAAGGATGCCAAGGCTGTCCCTCTGAATGAGGGGTATCAGTCCAACTCTTTCTGTCCACTGCTGGTAAACTCCTTGGGGAGCTTGAGGACATACTGAGTGGAAGCGGCCTCTGCTGGCCCCAGGGTCTGAACAGCCTCCGAGGAACAGGATTCTCTCTAGCCCACAATTACTACTAAAGAAGAAAAACAATGATATTACACAAGTTCTTCAAGGAAGAAACATGAAGAAATGGGGGAGCAGGGACTTAATTTCACCCATTATGCCTTCTTGAGTGTCCACCACAATTGGTAACTACAAACACAAAATGACACACAAATGTAATTGGTTCCAACCATTGAAGACACATCATCTTAGGCAAGACTTTGAAACCATTTTCGTTTTTTTCTGAATTTCATTCAAGATTAGTCCTGGAAAGCATGGAGGGGGACGGGTGCTGTTTTTTATCAGGAGACTCTTACAGCAGACACAGTTGAGAAAGAAACTACCAGTTCTTGCAACATTTTGCAGAAAGCATGCTGAGAACTTTGTAGAAACAGAGTGCTATGTGTGATTTCAAGATGGCCTCGGGCAGGTGTGGTGGTACATGCCTTTAATCCCAGCACCTGGGAGGGAGAGGCAGGTAGATCGTTGTGAGTTCGAGGCCAGCCTGGTCTACAAAATGAGTCCAGGACAGCCAAGACTATACAGAGAAACCCTGTCTTTAAAAACAAAAAAAACAACAACAAAAAAGATGGGCAAGGATCCCCTGCAGTACACCATGGACCTGTGTGCCAGAAACTCAAGTTGAAAGTCTGCACAACCAGAGGATGGAATTTGTCAAGTAAATAGCTCACACATACACAGAGACAGACAGAGACAGAGAGGCAAGGACAGAAATGGACACACCCAAAAGGGGGCAAAGGTCTCCTTTTGTTGACCTCACACCGAAGGAAATGACTTTATCTCCTCACCCATCTACCTCTACTGATGAGTTTAATCAGCTGGCTCAGGCCTCTCAATCCAAGCAGTAGACACATGGCCTTGGCTTCCCCAACAATCAAGGAACCCACAATCACCATCCTCCCAAGAGTCTTAACACCTTTCCAGGGCTTACTCATCAAAGCTTACAACAGCAGAAGTCTTGGTGTATGTGGTACTAAAAAGTTTTTTTAAAGTTATTCAAAGGTGAGAATTACCTTCCTTATTAGTTAGAGAGTCCTTAGAACTAAGAGCACTTTCTTAGCCCACAAGCTGAATGTTAGGCTGCGTGCCTAACTCCATAAGGGTGCGGAGTTTGAAGAAGACAGGGTGTATGACACAAAGCAAGAACGGGGGGTGGGGGGGGCAGGGGGGGAGTACAAAAAGGCAGCAAGACAAAACCTAGCAACAGCATCGAGAATCTGGCATTTCCACTATCAAACCTGCAAAAGGAAATGTCACAGGAAAGGTGTTAGACTAGGCGAGGAAGTTGAGAAATGGAAATGGGGGAAGGGCATAGTAAATAAATGCTGTGCTCCACTCAGTGTAAACTTCCTAAGCTACACCTCTCTCCCATCTAGAAAGTAACTAAGCACCACAGAGGGAAGAAACTGTGTGACTGGGATTGCTGTCCTGTTTTCTAACTTGCGTGTGACAGGTGGAACTGGAGGCCCTCATTTGGTTAACAAACACTTGTCCTAATTACATGTTGGATTGCTTATTTTATGTAACCACAAAAATGCCCCTTGTTGAACATAGGGCACCACTTCACTTAACAGTGTAAGTTCCAGCCCTTCAGAGGCTATTTATTGATTTTATTTTGTATGTATTTACTTTTGTTTATTTATTTGTCTATTTGTCTGTCTGTCTGCTTATTGAGATAGGAAATCATGTAACCCAGGCTTGGATCACAGGTGTGTGTTGCCATGCCTACTTAATGCAGAGCTGAGGACCCAGGTACACACTCTACTAGCTACACCTCCAGACTTCCCAAATACTTTGATGAGGTTTCCAACGACCTTGGGGGGAAGAGATGCAGCTATCAGGTACTATTTTTATTTCTCCATTAAGGATAAGTAACTATGGTTTAAAATGACATTTACTAGGGAGGGGCACAACCTGGCACAGCAGCAGCCCTGTATGGAGGTGAGAGGAGAACTTGGTTCTCTACTTCGCTGTGTTCCTGGGAATTGAACCCAGGTCAACAGGCTTGGTGACAAGCACCTTACTGAGCGTCTCTCCAGCCCTTAAGTGGCTCCCCAAGGCCACTCACTCCAAAGTAGCACAGCAGAGACATGGTGGATCTCCTTGCCCCGGTACTCTATACACTAGCCAACCCACTCTAGAATGATCTAACAATAAGAAGCTAAGTCTCCTTGACCCAAAGGCTCTGATAGAAGAAATGTCGGGCAGAACATGCTTGCAATGGATGACTACTATATGCCATCAACATACCCCTGTTGTGGGGTAGTGCGTTATACTTTCAAGATGTGTTTACTGGGGTAAAAATGACTCACATGAAGATAGCAAGGTGTTGCTGGGGTAGAGCTCCACCGTCAGTCCACCTAACCATCCTGCTAGCAGCTGAATGACATCAGTTAGAAACAAAGAACTGTACAGGCCACACTCTGTGCCTCTTGGGGACTCTTGGAAATCACATGGAAAAAAGGGACAGGATGGCTTGCAGGTGGCCACTGAGGAAACAGAAACTGAGACCCAGACTTCCGGGCTGTCAAATGCGGTGGATAACAAGAAAAGAAACCACACTGGACTTCAGTCGTTACAGACTGATGTCCTCCCGGAGGGAGCCACAGGAACACAGCAACAGCTCACAAAAGAGGTGTTAAGTGCAGGTGGCTCAGAGGAGAGGGGGCGCTTCCAATTAGAATGGTCTCAGAAGGCTTTTGTAAAAGATGAACTATGAATGATGCTTTAGAGAATGCTTGGGCCTTGGTGAGGCAGAAAGAGAAATGGAGAGTAGAAAGGAGTGCTCCCCACTCTTTACGGCAGAGACTGTCTGAGAAAGATTTCTGCGAGGGGCTGTGACAGCGATCTACCTCAGGACCTCCAAATTTTCCCCTCATTCACAAGGTCACAAGAAGTCTCCCTAAAAAGAAAAAAAATGATGAACAACACCTGAGAGGCTTATCAAGACCAGTGTGACATTACCATGAGTCCATGAGCCTCCATATTTGTCTCTACATGGCCACCTGTTCACTGACAAAAGATCTCAGGGCTGATATTCAAACTGCCACTCCAAGGAGCCCAGTAATGTTGTAGAAGCAAGTTACGAATATATTGCCTGCAAGTATGCTAACAGCTTCAGAAGACTGTATGGGCCTCCTACTTTTCCTATTTCCAGTAAAACTGAAGTGATCTAGCTCAAGTAAAAATCATCATGTATCACAAAAGAGACTCTAGAGATCATTCTAACTTCATAGGTAGAGATCATGATCTTGAGCCACTTCCTCTAATGCACACACTAATTTGTAGATGCGGCAATTAAACATGATGCAAAGAGCAACTGTGTACAGATTTTTGATAACTGTGAGGCCTCACTTAGCAAATGAAATCTCAAAATCCTATATATAGCTTTGGACACACACACAGTCTTAGTTGGCAAACAAAGATAAAACAAGGAAAACCCCAGGCCTTTGGTTTCTAATGATGCTGTTTGACGCTTTATATCAAGATGCCTGCAAACCCAATCCTAACTCTCCAGAAGAACTGATTGTTCCCTTTAATGCTGTCAAAGCTGCAGAAGCAGCATGTTAACTCCAGAGGGAGATTACTTAGTATATGACTGTGAATCTGCAATTCTTCAAATGTCTCAAATGGCATGCCAGAGACTTTTCCCACTGACCCGCTGGCTCCTGTTCCTGGGAGTACTGTGGGAAAAAGAGAGACTTCTTTGGCTTTAAGGAAAGCTCAGATATGTGGCTGGGTCTTACTGAAGGCAGTAAGGCCTGCATCGATCCTGGTTTTCAACATATTTTGTAAACACAAGTTTGCAATGGCATATATCTGTCTTTGAGTTCATCCTTCCCTTAGAGGAAAAGTCGTGCGAAACACTCTATGATCTAGGACCCCTCTGCTTCCTAAAGGTACTGCTTACGCAAATTAATCCAGACTATATTGGCTTAGACTGGCCGAGGGTGGCGAACAAACTTTCTCAGCTTTTGATGCTCCACGTATTTCCTTAATTCTATAGCATCTGATCAGTGCCTGCTCTTTTCTTCTACGACCGTCTGTGCTCCAGAGCTGGTGGGAGTCTCTCTTTGAGGATATGTCTCTAAGTTTACACATAGTTTGTGTCTCTCTCTCCTAGTAGAGCAAGAATGCTCAGCTGCTCAGTTACAAACCAGGTAAAGAGAGACTCAAGCCAGAGAGCAGCTCTTCAAACCCACCCCTTCCCACAGTCCAGAACAGACGGGTAAACACAGCAACTCCTCCACAGTATTTACCAATAAAGTAATACTAGACCTCAGCCAGGCCAATGTAGACGCTGAGTCGTTGCCGTAAAGATATTTTGTCTCTCAAGGCTAGCACACTTACTACTTAGCAGCTTACAGAAAAGTTTGCCGACTTCTGCTTTACATTAAGCCCATGAAACCAGAGAAGTTTGGGGAAATTTTGGAAACCACTTATAAAGCACTACACTTACTTAACAATAATATACTGAACACCTTCTGGCACTCTTCTAGACACTGGCAATCCCGCCACGAGTCAGACAGCGGGAGCCTCTGAGAAAGGACACACACAAACATGACTACTGTAAATCTCAGATGGACAGAGCAGGCTATCTAGAGAGTGGTGAGATTCTGGAGGGGCAGATAGCCACTCTTTAGAAGATGCAAAGCCATGAAGATCATACTTGGGAAGGTCCATAAGAAATGCATGATCAGGCTAAAATGTACAGAAAGACTTGGTACTGCCTGGGACCAAAGGCTTGAGGGGAGGGAAAGCTGGTGGTGCCCATAAGAAAAGCAGGAAAAAGGAGCGTGAGCAGGATCAAAGCCTGGGCAGAGCAGACTGTGGTGATGACAAGAGGCTCGCAGAGACACAATCAGAACAAATCTCCCACTTAGAGACTGCAGCTGGGTTGGGACAGCGCTTGCCTGGCATGAACAAGGCCCCAGGTCTGATCCCCCAACACCACAAGAAAGCAACTTCTCAGCTTTCGTCTCTGCTGACTGAAAATTCTACCAGACAGAAAACTAGCATTCTGCATTAATTTCTTTCCTTTGATCTGCTGAAAACTACCTGAAACTTCAAAGGCTGGTAGCTCCAGAGAACCCTGTTAGAGACAGCTAGAGGCAATGAGCCAGCCCCCAACCCCTGCTGAGTAAAGTTCTCACAAAAGAAGGCATAAACTGACCATTTAAAATTGGATTCTTTTCATGAAAGGGAAATTCCCCCTATTAAGCCTAATTGGGGCCATTTTCCTAAGTCTGTGGGACTATTCATTCAATGAAGTAAAGTCCTGTCTCACTCCACCTCACGCACCATCTGCATGCATGAGCCACCCAAACTCTTTCAAAGCAGCTGGCTCAGAGACATCTCTGCCTGGTTTGGCTGAAAGGCGGAGTCCTTTAAGGCCCAAGAGACATGCCATGGGGCTCAGTTGGTCACATTCAAACTAAATGGGAGTTTTCAGGGAGATAGTGTCAGCATGCTGGTGACCAACCACCCAGCCAGTCTCCTTCATTAACATCCTTTTCCTTTTTGGGAGATTTGTTGATCTGAAAGGACAACAAAAATAAAGGAAACTGAAGTTCTTCTAAGAAGCTCAAGCAGAGATGTTCTAACTAAACTCAGACTTACAGTGAACAAGCAGTCTAACCTTAGAGAGACGGAGGGGGTCTGTGAGGGATTCTGGAGGTAAGACAACCATGGGCCTTCACTAAAACTTCCTATTGCCTGGGTCTATACAGAAAGCAGTGCTGGCCCAGTCTCCTTTAAGTTGTTTAAACTGTAGTTTTATAAACTGCCAAACAGCTAGATATTCAGTTAGCTTACACTTTTTATTTCTCAACAGCAGCAGTTTTATTCTGTTTCCCATAGTCCCTGTCTCTTCCAACTCTTTGTCTATGCCAGTGTCAGGAATTATTGGTATTTTTCATAATCGGTTATACCAATATTCTATAAACAGTTAAAAAGAAAACAAGCTATTTCTTGGACTTAAGTTCATAGCAAAAACAGGAGGCTTAATATAGAGGCAAAAAAGTATGCTTGGCAACATGCAATGTTCCAGATCTCCTATGCACAACTATAAGTTGTTACATTTTTAAATGAGAATGATGAGTGCTACACAGCTGAAGAAAAATGACAGGTAGAGGGAAAATGAAGATCCTTGTGTGTTTAACAGACAAAATAAAAAGTTCTTCCAGGACTCACCCAGGCTCGCTTACATCACTCACCTTCTAGAAACATGGTAATTTTGTCATAACCTCAGTATCATTTTTCAAAAGATTTGGTCTGCAAAAGATCTGTGAGCAGCCAGTAGACAGCTGCTCAACAAAGAAACCTTAATTCAGACAGCAAGAATGATGGACAGGATGCCCCCTTCCCCCATGCCGCCGCAGAATAATGCATCTTAAATTCACGTCTTTTAGATATCTCCAATGAATTTTGTTAAATCCTGTTTAAGTGTTTAGTTTTTTAAGGTAGAAAGAAACCCAGGACCAAGAAGAGACTCCACGTTACAGTGTAACACACGACGGCCTCCAGCAGCATGATGCTTGATGGCAGGGCCTCTCTCTACGCTGCAGCGGCTTTTCCCTCCCAGTAACACTAGACTCTGTGCTCCCCCAAGCCTCTCTTCCAGTTGACAAGAGCTTCAGGGCAGTTTAGTCTTCCTATGGCCACAGAGACGCACCCCTAAGCACCTGGGAAGAATCTCTTCCCACACCTGCTCCTTCATGAAGGGCCTGTGAGGTGATGGATTTGCCCTGTGGTTGGCTTCATCTATAGCAACACTAAAAATCTGCAGGGCAAAAGAGTTAGTTAACGCAGGGCCTCAAATGTAAAAACAAGGAAGGTGCACTGCTTAGGTTGCCCGGCGCTGTATTTATCTGCCCATATCACTATTCTATTACCTCAAACATTCTACCATTAAAGTGGGCGCTGGTGGACAGAAACTTATTTTCATTTAATTCAGTTGCCAATTATAGGCTGGAAAACATTCAGGGCAGTCTATGCGGATGGAAGCCACTGCCCAGGGAGGGTCTCTGAGGGCTTGCTCAGAAGAAAATCCAACCCACAGCATGGGGTAAGCCACCTCCTGCTTCACTTCAAGCAAGAGGTATAATTAAGTGAGTTTACATACCTCTCACCAAGTTTTTAGGACTAAAGACTACACATCTCTTGGTAGGTAAACAAATGGAGAAGTCTTTGTATGAGATTGACTTTCAAAAAAAAAAAAATACACAAAGAGCCAGGTTTCAAGTAAATGTGGGTCTTCTTTTCCATTTTATTCTTGTTTTTGTCCCCTCACCATCCCTGTAAAGAGCTATGTGGAGGGCAGTTTTTAAGTCAAGGGTTTTATAAACCTTTAAGGCCTCACTACATCATGAAGTACATGACTAAATAGCTGCCATGTGTGTTAGGTTATGCAGGGAGGAGCTGAAGGTAAAAGGGGGCTTCATTTCACTAAGAAATGTTTGTATGACCCCAAGTACACAGGGATAGAAGTATACAAACCAAATGTTGGTTGATAATAAATTGCAAAGACATTTATTTAGAAGCAATTCTTTGGTACACATATAATTTTTACCATTTATAAGAGCAAATTTCCATACCAATGAAACAAAGCTAATCAGCAGCTAATCAACACATCAGCCTTCACGCCTCTCAATGCGGCAGAACGCACACTATAAAAAGCATCATCAGGAGCGTCTTTGGTAAACACTATACCATAGCTCATCTGGTGGGATTATGGGCTGGGCCAAAACACCAGAAACACCCTGAGAGAACGCTTCAAACTTCGGCCTAGTAAATGTTTTGATACAACTGCTAGAGTTGAGCTCCCACAGGCTTCAACAGTCTAGACCAACCACAACGGAATCACTCCTGCTAACTAGCACGAAATCAAATTAAGTTTTCCGGAAGCAAATAAATCCCCAAACAGACCAGTTTTTCCAGAAAGCAGGGGCCTCTGTGAATCAGTACAATAAGGAAGTCCTCTCTGCTTTACAAACAGGAACCTGGAATGAGCTGATGTCAATCAGTCGGCTGCCTATTGTTCTGTCTCCTTATTCCTAAAGCCTCTTTTACACTGTTACCAATGAGCTCTTATTCTATTGTGTAGAGTGCAAATTGACCAATTTATGAGTGCTTAAAAGGGAGAAAAGCAATTAGACCTATAACTAAATTTGTTGTGGTTTTCTATTTTGACACCTACTAGCTAATTAGAGCTACACAATCCACTATTCAATGCTCATAAGAAAGGTTATTTTTCTGCTATTTTTTATCCAAGCTTTTTTTGAGGTGAAAGGGGATGTTTTATTCTGCCAATGGACTGACACTAGGAACCAGGAGAAACAAATTACAAATACAGAGGCAAGTCCAAACTAAAGTAACTATGTGACCTCCAAACATGCTCAATACAGGGATGTCCCACACAGTTGACAGGGATGATGCCTGATTTACTCAGATAACCAGCTGATGTGCCTGGCATGTGCCGACTTGGGGGAGGTTGTGGTACAGAGCAAAGTAAGGAAAAGCCATAAGGCATGGTACACAAATATGACCTTGGCCTCTGAAGGAAAAATTCTGAGTAATGAAACCCAAAATAGAAGTGCAATCTAAAAATAGCCCCTCTGCTTCTACGGAGGTATTTTCCTCTCAATATTCATTCCAAATGTGTGGGAAGACAAAAAGGTCTGAGTTAAGTGAATTTCCAGATTTCATCAACACCCACATGACACTTGGAACCTTCTAGCCAATAGTAGAAATAAAATTTCCTCTTCCATTTGTTCTCTCTCTCCTCCTCCCTCTCTCCCTCTCTCTCTCTCTCTCTCTCTCTCTCTCTCTCTCTCTCTCTCCTTTTTCTCATAAGTTTAGTGGGGAGAGAGCATAAAATTGGGCAAGAGTACGCTACCTAAGTTTTGTGAGAAGCCAACATTGTCTCCTGGTGAAATATCTTACTGTCTAACTTATGTCAAGGAAGACCATTAAATCTTGAGATTTTGTCAGTGAAAAAAGTGATTTTTTTTTTTTTGGCCCCATAAAGAAGCTGACGCAATGTTGACACTGTGACCATATTTCCCTATTATGTTACACATTTGGAAGACTTCATTATTTCTGCTAAGGTTCTTTTTGTAGCTATTCAATTAAATTTTAAATTGTAAGAAAAAAACAACTTGTGGGATGAAACACAATTCTATCATTTCTTTTGAAAAGGTACCTATTAATTATTCCATCCTATGTTCTAAGCTACCTTCAGCTACACCGTAAACCTTTTCCCCAGAGGCAGATACAAAGACTTCCTCCTTCTTTCCTGTAATATTTTAAATCAAACAACTACAATGATACTAATATTTTAAATCAAACAACTACAATGATACTCCAGAAATCAAATCAAACAAACAAAACATCTCCCAAAAGATCTACAACTCTAAGGGTTTGAGTCCTTCGGTTAAGAAGGAACAATAGTCCTGCCCCGGCTGCCTCAGTAAGAGACCAAAGCAAAGGATGGTTGTAGTGACTCACAGAGCTCCATTGAGACAGCCTGACTGTGGAACAGGAAGGGCCATCTAAGCATAGGGGTGTTCTGTGAAACCCAATATATACTGGACTACACAAGGCCCTCTATATACCCAGCACTGACTTTAAACACAACCTCCTTCACTCACCCCTCCCCTCACAATAAAAGTAGAAGAGCTTTCAGTGTGAGCAGCTTGTGGGGGCTGGGATGAGTCAATAAGTGGGATTTAGAAATCATCCAGGTAAGGCACAAAAAGACTCCAGGCCTGTGTGGGAAGCCTTGAACCTCTCTGCATATTCTTTCTCAGATGGGACAAACACTACAGGAACAATAGGTGTTAGAACAAACTGAACTTGCAAATTCCACTCCTAATGCCTGGCCATCCCACACAAGGCCTTCAGGGCCATCACACAAACGGACCTTGCATTCTCACAGCCAGGTGTCTAGGTGAAAGTGTACAAAGTGACTGGAAGGCAGCCTACACACATGGCCTATAGGAAGACCTAGAGGGTGTTTCTCTCCTTCTCTCTGAAAGCACGCTTTCAAAAGCAGGGAACAGAGGCAAGGTGGTGCAAAGGCACTCTCACACCCTCCTTGGGCATGGGCAAACCCATTTCTGTAAAGAGGGTCATCTTATGAAATGATGTCAATATCCATATGTAAGAATGGCAGAAGCTGAAATTGAAAACACAAGACAATTACTTTAAAGATATATTATATATTAGCTTGATTCTGGAGAGATCAACATCTTGATGCAAAATTATGGTTGTTTTACTGCCAATCCTATCGACTTAGGCTACATCAATTAAAGTAGGGAAATTGGGACTATGGAAATGTCTTCAACCAGCTCATGACTCTCACACCGGCATTAAGAGCCTGAGTTTAAATATACGACCATTATACAAAAATGTCAGGCATGGAAGGTGTACATCTCTAATGCCAGTGCTTGGGGGAAGGGAAGAATATCGACAGCAGATCTCTGACCAACTAGTAACAGAGTCTCTCTCAAACTATAAGGTGGAGATGGATCAAGGAAGAGATCTGATGTTGACACATGGCCTTTATACATATATACATGTACACATACCCATACAGACATACAAATTAACATATTGAAAAGGTTACAAAAAGAATCTGACAGAAACAAGACTCTTATGCCAAAATAGAAACCATACCTGGGGGGGGGGGGGGTTACCACGTACCTATGTAACCAGAGTTAGGCAAGGCCAATCCAATGTGGACTCCACTGTCCTTTAAGATTGACATAGGGATGTTAGTCAGTGCCATGCCCATTCCCAGGTTCTAGGGAAAGACCTTTAGAACAGAGTTCCAGAGTTCCTGAGCTGCTCTGCCATTAGCAGAAGGGGAGACATCTCACGCTGAGGGTAGGCAAGTCAAACTGTATGTCTGGCTTCAGAGAACCAAGGGTCCTGCTGAAACACACTGGTCTGGTCTCCTTGGCATTCTGACTTCACAGCTCATTGTCTGGCCTTTTCTGGCCGTGACCACTCCTCCCCAATCCCAACCAAGATGCACTAATGTTAAGCATAGATTTAAGAAGGGCCAAGTACACTTTCCCTAGAACACTAAATCCTCAGCCATCCATGCTTGCCAACTTTCCTTATAGACTGAGGGCTCTTCATACAGAGGAGCAAACCAACTCAGCACAGAAGTATGGGGAGTGCAATGCCCATCTATCTACAAGCTGGGGGCTCCAGGGGACACACCAGCAAAATCACACCATTGAAACATGTCCTGAAGCCCAGGCATAAACTATCAGAAAACTCCAAGTTGACCATTGAGTTGTCTTAAGAAAGTTATTACCAGGTAACTAAAACACCTGCTGGTACTTCAGTTTGATTCCTTGTAGTAACTTGGCTGTTGGCAGTTGTCCCCGTGCCGTGAGAACTGAGGTTCATGACATACCAGTAAGATGGTTCAGTAAATATAATAAAATTCATAGGTATGCACAGGCAACTTATTCCTGTTTTTAAGAAGCACGAGTCTCATAGTTCAAAGTACTGTGCAAAGTGCCTCTGTGCACTCTCTCCTCTCACCCTCACAGAGCCTCTCTAGGTGGTAGGAAAGAGAGTCTAAGGAGATGCACAGAACTGGGCCTGGCAAAGTGGCTCAAAGAGCAAAGGGGTGTGTGTGTGTGTGTGTGTGTGTGTGTGTGTGTGTGTGTGTGTGTGTGTGTGTGTGTCTCCACCAGGGAGGCAGGTCCTAGATGGGGACACTTTGTTACTGCATTAGTTTACTTAAGCTGGCAGGCCAGTCCTGCTTCCAGTCCTGGCCTCTGATTCCTGCTCAGCCTCCGCCTATGGCCAGTCCTTTCCCATCCTGCTGACACAGACCGATCGCCCCACCCCCAGCAGCTTCCCCACCAAGATGACAGGAGCCAAAATAACTCTTTCTTTTTCATCCCCCTTTTCTGGCTCTTTTGAAACAGGTTCTCATGTAGGCTGGCTTTGAATTCACGTAGCTGAGGATGATCTTAAGTGTCCGTCCTCCTGCCTCTACCTCCTCGGTGGGGTCATGGATGATGTCTCTACCTGCAGCATGCTTCCTTTCTTAAGTTGCTTTTTTCAGGTATTTTGTCACAGCATTGAGAAAAATGAAGCCACCTTCCTTTTCAAAAATGAGCACACAGTTAGCACTGTCCAAATAGGGCTTTTGGTGGTAGTGAAAAGCTTTGTCCCTACACTGCCCAACACAGTGAGCAGCTACTAGGCCGCCTATGGCTAATGAACACCTGGCAGTTGGCTGGCGTGCCTGAACTCATAGCCACGTAAAGGTGTAGGCGTGAATATGGGACGTAGAGGACATGTTTTGTTGGAAAGCAGCAAATCCCAGAGTCCTTTTTGTTTTGTTTCTCTGTGGAGCCCTGGCTGTCATGGACTCACTTCATAGACCAGACTGGCCTTAAACTCACAGAGATCCGCCTGTCTCTGCCGCCACAGTGCTGGAATTAAAGGCATGTGCCGCCCACCACCACCAGCACCATCAGCACCAGGCCAAATCTCAGACTCCTAACACAGCTTTTGGTCTAATGGAAACTCACTAAAGGCAAGTGTGTCAAAAGGACCCAAAAGGAAGATCTGTGGTGGAACTGTGTGTGGAGGATCCACTCACACAGTAGTCACACTGATGGCAGAGCTGTGTGCAACACGTGACACCAGATTGCTCTAAATCCTGCTGCTGTTAGTCACCCACGAGGAGTTTGACCTGTGGTGTGGCAGGACAAGCAAGCTTCCTCTATGAGTGCACTGTGGCAAGAAACTAAAAGGCCCCACCCCCAATGAGAACCTGACCTCTTCAGACAATTTTTTTCCAAGAGGAAGAATTGTGCTTCAAATACATGTTCAAGAAAAATTGCAACTAACGTCTACTTAGGGGATTTGGGAAGGTAGTGTCCATTTTCAGTTAGGGTCTGTGTGTGTGTGTGTGTGTGTGTGTGTGTGTGTGTGTGTGTGTGTGTGTATACATTTAAGATTCAATTATTTATTTTTTTCAATTGATGTCACTAGGGCGAATGCATCAATTACTATGAAAATCACACATCAGCTGTTGGCCTAATAGTAATTTAACACTTCATATTTGATTTGAAATTGATGTGCTAAACTGATAGACATAATAAAGGGGTAATCTATGTGGGTTTAATTAGTAGGCAGCTGTCCCACACTAACCATATAATGGCAGCAAGATATTGATCTGAGAGTGACAACAGAGAACACTGAGCGAGTGAGCCAAGGGGCTACTATCTGTGGAGCGGAAACAGACATTTGTCTTCTTTTGACCTGAGACATTTTAGAGAGGAACTCTAGGGGGTCAGTAAGGCTCAGACAGAACAGTGCTGGAGAAAGAGGTGGTCAAACTAGGGACAGAAAGTCTTGGGGTGCATTACTCCCCTCCTAGGCCCTCCTTGTGTAAAGAATCCCAGCCATAGGAGAGGACCCAGCTCAAATCAGGTGTGAGAGAAACCAGGGGGAGCTCTGGCCCCCACCTCCGACCCACCCCTGAACAAACTGCGGAAACCAAACAAACCATCTTTCAGAAAGCTTTGCACGAATGAAAATGGAGGGGAATGCCAGGCAGGCAGACTTCCCAGGCTTCCCTTCTCAGTTACACTGTCATTTCAGCAGGCAAAATGACCTATGGCGCCCTGCCAACATGTGTCCAAACTAATCAACTGCGGTCCAAAGACAGTAGGAGTTATCACATCTGTGAGTCAGAAACAACATTTCTTGGTGCTCCCTTCTGGTCTACCCGCCTGGTCGGCTGTGTGGGGCACGGGAGCAGGGGCTTGCCTGCTGCTGGGGTACTACACGTTCCCGACACCCCTGCACTTGCCTGTTTACCACCACAGTGCCTTATGAGAGGTCTTGTTATCCTGAGTTCAAATACAACAGATGAACACCCCTCGGCCTACAGAGGCTGCTGCCTGCGGGAAAACATGTGCTGCAGCTGGCCTGCCGACAGCTCGAGCCAGCTGACCAGCATCCAGCCACTGTTTCTTCCCCAAACACCCACTGAACAGAGCTTGATTCAGCTCTTGGGTTACGGTCTGGTGGAGAACAGCGAGGCACCGAGAGAGATCCTAGAAAATGATTCCTGGCATAAACCACACCATGTACTGTGGAACTTTAATAACGCAGAGTCCTTTATGTGTGTTTAAACCTTCCATGTCTAGCTTCAAAAAAGGCAAGGCTCCCCCTCCAGGGAGGGGAAAAAAAAAAGCAGCAAAGTAAAATTACTGGGACTGTCATATCCAGTCAAACAGGAAGGTTTTTAGGCTCAGGACTGACAGTTCCCAGAGCTGCAACTGAGCCAATCGGAAAAGAATCTGACTTTCATTTGCTTCATTTCCTCCAAAAATGTCGTTCAGAGCCCGCGCCCTTACCCACAAGGACAAGAGGAGCTATGCCATAAGCACAACAGAAACACGGTGTCAGGGACACTTCTGAGATGCTGCGAGATCTTCAGTCATCTCTGGTGGGAATAAAAAGGAGAGTGGTACTAGTTAAGGGCAGTTCGCAAGTTCTCCGGTAAACGTGGACTCCACAGCATCCCCGTCTCCCATGCTTAGCCTCTTACCGCAGAGAACTGAAAGCATGCTCACACACAGCTTAGGTAATTGCTCGCAGCAGCGTCATTCTGCGAAGCAAAGAACAGAGGTGCCCACATGTCCACAAATAAACAAGGTATGGTCTGTCCATAAAGTGGAATGTAACTCTGCAATGAGAAGAACGCAGTACCAGCTAAGCATGGGGGCACATGCCTTGAATCCCGGCACTCAGAAAACGGAGGCAAGCGGATCTCTTAATGCAAGGCTCGTTTGGTCTATCTCAGTTCCAGACCAGTCAAGGTTATAAGATAAGACTGTCTCTCTAAATAAAATAAAATAAAATAAATAAATAAACCCATCAACAAACAAAAAGAATGAAATAATGAGTGATGCATGCCACACCATGGAGGGACCTTCAAAAGCAGTAAGATGAAAAGGCCGGTCACGACAGAGCCTGTGTTATATGACTCCGCTCATTAAAAATGGCTTGAGCTGGCCAATCCACCCAGACAGAGAGCGGGCTAGTGAGCCTGGTGTCAGTCTAGAGGAGCTAATCTGTTAAACTAGGACAGGAAATGAGGCTGAAACTTACCTGAAGGCAGTATGCTGCTTGACCACATTTTACAGAGAAGCATCTCCACCAGTGGCATGACCACCTTGACTGCCAAGGCTCTCCAGGGACCACTTGGTCCAGCAGTGCCAGGCTCTACCAACATTTGAAAGAAACTGAACAGAAAGCTTTTACCATCATCCCACACTGCGTCAAAGAAAGGTAAACTGGTCAACAGCCTGGGAGAGGAGGTCGTCCCCCCAGCAGCTGAAGAGCAGCCACCTAACACAGCACTCCTGTAAACTCTCCCCAGACTCCGGTCCCCCATCATGGACAGCCCAAGTCTTCTGTGGTGAACAACTGGGGATCAGGCTGAACTTCCCGGAGATATCTGGCTAGCATGCCAGGCAGGAAAGGTAAACCAAAGTACATTAGGTATGCTAAAGTCCTCGGGCTGGGTGATTTCCTGACAGTAGTAGGAAGCTCCTGCTGAGTCCTGACGTCATCCAGGAAAGAAATGAGCAACTGAGTTTGAAATCCAGATAAGCCGAAGTATGTCACAAGCACAACGGGGAAGGCATAGCACCTTTGGGGGTGGGGAACTGTCTTTTGACCACGGTACTAGCTCTTCACTATTAAAAAAATTTTTTTTTTTAATTTAAAGATATCAATAAGCTTCACCACCATCTACTTAGCCTGCACAATGAAGACCACCACTCTAAGACAAGACAGCCTTACAGGTAGGGTACCCAGACCCTGTAACTCTGGACTCAAGCATAGAAATGGGTTTGAGTTGCCTATCATTCCAAGGTAAACAATTTTTCTTTCCATACAAGTACTTGTTGCACTCACCGCTGAAGCTACAGTTAGTTTACGTCCTCCTGCAGTCTTAGGCACAGCATTGGGGAGCGGGACAAAGAGTGGCTGCAACCCAGATGATCCTGGCTTAAGACTAATAGTGTAGCCCAAGCCTCCCAGGTACTACATTCAACCAGAAGATTACCAGCAGTTCCTGATGCTGTTGCTTCATCTCGCTTCCTTCCTTTTTTTTTTTAATTCTTTCTGGGAAATCCTTTACATACATGACATTTCAGGGAAGCCCTAATATAGATATATGATAGATAGATAGATAGATAGATAGATAGATAGATAGATATGCTAGAATAGATAGATGATAGACAGATGACAGACAAACAAGCAGACAGACAGACAGCTATATGTAGACAGACAAACAAGCAGACAGACAGACAGACAGACAGAGACAGATGTAGGCTTTAAAGTTTTTCAGGCCTATCTTATTTGGGGTTATTTAACACTCACACCTCCCTTTCAACCCCCTACCTAGATAGGAGAGAAAAGAGGTTAATGGGAACAGGAGAAGTCGACCTTTTTAGACTCAGGTCCTTGAAGCGATCCCACTCTTGTCATCAGGATTCCAGTAGACCCATTAGACAGCAAACCAGCAATTCAGCAAAGGTGACTGCAACTGCAGTAGCGGGAATCTGGAGCAGCAGCCGGAACCTGGAACCTTGAAGCATTCACTGCCACAGTTCTCTCTAGGAGCGTCTCAAAGTGGAGCGATAAACAGCCAAGACCAAAAAGCCAAAATAGGCCCCGCCTCTTGTTGTGGATATATATCTGTCCTCTCAGAGTCCATACTAAGATGTTTATCAGTTGGCAAAGACCATGCCCCGGCAAGAGGCAGTGGACAAACATCATCTGTTCTCTCACAAGTTTGTTTGCAGCGGAAAAACACTGCATACCCTCACACAAGTCTGTTCCACATCCCACCCTTGGGATCAAAACAAAAACACAATTACATCCATTACAGATGGACAGACGGATGGATAGATATTAGATATATATGAATCTGAAGCCAACAAGCAGCTTTATGCTGGACCCCAGGGGAAGGGTCTCCCTAGAAGTAACTCCTGGACAGAATCTTGGGGATCTGCAGCGCATGGAATGAAAACACTGACCTCGTCTCTGAACAGAACTTCTGTTACTTTTAATACAACACTCTTTAAAATTGTAACTGAGAGCAAGGAAAAATGACCAAGTGGTAGAAGTAATATTTCCTAATCCCAGTCCTGAGGGATGGTGGAAGAAGGAACAAAGGCATTAAGAGGGGCTCTGCATTCAGTCATACATAAATGTCTCCTGCACATATGAATGCTTATGTTTTCGAATACATTTATATGCTGTGATAGGTAAAACTGAAAATGCATTAAAGTATTTCTGACTTCAGGGCCATGTGGGGATGTGACTTTATTTTTAATTAAAAAGGAATTATCCTACTCTAAAAGACTGGGAATGGCTGATAAAAGGAAAACAAAACTCCTCTTGAATTAAGTGGGGTGAGTTGATCTCTTAAATTCTAAAGACAGCCTTTTTTTAACGTCAGAGTTTGCCACTTCAAATGGCAAATCAGAGGTGGTTGGACTACATGTCATGCCTTAGTGTGCTTCCAGGGGCCTCTGAGGCCACATAGAGGCTGGGAAGGGAGGAATGTCACATCTCACAAGCTTTGACGACAAAGGCTTTACAGGCATTGGAGAGTGGGAGAAGTGTGTCTCTAGTATTAACGTGGCAGGCGATGTCCAACAGCCACCTGAGGTGCAGGATTAGTCCCGCCCTGAGTTCTGTCACGAGACCCTGTACTATACCGCCTGAGAGCTTCCTACAGCAGGAGCAGAAACACGGGGTCTAAGACACGTGCTGGCTTCCCTCACAAGGGCTTTCTGTTAAACTGTTTCGGTTTAACAAGCCTTCCAATCAGATGAGTGTGCCAAGTGAATTGTGGTTTTATTATTCCATTATACACTACATCACTTGCTATTTTTTTAAGCTTGGATATTTAAAATGTTCCATCAATAGAACAAAACAAGCTGTGTATTTGAGACCATTAGTAAATATAAACCAAATGATAACTCCATCTCTTTAAAAATGTATGATGTGGTATCATACTCAAAGCTCTGTCAAGCTTGATGCAATGAGACAGGCCTTTTAAAAACTGAAGCCCATAAAAGTTACAAAAGGTGACTTGAGCCATATATTCTACCTTAACTTTTTTTTCAGTTTGTGTGTGTGTGTGTGTGTGTGTGTATGTTGTTTTGTTGTTGTGTTTGTTTGCTTGAGACAGAGTTTCTCTGTGTAGCTCTGGCTGTCCTGGTACTCACTCTGTAGACAAGGCTGGCTTCAAACTCAGAGATTCACCTCCCTGTGTCTCCTAAGTGCTAGAGCTAAAGGCATGCACCACCACTACCTGGCAATAACTTAAACTTTTATAATAAGAATTAACATGAAATATTTGAACCCAAAATTAGCAGAGGAGTGTTTTATATTGCTTACATTGAAAAGTCCAGTAAGTAGTTAAGCTTATATCAAAATAAAAACCATTTCACTGTGCTACCTCATCCTTCCAAACAAGGGCGGCCTGTTGCTAGGAGTCAGTAGAAGTACGCTTGCCTAGCACGAACCAGTACAAGATCTTAGATTCAATCTTCACCCCATCCCACCTGCCACCCCAAAAAACAGGAAGACACACACACATACACAGAGAAAGAGAATCCTCTAAATTTTAAACATATGATTTAATCTGCAATTTTACCATGCACAGAAAAGACTTACAAGCATTATTTCATCCCATATTTGAGCATAAGACTTCGGCCCGTCAGGAGAACATAAAAGTATTCTGTGGTCTACCTGAGTATGCTGTTGGCTTATTACAGCATGTAAGGAACATGTCTGTTTTCACTTCAGCATTTGGTAAACTTGAAAATTCTGTTGCTGCAGTTGACTTAAGCCTGCTACATACCTGGGCTATGAATGAATGGGCTGGGGAGAAACACCGGCCCTGCCTTCCCTGGGCCTCACCCCCTGCTTAGGAAAAAGCTGCACTACTGCTCCAGGAAGAACATGCAGATGTGATCTGCTCCTTGACATCCTAGTTCCAAATAACCCTCCTGTAACAACCATGGTGCCACCGAGTCAATGCACACCTCCCAAACAAAGCCCCACGGTGCTACAGTGTGTGAGCATGTGTGTGTATGTGTGTGTATATGTGTGTGTGTGTGTGTGAGCATGTGAGTGTGTGCATGCGCGTGTGTGTATGTGTGTGCATGTATGTGTATGTGTGAGCATGTGAGTGTGTGCGTGCGCATGTGTGTATGTATGTGTGTATGTGTGCACATGTGAGCGTGTGTATGTGTGTGTGAGCGTGTGTGTGTGTGTGTGTGTGTGTGTGTGTGTGTGATCGCATGCATGCTTTAATTTTTTTTAGAAAACAGAAACTGAGTAAAGTCAAATAAGAGTTTCTGAATAGCATCGTAGTACTGAAAAGAAAAAAAAAGTCGGTTTCCCTGTGGTTGGAAGATGTACTTCTGTTTGAGCAAATCCACACTTCAGGTAAGAGGAAAGCCCTTTGCCCCCACAATACTGACTTATGATGTATTAAAAGAAAGACATTTGACTCTGATGGCTCCAGGACCTTGTGATGCTGGGTGCTGCCAGTGCAACATGGCAGATATTTTAGCGATGCACGTGAGTATCTGCTTTACAACACCATTTCTAAACAAAGTGTACCATGGATAGCATTTCTTTTGTCACATAAACCATTGTAATATAAACTTCTCCCTCACTCCTCACAATGTTTGGATTATTTCATTGTTCTGCCTCCTGTTCTTCCAGACAACTACAGTCCAGTGGAAAAACTATATGTCATGGCCCTGCTTGCCATGCCTGTAGAAGGGCCTTCTGTGACCGTCCTCCACAACAGAAAACCACTGAGAACAAGAAACCAAGGCAGCCACCAGGAAATGCACATTGGTGATAGACCACCAGGAGCTGGCCTGGTACCCTTAAGATAATGGGGAAAGAGTGTGTGAGGATGGCTAATTACAGAAAGCTGCTGCCTGAGATCCTTAATCACTGGCAAGTATTTTAGGTCCCTTTATGAGTGCCCAGACATCTTGTAAGTATCCTTCCCGTGGGTTTCAGAAACTTGTTGCATTTATAACTTAATAATTTAACTTAATAAGTTAATAATAATAACTTAATAATAATTCTCTTTCACGGTCAGCTTTAAGACACTGAGCTTCCCTGGGCCTCTTGGTACAGGAGTATAATCCCAGCTCCCTGGAGGCTAAGGCAAGGGGATCTCAAGGTCGAAGCTCCCCTAGCAACTTAGCTCAACTCTGTCTCAAAATAGAAAACCAAAGTGGTTAAAGACCTAGCTTGGTGGAGGGCACTTACTCAGCACACACAAGGCTCGGGTTCAATTCCCGATACCCAAAATGACCTAAGCAGTTTTTTAATAAAAATAGGTAAGTGATAAATAGATAAATGGGTAAATCTAAGGAAGGAAAAATATAAATGACCTAAGGGGGAAAGTTGTATTTAAAAGTTGTATATGAAATTACAATACAGTGTAGTAGTACTACAAACGACTGTGAGGTGCCAATGTGCTTGCAGCCACCAATAGCTCATTCATGCCCTACTGTTATCAATAGATAAAACCTTTCTGAAAAATAGGTTTGCAGAACTTCAAAATACTTAAGCTGCACACCCTTGTTCTAGTAAATAAACTGAAACTTGAAACAAACTAATTTTAATGGAGAAGCATCATGAAGCCAGAGAGGGTGGTCCCGTGGTAAGGCGAGCACCGGGCAACGAGGAGAGAAGCATTGCCTTGAGTTCAAGACCAGGCAGGACTATACAAAGAGATCCTCTCTCAAGAAACCAAAGACTGCCAGGCACCTTACATAAAGAAGAAACTACCACCTCAAAAGTTTTCTAAATGTGTCAAGAACACGCAGTCTATCTGAGACATCTACTTGAGGAAAGGCCCCTGGAGAGTGCAGACAACACCAAAAACATAGGACTGTCTCTAAACTTACATATTTTCATTTTTGTTTTCTACGTTTTTTGTTGTTGTTCTGTTTTGCTGTAAGAGGGTCTCCTGTAGTCAAAGGCTGGTCCCAAACTCACTATAAGGCTAAAGATGGGCTTAGGAACTCCTAAGGCCCCAGCCTCTGGCCTCCCAAGTACTGGGACTACTGGTGGATGGCAGCACAATTGGCCTTTTCTCACAGTCAGCCTACACTGATTATATAACAACAATTAAAAGTAAGTTACCCACTTAGTTTCAGATTAGCTCTCAAAATTCCCTGTGTTTAACTAGGAAACATTTATCAGAGAGGAGGCTACTGTCAAGAAGAAAAGGAAAAAGAAATACAAGTAGGCAAGAGTCACTGGGCATTCTCTTAGGAAAAGTGAGCTCTGGTCAAACAGACCCTTTCAGAGTTACCTTTGACCTTTTGGGTTTTAATAAGACCAGTGGTCTCCAAGCATGTTCTAGGAAAGTGACAGATCTTTTCATTTTTTATGAGCTCAAAATGTATTATACAATGACACAAAGCCACTATTTGTAATTGCAATTTTCACTTTCATTGTCTCAACAAAGACATAAAATGTTCCAGAACATTCAGTGCTCATGATTAAGTCATCACTCAGATGATATCATGAAATAGGCTTCATTATTGGTCTCTTTGAGTGAATAACTGCACGATTTTAAGGTCTGTTTATTCTAACAAAATATTTATATTACAAAATAAAATATTTTTGAAGTCTTGAATAGCGTCAAAGACTCTTAAAATTGACATTTTTGAGGACCTATTGGACCAGGTAATTTCACAGCTTTCAAGGGACAGGAATTAATTTACAATAACACATATTAACATAATGGCTCCTATCTATAGCAAAGCAAATCATTTCATTTGGGAGCCATTCCGTGGCTTTCCATGCCTAACACATATAACAAACATAGCATTTTATGACCGTTAGGCTATTAGCCAGTTTTGTACACACTAGCAAATATATTTCAGTGTTTCTGGATGGATAGCTAGGCATACACCTGTTTATCCAATGCTCTAGGATCTGGTCCTAACATCTTACTGGTTGCTCATTAATCAGTAAGCTAAACAAAACCATCAGCATGTGTCTATAATTATGAGTCTAACTTTTCTTTTGCTCTTTGGAAATTCTCACCAACTAACTACAAGTAGACCTATTTTGAAAGAGAGGATGTAACACTAATAAAAATGAAGGAGAGGGACTAATTAGATCATGCATTAAATTATGTTCTTAAATAAGTGTGATCCATAACAACGAGTTCAAGAAAACAGGCTCAGTCAAACAGAAAATAGCACAGACCTCATTTCAGCAGTGACCCTACCTGATAAGCCCTGTGAAGTCGGGGATACTGCATGTTGGAATGCACTGGCTATGCAGAGCCCATGAGAGCCCTACGTAACAAGAACACATAGAACGCAGGCTGTGGCTGGTCCTATGGGTGCCCAGGATCTGTGGTTCACACCTACTATCAGCCACTGACAGAAAATATAACACCACATCTTGCTAGCCTAAAAAAAGATCAACATTCAAAATCCAAATTTTTCGGGCCGGGCGTGGTGGCGCACGCCTTTAATCCTAGCACTTGGGAGGCAGAGGCTGGTGGATCACTGTGAGTTCGAGGCCAGCCTGGTCTACAAAGTGAGTCCAGGACAGCCAAGGCTACACAGAGAAACCCTGTCTCAAAAAAACAAAACAAAACAAAAAAAACCAAAGTACATTTTTCACTGAATGTGCATTGCTTTCACAGTATCACAGTCAAAACCTTGTTCGTCAAACCATTATTACTAAGTTGGGATGGTCTGACTTTCTTACCACTCTTTTCCTTAAAGCAGTTTGATTTTAAGCAAGTTAAGCAGTTAACAACTTGTATTCTGGTAGCTAATCTTTATTCCTTTTTTAAAATACTTATTGGCATAAGAGTAGAACAAGTGTCAGTATCTCATTTTGTAGCTGAAATAGCTAGATGCACAAAGACTTAGGCAGCCTTACAAGCTCTGCGGGAAGCTGGGGGGTCACTTCAGGGCCTGTGTCTGCAGTGTATGAACCACTTTCCTTCCCTCCGTCCTGCACTCAGGCTTGTCTTCCCTGAGCTGGGCTTTGCAAGCATTCACACATTACTGTATACTCTTGGGAGTGTGCTAGGAACTGGGAAGCTGCCAAATTAGGTTAGTCTAATTTAGTCTTTTTTTTTTTCATTATTGACTACATTTTTATATAGTGATAAACATTTTTTTAAAGTTTATAACCTTTTCCTTAAAGATTTCACTTTTAAATGTTCACAATTACATATGAACTGCAACAAATACACACACACACACACACACACAATTTCAACTAATCACAGGACAACAAACATAGCTTTTCTAAAATGAGTCCACAGTCTTCTAAGGCAGTAAACTCCCTTCCAGCAAGCCCGTCATCATTTCCACTGTCACAGCATTTGTTTACACACTGGCTGTGGCGCTTCAGCACTGCAGTGGCAATCACACAGCTCGCTGCCAAGGACAGTGTAGGCTAAGAAGCCTAAACTCCCTGCTAGCTGCTCTTTGCAGGGAGCTTTCCAACCTCTGCTCTAAGCCACTGTGCTCTCATGTACCTCGACTCAAGGTTATTTTCTTTCTAAATACAGTTTAAATTACACTGCCTCATCTTCTTCCAGTGATTGTCATACAAAATGATTCCATTAACGTAAATGCTGCATTTTTAAAAACAACTACCTGTCATGTCCCTGAGAACAAAGGACATGCATTTGCAGAGCCTACAGATGCACAATAGCTGACTATGACAATGGTAATTTTTTAAAATTAATAATTTTATGATTCCCAACTATCAAGACTCAGCTCCTTCGCAGAACTTAAATCTGAAATCTTCCCTGTTCAGACTTTCCATTCTCTTATCAAGAAGCTAAAGTGTAATTCAACAACAGCAACCACCCTTGGGCTAAGCAAACATCACTGGACTGCCCCCATTACAGACTGTCTGAAAGACTGTTAACTGATGTACACATTATCACATGAACATTACACTGCTCTTTAAAATAAGAATCAAAGGGAGGGAGAGAGGGAGGGAGGGAGGGAGGGAGGGAGGGAGGGAGGGAGGGAGGGAGGGAGGGAGAGAAAAAACCCTGGCATGTTTGCTTCTCTCTTCCCTGCACTCACTTCTCTCAACATCTGCTTACACAGGAGCCTATAAGTAATGCCCACACTGCTTAGCAAGCAGCTCTCTGGC
This sequence comes from Acomys minous, assembly GCF_964271855.1. NCBI lineage: Eukaryota > Metazoa > Chordata > Mammalia > Rodentia > Muridae > Acomys > Acomys minous. Next base: position 45,229,992 of record NC_140489.1, read on the forward strand.
TTCTATAGTGAACAGATGCTCCAGGCATCAATTACTTTCATTTTAAGCAACTTGCAGGAGCTAGAGGCAACAGCAACAGACTGAACTATGAGTTCCAGACTTGGAAAGTCTGTAGAACTGCTAATCAAGTTCTCACAAGTGGCAAATAAAAAACTGCATGAGACTTAGACGGGGACAGGAAAAAAGAAAGAAAGAAAGAAAGAAAGAAAGGAAAAAGACACCATGGGAAAAGTTTATTTGATGCCAGAGTTGAATAAATATTTCAAACAGATCAAAACTTTAAACAATTTCAATGTTTGGAGATTTAATATGCATTATCTTAAGTACAGCTTTAGATGTGATAATGGATTTCAGTTGGTTTTAAAGAGTCATGTGGGGGCTGGAGAGATGGCTCAGTGGTTAAGAGCACTGTCTGCTCTTCCAAAGGACCTGAGTTCATTTCCCAGCACTCACATGGCAGCTCACAACTGTGTGTAACTCCAGTCCAAGGGATCTGACACTTTTATACTAATGCACATAAAATTAAAAAGTGAATAAATTATTTAAAAATAAATAGTCATGTGGATGGTAGAGGTGGGTCAGCTGCAAACACACCTGTTGCATAAACATATGAACCTTAGTCTGGCTCCCCAATACCCATGTAAAATCCAGCTGTGGTGACACATACCTGTAGCCATCACTAAGGAAAGCAAAGACAGATAACTCACTAGTCAGCCAGGCCAACACAAATCGGTGAGTTCAGTGAATGACCCTGTGTCCAAAACTAAGGTATACAAAGACTGAGGAAGACACCTGACATTGACTCTGGCCTCCACCCACCTGTGCACGCCAACTGAGTTGGGGGGGGGGGGGAGAGTGCGGCGTCTTGGTATCTTAGACATATATTCTAAACTACAAAAATATTTACAGAAGATATGATTTGATATCTAGAATTTCTAGAGATAAAAGATTAGCCCTGAGTTGGTAGCTAAGCTGTGCATATGTGGAAGATTTCACTAACTACTTACACTAATTTTTCTGTTTGTATGTTTATGAAGAAATATTTTGTTATCTCTTATCTTCAAGTTCATCCCATTTAAAGCAAGAGAAGCAATGGGAAAAGGCAAGTTTGAGGGAGAGGCATCTGAGAAACAGAGCATCTAGAAGTAGCACATGGGTCCTGTTCTGAGGGCTTTTAAATTGTATGTCTCTATTTTAATAATCATAAAGAGCATATTGTCATGATCTCTGATAGCTGAAAACAGACATAAGCCTTCCACCCTCATTGTCACATGGCCCTCAGGTGGGAGCAGGGACAGTGATAAGCCATCACTATCATGAAGGAGTGGAAGTTCCAGGGTCCAAATAGATGTCCATGATGGGCCTGACCTAGCTAGTTGAGCCCTTTTTCCTAGCAACCTTTTCTCAAAGTTACCACTGTATATAAAAAAAAAGAAGGCTGAGAAGTTTGCCCCTGCTGGCAAGGAAGGAAGCAAACACCATCCTGGTGAACTGACAAGGTGGCACCATGCACAAAATGCAGACCAGAATCAGAGAGTGGTCCTCGTTCTGCCAATGACCAGTGAGCTTAGAAGATGGTCCTGAGCCCCAGATGAAAACAGCAGTCCTGCTAACACCTGGATTTCAGCTTCCAAGACTCTGCCCAGGGAACCTGGCAGGGTTAAGCCACTAAGTGTGTGCTAACTTATTACACAGCAGAGAAAGCAATGTGCTGGATAAGGCCTTCTACCTAAGGAGCATTGCAGTCCCTCAGGAGCTCCATGGCACCCAGTAACTTCCTAAACATTTAGCCATTTTTTAAAAACGTATTATTGATTCTTTGTGAATTTCACATCATGCACCCCAATCCCACTCATCTCCCTGTCCCTTCACATCCTTCCTTTGTCCCTGCAACTCCCACCACCACCATCACCAATAAAAGAGAAAAAGGAAAAAATGAATGCGAGGTTTCTCAGAGGATCATGCGTTCAAATTTGAGAAACCTTGAATTTCATGATGTTTGACAAATGAAATAGATCTTATCAATACACATAGCTCTACAGGTAAGAGCCCTTCCTGACTGGGTTTTATAGTGTGACATTTCCACAGTGGAAAATTCTTGTAGAATAATTAGATGGAACAGGTTTAAAGCAAATGGTGACTAAAGTAAATAGAACATTGACCTCAACATGGCAGTGGCTGTGAAAAGCAGCAACTGACAGATAAGGACCACTACAACGAAAGTGTCTTCCTAGCAGTCTTCTACATTTCAGATGGCCCAAAAATACTAAGAAACCACCACAATTACTCTTTGTTGTGGTATCCATCTGCTTAGAGGAGAATCAAGACACATGTAATGACAATGTTAAAGTCAGATCTCCAAGACCTTACAATGTGTTTGTGAGGTTTTCTTTACATGACTCTTTCTAGTTTGTCTTTCAAAGATAACTTCATTGGGTTATAATTTGCATGAAGTTCTATGAAATATCTATAGAGCGTGTAGCTCAGTGGTCTATATACATCATATAACTAATGCTATTTCCAGAGCTTTTCATTGCCCTCCAGAAGAAGCCTCATGCTCTTTTTAACTGCCATTCTTCCTTCAATACCATGTCATGCTGACAAATCTCTTGAAATCTCTTTAGAAAATCTTGGCCATCTCAAAGCCAGCAACTGTGGAAGAACTGCAAGCATAACAAACACTGAGAAACTAACTTGAGATTACAGAATATTGCTTCCTATAAACGCTGCTGCGGCTCTTCCTTTGAAATGATGGAAATCTGGGCCAGACAGATGGCTCAGCGGGTAAGGGTGCTGGTGATGTGAGTTCCATTCCTGGGGACACACATGATAGGAGAGGGCCAACTCCTGCAAGTTGTTCTGTGACCTTCACACAGGACACATGCCCACACACATACATGCGCACACAACATAAGTAAATGAATGCAAAAAAATAAGTGAAAAGGAGGACAGGAAATGTTCCAAATGAGCAACGCATGAGACTTCTTAGAGTGGAAACAACAACCCTTCCACTTGGGAAATGTCCTGCTGCACAAGGTCATCGGTCTATTTTAGAAACCAAAGACATAAGTTTAATTAAGCAGAGCAAGACTTCTGTGTTACAAAGGGGGAGGGAGGTACCACTCTAAGAGCATTAACCAGGACTCTGAAGTGTCCACAGCCAACATCACAAACATGCTCTACATGGGAGAACAAGGATGCTTTCTGGTGTTGCTTCCACAGCGTATAGCAAAGCCCATATATTATTATGCATATCATTCCTAAAAGTTAATTGTTTTCTTGTCTCTGCTATGCTTGCTTAGGAATCAGAATCGGAAAGTTATCCTTTTTAAAATTTTAGTGCCAGGGAGATGGCTCAGAGGGTTAAAGCATTTGCCATGAAACCTGACAACCTGAGTTTGATCCCTGGAAGCCACGTGGTGCAACAAGTAGAGAACTGACTCCTACAAGTTGTTCCCTGACCTCCCAATGTGTACCACGGCACACATAGGCATGTGCCCTCCCACACACATGCGCATAGGCACAATCAATCAATCAATACCCCCATAGGTTATTATAACTGAACCGAAGACAAGCTCTTCCATGGGGATGTGGGGCTGGAAAGCCACCAGCACAGGAAGGAAACAGCAGAGCCAGATGTGTTCTGCTCTGTGGAGCCAGAGCAGAGTCAGCTAGGAAGCTCTCAGAGCCTGGGTTAGCTGTGAAATAAAATAGCTGAGAGCCTTTCTAGCTAACTTCTGAGCCTCCTCTAGAGCAGAGGCTAAGGAGGGCACTCACAATTACTTTCCTGCCCAACATTATTTCAAAGATGCTTAGTGTTAAGCATTTATGACCAGGTGGTTTCTGGTACCTTTTCTTACAAAGTGCACATGGAACACTCCCAGAGAAATACCTTGGGGAAAGAATCATTTCCATATACTTACAGGTTTTTCAGTTAAATCTGCCAACATATGATAAAGCTCCAAGTTTATTAGAAACAATGGGTCTAACGGGCATGGAGGAGCACACCTGTAATCCCAGCACTTGGGAATCAGAGGCAAGTGAATCTCTATGAGTTCGAGGCCAGCCTGGTCTACAAAGTGAGTCTAGTAGGCCTACACAGAGAAACCCTGTCTCGAAAAACCAAAAAGAAAAAGAAACAATAGGTCCAGCGTATCATATAATATGCACTATACCACCCACACATACACACACACAAAACAAAATATCTTCCTCACATATGCAAAATTCTAAAAACAAACAAATAAACAAAAAACAAAACACAATGTTCATACAAAATGAGTGCAAAACTCTTAAAGTCAGACATTTAACCACTTTTCAAACCCAAGATCTTCTGGTCGTCTCACACGGTCATGTTAGGACTTCCTGGGGTGAACATGACAGCGCTGGAGCTGGGGCCCCTGGTGTCCCGAATCAGTTTTCTGATGCATCTTCTTCTCAAGTCAACCTGGGAAACTCTAAGGGCTGGCTGGAGGAGAACCCACAGGAACAGACACAGTGGCTTCCATGAGGGCACAGATGGCCTCAGAGTCCCAGCTAGTCCCAAGAAGGAACTGTGGTTGACTCGTTTTAATTTTGTGTGTGGTTTGTGTGTAGCATATGTGGGTATGCAGACCTGTAGGTGTGTGTGTGTGTGTGTGTGTGTGTGTGTGTGTGTGTGTGTGTGTGTGTGTGTGTGAAGGCAGAGGGCAGTGTTACATGCCTTCTACATTGCTCTCCCTACCTCACTTTGTTGAGGACAGGTATGCCACTAAATCTGGAGTACACTTGGGGATATGCCACCTCCCCAGCTGGGAGGTAAGTGTCAGGTATGCAAACTCAGGTCCTCTTGCTTGCCCAACAAGCACACGGTCACCTGACCCATCTCCGAAGCCCTGGCTTGCCGCTTAGCTGAAGCCATGCCTCCCCACACACCATCTTTGCATTAGCTGCTCAAGAGAGGATCTTGGGTCAGTAAATTAAAATATGAGGGCATTTTCATTTTGCACTCTGAAAGGTAAGTTTGGGAAGTGCAAATGCCCAAGTTTGAGAGTAAAGTTTAAAAGAAATTCTTGTCTGAGGGAGGAAAAGGGAAGGAAAAAAAAAAAGCCAGTCAGGGCTCTCCCGACTCTGCTGATCTGGGCTAAGCTGTCTTTCCTAAAGGCTAAAGCTGTTTGTAAAGCACGCTGGCCTTTGACAATAGTGACAGCATTGGCTTCCCCTTTCCCCAAAGCCTTGTCTTCCTTATCCGGAGAGACTGCTGTGACTGACCTACAAACCCAGGCCGCAGGCTTCAAAGCTGTTTACTCACTGGCTCTGGTAGGTTTACCCTGACGCAGCACCAGTATCTCACAGGGTCCCCTGTTGTGACCAAGGACATAGCCTTAAAATGTGGCTGGCTTCCCAGGCTGTGGTCATGGAAGAATGGAGAAATGACCCAATGGGTCTAATCCCCTGACCTTTCCTTGGCTTTAACCAACTGCCCAAATAAATAAAACCAGCAGGGGCAGCTCCATTTCCCAAATGAAATCCAATTTATCCCTAAACACGCAAGCCTGCTTCAACGTTTAAAATGCTTGGACCATCTAAAACCTGGCAGCTCGTTCTCCACAAGGGCAACGTTTCCTCTAGGAGGCACTTGGCTGGCCAAGCCCAAAGACATTTGGGTTGCGGAGCAACAAGGGAAGGGTACCGTAGGGATGCACTGGACACAGGTCAGGCAGGGGTGTGGCTGAACACTGTGCTGCTAGGCAGACCTCTCTCACAACAGCATTATCCAGGCCAGTTTTCAACTGTGCTTGGGTTGAGAAACAAAGGGATCAAAGAAGAAAGGCCCATTTGCCAGAGTACTACAGGATAGCAAACGTCTGAAGAACCCCATCTCAGTGTGTGTTACTTGGTTTAAAGTAAGAATTATGCACTTGGGCCAACGAGATGGCTCAGCAGATAAGAGTCACCTGTCACGAAGAGGGATGACCTGAGTTCAGTCCCCAGAACTCGCATGAAGGAAGAAGAGGTCTGATTCTCACGGAAGTTGTCCTCTAACCTCCACATGCACACGTTCACATTATCAATGTTGCATTTGACATGGCCTAGAGTTTTAGAGGGACTCTCGATTGGGGGCTGCCTCAATTAGACTCCTTGTGAGCATGTCTGTGGGGCATTTTCTTGATTGATAATTGATGTAGGAGAACTAGCCAGGTGGTTCTAGGTTAGAGAAGAGAGCTGGCTGAATTACAGCAGGAGAGAGCAAAGCAGTAAGCAGCAGTCCTCCATGGTTTTTGCTCCAGTTCCTGCCTTGAGTTCCTGCCTCACTTCCCTCAAAGACAGACTATGACATGGATGCATAAGATGAAATAAACCCTTTCCTTCCCAGGTTGTTTTGATCATGGTGTTCATCACAACAACTGACAGCAAACTAGAACATACACACATGATAAATAATGTAAAAATATTTTTAGAGAATTACACATTTAATGTTATCAGGACCAAGGAAGTAAAGTACCACTGTGAAGTACATGGCCATGTATGTGACATGGGACATGATGAGGTCTGTGATGGTCAGAGAATAAACGTTCATGTATGTCATTCAGTGCTTAAGAGCACTGCTGGGCTGGAGATGTGACTTGTTGAATTGCTTGCTCAGCATGCACAAACCCTTTAGTTTGATCCTTAGCACTGTGTAAAGCAAGCTTGGTAGCACACCCCAGTAACCCAGCATTTCTGAGGTAGAGAAAGGATGATTAGGAGTTCAAGGCCATACTTGTCTATATAGGCATTTCAGGCCAGCTTGGGACACAGTACCAACCCTGTGGAAGGAAGGAAGAAAAGAAGGAAGGAAGGAAGGACTACTATGACAATTATATCAGCCTGTGAAGCACTGTTGGTCTTACTCTAGCTTAAAGAAATTATCAATTTTGGGGCTGGAGAAATGGCACTGACTGCTCTTCTAGAGGTCCTGAGTTCAATTCCCAGCAACAACATGGTAGTTTACAACCATCTATAATGTAATCTGATGCCCTCTTCTGGCCTGCAAGTGTACATGCAGGCAGAGCACTGTATATATGATAAATAAATAAATCTTTTTTTAAATTACCAATTTAAATAAAATGAAATATCACCAAAAGATATTGCCTATCTTCATCTCTTATATCCTAAGGAACTTCTAGTGGTCAAGTGCTTGGCATTGGACCCAGATGATGGGGAGGCCCAGCAAGGAATAGGATCTCAGGTCCATGCCCCAGGGCAGAAGGCAGGATAGGAAACTGGACAGGAAAAGCCAATGGATGTGATTAAACCAGTGTTACACAGTGCCTATTATACACAAATTACACAGATACCTAAATAAATTAGGTCATTACTGTTCTGACAACACTCTACTCCCAACGTTGTATGATTTTCACCTAAGAGGGTTCCATGTGAACATGATGCAGGAAGATAAGGAAAAAGAGGTCCAGCAGTTTAAACGAATTGTGGGACCACCCAAATTAGAACACCTCACCAGTTGCCATTTCTTTCTCCTGGGTATGACTGCAAAGCAGGTAAAAAAAGATTCCATTCAAAGTATCAAGCACTCATAGTTGAATTCTTGCCAGATATAAGTCATATACAGATGTTAAATTTAAGCCTATTTAAATTTGTGATTATTTGGTTTTGGGGGGCTCCTATATATCTATCCCTGAGTATGTGCATTGCATACTCTCTGTTGGAAGCCCTGGTATGCTAGTCTCTGGGTGTGTGCATGCACTATGAAGGCAGCCTATCCCTGAGAATGCGCAAGCTCTCTGTTAGAGGAATTCCTGGCCCAAGAAGACAGTATAAACAAAGACAATCCAGAGGGAAGTCAGTGATAAGATAAATGAAATCCAATAACTCCTGGCTCTCCCTCCACCTACTTCCCTCATCTTGTTCCATCAGAAAAACAACCTGAGCACTAGTGGAACTACACTGTGAGCTGCGCTCTCAGAGGCCACTCAGTTCCCTGCTCTGGGCTGGATGGTTCAGGGTTCGAGGACTGCTTCCTCATTAGGGCAGTGACTGTGGCTCCCCTGATACTGAACCAGGCCATGTGCAGACAGCCCCCTGCCCTTGAGGACAGGACCAGCAAAGTACAACTCAGGTAATTCAGCTGTGGCTCAAGATGAAACTGAATGGATGGATGAATGGATAGGTAGATGATAGCTTGATTTTTAATAGATAGATGATAGATAGATAGATAGATAGATAGATAGATAGATAGATGTTTAAATTTTAATCTGCCATTGACAGAAAATGTTACAGATGAAGTAGTGACACAGACCTGGAGCTCTATGGTGACAAGTGTTACCTACTCACAGAATCTGAAGCCTTAACTGGGTCACAAAGTTTTTCTAGTTCACTCTCATCTCTATTTGTGATTTCAAAACTTCAGAAACAGGCTAGAGAGACGGCTCAGCAGTAAGAACACTTGCTGCTCGTGCAGAGGGCCTAAGTTTGAGTCCCACATGACAGCTCCCAACCATCTGTAACTCCAGTTCCAGGGACTCTGGATGCCCTCTGGGTTCCATGGGATGCACATAAACTTGTGCAGCCACACATAAACAAATGAATTACTCTTTATTAAGAACACAAAAGGATTAAAGCAAGCCTATCCATTTAACCTTCAAAGGACACACTGCAGTCAGCCTCAGCCATTGGCTTCAATTTCAAGCATTTGTTTATTCTTCATCCTTCCTGACTTTCAATTCCCATTACCACTAAAGGCTAAGCAATGGGGGAGCACTCTGGTGCAAATAGACTGCCACATACAAAACAGGATGGGGGAATAAAACAGAGATGTGATTGTGAGATTTGCCACTAATACTGGATTAACTGCAGCTGTTAATGCAATATCTAGTGTTTTGTTTTTAAAGTCTAAGGAGCTGTCCATGTTTTCTCACGGTACAGTATTCTCTACTTCCACCTTTACCTGATTCCAGGGATGGAACCAAAATAACGTCTGCAGGCTTTCCAGCAAGCACGTCTGCTCACTGAGACATCTCACCAGTCCAGTCTTTTAAAGACGATCTCTTAACGACAGTCTGTAATAAGTTGTCAGGATTCAGGAGGGCCTTTCTTGTTACGAAGCTGCAGGCTCCAGCTTAACTTGCGCCTAACATTTCACTGCTTAGTTTTGTCAAACTGCTTCAAAACAAATACCTAAGCCTGGGTACACAAGACAGTCTGGTTCATCTGGCAAATGCCACCAGCCACTGTTCCTCTCAGATACACATCTGCTGGAGCTTTATGTGACAACAGGGTGCAATGTGCAACTTCTACAGACCCATGGAGTTCAGGGGGGAAGGGGAAGCCCAGAAGCAACACCAAAACACACACTGCTCATACCTGCCATTCCTCGAGGAAGGAAAAATACAGACTGTAGGCTCTGGCAAACAGTCAGTGAGCTGTTCCTAGCTCTGACCCAGTTTTTGCAAGAGGACAGCTAACACAATTCCTTGGCAAACCCTTGCCTCTCGCTTACAGGGTCTATGGAAACTAACCTATCAGTTCATTTTATAATATGACCCTCTTCTTTGCCCCTGACACTGATGCTTGTGCTCTGAATAGCTGTGATACACTAGTCTCCTTTGAAACCAAAACTATAAACGCACACACACACACACACACACACACACCGTGACTAGATTTACAGGTGCATGACTCAAAAATAAGGTGAATCTAATATAGACCTGGTCTGTGCATCTCTAACAACAACAAAAGCCCTAGCCAATAGCTAGACTATAAGAGTTCATTTCTAAAAACATGAAAATTAGGCAAATGCATCACCCCACAAAGTTATCTACTTTTGGAAGTCTAGATTCAAAGCGCCCATCAGATAGACAATGCTTGCCAATTGCATCACAGGTAGTTTCTTCCCAAGTGAAAAAGACAAACACCAGTTTAATAGGTGACCCTAATCGTATCCCTGGCAGCAATACAAGTAACTTCAACTCCAAACCTGGAGCAATTTATAGAAGGAATGAGCTCCGGTTCTTGCTAAAGGTGAATGACATACTTAAGAAATGTAGCAAGATGAATGGGGGGTGGGGCTCCCCAAGTCCATGTCTAGCAAAGGAATATTATGTTTCAGTAGCCTAATGGCAAACAGGCTCTGTGTCTGTAACCCTCTCTGCTTACAGTGCAGCTCCCCCATTATTCCCCTAAATTCCCAAGTTTCTGCTTTAGTCACTTGTCTACATTAAATATTGCCACTGTTGCACAATATTGAGTTCTATGCCAAGACAGAACATCAGGAAGTCACACCAACTACATTGGAAATAGAACTCACTCCCCTGGTTTTCCACATTTAATTCACAATGGTAGCTCTGGTTTAAGAATTACAGTTGTTTACTTGGCTCCAAATTCGCTACACTATAATGACTCTCTCTTTTGAGGCAGGGAGAGGGATAAAGGGCTGTTTTAATGCCTAAGGATATTCAGTATCAGATTGCACGTTTAACTCCTGCTAAAGTTTTTATTATTTCTTTTTTCAAAAGAGCTTTCACAGTTTACCTTAAAAGGGAGGGAAACTGAGATGCCCAGGCCCCTCTGAACTGTTACAGTTGGCTTCCGTTGCCCTTTACTAGGTGAGAATGCTTTTTACCAGATGAAGGATTCAATCCAGGGAAAATTATCCTCACAAATAGGGTCTTTGTGATTTAAATATGAAATGTAAAAATACTTTTTCAGATACTGTCTATATGAAATATAACAAAAAGGAAATTCAAAAGCTTTATCATTCAAATGCTACATATGGGGTTGGATATGTAGCTTAGTTGATAAGAATGGCTTTCTAGCAGGCACAAAGCCCTTGTTTCACATGACCCATATAACCAAAGCACTTGGGGGACAGAGGCAGGAGAACCAAAGGCCAAGCCTGTCCACCACTGCGCATATATTTAAGGCCAGCCCAGGAGAGGTGGTGGGAACAGGACCCTTGTGACTATGCTCCTAAGACTCAACAAACTCAATCTATTCTTATACTAGAAAAGCAAACTCTCTTGGAGATGCTCTGTTCTCTGCTCCTGAGACAGTGGGAAGGGTACCAGAAAATAAAAAGTGTGAACCACTCTTCTCTGCTATGGGCAGAGTATAGGTCACTGAGAGCAACTGGCATCTCATCTTTATCTGTCTTCCTTTCAGTGGGGAAAGTAAGGAGGGGAGGTCATGGTCTCCACCAGCAGCCTATGCCACAATATACATAAAAGACAGTACTCTCCCTGGGTAACTTCAGAATCGCTATCCCCACCTCAGGAACAAAAGACCCATGGAATGGTATCTAAGTGATCCTTTGAGCTCCTAAAAAAGGATGTAGCAAGTATTTAACTTTGAAATTAACTAGGAAGCTGTCTTTCACTGCCCAGTTAAGACCACAAGTGACAGTAATTCACAGTCCTTACCTGGTGGGGGGGGGGGGGGGCGGGAAACACTTTGTATTTCAACTGGAGTATACTGTAGAGAAAACAAATTTGGCAACCTAGGCTGGCAGAGTTTTGTTTTGTTTTGTTTTCCTGAACTATTAGAATATAGACTTAAGACTGGGAAACACAAGAATATGGGTGCTAGGGAAGATCTCCCCGTCCCCACCCCAGTTACAAGCTCTGTGGGTCATTTTCTGAACCAAACAAAAGCTTTGTGGGAAATGCTTGTTCCCTCTGACCCAGCTGCAACTCTGAAGTGTCATCACAGAAGAACCTAAGGTTCTCAAATATTTACAAAATGAAACTGTTTCAGTCTTAACGGTGTTTTGTTTTCAAACACCTTATTTGTCCTAAGACGACTATTACTAACACTAGAAGCAGCTTTTTAAACAAAGTAGCTCAAATAAAATTATGCATGAACACTCTAGACACGCAGAACTGTCCACCAAGGAGAGAAAGCCAGGATTCAAATTCCACTCAAAGATGTGACATCCCTCCCTACCCCCCCCAACCCCTGCCATGCCTCTTCTCTATCACACTTCCCAAGATGCTTCATGCTTTCCAGACCCACGGGATCCAACCACTGCATAACAACTTTACCAATACCGGACAAACGTTCTCCCCCAGGGTTGGCCTGGAACAGCAGATCCTGTTTATAGAATAACTCTGCCCCAGATGACCAGACTACTGTCTCCCAGCAACTCCAGGAGCCACTGATGGATTAACAAAAGCGTCCAGCTATCTTTGCCTTTGTCTTTCTCCTTAGTTTCTTGCCATCCGCCTTCTGGGAAAATTATCTGGGCCAAGGAGAGTACAACTAATAAAAGTTTCTAGTTTTAGTGTACTCAGAAGTTATAATAAGAAAAACAATAACCTATGTGAGTGAATGTATTCCAAAAGTAAGTATAAAATAACAAAATATATCATCTTTACACTCATGGAAAGAATTGTAGCTAGATGTAAGCATTGACAAACAACAACAACAAAGGTGGAATATTACAACAAATTACATAACTATCAGGAAAAAGAATACAGACCTTTAATATCCATTTAACAAATGCTTATTAAAAGACCTGTACCAAATTCTGGGGAGGTTGAGAAGACAAGACAAAAAGCCTGCCTTCAAAGAGCTTAGCACCAAGAAGTATAGGCAAATAAGCTAAAAAATGAAGGGCATTTTCCTGTTATGATAAATCCTAGGACAAAAATAATACATAAATAAACAAGAGTGATAACTCCTGCTATTGCTGCCTCCCAGGGATGTAACCACCTACTTAAGACAAGATGATGAGCGTTAACCACTTGGCACAGCCACCTAAGCATTAACTTGCACATGAATGCACTTGCATAGACACTCCTAGATGCATCACTCCCATTTCTAAGAGAGAACGCATTTGGAATAAAATGCGAACATCTTAGTATAATTTAATTGCCTTTGTTCAATTAAGTTACAAAATAACCACATTCATCAAGAATCTGCAAACCACAAACAACAAAACAACTAATTGTGACTAAAACATGAAAGTCCAGGCCCTGGGATATTAGTACTACCGAGTGTATTATAAATTTTTAAAAGTACTATAGCTGCCTTGTCCATTTTGTAAGGGCCCCCAAGGATCTTGGTTTGGGGACTAGCACCACAAACTGAATGCTACAATGTCAGAGCCGGGTTTAAGCTTCCTGTTATTTGGGGGAGGGGTCATTTTCAGAGTCACAAGACTTTAGACCTAGAACCAATGTTAGGAATGCTCTGACCTGGCCTGTCCACATTATCAATGGGATGGCCGGTGCCCAGAGGTAACTGTTAGCTCACAGCAGGGTAGCACATCAAAGAGCCAGCACAGTACCTAGGGCTCTGAGCTTCACTTTAAGGATCTTCAGCTGGAACTTAGATTTCTATGAAATTTATTGCTGTGACTGTGCTCTGCACATTTCAACTTCAGTTACTAATTCTTCTGTCTTTTACAAGTAATGGTACCTCAAGCTAATTACTGACCAGGGAGCTGTGTATGCCTGAGCGGAGGGACCTTGTTGAGTAAACTGCCTCCAACACTATTTACTATGATAACGGTGGAAAGATAGAGATCCCTTGTTGGAGGAAAGACATCTTCCAAATTTAGTTTGCCTCAGAACAAAAGCCCCAGACAATTCGTTTTGAGATGATGTATAGGCACGTGGGAGGGAAAGGGGGTCCAAAAACGATGTCCAAGCTATGTAGGAAAGAGGGGGAGTCCCAGAGCTGCCAGAAGGGTGAGGAAGAAGGAGCAGCTGGGCCCAGGGCAAACATTTGACCACACCCCCCGGCCACGCCCTCCCAGCTGCCCGCAGAGCCACAACGAATTGAAACAGCAGCGCTAGCTGTTAAGAATCCGAAGGCAGAAGTCGCCATGGCAACCGGATTCGTCTTGCAGGCAAACTATGCTTCAATTCACTAGGTCCGGCTCGAATCTCCAGAAACTATCAATTCAATGGGGGCAAAACGGTCACCGGCAGCATTTGCTCTGGGTGCTCTCCCGAGGTTGACGGAGCGGGTCAGAGGGATTGGAGGGCAAGAATCTATTCTGAACACAGTAAAGCATTTTATGGGGAGGCGACAGAACGCCCCAAACCTTGGTTGTGAACAACGTGCAAAGCCCGGAGAAGGGTTTGATGAATGTGAGTAAACGAACGAATGAAGCTGACGGAGAAAGGGGAAAGAAAACAGAGGACTTTAGAGTTGTCGGGCTTCGCCTCTCTCTGGTCTCCAGTTAGAAGACAAGCCAATCACAAACAGCTGGGTTGGGGCACCAGTTGGATAAACCCGATTATCCAGCCCTCCTGCCCCCACAGCGAACCTTATCATTAGGTTATCCGCCACACCATCACCCCCAAGGTTCTAGGGAGGGCGTTTAGCTCCCGCCCAGGTGCCCTTTGCAGGGCTCGATTCGGCAGAGCCAAGACAGAGACGCGACCTCCGAAACAGGACTCGGATAACTCGGTCCAGTCCCCCGGAGGCATAGCCTCCCGGCGCCGCAGCCAACCGCCGACTTGCGGCCTCCGCAGTGCCAGGTTTCCCTCTTCTCTCCGCACACAGTAAGCTCGGACACTGACTGGATTACAGTCACTCCCTCCTTTTTGAGTATGGCTTGACGGCGAAGGTGCCAGAGATGGTGGGGGACTCTCGGCCACCGCCGTACCACCGGATCTTACGAGCCAGCGGCCCAGGAGCGCCGCCCGCTGCCGCAGCTCCCGCAGCCCTGGCCCCGGAGAGCCTGCGGCCGGGAAGCGAGCTGTACCCGGACGGCTCCACTGCCACCGAGAGAGCCTCGGAAAGAAAGAAGGGAGGGACCCCATCCTCAGGGACGCCTTCTTTCAGGCTCGTCTCTCTCCATGCCGCGCTGCAGCCATTTTCCAAAGCCTAGATTGGCAGCCCGTAGCTGTCTCCGTCCCGTTCCCACCCAGATCCAACCTGAAGGACGAGTTTAATATTTACCTACCGGCCCAGGAGCTCCGGGAAGCAGCAGGAGGGCGCGCCGAGAACAGCGCGAGGAACCAGCACGCCCACCCCACGCCACGGTACGGTGCCGCTAATGAATGAGTGCGGCGGGCGAGCTGAAGTGTCCCCTCACCTGAGCAGCCGCTGCATGCTGGAAAGGCCGCTCAGCATTCCCGGTACAATGGGATCCGGTTAAACAGTTCCCTTCACAGCCGCTCGTAGGTTACCAACTCGCAGGTGACATCACCCTCGCCTCGTCTGATAGGATACAATGTGGCGCCCACTGCGCAAGGCCGCACTGGGCAGGCCTTTAGGATTCTGGGAGTTGTAGTCCTATTCCTACAGCTAAAGCCGAAACACCCTCTGTATCCTCGCCCTCAAGAACTACATTCACCGAAGTGCGTCTCTGTCCCACTGTGCCCGCCCTCTCCCCGCCCCTCCAGACCCGCCCCCTCCCCGCCCTCCAGTTGAGTAGTGCCTGTGGTGGTCTTTCAGAAACCTTAGGAGCAAACTGCTTGGGCATGAGAGAGAGGTACCCAGCATTTCTACCCTTTGACTTGACCTCTGCTCCTGCCAGAGGGTAGGCTGTTGGACCAAGAGGCGTCCTGAATTCGCGCACACCTACCAGGCACTTCTGATCGACTAGGCTCTCCTGCCCCCAGCTGGGAATGGTTCATAAAAGCCTTTCTCTCTCTTCCCTACTCAAACCCACTAATTTATAGGACTCCAGGGGTTCTGGGTTAAATACCGAGTCGGTATTCCCCCCTGTCCCCGAGGATCAAACAACGCCAGCTGAGAAAAGAGGAATCCCCTTGCACCACGCTTGGTTCAGTTCACCTTTCTCCTCTTTTTTCTTCTCCCCACCTATTAACCAAGACCAACTGACCAAGACGAAAGCCCAGAACAGCTCAGTCGCCTGACTTGACAGAAAAACCGCCGCCTGTCGTTAATGAAAATGCAGTGTAATAGAAGACAGAGACTGTCACCACAACCCTGAGTCCGCAAGCCTGCTGCTGTGGAGATAATACTATCGCACAGCCATGCTTTTGTTCATCCCTAAAGAGACTCCCCTAATCGGGAGCTCTGGTGGCTCTCAACTCCTCCGAGGACAGCATGCATATCTAAAAGTTTTAGTTAATTATACATACATAAAATTTAAAATCTGCAACACTCCCTGTACCCTGGTTCCCCAACACGTTTCCTTTCAAAAATATAAATGGTTTAAGACCTTCCTTAAAGCAACAGAGCCCTTCAAGGATTGCCTCGATCTTCAGACACCTAAACGTGTATTCAAAGGTAAGCAAATGGTGTATAGTGGACTTCTGACCCTTCTGGCAGATTTTAGGTTTATCACATAAAAGTTTTCTGTGTCCTGATCTCATTCAATGAACACCAAATATGGATAACGTCGTAACAGGGGAAGCAAATCTCCAGGTGTCTTTTTACATGGAAAAATGATCTATTTATTCATCTTTCAATGGTACCGCTGTGATCAGCTGACATGCCCACTTCCACCAGCAAAGTTAAGATTTTGATTCTCAGGAAAAGAAGACTGACAATTAGAATTACAACAACTCTTCACCTAATTGCAGGTGGACTGTCCCCAACAGTCACCACCTATCCCTCCTCCCTTTTCAGCTCGACTAAGGTTCAAGTGACATATATATTCTTGGAATGAGATGACTATCTCAGAGGAGAGAGAAACTGAGGTTTTGTGAAAGAGGAGGTTACTGCTGGATTCTAATTTTCTTTGACAAGCCCTTTCGGTACAGCCCAAACCCATTGTCCTTCCCAGAAGCAGGATAACTTTGTTGCTCTTCTGATCTATTCTGTCCATTTCAAATATTATCTGAAATGGAACCCAGACAACAGAAATATTCCTTTGGCCATCAGACCAAGGGTACAAGCAGTGATGCTCTGGCTCATGGCTAGGCTTGATGTAGTGCACAGTTCGCTGTGGGAAAATATTCAGAAAGAAACCCGACCTGGCATGATTCTAAAGGCTCCGTCAATCTTACAACTGTGGAAAGCTTTTAGGTGGAAACATAATCAGTGAGCCTGAAATTTACTGAGTCAATAAATTGAACTTGGAGCCTTTCTATCAAGCAAGGGTTATCCTTATAGATAAAAGCATGTTGTTAAGGCGCACTCAGAGAAATAGTTTTATAGAAGAAATCACCTTTCAGCTCTCTTGGCTCTCGGCAATAAAGAAAAGGAATAGACTCTTGCCCAAAGAAAAAGAATGCATTCTCTATAGCAGTATTACAGGGGCTGGTTATATAGCTAGCTGATCTCCACATGTAAAGGACCACATGCACAATAGACTACAAAACAAGGCTGTGTGTGTGTGTGTGTGTGTGTGTGTGTGTGTGTGTGGAGAGAGGGGGGAGAGTGTCAATCAACTTTAAATATAGATAATTAAAACACTTGGTGTTTGAAAATGGTTTTTGTAAGTGGTGATGGATTTAAACTGATCCCTGCTGACTGTTGCACTGGTAACCAAGGGAAACAAGATGGCTCTTTAGCATCAGAAATGCTGTCTACAGACCTGACATCAGTGGAAGCTTTCACACTTCCACAGTGACTTAGAGGAACGCACACACATACACACACAGACATTTTTACACACTCGTTGTATATGTCAGTATGTATATTTAATTCTTTCTATGAAACTCAGTCTCAGAAACCATGAAAAGCACTCATTCTTTCTGGGTTGAATTTTATTTCAGGCCAAAAGGGTTTCCCTTTTTATTTTTAAACAACTGATCCTTTCCTGGATTTATCTTACAGAAGACCCCCACCTCACCTAACAATTATGGCGTATTAATTCAGAACACTTGGAACCAGTGAGACTAGAGTGTCTCTGTGGGGAGACAAAGGCATCACGGGGCGTGTTGCTGATAGTTCGGAATCACATCTTCAGTCTCTGGTTACAAGGTTTTACTTCAGGGAGGAAATGAGACACCAACAGAGAAAAAAGAACGTTAATGGCCTTAGGTGTGTTGTCACATAACAGCTCGGGATTTCGCAGCAGTTAAGGCTATATTGCTGAGTCTGGGTTTGGGATTGGGCCATTTTACTGTTGTTAACCCTGCAACTTTGCTTACATGTATTACTCAGTAAGAATATTTCATATTTTTGCATATTAGATGAGGTATGTAGAAACACATTTTTTTTTAATGAAGCAGAGTTGGGAGTTAACAAAGATATTTTAAAAATCTACTTAAGCGTGAGGGTTAAGAGAAAGGCCAGCTCTCGGAAGAAAGTAGGAGACACCTGAAAGCTGTAAAGAGAAGCGCAAAGTAAGGTTTACTCAAAGGTAAGTGCATGATCCTCGATAAAGAGTTGCCAGGGGCAAGGAGAGACATTTCTGAGGTTGGAGGCAGGAGGAAGGGAGAACCTCACGCTTCCTCCTCTGCAGAGCAGCCCTGGGTGCTGTTTCTGGTGGGAGTGGTGGCATTTCCCTCGAGTTCCGGCTTCCTCCAGGTCACACTTAACAATACCTTCTCCCTTTGTTCCTGCAACCTAGGAGTGAAATGGCCTCCTGCTGCTGCTAATTTCTTGGATCCATCTGAGATTTCTGAGCTCTTTTGTCACCACTTCTGAGCTCTATTTTGTATTTGCCCTATTTTTTTTTTTTAAAGTACAACAGTCTGAGAGTTTTAATGATACTCTCACGTCTTAGTTAAAGCTCCTTCAGAGGGAGGCAACAGAAACTTTCTAGGGTACTTTATGCAAAACAAAGAACTTATGGAGCGACCTTATCAGAAGGAACAGGAACCAGGCTCGCTCTGGGGCCCATGCAGTGGGGGTTTTCAGACCACTTCTAGTAGCCTGGTCTTGGCACTTTTTTTTTTTCATGTCAAATTCCCGAGCGGAGCTGATTGTGCAGCCTCAAGGCAACTCTCCCTGGCTTCCCACCCACAGCCATGGTTCTTGAGGTGTAGCTCCCTAGAACAGCAGCCCCATCATCACTTCAGAACTCATGAGGTACACAGATGCCGCCCCCCAGCAAGGGCAGTCTGCAGTTCACAAATCCTCTGGCTATTCCTGACACCGTGGTAGCACTCCGTACCTCATCTATGGCTAGGAGATGCCGTGCTCAGGTGTCATAACTCAGGCCCTGCGTGGCTGGGAGCCTTCCCAGCGGAAGGCCGCCGGCGCTCTGAGCCTCACAGTGACTTCAAGTGATGTTTTGTAAAGCTGGTAAATCTATCAGGGTCTTTACAGTAAGGCGTGGCTCCTCCGGGAGGAGAGTGACTTCTTCGTGTACTGGGCCAACCAGTCAACTTAGCATTCCCAGCCCCACCCACCACATCCCCACCCCTCCCTCACCCCTGCCACTTACCTCAGCTCCCCTCCTTGTCAGCTGCTTCATGGCTAGCTGAGTCACCTTTCAGACCTGCCCTGCTTGAGCCACTGACTCTGTATGGCTACTTGAAA
This sequence comes from Acomys minous, assembly GCF_964271855.1. NCBI lineage: Eukaryota > Metazoa > Chordata > Mammalia > Rodentia > Muridae > Acomys > Acomys minous. The sequence goes on from NC_140489.1 coordinate 45,249,327, forward strand.
TTCATTCAGATCGACAGAAGAGACTAGAGCGATGGCTCAGTGCTTAAAAGTGCGGGCTGCTTTTCCAGAGGAGGCAGGGCTCACTTCCCAGCGCCTTCATAGATGATCGGGACCCTTTGTAACTCCATTCCCAGAGCATCTGATGCTTTCTTCCGGCTACTGTAGACACTTCATGTGTGAAGTGCACAGACACACATGCCGGCAAAACATACAGACATACAAAATAAAATGTTAAAACTGTTCCTCAGTAACAATAGCCACACTTTCAAGTTCTCAATAACCACGTGAGGTCAATGGCTACTATATTGGACCTGGTGTGTATCTCACCATTGCTAAAATGGACTTCACTGCTCTACACCCCTTTACCCATACAATTTTCATCTTACCACACTAAAATCCTCTTTTTCCATGATCTTTCTAGGTAGAGAGAAGGGAAGAAAGAGGAGGTTAGGAAAAGAGAAAACTAACCCAGCTTGTGATTTTTAAGCTATGCCATATGTAAATCACTAAAATGGCACATGACTCCAAAGGAAAATGGCCAATATTTTTGTGCAAACAACACACACACACACACACACACACACACACACACACACACAGCTGCTGCTCATATTTAAAGGTGCTCAAGCTTATTAGGAAATATAAAGGCCAAACTGGATGTTACTAAATACCATCAGTTAGAGAAATAAATGGAGCAAATTGACATCACACAGGTCATAAAGAACAAGTTTTGATATGCCCTGGTACAGCTTCATTTAAAAATAATAGGCTGTCGTCGGGCCCAGTGGTGCACCTAAGTCCGGGACAGCAAAAGCTACACAGAAACCCTGCCTTGAAAAACCAAAAAACCAAACCAAACCAAACCAAACACCCCCCCCCCCAAAAAAAAAGAAAAGAAGAAGAGAGAAAAAAGAATGAAGGAAGGAAAGGAATAAGACAATGGGTTGTTTTACAAGCCCTGCTACCTGGAACTGAAACTTAACAAAGTGATATTCACGTGAAAACTGTGGATGGACTTTCAAGTTGAATGGCGGGTGTATGCAGTGTGATTGCACTTACATAAAACAATACAGAGAAGTAGAACTAACCTCAGGGGACGGGCAGGGGAGAGGGCGTGAAGCAGGTCTCTGAGATGCTGGTATTTCCCAAGTGTTTTTGTCTGAGCACTGTTTATGTTTTGTAATAATTCCTTATGCTATACACTTGGGGGCTTATCCACATTATGTATGTACCTTGTATAATAAATAAAGTAGCATTTAAATTAAAACTAAGCCAGATTATTTTAAGACCATTTCCTCAAAATATTATTTTCTAGAAAAGCGAGGTACAATGGCATGCCTGTAACCCTAGCCCCTGAGATAGTTAACCAGGAGAATTACAATTTCAAAGCCTTTGTTAAGGAGAAGGAAGATGGGATTGGGAGGGGTGGGGAAGGGTAGGATGATAAAGCCTTGAGGAAACAAAGAGGGGCAAGAAGAGGAGGAAGAGAACAAGTAGAAATTTACTTTGTGAATACAAGGCCTGTGTATCCCCCAAGAGAGCCATTAAGTCTTACCACTGGGAAAATGAAGGCCCCCATATTCCAAACAGTGTGCAAGATTGGCTTTGGGAATCTACTGGTCTGCCATATATAGGAATAGTTTTACACGGCTCTTGGGTCTCACTTTCATACTCTGCTGCAGAAGTTTGGCCACTCAGAAACAATGCCACTCGGGTGGCATTGGCCTAATGGTACCTCAGTCAGGGACTAGCCAAGTTGGCAAATAGAATCCTTGTGCTATACCTAAACCTTTCAACAAACACAAAAACAAACCCAGGGCCTTTGGTGCCCTGTGACCTCCACAGGACAAGCTCTGACAGCACACTGAAGATTCAACCAAGTGGCACTTTGCCCTTCCTGGACTGGATGCCACTGCTTTTGAGTCACTCAGAACTCACTCTCTTGCACTGCCTCTGTGGTGTAGTTCTATATACAGTCCCTAAGTTTCTGCAGTAGAAAATCTCTGTTCTTGTCCTGGGGAATAGCAATGATGTTTTAATAAATATTTGGAATAAAGACTTCCCACACACAAATATTTTTTGTATTGTGAGATCCATGTTTATTGGTTTTTTTCCCCAATTATGATAGTTATTTGTGTTTTGTGCAAAGAATTTAGGAAATACTGTGGCTTAAGCTTTAAGATCATCCATAGGCCTACAAATCTCTCCATCCTTTTCATAGATTTAACATAATTAGCCCATGGCCCTTATGTGGTATCTTGTGAAGGGCATAACTTTAAAAAAAAAAAAGTCATCTCTTACAACATGAACTATTTCTAATTTTGAAGCACTATCAATAATTTTGTTATGCATCACACATCTACTTTTTTGTCTTTGTTTTTTAAGGTAGGGTCTCTGGTAGCCCCAGTAGCCTTGAGATCAACATGTAGCCAAAGAAGACCTTAAACTCTTGATCCCCCTGCTTCCACCTCCTAAATGCAGGGATGGCACACAATGTGCTACCACAGCAACTTATAATTATATCCTCTGAAGTAGAAATAGAGGGTAACAGCAAAATATTTCTATTTAAAAATCTAGGGGCTGGAGAGATGGCTCAAAGGTTAAGAACACTGCTTTTTCTTCCAAGGGTCCTGAGTTCAATTCCCAGCAACCACATGGTAGCTCACAACCATCTCTAATGAGATCTAGTGCCTCCTTCTGGTGTGCAGGTGTACGTGCAGGCAAAACGCTGTATACTTAGTAAAAATAAATAAATCTTAAAAAAAAAAAATCTGTTGCCCAAATACCCAAAAATTTGCTCTATTCCTTATAGATGCTATGGTTGGTGTGCCCTGCTACCTCATATATAGGTTTGGTGTCCTCTCCAAGAGAACTGAATCATGTCCCAGACCAATTAGAATGTAAATGAGTGGGTGAGAGAATAGTCAGGAAGGAATAGCTACCCAGGAGAAAGGAAAGAACTCCCTATTGTTGACTGGTCTCCTGGCCCTTCAGGCTGGGCTAGGTGTACTAGTCTGCTGTGGCTGGGAAACAAGGCACCATGGAGTGTTATTGGCACACACAGTCAACTCCTGTCTACACATCTGCCCTCCTGAGGGCTGTCGGCGAAGGCGAAGGTTTTGCCTTTTCTCCTTGGTTTATTGGTTACCACATCCTCTTCTTGTTTCATCCTAATGTCTTCCCTACTTGTGCATCTGTCTCCGTGGCCAAGGTCACTCCTTTTATAATGACTCTAGTTGTGTTTATTTTCTCGAACTTGGCTCCCTTTATTATTCAAGATCAAGGTCACTCTAAGACTTGAGTCGAGATTTGACCTCTAACGCCCAATAAGCCCACATCTTAATGGTATAGTCATCACAGATCTGAGAGCTGAAGAGTCCTGTCAGGAAGTCTGATACGAGCTAAAATCAGAAAGCAGCCACGTGAAACTTGTCACAGATAACACAGGCAGAAAACGCACGGCGTCCCGAGATGGCTTGGAATCTGGAAGCTGACTAAGAAGGGTTCAAAGGTGGAGGCCACTCCTCCGGGGACACAGTCCTGCTACCTCTGGTCAGGAGTCCCCAAATGAAGCTCAGCTGAGCTTCCCATGGTGAAAAGTCCCTGGCTGTACATTTTAAACAAACCATTCCAAGTTAGCTTTCAAAACATCCCCTGCCAAGGGGGTCGTACAATTTTCATTTTCTTTTCCTCTTCAAACATCTAGTCTCCGTGTCAGTGCGGGCTCCTTAACCCTAACATGGACAGTCTGTGTGAGGCAGAACTTGGCATACAAGTTAAAGATGGGCCAAGCTTTCCAGCTTTCAGAGGAGAGAAAGAGTTCTGTTTACATTTGTTTTGGTTAGTGTAATTCTCTTTGCTGGGGATTATCGGGGCAGATGGGTTCAGCTTTGTGCAGAAATGTTACAGTGTGTAGGATTTGTGTGAGAGCCATGTTTCACAGAGAGTTCCACTAGCATTTAGGCAGTGGATTTGAAGATTAGGGGTGACTTTAGTCCTGTCCTACATGAGAACCCAATGATGGGGAATTTCTCATGGAAAAGCCACACTTTAATACAATATGTCACAGCATATTATCATCGTGAGAGTATTTTCTCCTCACCAAACTGTGATTGTAACCTTTTCTCCTGGGATTGTCTATGCCCTCTCTCTGTGTCTCAAGCTCCTAAAATAATATTTTGGGTTGTCAGGAGACTAGCCATCCAGAGAAAGAGGAAGGGGCGGGTATTGGAATGCTTTATTCTGGCTCTGCCTGCCTGCCCAGGACAGGTTTTCTTCTCTGGGATTTATGTTGTTATTTTAGAAAATTACACTCATTTAAATCTAAACATGGTTAAATCAAGCAAAATACAACCTCATTACTTTTCACACACGTGAAACACTTATTTGGGATAACAGGGTCACCTCCCTCTTGACTTCTGCATGTATGTTAACTACATCTAAAGCTGCGCTACCTTTGGCAGTGAGCCCACCCACACTTGAGAGTCTGGTAGCTTTGAGTAAGGTCAGAACTAGGGTGGGAATTTCCCAAGAAAACTCAAATGGTCCAGAGATGAGCACAGGGTTTTAAAGAAAGTTTGATTGTGCCCTGGATTCATATTTCAGGAAGTTGTTTTTTTGGGTTTTGTTTGTTTGTTTGTTTGTTTTGTGTGTGTGTGTGTGTGTGTGTGTGTGTGTGTGTGTTTGAGACAAGATTTCTCTGTGTAGCCTTGGCCGTTCTAGAACTCTCTTTGTAGACCGGGCTGGCTTTGAACACACAGAGATCCACCTGCCTCTGCCTCCTGAGTGTTGGGATTAAAGGCATGGCTTCAGGAGGTCTTTTTGTAGCATAGATCCCCACTTAACATACTGCTAAGGGAGTCTCCTTCTCTTTGCACATTGGTGTGACTAGACCATTGGCTTATCAAGGCATTGGCCCATGAAGAGCTATTGTCAAATTTCAGGAGATTTGTGAAGCAGTTGCTAAGGAAAATCAAAATAAATAAACAGATAAATAAAGCAAGTAACCAAGTGGTAACTGCCCATAATCCCAGCACTTAAGAGGCAGAGGCAAGAAGGCTGAAAGTTTGAAGCCAGCTTGTGCTACATAGAAAGACCATGTCTTAGGCTGGGCGTGGTGGCGCACGCCTTTAATCCCAGCACTCGAGAGGCAGAGGCAGGCAGATCGCTGTGAGTTCGAGTCTAGGACAGCCAAGGCTACACAGAGAAACCTTGTCTCAAAAAACCAAAAAAAAAAAAAAAAAAAAAAAAAAAAAAAAAAGAAAAAGAAAGACCATGTCTTAAACAGAGGACATGGGAGGGAGGTGACATCTCTTTGATAGAATGTCTGCAAGGGCCCTGGTTTCACAGAGACGATGATGACAGCCAGGGAGAGCTTTTGTCCTGTCTTGTTTTGTTTTGTTTTCTCTTTCTTTTTCTTTTTCTTTGAGACAGAGTCTCTCTCTGTATAGCCCTGGCTGTCAGGGTACTCGATTTGTAGACCAAGCTGGTTCTCGAACTCATAGAGATCCACCTGCCTCTGCCTCCCGAGGGCTGGGATAACAAGTGTGGTACCTTGTTTTCTAGTTTGCTGTCCGTTGCTGCGCTAAACACTGTGACTAAAAGCAACTCGGGAAGGAAAGTGTTTATTTCAGTTGCAAGTTACAGTTCTTTCTTGAGAGACGCTAAGGGAGAAACTCAAGGCAGGAACTTGGAGCAGAGCCATGGAGGAACGCTACGTACCGTTAGGCTGCTGTCTAGCATCTGCTCAGCTACCTTTCTTACATAGCTCAGGACCCCTGCCCAGGTATGGCACTGCCCAAGTGGGCGGGGCCCAACCACATCAATCATCAAACATGGCTGTAGGCCAATCTACTCTGCGCAACCCCTCAACTAAGATTCCCTCTTTCCCAGGTGATTCTTTAGTCATAACTAACCAGAACATCCTGCAAAGCACAAAGACCTAGGTTCAATCCTTAGGACTTGACATCTCAAACAAAACATGCTTGTAGCCCAGCCCAGGGGAGGTAGGGTCACGCTGGTTCCTGGAGTTTGTTGTCTAGCATACTAATAATAAACATGGAAAACAGACATGATCCACTGACCTCCTTATACACATACACACTCATGCACACCCACCTGCATGCACACACATGCACCTGCATGCTGGTGAACAAAGGCACACACACACACACAATAATAATGATGATGATAATAGTTTCATATATCAAAAACAGAAGTGATAAATGCTCCTAAATTGTCACTTGACCATTGTTTCTACACTGAATGTTATCTATGTCTTTGTGGTTCCTTCTGAGTCAGACATGATGAAGAGAGAGTGCTGTGGCAGTCTCTTCCCAGGTCTACATCAGACTCTGTGGTGATAGGGACATCTGTGAATGCTACAAGTGAGGGTTCCTCCTCAGATTCAGCGTTAAGCATTGCTGGCTTCTGCGCCCCCAAGCTTCTAATGAAGACGGTAGGCGTCATCTAACTGCTATGCAGTAATCTGCATTCTTCTCCCGTGACTTCATTTTGCCGTTGATGTGCAGAAACGCAGATCCCAAGAATGTGTCATTGTGCGTGACACATGTGGACATAAGCAGGGGTGGCTTTAGAATATGTGCCCAGAAGAATCCAGTTCCTCATTGGATTTAGAAGATCAGAATTTTCTCAAAGGAAAAAACAAACAAACAAACAAACAAACAAACAAAAACAAAACAAAACCCAAGAACTTAGTGACAGTTTAGCAGAGGTTGATGCTTTCAAACCAGAGAGGAGAGAAGCCGGGGTGATGGAGGCATCAGATTAAATATGCGCGATATCTAAGCTGCAACGAACACACAGCAGCTCCACGTCCTTAGAAATGTTTTCATACAAATGCTAACAAAGACCATGAAGAGCTTTATGGAATGAAACTCTTCCACAGAAAGGACTGTTGTTTATTCTGGGCAGAGTAGTTATCCTGAGTAATAAAGCAACTTTACAAGAAGCTGAGTCTATTCAAGGGTGAGGTGCTGTCACCTACCTACCTGTCGGTCCCCCTGTCGATGTATCTATGCCTCATCCATTTTAGTTTCTATCCCAAAATTGATTTTTTTTTTCTCCTTCAAATCCATTTTGGCCCTATTTCCCCTGTTTGTATTATTTCCCTTCTTTCTTCTTTCTTCTTAAAAAAAAAAAAAGTAAAAATAACAAATCAACGTTTTAAATGGTGGTGAAGTTCCCAGGCCAGACTGAAAAAGCAGAGCTATCCCAGACCAGAATGGAACTGTTTGCATTGACTTGGTTACCTTGGGAGTCGGGTTGGCAGGGACAAATATGTCCTCGAAGGAATGAAAGGTCAATGGGAGGACCTTGGGTAGGTCCGCCCTCACTTGAGACCATATCTGGTGCCCTAGGGAAACTTCAGCCAGGTCTAGCTTGCCTTCATCATCTCTCTCACCTGTCTTTTGGCTTATTTTCTCAGTATCTGTCAGCATGGTTGGAAGCCAAGGAAATGGCTACTTGGCCCTTGGATTCTATTCTTTTCCTTCTTAGAGACCTTCTGTCCCGGCCCTGGGGGTCCTTCACCACAGCCCCCTGCAGGTCTGGCCTCATTTTGGAACTACTCTACCCCAAGGTTTCCAAAGTGCTTGCTCCTTCCCCCCTCAAATCACAGCTCAGCTCCCCATTTTTCTAATACAGCCCATCTCAGGCATCACTGAACAAATTTATACCAATGTTTGAATGACAACTGCCTAGTTTTCCAGAACCATTTGATTTTTTTTTTAAGGAATATTGAAATACAAATTGTCTTTAATTGACAATATGACAGGAGCATTTTAAACACTTCAGAGGCTTGTGCAGCTGTTAGGGCAGGTCATCTTTGTATCTATGCCATCACTGTGTTATTTTATTCTCCCCCCTTTCTTGTCTTAGCTCTTCCACGTAATGTCGGTCTCTTCACTACAGATTGTATTGGTTTAATATTGTGTCCCTGTGCGCGGGTGAGCATGTGCATGCATGTGTGTGCATGCGTATGTGTGTGTGTGTGTGTGTGTGTGTGTGTGTGTGTGTGTGTGTAAGAGAGAGAGGGGAGGGTAAGTGTGGGGGCATGTGTGCACTGACAGTCAAAGTGTCCTTTTGTGAAGTGGGTTTTCTCCTTCCACCCTCAGGTTCTGTAGACTGAACTGAGGTTGCCCAGATAACTCGGTATGCAACTTTATCTGTTGAGCCTTGTTATTTTGTTTGTTTTTATTTTTTAAAGTTGTTATATGCATCATCATTTTGCTTACAAGTATATGTGTGTACCACATGTATGTCAGAATAAGGGTGTTGGATCCCTGAGAACTAGAGTAATTAATGGTTGTAAACCAATATGTGGTTGCTGGGGGTAGAACCCTAGTACCCTTCAAGAACAAGTGAACTTAACCTCTAAACTGTTTCTTCAGCCCCAATTTACATGTCATTTACATATTTTGTGGCTTTTTTTTTTTAATTAGATACTCGTGGGTTGAACTATTGGGTCCTCTGCAACAAGTACTCTTAAACACTGCCTAGCCATCTCTCCAGCTCTGAGCCTCATTTTTTTCAAAAAGGATCTCACTGTGTAGCCCAGGCTGGCCTGGCACTTGAGGATTTATTCCTGTATCCCAGGGTTATAGGAATGTGCCACTCTCACTGGCTGTTAAATCTCTAAGTGCACCTTTGTAATGAAATGTGTCAAGACCTTGCTGAGCATTGCAAATGAAATATTGTGATATTTCCCTAGAATATTACACTATAATGTTCATCTTTTTATTATGTTTTGTTTCATGGACATTAAAAAAAAGCCCTCAAAGCATTTTGGGGGGCGGGAATATTGGCACATGGAGAAATGAAGAAAGTGCAGCAGAGGTACTCTTTTAGAGACTTGCTAACTCCTTCAAAATGTATTTGTGATTTTTTTTTTTAATTCCTCCCTTTGACCTACAGGTTTTCTATAACAGGCAAAAGCTGGATTTTAGCTAATCCTTGTTTTGATAATAGCCCCCTGGTACAAGTAACCCTAGAAGAAATATTTCAAAATTAAATATTATAATCCCATAAGCCTTTTCAGGCTTATACCTTAGAATCTCCATAGTCCCCACAAAGAGTTCTTGTAGGAGCCCCAAAGCTCCTGGCCACAAAAGATGGCTTAGGACAAATTGTGTGTGTACATACAAAAGCTGGAGGCAGGTTTCAGATGTACGCTCAGCCTACGGATCGCTGAGTGAGGACAGTGCATACAAAGAGTCATAACAGGTTGTAGCGCTGCCCAGTCCAGAGAACATCTTACTGGGCCCCACAATCCATTTTCAAGGGCAGAGGATACAGCTCAGCTGGCAGAGTGCTTGTCAAAACTGCACAAAGGCTGAGTTCAGTCCCAAGCACTGCTTAAGACGACAGGTGTGGTGATGCAAGTCTGTGATCCCAGCACTCCAGAGGTAGAGGCAGGAGAATCATAAGTTTAAAGTCATCCCTCGCTGCACAGCAAGCTAAGCCTGACACACTCGAGACCTAATCTAAAGACAAAGGAATCTACATTCACATCTGAAACTCTTTCTGTGCAGATTTCCCTTCACAGACCAAGGTCTCCCTGTGACGAATATTGAATGTATACGGTCTACTTACGATTTTAATTTCATTGCTCTCCTTTCTTTAAGGAAATCCACTCCAAGTTTTCTGCAAAGCATAGTGTCTGTGATACTGAGGTCCCTTTAGCAGTACTGTCCAGTGGTAGCCATAGCTCTACTGTCTTACCTAGGCCAGCCTTCACTCTTTAGTAACGTGATCATCAATTAGTGATAACAGTCCATCCACAAACATAAACACGAATGAAAATACGCAAACGCTGATAGACAGCTGCCAGGTGTGGCCAGCAGAAGGAAGCTGGCGTTGCTGGGAAAGGCTGTGGATCATCTCTGAAGGATGCTAGACCCACTTGCTCCATAGTGGGCAAGCTGCCATGCAAAAGCATAGGTGAAAATACAGCACCGACCTTGAGGGACTGAGAGACTAAGGAGCTCAAAATAAGAAAACACCTCTCCTTACATCACAGGGAATCTCAACAGAGAAAGGGAGAGAAATCTCAGCCACCGTCCTGTTTAAAATAGATTGAAAGACACTGGCTTTTGGCTTGGTGGCACCTGCTCCCGTGCCATTCAGAGAGCATGACTGTCAGACAGAAATACAAGCTAAGCCGGTGCCTGTGTGCTTCGAGGCTTCTGCATAGCCACATCTAAGCCAGTGCAAAGGGAGCGAATGGGGTGGGGGGTGGGGGGTGGGGGGAGGGGACTGCGGCAGGGGATGGTTGGACAGAGGACACTGGACTGAGGTTAGGAGCAAGGAACTCTGGTATGCCACAGCAGAGTGGTGATAGACAGTCATGTGCTATGAGTCACAAACGGCCAGAGGAAAGAATTTTCACCATAAAAAAAATTATATAGGGACTTGGGAGATGGCTCAGAGGGTAAAGTACTTCTTGAACAAGATTGACAGCCTGGGTTTAATCTCCTGAGCCCTCACAGAGGCGGGTGGAGAGAACCAACTCTACAAAATTGTCCTGTGACATACCCGATTCATACATACGTCACAATCACGCACACAGTAAAGATTAAGGAACTTTTTTTTTTTTAAAGAAAAGGAATAATATGTGTTTTAAGAGACGCCAGACAGCCTATACATACAGGAAAACATTATGTGGCAGGCCATTAATGTGTAAAATGTTTATGTGTTTATAAATTAAAGTTTGTCTGTTTGTTTTGAAGCTAAGGGGCGAGAGAGATGGGTCAGCATTAACAGTGCCGGCTGCTCTTGCTGAGGTTTTCAGTTCGGTTCTCAGCTCTCGTGTAACAGCTCACAACTGTCTGTAACTTCAGTTCCAGGGGATCTGACATCTTCCAGGCGCCGCAGGTATTGAGTATACTGATGTTCTTATATGCACTCAGGAAAAATGTTGGTGCACACAAAATAGAAATAAGTATAATCTTAAAATCTAATATTGCTGAGCTGGGCGTGGTGACACTTGGGAGGCAGAGGCAGGCAGATTCCTGTGAGTTCAAGGCCAGCCTGGTCTACAAAGTAAGTCCAGGACAGCCAAAGGCTACACAGAGAAACCCTGTCTCAAAAAAAAAAAAAAAAAAAGAGAGAGAGAGAGAGAGAGAGAAAGAAAGAAAGAAAGAAAGAAAGAAAGAAAGAAAAAACTCAGCAAATATATATGTAAAAAAAAAATAAGGTCTGCCCTATTATTAAATTGGTTTTGTTTTAAAATAGATATAATTAAAATAAACTAATAATTTAATCTGGAAAAAGTACATACAGGAGAAATCAACTTTAACATATTTCAATTAACCATATATATGATATTATTTTAAAGTACAATTTAAAAATTAGTAATTAGATGATTTGCACTTTTTTCCTACAAAGTCATTAAAATTAGTACATATTTTGCACTTACAGCATATCACAGTACGGACTAACCTTATTTAAGGGATTAATACCTACATGAGGCCAGTATTACCATGGGCGTCGGTTCAACTCGAGGGTTCTCTGTGTGCTACAATGCAGACTTACTGAAGATCTGTGAGGTGTTTCACGTTCTTATTCCATTATCACCTGCCACACAGAAACTGGTTGCAGATAGGAAGGCAGCGTTTTCTTTACAATGAAAAGCTTTTCGGTTTTCCAAGGATTGGTCAGGCAACGCTTGCTGTCATCTGAGGAATTTAGGGACCGAACGGAGTCTTTTGTCAAACACAGGCTTTCCTCGTGACGGACCAGGAGCATTCTTTGCCTTCTGGGGAGTTTGGTTTATCTTCTCGGATGCTTGGCTTCCATTTGGGAGGCCTGGGCCTGGCTCTTTGCTCTGTCTTCTCTGTGGTCTGGATTGAAAGGAATTCTGCGGCCCGAGCCAGCCTTCTTATCTGGGACCACCTGAAGTCACGCTCCCTGAAAGCATTTCCTTCTGCCTCGGCTCCACGGTGGTGGCTCTTCCTCGTCTTCCTCAGGAGTGGAAGCGAGAACAATAGGTTCCGTCTCTCTGGTGTTTAGACTTTCTCGAGGCCGACTCCCTGGCACCATTGTGTCCCACACTCCGTAATCTGCAAAGACTGGGTCTTCAAGGAGGACCCGACTGAAAAATCCGAAGAAATCACAGAGGTCTGTCTCTGGCAGAGGTTTTCCACATTTCAGTATGCAAAGGGGTCTCCGAGGGCCCCAACACTGAGGACCAACCTTAGTGGGGAGCTCCGTTTTCCAAATGAATGAATTAGTTAGTTAATTACATTTATTTCCCGAGACAGGATCTTGTTATGTAGCTCATAACACGAGTCGTGAACACGAGTGTCCTGGTTTTCTGTTTGCTTGCTTGTTTGTTTTGTGCTAGAGTCACTTAGGAGGAGGGAACTCAGTGGAGCAAACGCCTGCATCAGATTGGCCTGTAGGCAAGCTTGCTAGGCATTTTCTTCACAAATGATTGCTGTGGGAGAGGCCACTCTGGGTGGTGCCACTGGGTACCAGGGAAGGTGCTCTTGAGTGAGGAAGCCAGTAAGCAGCATTCCTCCATGGCCTCTCATCAATCCTGCCCTGTATCCCTTAATGATGGCAAACTGTGAAGTGAGTTAAACTTTTTCCTTCCACAAGTAGTTTTTGGTTCTAGTCTTTGTCACAGCAATAGAAACATAACAGGACACTGTTTATTCTGTGTAACACAGGTACCCTTAACTTCATGATCTTTCTACATTAGCTTTCCAAGTGCCAGGCTTACAGGCGTGCACTGCCATGCCCATAGGAGCAGCAACAACTATTTCCTACTCTCCTCTTCCTCCTCTTTCTTCTTCCTCTTTCATCATCATCATCATCATCATCATCAGCAGCAGCAGCAGCAGCAGCAGCAGTTTTTTGAGTCAGGGTCTCACTGTGTAGCCCAGACTGTCCTGGGACTCGCTATGCCGGTAAGTCTGCCCTCAAATTCACAGAGATCCCTCTGCCTCTGGCTCCTGAGTACTGGGATTAAAAGTGTGTGCCACCACACCTGAAACGAAGGTTTGTTTGTTTTTGTTTTAACAAGCACTTCTGCTGATCCTGAGCCAGGTGGCCTTCCTCTTTACAGTTCAGAAATGCTAGTGAGGGTTGGAACCCAGGTTCCCAGACATCGAGTTCATAGCTTTGTGCCTAGCCTTGCTTACCACAAACTTGTGTTCAGTTTCTTTTGTGCATTTGAGGGTTTGGCCGGGCAACATGACATCCGGAGTGTCTGTTTGTGGGAAGGAAGAGCTTCTGGGCAAGTGTTTATAAAATGGGAGCAGTGTGGATGCTGAATGCAAACACTAGCACCACCAGGGGACGTGAGCCTTGCTACTGACCTTTCTTTTCTACACACGCACACTTGCTCATATTTTATCTTTTATTTTTTAAGTCATTTTTTATTTTTACTTTGCTCATTAACTTTATTTTTAAGTGGTAAGGATTTCTTTAGATAAGTAGGACAATACAGATAAACAGAAAGTTACCCATAAACTGATTCCTCAGAAATCCTCACTTTTTAATGATTCCATAACATAACTATTTGTATCTGCTGTACTTAAAACATCTCTATTTTGCTTTTTAAATTGTGTGTGGGGGACATATGCATGTGGAATTCTGAGGACAGCTTTCTAGAATGATTGTCTGATTGTGGTAATCTTACTGTGTCTGCTACTATGCAGCGTAGGCTAGGACAGCTGGCTTAGGAACTTCTGAGTGATTCTCCACGGCTCGCCTTAGGATCACTGGTACACACACACATTCTGTTGCCGCTGTTTTGGTTTTGGTTTTGCTTTAATGTGGATTTCAGAGATTAAACTCTGCTCACCAGATTTTAGAGGCAAGGGCTTTTAGGTTAATATCACCTGCCATGTTGGCACTGCCTAGAATCACTGCAGAAAGTCTCAATTAAATAGTTGTCTTTATCTTGTTGGCTGGTAGGCGTGTCTGCGACGGGTTGTTTTAGTTGGTAACCGATGTAGGAAGGCCCATCCTCCTGCGAGGCGGTACAACAGGTGTCCAGGGCAGAACCTGAGAGTGGGTTGAAGCCGGCTAGAGAGTGAGCCCACAAGCCGCCTTCTTGTTCCTTTAGGTTTTCTTCTTTCGGTTCCTAGTTAAGTTCCTGTGCTGACTTCACTTTAGTGATGGATCTGCAAGTGTAAGTCAAGTAAACCCTCTCTTCCCTTAGGTCCCAGTGCTTTATTACAGCTGCAGCAAGGAAACCGGGACACCTGCTGAGCCGTAGCCCTCTATGTTGTTTTCATTACAGTTTTCCTATGGGATAATTTAATTAACCCTCCTTTCTCTTTTCAGTGGTGGGGTGTTAACCCAAAGCCTGGCACATGTTGAAGGTATGCCTGGTACTACGGAGCCCTGTACCTTATGTTATCTATTTGGACAATAAACATGTTAAGCCCTGAATCTTATATTATTTATTTGGACAATAAACGTGTTTAAACATTTAGGAACACCTTGTACTTATTTTTTTTTTCTTCTTACAGAAATAATAATGATCTGGTTATACCATTCTGTATTTGTTCTTCTTATTCGGTGATGGTTTTAGATCTATTTTCATTCAGTTAACTATAAGTCAGTCTCTTCCCCCTTATATTACAGCTTTACTGTCTCTTATTTATTAGTGTTCTGCTTATGGAAAATTAACCTGCTTCTTGACACCCCCCCCCAACACATAATGACTTTATATATGCCTGCCCTTTTAAAGATTAAAACAAATTTTAAAAGACTTATTTTATATGTATGAGTGTTCTCTTTGCACATGTGTCTGTGTACCACATGTATGTTTCATGTCCCTGGAGGTCAGAAGAAGGCATTGGATCCCCTAGCACTAGAGTTGCAAATGGTTGTGAGTTTCCTTGTGGGTCTGTGGAGTCGAACCTGAGTCTTCAACAAGAAAAACAAGTGCTCTTAACCACTGAGACATCTTTCTAACCCCAGTGTGCATGTCATTTGTGTTTCTCTTCGCAAATGCATGTATTTTTTTTTAAATACCCAATGACATGTCAAAAGTATTGGGTAAAAGAGTCAAATGTGGCAATTAAAAAAACAGATGGTGCCTGTATGATGGTGCATACCATTAATCCCAGCAGTCAGAAGGCAGAGCCAGATGGATCTCTGAGAGTTCGAGGCCAGCCTGGCCAACAAAGCAAGTCCAAAACAGCCAGGCCTCTGTTAGATAGAGAAACCCTATCTCGGGGGGAAAAAAGATGGTATCATATTTATATTCCAAACTGTGTATTTAGCTTTCTGTCAGTAATATAAATGATATCTCTCTGATTTCCTGAATTTTGCCAAGGCTCACTATTGGAAAAATAAAGTTGTTGACTTCTAGATGAAAGATACCATATTATTTTAAATTATTAGATTTGTAATGGGGCTAAACAAGTTTTTCAATATATACTTTTGTAATTTTGTAATTTTATAATTATAATCTTAGAAGTAGTTTCTATGTGGCCAAAGGCTATATTTAAAGGTTTCAAAAAATATTTTAAAATTTCCATTCAAGAATATTTTAACTGTTTTCATTCCTGTAAAACCATGATAAAATAATCTATTTTCCATGTTATCACAAAGCTCTGATTACTCATTTCAATCTTATTATTCCAAGTTGATGAGAGAAATGAAAAGTATATACTGTTTGCTTTTTTTCTTAATTACTGGTAAGATAAGTTTCTTCTTTATTTTCAATACAGTTATACTTTATTTATAGATCACACTTCACAGTAGCAACATTTTAAAGTGATTTTCTTTTCTTTTTGGGGGGGTTGTTTCTTTGGTTTTTTTGTTTGTTTTTGTTTTGTTTTGTTTTGTTTTTTTAGACAGGGTCTCTCTGTGTTAGCCTTGGCTGTCCTGGACTCACTTTATAGATCAGACTGGTCTCGAACTCACAGGGATCCACCTGCCTCAGCCTCCTGAGTGCTGGGATTAAAGGTGTGCACCACCACACCCAGCTTTTATTTTCATTTTTAATTATGTGCTTACTTGTATGTGTGTCTTTGTTTTTAATTGTGTGTGTGTGTGTGTGTATGTGTATCTCTGTGTGTTTGTGCACATGAGTGTGCTGCCTGTGGAGACCAGAAGAGGGTGCTATATCCTGAGGAGTTAGAGTTATAGGCAGCTGGGAGCTGGCTAACAAGGGTGCTACAAACCTTCGCAAGAGCAATATGTGCTCTTAACTTCTGAACTTTCTCTCCAGTCCCTGCAACACTTAAAACAGTTAATTTGTTATTCAATATGCATGCATACATGAGTACCAGTGTAGTACATAGGTGGCTGTGTGCATTGGAGCTAGAAGGCACTTCGGGAGCTGGTTCTCTCCTTCCATTGTGGGTTCTGGGACTTCAACTCAAGTTGTTGGGTTTAGGCTGCAAGGAACTTTACCCTGTGAGTGTCCCCCAAGCCAATTCTAATGTTGAGAAGTTCTTTTCTTTCTGCTTACCCACTGTTGTATAATTTACATATATATGCTCATTTTTTAAAAAAATTCTGCTAATGTCAATCTTAGTATATATATCATAAGCACATAACTTCATATTTAATATGTAAATATTGACATATTTAGCCTAGTACTTCACTCAGGTTAGGTGAACCCTAATAATGAACTATAGCCTCAACTCCAATTTTACTTATTCTTTTGAGGCAGGGTCTCCTTA
This sequence comes from Acomys minous, assembly GCF_964271855.1. Lineage (NCBI taxonomy): Eukaryota > Metazoa > Chordata > Mammalia > Rodentia > Muridae > Acomys > Acomys minous. The sequence continues at coordinate 45,266,000 of NC_140489.1, forward strand.
GTTTACCCAGACTGACCTTAGACTCTGTTTGTAGCCCAACAGACCTCAGACTTGCCATCCTGTTTCCTCAGCTTCTAAGTAGCTAGGATTACAAGTCTGTGCTTAGATGCTTGGCTTAATAATAACTCTTATTTCTTTCCTCAAAAAGAATATTCATTAGGAAAAAAGTTAAATTTAAATAAAATTTAAAAATAAAATAATGTTCATGTAATTTTATCAAGTAGTGAGAACTCAAAACATTTTATGTGTATAACACACACACCCCATTCATGTCTATGGTTTTATGAACACAGAAGCTAACTATATTACTTGATGTTTAAGTGACAACATTCTAATGAATCTTAAGTATAATATTACCTGATACTGCTTTTAAGGATTGACCATCATTTATTGAACCAATATGTTAGTTTAGACTTTTTTCAAATATGATTACTTTTCCCAGAATATCACTTGACAGAGCAAGTGCATATTCCTTTCTCAAAGGGAGAAAGTAGTCTGTCCTCATCAAGTGTCTAAAACTCAAAGTGTGCATCAGTTTGAAGTATTGAATTACCTTACCTCTGAACTTCTCATAGTAAGGTAAGGGCTTGGGGGCTGTAGCACTCGCTCCACTTTCCCCACATCCTCAGTCACCTGGGCTATCAAAACCTACCCAAGGATCGTAATCATATTCCACGTACTTTGTGACTTCCAGTAATCTTTCTGATTCTGAGATTCATAGAACAAAGTTCTAACTCCAGGGTGCATAAGAATTCCCAGGGTGCATAAGAATTCCCGGAAAGGTCTAGTCAAACACAGACAGCCTGCTCTGGCCCCGTGACTTCTGATCCAGCGGGTCTTCGTGGCACCCGATATGGTTTGCCTTTCTGACTTTCCAGATGCTGCTGGGCCTGGAGGCTCTGAGCGTCAGTGGCCCAAGCTTTCTTCCCACAAACCATCACACTGCAGTCACTTCCCAGCTTAAGTCCTTTTATGGTTTCCTCCTGTCTACAGGACAAAGTCCAGACTTCTTGGCAAGACACCCAAGTCTTTTAAGCTCTGGCCTTGAGCTGTTTTTCTCCAGACCCCCTCTTCAGGATTCAGCTAGCTCCTCGGCTCCTTGCTGCAGGATACTGATCTGCTTGCATATTATCAACAGGCCCTGCACCTTCTGGGAAGGGCAAGAGGAAGGAGAGGAGTAGGAGAGACAGAAGCCATCGTATTATTTCCCTGGACTCCTCGCCTCTGATAATTTCACAATGGTGGTGTTCCTTTACCTAAGACGCCATACAGACTGGGCTCTTCCTGCAGTTATAGTAACTCACTGAGTCCTGGTCATTTTTTCCCCTTCCATTAGTTCTATCAGGGCAGTGGATCATAATGACCTGGGATGGTGCTGGTTTCTGACAAGCTTCCCATCCCCTTTGGCTCCCTGTAACTTAGCTCGCACCTCTGGGTAATCTATGACAGTGTCAATCACGTTCCTCCTCCTTCGGTTGCTTTTCTCTTGCTGCAGAGACTCTGACTGATTTGAGTCTGTGTTTTACTTCCCAGTCTCATGGGCACTCACCTCCCAGCTCCATCACAAGGGGCTGATGTGTCTCCTAAGCACCAGGCAGTTCACAGGCCAAGCCCTTTCATCTTTCTCTATGTAATACGGTCTCTCCATGCTCTAATGCCCAGATCAAGTGTCAGTTACCTTGTAAAGCTTGCCCACTTCCCATCCAAGCACGGCCCTTGTTTCTGGTACAAACATACAAACACCCTCACACATACCTTGACATCCACAGCCTTAACGTGGTTCTAGCTACACAGTTACTGTGATCGAAGCTGACAGCATTTGATAAACCCCATGCCCACCATCAGTCTCTGGCGAATCTCCATCCTCCTTACCCCAGCAGCAATCTCCAGTCTACTTTCTTTCTCTGGCCTTTGGCTATTGTGGATATGTTATGAGAAGAGAAATCTTACAATATGTGACATTTTGTGACTGATTTTGTTTAACCGGCAGAGTATTTTACAAGGTCCTTCTACGCTGTGGCGAGTCTCAACACTTTAAATATTCTGCCATGTGTTTATCCACTCATGAGTTCATGGGCACTACGGTGGTTTCCACTTCGGGGCTATAATGAACAATGTTGGTATAAACACTTGTGTACCACTTTCATCAAGACAGATGTTTTCATTTATTTTGTGTAAATGCCTAGGAGTGGAATTGCTGGGTCAGATGGGGACTCTGTTGAAATGTTTGAGGAACTGCTGCAGCTCCCCAGAGTGGCTGCACCAGTTTCCATCAGTCCTCAGCCCAGCGGTGTACAAAAGTGCCAGTGTTTCCGCATCCTGGCCAACGTTGTTATTGTCTGCTTCTAAAATTAGAGCGATGCTACTTCATGTGATGGGGTATTGAGTTATGTTTTTTCTTCGTAGTTCTTTAATGACTCGGGAAGGTAGAGCATCTTTTCATGTGTTTATTGGCCATTTATTTGTCTTTCCTGGAGAAATGTCTGTTCAAGAGTCTTTACATATTACAGATACAAATCCTTGTCAGAGTTGCATGACTTCTCAGCCCTTTCCTACAGTTGTACGGCTTGTCTGTTCACTTTCTTGATGGCATCCTTTGAAGTACAATGATATTTAATTTTAATGAGGTCTAAGGTACCTAGGTTTTCTTTGCTTGTGCTTTGTGTTACCACATTAAGAAACCTTGCTTCACAGAAACCGTTAGTCTTCTAGGATGCTATAACAAGCTACTAGAGGCTGGATGACTTGAACCACAGAAAAATATTTTCCCTCAGTGCTGGAAGGAAGGTCAAGATGCCAGCAGAGTTGGGTTTTGGATGACCCTTCTTTGGGGCATTTAGGTGACTGATCACTCTGTTCTCACACAACCAAAGTGTGTTAAACAGAAAAAGGTATCTGTGGAGGCTTTTTCTTATAAAGACACCAATCCTTGCAGCTAAGAACCCTGTCCTATAAGCTCGTTTGATCTTACTTATTTCTTTAAAGGTGGTGCTACTCCAAATTCTGCCAGAGGGAATTAAAGTTTAATGGTGGCTACTGTTAATTAGCAAGCTGACAGATTCTAGGCTCCTGCAGGGCACAAGACTCTGGCACATGCGTGAGATGTTATCTAGGGTAGGTTGCTTTGGGAGCTTCCGTGTTGTGGGCTATCTTAACTGACACTGGAAGAGTGATGCCATTCCTTACGTTGATATTTTAGGGGTGATTGTAAGGGGAACATAAAGCAGTGAAGATGCACTCCTGTGCCTTCTACACAGAGAGACCCTGTCTACTCCCACCCCCAGGAAAAGAGAATATAAGGAGTTGAGGGTGGAAAGTGTCCACTTAACGGTTTTGTTAAGGGCCAGTCCACTCTGGGGAGTGCAAAAACCAAAGTTAATATAAGAGATTTGGTTATCTAGTTAAAATAAGACTGTATGCTTGAGAAATGCTTGGTTGTCAATCTAATCAAAATTAATACGATGGTTTATTTTATGAGTCAACTTGACTGGGCCATTTGGTGTGGTTACTTGGTTAAACACTGTCATGGGTGTATCTGGCACGGTATATTTAGAAAACGGTCCGTGTTTGACTTGGTAGAGGAAGTAAAGTATATTGCCATCTATACTGGTTGAGTGAATCTGAGTTCACTCTCTATTGCTGGCAGGTTTTAACTGTGGGATTTCTCAGACTCGAGACTCTTGTGAGTCATTTCCTTAGAGTGTGTCTAGGGGAGAGAGACTATCTTGTTGGTTCTAGCTCCCTGGGAACCCTGACTAATATGGAGGCAAAGACAAGGTTTAAATCAGACACAAACCGAGGCAAATAAAATAGACCTTCTGGATTTGCCCCTTAAGATCGTTTCTACAGTGCTGTCTTCTGGACATGACATGGCCATTGCACTCAGGTAGCTGTAGTTACCTCATAATATTTGCAGAAGGTCAAGTCAATAAGATCTGTCAGCATCCCAGCAGGCAGCAGGAGCTGGCTTCAGTGGTGACCAAAAAGGAAAAGGAGGCCATGAAAGGGCCAAGGGGAAAAGTTGAGAGTGTCTGGGGACAGTGGTCATGGCGAGTTGGAGATGCATATGAACAGAATATATTTTTTCTTTCTTTCTTTTTTTTCTGAGATAGAGTTTCTCCATGTAACCCTGGCTGTCCTAGAATTTGCTTTTTAGACCAGGCTGGTCTCAAAGTCACAGAGATCCACCTGCCTCTGCCTTCCAAGTGTTGGGATAAAAGGTGTACACCACTGCTACCTCCTGGTTAAATTTTTATATGTATGAACATTTCAAAGAATATATAACATTCTTTAAAATGGATAAATAAATGGATCCAGCCTCCTTCCAGAAGATTATTTGCATATTTCTTCCCTCGATGTAAGTATGGAGTAGTTTGAATACTTACTCAACTAATTATTAAGAGACCTTACTGGTTGGTACCCTCAGTATACCATGAGTTAGATAAAAATTTTCATAGGCTTACTTTATATTTGTATGAAAGTTATTATGATCCTTTCTTCTTGAAAAAAAAACTGGTCTTAATACTCAAAGTACCAGATAGAACCCCACACTTTTTGGTCATATAATTTTGTGCATCCAAAGCACTCACCAGATGGGAGACAGTAAGTTTCCTCTCGAGAAGTTCAGTCTTGTGTTTGCATTATTCTCAATACCCCTTTTCCATGGAGTCCCACTGCTTGTCTCACTGTCAGATGTGTGGGCCTTGGGTACATGCCTCGCCTCTAGGTGGTTAAGGAAACAGGAGAACCTGCAGCACAGTAATGGCCTTCAGTTTAGCCCTAAGGTTATTTACTTGTTTAGATTTCTTTTTCTCTAACAACTCTTGTAGCTGTGATTCCAAAATTATAATTTCCAAAAGCTCTTGTTTGTTGTTCCTTAAATTTTAGAAATTATCTATTTATCATTATTGTATGTGTGTATGGTGTGTGTGTGTGTGTGTGTGTGTGTAATTCTGCTCTTGTTTCATGAATACATCTTCACAGATCCCAATGATGGTGTCAGAAATGATTTTTTGGAGTTCTCTTTGCACTTTTTTTTTTGAATCCTAAAAACTTTAGGTTGTTTGATTTTAGCTCAGCACTCTCTCCTTTATGCTGAGTGCTTTTCTCCAAGGGTGATAATCAAATCTGCAGGAGGGGATTGAATGTGCGTTGAAGCTCTAAGTATATTGAATTTTTCTGGTATTTCTTCTCTTTCTGTTCTTTCTTAAAATCCTCTCTCAGCTGGGCTCAATGGTGCACACCCAAAATCCCAGAACTCAGAGAGGCAAAGGTAGGAAGATCGCTGTGAGTGTAAGGCCAACCTGGTCTACAAATTGAGTCCAGAACAGCCAAGACTACACAGAGAAACTCTGTCTTGAAAAAATGAAAGAAAACAAATAGAATCTTCTCTTCATTTTTTCTGCTCCCAAAACAGTTGACTCTTCTTTTTGACCCCAGGATTCAACTCAAACAACCTCACTTTTTTGGAGGTGACCCTGCCCCATTACTTTCAAATATCCCTAATCTGCCCAAATAGACTATAAGCAGTTTCAAGGTAGGCATCCTTTTGGGGCCCATCTCTCCTATTTGTGCCATGATTATATACCTATTGTCAGTGCCTAATGGTCATTGTAGAGACTGGCTGCATGGTTGTCCACCTCTGGTCTGTGCTTTATATACATTTCTCCAGTTAGAAGTGCCAGAGAACTCACCCAAATGCCTTTTAGAAATGGGTATATTTTTATCCTTACAGTAATGTCAGCTCATTGTTTTTGTGACTCTTTTTCAGTGTGCAAAGATCAGAAGAAAACATCAACTGGTTAAATATTCAGCAAGTATTGATAGGCAAAAGCATGGTCTTCATATTGATAGGCCCACTCAAAGCAGGAAAGTAAATGGCAGGAGATCAAGACTGATCTGCAAGGAAAAAGGCTTTGTGTGTACCCAGGGTAGTGCGAAGCAGGCACTTTTTATTCTTAGAGTCATTCCTCAGGGGGAAAAATTCATTGATTTATAGATAAGAAATCAAGGTTTAGAGAGATAAAGCAATTCATCCAAGATGATACACTTGGTTTTTTGTTTTGTTTTGGTTTTTGGAGACAGGGTTTCTCTGTGTCACCCTGGTTGTCACGGGCTCATTTTGGAGACCAGGCTGGCCTTGAACTCACAATGATCCACCTGCCTCTGCCTCCTGAGTGCTGAGATTAAAGGTGTGTGCCACTACACCTGGCTGCCACACTTGGATTTTAAGATTAGGTCTTGGTGCACACCTTTAATCCCAGCACTTGGGAGACAGAGGCAGGCGGATCGCTGTGAGTTCGAGGCCAGCCTGGTCTCCAAAGTGAGTGAGTCCAGGACAGCCAAGGCTACACAGAGAAATCCTGTCTGGACGACAACAACAACAACAACAACAACAACAACAACAACAAATATTAGGTCTCTCCAAACTCTGACCTTGTGCTTTGGCCTTCTCTGGAGGATCAAGACAGGAAGAGTGTTATCTCTAGAGGATACTGGGTACCCAGCTCACCTAACCCCCCCACTCTTGCAGTGATATGTTTATGTCCCAGAATGATTGCTCCGAGTTTGAGTACAGGCTTCCCACAAAGCCAGCTTCAGTAAGTCACCTGGAGGTGAGATCCTCGACAAGAATTGTAAGATCTGACATGATCAGGGCAGAGTAGCTTATATTGTCAGCTTTGTGCTTTTTTTTTTTTTTTTAATAAATCCATTTTGCTTTTGTCTTTTTAGACAAGGTCTCATGATGTAGCCTTTGCTGGCCAGGAGCTGCTATGTAGACCAGGCTAACTTGGAAATCTCAGAGATTCACAGGCTTCTGACTCTTCCACGGGATTAAAGGAATGACCACACCCAGCTTTAACTTCGCTTTTATCAGCACAGTTCTTAGCTACAGCAATCAATAAGACATGCCCTCTTTTGCTTACGGCTATATTCAACATTCTTTGCTTATCTTTAATTTGCACTAAGAAATAGCATTGTATCAGTCTACCAACTGACTGGAGTATATAAAAACAAAAATGCACTTTGCACAGTTGTATCCCTTTAACTGCTGTTGGCAGTGCCCTGGGAGTACGCAAGTATGGCAGGTGAAGGAAGAAGAGTGGGAAGCCTTGGTTCCTCACTTTGGCTGGTCCTTCTGAGGGGACTGGTTGTGGAGCTAAACACACACCTTCACCTTTGCAGACCTAAACGTCATAGCAACACTTCAAACGTGCAGGAAAGTTCTTGAACTTGGTGGATGTTTTTTCTTTTCCCCAAGTTGTTTCTCCATACAGCCTCACCAGAGAACTCATCCGAAGACAGAATGGAGCTGAGCGGCTTTTGCACTATGGATCATAATTTTAAAATAGTTTTTATTCCCACGTCATAGGGGTTTTGTTCCAACTTAATTGGAAATGGGTTGCAGTTCAGATCTTTATTAACTAAGCGATATTGTGCGTGTTCCTACATCTGATTAATGAATTATTACCTTATACATAGCAATTTTCTCAAATCATTAATCATTAAGCCTTTCCCTCAGGCATGAAACGGGGTTCTATTTCAGGGCTTCTTAAGAGTATTCTTTTGACAGAGTAAGTCATAAAAGCTCAAATGTATTCGTTCCCTTTTTTTAATTTGTGGATTTAATCCACCACAAAACGTTCCGACTTCATAAAGAAAGGAACCATGTTATGAGCAAGTGTTATTAACGTAATAGTTCCTCTGGGCACATATGCTAGCCAAGACACTCTAAGAGAAATGCATTGAGAATGACTGAGGGTTTATGTATATAAAAAGATCCCAGCCGAGGTCATGTGCCCTGTAATGCAATGCCGTGTATAGTGTCCCGAGAAAGAAATTAGGGGGAGAGTGTCTGTCAGCTTCCTCAGTCGGAGATGAGCTATCCACTCTTGTCACTGGAATGCTGGAAAGGTGTGCTGCTATCAGCATCTAAAGTGAGCCATGGCTATTGCTTATCAGTGTCCCTTTATCTTGGAGAAATGTAACTGCCCAAATATGTTGCACACATCTGCTATAGTAGTGAATGAAATACAGTGCAATATTTGAAGAACGTTGCCCCAATGTTCGATGCTACCCCCCCACCTTCTTCTCCTCTTCTTTGTTTGCAAAGAAGCCCATAGTTGGAAAACTATCTGTTCTCTTTCAGTCTAGATGTGGAAGTCACACTCTGCCCCTCCCTAGCCCAGGAAGGTTATGGTGAATTTGTGAGCAGGCAGCCCTGCTCATGGAGGGGCACTTCCCATACAACACATCAGCTGCTGCAGGCACACAGAATGCACAGTGACCTGGGTGTCCTGCACCGTACTGGGCGTGGGCAGCTTGTTGTTTTTTTTCTAACAGGCACATGACCCTAATGTAGTCTGTCTCCAGCCTATGCCCATCTTTTTGTCCCTATAGATATTGCTCTGCCCACCTCAAGCTACCCGCTAGGTGCTTCAGGCTTTGGACCCCATACAAAAGGAAGAAGGGAAATATTACACGTGGAACAAAGATGCTCGAGAGCAGTCCCATCAGCCTAGGACCCTGATTTTGTTTGTGTCTTGGAGACTGGTTACTATAGCTACTGCCATGAGCTAGGAATACAAAGGAGCCAGGCAGAGGCTTTTGGGGAGACTCTTGTACCACCACCCCCCTTTTTTTAGAGCTTTGCTTGCACTGAATGTCAAGTCAAGGACCACCTACTTTAATCCATGGTTAAACTGAGATTGAATAAAAAAAACAAAAAAACAAAAAACTGCAGCCTAATTAGGCACCTGACAGTGATCCTCAGAATTAACCCCAGACTGAGCTTTCCCGTTTTCTGCAAATGAAGAAGTGTGCACAGAGCAGCACTAATCAGGAGGGCCGTCTCTGAAGCACACTGTCAGCGCATTAACATCCCTGCTTACACAGCAGCAGATTTATTAATTTGAATTAACAGTGAACAGCGGTCACCCCCTTATACCTCTCAGATGATTAGATGAATGCTTGCCCGTGTCATCTGTCATTGCGAAGGTTCAGGCGTGAGCTGTGGAGTATCATGGAGGAGAGGTAAGGACCAGAGAAGCTGAAAAGCATCCTGCACAACCTTGGGACAGTTCTATATTTTGTAACTTAGCTTCTCTTTGGTGGCCAACGAACCACCTTAAAAAGCTTACCTTCCTTTTCAGTAAATTACACTGCTCTGTGACAAGAAGCTATGCTCTGAGCAGCCGTGCTCTTGCTTGCATAAAGCCTGCACTGCAAAACTGAGAGGTGGGGGTAATTATCAAAAATCCAACCTTCTGCTTCAGAGAGAAGCAGAAAGCAAAGCAACCACTCCGGCGCTGATGGAAATGATTACCAATTTAGGAGTTCCCACGGAGAACCCTCTCTCTATGATGCACGGAAACATTTCCAGACCATAATCTAATAATAGCAAAATAAATAGAGATGCTAAATAAACACTCCAACCAAGCCATTGTCACATCGCTAGTGGAAACCCAGAGTGCTGACACTATCTGAGATTTTCCTGTGACCCAGAGCATGTCCAAGCTGTGCACCCAATTTTAATGACATCATATGGAGGTGTGGGAAAACACTGTGCTTTTCCACACACACACACACACACACACAAAAAAAACAGTTGCACAGAAAAAGAATGTGGTTTCCCCATGATTCTTTGCACAGAGGTGAGTCGCATATGGATGCTAGCTGAGTCTTGTTTCCCACTCTGCCTCTTGTCACATTCTGTCTCTTTGTGCACTGCTTTTTCACTATAAACTTTTGTTTGTTTGTTTGTTTTGTTTTTCAGGACAGGGTTTCTCTGCATAGCCTTGGCTGTTTTGGGTTTAATTTGTGGACCAGGCTGACCTTGAACTCACAGAGATCCACCTGCTTCCACCCCCCAAGTGCTGAGATTACAGACCTTCACTACCACGCCCAGCTATAGGCTTTTTTTTTTTTTAAGACTTTTAGATGGCATTGTTTTTCGAAATAGAGTCTTACTATGTATCTCTGCTGGCCTTGGATTTGAGTTGCTCCTGCTTTGTCTCCCAAGTGCTGAGATTCAAAGTGTGCACACCTGGCTACAGTTTAATTTTTTTATTTTTATTATTATTTTTTTAATTAATTTATTTATTTATGTGCATTGGTATTTTGCCCGCATGTATGTCTTGAAAGGGTGTCAGATACTGGAGTTACAGACAGTTGTGAGCTGCCATGTGGGTGCTGAGAATTGAACTCGGGACCTCTGGAAGAGCAGTCAGTGCCCTTAACCGCTGAGCCATCTCTCCAGCCCTACAGTTTAATTTTTAATGTCTAGATAGTGATGTATTATAGAATGCAATATTAAATTCTCTCTGTGAATGTGTGTGTGATATAGGGTATGTGGGGGGAAGTAGTGTGTGTAAGTGTGTGTGTGAGAGAGAGAGAGAGGAGAGAGTGTGGTGGGCGTGTGATGTGGGTGTGCACCTGAGCCAGCCTCAGCCCAAGTTAGCTAGTTCTTTATGAGCTACACACTTATTTCGTCTCTCCTTGTCTGTATAGTAGAACCATTGACAAGTACACTTTTATTATCAGCATTTGCACACACTCTTAAATACAAATCTGTGATTATTGGCTGACTAGTGTTAGTCTAATGGTGTTTCTAAGGCCAGCAGTACACAGAACACCAGTGTCACACTCCTCTGAAGGCTCTCCTTTCCTTTCTCCATCCTGTAGCACTACACAGAGAGCTGAACGTGACCTTGCATTCCGCAGTCATCTCTACCTCAGCAGTCTCCAGCAGTCAGGAAGTTAGCATCCTCTAGACACTGGAGAAGAGGGATTGAGAGCTCTGACTGGAGAAGATGGTTTTTATTAATGGCAGGTCCAGCCCTACATCTGTGGTGAGTACTTGTAGGCTCTGTTTCTTAACAATTAAACTTTATTATACAACCCAATGAGCTTACACAAGAGGGAAAAAGGTTAAAGGGAAAAAAGAGTGAACCTTCCGGTATCTGTTCCACGGGTCTTTAGGTGTCTCTGGCCTGTGCGCTGGTCTGGCCTGTTCGCTGATCCTCTTTCCGATCCACAAGATCCACGTGCGCTCAAGCTGGGTCTGAACTTGCTGCCCCTCTCTCCTCTCCCCACCTGCCTGTCTCACGTGCGAAGGGCGGTCTCCTTCTCCAACTGAGGGTCTATTAGAAAAACAATAGTCCAGGTGGAGTCCCCAGGTCCGCTTCCTGAATTCCAGGCCCAGGATGGCTCCACCCAGTCTATCTCAGGGAGGATCCATGGTGTGTCCAAGGGTAAAGCCCGCCAAGATTGCTTTCACCTGTGACAAAGCTTACAGTCCTTCCCACAAGTACTCAACGAAAATATCCTCCAGACACCAAAGTGACAGAAAAACACTATTGATACAAAAGGATGAATTGTGGGGAATAAAGTGTCCCATTCAGAAGACACGTGGAGAAGGACCCGCTCCCATGAGACATTGCCATGAAGGCTCTAAAATCCAAACTTCCCTGGGACACCTCCCATCCTTCTCAGAGCTGCAGGTCTCCTTGATCTCTCTGCCTGTGGTGTTTTGGAGATGTTTACAGTAGAACTGTAACCCAAGACTTGCCTTTCAGGAAAAGAGTAAGAGGTAATCTGACCTCAGAAAAGCTTTCTGCGCTGGGCTTTTAAAATATGGAGTAGAAGGCTGCCCCAGCACTTCGCCATGCCCCGTGACCCCCCACCCCCCACCCCCACCCCCACCCCCACCCCCACCCCGCCCCGCACCCATGGCCTCTCTCCAGGGAAGGAAGGAAGACAGGAAGTGTATCCAGTTTCTTTCTCTGGTGGGCCAGGCCCTGAGTGAGCAGTCTCCTACTGTTGTCTCATCGCTTCTCCCCAATCTCATTAGTATCCAAGTTTACAGAAAAGGAAGTCTAAAATACAGAGAGCGAGAAAACTTGGCTGAAAATTCTATACTTAGCTAGTGACAGATTGGTTTTGGATATAATTTTGTCAAACTTCAAGTCCCATATGCTTTCTTCTAGACTTACACATTTTAAAAACAATTCCCTATGTCTGTATTATCCAGATCTGGATAATTGTTCTTTGCTACAAAGCTCATACCTAGACTAACATGGCAACGGTGCCCTTGTGAGTTGGGATCCTGTCCTTTGTCTAGGGAGCAATCCTCAGATCCTAAGCACAGGGTCATTTCCAGCTTGGATGAAAATCCACCAGCACTAGTGACTGCAAAGGCAGGTCTCTTCACCAGTGTGCTGTGGAAGGGGAGTGAGGTGGGATCCACAAAACTAGAGGCTGTTTATTGCTCAACCGAACTGAGGCCAGGTCTCCGGTAACAGTCATTTTGGTTGGTTCCCTAACTGGGTAGGGTAGACCCCCATTTTCTGTTGCTAGAAAGAACTTGGATACAAGGGATGGGATAACAATTGAGATGTAATATGAATAAATTAATAAACTATATTTAAAAAAATAAAAAAGAACTTGGAGATGCTATATACAATTTGTATTTTAAAAGATGTTAAATAATAGCTAAATATTATTTCTATGCATATTCTGGTATTTTACTCAAATGATGGTAGCAGCAGTGATGAAAATATCAAAAGTGCCTACCCAGATCTAGCCAATGGTCAGGACATTCTCCACAGTTGAGTGGAGAGTGGGGTCTGACTTTCACATGTACTCTGGTGCCTCATATTTGACCACGTCCCCTGGAGGGGGAGACCTGGTGGCACTCAGAGGAAGGATAGCAGGCTACCAAGAAGAGACTTAATACCCTATGAGCATATATAGGGGGAGGAAGTCCCCCTCAGGCACAGTCATAGGGGAGGGGAGTAAGGGGAAAGTGGGAGGGAGGGAGGAATGGGAGGATACAAGGGATGAGATAACCATTGAGATGTAACAAGAATAAATTAATAAAAAAAAAAAAAGAAAGAAAATATCAAAAGTGACTCTAGGCCTTGGCTTTTACTTAGCTCTCACTATGTGTGTTACTTGTCCTGTTGCTGTGACAAGACACCCTGACAACAGCAATTTAAGGAAAGAAGGGCACAGCAAGGTGAAGAAGACGTGACAGCTGGAGCCTGAGGCAATTAGTCTCATTGTATCCCCTCTCAGGAACAAGCAGAGAAAGCCAGTTCTTCATCTGGATTTTCCCTTTTTATTCCGCCTTAGACCTGTGGAATGGTGCCGCTCACAGTTCAGGTGGCTCTGCCTATGTCAATTAACCTAATCAAAATACCCCCCCCCCTCAACCAGGCATGCCAGGATGTAGACAGCTGCACTCAGTCTTGTTTCCCAGGTGAATGTCAAGTTGGCAGTCAATAGTAACTGTCAAGTGATGACTTAATAGTGTCTAAATGTTTTACGTATATCCTGGCATGGAGCAGGCCACTGTAGCCCGTTGGTTCAAACCTAAAATTGGTTCAAAACTAACAAGCAGGGACTCAGCTCTCCACAAGTTTACTCTAAATTCAGATGCTAGCTTTATTTGGGGGGACCTGGTCTGCCTATACTTTCTTGCTGACTTGCTACAACTTTGAGGTCTCCCAACACCCCTTCTGGGTTGATAATTCATGAGAAGAGCTCACAGAATTCAGAAAAGCCCTGTACTCATGACTGTGATTTTTATGATAAAGGGCCTAAATCAGGACTCACCAAATGAGGAGACATGCAGGACTGGCTTGGGGGTGGGGCTCACATGTGGCGGTCCCATGCACACTCCCCATGGAGTCTGGTGTGCCATTCTCTGGCCACATCACTGTGCTCACCCACCAGGAAGGCCCCCCGAGCTTTGGTGTCATTGCCTATGGAGTCACGAGATCCATGACTGAACTCAGCCTTGAGCCCTCCCCTCCCTAGAGCTCAGGGGGTTGGGTTGGTAATCACAGGACAAAAGCCACCCACATGGTGGCTTTTCTCATAGCCACCCCTCACCCTTGGCCTCTATATCTCATTACTATAAACTCATGTATGACCTGAGGGAGGAGCTCATGTATATGAAGATACCCCAATCTCTTGGGAAATTCCAAAGATTTTAGGTAAACCCTGTATTCTTACAAAGTAAATTGTATTTCATTTTCCCCTTAATGTATACTATGAGGTGAACTGTTGTTGTTGTTGTTGTTGCTGTTGTTGTTCTTGTCTTTAACATGCATAGATACGATAAGCTGTAGAGCTGCAATCAAAGTCAGGTTTCCTTAACATCCAAGACTACACTTGGTCTATCTTAGACAGTGATATTGTCTCACATGTAAGCACCCAGTGATTCCAATGAATGCTTGTACCTGAGCACATGTGTAACATGCGTGCATGTGTTCTGAAGCTTATGATCCTTGACTACTGCAGGAGAGAATGATGCTTGGATCCCAGTATCCGTTGTTTGGCCAGGAATGCTGTTAAGCTGCACTGCACTGTCCAGGGTTAGAACGCTGTTTCCCAGGCCCCTTGTCTCCAGCTACAAACAAACGTGCTACTTGGAAGTTCTGGGAGATGTCCTTGCTCAAGAGACTGGCTGCCTTCTACTTTCTTATTCCCTGTTCCCAAAAGCTGGAACAGGGTCTGGCGCCAGCGGTGGGTATACCGTCAGTCCCGAGGTGAAGAGGAACGTTTATACAGAGACTAGAATAGCAAAATCAAAGCAACCTGGCCTTGGAGGAGAGCCACCCACTTAGCTCAGGACACTCGCCTCTCCTTGAGCAGAACCGAGAGAAGGAAATATATTTCCATCTCGGTGTCCTGACATCACTGTTACTAGCATGAAGATGTCACTGTAAGGCTTGTAGCATTGCCAGTCATCAGCACAGTACCACTCATTCGCTCAGGGGGTCAGCACAGTTACTAGAGCAGCGGTTCTCAACCACGGATTGCAACCCCCACAGGGGTTACATATCAGACATTATATTGTGATTCATAACAGTAGCAAACTTATGGTTATAAAGTAGCAGAGGAATAATTGTATGCTTGGTGGTCACCACAACATGAGGAGCTGTATTGAGGATCTCAGCATCAGTAAGGCTGAGAACTACTGCTCTAGAGTAACTGTGGGCCATTGGTCATGGCCTATCCTGTTAACACCTTGAAATGCATGTGTGTTGACTTGCCAGTCTACAGGATGAGATTCTTATTCTTTCTGGACCAATGGAAGTTTGTCAGATGGCAGTGAAGTTCTTCTGACAAATGTCACACTGCCGGGGAGGGGTGCGACAAATTGTCCTGTCTTACAGTACTTCAGGCTAGAAAGCACTCGAAAGGCTGCCTTGCTGAAAGCACATTGTACACTGATCACTCAGTCTCAGGGAAAGTCTCTGAACTGAGGTTGGCCTGGAGCTGAGCTGAGCTGAGCCAGTTTTGTGAGTCTTGCTCTTGGTGTTGATGTTTGCCTGGAACCAGCATCAGGGTGTGTTGTTCTTATTTCTTCTCTGTAGATTCAAGAACATTGAAAAAATAGACTTTAACCCACTGTGAGTGTCATTGGGAGAGAAAGAAATTGTATGGACATCTGACCAAAATCATAAAACTTGCAAAGGCTGCAATGACAACAGCAACAAAGTTTTAACCAAGAAACAAATGCTTTGATTTTGAAGTTAGACACCATTCTGTTGCCTCCCGAAAGTTCTTATACTATAGTTGTCTATACTTTAAAGATAAATATTAGCAGCATGGTATGGGCACATGTGCACGTGCATGTGTGTGTGTGTGTGTGTATGTATGTGTGTTGGTATGTGTGCATGTGTGTACAGGTGATCCATCCCGTGCTTGCACAGAGGCCAGAGGAAGACATCAGATGTCCAGTTCTATCACTCTCACTTTATTCCCTTGAGACAGGGTCTCTCCAGAATCAGGAGCTAGGCTGGCAGCCAATGAGCGCTATGATCCTCCTGCCCTCACCCACATATAGCTGAGGATATAGGAATGTGTGCAGCCAGGATTGGCATTTTATGTAGGTGCTTAGATCTGGACTCAGATCTGCATACTTATAGAGCAAGCACTGAGCAGTCTTTCCAGAGGGGGCTGATTTGCTATTGAACTTTACAGTCAAAGACTGAGACACTTTCACAAGGCTGGCCTCTGCTTCTCACGATGGCTTTTTAAAAAAGGGATTTTGTGTGTGTGGTGCACACTTGTTCACACTTGTGTGGGTGCATGGGAGTGCAGGAGTGTGTATAAACGTGTATATGCAGAGGTCAGAAGTTGACACTGGATATCTTTCTCAATCAAACTCCACTTTTCCTGACCAACTTGCCCTGGATCCCGTGTTCCTACCTCCTGAGCACTGGGGTTCAAGGCAGCCTGATACGGATGCCCAGCATTTTTTCTGGAGATGCTATGGATCTAAAACTCCAGTCCTCACAAGCGCTTTATCCACGAAGTCATTTGCCCACTCCCTGAGAGATTTTTCAAGGAAATAGTTTAATTTATGTATATTTGGAACTTAGAGAGACATGTGGTTATTTATATTGCTCCAGACTGTCAAGCTACCTGTAATATTCAAGAACAAGACTTCTTATATGTGTAAGAGAAGATGAAGTGCAGTCAAAGATCAAAGCCTTCTCTCCTTCTGTTGGGTTCCGGACGGCTTTTCCATGCTGGGTGCTGAAAGAGTGGCTCTCCCCAGGGTCTAAACCCATCAAAGCACCGTGTTTACCTTTGGAAGGCCAAGAGCAAAGAGCTAGGGAACTGTAGATTGGAAGATATGCAGCCAACCAGAAGAGGAAAGGCATCTTTTGAAAGATGAGGTAGACAGCCCACAAATCCATGTATATGCTGGATGCTTGGTGAGCAGTTTAACACTGGAGGGAGAAGGGACATAAGAGGAGCACACGGGCACGAAGGCTCTAGAGTGATGAGTGGCTCGTTGCGCTGACTCAAGAGAGGGCCATGTGCTGCTAACGTAGTTTCTCTTAAATGCAGCTCATTCTGGCTTCTGATCTCTTGCTGGCTCATTCTTGCCCTCCTACTTTACTCAGTCCACCAGAGCTAAGCAGATGCCAGTGGCATATTCTGGGATTCCTTAGACTCAGAACCATTATGGAAATATACTTATATTCTGTGTAAATTACCTACTCTTGGGTATTTTGTTATGGCAGCAACAAAAAAATGATGGAGACAAGCTCCCAAAAATCCGCCATGTAGAAGTAGCCATGGAGAGGACTACTGAAAATCTTGTTCATAATTTCTCTCTGTCTCTCTGTCTCTGTCTCTGTGTCTCTGTCTCTGCCTCTGCTAGCACAGGCTGGCCTTGAGCTTGCTATGTATCTGAGAATGATCTTGAAGCCCTTCCTGATCCTCCTGCCTCCACCTGTCTAGTTGCTGATACTACTGTTATTGTAGGTTCATGCCACCATGCCTGGCTCTGTTTTCCTCTGTGTTCACATATGAACGCATCCCTCTTCTACAGTGTAACATTAAAATGAATGACTTTAATAAGCCGCAGTTTTTAAGTCCTCAAGTAAAGAAAATATTTTGAAGTGGAGTGGGATAATGGCAGCATCTTGTATATCTTATGTCATGGGCACTTGGTGAGAGTGATGATGTGTGGCCCTAAGCTGAGCCTTAATAAGCTTTGCCCACAGAGGACACAGCTGAAAAGCTCAGTATAGACAGTGCAGCATAGACAGCACATGAAAGCAAAGCAGTCAAGCCACCGCCTCCTCTGTCTCTTCCTCCTCCTCTGTCTTCTCTTTCTCCTCCTCCTCCTCTGTCTTCTCCTTCTCTTCCTCCTCCTCCTCCTCCAGTACATTTTATCAAATGTCTGGTGGAGTCAGAGGGTCAACAATTCCTGGCTTTGTTTGTTACTACAAAGTGCCTTTACCTTGGTATCAACTAACAGACTGCAGGCCTGGGAAATAATTACCCATGGAATACGTGCTTAGCCTTCACAAGGGCCTGGGTTCAAGCCCTAGTACCTACCACCCCTCCCCCCTAAGGATAACTAGCTACCTGTAACAATGCAGAAAAAATAAGGAAATAAGCCTAGATTTGGAATTATGAGCATAGTATTAACACAGGCAAATAAGGTAGTACTGTTGAGCCACAGAACCGAGTGATCCACAGTGTCCAGAATCGACAGCAATGCCGAGCAGGTTCCTGGCCCACTCTATTGTAAATCAGCCAAGGACTGAACTCCCACAGTCAGCATGTGGGAACCTGTAGGTGATATGGAGCTGGTGTGGGTCACAGGCTGGTGGCTGAGCCTAGTCTGGGTGTCCCGCATCATTTGGCAAATTTAAGGATGATTAGGTAGTCAACCCTCCACCAGTCTTTGTGATGTCACACCACAGGCTGCCCCAGGAACAGCTCAGATCTACAGAATGGACACTGCAGGACCCAGGGGAAGCCTTTATGTTGACAGACACTTGATATATCTTGATGCCTGTAGCATTAAAGAGTGTTCTCATACTTGCAAACAAACAAATGAACAGGCTGGCTAATGGGACACAGCAGATGTTGATTTCATGCAGTCGGGTGAATATATGTGTTTTGTATGTCCATATATGTATATGAGCATGCACATGTGTATTGTACACATGTGTGTAAATATGTGCATGCATGCATATGTGAGCACACAGGTATGTGCATATATGTGTGCATTTGTATATGTATATATGTATTGTTGTGCACATTTGTGTATATGTATGAGTATTTGTATGTGTTCATGTGTATATACATGTGTGAATATGTGTGCATGTGTGTATGTGTTGGGGCTAGGATGACCTTGCACATGCTAAGCATACACTAAACACACATTTCACTACTGAGCTTCTTCCCCATCCCAGGCTAGTTGTTTCTATTGTCATTGCTATTAGAAATAGCTGACTTAATGAAATCAGCAGGAACATCTTTTCTGCGAATAGTACCATAATGGTGGTCCATGTTTATAAAAGGGCAAATGAAATGAATGAAAACATCCCAATTTGAAATTTTCCGTAACTATTTCTGAAGACTAAATTGGCTTATTTGGGCTCACTCTTTGTAAATGACTTTAGTTCTTCCATTACTCTATGTGAGCTTAGTCATTCTGCCAACCCACACATTCTCTTGGAGTTTCCCACCTTAGGCTGCCACACAGAAGGATTTGCTTATAAGTATCTGGCCAGCATCTGTGCTTAGAAAATGCTCCATCACCATAACATACTACATTATTTACAAGTACAGTTCTGATACAGGTTCTAGTACAATTGAGAACAAACCATCTGAAAGACACTCCTCTATACCTCGATGGGTGCTGTTCTCTCAGCCTTGGACAAGACTGTATCAACATCATCAAGTATTTACTTGGGCTCCACAGGTGTTGCTTCTGCCCAGGGATCTGTACCTGCTTTCTTGTGATTAAACAGAGATGTAAAGTTCATTTGGGAGATGAGCTCTAGAACAGTGTCTTTGCATACTTAGGTCTGCTGATAGCCTATATTTCAAGTGGTCTATGCATAACACTTCGAGAGATCCTGATCTCACGGATTGAAAACGAAGCGATACCAGGGATGACATGAGCAATGGGAATGCCATGTCCTCAGAACACGGTGCAGACAATGTGACAGCAAACACGGGACACAGTAGGAGGAAGGGCCCAGTGATCTCATTTCCCAGGCTGAGGCTCATCTAGCCATTGTGAGGAGGGTGGCAAGGAGCCAGGAGTGACCTGGCATTCTGGGCACAACCTCTGTGAACCAGGAAGCCATCCCACGCAGGGCATCAAGCAAAGAGACACTAAGAACTCTTGTTATGGGTTGAATTATGTGCCTTCCAAAGATATATTGAATTCCTAGTCCTCAGCGCCCCAGAATACAGCCTTATGTGGAAGCATGGTTTATGTAGAGATTGAAATGAAGTCATTATCATGAATTCAGTGTAACCAGCATCTTATAAAAGGTCATCTGGCTGTAGGAACAAAACCTTCCAGAAGCATCTGTGGGGAGACACAGGCAAGAAGATGGCACTGGGATTGTAATGATGTGCTCAAACGCTGTGAGCCATCACAGACTGCTAGAAGAATCCAAAAGCAGGTGAAACCCTTGTTATGTAAAGATTAGAGGCTGGATCCCTGCACTGCACAGGTGTAGTAAGCCCACCTTGCCTTAATATCTCTTGTGGAGTGTGCTGGAGGAAAACATCTGCCATGGACACCTGGCCTCCACACATGTGCACACATGTACACACACACACACACACACACACACACACACACACACACACACACACATCACATCACATCACACATCACGGAAACTCCCAAGATAAAGGAAGCAAGAAAGAGAGCTCCTTGCTCAAGCTGTTGGAGGAAGCAAAGTCCTGCCAACACCTCAGTTTCAAGCTTTAGTTTGTGAGGTTATAACCTTGGTGTCTAAGCCATCCTGTTGATAGCCTCTTGTCACCGCAGCTTTTGGATTACTATAGCTCATGTACTTCCTCCATTCCTATTGTCACTCCTAGGGCTTCAGCTCCCTCCTGTGCACTCCCAACCTTGTCCCCAGAGCTATCTCTCCAGTCCCACGCCAAATTTGTTGTCCTCAAACTACTTGCTTTCACCTCCATTTCTCTTAGACCAAAGTCTAAATGCCATCTCATGGCCATGGCCCTCTCTCATCTGGTCCTGTCCATGTCTCTAGCATCATCTTTATTTCACTCACCTCTCATGTCTCTTTCTGCAGTCCTCCCATTCTGTCCTCCAAGCCTACTGTTAAGCTATTGGGCTATGGCATGTGTTCTTTCCTTTTGACATTTGGGATGATGAGTGACACCATTAGGAGTTGTTTCCTCTGTCTTTGTCTATTTCACATCATGCCTTAAAGCTCTGTGTCCTCTAGACTATCTATGAGCTAGAGGACTGAAAACAACTGATTAGCTCATTCAGTTCAAGTTCAAAGACCTGGGATCCAAGGAAACTACTTGTCTAACTGCTGTTCAAGATTAAAAGCCTAAGAGTAGGCGAGCAGGGAGGGGGGATGGGGTATGGGGGTGGGGGTCTGCTGGCCTAAGTCTTGGAGTCCACAGGCCAAGAGTTAAGAGCTATGATGTTCTTGGGTAAGAAGTGATGGATGTCTCAGTTCAGTGAAGAATTCACCTTTGTCCCACCTGTTTGCTTGATCTGGGCAGGATCTCAAAGGATTGATGATGCCCACCCACAGTGTTGAGGTTGGATCTTATGCTGTCTACTGATTCAAATGTTGATCTCATCTCGAGATGCCCTAACAGATATATTAAGAAAAATGTTTTATCAGTTACCTAGGTGTCTTTCAATTCAATCATGTTGAGACAAAATTAACCATCACAAGACTCATCATAGATGCTATTTTTTTGTGGATTTAATGCCTTTCTTGAACCCACAGTACTATTTTGTGTCACTATCAGAGCACCAGTAGAACCATCACTGTCAGCTTGCTTGTTGGTGTTAAGCATATGTAAATTCCATGAGGACCGAGATCAGACCAGCAGTGGCTCCAGATCTCCTGTAGGAGATGATTTATAAAACAAAGTTAGGAAATTATTTGGGCTAATAGAGATCATAGGACAAAACCTTCCCAGATTATTCTTGGCCTTACCTTTCAGAGGAATTATGTCACCACTGTTTCTGGTCTACAAAAGATACTCAAAAACAGTGAGTAAGTGAATGACTGAACACGTGACAAGTTCCAGCATTGTTTTATGCCCAAGGCCAAAGCCAAATGCAGTGACTCTTCTCAAGTGGAACTGAAACATCTTAAAATCCTTCCTGCCTTATATCAAGATTGCTTGGTTGTTAATAGCCCCACCTATTGGAAGTAGAAAGATGCAAAGACTAGGAGCCAGACTCCACCATGAGAAAGGCTGACTAATTACTCATCTTCCTTTGGTGTCAGTCCTTCCTGCTGCTCACAGAGAGCACAGCTGTCACTATCTGCTCTTCATCAGATTCTGCTTTCTTTCAAGAGTACCCTTTCTCCAGGATGGAGGTGGTGGAGGAAGGATTTTATTGATCTCGAAAGATGCTGCATAAGCAACACTTGCTTTTAAGTGTTTTAGGAGTGGCTTGGCCTTCAGCATGACCATTTAGTATCCCAGGAAATGATGTATCTTTAGTTAATATTGACAGCTGGATTTAAAAGGGATGTTAAGTTAGAAAAGTATTGGAAGGGAGAAGAAATGTAACTGAATGATGCTCAGTGAAAGCAAAGTGGGAGGAAGAATTTCTGTTGATCTTGAGAGACAAATGGGACTTACTAACTAATGCATACTCCTGACAGTTATATTGTTGAATTACCAGCAGGTATCAAATACCTTAAGGAGGTTTTGAAACTAATAAGACATTGAACTGAGTGAGGATTTTCAAAGGTGTAATAGATTGTCCAAGTAGTGGAGGGGAAGGATAGTGGGCAAGGGTGTCATATGTACGTACATTTATCATCCTTTCCCTAGACCATTGATTGATAGCCGAGTATCAGATTTTGTTTCCATTGTATGTTTCCTAAGAAGCCAGATGTTTGCTTCTTTAAGAATATTCTTTCTTTTAATGGGATGGAGGATTTTATCTTCTAGCTTGAAAAATAAGAGATTGAACACTGTGTTGGTTAGTTTTAGCTGTCAGCTCTTTTTCAGGTTGGTTTTTTTGTTTGTTTGTTTGTTTTGTTTTTTTTTTGCTTCATTTTTTGAGACAGGATTTCTGTGTTTAATAGCCCCGGTCGTCCTAGACTCAATTTGTAGACCAGGCTGGTCTTGAACTCACAGAGTTCCATCTGCCTGTGCCTCCCAGATGCTGGGATTAAAGGCATGTGCCACCATACCGGCCTGGGCAGAGGGTTTTAATGAGGAATTATCTAGATCAGGTTGCCCTGAAGGAATAGAAGATTGTCTTAATTAATAATTATTGATTAGGAAGATTAGTCGATTAGGGGCAGCACCAGTCCCAAGGCAGGGAGTTCTGAACAGTATAAGAAAGGAGAAAGCTAACTGCAAGAAAGAAAGCAAGTAAGCCTGCATGCACTTAATATATTGATAATAATTAAGAATTAAATGATAGGGCCGGGCGTGGTGGCGCACGCCTTTAATCCCAGCACTCGGGAGGCAGAGGCAGGCGGATCGCTGTGAGTTCGAGGCCAGCCTGATCTACAAAGTGAGTCCAGGATGGCCAAGGCTACACAGAGAGACTCTGTCTCGAAAAACCAAAAAAAAAAAAAAAAAAAAAAAAAAAAAAAAAAAAAAGAATTAAATGATAATTAATAATTAAATAATAATTAATAGTATGTTAATTTAATAGCCCGTTGCTATTTTTCATTTACAATCTAATACATTTTTAAAAAGCTAGAGACTAGGGGTGTAGCTCAGTGATAGTTCTTGCTTACTATGCACAAGTCCCTGGGTTCAATCCCTGGCACCACAAAAAGGAAAAAACATAGCTTAAACAATTCCTGTTATCAACTATCAGTGCTGAGAGAAAAAAAAAAAGCAAAATTATTTGAGAAACTTCAAAGAAATGTACACTCTCACTCAATATTGACCAAAGTGCAATTTGATATACTTATTCTTGAAAACCAATAAGGAATGTATACCAATAGCCATCATGTTTCTGTTCTTTCATTTAATAAATACCTAATTTATTTCACTTAAATGACACAATCAATCAAGTATATGTATTTATGTTTGAACATATGTATATATCTTTATTTTAGAAAATAGTTTTGAAGGGATAGAGAGATGGCTCAGAGATTAAGAGCATTGGCTGTTCTTCCAAACGTCCTGAGTTCAATTCCCAGCAACCATCTGGTGGTTCATAACCATCTATAATGAGATCTGGTGCCCTCTTCTGTTGTGCAGGTGTACATGCAGACAGAACACTGTATAAATAATAAGTAAATTAATCTTTTGAAAAAATGTTTTTGAGGCAGGTTCGTTATATAGGCCAGGCAGGCTTTGAACTTTTTATCCCTCTGTCTCAGCTTCCTGAATGCTGTGATTGTAGGCATGAGCTAACATGCCTAGCTCTAAAGATGTCTCACATAGCTTTGGCAAAAAGTTGCAAACAACCTTAATATCTAGCCAGATAGAGCTGATTAAATATCATTACCACGCAACGGAAAAACAAAGAAAGACGAACATCTCCAGAGGCCGCTTGCTCGGTAGTGCTGATGTTCTCTGGTGAACGGACAGCAGTGGTATTGAAATACCAGGTGCAGTATGATTGTCATTTCCCAACTGTTTTCTTGAATATACTTTTCAATCGTGTTTACACACACACACACACACACACACACACACACACACACACACACACGTACACGTAACACCCCTGAGAGGAAATATAAAGCCAAATTCAAAAGATTTGTGTACTTTATTTGCGAATTCTCTTTATGTTAATTTTTCTGTAGTTTCCTCCCCTCCCCCATGCTGCCATGTAGAATAGAGAAAGAAGACAATTGCTTCTTGGAAATGTAGCCTGTTCCATCTGGGTGGTCCAGTGCCCCCACTCGTCTCCAGCTAGGGCCGATCAGAGCTCTTTGTCACACGTTGCTATTTCCACCTAGGTGGCACAAAGCACGGTACAAGGCATTTTCCTCTCTGATTTCTATAGACAAGAGGTTGAAACACTGCAGGGAAAAAAAGGGCATGAAGAAGCGGGGCGAAGGCAGGCTGCTTGTTATTGGCAAGGCCGTAAAGAAAATTCAGCTCTGGCTTGAGAGCCCCAGACTTGAATGCCTTCACCACACTTGCTTTCTACTGTTCCAGCCCGCTTGGCTGTCACACGCCTTCTCATCGTGTGGGGACCTGGCATTTTTATGGTTGGAATTTGAGTGAAAAGTTGGTTGCTCCTGCCGTCTCGGCTACTGTTGTTGAAGCCTTCCCCTCTAAGACCGCTAAAGAAAATGTTTGTCCAACTTTAAAGAGCCCTCCCCGCTCTCTGTGACCGTGCGCGGCTCACAGCTGAGCTTGCTCTGTGTAGCCACTCTGCAGTCAACACTAACTTTGTTAACTTGTTCTTGTTGATTTATTTTAATATCTGCCTTTGGATTATGTAAGTTTGTGGTAACTAGATATTGCTAGGTGGACATATTTTAAGATTTATTGTTGTCTTAGTATTTGCTCCAGATAAAAATGATAAAAACAAAAACTCCATTAAAAAAAAAATCCAGACAACACAATTCTACCACGTGGGGAGAGCTGGTCTAAGAAAGAAAGAATTAAGGTTGAAAAGCAGTGGCATTTGTTCATTCTCTGTCTGATTTCATCTCTGTCTTGCTCATAATTCAAGTTGTTCTTTTCACTTCCTCAGAGACCGCAAAGCAGAATAATATACACCTTCCACATAAAACACAAAGTGAAACTAGTTCAAAGTAACGCACACACCTTGCAAGTTGAACCAATTTCTTAAAGGAATCAAATGGCAAGATGTCACAGACTACCTAGTATTTTGGTTATAGAGAATACAATTTATATTTGTATAAAACTAGCCTTTGAGGTTGTACAATAAATGTGTACTTGGTTAAAGTGAAGCAAATATTAAGTTCTTAAAAGCCTTTTTAGGCATTTAGCATAAAAGGTGACATTAATACAATAGATAAGTCCATTTGATGTGAATTTAAGTTAAATACATTTAAAACAGTGTGGCATATAGGGTGGAAGACACAGAGGCCTGCCTGTTGCCATGCCACTCATTGTAGGAGGGAAAAAAACATCCAGAGGCCCACCAGCCCTGCGGCCCACCCACAATGGAAGCCACTGTGATATGCAAGTGGGTGGTGGACAGATGGGAGAAGCAGGACAGTGTGATCATTGTGAAGAGAGATGGAGATGCAAGGATGGACAGGAGCAGCCTGATGTGCACAGTGCTCTGCCACCTGAGGGCCATCCCCGGGCGTGTGGCCATGCAACAGCATGGTCCTGTGGCTCATGTTATTACTAATATTACCATGCGGGCATCCCTGGTCTGGGCTGCCACCTGGGACCATGTTGATATCCAAGGGTTGTGCAGAGATGGGTCCACTCCTCCCTGGCCATGGCACTCTGGAAAGCTGTATCTCCACGGCAATAGGACTTGGGAGAGCGGGCCCTGCACCTTGCCTGGGCAGCACAGTAGAGCTGATTTTGATGGCAAGGGTGCGGGTGAGCCAGCTTGAGGGTGTGAAGAGGGAAAGCTGAGGTGGTGTGGGCATGGGGGAGATGCCCTCCCTTCCCTCACCCCTTGCCATCTATAGCAGTTAGGAGAGTTGGCCCTGGGGTCTGGAGAGCAGGAGAGCTGACCCTGCCCCCTTGTGGGTTGCAGCATTGGGTGAGCTGTTTTGGGCAGCGCTGGAGAGCTGGTCCTGGTAGTAAGGGAGAACTGGTGGCCTGAACAACTCAGCTACCACCCGGATCAGGGCTTTGACAACATCTACCCCATGTGTGAACTGCTGGAGCCTAGTGAAGGGGCTGGTCCTGGGGACCCAAAGCTGCAGGATCTCCATGATACACGGCAACAATAGGATATCTGAGAGGAGGCCCAGTGAGGATCCAGTATTGATGGTGCAGCAGAAGCCAGAGGCTTCAAATCAGACCAATGCCTCAGTGCAATGAGCATTTGCAAGAAAAGACATGTGGACAAAAGGGTACACTGTGTGACACACAGGGGCTGAAAGTACTGTAGGAACAGATTTATCAAGGTCTCCAAACATACGTAATGTGCTTCTGTTTTACAAAAATGTTTTGGGGATATCAAACCCCCGGGACTCAGACCTCTTATTTTAGGACTTTGAGTTTTAATAACCACATGAGATGAGGCAACACCAATATTTGAATCCAGCTAAGTGTGTAGCTCTGGATTTTCGTGTGGGATTTGCTATGGCTCAGGATACCTGTCTGATTCTCCAGCCTGCACCCCCAGGGTGGGGAACCGTGCTGCCTTGCCTGGTTTATGCCCTGCTGGGGATCAAAGCCAAGGCTTGGTGAGTGCTAAGCAAACACTCTACCGACTGAACTACATTGCCAGCCTGCATACATCTTTTAATAGTCACAGTATGGCGCTGACAACCTTTTCCCATTATTCTTAATCCCAGAGGACTGAATAACACTAGAGCCACCATATTCACTTCAAATGACACTCACTCTAAAATGATTCTAAAAGGATAGTGACTTCCACTGCCTGATATACTTGCTAATGGCTTTTTAATGGCTATGTGCAAAGAGCTAGGCTAAAGCCTCTCTTGCCTGGCTCCCCTGAATGCTTTCCTCTTAGAAACCCTCCCCTTTGGTCCTGGGTCAGGCTCTCTCCAGGCCCCCTCCCATCACTGACAGAGCTAGGCTTTTACTGGCTGCTTCTTTTCTATCCAAGGCTTAACTGCCGATGTTTCGCAAGGCTCCAGCCAGTGACCATTTTCTCAGCTAACTCTACAAGCCTTCTTTTTTTTTACTTTGGCCTCTCTTACTATGGTAATGACTCCCAAGGGTATCTGTAGCTCTGCACTTCCAGCTGATGGAGCACAGGTACCAAATCAGGTTTGCTATTTGCTCTGTGCCCTTGGCCTTTCCGTCTTCCCAGATTCCTTCTCCTATCAGTGGTATTGCTCAGGCGGCGGACTAGATGACACATGCTCAGATACTCAGACACAGTTACTTAGTTTCCCCCCCTCCACTATTCACTTTCTCAGTTAGAGTGTGAACTCATATTTCAGATTTGATTCTTCTTTGTCTCCACTGCCAGGACATCACGGGAGATGTAAAGTAGCTCCCCCTTACATCCACTTTATCAATTCACCCATCTTGCCATTCTTCGTGACGTTGGATGCTAGGGGGTGGAGGCGAAGGGAACTGTGGTAAGCTTTGCTTGTGAACGCGTCTTAGCAGCCACCTAGCAGGTGTCTCTAACCGCACAATGTGACACAACCCTGTTGTGAACAAAGTTTATGCTTGAGATTTGTGCAATCGGGTTAAAAAACAAAAGCCTCATAATGTATGAAGCTTCCTATTTTGCATTGGGCTACATTCATAGCTGCCCTGGGGTGCATGCAGCCCAGGGGCCACACAATAGATATGCCAGCCAGGGTTTCCTTTTGAAGCCACACCCAGCAAGTAATTTTCTCTAGCAAAATAGCAGGGGACTGTGGGAAGGCTCTAGCCCTGACTTTCTGCTGATGTGTATGATACGGCACAAAGCTCAGCTTCTCTCCAACACGCTAGTTCAACCTCCGTGAGATGCAGGATGTGAGCCTGTCCCCCTGAGACAGTTCAAAACTCATCTGCTCAGAAAAGCTCTCCATCCCAGCATCCCCACTTCCTCCCCTTCTTTCTGTCCTTGCTCTCTCCTTTTCTCCTCTTTCCTTCTCTTTCCTTTTTGTTGCCCTTTTCATTTTGATCTTTAAAAAAAAAAAAAGATTTATTTATATATTATGTATACAGTACTCTGCCTACATGCACACCTGCAGAAGAGGGCATCAGATCTCATTATAGATGGTTGTGAGCCACCATGTGGTTGCTGGGAATTGAACTCAGGACCTCTGGAAGAGCAGATAGTGCTCTTAACCTCTGAGCCATCTCTCCAGCCCCTTCATTTCCTTCATTTTGATCTTTAAAAACATAATTTTATTCATTTTATGTGTGTTAGTGTTGTGCCTTTCTATATGTAAGTGTAACATGTGTGTATAGTGCTAAACCAAGGCCAGGAGAGGGCTTCTGAACCCCTGGAATTAGAGTTTGCAGCCATGTTTGCACCATCATGAGGATACTGGGAGCCCAAACTGGGTCCTCTGCCAGAGCAGCAAGTGGTCTTAACTGCTGAGCCATATATGTCTCTTGACATATTGTCAACAGGTTGGCTGCTCTGTCTGCTGTACAGGTGACTGGCTAATGAAGTGCAAGGCTGGAATGTTGAGCCTTTAGCTAGCCTAACACGCTGTCCACCACATGTATTTCATAGAGAAAAGTAATTTTCAAATAAGTGAAATGAGTAGAAAGCACCCATCATTCTGATCATGTGAACACTTACACTGTCTTTCTCGTAACAGTATATACGCACATCAGAAAGTTTATTGTGGCCAGAAATTTTCATATATAACATTCAAAAAGCCTTCACCATTTCACAATGAACTATGAGTGATTTTCAAGTCATGTGCTCGTCTTTCCTTACTCTGTTGCCAAGCAGATTTCTTATAGACAGCGCCCCGTCATTAATCACTTCAAGTGACCCAGGCCTGAAGTCTCCAGAGCTGTGTAGATCACCACCTGAACATAATTCTCAAAGCTCTGAGCATCACTCCTCTAGCCCTCTGCTGCTTTGACCTCTTCTTTGATCTGCAGAAATTGGTGTGTCCTTGTATATGTCCTCAATGATTTCTTGCTTCCATCAGGGGAGGATTTATTAATGTGTTTGTGGACCAACTGTATTTCTTTTTAAGAAATAATTTTTACTTATGGGCTATTGCGAGGCATGGTCCTTTGATGAATCAAACTTAAGAGTGAGAAAATAACAAAGCTAAAAGAAATCGTCTCAGAATGTCTCTTCCATTCCTCGGCCACCCGTCGTCACAGCCTTTTCTCTTTGAGCAAGCTGCATGATTGACCTGTCTCTACCACACCAGAGTAACAAATAGCTTAATGCCAAAAAAAAAAAAAAAAAAAAAAAAAAAAAAAAGACTCAATAGAAGTATAAGATAAGAGGGACTTTAGTCAAAGAGAAGCCATACACTCATACACTTTCTGTCAAAGGAAATGGATGTTTGGGTAGGTGTGCAGACACCATGGAGTCTGGACAAAGGTCCCCAGGGTGGGCTGGAATGCCAGCTACTCATGGTCCTGTCAGGATCAAGTGGCTGACAGAAATGGGCTCCAGGCTTCCTCACAGCTGACGTTGGTCTGTGTTCAAACAAGAAGGATTAGGACTCCATTTTCTGTCATGTACACTGTTATTCAGGAAACAGTACAATGATTCTGGATCACTAGGTTACAGCTTCAAAAGCAACAGGTGTTCTGTGAAGAAAACCAGTTTGGTTTCATATGAAAAAGCAGACCATCCTGGGATTGAGGAGGCTAAATGTCTCTAAGACACATTGTTAAAAAAAGAAGAAAAAAAAAAAGGCAAATCCATCGGCCATATGGGAGCAGTCTAGGGAACCCTCTAATAAAGGTCTCGGTGTCAAGTTTGTTCTATCTGACTGGGTCTCCGGTACCTGATGGTACCATCTTGCACCATTTGCCATCTGCCTTGAAGATCGTTTGATGGCAATTAATTTGCCTTAAGCAGCCAGGCACTGGGGTGTGTGTGTGTGTGTGTGTGTGTGTGTGTGTGTGTGTGTGTGTGTGAGAGAGAGAGAAAGAGAGAGAGAGAGAGAGAGAGAGAGAGAGACAGACAGACAGACAGACAGACAGACACACAGACACATAGACACACAGACAGACACACAGAAAGAAAAAGATAGAGACAGAGACACAGAGACAGAGACAGGGTAGGGGAACTGGACAGCAGTGCACATACAGTTTCCATGTCTAAATGTGCCCAGAGTCTTTAACTGCCTTATTTTTTAGAGGGTGAAACCGACTCCACCCATATGAGTGACATCCAAACTGGGAATAAAGTTTTTCTCTCATCCTCGAAGAATAATTTTACTCTAATAAGGATTAAAAAAAACTTACAGGAAATTGGCAAATTATGAATTGTGTAACTTCCCATATAGCTTTGCCTCCTTTTTAGTGTCACTCTCATAAGTCAGATGACAAGAAAAAGAGGAGTGGAATAAAATGAAAGCTGGCTCTTGGCAGCTCTGCCTGTTGGTAAGGATCAGCCCCTCCCATTGCAGCCCCACCTTTCAACACCCAAAGTGGGCTCATTTCTTTACTGCTCACCCACTATGGGATTAAGTCTTTGAAAAGTGGAGTAAGTACTTTGAACTCCTGTGGGTAAGTAGGGAGCATTAAGTGATGTAATTGGTCCTTGGAAATGTTAGAATTTAGTTAGTAAAGAAATGGCAAGTGCTTCTGGACCACTATTTAGAAGAAAACAACTTTACCGAAATTATACTCTCTTCCATAAAAGCCTTTTGTAGTTGTCTAAGAGCTGCTGTCAGCATGCTTTTCTCAAAGGACATGTTAGTTGACTTCTTGACCTTTTTAGTACGGTGTCTGTAGTCCCAGACCTGTGAGTGTGGTGTTTTCACCCCCCTGCACAACCTTAGGTTTTCACTGCCTACCACTTCCGCTCCCTGCTTGGCTAGTTGCACCTAGGGCTTGCGCATCACTGGGGAGCTCCCTCTGAAACTTCCGGTGGGGTCCAGCATCGGCTTGTGGAGACACCCTCCGTGATGTCGTCCTCCAGTGGGTAGGGATGCTTCCGAAATAGTCTCCATGTGACTCTGCCAGAGGTCCTGCTTACAGAATGGCTGCTCAGGCCCAGACCTGTTATCTGCCCATCCAGCCATTTGCACTCTCTGACTGTATCCATGAAGAAGAGCCACAGAGCTGTCACTGTAGGCTGCAGCCACATCTAAACTTTTGTGGCCCCTGACCTCAGCCAGGTGCCCACGTGTCCGCCACATTTCTTCACTGACCGACCCTGACCACACTTTCCATAGTTACCCCGAATTCTTAAGCTTTCTGGTTTCTCTTCCCTCTCAGTTTTCAGCAGGTGAGTTTGCCTTCACCTTGGGAACGTCACGGTTTTTTTTTCCGCAATAAAATAAAAGTTCTCCACAATTTGCAATACAGTTGGCAAACCTACCCGTGACCCATCTACTCTTCCCACCATGTTCAGTGGAGGAGGAATGACTCCTCTCTGAAGATAGCCCTTCCCTGTGCTCTCTCTCATCTCCCCGCCTCCCTGGATCCAGGGAAGTTCAATTTGGAATTTTATAAATATCTATCTATCTATCTATCTATCTATCTATCATCTATGTGTTTGTGGAGGTCAGAGGTCAACATGGAGTGCCTTCCTCAATCTCTCTCCATCTTGTTTTTTGAGACAAGACCTCTCACTGAACCTGGAACTTGCCAGTGAGCCCCAAAGGTCTCGTCTCTACCTCTAGATTGGGGTGACGCATTTACCCAGGGCAAGGCTTTCTGTATGGCTGTTGGAGATCCAAACTCAGAGTTTCATGCTAGCATGGCAAGCTCTTTGCAGATGAGGCCACATCCTCCTTCTTGATTGACTCTTTCCTGTTCGGTCTTCCTTTGTGCCTGTGTGAGACACCACACAGTTCCGTTTGGAGTTTTGTTTGCTTGTTTGTTTGTTTGTTGCTCTCTCCCCAACTCTTCTGAACTGGATTTTCTTACCCCATTTTGCACTATGAAGTTTCTCAGGGCTCTGCCCTGCCGTTTTATGTGCGACTCATAATTTTCCTCATATTGTAAACATTGTATTATTATTTACATATGAGTGTGCAAAAACACTTTTCCCCCCCAGAGACAATGCCTTGCTCTATAGTCCTCCCTGGCTTTGAACTCGTGGCCTTTCCGTCTCAGCCTTCTTAGTGCTGGGATGACAGATCTATGCCTCTACACACATGTAACTTTATTTTTAAAGCACTTCTGCTTCTGATTTTTGCTCTGAATAATAATCCAGCCATTTGGCTCAGGGTTTCTCAGTGTCCATACTATTCACTCTTTACACTTGGGGCTAGATAATTCTTTGTGGTGAGTGACGTCCTGAGCAGAACCCTTGGCCTTTAATCACAAACTGTCAGCAGCCCTAGGCTTCGAGCTATGCCAATCAGGGCATGGCTGAAGAGGAACATTTTTTTTTTCCTGGTTGAGAACCCACTGCACTTAGTTTAAATGGTCTCTTCAGGAGCACACAACCTCTTTGTTTCCTGTCTCACCTCTCCTTTCTCTCTCATCCTCCCCTTCTTCCACCTCTGTAGGAGTGGTTGGGGCTATGGGGACCTCAGGTGTAATTTTGGCAACTGTGAGGAGCCTCTGATATGCAAATACTTACTTTGCCACTGGCTCCTACGACTTGGACTTGTTGCCTGTTCCTCCAACAGACACAAGCCAGTGGTAAAGGGGCCACCACTCAACTGTCAATGCAGCTCCTGCTGAGTTTCTGGAACACAGGGGCGGTTTCTCCCTTGCCCTGACCCTGTCAGTCCCCTGCAGAAGTTCACAGTTGGGGTCAGTTCTCTTCAGCAAGGGCACATTAGTTCTTTCCTTCTCTTTTCAAACATCTGGCCATTTGGAGGCTCTCTGCTTCTGAGTTTTGCTCTGGGTGTGCCGTCCTGGTGCATAGCCTGTTCCCAAGCACCTGGCTCTATGTGTTTTGTGGCGCCGGCTCCACAGACCTCGGAAGATCAGCTCTTCTCAGCACGCAAAGAGGAAGTTCCCTGGTGTGTGCTCTCCCATTTCCGTTTGCATTCCCATCATCTTTTCTTTCTTTGAGTTTTGGACAAAGAGGGAGTGATGTTTGGAACCTTCTCAGGGGAGTGGGAGGGTGCGGGGGTGGGGAAGGGGGGCTACCAACTCTCCATTTAAGTCTCTTTTTTGCTCAACTCTTCTGTCTTACACTTTGGGGTGATGTTTAGTGGGGTAGGGGGCACAATTAGATATTGGCTTTATTATGTAAATATTGGGTTTTGAAACTTCATATTCTTTTACTCCTGGCACCCAGACCCAACCCCCACCCCTAGCACCCCACCATCTCAGGTATAAGAACTCATCTTGAGGAGCAGTACAAGTGTCTGAGTTTTTTGCATTTAGAACATTCTTTCGTTCTTTCTGGGATTTTTATTCATGTTTCCCCTTCGCAGAGGAAATGAGCCCCAGCCTTAACGTTTGGCGTACGTGACAGACTGACGGGGGAATAAAATGAAATCATCAAGAGAGGAAGATATAAAATGTAAAATGTCTGATTGTTGGACTTTCAGGTCTTCTTTTTGCCAAAGTCTTGCAAGGCTCACCAACCATTCACGTCCCTTGGACCTTAGTGTCTTTGGAGGCGGAGGATAATGCTATATCCATCGCTGGCCTCCAATGGCAGTTGGGAATTCGCGGGTCACAGATCGCTTAACACCCTCCCCCTTCCTCCGAACCCAGGAATGGATGGGGCCATCAGGCAGTTCCAGCAGTTCAGGCAGCAGGCTGGAGAGGTACTGCTGGTGGAGAACTTGCTGTCTGTGTGGACAG
Source organism: Acomys minous (assembly GCF_964271855.1). NCBI lineage: Eukaryota > Metazoa > Chordata > Mammalia > Rodentia > Muridae > Acomys > Acomys minous. The sequence goes on from NC_140489.1 coordinate 45,300,005, forward strand.
AGCCAATAAAAATTGGAAGGGAGTGAGAAGAACATGTCTATGTGCTTTAAAAGTTATTGGCAGCGTCTGGCTGTTTCACTGCCAGCAACGATCACTCATTTTTTTTCCCCCTCTAATTCTATTCAGCTTCGCGCTGGACTGATTCGAATAGGAAGCCGACACGATGTCTACCAAAAAATCGTTTTAATCTCCAAGTTCCATAAAACAATATACGACACTCATATAACTCAGGTTCCTGGAACGAAGCTTGTGACAACCAAAGCACTTCCAATTTTATTTTTAGAAACGGGTTCATGCGTTTTACATCGAATTAGGCTTAGTTCCGTTCTGTCTCAGTTGGGGCGGGGGAGGGGGGTTGTTTTAAATCACAGCCAGTGAGTAAAAACTAACCTGTTTCTAATCTGCTTTTTTTTTTTATTTTGCTTTGAAGAGACCATCAACTCTCTTAATAAAACAAATGCCATTTTGTTTCCCTTGAGAAGCTACAGCCTGCAAAAACCTCTCCTTGACCATCAGACATAACTAGTGCGATGACATAGATTTTTATTTTACAATGAGCCAACCTGACAGGAGCGGTGGTTCTGAAGAGCCACAATGACAGACACAGATTCCTGAGCTGGCAGCGAGCTTCTTCATATGAGCCCTGCCTGCCATGCTTCTGAACTCAGTCTGAAGCGCTTACTGACCTATCAGCAGCGACAACTTACAGTTTAGCTTGTGTACTACTAGTACCACGGAACTACTGCTCAGATAAAACAAACAAACAAAAACAAAAAAACCCCAAAACAAAACAACAGCCTCCCCAAACACCGGATGAAATAGAGGAAGAGAACAGGATGTATTGAGTGATACGTTATTAATTGTGTTGGCGTGTTGAGTTTCTTCTGGTTAAAGAGATAATGGATCTTAAAGAGTTAACTCTTTTCTGAGTGAGTGAGTGTGTGTGTGTGTGTGGGGGGGGGTGCGCGTGCACATGTGTGGAAGCCAGAGCAGGGTCATCTTTGGGTGTGTTCTGTGGGAGCCATTTACCTTGTCTTTTGAGAGGTTTTCACTGGAACACGGGGCTGTCTGGTTTGTGGGGCTCTCTGCCTAGGCTAGGCTAGCTGCCCAGCAAACTCCTTTGGTCTACATATCCCCAGAATTTAAATTCAGGTCGAGGACCTTAGATCCTGCCTTTACTGTGGGTGCTGGGATCAAACTCAGGCTCCATGCTTGTTCAGCAAGCCCATTACCAGATGAGCCCTCTCCTTGGCCCTGCAATTAATTTTCAAAAGATTGAGTGGCGGCTAATGATAGATTTCAAAGTCCCAGTAGAAATAAAGGAGAAATCCCCAAAATATATTTACATGGGAGGTATTTTAAGAGCTATTTCTTGAAAGACAGGCTAAACACTGACTATCATATTTGCTTTAAATGTGGAGCTCAGATAACAAGTAAATCTTTGGTAAACCCTTCACCAGCTGGAATCAGCTCAGGAAAAACAGAAAGGAGAATTTAGAAAAAGCCACAAAGATGAGAGATGTGGGCCAATGGATGACAGGCTCTGAAGTGTAACTGCCAGGGAGGTTTTCTCTGCAGACCTCAGGCTGCCTGGATTAGCTGACTGACCCTCAGCGTTTACATTCGCACTGAGGACTTCTTTGCAGATTATTGTTGTTTTTAGGTTTTGTATTTATTTCCTCCAACTTCTTGAGTTGAGAATTTTCAGTCCCATAGAAATGTTGAAAGAATCGGAAGGAATCATTTGTAAGAAAGTTACACTCAGCCCTTTCGCCCTAAATGCATCAGACTCCTAAGTGAAAAGCTGTCCTCCCACCACAGGCACAATTCCATCACTCCGCCAGGAATTTAGTCAGCATCATTCTGACATGATTGTTTAATTACACACAACACACATTTTCCCAACAGGTTTCCTGTAGTGTCCGCCTTCACCCCCAATCTAGGTCTAATGGGAAGGATACGAGCTGGTGATGTTGTCAGTGGTAAAGTACTTAACACAGTATACTTAAGTCTGGGTTTGATACAACATTTGTAAGCAAAAAATAAATCATGCAGAGGGTCAGGCACAGTGATGTGTGTGCGCTCAGAACGTCAACAACAAAGAGGATAAAGCCAAGGATGGTCAGTTTGAGGTCAGTCTGGACTACACAGCAAAACTGTGGCTCAAAAGAAGCCAAAGCAGTAGATCTCACACAGACCAAGCAAACGAAACAAACAAAGAAGCAGGACCAACTTCTGTATTTGATGGACCCACGTGGTTTGCCGTCTGATCTAGAACAAGGGTGAGCCAACATTTTCTGTCAAGAGCCAGGTATAAAGACAAGGATTCACATGTGCAACAGCATCACAGTAATGGAAATATTTTAGGCGTTTGCAAGTGCTCCCGTGTGTGTTTCTGCTACTCAAGTGTTTCATAGAGCCTCGGCCCAGGCCAGAGACAGTGCAGAAGGGGATAAATAAAACGGCTCCAGTACTTTTATGTGAATTTCAAGTACCATAAAATATTGTTTTTCTTTTGAGTTTTGTTTATTGATTAGATTGAGGCAGGAACTCACTGTGTAGCCGAGGATGACCTTGAACTTCTGACCTCTTGCTTGCACCTTTTAAGCGCTGGGATGATGGGCCTGGGTCAGCAAGCCAAGGTACTGTACCAACTGAACTACATACATCCCCACTTCTCTTTAGAATTATTATTTTTTCAATTATTTAAAAATATACAAACCATTTGTAGCTTATAAGTTGTTAAAAAAAAAAAAGGAGGAGGTGGTAGTGCTTGGCTCTTAATTTGCCGGTCCCATATATAGACAATCATCCTGACCTTTGAATAAGGAAACTTTTATTGAAGTATATGAAAAAGTATATAATTCAAAGTGGGCACTCGTGTAGCATAAGAAACAATTGTAACTTTGTTTTATGAAAGCACAACCACTTATGAGGTAATCAGAACTAAGTCTAAGTGTGTGAAGCTAATCTGCCTCCAAAAATTGCTTTTGCTAAGCCGGGCAGTGGCAGTGTATGCCTTTAATCCAAGCACTGGGGAGGCAGAGGCAGGAGGATCTCTGAGTTCAAGGCCAGTGTGGTCTACAGACTGAGTTCCAGGACAGCCAGAGCTACGTAGAGAAACCCTGTCTCGAAAAATAAAACAATAACAACAACAAAAAACCAACAAAAAAGTGTGTGTGTGTGTGTGTGTGTGTGTGTGTGTGTGTGTGTGATGGATCTGAGCCCTGGCACATGCTAGCACTTTATTACTAGGCTCCAGCCTGGGCCTTTTGAAGTTGTTTTAACTGCCATTACCAAAGCCCTTGCATAGCAAATACATGCAGTTATTTGAATATGTGTCATGACAGGGGCCCCGCCTGTGAGGCCAGCCTAGCGAGTCTACGCGACAGAGACACATACATTCAGAACTGTGTCAGAGGATGTGACAGCTCCTGTAGATTCCATCGGCCGTGTCACTTCTTATCAAGCCCCAGCTTGGTGCAGGGCCTCAGCCTCGGATTTTGTAAGATCAGACTCAGAGGAAGGCAGGAGTCAGCAGGGCCCAGAACCTGTCACCCTGGGTTAGTGAGGTTAGCCTTTATCAGCAAATCTCCTGGGGGTATTCTAGTACCCTGAGGTGTCCATTGGCTAGAGGTGAGTCACTGTGATTGTCAGAGGCGAACTGGTCAGGGAGACCACTTAAGGTAGGCCTGGGGTCCTGCACTTCACTGACCCTGGGTGCAGCAGGATTTTGTTAAAATGGAAATTGGAATGGCTTCTTTCGGTTTGAGAATGGTGGTGTGTGAGTCTTGGGATTTCCTCCTGAAACAAATGGCCCGTTGTATTAGTTCCTGCCGGAAGGCTCCAGCTTTCCCATGTACTCCAGGCACCTTTAGTATGCTTCCAATAGTCCTAGATGTGATCTCACATATGAAGTGAGGTACACCTCATACTTTCAGGACCCAAAGCTACACATGCGCATCTCTGCTTCTCCGAAGACACCTTGGAGGCTCGTTTAGGATCGAGTTCTTAATTTGGGAGACTCACAATCAAGTGAGTGATGGTCCACTGCTGAGACTCAACACCCAGGTGCAGCCACTCACTGTTGTTTGGGGGAAATATGCTAGTGGAAGCTTACTCCCGTGTCGACGACGACAACGACGACGAGGCACTGCTACGGGTGCCTCCGCCACTGCTGCAGCCTCTATCTATTGTGAATTTGTAATGTCCTTGTGATGAATCTCACATGCATATTTTAAATAAAGATTCCTCTGTCAGTTGAAGCAGGAGAAGCTGAACACATTTGGAGATGATGCTCTTTTTGGGGTTTTCAATCCTAATTTTCCTACTTCTCACATCAAACACTGTGCTAATATCCATTTTTATTAGTTAAATACATTAACCTGTGGTAGCAATATTATTAATAAGTGAACAAAATCCATGCGTAAGTGTATTCATCATATTAAGTTTACATTGCTATTTATGTATGATAATATCTCCCTTAACCATTTTTATTCTACTAAAGGTTTTAAAAAATTAGATTTTCAAATTTATTGAAAAGTTGTTTGTTTGTTTTTTAATGGAATAAATGTCTGAACTCCTGGTAATTTATTCTTTTGAAGTTTGTTTGTTGGTTTGAATGCAGTTTGGAGAAAGCAAGGCTTTTCTTTTCATTTGCAGAAGGACAAAGCTGTTTGTAGTTGAGTCCCATGCCTTCTCTGGCCTTTCTGTCCAGCTCACGTTTCCATGCTCAAAGCATCATAAATAACCAATGGAGTAAAAGACAATCTAAACACTAGGAGTCAGTTTCCATAAACGCTCATGTTAAAAATGCATGACCTCTATGCAGTTTCAATTTTAGCCACAGTGTAGTTTCTGTCTGTGGTCAATCTTCTTGGCCTGACTTGGCCCGGCAGTTAGCTTTGAAGCCCACTAAAGATGACAAACCGGCATCCCTGGCACATAGTCAGCTGCTGCTATGCAGATTTGGTGTTTTCTCTCCACGGCATTAGCCTCTCTACTCTCAGGAATGAACTTTCGTAAAAGGATCTCAAACCCGAGATGGCGGAGAGCAGTGAGCAGTGGGTGTGAGCTGACTGCTGCCCTCTGACCTGTAAACACAGTAAAATGATATGACCACAGTAGGAGAAAGTGTGCCAGGCGTGCCAGGCCTCCGTGGCTCTCCTGAGCCAGAGCGTCTGTGGTGCTCGTGCAGGAACTTGGGCTTAATAACCACACAAGAAATCTGTGGACAAATGGATTGAACTAGAAATGATCATAAATGAGTGAGTTAAGCCAGAAGCAGAAAGACTCAAATGGTATATACTCACTTATATCTGCATATTAGCCCAAGGGGCATGTCCCATGAAAGTCTTCACTTACCAGGAAACTGGGACAGAGGGGAGGACATCTTATTGGGACTCTAGATGAGAGAAGCACAGGAGAATAGCAAAATAGAAGGATCCACAGGGTCCTAGAAACCTACAAGAAGAACATTATGATAGGCAGATTTGGACCCAGGGGTCCCACTCAAACTATGACATTAGCCAAGGACAATACAGGCGGTAAACTTTAAACCCCTACCCAGATCTAGCCAATGGACAGGACATTCTCCGCAGTTGAGTGGAGAGTGGGGTCTGACTTTCACACGAACTCTGGTGCCCCGTATTTGACCACGTCCCCTGGAGGGGGAGACCTAGTGGCACTCAGAGCAAAGACAGCAGGTTACCAAGAAGAGACTTGATACCCTATGAGCATATAAAGGGGGAGGAAATCCCCCTCAGTCACAGTCATAGGGGAGGGGAATAAGGGGAAAATGGGAGGGAGGGAAGAATGGGAGGATACAAGGGTTGGGATAATCATTGAGACATAACAAGAATAAATTAATAAAAAATTATTTTGAAAAAAAAAAAATAACCACACAAGAGCCTCCGCTTAGTAGAGAACAAGACCGGAACAGGTGCTGCCAGTCCTTCCTGCTGTTGGTGTCTAGGAAAGCTGGGCATCGTAGTGAATGACCTCTGGTCTCTCTCATAACGCACTAGTAAGTACACCAAAATGTGGTCTCCGAAGTGGGGAGAACTCAGGGGAGTGTAGCAACGAAAGTCCCCACCCTCTTTTGTTGTTGTTGTTGTTTTAAATCTTTCAAATTGTTGGCCACACATATTTTGTTACCTGTGAGTAGGATTCACACCTCTTGAGAGCTGCAAGCCTTCAGCCAGTGCCATAGCAGGACCTCGTAGTCTCAGAGTCCAGAGACCCTGACCTGTTCAAGAAACAACAACAACAGAAATGATGAGGAAACATCCCAGAGAGAAAGGCTGTCCGGACAGCTTTTCTTTGCCTTCATCATTAGGAATATACAATGTAGGGACAGCTCAAGTCAAACAAATGAAAGAGCTAAAGATGACGAGGGATCTGGGGGTCCAATGGAACTTGATCATTTTGGTGTCCAAGAGGCAGGACTCAGAAGTATCTAATGAAATTAGATTCCGGAATTCTAAGTGCAGGTATCCTGTGGGTTTTATTTTTATTTATTTATTTTTAAAGATTTATTTATTTATTACATATACAGTGTTCTGCCTGCATGTACACCTGCACACCAGAAGAGGGAACCAGATCTCATGGTAGATGGTTGTGAGCCACCATGTGGTTGTTGGGAATTGAACTCAGGACCTCTGGAAGAGCAGATGGTACTCTTAACCGCTGAGCCATCTCTCCAGCCCCTCCTGTGGGTTTTATGAATCCACCTAATGTGCACCCAAAATTTCTTAAGGCTCCAGGGCCTTTACTTTGCTGTGTAGAATTTCCAGCATGAAAATTTGCAGGGATGGCTTGATTGTTGACCCGTGTTGTCTTTTAAAAAGAAAAAAAAATTTTTTTCTCTCAAGTGTTTGTATTTTGAAGATTACTACAGGTGAAATGATAAACAGAGCTGGGCTACACTCTTCATTGGAAAAAAAAATGCGCCTGTGAATGAAGAATACAAAATGTCAAGAAATAATCTCACCTAGTTTTCAGTCTTGGCTTCAAGTTCCAGGCAAGCTGGAGCTGTTTGGAAACACAACACCGCCACCTTCTGGTAGAACCATGCATTGTTCTCTCTGCCAGCTGACTGTGCTCTCCTCCACCTATAATTTGTGCTTCACTTAGGACAGATCTAATTTGATTTAAAGCTTTGAAAAGCTTAGGTAAAGTCTAGACAATGTCTCAGACAATTTGGATTAAGATCAAAGAGGCTGAAAAGAGAGGGCCCTTGACTGGTTTTGTTGTTGGAGAGGGATGTGATTTTGGTGAGGCCTTCTGTGCTGTTGTTTTTCCAAGTCTGTTACTTACTTGCCACACAAGCCTCTGTTTCTTGTATCTCAGGCAGGTCTGGAACTCACTCTGTAGCTGAGAATGACCTTGGACTTCTGACTCCTCTGCTTTGCCTCCCAAGTCTGGGATTACAAGTGTACACCACCACACCGTGTATTTAAAGCTAGGGGTTGAACCGGAGTTTTATGTATACCAGGCAAGCACACTACCAACTGAAACACCTCCAGTGCACCTTACTAGAGCATTCTAACAGATTCATAACGTGACCCATGTCCTAGGAGATGGTGAGGATTCCTGTCACTAAGATTGCCAAGGCGGCAGCAGGGTTTGTCTCCCACTGTTCTACACTTTGACTGCTGAGCATAGCCAGCCCCAAGTGAGCCAGAGGGGAGACTGGCTAACAGGGTTTTCCTTTTCTGTCCAGTGGAGAGGAAAGGCCGCCATGGGAGGACAGTGGCCCCAGCCCTGCTGTTATGAATGATCAGGAGCCTCCAGAAGATGGTGAATCCTCTATGTGAGAAAAGTCCCAAGAGCCTTGGCGCTTCACAGGAAAGGCAGCCTAAGTGGGACATCACTGGCCACTTCGAGCGGCTCTGCTACATCTGGCTGCCATCATCTGCAAGTGACTCCTGCAATAAACCAGGGCAAGCAGCTTGGGCCGTCAAAATGCTGCTTTAGCTCACCCACATAAGCACAGGCCAGAGACAGGGCAAGAAAAGAAGCAGAGGCTGTTGGCCTGGACAGAGAAAAATTCCCCCAAAGACTGCCCGGCCTTTAAGCAGGGGCTCATCCTGCCACTGCCCTGGTGGAAAACAAGAAGGCTTAGCTAATGGTGATCATGTGGGACAGATATGCATCTCACTGCTGGTCTTCCTGACTGCCCTGTGTCACAAGATGGGGACCGTCTACTGAGTCATCAGGAGGAAGGACAAGCTAGGAGGCATGTGATCCACCAGAGGAAATGAATCCCTGCTACCTCCATCCAGGTTAACACAGGTCCTGGATCCTCACTGGCTCCATCCAGGTTAACACAGGTCCTGGATCCCCACTGGCTCCATCCAGGTTAACACAGGTCCTGGATCCCCACTGTCTCCATCCAGGTTAACACAGGCCTTGGAACCCCACTGCCTCCACCCAGGTTAACACAGGTTCTGGCTAAGCTGCTGGAGGCTGTGAGGAGCAACTACTACAGATACCATGGGGACTGAGGACACTTGTGAGACAGTGTCTTGGGTTCAAAGTCTGTAGCTACCATTGCTGAGCTGGAAAAGGGTAAGGCCACCAAACTGGGTTAACTGTACACTGATCAGTTCCCCCTACATAAATAAAACCTGCTCTTCAGTAGGGAAAAAATAAAGACAAAGAATATTCTCTCCTAAGGGTTGGGTATGATGGAAAAGCAAGGGAGAATATGGTTGAAAAAAAATCACAGATAAATTGTGCTGCTATGGACAACGTGGCCAAGAAAGTTGGTCATAAAGCTGCCTAAGCAACAAATAGGTGAGTAGCAATTTTACTGTTTTGAAATTCCTTTCAATTGAGGTTGTTTCTAAGTGACCGGTTTAATGAAAATCCACATGAAACCACCATTTTTCACCCAGCAAGTTCTTCCATAGAGATCCAGGCATACAATCAATCTTAGGGAGAAATAGTTGCTGGAGGGCTGGGATGCTGGCTCAGCAGGTAAAGGCATTTGCCGCCAAGCCAGGCGACATGAATTAAATATTCAGGACACACAAGGTAGAAAGGACAGACTTCTGCAAGTTGTCATCTCATTATGGTGTGTGCACATTTGTGTATACACACACATACACATGAGTGCTAAATATAGTTAAAAAGAAATAGTGATGAGAATGAATGGACAAATATATTTGTTTTTACATTTCATTTCTGAAACACCCTGCTGGGACTAGACTGGAAGTAAATTTCCATTTGCTACCCCCACCACACTTGATCTGAACTCCAAGACAGCCACTCCTAAGGAAAGGGAAGTGCTCACAGAGTAATCCTGTTTGTTTTCCTTTACTGGAGCCATGTATGGAGACATAGAAGGCACTGGAATAAGCAAATAAGACAAATTTATTTTCAAAGTCATGCTGCGGACTCCAAGGATTATCTGTTCATAAGATAGTCATTGGTCAGGCTATTTTACATATAATTCTATAGCTATTAGCATTGGCATGTGGAAAACTGATAGCAGTGAGAACATGTTTATGGGCATACAAAGAAACCCAGGGCCATGGAAGGCCAAACCAGCTTCCTCTCCACTTTGGCTATAAGAAAATCACTGCTTTTGTTCCTGACTTCCATTCATTGAAGAATTTCATGTTTATAGATGCTCCTGATGGCTGGTTTTGTTGTCCTCCATCTTATTGGGATGGAGTCCTAGTTTCAAAAACTACCAAGCAATTGTAACCTGTTTAATGTGATGTCACATTGAGTGGCTAGCGTCAGCTGTGACTATTTCAAAAATTACATTTTAGAATTAATTCAGTGTGTGTGTGTGGGGGGGGGGAGAGAGAGAGTGGGAGGGAGGGAAGGATGAGGGAGGGAGGGGGAGAGAGAGAGAGAGAGAGAGAGAGAGAGAGAGAGAGAGAGAGAGAGAGAGAGAGAGAGAGAAAGAGAGAGAGAGAGAGAGAGAGAGAGAGAGAGAGAGAGAGAGAGAGAGAGAGAGAGAGCACCATGGCTGCATGTGAGGTCAGAGGAGACCTGAGAACACCCTGCTTCCTGCTGTGTGAGGCATGAGACTGAACTCATGTGATCAGGCTTGGTGTCAGTCTCCTTTGCCTGCTGAGTCATCTCTTAGGTCCCAGAGGGAATCTTGTTTAAGAATCTCATTCTGTTCTCTCACTTAAGAGATTAGGGGACGTTTAACATATACTGTGAATCACGACTGTGCTGTTTTCCTCCCAAAGACCCTTTAGCAATATTAGAAAGAAGCCCAGAAAGCCCTTTAGGAGCCTTGTTTTCTATTTTGGTGTTTTGGGAGGAAGCTCCACCAGAAGTGAGCCTGTGTTTAGAACCCCGGCCCTCTCCGAAGTAGAAAAAGCAAATGAAACAGAGGACTTTCCCTCTCCAGTGTGGCCTCCCCTTGGCTGGCTCCCTGGGTCACCTACTGGTCCAGCCTCTTTCAAACAATAGAACCATTCTTCTGTAAGGGCCTTTAGAGTCAGCACATCACCAGGAACTGTCCAAGTCTGCAGTGTTGTGTGAACTTTGGCTTCAGAGTGGGTCAGCTCTGCCTTAAGTTCCATCCCCTGACCAGGTGTGGGTTCTTTCGATGCTGCTGGAGAGGCTTCTGTCTACTTAGCCACAGAGAAGAGCTGCTGGGAAGACTGCATGGACTACTGCACATCGTCCTGGGAACGTAACAATTGCTCCTTACATCTCACTCAGGGAAAAACACAGTCCCAAAGCTGGAAGGGCTGTGCTGAACCGTGGCTCTGCATTAGGTCTTTGGTGATGTGTGAAAGTCAAGGTTAACAGAAACAGCTGCACCACATGTCCCTGCTTAGGACTTTAAAGCTTGTAAGGGCAGGTGAACTGGAGTGGGTGATTTCCTGCAGAGCACAGGAAAGGATTAGTGAAGTCATTAACCCTTCATTTCCTTGATTTAGGGAAAAGCTCAAAGGGTCCCAGGGTAGAACTCTAAGAAGGTATTTTATACTTTTTTTTTTCTTTTCTTTTTGGTTTCTCAAGATAGGGTTTCTCTGCGTAGCCTTGGTTGGCCTGGACTCGCTTTGTAGACCAAGCTGGCCTCGAACTCATAGAGATCCGCCTGCCTCTGCCTCCTGAGTGCTGGGATTAAAGGCATGTGCCACCACACCCGGCGGCATTTTATACTTAACCTAATGCTGCTGAATAAGAATAAGTCCAGGAAGCAGCTAGGTGAGCTGAGTTGGGGGGCATCTTCCCAGTTACCCTCAAAATGTACTCTCTAGGGAGGGCCCTCTGGTGGGTTCTGTGTCCTGTGGACTGGCCTTACCACCCCACTCTTCTTAAGATGCCACCAGCCACCAGAGAATTCTATGCCAGAGCCAGGACACAGGCTTCTTCATGCCACAGCTCAACCATGCCACACAGTGCCTCATAGTGGCAGTTATAAAAACCATACCCATCCACTCCTTTCTCTCAAGCAAGACTGTCTATATGCCTAGAAGAGCTAACTGTAAGGTTTACATTTTAGGCACAGAAAAGGGAACTGTAACTGCGGTAAACTGCTGCCGGTTAACGTTGGTTTATAGAAGTGGTAGCTAAGTATCATGGTTTACACCTGTGATCCTAGCCGGAGGCTGAAGCGGGAGGGTGGCCAGGAGTTTGAGGCCAACCTGGCCTATATAGTCAAGTCTTGTTTCATAAAAACAAAAGCAAACAAAAGCTAAAAGGGGGGAAAAACCACTTGCAGGAATTATAAGTAGGTTTTGACCGTTGTGATCATTTTTACTGATTTTTGTTGTTATTGATGTTTAACCTTCAAATATCCACTAGAGGGCGTGAAAGGAACTAGTTTGATTTGGCTTAGGAAAGACTTGGGGTGGGATGAGCAGTGAAAAGTGGGAAAGGGAAGGCGTGAGGTCGACATCACAGTTCTCAGACAGGGAAACCATCATTACTTTCAAACATCAGATTGCAACATGTTGCTTCTTTCACTTCTAGCCTTTGTTTAACACTCGCAGCTCATTTCTCTTCACATCTATGTATAAAACACATGAAGCTAAAACAGCGATTTATACTCTGATGGATCGGGGTCTGTATTGGCTGCTTTTCTGTTGCTGTGGTAAAACACCATGAACAAGGCAAGTCCTGAAAGAGTTTATTTGGACGTATGAGTCCAGAAAGATAAGAGTCCGTTGTGTCAGGAGAGCATGACCCCAAGCAAAGGGCGTGGTCAGAAGCTGAGGGCTTACATCTCAAGCCACACAGGGGGAAAAGAGGAAGCACACTGGAAATGGCTCAAGTCTTGAAACCCTTCGAGGGCCACCTGCTGTGCTATACAACTCCAAATAGGCCGCACCTCCTAAGCCTTCCCAACAATACTGCCAAGCAGAGACTGCCTTAGCTAGGGTTCCATCGCTGGGAAGAGACACCACGACCACCACAACTCTTATAAAGGAAATAATTTAACTGGCGCTGACTCACAGGTCAGAGGGTTAGTTTATTGTCATTGTGGTGGGAAGCAGGGCAGTATACAGGCAGACATGGTGCTGGAGAGGAACTGCGGGTTCTGTATCCAGAGCTGCAGGCAGCAGGAAGAGAGGGAGACGCTGGGCCTGCCTTGGGCATCTGAGACTCAAAGCCTGCCCCAGTGACACATCTCTTCCATCAGGCGCACACCTCCTAATACTGCCACTCTTGATGAGCCCGTGGCAACCATTTTCTTTCAAACCACCACAGGGACCAAGTAGACAAATGTGTGAGGCTATGGGCACATGTCACCACAAGGATAAACCTGAAAAAAAAAAATCCACTGGGTATAAGTACATGCCATTGCATCTACAACAAAGGAAGCCTGCTTTGGACCACCGCGCCTTCCTCAGCAGAGCATCACTATCCGCTGGTATTCCAATTGCAGGCTTAGAGGGTAGGGGAGGAAGACGTCACCATCAGTCTGGAGGCTAAGCATGATGGAGGACAGGTCCAGCAGTTACAAAATGAGAATGGGCAAGGTGTGTGTGTGTGTGTGTGTGTGTGTGTCCTAGTCATACATTTATATAGATGTGCATGTACATGTGTTTAGGTGCATGTCTCTTTCCCTCTTTCTTGGTGCAATCATGATAGCAGAATCTTTGATCTCTGACCAGGAGGATCTCATGACATTGTGACAAGACGCCTGTTTAATGTCAAGAAGGAATAATGTCAGGTCCATCACGGTTCTTGAAACCACACACACACACACACACATATATAAAAATAATATTTTTATACATTTATATTTATATATTAATATAGTTACGTAAATATACATATATTTTTTATATAGTTATAGTTATATAGTTATATATATATATATAAACCTTCATTACAGATTCTGGGTTCTCCCCAACTCAGTCCAAATGGAATGACAACTGATGAGGCTAAATGACTTGACTCAGAGTCAGACTATGTCTGGAACCTTGAGTCACCCTTCCGTTCTTCTGCTCTTTGCTTTAGATGGTGACACTTGGCTGAACATAGAGAAAAGTCAAAGAGAGCACAATTGTCTCAGGACGGTAAGACATTCTGTCATGCTAAGAGAATGCTTTCTATTGGAACATTAGGACTTTAGCAAAGTTGTCCCCAGGCTAATTCACATATTTACCTTTCTCCTGAAAAGAATGATGGGCTTTTCTTCCTTGGTGATGTTTTCATAGAAAATGCAAGTTCACTGATTACATTGAAGACAATGATAGGAAGTAATACAAAAACTACGTCTCATCACCAGCTGGGCGTGGTGGCACACGCCTTTAATCCGAGCACTAGGAAGGCAGAGGCAGGCAGATTGATGTGAATTCGAGGCCAGCCTGGTCTACAAAGTGAGTCCAGGACAGCTAAGGCTACACAGAGAAACCCTGTCTCAAAAAACAAAACAAAAAACAAACAACAACAACAAAAAAACTCTATAACACCAACAACAACCCTTGGGAAAGCTGTCTATTACTCAGAAATCCTTCCTCATGCTGGTGTCTGAGGTGATGGAATCACAGAATGATGGTGTGAGAGAGGCTAGCTTATGTTTCAGGCAGACAGAGACAAGATTGTAAAATGAGGAGGCATGTATGAGAAGACAATCGTTCTCAGAATCTACTTCCTTATAATGTAGTTGTTAAGTAGGTTTGGCCAGTGGAAGAAGTTAAAAGTGTGGGAGTGAAAACAGCTGGTTAGCATTAAGCAATCACTGAAAGTTAGCCGACCAAGACAGCAAGGTTGAAACAGCTTCTCAGAAACAGAGAACTCTTGATTTAAAGTCCCGTCAGGGAACTTGGCTTTGTTTTGGGTATTGCTCCTATTAGTCTCAGTCGATAAACTACACTCATATGCTTTTTTGGTAAAGTGCCTGTGTGCCGGTAAACATCGCCTGGAAGGCAAACAGCATCCTTCCTCAGGACAGATTAGTTCATTGTAACTGGTTCAAGAAGCAGCTAGGCAGTCAAGTCTGGGAGGACCAGGAGGCTATGAAAGGTCACTCTGTTCTTACATGGCTTCCAATCCGGTAATGGGAACAGACATATAAACGAATCGTGGCAGAGTGAGAGCTGAGGAGACATTTACGAGCTGCAGAAGTAAGCCTCACAGAGCATCGCTTCCATCTCGGGGTAGACAGAGAACCTTCCCTTGTTTTCTTCATGCACTGACACACTGATAGTCTCTTGTTTGATTTATTCTTTCCATATGATCAAGCATGACCTGGTTCCATCTTTTAAATACAGATGGTCTTTTTTCTTCTTCTTCATTTTAACCCATGGAGGAAACAATTTAAATGCCAAGGGAAGTTGTTTGTCTCTTTGAGGTATTTTTCCATATAGGTATCACAAAAAATCATCTATGCAGATGATGTCATAACTTCTGATCAATGGACTTCTTTTCAATGAAGACAGTTTTCTTCTTGATTTTGCTGCTATACCGGCTTACTTTCCGACATAAGGCTTGGAGTGGGGCCTAACAACTGAGCACTAGCGACTTGATGACAATGAAGGTCCTGAAACATCCTTAAATCTAACAGCTTGTTCTTTGTGAGCCTGTGATCCCCAGGTCCAAGGCAGATCTGGGTTTCCCAGAAGCATAGAAGTTGCTGGTTTTTCTTGTCATTACAAGTTCATCTTCTATGTCTTTGTGACAATGATGAGTGGATTCATAAATGACCAGTCCCTTGTTTTAGGAGGGGAATCCTGTGAGCAAAATGCCCATGCACTTACCCGTCATTTCTTCAAATTACTCCAACTTTTTCTTAGGGCTCTCAAATATAGCAAAAACCTTATTTATTTTTCTTCTATTCCTTTCCTAAAAAGTGACTGTCCTGGTTAGGTTTTTTCCCCCAACTTGATGCAGGCGAGAGTTATCTGGGAAGAAGAACCTCAATTTTCAAAAACAGCTCTATCAGATTTGCCTTTGGGCAGACCTGTAGGATATTATCTTGACAGACGATTGATGTGGTAAGGTCAAGCCCACTGTGGGCAGTGCCATCCTAGGAAGTGGTCCTGGGTGACAAAAGAAAGCAGGCTGAGCAAGCCATTTTCACAGGCCAGTAAGCAGCACTCCTCCAAAGCCTCAGTTTCTACCTCCAGGTGACTGCTTTGAGTTCCTGCCCTGCCCTCCCTTAACAGACTGTGATGCAGATCAGCCGAACAACCCCTTTCTCCACAAACTGCTCTTGTCATATTGCTTCATCACAGCAATAGAAGGAAAACTAAGGCAGTGACTTTGCCCACATAAGAGATTAAAGGCCGCCTGCCTTGTTTTCTGAGAGAACAACTGGGAGTTTGGGGCTGAGAACTTGAGTGGGAAAGATGGTCCAAGAAGGACTCAGAAAGCCCCTTAGTTTAGATGAGTGCAGCTCAAGGGGAAAGACAGGGGGCCAGAAAACAAGCGCCAGAGAGGGAGGCAGGAGTGACACCCAGACAGGACTGGAAGAAGGGAGTGTGCGGATGAAGGCAGGGAAAGCGAGAATGGGAGGCAGCTGCGGGGCGTGAGAGCCACTTAAGAAAGGGAAGTAAGAATCTTTCCAAACAGAGTGAAGAGGTGGGAGGGGGAGATAGCAAAAAAAATAAATAATTGGGTTTCTGATTTGGATGCTTAAATGACAACAAATGAAACAGCAGTAAAAACAAACAAACAAACCAACCAAACAAACAAGGAAGAAGGAATACGGAAGACAAAAAGGCGCAGGCTTAAGAGATAAGCAGAAGCTACTCATGAGCATGAATGAGAAGACGCAGCCCTGAAACTGAGACCCCAGCCAAGGACTAAGTGTGAGCACAGGCGTGGAGAACATCAGCAGGAGAAGACAGCCGTTGTCACCACTGAGGCTGTGGTCAGTTAGGATGACTTCCCAGACTCAGTGGATAGAAAGAGAGCCTTAAAATGCCGTGTTTATACAGAACACTGAGCCTTCTCCTGACACGCGCTTGCTGAGGGACATGATTCACAAAATAAAGACTGTGGATGGGAGCTGTGGGGAAGGGAAGCGTACAATAGAGCACACACTCTGTGTGCTGGCTAATTTTATGTCAACTTGATACGGGCTCGCTTGGTCATGTGACAGGTGGTAGCCTCAATTAAAGTATGCCTCCATAAAATCAAAATCAGACTGTACGCAAGCCTGTAGGACATTTTCTTAGTTAGTGGGGGAGGGCCTAGCCTATTGCAAGTGGTGCTATTTCTGGGCTGGTGGTCCTGGGTGGTATAAGAAAGCAGGCTGAGCAAGCCAAGAGGAGCAAGCCAGCAAGCAGCATCCCTCCACCCCTCTGCATCAGCTCCCGCCTCAAGGTTCCTGGCCTCTTTGAGTTCCTACCTTGACTATCCCCAGTGATGAACTATGACCTAGAGGTATAAGTGAAATAAACCCTTTTCTCCACAAGTAGCTTTTGACCACAGTGTTTCATCACAATAGTGATAACTCTAACTAAAACGCCATGCTCTTTCACCCCAGTGAGAAATCTTTGTCCTTTACTGCCACTGTGTGTCATCACAATAGCTGTACCTTATCTCAACTAGCTGTATAATTGAAAGTCCAACCCAGGAAGAGAGTCAAGAGAGGACAGACTTCAGCGTTTCTATTATCTCCTGGAGCCTGTGGATGAGACGCCTGCATGAGGCATTTTATTGTAGCATTACGATCAGACTACACCTGCTTATAGCGCCCTGTCATACTTGACATGACTTATTCGTCCTTGAGTCAACAACATCGACCATCACACCCAGTGCTCAGAGATGCTTACTGAATTGAACTGAGCTCAGCACCTTGAAAATTTTGTGAAGGTTGAACTGAGAACTGATGAGGCCTGGGGAAATGGCTCAGTGAGCAAAGCACGTGCTGTGCTGTGTAAGCAGAAGGACACGTGTTCAGATGCCCGGATCCCAGCACTCCTGTGGTGACACGCGCAGTGGAGATGGAAGGCTCCCCATAGGCTAGCAGGTCAGCTAGCTTTGTGGACACAGTGGTAAACAACAAGAGACCCTGTTTCAAATAAGGGGAAGTCAGGGATTGACATTTGGCATTGTCCCTTGAGTCTCACGAGAGCACCCAGACACATCTACACATACACAAGACAAACAATAGACTGAACGATACTGAACACAGCAGTGGATGGGGAAACCAGAGGGAAAAGGGTGGGGGAAGGGCTTAGGGAGTATCACGCAGGAGTTGACAGAAGGGCTTCTGCTGAGAGTTTAACATAATGGGAAATAGACGTGCGCTGGATTTACCAGTGACCTTGTCACGGACGTGCAAGGAAAGGTCATGTTGTCATTTACTAAAGATGGAGAGTGAGCAGAGGGGTGTTTGATATTTAAGGAGTCATTGCATGTACCAACGTTTGCAATTGTCTGCGGTCAAGTATCACACACTTCCATTGATATACCACAGCAAAGGAATCCTTGGTCACCGAAAAGAAACTAATAAGGTGACAAATGAAGCAGGCAAACACCAGGGCACTTGGCTAACTATTTGTGCTTCTGCTAAGAGGATTTAGGCTGACAGCAATGTTAGAAAGAAAATCGGAGGCTTCCCATGTATTCCCTTCTCACGCACACGCCTCCCTTCCCCATGATTAACAGTCCTTTCTAGGAGTGGTGTGTTTGCTACAACTGCAGAGCATGGGTTGATACACTGGTGTCCATTCACATTAAGATTCATGTGTGTGTGTGTGTGTGTGTGTGTGTGTGTGTTGCTGTTGTCGCTGTTGTCGCTGTTATCGCACTTAATGAACTTAGCGTTACAACTTCACAGAACTAAACAAATACACATGAACAGAAGTATGGACGAGAATGACTAGGACACGGCTAATTCCAATCCTTATGGGGTTTACAATGTGGTGGAGAATTATTTTTAAAAAATCAGCATTCTGAGTATGTCATCTTAGTTGTCAGATGCGCTACAGGGAGAAAGTCTCCAGTGCCTTGAGAATGTGTTGCTGCTGATTTAAAAGCATGGCCTAGTACATGTTTATTATTAGGCTATAGTTGTTGCTGCAGTTGTATTATCTGACCTGTTAACACAATAAATTAGACACAGACACCTGTTATATTTTAGAATAGCCTTGGTTCACTTGGGGGCAGGGCAGATATGAGTCCCCTAAACTACCTTCCGTTATCTCCCAGCCTCCATCCCATGCCGTCAGCTTCTAATAATTTCTATTGGGCAACCTTCCATCCATAATCCCCAAATACCTGCTAATGTTGTTCACCTGGGCCATTTCTTTCTTTGGAGAACTTCAGCGCTCCTCCTCTTGGCCCATGTGGCTCTTTCCTATGCCACGGTGATGCTCTCGCTTCTCCTCCTCTGGCACCTGTCTGCTTCTCCTTCCCCAAATGCTTCTCGTCCAAAGCCTGAGGACTTTGGCCACACCAACCCCATTCTGCCCTGCCCAGGCTTAGGCCTTTTAATCAGCCAATCAGGAATTATTTTCTTAGGCAAGGTTTAAATGCAATACTTGGGGTATGTGACAGTTTGCTTGTAAATAGTAAGCATCTTGGGGGGGGCAAGCAATTAACAAATATAAATCACCAGACCATACTTCAACAATAATGTAAAACAGAAACATCTTCTCATTTGGGTCACTAAAGGCTTTCCTCAGAGAGCATTGCTTATACTCAAGCTAGGTGAGCATCCGGGATCTGGTCGTGGGAGGAAGAAGTAAATGAGACTCAGACGATACATGTCTTCTCTCATGTGGTACCTTGAGTGGGAGAAAAGATGGCTTAAAGGAACTTAACAAAAATTCACACGACTGGGGCAAAGACTGAAAGAGAGAGAGCTTGAGGGTGCAGAGGAAGAGATGGATCAAGGTTCGGGCACCCAAGCAGCGTATTGGAGGCAAACAGAGAGAATGACCAGGATGCAGTGAATGCCATCCGCAGAGATGACAGTCCAGGAGCTAAGGCAACCGGGAGTTGTGTGGGCTGTCTGCAGGTGCAGCGGTGACTACAGGAGTCAGAGGAGAGAGGAGACAGGTGCTAAAGTACGAAGCAGCTGAGAAGTTTCAATAGTGGCACCAGGGAGTGATTGGAGACTTGTTAGCACACATGACTTTCACCCAGGAAGTTGTTCACACTATAGTGTGATTATGATTAAGAACAACAGAAAAATGGCAGTAGAGTTCAGGTGGCCAGCTGTGATAGACAAGGAAGTAGGGTGTGGCCAACTGTGATAGACAGGAAGTAGGGTGTGGCCAGCTGTGCTAGACAAGGAACTAGGGTTAGAACCTTAACGCCTTTGATGTGACACCGTCTCCCTTCCTATTGCATTCTTCTCGTTGGCTGATAAGATGGAATTGTCCTTGTGATACTGTCTCTGGAATCTGCTCGCCTTTGACAGCTAAGCTTTGTGGAGAGCTGACGGCTGCAAAGCAATGGAATAACCCTGGGGGTCTACGAAGGAAGCTGCGGGCTGCACACCTGAGGTTACCCCTATCGTTACACTTCAGCTCCCTCTCCCACAGTGGGTTGTAGAAGCTACTGGAATGAAGGGAGATTGTTTTCAGAAAGGAGGGGAAGAGTTGGAGTGGGGAAAGGAAGGGGTAAAATGATATAGACACAGTAATCATAAATAACATTTTCAATAAATAAATAAATAAATAAATAAATAAATGGGTTCTGAAGTGCTCAGTACGTATTGTTAAGTCTTGGTGACGTGTTAGGTAGGCCTGACTCACTTAGTGTGACTGAAACTTTAAATCCCTTGAAATACCACTTCCCATGACACCCTTCCCATCAGCCACAGCCAACCACAGTGGCGTTTTCTGACTTTATGAGCTAGACTGTATAGATTCCTCAGGAGAGTAGGCTCCGGAAGGATTTCTCCTGGACTATCTCACTTAGCGTGATGCCTTAAGGTTCATCTACAACCTAAATGACAAGGTTTCTTTCTTTTTAAAAGTTGAATAATAACTATTTTGGGATCTTTTCTCTTTGTAAATACATCTATTCTTTGAAATTACAGTATAATTACACCATTCCCCCTTTCCCTTCCCTCCCTCCAACCTTTTCCATGCATCCTTCACTTCTGTCTCTCAAGTTCATTCATGGCTTTTATTTGTTGAAGTGTGTGTGTGTGTGTGTGTGTGTGTGTGTGTGTGTGTGTGTATTTCTAAAGAGATAAATATAATGTATTTTCTCTGTCTAATGTTACTTGTATGTGTATTATTTCAGGGCTGAGCACTTGGAATCAATACTCAATTTGAGAGCTCTTCCCCAGGAAAGATTATTCCTCTCACTCCCAGAATTCTTCAGTTTTTTCTCTAGGGCTAGGGCCCATGCGATTTCTCCCTTCTGTGTCAACGTGTCTGCTGTTGCTCTTGCTCAGCTCTTGTTTAGGCAGCCATGCTGATGAGCTTTCATGTGTGTAACTTCTCTGACATTTCTAGGGGACACAAATCTCCCAGCAAACTTGCTGTTCCTCTGGCTCTTGCAATCTTTCTCCCCCATCTTCTGCTATGTTCCCTGGGCCTTAGGGACAGGAATTGTGTTGTAGATGTCTCGGTTGAGATTAGGCATCATAGCAATTTTTATTTTGTTATTTTATGTATATGGGTGACTTTCGTGCATGTATGTCTGTGCTCCATATGTGTGCCTACTCAGTGCCTCACAGGCCAGAAAAGGGCACTGGATCCCCTGACACTTGAGTTGGAGATGGTTGTGAGATGTGGGTGCTAGGTCCTCTAGAAGAGCAGCCAATGCCCTTAACCCCTGACCCATCTCTCCAAGTTGTCGGATATTTTCTTTATCCATTCATGCCCTTTGACACTTAGCTTCTTCTTATATTTTGACTACCGTGAGTGATGGGATAAACACGGGAATACATGCTTCTTTGATATTCTGTGTTAAATTCCTTTGGCTCTAAGTCCAAAAATGAAATTTCTGGATGATATGGTAGTTCTAGCTCTAACTTTTCAAAGAGCTTCCCAGAAAACTTCTGTAGTTACTGCATTTTTCTCACACTAAGTAACAGGCTGCATGCTTCCAACTCCTCCACACCATTGACCACCTCTTTATTTCCTCTCTCAATAATGGTCATCCTAACAGGTGATAGGTAAGTAACATCTTACAGGAGTTTTGACTTGCTTCTCTCTCATCATTGGGGATGTTGAATTTGTTTTCTATGTCTGTTAGCCACTTGTATATTTTCTTTGAAGAAATCAGTTTGAGTCCTTTGCACATTTTATTTTTAATTTTTTAATTTTAATTTTTTTATTTTTTTTAAACAGTAATCTCTTTATTGCTGGTTTCTAATTAGATACTCCATTGTGAACACTTCTCAAAATAAACTCTCAGGGGCTTTAAAACAAAGTATGAAGAAGTATACAGAGGAAACCCAAACAAACAATCTCCTGCCAGAACTACATTACTACATAGTTCTTGGTGGGAAGGTGGGCCAAGGCTTCAGTGTTTCACTAGCTATAGAGCACTTCAGTGACAAATGCTGT
Organism: Acomys minous; assembly: GCF_964271855.1. Taxonomy (NCBI): domain Eukaryota; kingdom Metazoa; phylum Chordata; class Mammalia; order Rodentia; family Muridae; genus Acomys; species Acomys minous. Next base: position 45,321,922 of record NC_140489.1, read on the forward strand.
TTGTCACAAAGAAACTGCTCTCTGGACACCCACACGACTGTGCCACACATTGAGCTATTTTGTTACCAACAGCAGGGAGGCTGTTCTGGCAGAGGACATTTTAAATTCAGTTGCAGGGGGAATCATCTGACATTCTTTTCTGGCCTCTTTGGGCACCAGGCACATATGTGGCACACACAGAAATACATAGCCAAAGCATCCATTAAAAAGAAATTAAAGTTAAAAAAAAAAAAGACACAACCCAGAGAGAGAGACACACATACACACACACACACACACACACACACACACACAGAGAGAGAGAGAGAGAGAGAGAGAGAGAGAGAGAGAGAGAGAGAGAGAGAGAGACAGACAGACAGACAGACAGACAGACAGACAGACAGACACACACACACTAGAGCTCAGCAGAATCAACACAGAAAGGCCCTAAACACTGGTCCTTAAAGTGAGAAGACTTATACTAGGATGGATGGATTTCTCGGCAATCACACTTAGAAAACAACACTTCCCTGAGGAGGAGGAAGTGCCTGGGAAGGGCTGTACTATTCCATTCTGCTTGGGCTGGGCGCCAGCCACATTTCTCACCTGAGCATCCTGTAAGCACAGAGTGCTAGTAACGCTCAGTTGTTTCTTCCTCACAGTCTGCCCAGCAACTGTTGACTCTCTGTTCTTACCAAGAAACTTTCCAACACATTTGGCAATGGCAGTCTACTTATGACAAATCTCGTGTTGCTGATCTCAACCTGCCACCTTCTGACATGGCTTCAGAAGTAACAATTCTATATATAGAGAGAGGTTGTGGAAAAGGCCTACTATAAGCCCATGTCTAAGCTTTTAAGGAACTATACAAATGTATTCTAAAGTGTTACAACACCAGAAGTGTGCCATCCTAGCCAGCTTTACCAAGGGTAAGGAGTATACTACACACGTAAAGAGGAAGAACACCTTTACACACAGTAGTGGTGTCCTTTGTTGATGGCCAATTCAAGAGACAATGAGCTTGAACCTCTTCCCTCAGGCTACACAAGAATCCAACTCAAAACCATGAGGAAGAAGTTTTAATGAATACAACCATGAGTAATACAAAGAAAATACTGCCTCAGAGAACACAGACAAAACAGCTGTCATTAAAATCTCCAAGGAGGTACACACAGGTACGGAAAGACCAAGAGGCATTCCAGGAAGAAAACCTGCCCAGCCAATGATCATTTCTAGGTTCCCCTCTCTCCTTACTGTCTGAGTAATGCTAAGGGAACAGAACCAGTGAGGGATTTGGTAATTTTTAGAAAACACAGTATTTTATAAAGGAATTTGAGTCCTATACTCATGGTCTTAGATCTGCATTTTTATTGATATGACATGTAAATTACTACTCCCCCCCAAAGAAAAAGTATAACCAAGTCTTACAGCTCAATATTAATCTGTGATATAGCTTCATTATCTGTAATTACTAATTAGTATTTAATATAAAAATAATGATATTCAAAGGTCAAAACAGCAAGCAGTGACTACAATTCCTTTGAGAGTTCAGGGAGACCATCATATACTGGTACAAAAATCTAGTCAGACCTTTCACCGTGTTTAACCAATTTCACCCTAGCTATTAGATCTATTAGGTCTATCCAGGCCCTTCAAACGCTCGTATCTCAGGACAGAGCCACTGTCTGAAATCCTGGAGCCACTCATTCACTATTTCTTAACAAAAACTTACAGGAAGTGTGTAAACTGCAGCCCCTTTGCACATTTTAAAGAACAATTTGTTTTATTTCTTTCTTGGCATTCAGTTATGAGAGTTCCTTACATGTTTTGTAAATTAACCCTTCATCTGACACATGGTTTGCAAATGTCTTTGTCATTCTGTAAGTTGCCGTTTAATGAGTCCTTGTCCCCTTTGCTGTGAAGAAGACTTTAGTCATCCCATGTGTCCGGTTTTCTTCTCTTACCATGCTTTTGGTGTCATGTAGAAAAATAAAACCAATGTTAATATTTTTTTCCCTATGTTTCTTCTAGAAAATTTGCAATTTTAGTCTTATATGTAAGTCTTCCATCCATTTTGAGTCAGTTTTATGCATGGTGTAAGACACAGATGCAATTTTACTTTAATTTGTGTGTGTGTGTGTGTGTGTGTGTATGTGTGTGTGTGTTGTGTACAATATTACCAGAAGAAGTGGAGTGTTTTGCTCTGCCATTCCCTACTTTATTCCCTTGAGACAAGGTCTCTTACAGACTCAGAACTTGTCCAACAAACTGCTCCCATCTCATTGCTGGATGGCACTGTGGTTGCAGGTGCACCTAGCCATTCCCAGCTTTTTACAGGAGCAACAGGGGAGTTGAACTCACGTCTTCATGCTTGTGCAGAAAACTCTTACCCACTGAGCTATCTCCATAGGCTTCTAATTGATTCATTTTTATATAGATTTCCCACCAACAGTTACGGAAGAGACTGCTCTTTCCATATATGTGTATTCTTTTCAAAGATCAGTTGATACTACACTCACGCATGAGTTTATTCTAGACTCTATGCTGTTTAATTTATGTATGCATCTCTGTGCCAATACCATACTGTTTATATTCCTTCAGTTTTTGTGAGAAATTTTGGAAAGTTTTTAAGAGCAAGAAGTGAGAGACTTCCAACTTTGATGGTGTGGCTAGTCTATATCCTTTGAGAGTGCATAGGTATTTTAAGATAGAAGGAGGATATAGTTCAAAGGCAGCTTACTTATTTATCATAAGGAAGGTCCTGAGTTTGACCTCAAGCAGCACATCACACACACACCCCACCCCCCCAACCCCCACATAGACCCCTAATGCCACTTGAGTCTTAACAGGAATTTGAATAAATCTGTAAATCACTTTAGTGGTATTGATGTCTCAAGACTACGAAATATTACAGTCCGCAAATGAAGAATTTCTATTTATTTGAGCCTCTAAGTACTTTTAGCAATATTTTGCATTTTCTATTGTATAGCCCAAATCTATTATTTTGTCATTTTAAGAATGCTACATGTATGAAGTTCATATAGAACATAACTTTTCACAATTAGCCTTTTAAATACAATATAATTTTTTTGAGAAGAGTTATGTTAGTAACCAGGGTTTATTTATTTATTTTATGGCTGAGTAGTATTTCCTGGAATAAAGGAACTATATTGTAACCCTTACCTGTCTGAGGTATTTGATTTACTTCTGTTTGGGGCCATTACTTATACAAGCTGATGTGTCATTCATGCACACACTTGATATAAACACTAGATGCGATTTTGGTGGAATAAATACCAGAGACTGCAGTTGTGGATTCATCTGGAAAATGTTGTTGGCTTTATAAGAAACAGCTTACCAGAATGTCAGTACGCGTCACAATACTTTGCTAAGCTCTTACAAGTGTTTGTGTTCTGTTAATAAAACTGTAGAGTGTGTAGCTTTTTTGGATTTGCTTTCTGTCAACTGTGCCAATGTGCTGGCTCATTTTTTGTGTTAACTTGACACAAGCTACAGTCATTCTGGAAGAGTGAACCTCAACTGAGAAAATATCACACCAGCTCGGTCTGTGAGAAAGCCTGTAGAGCTTTTGCTCATCGTGGGAGGGCCCAGCTCACCGTGGGTGGTGCCATTCAGGTAGTCATGGGTGGTATAAGAAAGCAGGCTGAGCGAGCCACAAGGACTAAGCCAGTAAGCACCACTCCTCTGCATCAGCTCCTGACTCAAGCTTCTCACCTTGTTTGAGTTCCTGGCCTGACTTCCCTCAATGAGGAGCTGTTACCTGGACGTGTAAGATGACATAAGTGATTTCCTCCTCAAGTTGGCTTTGGTCTTGGTGCTCATCACAGCAATAGAAACTCTAACTTAGACAATTACTCTTCCAAGATTTACCTGTGTCCTTCCTTGAAACAATACTGCATATTTATTGCTGTATAAATACTGTGCTGTGTGAGGCTAAGGCTAACATGGTTATCAGGTCAGCAGAGGAGTTGTTCATGCTCTAGAGTGCACCATGTTATGAATGAAGTGTCAGAAGCAAACCCTCCTTTGGGCAATATCCGCCAGAAAGGTCTTGCTGAGCATCAAGGAATTTGGATGTTCCCTTTCAGATGAACGAAGGAGTGCCCTGCCAAAGGACCAAAATAGAGCTTAGCCCAGTTGAAATGTATTCTTTCATAGTCTTGGAGGCTAGCAACCTGGAATTGGGGTGCCATCGGTGTCAGCTTTGCTGGAGGCTGGGAGGAGACTCTGACCTACACTTTTCCCATGGTCTCTGTGATTGCCAGTTCTTGACCCCGTGATTTGTAGACATGAGCATTCAACCTCTGCCTATGTGTTCAGTTGGCATTCTCCTGTATGGCTTTATTTCTCTGTCTCTGTCTCTGTCTGTCTGTCTGTGTGTGTGTGTGTGTGTGTGTGTGTGTGTGTGTGCGCGCGCACATGCATGAGAGAGAGGGGGGAGGGGTGGGGGTGAGGGTGGAGAGACACAGAGTTGCTAGGTAAGACCCTGAAATAGGAGAGTGGAAACAGGTAAGAACATTTTGCACAGGGCACCAAGCTTAAACCAATGTTCTCCTTATCTCCAAAGTGAACCTTGAATGGAACCCATGCAAGGCATGATCTTTATTAGAACTCAAAACCTTTCAGAGCCAGGATGGAAACCAAGGTCTCAGGGCCCCAATCTAACCATTTCCCTACTTGCAAGCTGCATCCAAAGTCTAGAGCCGCCCTGCTGCATCGCCACTTGGATGTGTGAAATATCTGGTGGCACCAACTGTTTACCATAGACTTTGCCCATGCCCCCTACCCCTCCACTTGGAGGACAAATACACTTCTCTGCCTCCATTTGTTGACAATTCTGAAAGCAATTGTTCTGGGTTTGCTTTGATTGAATATGTCAGGAGCTTGCATTGAGGCTGATCCGCATGGTTTCCTTGCTGGAAACCATTGCTCATCTCGAATTTTCCATGGAGGCTGCTTCTGTGTCTTCTTGAAGCTTGGTTTCCAGCCATTGCTAATGTGCGACTTGTCCTCTATTCCTCCAAGTCTCTTCCAGGTATGGAGTACCCCAGTTTCTCACCTCGAAGAATCATTTTCTCTAACCAGGCTGCACCATTCTCTAGGTTTTTTTTGTTTTTGTTTTTGTTTTTTGGCCAGTGCTGCTTAAAATCTATTGTTTAAGTACTTTCTTTGAAAAATGTCGAATAATGTCAAAGGAAGCTGCTGAAATAGTTGGACACTTTTGTTTTGTTTTCTACACGTACTTGGTTTGGGGTGCCTGTGGAATGATTGGAGTAATTATTGAGTCTGACCATTTAAAATCACCTCATTGCTGGGCGTGGTGGCGCACGCCTTTAGTCCCAGCTCTTGGGAGGCAGAGGCAGGCAAATCATCGTCAGTTCGAGGCCAGCCTGGTCTACAAAGTGAGTCTATAACAGCCAAGGGCTACACAGAGAAACCCTGTCTCAAAAGATAAAAAAAAAAAAAAACAATAATAAATAAAAATTAAAACAAAATCCTCTCATTTAGTTATTTTTTTTTCTACTGCATATTCCAGGCAAAGAATTGATAAATTAGCATCATGAAGGATTTGGTATTGATAAAATGGGGTTGGTGAAGGAAGACACAAAGAGACTCCTGAATCTCTGCTTTCTGCCTTCAGAAATCCCTACAGGAGAACCAGGTTACATATTGTGTGGAGACTCAGTGGGAAGAGTAGGTAATGATGGATGTTTTAGGTAGGACTTTGAGCTACATTCAGCAGTGTAGGAGAAAGCGCCAGGTCAGCAGTTGAATATACATTTGCAACCTTTAGGAGAAAGGTTAGGACAACAAATACAAATTTGACTGTTGGGAGCTGGAAAGACAGCCCAGTGGTTAAGAGCACTGACTGCTCTTCAAGGGTACCAGAGTTCAATTCCCAGCAGCCACATGGAAGCTCACAACTGTTTGTAACTCCAAGATCTGACACAGGCATACATGCAGACAAAACACCAATGCACGTAAAGTAAAAATAAATAAATTATTTTTAAAAATTGACGGTTAACATATAAATGGCTTCTAAGGCCATGAGGACGAATAGAATGATAAGAGTTGATCTACATTAAATCCAAAAGTCAAAGGCAATTTGGGTGAATCAGAAACAATGCTTTTGGTCATACATAACTAGGAAAACCCAGACTTACTCGAACAACAAAAGACAATGTAACAGGGATTAGGGAGGTAGCTCAGCTGGCAAAGCATTTGCCTTACAGACATGAACACTCGGGTTCAATCCTTAGAACTTTTTTTTTTTTAAGCCAGGCATGGTAGTGCATACTTAAAATCTCAGTTCTAGAGAAGGAGGCACAAGTAGATCTCTGGGGCTTGAGAACCAGACAGCACAGTCTACTGGGTTGGTTCCATGCCACTAAGAGACCCTGTCTCAAGCAAAGATACCTGAGGAATGACCAGTTATGTGATGGATAGCCCATTGGGAATTTAGGCTTCAGGGTTGATTAGATTCAGCAGTTGAACAATGCCATCAGCTTCCCCTTTTCTTTCTGCTTCTGGGCACTGCTTTTATGTGGTGTTGGCTTCCTTTTAGGCTGACTGTGGGATGGATGGAGCAGTGGGGAGGCTGTCTTTCCTATCCATGATGCATAGGGGAAAAAAAAAAGAATGTGTTTATTATTTTCTTGAAAAATGTTTTCAAGTTTCCTTAAAAGTTCCAAGAGAAGCCTTTATTTCTTTCTTTCCTTCTTTCTTTCTTTCTTCCTTTCTTTCTTTTTCTTTCTTTTTTTTCTGGGTAAAACTGGGCCACATATTCATGTCTGACCCCAAATTTGGCATCCTCGGAATGAGGTTATGCTGACTGATCCACATTGAGAGAGGAGGGTAGCTCCTCTTTGTTTATTGGTTGGGGCACTGAACCCTGAGGCTCCAGATCTAGACAACACTAGTTCAGTTTATCAAAATAAGCTGACTTGAATCTGGGAGGAACAATCGCAATACCTACTGAAACCAAGAAGAAAAATGGACTGAGAGAGGCTGAGGGTCAAGAAGAAGCGAGGACAGTGTGACATCACCCTCGTGTTCGGAATGGGAGCCGTGGCTGATTGGTCAGTTCCTGCTGAGTGGTGAAGCAGCAGAAGAAAACGGAACACTAGGCAGGTTTGGTGGTTCCAAGGGTGCACAGTGGGGCAGCAAGGGGTGGGGGGGGGGGAAGGAGGGAAATGGAGAAGAGGCGGAGCGTAAATATCTTTTTGAGACATGATAGTTGCAAATCTGTAATCTCCAGTGGAGAAAGCATTTGCTTGCATGTTTATGTGCTGGCTTTGAACGTAGACACGGCCATATTTAAATTCTTATCAAACTAGCCTACTACAGAGAGGTTGGCTGTACGCAGCAGAACAGCATACTTGTGCATGTATCCCAGTATATGCTGTGCTGCTGGACAACATCACTCGACAGACTGCCTCCCGGAGCCCACAACGACAGTAGGCTTCTTGGTTGTCACGGAGATTGTTAGGCAACGTTGCCTTCAGTGCAGTGAAAGTGCTGGTTTTCCTGTTTGTACATCTTTCCTCAATAAGAGTCAGTTTCTCCACAGTGCAGTAAAGTGGCTGGAGTTCACCAGATTTTGTTATATGTTTTATAAAATAACTGGAACTTTGGAGCTTCCCAATGCAAAGAACTAATTTATTAGTATTGCCGTTGTTCTTAATTATTATTACTGTGTGTGTGTGTGTGTGTGTGTGTGTGTGTGTGTGTGTGTGTGTTGTAGGTGTGCATGTGCATGTCATTGTCTCTGGAGGCTAGAAGAGGAAGAAGGATCAGTGTCTTATAGCTGGAGCCATGGGTATATTTGAGCCACCTGATGTGGGCGGTGGGATCCAACTCTGATCTTCATGATGAAGCTCTTTTTAAAAAAAATGTATATTTTATTTATTATAATTTACTCACATTACATCCCAATTGTTATGCCCCCCCTCTTATCTTCCCATTCCTACCCTCTCTCCCTCCTCTGCTCTATTCCCCCTCCCATAGAACTCTGATGGGGGGTTGCTCCCTAGCCCACTGTCTGACCACACCCTACCAGGTCTCATCAGGATTGCCTATATCCCCTTCCTCTGTGTGTCCGCAAGGCTGTCTTGGCAAGGGACAGTGACCAAATGGTGGACCCCAGTGTGTGTGTCAGAGGTTCAGCAACAGTCTTCCCCCTACCTCCCCACTCCTGACCCCACCCCCACATCATACTCCCCAACCCCCGACCCTACCTCCACGTCGTGGAGAATCAACTGTCCATCAGTTTCATCTGAACATGGAGTCTTGGGTCTCTGCATGCATTGTCCCTGGTTGGAGCATCAGTTTGTGCAATGTCCCTGTGCCCAGAGTCCCAGTATCTGTCCCGATCTCCCACTGGGTGGAGTCTCTGAGAGGATATCTATTTTGGGCTAATATCCACTAATAAGTGAATATATACCATGTGTGTCTTTCTGGATCTGGGTTACCTCACTCAGGATGATCATTCCTAGTTCCATCCATTTGCCTGAAATTTGCAAGATTTCCTTGTTTTTAATAGCTAGAAATTAAACACCAACAAACCAAATAACTCAATTAAAAAATGGGGTCCAGAGCTAAACAGAGAATTCTCAACAGAGGAATATCGAATGACTGAGAAACACTTAAAGAAATGCTCAACGTCCTTAGTGATCAGGGAAATGTAAATCAAAATGACTCTGAGATTCCAACTTACACCTATCAGAATGGCTAAGATAAAACAAAAACAAAAACAAAAAACCTCAAGTAAGAGCACATGCTGGTGAAGATGTAGACAAAGGGAACATTCCTCCATTGCTGGTGGGAGTGCAAACTTGTACAATCACTTTGGAAATCAATCTGGTGCTTTATCAGAAAACTGGGAATAGTGCAACCTCAAGACCCAGCTATACCACTCCTGGGCATATACTCGAAAGATGCTCCACCATACAAGGACATTTGCTCAACTGTGTTCATAGCAGCTTTATTCATAACAGCCAGAATCTGGAAACAACCTAGATGTCCCTCAACCGAAGAATGGATAAAGAAACTGTAGTCCATTTACACAACGGAATACTACTCAGCTATTAAGAGCATCAAGCTCTTACCCTCTAAGGCATTGCTCCAGCCCCAAGAAATGATGCATGTTTAGGAAAGAGATGCCAACTTCCCCAATCTGTCATTATATATTAAATACATATGAACTATCATACAATATCCTGTGAGTATGTAAAATGATCATAAGTTGATTAAAAATGGGTCTCAGCTGCTCATGCTAAAGTCCCAGGAAAAGACAGAGAGTTGGTACACTTTGGGAATACCTAAAAAGAGTAATTAAAATGAAGAGCCCTGGGATTGCAGCTTGGCATTCAGAAATGAGGTGGACAGCGGAACGAAAGCAGTCAATGTGGAGAAGTCTCCAACTGGTTGCAAATGGCGACCATGGCAACCGCGATTTAGGCAGCAAGAGGAAGAGGACGACAGGAAGAAACATGTGTCTGTACATTTGTGGATTAAAAAGAAAACTCTCTCTCCTCCACGCTGTGTGTGTGTGTGTGTGTGTGTGTGTGTGTGTGTGTGTGTGTGTTTGGGGGGAGGCGGGAGAGAGAGAATACAGAGGTGTGTATGTGTTAGTGTGGGCGCACATGTGCCACAGCTCAAGCGTGGAAGTCGGAAGACAATCTCCAGGCTCAGTTCTTGCCTGTCCCATTGTTTGAGGCAGAGCATCTTGCTCATCGGCTATACTCTCTAGGCTAGCTGGCGTCAGATGCTGGGGGGTCTTCACTCTTACCTCCCATCTTGCTGTAGGAGTACCGGGACACAGGTGCATCCAGCTTTAGGTGTGTCCTCGGAATCTGACTTCAGATTCTCACACCTACCCACCAAGCTCCTCACCGACCGAGCGTGTCCCAGCTTAGATGAGCAGCCAAGGCAGCAGGAGAGACCTTGTGGGAGTTGACACTCTGAGGCGTGAGACTTCCAGTGAATGGCTCCAGTGAGGTGGTGGCAAAGGTTTATGGGAGATGGAGAAACTTTGAACTCAGAGACCTGGTTGTTACTAGAGATCTCTCTGGATATTGAAGTCCATCAAGATGAAGGTAGGAGACAGATAAAGAGATGCCAAGGATGTGACCAAGGCTGGCACTGAATAGCAAACTGTCACGGAGCCATCACTGGGTTAGGACTCCAGAGGGAAATTCTGTCTTGGTCACTATGTCTGTAACTGTGGGCAAGATGCCAATCCCCTTAGAAGGAATCGTGTGATTTAGCCCCCTTCTAGGTATGAAGATGCCCCTCTCCACCATCTGGTTATAGTCATGTGAGGCAGCCTAAGTTAGCCACACTTCTCCCTCCAATTCTTGGCAGGCCGCCAACTGCAAATAGGAACATGAAACCAAAATAACAGCTTTACTACTGATGAAGCTGGACTGGAGGCTACAGGCTTGAAGCAGGGCTGGAAAGCACCGTTGGTGCCCTGAGCCCTTGTGCTCTGAGATCACTGACCAGCCTCATCTTGGCAAAGCAAGTTGGGTGAGCACTGGCCTTTCCCCATATGGCAGGCCTTTACTCAGAAGGCAGACAGGGAAAGAAAGAAAGAAAGAAAGAAAGAAAGAAAGAAAGAAGGAAAGAAAGAAAGGGAACACACATGAGCATTGGATGCTGACACACTGAACCCTCCCCAAGGCAAGTCAAGTCCCCTTATTAGCTGTGACAACTCTCCCTCTCTGGCAGGAAAGGAAGGAAAGACAGACAAAGGTTTCTTTGCAAAACCATCTATTTGGTGGAAGTGTTGCTTTATTGTGGGGCAGGGGCTTGAGGAAAAGGAGAAAGTATCTCCCCCGTTATGACACACAAGCTGACAATCAAAAGGACACAGCTTCACATCATATCTCTGCAGTTGCACATATGTGTAAGACACACGCGGAGTTAACATGGAGAAAAAAAGCTCTCTGCGTGATGACAGGATTCCAAGAGCGTTTTCCCAGGCTTTGCCAAATGTTCCATTTGCGACTTGGACCCAAGTCAAAATCATAGGGTTTCTAGGCAACATCACCAGAGACAGGAAACAGGCCCCAAGTCCTTGCTAAAATAAGTTAAAACAAACAGATTTCTTGTCTCCCTTGCCCTGCCCTGTTCAGCTGAGGTGTGCATCACATAGCTAGCGGCCCACTTCTGCTGGTGTGAACAGCTGCAACAATCACGAAAGAAGCCAGGCTGCGAGTGCGTGAGGAAGATGCAAGCGTGATCTGTGCGGTCCCTGATTTCTGGCTTCTGGCTCTTTTTCCAGGGCACTGTGTTAGCTGACATTTTGCTATTCCTCACTCTGAGACTTATTTACGGGACTGACTTGAAAAGCAGCTTAGCCAAATGGAACCCAGGACCTAGAACTGCTTTGTTTGAACACTGGAGAATCTTGTATAGATCCCGCGGGGTTGGCGGCCTCTGGCAGGCCTTCGAGGCGACACTTGAGGTGGCAGGAAGGTTTTATTTGCGTTCGGACTTCTTCCTCCCTGAGGTTATCTGATGGTGGTGAGTCCACTGTCAGGTGTTTATGTGGGAGGAGTTAGTGGGAGGCTAAACAGTAGGGGAGCTTCCATCTGACTCAGCCGTGTAGAAGACTCTGCATCTACAGCGTTAAAAATCTTTAAAATCTTAGTGTGAATTAACTTCTGTGAGTCACATTCCACTAGCTGATAGCAGACTTCCCACAAGAAAGGGGCGAGGTGAAATGTATGTCACATGACGATGGTCTGAGGATGGCACAAGGGCAACAGGAAAGTGACTTTAGGAGTGACCGTCTCAAGGAAGAAAGAGCCATGGGGTAACCAGGAGATGGCCAGTCAACCACGGTGCTGACTGAAGTGAGCTGCTTGAGGAGGCAGCAGGACCTCAGCGGTCCCCTCTGCTGTACTCGCACTCCTCTGTAACGATATTCTGGCGCTTCCTGACACTCAAAATAGCACCATGCATTCATGCCTGTTGATATCAGAATTCAACAGTTCTGTCCTGGAGAGGTAGCCTTCTCCCCCCTCCCCCAAACACAAGGGCTGATTTAAGCACTCTCCTGGGCATTCACTAAACTCTCTCTCTCTCTCTCTCTCTTTCTCTCTCTCTCTCTCTCTCTCTCTCTCTCTCTCTCTCTCTCTCTCTCTCTCTCTCTCCATACACGCACGCACCAGAAACCACAAGTACAAACAACAGAGAAAATGATGACCTTGGTTTAAATCTTAACGTGGCTTAGAAGCTGCCAGAAATGCTGAGCAAGCAGTGGATATGCTAGCAGATGGCGCTGATTGATTTCAGGATCAGCTCATGACTAATTCTCAGTTACTAAAGCTTGCGGGTGCTCCCTTCTTAGTACTCTCTATTCTGCCCCTCATTTGGGGAAGGTCTTCCTTTTTTATCGTGTCCTGCACAGGATCACCACAGGGTGAGATGGGAGCTGCGGACCTGGGACACATTGATGACTTGGAGCTCAAGCAAACAGAACATCCTTGTAAAGAGGAAACCTTTCCCATAGCTTTAAGAAAGTACAAAACAATCGCAAATGGATGTAGATATTGCTGGAGCAAGTCAGAAAGATTGTGAATTAGCTGCTAAGCGTGCCTGATGACTTCTGAGTGCTGGATTTGGGGGGGACACGCATCTTCTGCCCGCAATCCTCTTCCAAGAACGTTTCTTGGGCTTTGCTGGTAGGTGAGAGATTAGTCCCCTGTGCTATCGAATGCGACCCAGAGACAGCTAATTAGTGAGTCCTGAGGCAGGAAAGTAGCTCGTGACAACAAAATCATTTAATGAAGCGCGCCCAGCCAACCCGGCGATAACATGACGCTCCTTTGGCTGAGCACTTCAGCTAATTGCAGTTTTACCGTACAAATCCGACATGGCTTTTCTTTCTTCCATGTTCCACTGTTAAAGCCCATGTAGAATTTATCCATTTGTAGGACATGGCGAAGTCTCAAGAGACTAAACAGCAGGCTGCAGAGAGGAAAAGAGTGGGGTTGAATTTCTGTGAAATAACTCCCCTGAGTTATTTCATATTGTTTCTCAAATAGAAAACCATCATGCTATTTAGGCAACTCAGGCAGGAAATCAAATCTTACTCCTCAGTTCCAGTGATGTTTCCTCAATGACCTTATGTGGTCCCATGTAGAGTCACTCCCACACCAGCCCTCCTGGAATGTTGAATTAGCAAAGCACCAGTGTGAAGTGCAGGGCTGAAGCTCCAGGGGGTTCAGCTGGTTTCTAGGTTCCCCAGAGGATGTCATAGATTGGGGTTCAAACCCAGCATTTTGGGTTACTTTGAATTTTTGCTTTTTGTCACATTTGATATCAGTTATGTTTAAAAACAAAAACCAAAAAACCATTTTTAGAAAAGCAGAAAGAAGCTCCATAACCACCAGCAGAAGTTGTGGAAGCTTAACTTATTAAAGTATTTCTTGAGGTTTTTCTCCTCACTTCCTCCCTTCTTACTGTTTGTGATATTACCATGTGGCCCCCCAGACACCTCGGTCTCAGAGGTCTTTGTGGTGGAGAAAGTGTAAACACCAGATGTTTGTCTTACCTTCCCCAAAGTTCAAGCCCTTTAATATGATGCTATGAGCCCAGAGAAAGTGATGAAGCTAAGACCGGACACAAGTTAAAGTGATTCCTAGGAAGTAGAAGAGGGCAAATGGCCAGAGTGCAGCTCACTGCTCTTGCAATGCTGCCACAGAACACAATGGCTTCGCATCCCAGCAAGTGAGCCCCAACAGAGTGAGGAAAGAATGTCTGTAGCAGGAAAGCACAGCACAGGAGAGGGTTCCACAGCAAAGCCCTTTATAAACAAAAAGAGAATGGGGAATTTATTTGGAGAGTCTCTTTACATCCGGGTAGGAGGGCACCCTAGGTCTCGGCATATTCCTGGCACATGCTCACTCTAAGCTCGTAAGTTAAGAAGGAAAGACAGTAGACGCATTGGGGGCATGCTTAGCTCAAGCTCATGAGGTGCCTGTTTAAAAGAGTCACATGAACTGCTCCTGATGGTGCGAATCTGTTATCCCAGCACCTGGGTAGCGGAGGCAGGAGCATCAGAAGTTTAAAGTCATACTTAACGACATAGAGAGTTTGAGGTCGGTTGGTCTATATGAGACCATGTTTCAAGGGAAAGGGTGAAGGAAGGAGGGGATGCAAGGAACAACATCTCATCCATGCTCTGTAATGGGGAGTTACATCTAGTCTATGTACTTTAATGAGCGGGAGGCTAGTGTATCCATCTAACCGTAGGGAAGAGAAGGGATTGACTTACTACAAGGAGAGTCACAGGACAATTAGCACGGCTCTCAAGACACTCTCGAAGAAGTGGTACTTCACTAACCCCTTCCTCATAGCACACCAGTGTATATGGGAAGTCTGAGCAAGTAAATAGACAAGAGGCATGGTCCACAGACATCAGCCACACCCTATAAAGCCCCAATCTCCAGCCCAGCGAGATCTCGTATTTCTTCCATTACATTTTATAGTGTTACTATTGCCATGGAGGCATTGACTTCTGGCATATTTTCTTTGACCCCAGAAGAGTTAACCACCCCCACAGCTTAGTGAGAAGCTGTGGGTGATTCCAGACATGCTCAGATGACCCTCATGTCTTTTCGGCTCAGCTTGAGAAAGTTCAGGTGATCGGTATCTGTTTGGGACCCTCAAGACCGCGCTCTCAGCACCAAGGAGATTTATTTGCCCTAGAGGGACATCGAGGGCAGGAGATAGAGGATGAGGGAGATGGGAAAAAGGAACATGGGAACAAGGGCAGGGATATTTGTCCCAAAGAGGGAGACAAAGGGCTGCCTCTGGATGGAGAGGACAGACTGGGCCCATGGGCAAATGGTGGTTTATAAAGGTAAAAGGGGAACCCCATGTTAGGACGAGACATTTAATTTTATTGGGCATGTTAATTAGGTGAGCCAAAGGGGGCTTTTGATTGCTGGACTTCAATACTTTGATAGCTGGACCTTCTTCGTAATCAGCCTCAGAAAGAAGGGGGAAGCAGAGGAGGCGGCAGAGGGCGGGGGGGTGGGGATGTGCAAAATAGGAGTGGGTGGTCTTTTCCCAAATTACTGGCATTTTAATTTTTTCCCACAATACTGAAAGCCAAATATATCCCCAGAGAGGAGAGTCTTGGATCCAGAGGAAGCAGTAAAGACAGAACACTGAAATTGATGGTTTCAGGAGAAGAGCGGTTCTCCCGCATTTGGCCCGGAATCACTAGGTTCCGAGCATTACTTATGAGCCATTCTTCCTGCTGCTGATGGGCGTTCTGTGAGCCAGAGATCCTAACCATGGAATTAGACAGAGTCTTATTTGTTCTCCTTATCAGGAAGTGTAGTAAGGAGGAGATCTTTACGATCATTAACACGGTAAAGAAATAATTGTGGATCTCGACTAGAGGAAGGACCAGATGCTAGTAGCAGTTGCAGGGAAGCCTGGAGGGGCAGGAGTGGGAGTGGGAGTCTACCCTGCCAGTGTGCCTCTTGGCAAAAGAGGCTTCAGGGAAGCAAATTAGGGACTTCAAAGCTCTGCCTGCAAGTGGGCATGTAGCACTTTTGTCTAAAAATAAGGGAAAGGAAACTTAGTATCAAAGGCTGTTCTTCCTTTGTTCCTGTATTTTATAGTACAGAAAGATACCTACAGAGAATATACAGGTAAGGTTGATTTCCTTTAAACATAAATCAGCTGTCTGAGGCAACGTGAACAATAGGATCTTTGTCCTGACTTGGGATGCTGGCTACAGACAAACGTGTAGTCATAAATCAGATGGAAGACCCTTGCCAGATCAGAACAATGACAAGGGAAATTGTTTTGTGTTGATTTAATCCAACTTCCTTTAATAAATAATGTCTTGTGGCCACATTTAGGTTCCTTGAGCTCTCTTTGGTGATGTGAAGGGTAAGTCACATCAGGTGGGACTCCTCAGTCTTTCTTTTCTTTCCTAGGAATTAAACATAGGACCTCACACTCATTCTAGAATATTTATGTAGTGTGTGTGTGTGATATTATACATGTAGAGATCATATACCTTGCAGGAGTCCTTTCTTGAATCATGGAGTTTCTGGAGCTCAGCCTCTCAGGTCATGAGGTTGGCCGTGGGCACTCTTTCCCCTGAACCATCTCATTGTTTCTGCTTCTCAGTTTCATAGAGCATTGTCCATTTTCCCCTATGAAGTGACTGGTTATGCCATCTGAAGGGGTAGACTTCTCAGAGTCTTCTTGTACAAGTTACGTATAGCCTTGCAACTTTGCTCTGTTTGGAAGGAGCCATTGTGAGTTGCTCTTTAAGTGGTATAAATGATGGGACTGAAGAAGTAGACACAGTAGAACCCAGGCGTGCTGTGTGCTCTGGGAAGCGGCCTCCCTGCCTCTCCATAATGATGCTGCTTTCCTGGGAGATCTTATGGCTCTTATGGCTCTCGGGTTTTTGCTGAGGGGAGGGATGATTTCATTATCCTTGTGGATTCCCCCAAAGAACTGCCCCTGCCTCAGCCAGAACCATTACTTACGGTCTAATGTAAGTGCTAACGACTGAGGGCCAACTTCCAAAAATGGAGTTAGTCAATAATAAAACAGATGACGGTAACCAAAAGCACCACGAGTCACTCAGCACAGCACACAGAGAAATTCACATTGGGAGCAGCACTCCCAGACACAGAATACAAAGCACTTCATCTGCTTGGGGAAAAGAGGAAACTTGGTGTAAGCCTTCGTTACACTGTAACCAGATCTCCTTCGTTTTAGGACTGCCAGTATCAAGCGAACAAAGTGTATTCCAGGGAAGTCTGGGTAGTAGCAGAACTTACTGTTTTCAAAACACATCCCGGACCATTCCTGTCTATAGAAATGTCTGCCTGTAGGTCCACAACCAAAAAGGACACAGACAACAGCAAGCGTATAGTTGAGATTCTAGGGCACAGTGGAGACTTTGCTCATCTGAAGTGTGCCTTTCTGACATCCCCCTCACACAGACCTTCCAGGCCCAAAGAGTGTCTTCCTGTGTCAGAGTGGGTTTTTCACCTGTTTAACATCACTGTCTCTCTATACAGCCCATGGTCAACTAAGAGAGCACTTTTAACTTTATCAATCCTTCCAGTCAATATGGAGTTGAGATCCTTCCCTTCAACAATTAGACTGTCTCCCTCCCCCTTTTAAGAAACTCTTGCTTGGAGAGGTTTTGAACAAGCCCAGAGAGGCCTGTGCAGCTCTTTCATTGTATCGCAGGGCACAAGAAGAACTAAAAAGCATGGCTCAGATTCAAGAACAAATGAAGCTGATCATCCCCAAACTAGTTGGCCAGGCTGTAACGGAAAGAATTTGCACAGTAAGACTTGTACTGTGTTTGACACAATTAGAGGCTGATCGCCTGCGTTCTGTTCTCCAGCACCGAGGCAGGATAGAAAGAGAGGAGAAACAAAGGGGACACAGGTAGGTAAGAACAGGATCTCCTCATCCCAGTGTTTGGTGGAAGCCTTTGGTGGCTGAGAATCAAGCAGGACTGGCAATATTTTGGGGGTAGGTTGCCTACACAGAGGCAATGTTCCTTCTACACAGAGATGTTTCCGATAAGAATGTTAAAACGGGAAGGAGCCATTCCTTTCTTCCTTCCCAGCCTTAAACTTTCAAATGTCTAAGAATCTCAAAAGATATCCTGTGCATAGGAAAAGGCGTCTTGACTGCCTTTTGCAGCCTTTGTGGCCTATGCTGTTATCCTTCCTGCTGGGAATCTTTCCCGTGGTGTTCCTGGAGCCACCCCACCGTCACACTTGTCACAAAAGAGGGAGAAGAAAAAAATATGTTTCCCAGTAATGTTTTGAGATCTAATTTGAGAGTCACCAAAACCATCTCAACAGCCCTGCCTAAGATACTGAATGAAGCAGGACCCATCTGTGGGTATATTTTATTTTTTTCCCTGAAAACCTCTCTATTAACTCCTACCCTTAAACCTATCCAAAAGTCTCTTTTTAAACCTCTGCTCTTGCTTCTTATTCATTCATCCTGAATTCCTTTCTTCAAGTAAAGTCAACCTGGCTTGAGTGGAGGTCCCTGAAGGATGTAAGAGTGCCTTGCCTCAGGCTGCGCTTCCTGCTGCTCACCGCTGACACTATCCTGTGTGGACTCTTGACTTAAACATCTTTTGTTCTGCCTACGTGATCACACAGCAGGACTAGACTCTGCTGGGCCTAAAGTGAGCCTCTGCTAACTGCTATTATGCCTGGGAAACCAACTTTCCATTTCCCAAGTTCCCCGGCAAACATTCAGAAACGTGCTACTGTGTTTATTTGCAGCAAGCCGAGGAAGTAGTTTTCAGAGACGTTTTAGGAAGAAAAGTGGTTAAAGTGAGGGTGAGCAGGGAATCACAGAGCCTCCTGGCAAAAGGTAAGAGAAACTACATATGCTGGTAGAGGCCCTGGTCATTGCTGGCTCTAATCCTACAGGAACCTAGCAAGCAGTGCCTCTGTTGAGAGCAAGTTCTGATGTTTCCTCTGTACCGTGTCCTCCTCGCCATACTTCTGTGTGCTCTGACATCAAACACTCTACATCAGTGGTTCTCAACCTGTGGGTCACAACCCTTTCACAGAGGTCACGTAACAAATATCCCGGATACCAGATTTTTACTTTACCATTCATGACAATAGCAACATTACAGTTATGAAGCAGTAGTTAAAATAATTTTATGGTTGGGCCGGGCATGGTGGGTGGTGCATGCCTTTAATCTCAGCACTCAGGAGGCAGAGGCAGGCGGAACCCTGTGAGTTTGAGGCCAGCCTGGTCTACAAAGTGAGTCCAGGCTATACAGAGAAACTCTGTCTTGAAAAACCATAAAAAGAAAAGGAAAAATAATTTTATGGTTGGGTGGTCACCACAACACAAGGAACTGGGTCAAAAGGTCATGGTGTTAGGAAGGTTGAGAGCACAGCTTTACATGCCTTACCTTGGTCTGAGGGATGTTTTTCTGTTCATCACACAGTTGTGACAACTACCCATTTGTCCATTTTATTTTTAATACCATTCCTTATTTTTATTGAAAATATTTTTTCATACTATATAATCAGACCACAGTTTACTACCACACCCCCATCCTTGACTTGACTTTGGTAGGTAATATTTACCAAGAAATTTATCAATTTCTTTTGGATTTTCAAGTTTGGTAGAGTATAGATTTTTAAAGGATGCCTTTGTGATTCTCTGGATGTCCTTAGTTTCTGCTGTGATGATCACTTTCTTTGTCTCTAATTCTATTAATTTGGCTCTTCTCTCTCCATTCTTTGGTTAATCTGGCTAAGGTTTTAGCAATCTTATTGATTTTCTCAAAGAAACAACTCTTCATATTCTTCATATTGTTTTTGTTATTTGTATTTCATTGATTTCAGCATGAGTTAGATTATTTCTTTCTCCTTTTTTCCTTCTTCCAAGAAAGAGTTTTTCTGTGTAGCCCTGGCTGTCCTGGACTTGATTTGTAGACCAGACTGACCTCAAACTCACAAAAAACCACCTGCCTCTGCCTCCCCAATGCTGGGATTAAAGGTGTGAGCCATTGTGCCTGGCTGAGTTTGACTATTTTGTGCTGTCTACTCTTTTGTATGTTACTTCTTCTTTTTGTTCTAGAGCCTTCAGGTGTGCTGTTTAGTTACTAATATTAGATGACTTCAAGTTTTTTTCTTTAATGTAGGCACTTAGTGTGCTATGAACTTATCTCTTAGAACCACTTTCACTGTGTTTCTAAGTTTCAGTATGTTGTATTTTCATTCTCCTCGATTCTTAAAAATTTAAATTTCTTTCTTGACCCACTTTTCATTCAGTAGTGAGTTGTTTATTTTCCACATAAGCTTTATATTGTTTCTGTTGTTGTTGCTATTCAGATTTCATCCACAGTTGTCAGGATGTAGGGTGTTATTTCACTTTTCTTGTGTGTGGTCAATTTTGAAGAAAGTTTCATGAGCTGCTGAGAAGATGATTTTGGGACTGGGTGAAATGTCCTATAAGTATCTGCTAGGTCCTTGACTTATGATGTTATTTAACTCCAGCATCTTTGTTTAGTTTTTGACTGTACGACCTGTCTAGTGGCAAGAGTGGAGTACTGAATTCTCCCACTATCAGGGTGTGAGGGTCAATATGTGATTTCAGTTGTAGGATTGTTAGCTTTTTTAAAGAACTTTAGTACATGTAGCTGGACTTTTACTATTTTGTGGGTTCTTTTTTCCCACCCTTTATTCTCTTGCCCCTGGAGAGAAAGAAGGAGGAGGAGGAGGAGGAGGAGAAGGGGAAGGGAAGAGAGAAAGGGAGGAAGAAGAGGAAGAGGAGGAGGAGAAGAATGAAAAGGAGAAGGAGGAGGAAGAGGAGGAGGAGGAATAGGAGGAGGAGGAGGAGGAGGAGGAGAAGAAGAAGAAGAAGAAGAAGAAGAAGAAGAAGAAGAAGAAGAAGAAGAAGAAGAAAAGATCCATGAATCTAATTTGTTTCTTCTTGTTTCTTCTTTGCTTGTAGTGGTCTTTGCTATTTTGTGGAGTCTTCTTTTCCCACTCTACCCCCCCCCCCAACCCCGCCATCCATTTTACTCCATCACTAGATAAGAGAGAAAAAAGGATAGAGAAGAGAGAGAAAGATATCCCTGAATCTAATTTCTTTCTTCTTGTTTCTTCTTTGAGCATGATTGCTAACAAACCACTATCAACTCCTCTGAAAACCATCAACTAACTACCTGCCTATCGGGACTATAGCATTTATATACTCTTTGAAAAGTTCCCAGAATTTCAAGAATCACACAATAGCAGAAATTATCTGCAACTGGCAAAACCATGCCTCTGCTAGAGCATGAGGCAAATCATAGTTAGCTGCTCTGAAGTAGCCCCTTTCTCCACACCTGGAATTAAAACAAAGCCATATTCTTACAATATTTCTGTTTTTTAAAGAAGCTAAAATTCCAGAATTCTCACTACAGGTACCCTCATGTTTGGTACATAGATGTTTAGATTTATAATAGCCTGTTGGTGTATTTTTTTTTTTTTGATGAGTATGACTACTCATCCTCATCTCTTCTGATTAGTTTTGGTTTGAAGTCTATTTTGTCAGATGTTGAAATGGCTACCCCTGCTTGCTTCTTGAATTCATTTTTTAAAAAAAATCTGTTAACCCGAAAGTGATGTTTATCCTTGATGTTGAAGTGTATTTCTTGGATTTAGCAGAAGGATGGATCCTGATCTCTAATCCAATCTGTTAGTCTGTGTCTTTTGATGGGGGAAAGTATACCATTAATATTGAGTGCTATCAACAAGAAATGTTTGTTGATTCTTGTTTTGTTGTTATGATAATATTCTTGTTTTTCTTTCTTTTTTGATTTCCTGGCCCAGAATTATTCATTTCTTGTTGGGGGGATGATAGTGGGATGGAATGAGGTGGGAGAGGTTGACCTCTTCAGATTGAAGTTTTCCTTTGAGTACTTTCTATAGAGCTAGATTGATAAATAGATAGTGTTTAAATTTGTTTTTATCATAGAATGTCTTATTTTTTCCACCTATTGTGGTTCAAAGTTTTTCTGGGTATGGTAGTCTTGGCTGGCATCTTTGGTCTCTTAAAGTTTGTAGAACTTCTGTCCAGGTCCTTCTGGCTTTTAGATTTTTACTGAAAAGTCAGGTGTTATTGTAATAGGTCTGCTTTTATTTGTCACTAGGTCTTTTTTTTTTCTCTAAGCTTTAAATATTGTTTCCTTGTTCTGTATATTTAGTGTTTTGATTATTATGCGTTATGAGAAATTTCTCTCCTGGTCCTTTTTATTTTGTGTTTTGCAAACTTCTTATACCTTGGTAGCCACCTTCTTCTTTGGGTTAGAAAATTTTTCTTCTATGATTTTGTTGAAAATATTTTATGTGCCGTTGACCTGGGTTTCTTCTCTTTCTTCTATTCTTATTATTGATAGATTTGGTATTCTCATAGTGAATGTTTTTTGGTTTAGCATTTTCTTTGGCTGAGGTATCTATTTCTTCTACTTTGACTTTTATGCCTGAGATTTTGTCTTCCATGTCTTGTACTCTGTTGGTGAGGCTTACTTCTAAGGGTTATATTTTAGTCCCTAAATTTTTCTTTTCCATTTTTATGTCAGTTTAGGTTTAAGTTAGTGATTCTTTTTCTTTGTTAAATTCTTTCATGCTATTAATCATTTTTATTATTTTGTTCCACTGTTTGTGTTTTCACAGACTTTATTAAAAGATTTATTCATATCCTCTTTAAGGTCCTTGAACATACTCATAATTGCTGTTTGGAGTCCTTGTCTTGTGCTTCAGTTATATTATGCTTCTTGAACCCAGCTGTGCCAATGTTACTGGGTTCTGGTGGGGGCTTATTGTGTTGGTTGTTAATGTTGGTAGTTTTGTGGTGGTGTCTAGGCATCTGAAGTTAGGATGATTGAGGCGACACCTCTAGGTGTCAAGAGTGGATCCTGTCATTGTCAGGTGGATGTTCTCTCTCTTGATGTCTGTTGCCCTCTCTGGATCTAGGAAGGTGTGGTGGCTGTGGGTTGTGTGGCAGAGAGTGCTTCTGCAGGTTGGTGGGTGGCAGAAAGAAATAGGTTCATGGCAGAGAGAAATAGAAATGGACTAAGAGAAAAGGTTGATGGGGCAGCAGGAAAAGGCTAAGAAGGTTCTGTCTACACCAAGAGGTGGAGTCCCTAGGGAGTTAGAAATGTGGTAGAAAGAAGGTTCCTGAAAGTAGATATCAGGAAGACAAAGAATAATATGGAGCGACAGGAATCAAAGGGCTTGAAGGACAAACAGTTAGGAGCTTCCAGTGAATAGAGGTGAGGTGAGGGGAGGGGCCCTGTGAGCAAGTTGTTGCGGGGCCAGGGATGTTACAGGCAAGACCCTTAAGGACAGGAAGGAAAGTGAAAATCCCCTATCTGAGATCAGTTCCAGTGTGGCCACTGGGGGTCCCAGGCAGAAATTCACTTTCACATATTTTATCTTTTGAGTAATGCTGGCTTAGTTTGAGTATGTAGCATTTCTTGGAGAAATGGTTTTCAGTCTTTCTGCAAACAGGTCTTTGGGATTCTGAGCTTGAGTTCCCTGAAACCTCCAGATTAGCCTTGCACAAGCTAGCATGAAATTATTTCTCTCTTTTTCTTTGATACTGGTTTCTTCAAGAAGGAAACAGGTGCTCCCATACGTCACTGGGCATTGGGCATGCCAGAAATACCATGTTGCCTTTCAGGATAACTTATCATTACCTAAATGTTAGTCTGCCACAAATATGTAAATACATGTACTGCAATATGCTTTTGAAGTTTTATCATGGCAAAGAGACCACACAGGGTTATCACGCAGAAAACAGGATGAGTGGTACTGCCAAGCACATAGAAAGTGCTCGCTGAAAAGAATGTGCTGAACTGGATGCAGGCCCATGCAAACTGATGGTGTGTTAGCATTACCAGTGGCTTCAGCTACAAAAGTGGAACAGACAGAGATGTCTTCAGGCTTTTACAATGACGAATCACTCACTGTGAGTGCGTCTGTGAGCATCTGAGTTCCGTGACCATTGTTCTCAGTTCCTTTCTTAGTTAACCAGATTCTGGTTTTGTTATAACCTTGTGGATTTTAAGCTTGGAGGGTCTCCATGAAGATCTGAAGGCCATGGGGTTTTGGATCAGAGATAAGTGAACCATGGAGGAAGAATCTTAACGAGGGCAACTTTGATCTCTCCCTCCCCTCTTCCTCCTCCTCTTCCTCCTGTGCTTTCTTCCCTTCTTTTTTTCTCCTTTGGGAAGAACATAATATTGTTATTGCTTTAAAATGTACTTAGAGACAGCATGTAGCCAGTAATGTGCTTTTTAAAAAGCAAAATACATGTTTAAAGTAAAGGTCTTAGAGTTTCTATTGCTGCAATGAAACAGCATGGACCAAAAGCAAGCAGGGGAGGAAAGGGTTTATTTGTCTTATACGTCCATAGTATAGTCCTGTCATTGAAAGAAGTCAGAGCAGGAACTCAAGGGCAAGAACCTGGAGGCAGAGCTGATGGTGCAAAGGCCATGGAGGAGTGCTGCTTACTAGTTTGCTCCCTGTGGCTTACTTAGCCTGCTTTCTTTTAGAACCCAGGACCACCAGCCCAAGCATGGTCCCACCCACAATGGGCCAGGCCTTGCCCATCAATCACTAATTAGGAAAATGCCCTACAGCAGGATCTTATGAAGGAGTTTCTCAATTGGGTTTCTCTCCTTTCAGAAAACCATAGCTGTGCCAAGCTGACATAAAACTGTCCAGCACAGTAAGTCATCATAAGATGGACTCTCTACCCGAGAGCAAATGTTTTCCAAGGCCTATCGTGATGTGCTAAAATTGGCAAACTGTACATCAAGGAGCAATGAGGAGAAGGCTGGAGTGATGAGTCTCATAAGTAGGTGTACATAAGGAAGAACAGAAACCGGACTCTGCTCCTGGTGCTGACACAGGCTTCCCTAATCTCTTGCAAATTTCCTGAGTGATGAGATCCTAAGTCTGTCTGATATTCAGGGTTTAGTCTTTGGTACCTGATGTGGAGTCCCTGGTTCTGTTCAATTTTTCCAATAAGAAGAGGAGCTTTAATTCAAACGAAGCCACCCTTGGTGGCTCTGGTTCTGGATCATCAGACAGACTAAGTTGTAGTAAGTGTTTAGCTCCACATCCTTCGTGTCAACCTGCGAGAAGGCGACGGGGTCTAGAGACGAGGCTTATAATGTTGGTGACAGTGTGATGAAGCATTCAGACACATGTGCTAAGGGAATCTCTGGGCTGCTGAACACACGGAGGATGGCATCCGGGGAGAGAAATGGAGGCTCCCCTTCCTGTCCTATAGTCCTTGGTTTATGTGGCTCTGTGCCTGGAGCCCTTTGCAACACCATCTATAGTAAACCAGGAGACACATTTCCTGAGTTCTGTGAGCCATTCTACAGTTGAAACAGAGGAGAGAGTTACAGGAAACTAATCTATAGCCACGAGGGACAGTTTGTGGGTAACTGACTCACTTTTTAGGCACCTGAAGTGAGAGTGGGACCAAGCCCCTTGCATGTGGCGTCTGCGTGAATGCCAGGCAGTTTTGCGATTGCATCGAGTGACATCACCGAGTTTCTGCTGGCATTTCAACTGCTTAGTGTGAGGAAGCCTCAACAGGTGTTAGATGCTAAGCAGGAAATTTCTTTTACAGATGTTTTCCCTTTTCTTATGAAAATACAACCCTGCCACACTCCAGTTTCAGAGTTCGATAATGACAATTCACATGAGGACAACTTTGTGAGGGTCAACAGGACCTTAACAGCATATTAGACTTGGTTTTTCAAGAACACAAACAGCATTGCTTCTGTTTGGGTGAAATCTTGTTCAACCTTTTCCTTCTAGATCATTCTAAGCTGGGAAGCCTATTGAATGTTATCTACCTAGGAAGAGAAAAATAGCTGAACCTATGGAAACTTGTCACTAAGACATGCTAAGGGAGAATGATTATCTATAAAAGATATATAATAATATACTTATATCTATCTCTATATGTATGCATATACATTCAGGATATCACTATGTAGCTCAGGCTGGCTTTGAACTCATGATCCTTCTGCTTCAGTTTCCTGAGTACTAGGATTAGGAACAGATGCAAACACACTCACCTGTTTTCATTTTATTCTTATGTTCAAAAACTAAAACTTTAAAACATGTCTAGTGGTAAAAAAGAACATCAAATAGCTGACCGACTCAGCATTGGGAGAAAGTTCAAGCAAGCCAGGTGGGGGCTACTTCCTGTAGGCTGCTTGCTGTAGACTACTTCCTATAGGCTGCTGGCTGTAGGTGAACATTTAGTTTATTTCTGGCCCTTGTTCTTTCATAAAATTCTAGTCACATGTACTTGATTGCACTTGGGATAATTGCCTTAAAACGCAACTGTTGGGGAGGGGAGCAGGAGGGACCTAGTTGGGGGAGGATGGAGGGATAGAGAACTGGAATTGGTGGCGGGGGCATCTCTGGAATGAGCTAGAAGCCTAAGACAATGGGAACTCCCAGGAAAGCTATGAGGGTGACCCTAGCTAAGACTCCTAGCAATGGGCATATGGAACCTGCAACAGCCACCTTCTGTAACCAGGTAAGACTTCCAATGGAGGGACCGGGACACCAACCCAGCCACAAAACCTTCCACCCAAAATTTGTCCTGCCTACAAAATGTGCAGGGGTAAGAGATGGAACAAAAATGGAGGGAAAGGCTAACCAATGACTAGCCCAGCTTGAAACCCATCCATGAGAGAGAGCCCAAACCTGGCACAATTAATGACATTCTGCTATACTTGTAGACAGGCGCCTAGCATCATTGTCATCTGAGAGGCTTCACCCAACAGCTGATGGAAACTGATGCAGAGACCCACAGCCAAACATTAAGTGGAGTTTGAGGAATCCTGTGAAAGAGGGGAAGGAAAGATCGAAGGGTGCAGAGGGGTCAAGGACGCCATAAGAAAACCTATAGAATCTATTCATATGGGCACGTAGGGGCCCACAGAGCATGCATGGGATGGACCTAGGCTCTCTGCACATGTGTAACAGTTGTGTAGCTCCCCCTTCATGTGGGACTAACAGCAGAGGCAGGAGCCATCTCTGACTCTGTTGCCATTAGATTCCTTTCTCGTAACTGGGCCGCCTTGTCTAGCCACAATGGGAGAAGGCCCTAGTACTACTGCAAACTGACATGCCAAGGTGGGTTGCTATCCATGGGAGGCCTCCCCTTTTCTGAGGAGAAAGGGAGGACTGAAGGATGGGGGAGGGGTGAGATGAGAGGGAAGAACTGCCAGGAGAGGAGCGAGAGAAAGCTGTGATCTGGATGTAAAGTACATAAATAAATTAATTTTAAAAATATTCCGAAAAGTACAGAATTTTAACAAAAACATGCAATTGTTGAGGATCAGTCCACATAAAACTTTAAGGTTTGGACACATAGTGTTAAATTGACCTTCAAAGTGAAAGGAAGAAAGGAAGGAGAGAAGGAAGGAACAAAGGATGTTGCTCTAGGACTCCAGCCTGCATGGCCTCCTGCAGCAATTAGAAGACTCTGGCTTCCCTTGCTTAGGTTTGCCTAGGCTGCTCCACAACTTCCTGTGCCACCTCACAGAGGGACACGGGAACCTCAACCTTCCTGAGACATAGTCCTCTCCTGAACAGTGTGCATGCCTGCATTGAAAGAAGAAAGATGACTTGAAGAAAGAAAGAAAAAAAAAAGCCTTGACCATTAAACCACTCTAGACACAAAGCCCCAGTGAAAACCATAGACAGCAACGCGTCTTCTTTACAAAGCACTAATCCAGCAATAACCACGCCCAATGAAAGTGTCTGCAAGGATGTCCAGCAATAACCACGCCCAATGAAAGTGTCTGCAAGGATGTCTAGCAATAACGGTACCAATGAAAGTGTCTGCAAGGATGTCCAGCAATAATGGTACCAATGAAAGTGACTGCAAGGATTTCCAGGCAAAGACTTCAAACAGCTCAAAGAAGACATGACTCTATTCCAAGGAAACAAGAACAAGGAATTGAATTAAATAAAGGAGTCACTCCAGGATATGAAAATAGAATTCGACAAGGGGGTAGAAATTGCTGAAGAAACCCAAACAAATGATGCTGGAAATTTAAAACTCAATAAGCCGACTAGAACGCTCCGTGGAAAGTGTCATCACCATGTGGATCAAGTTCAAAACAGAATAGAGGCTGGGAGAGAAGAGGAAGGAATCTGTACCTTCTGGGAAGGATAAAGAACAAAAATTTCATGAACAGAACATGAGAAAGTTCTGGAACACCACAAGAAGGTCTGACCTTCAGACTGTGGGTATGGAAGGAGAAAAAGAACATCCTGAAGACATAGAGAATATTTTTAAATAAAATCATAGAGGACAATTTCCCAAACCCAGAGGAAAAATTCCCATCCAACTACAAGAGCCATACAGAATATCAAATAAACAGAACCTGAACAAGACATCACCGTGCCATATTATAGCTAAACATTAAAAATACAGAATAAAGAAAATCTAAAGGAGAGAAAGGTAAAGTCACTTACAAAAGCAGGACCATCAGCATAACATCTGATTATCTGACAGAAACTTAAAGCCAGAAAGGCCTAGAAAGGTGTATTCCAAGTTCTGAAAGACTACAGTTGTCAACCCAGCAAAGCTACCTATTAAAATTAAGGGAGAAATAAAAACTTTTCATGATTAAAAAAAAACAGATTTAAAAATAATAGTAATAAAAAAACAGATTAAAGGGATGTATGGCCTCTAGGCCACCTTTACAGAAGATGCTAGGACTACTCTGGTCTGAAGAGAAGGATAAAAACACCCAAGCTGTCACAGAAATAAACAAACAATTCCAGAACAGCTAATAAAAGTGATTGAAAACAAAACCACACACTAAGAAATAACAGGGATTAATATACACCGTTCAATAACAACTCTGAACACTAGTGGTCTCAATTCCTCAGTAAAGATACACAGATTAGCATATTGGATTAGAAAACAAGATCCATTGTTCTTACTGCTTTCAAGGAACACACTTCAGCATCAATGTCTTAGAATTTCTATTGCTGTAAAAAGACACCCTGATCACAACTCTTATAAAGGAAAACACTGGGGCTAGCTTACAATTCCAGAGGTTTAGGCCATTAAAATGCCATGGGGAGGAGCGTGGTGGCTTGCAGGCAGACATGGTGTTGGAGAAGGAGCTGAGAGTTCTGCACCTTGGTCTGCAGGCAGCAGCTCACTAGGCCTAGCTTGAGCCCTCACAGTGACACACTTCCTCCAACAAGGCCACATCTCCTAACAGTGCTACTCCCTATGGGCCAAGCATTCAAACAGGAGTCTATGGGGGCCAAATGTGCTCAACCCATCACAGACAGACACTACCTTAGAGTAAAGGATGGAAAAAGCACTCCAAGCAAATGAAACGAAGAAAGAGGTAGGCAGAGCTACTCTAACATCTAAAGAAAAATACACAGCAGATGAAAACTAGACAAAAGATATAAGGGACGCTTCATAGTTATTAAAGAAAACTCAACCAAGAGAATATTACATTCTAAATATGTGCACACTAAACAGAGTTGCATCTAATTTCACAAAAAACTAAGACCACAAATTAACACCTATTTACTAACCAATAAACACCATCTGGAAAAAACTAAGTGAAGAAACGCTGGAGTTAAATGGCATTGTAAGTTAAATATACTCAACAGATATTTACAGAACATTCCATTCAAACACCAACACACACACATTATTCTCAGCAGCTCACTGAAGTTTCTCCAAAATCAACCGTATACTAGGACACAAAGAAAGTCTTGACAAATAGAGAAAAACTTAGATAACATTCTGTATTCTATCAGATGACAAAGGAATAAAGGTATACATTAGCATAATTAATTAATTAATTAATTAATTAAAAATACAGACAGAAGCATGAAGTTTGATTTATGTTGGCTATCTGCTCCTAATATGAAGCCTACTTTGACGTGTGGCTGATGTCCCATTGTCACTTCACTGAAGAAAACTGATCTTTCCTTTCACACCAGCTATTATTTGCAAATAGTTTTTTAGTCAAAGGTGGAATTTTGGGCCTACTTCCCCTCCCCAGAGGGGAGCTTGCTTGAGCTTGTGCTGGTCTCACAGTGGGTTTATATGTGCATCTTCCCTTAGGGAACTTCACTTTCTTAGACCCAGCTTCCCTTCTAGACCTTAACAGTTCAATTGCTTGAGGCTTCTCCATTCGTCTTTGGCTCCTGTTTCCAGAAAGAGCATTTTTTTTAAAATGCCTCCCTCATTGGATTTTGACTTCTCTCCTACTCTGGGAAGTTATTGGGTCCACAAGTGTTTGGTCTGTAGGAGTCAGGCCAGTAAGAGCTTCTTCTCAAAGGGATTTAGCTTCCTGCCTTGGCTAGGAAAGTCTGGCTTTGAGGAGCTTGCTTGTGTTAAAGAGCCACTTTTTTTTTTTTTTTTTTTTTTTTTTTTTTGCTTTGCATCTCTGGGGTTTGTATGTATCAGAAGCTATGAGCTCCTGACTTAGAAACTCTGGTTGCTCTCTTAATAAACAAAATTAAGAAACTGCTTTGTAATTTTACTTTCTATGTAAGTTTGGGCCCACTTGGTACACCAAAATGTTAGTTATTATTATTATTATTTTTATAAAACTGTGTTTCTCAGTTTCTCTATTTAACTGGGAAACTGCCTATCACATAAATGATTGAGATTCTTTTATATTTGTTTAATAATAAGCTTCACAGCACAAGAATCAAACAGTTAATACTTTAATTTTAACCTTCTAATTTAACCCAAGCTAATTTGGCTTCCTCCTAGCACACATCCCAGCAACATTTGCACTTTGCAGCTTTCCTGCTCCAGCTCCTTCTCCTGAAGTTTCTTGGACCTCTGCCCACAGCTGAATCTTCTGGCTGAATCCCCTACTTCCTCTTCTAACTCCTCCTTCCCTGGCTGGCAGGAAGTCCAGTTCTATTCTCTCCCTTGTTAGTGATTGGCTATAACCTGCTTTATTGGCATATCAGGAGAAAATTAGGGAGTAGTGTTTATGCAACAGCGAGACAGGAGATTTGCAACCAGATATGGGTGGGCACAGAAATCAGCATTTGAGTTACACAATAACGATATATATATACACTGATCAGCACATATAATATTACTTCTATGTATATGATTTCAGCTCTGATCATTTGGTTGGATAACCAGTTGATGTTTCCCTGAGGAAGACTGTTTACCCCCATCTCAGCATTCATTAGTTGTCTGTAGTTGAGGCTCCATGAGAGTTCTGTACACTTTAAAAAATTTGCCTGCACACTTTGCCTGCATCTATGTTTGTGTACCATGATCAAGCGTAAGCCACTGGCAATCAGAAGAGGATGTTGGCTCCCTAGAGCTGGAGTTACACACGATTGTGAGCCTGTGGTGTAGGGGCTAGGAACTGAACTCAGTTTCACTAGAAAATCAGCAAGTGTTCTTACCCACTGACCCATCTCTTGAGTTCCTAGACTTAATGTCTTTCAAGTGCAAGAAGTGTACCTGACTCCACATTTTCCCTACCTGGCTTCAATCGAGGGTGGCATGTTGAGCTGCTATAGACCATGGGAATGAACAAAGTATTTGAAAGATGATGCAAAAAGAAGGTTGATGCCTAAATCCTTTCAAACTTTAAGAACCAAGTCGCCTAAACCATGATGCACCACTTATTCCAGACTGACATACAAGGGCAAATTTAACGTCTCCCTTCACTCAAAGCACTGTTACTATGGACAGCTGGAAACGAACTCCAATCTACATGTGTAAGATTATATCTTAATGTAGCTTGGCATGTCATGAGTCTATAAATGCACAGGAATTAAATTATTTTCCCAATGTATTTATGGTGAGAAACAATTGTATTAGTTTAAACAACTTATTATTGTGTATTCAATGGACCAATTGGGAACTTATTCCCCTAAGAAATGTTATATGTATTTATATGGGTTTCAAGGAAAACCTTTATACATATATTTTTTCCTACAGGAGTTTGAAAAAGAAAAGTCTGTTTCCACTCCTTTATAAAAGCAAGGTTTGAATTCTCAAGCACTTTAATTGATTGCTTGGAAGATATTTTTTCCAAGCAGAAACATTTCTTTTCCAAAACATAGAGACCTTCAAATGCCATTTAAAAGGCCAAATGGTTTACATTAAATCTACACATTTGGAGTCCTAAGTTGAGAGTTCTTTTAGAATGCTCAAGAGATGAGTTTGAAAACCAAAACAATGCTAATGCACAAATGCTAAATATAAATCTTTAGAAACAATAGCCTGTAAAAAAAAAAAAAGCATGAAGCTCTCCCCAACTTAATTCCAAAATTTAAAAATCAACCTTTTCTGTCTTAGTTTGTACAAGTAGACACAGTGCCAACTCTAGCATGGAGCAGCTGCTTGGCTTTAGGTCTGGTCAGTTTCACTTTTTTGCTTAAGAACTTTGGCTGATCTCTCAGCATCCACTGGAACTCCCCTCAGCTTCTCAGCTGAGATTTTTAAATGAAGGGCTTTGTTGCTTTTGTCTCATAGTAAGTGTGAGAAACCTACTGAATTCTGCTTACACTGTTGCTTCTAGTCTCAAGTTCACCCACAAAAATGAACAGCCAAAAGTATCATTGGCTCAGCAATTTTTGTTTTTGAGGATCCATAACCTTTATAGGATAGCATGTATGCAGGGGTATGAATGGGTGTTTTCTAGAATCCTCCACCCCGACATTCACAAAGGGGAAGAAAAATGGCTAGACGGTGATTCAGATTAAGGCTGATGGTCATGGAAGAGGGGAAGGTCATCAGTCAAACAGCAAGAAGGCCATCAAAATGAGGATTCCATTCTATGGAGATCAAATTTCCACTTAAGGCAACTTTTCTAACCTCTGGATCTGCCTGGGAAGCTGAGCTGGCACTGCTGGACAGACACTGGGATCACGGGAGCTCGGAAGTTATGCATTATTTATTATGCAAATATGGCCCCAATTCCTAACTAGGGTCTTACAGAAGTGTTTGTATCTCATTTCATATGATAAGATACGTTGAAATCTTTACATTTACATTTCATCTTAGCCGTCACATTGATCCTTTCTTTCTTTGAAGCCATATCTAGCAGAAGTGACTGCAAGAAACAGCCTAAGACCTGGGTTAGACAGATGGCAGCCAGGCAGTCCTCTGACCTGAAGCTAACTTTAAACGCCTCTCACCTTGGAGATGAGCAACAAAAGGCACATCAGTGAGAGTTCTGCCTTGCTTTCATTCTATCAAACGCCATCAATGAAGGTCGAAACCAATGCACGCTTGCTAGTGCAGGCATTCCCAATGAGAACGCAGTTACATGCACTTCTCTTTTACATAGCCACATAGCTTTCCCGGTCATCTGTAGACTGGGCAAATTTCCAATTAATACTTAATTGATTAACACATGTTTCTTGGGAACTTGTTTGGAGGTTCTAGCAGGCGAGTGTAACTACTCCGTCTATTCAAGGAAGGGCCTCCTCTTCACGACAGCACGCAGCTCCGGGAGGCCAACACACAGAGGGTGGTGAGGGAGGAGGACGGCCACTAGCCATGCAAATCAGCTGAACTGACCCTGGAGAGAGATCAATGAGGTGACAGGTGACACATCCAGAGCACCTTCAACATCCTCTCTCCTCCAGATACATTTGGAAAACAATGAACTTGTTCCAGCCCCAAAGCGAAGAGCAATGTCATCAGAGAGCACCAGACCTTGGGCAAGAGCTGTCCTAGCCTTGTAGTCACCTGACTACCTGACATCCTCACCAGTGTGGTACCCTAAGCAAGACCTGGTTTCTCTGGGAGAGCCACTCAATGCTAGACACTAGACAAGGCCCTTTGTGTCTCCTCAGGTGGCTGTTGTGGGCTTGAACAAACAAGAGCTAAAACCAGATGCTCTTGTCTACATCAAGGACTCAGCATTGACCCTATGAGTTCATCTTTTTTTTTTTCCTAGAAACATGGGGCACAAAACAACACTGGACACATGCACAAATGTCATGGCTTCTTAGTTCCCTTCATAACCATGTACCATCCATCCCTGTGTCTGACGCATCATCCTTTCGACTATTTGGTAGTGTACTAACTTAGCAGGCCACTAGCTTTTAACAAACCAAAAGAATTGTGTTACCAGATAGTATCTGGAACCTACAGCAGAGATTTTCCTTTTTTGCTTACCCTTACCTCTATGATGTTAGTAAGTGCATTGATGTATGCCTTTATTTTGTGATATGGAAGTTCGTGTAAATGGTTCCACAGCAGAATACATCATTCAGGACAAACTGAATCCATATTCCCAACTCATTGTCACTCATATTTGGCCCAAAATAAACTCTCCTATTGCACTTGGCAAGCAGAGGAAGGGAGAAGTGTGGTTGCAATTTGTTTCTATGTGAGACATTTTTTTTCCTCATTTTCTGTGAAATAGTTCATTATACCATTTCACTCTGGAAAACCTAAATTTTTAATTAAAGTAGACACACATCATGGCTCATGTGCAAAGTCACAAAACACATAGTTGCTAATCCTTTACTTCTCAGTCTTCTTCTGATCACATGCCCAAGACGAGCACATGATCATCCTCTTTAAATACCACCTCCCCTCTCTCAGATTCATTAATGTAGAGATTTTGTAGCTTTATTCATTTGATTACATTTCATATAAGGGTGAGAGTAATTAAGAATGGTAGTTTCTCCTCAGAATTTATAATTTCTATGCTACATTAAAACAAGCTGTACCCAAAAAGGAAGTAACACTCATATCGCTTTTGGTTGAGTGTTCTACTGACCTGCTGTATAGTGAATTTTATGCAATTGCATTTCCTGCAACATGAGCTCCATTGCAGATAGAGTAGAACTAGATGGCACCACAAAGAGATCTGTAGAAACTAATAAATATTTGTTTTTAAAAACCATTTAAACCTCTGGCTGTAACCTATTTCTAACCCGGTACATTTTGGTAGTATAAAGCATTTATGATCTTTGGCATAGCGACTTCAATATTCCCCATTTTAGGAGTTTCTAGTCATTTGAACTGTAACTAAAATGAGATTCAGTTTCTGATGGAAGAAACTGTTGGGCAGGTAACGTTGAACTGATTGGGAGGCTAAATAAAGATCAAAGCTCTCCCTGAAGAACTTTTCTGGGACTCTCTTTCCTTCGGGATCTTCGTCTGAATGTCACAGCCAGGTCTCCTCTGAAAGAAAGTTTGATCCACCTATGCTGAGTAGCACAGTAGGACCAGGGAGGGAGAAGTGGAAAAGACCCCGAGGTAAATAGTCCTTTGAGCTCATCAAGTTAAGCAAACCAATTAGCCATACATATTTTCAGACCAAGAGTAAACATTTCTCCAGCAACAAGCTATATGGACTCAACTTACTCTTACTGCTTCCAATTCTGGAGTGCCCATGAGCATCCTAAGGATCCTCCTCCTTCAGAAACTCAGTCTATGCCTATTCTCTCTGCAAACCCCAATGGCTCAACGGATGATAAAATATGCTTAGAAGGCTATGGTGACTTTGAACCTTTGAATCACAGAGGTTTTATATATATATATATATATATATATATATATATATATATATATATATATATATATATATATATATATGTTCTAATGAAATTCAAAACAAATATGTCAACGTCTCTAAGAAATAGATCTTAATGTTGCTGAAAACGCATGCATTCAAAGCTTGGTTTCTAGAAGCAGGGCGGAGCTGGAGGAGGCAAATCATTGGCTTGCCCCCCTGAAGAGTGCACTGGGGCCCCAGCCTCTGCTTCTCACCTCTCAGGCTCTTCATGGGAGACTCTAGAATGGCTCAGGATGCTTCTCACCCTGGACGCAGACGAGGTTAGTGATTGGTTACAGTTATTGTCAAGCACAGCACATTTAGATCTGGCTTCTCTCAATCAAAGGGGCTGCACATCTCCAGCGATGGAGGAGAATAGGGGATGCCTATAAATTCTGAGAAAATGTTTCTGTTAGGAAACCACCCTCTACTACATTATTTC
Source organism: Acomys minous (assembly GCF_964271855.1). Taxonomy (NCBI): domain Eukaryota; kingdom Metazoa; phylum Chordata; class Mammalia; order Rodentia; family Muridae; genus Acomys; species Acomys minous. The sequence goes on from NC_140489.1 coordinate 45,357,492, forward strand.
AGCAAAAGAGAGAGAAGGATCTTGATTTCAGGGGTCACGTGAGGTAAAGTCTTAGCACGCCGCTGTGACCTGTGGTTTCTGCCCTGGAGAAAGTAACATTAGAAACCCAATTTCCATCTCCTTTAGTGAACACTTTGGCAGGTGGTGGCAGGCTTCTTGTAATGTGTTCCTTGGCCCAGTGAGCCCCTCCAGGGGATGACGGATCCAGCCAGCGTATCTGAAGGACCCTACCTTCAGGCTATTAGGCCCTATTCAGTGGCCCTGTTAACAAGGGTGTACTGGCTAGTCTATGTCAGCTTGACACAAGCTAGAGTTATCTAGAAGCTCAATTGAGAAAATGTTTCCATAAGATTCAGCTGCAAGGCATTTTCTTTCCTTTCATTTTCTCTTTCTTTCTTTCTACTTCTTTGTTTCTTTTCCCTCTTTCTTTCCTACCCTCCGAGCGTCCTTGCCTTCTTCTCTTCTTCCTTCCTCTTCATCTCTTTCTTTGTCTTCTTTTCTTTTCTCTCTCCTTCCTTACTCTGTTCTTTTACATTTACTTTCCACTTTTTATTTCCTTGGGGGGGCTGCTACAGTATTTTTGAAATTAGTATCAATGGGCAAAGAACAATCACATTTATTTAAGTCATCAGTTATTTGTTTACATGTGTGTATGTCTTTTATGTTTTCACAAAAGAACTCTAAATTCACAACTTGGCGAAATAAAATTTAAAATAAGTTTGTGCTACAGGATAGTAAGCATTGTCATGTAGAAATTAAAACAGTATTCAATAATGGGACTGGCTCCTTCGACAACACAAGCAATATCACTCAAGCTTAAGTCTATGCCAAATGGCAAATTTCTTCATTTCTTTTCCTTTTCCTCATAGCTTTCCACAAAAGCTATTTCTTAAACTCTAATATGTGAAGCTTAATTTTCCACATCTTGGCACATGTTTCTCCAGTATCTTGAAGTCTATAGAGAATCTTGTTATGTCACTCTGCCCAGCAATTCTCCTGCAATGCGAGACGGAATATGCTTGACCACTTCTCATTTTTCTGGTCACGTTGTCATTCTCTTGGAGGAAATTCCCAGGTGTAAACTGGTTGGACCATTCATGTTCTCTTACGTGATTTGTGTGCTGCTGGGGTTTTCATAACAAACTAGCAAAGCAAGAAAACAAAAACAAAACAAAACAAAAAAACCAAACTAACAAAACAAAACAAAAACAAACAAACAAACAAAAAACAAAACAAAAGCATCAATAGTGCATACATGGGGTGGTCATGTGACAGAGATAATAAATTACTGTCTTGTTATCTATCAGGTTATAGGACAATTTTTTCCCAAACACCTACTGGCCATACAGCCTGTGTCACATAGGCTTAACTAGGGATCTTGCAGATGAGAATACTCTTGAACTTGGCACGTACTGTGTCATCATGCCAACTTCAGGACTTTGGAAACACCTTGAGAATGCAGGGCGGGGAGAGGTGATGCTTACTAACTGATTTTCTTCTTACATATGTACAGGTTTGCCTTGTACAACATAATCACACATCTGTAATAAATTCTTGCCAAACATATGACAAAAGGCATATACAGTGGTGATGCATACATTTATATGTGTATATCTATAGCTGTGCATATAAGTATATGCACACATATAAATGTGAGTGTAAGTATTACGCATCTGAGTCTATATTATTCTAGATTTAATATGCTATTTACTACTCTGATGTATACTTTGTTTCTGGTGTTTAAGACAGACAGGGTCTTGAATATAGTAACTTATTTAACCTTATTAAACAAATATAAATTTTGTATGAAAATGGTGTGTTAAAATATCATGCTGAAGTAATTGCCCATTTAAAAAAAAAAAAACCCTTAGCTCAAGAATAGAGTATTCAAACCAAAGAAGTTCTAATGGTGTCATTTTCTTTTTCAGAAAACAGCAGTATTGCTTAATAAGAGAGTATTCACAAAATACTATAATTTAAATGGCAGTTTTATAAGCATTTTACTTGCTTCTCTGAGTCACCCCACAAGGCAAGTTTAAGAAAACTGAGCACCTAGGGCTCCTACAGGTCATGTTTCTGTTGGACTCGAGTGTTTTAATCCTAGCTTCTGTTCTCTTTTACCTCTTTAAAAACTCACTCGTGTCACGTGATGTTTTTCTGGACACTGCCTTGTGAGAGGGCATGTGATGTTTTCTTGAAAAGAGACACCTGAGAGGGCATGTGATGTTTATAAAGAATATAAATACAACCCCACAGACAGTGAGAAGATGCTTTTTGCATTACTACATCAGGCAACGCTTTGCTGGTCTTCGCTGGTCTTCCTGCATAGAGAGAAACATCAGCTTTTGTCAGAGGTTTGGCTGTTTCAGAAACAAGATCTCAGTAAAGACTGTCTCTCAGAACCTTCATACGATCCACGGTTGTACGCTTTATCACAGACTTTCGAGACATGCACCATCATGTCTAAACAAATTCCCCACACAAGGTCCTGTCACTGAACTATTTCCCTTTACTCTCAAAGTTTATTAGAAGTTCCAAAACATACACTAAATGTCAACTCTGCATTTCTTCCATTTTTTTCCCTATTCTTTCTGATCTGGCTACAAGTGCATTTGTCAGTAGTTGGTTGGAACCTCTCTCCATGCTTGTAAGTCTGTTTTCAAAATTCTGGGCCTATAACAAACTCTGTAAGACTTTTTAAAAATTAAAATACTGAGTTTATTTCACATGTATATTTTTGTTTCCCTACCATTTCCACATCTGACCACCACTATTGCTATGTCCTGTCATAACATTCCAAACATAAATACAACCAAGGAAAGGTAGAGGGCCGTCCTTGAAAACTACACAGGCATTTTAGACAACACATTCTTGGCAACTGAACCTAGACAAAATTCACCAAGCACAGTAAGGAAAGTTCTCACTTTGCATTATAAAAAGGACAGCCAGACATTAATTGTTACAGAAATGAAGTAAGTCGGAATATTTCAAATTGTTTAAACCATTTTCTTAAAGAGACTTCCTCCACTGCCAGAGAGCTTGAACAGCCTCTTGGTTGATCATCAGGAAGCAATTCTTCACATAATTAATGGGCTTGGCTTCCACTTGGGAAGAGAACCACCCTTTTCTATACTTGCATTTTTGCCTTAATGTCTTCTACAGAGCTGGGTCCTTTTGGTGCTTTAGGAGGTTTTTTTTTCTTTCTTTCTTCTGTTTGTTAAAGGAGTCTTAAATCTTTGATCTTGGTGTTGATGGTTTCAAGTCTTTTCCATTTTTGTTTGATTTTTGTGCATTTTTTTGCTCGTGTATCTCATATAGATTTCTCCACTGGAGCTTTTTCCTCATCGTCAAAATCATCATCATCTTCTACTTCATCAGCAAGTTATCCTTTTTTCTGCAGAACCCTGTTACCACCTGCAGGGGCAGATCGCTTTCCAGACAGACTTAAGAGATTTACATCTTCCTCATCCTCATCTTCAGACTCTGCATCCTCCTCTGCAGCTCCTAGGTGCTGTCCACTAATGTGCACAGGCCCTGAGCCACACTTCAACCTTAAGACCACAGGTGGGGTCATTTCAAAGCTCCCAACTGTTGGCTGTACAGACTTTTTCAAAGTTGCCAGTGTTACTTTAATTGGACTGCCTTCATAGTCCATTGCTTCTGCCTCTACAATGTGTAATTCATCTTTTACCCCTGCCCCTAAACTGACCATTTTTAATGATTACTGGTGTTCATTTTCATCATTATCCATTTTAAAGTGATAATCTTTGTCAGCCTTTTACAACTGAGAGGGTAGTTCTGAGGCCTAAGAAGGCTCATGGCCATTGAGTCTTCCGTGAGGTGGAGGCACACACTTTGGTGTGAGAGAAGTCAGAGAAAACGACCTACTGCTCCTCAGAACAGACATGCCAAGGACCCTATAAAGCTTTTATACTTGGAGACATTTGCATTTGTTTTGTTTTGTTTTTTGAGACAAGGTCTTTCTGTGTAGCCTTGGCTATCCTGGACTCCCTTTGTAGACCAGGCTGGCCTCGAACTCACAGCGATCCGCCTGCCTCTGCCTCCCGAGGGCTGGGATTAAAGGTGTGTGCCACTACCACCCAGCTAGCTTCGGATATAGTAAAAGGCAAGACAGAAGGGCTCACTTCAGATATGAGATGTGACAAGCCACTTGAAGGGAGACAAATGAAATAACAGGGCAGCCACGGGGTTTCACAAAGAGGTTCTTCAACTAAAAACATTAGAAAATGATTGTCAGAGAGTGGAAAGAGCCACCACACACGCTGTGTGTAGAGGGCTTGTGTCAAAGGTGAATGGCATGTTAGTGGACAACATCCTGATAAGAGTATCAGGTGGATATTAACCCTTCCACTTCTTCCATCCTGACTTGACCCTTTCCTTTAATTTGGTTTTTAGAAAGAAATTAAGATTTAGGGTGGGAATGGGAGGATAAGAGCAAGGGATATAATATGAATAAATTATAGTAAATTAAAAAATTAAGATTTATACGTTCTTATTCCTCTTGGTAACTGGGCTCCTCATTTTTATTCTTCTGCTAGCAATGATCTTCATCTACAGATGGATGGTTGTAAAAGGAAGGGTTGTATTTTGTATTCATCACCTTAAACACCACTGGGCTTGCTGCCCGTGTGAGAGATAAGCCTACATATACTACTCATAGCAGAAGCTTAACACCCCATGCCACAGAATCAACAATACCTCGTTTCATTAAAAATTATTGTTACATTCATGTATTTATGTATGTAGGTATGTATTTATTTAACTATTTGTGTGAACACATGTGTGCATGTGTACACGCACTGCTGTGGTGTATATGCTGAAGTCAAAGGACAACTTGTGGTAGTCAGTTTTTTCCTTCTATTATGTGGGTCCTGGGGCCTGAACTTAGGCCATCAGGCTTGGTGGCTAATGCCTTTACCAAGGGTCATCTCACTAGCCCAGCAATCTTTGAAATAAAAATAACTATAAATACTGAAGTAATTTATTGGAGTAGTATGGAGGCTGAAAATATTTTTGAAATTCCCAACAGTAGCTTACTCATGAAAAAAAAATCTGAATTAATAATAAATTACAAGCACAATCTTTCCTTTCATTACATATTCATTTTAGAAGTGCCCCTGTTAATTTTCAGCTGGACTCTAATGGCTGTTGGCAGTGACTGGAATCTAAATGTGAACCTTCCCGTGGGTGTACGCAGACACGTTTAGTGTGTAAGCGGAGAGTTCGGAAGGAAAGTCATCCACCGCTAACTTACATGTGATTTCATTTTTGCATTTTCATATAATGCCAATTTCTGTCCTCCCCTTAACAGCTGGCTGTGTCTTTGGTCTTGCTTGAGATGCTCTTCTGTGTGGTTGCTTGCAAAAGTAGAAACAAATAAACTGAAAGAATGATCTTTTTTTTTTTAATGTTCTATCTTGAAGGAAGTGTTACCTGGGAAAATTTTCATAGCTTAGTTTATTCTACATGAACCATCTATTGAATAATAGTGTAAGCTCATTTTATTTTATTTTGTCTTATTAATATGGGACACAAGGATGCAAAACAAACACCCCTACATTAGGTTGCCATGGAGTCACAGTCACAGCCACTCCAAAGCTTTGTAATTATAATTTGTTTTGAAATGCAATAAATAATTAAAAACACAAAAATCTCAAATATCCTCATCAAACTTTTCACTGTTAAAAAGCCTCCCATGTTGCCATATTTTATGTATTAAAAATAATTTATGTGATCACATAAATTAAAGAATAGTCCCTTGAGCCCACGGTGTGGTCGATGAAGTTGGGCTGATGGAGGTGGCTATCCAGCTGCATCCTGTACACAGATACCCGGTTCATCCCCCAAACTGCATGCTAGTAGCAGAGGTGCACGCAAGTTTTCATAACACCTTACTTTAACCGATTCTGTCAGCTTTAAATGCTTTTGTGCATCTGCTATGTGTTGAATGACACCGAACTGTAGTTTTTCTGTTTGTTGTTGACGGTGTTACGGACTGAAATTGTATTTCTGCTCCTCTATTTATTTTTATGCTGTATCAATGCATTGCTCAAGCAGTTCGTGAGCTCCCGGGCTTAAGAAATTCTCCTGCTTCAACCTCAGTAGCTGGGAACGTGACTATAGGCAAATGCCAAGGGACCTGGACCCCGCCCCTGAGTTTTCCTTTTGAGACAGGGTCTCACCTTGTTGCTCTGGCTGGCCTCCGCCTCTGCCTCCTCAATGCTGGGATTAAAGGTATGCATCATTATGCTCAGCTGCATCTTTTTCAATAAATTTGACTGCTAATCTGTTGGATTTATTATAAATATTATTTCCCACTCATGTAGAATTTTCATGGCTGTGGAAAACCCCCCAAGAGGGATCATTCCAAAGGGAAAGGATTCACATTTTAGAGATTGTGTTCCATGGTTGATTGGTAGCTCTGTTGCTTTTAGGCCTGTGGCAAGGCAGGATCACTATGGGAACAGTTACTCACCTGAGGGCAACAGGGTAGCAGAAGGGAAAACCAGATGAGGCTAGGGTGAGACACGCCTTCCCAGGCAATGCTTTAAAGATTTCCTTTCTTCCACCAGTTACCACAACCCCCACTAGTGACTCTGCCCTCCCAATAAGGCCACCAGATTATGACCCTGTCAAGTAGAGGCCCCGTGGCCTGAGCCCTTCGTGGTGACTGACTCTGCCAGTTGGGGACAAACTTTTCTGTGGTAGACTTCATATCCTGATGCTAGCACCAGCTGTAGCTCATCTTTTCACTTTTTAATAAACAGAAGCTCACAGTTAAAAATTGAATTTAAAAATATATTTATTTTTATTTATGTTTATGAGCACGCACACACAGATGCCCGTGGAGGATGGAGGGCAGTGTCAGGCATGCCAGGGGCTGCAATTGCAGGTGGTTGTGAGCTACCCAACGCACGTGCTGGGAAATGAACTTTGGTCTTCTACAAGAGCAGCAAGCAAGCACTCTTGAATGCTGAGCCATCACTTCAGCCTTTTGTTTTGTCACTTAAAGAAGTCTATATTAAATATTTTAATGTTTTCTGATCCATATACTTAATTAATTGATAGTATAAGCCGCATGACTGTTCCAAACACAGAGAGTAACATGAAAGAAATACAGAGTCTCAATGACCATTAATTACAGCAACAAATGTCAAAGGCAGATTATTGAATGTGTGTTTTATAGTGTTAATCCAGTGCTAATTATTAAGACTTATAAGGAAGACATTTGGAACCACTGCAGAAAGCGCAAGCACCTCTGTCATGGGACTTACAGTGCGGGAGGGAGTGCGTCCGACTGCCCAAACTGCATGGCCAAGGAGAGTGTAGAACTAAAGCACATGTATGCGTGTCAGTGAGTGGGACATTAATAAGGGGGAGCCTGGCTAAATGCCACCTAACGGGGTTCTTCCTGAAGAGAGACCAAAACGGTCAGAATCGCCTGGCCCTAGTGGAGGACTAAGAACCTGATTACACGCCCAGGAAAGGATGTCTGCCTGGACACTTCCCGGGACTTCTTGCTAAAACTGGATTTCTATTTATTTATTTATTATTTGTTATTATTTATTTATTTTATTCAGATTACAACTCAATTGTTATCCCATCACTTGTATCCTCCAGTTCCTCGCTCCCTCCCTCCCTCCTTCCCTCCCACTTTTACCCTAAGGAAATGAAGAGACCGAGGAGAGAAAGGTCAGAAGCCTGGACTAAAGTTTAGTCAAGCAAAAAAAACAAAAAAAACCAAAAAAAACCAAAAAACAAAAAACCCAAACCTTTGTCAGAGCCACACTGTAAATATTTTAAATGACAAAAATTCACAATCACATGCTAAGTACCTTACAGGCACCATTTAGTCAACTCTGCACAATAGCTGGGATATGGCCATTGTATAGACAAGCAATAAGATTCTAATAATTTTCTCAAGTCACTTGGCAAATTGGTTATTCAACATTCAAACATAGTAAGGTCTCTAAGTCACAAACACTGCAAGAAAAGCCACAAGACAATCCAGATGAATTTAGCATCTTTGTTTTGAAGTTCTGCTAGGCACAGAACACTGACTTCTGTCGTCTGGTGCCCTCACCTCAGTGTGGCTTGATAAACGAGTGTCTTATTGAAGAGCAGATTGCTATGGAATCAGAGGAAGCGTGGGTGCTGGCTGGAGAGAGCCAGGCTCTGCATCAATAGAAGACGGCGGTGACTGGGGTTCTGCCGGCTGAAGAAGATGCCGTGGTCGGAGCCTACTGGGAAGGGTGGGACACAATTTAGGAAGCCAGCAGGCCAATACGTGAGGTTCAGCCGGTTTAATGGGCACAGAAGGGAGCTGCACCTTAGGGGGAAGGCCACATGGGAAACAAAGTGCCCACTAGACACGGCTCAGCTGCAAGAGTTCAGGAGAGGGGACATTCTGAGAATGTCATGGTGTTTCAGGTCTGTGGACCACGGGATAGACTTCAGGGTAGACTGATAGGTGTCTGTGTTAATATGGACAGGGAGAGCGAGGGCCTGCCCAGGGTCGAGGGCCTGCCCAGGGTCCTCATCGGGACTGTGGAGTGTGGGAGAGATCTGTCAGGCCCCCAACAGTTCAGGGTCAGGACAGTGTCTGCCGTGCTTTGGGGCTTTCTCTTCTTGAGAAGGTGACAGCTTTAAAACAGAGGCACCAACACTTAAGAAACCTCTGGGAAAGAAAGCTTTGGGGGTGGAGGAAGAAAAAGAAAAATAGTAGGGAGAAAAGAAAGTCTTATAATGCGCATTTAAGGTAAAGCACATGGTGGTGTATGGGGGCTCTACAGAGATAAGAAAAAGGTTACTAGGGTGAGGCAAGTTAGCATGTTTATAGATCACGCAGTTACCTTTTGTTTTTGATAGGAGCAGTGAAAATATACTTGCTTCATATTGATTTCAAACATGGGTCTGCAAGTTGTACATCTGAGGTCGAGGCGTGCTCATCCCGTGTGTCTTCTGTTGTGGATCCTATGATTGGTTTGTATCGACCATTTCCTTTGGTCCTCTTCAACCTCCAGTCACCACTGTTTTAGTTTCCAGCTGTGTACTTGGCTCTTTTTTTTAAAAAAAAAATCGCATATAAATGAGAGCATGAAATATCTTTCTTTTTCTAACTGTATTATTTATTTTTATCCTAATGTCCTTCAGGCTCATCTATGTTATGGCAAATGGCAATGTTGAATTCTTTTTTTTTTAGGGCTGAAAAACACTACATTGTAAATATGTTTCAAATTTTATCCATGCGTCTAACAACAGACACATTCTTTCCACATGATAGATACTATGGAAAACACTGCAGTGAACATGGGGCTGTGAGCACAGCTGTACTGGGTGAGGCCTCCTTCTCCTCTATGTGTACCCCTAGAATAGGGGACTGCTTATTATATAGGGATTGTATTCTGCTAATTCTTCTGGAGGGGGCGTGGCTCCATGCTGTTTTTTCTAATAGTTGTACCAAGCTACATTTTTAGCAACAGTACAGAAGAGTCCCCTTCCCTCCGCCCTCCCCAACATTTGGGGTTTTATTTTGTTTTGTGAAAATAACCGTCCTACTAGTATACAGTTGTGATCTCATGGTGATTTGGTTTGTATTTCCCAAATGATGTAGAAGGAAATGTTTAGCCTGTTTTGTGTGACACTTTTAGAAAAAGGGTCTTTTCTCCACTAAAAATTCAGGGTATTCGTTTTTTTTAGTAATGAGTTGTAAGAGTTATTTATAAATAATGAACAACAGACCTTTATCAGGCAAATGATTAACAAATATTTTTCTGAATCTGTGGGTGCTGTCTCATCTCTTGACTGTTGCTTTTGTTATGTCCTATCTATTTATTTTTGCTTTGTGGTCAGAACTTTGGTGGAGGGTCCTAAAGAAGCATTGCCAGGGCCCGTGGCAGAAGCTTTACCTGTTTTCACTTCCTAGGAGTGAGAGTTTCTGCTCTTGCCTTTATATCTCTATTCATTCTGGGTTGTTGTTGGTTGTTGTTGTTTGTGAGGGAGGTACAGCACCTTTCCGGTTTCATTTGAGGCCAAAGCCTTGGAAAGCCCATTTTCCCAGCACCACCCACTAAAGACAGCCCATGCTCATCTGGCCTCACAGTTCTCTTATCAAGACGTTTGGCTGTATGTTTGGATGCATTTATGAGCCTATTAGGTTGCCCTAGACGGTTTGGCCATTTTTCTGGCAGTGCCATGATGTTTTGATTACTATAGCTTTGTGAGATACTGAGGAAACAGGAAGTGCGATATTTCCAACTTTGTGGCAAATAGCAAGGTCTCTTTTTGTTTTGTTTTCAGAGCTTAATAACAATTGTACTTTTGCAGAACTGTTTGACCCCTCAGGCTCTTTTATGTTTCCTTATAGATATGAAGATGCTTTTTCTATGAATGCTATTGAGATTTTGCTTGTACTAAACTTAGAGTGGTAGGACAATGCTATGAGCTTGAGGTATCTTCCCATTTAATTTTGTTTCCTTCAATTTATTTTAATCAGTGTTTAATGGTTTTCAATTTATAGATCTTTGGTTTTCTTACTATCTTTGATAGTATCAAAATGAGATTATTTTTCTTAACTAACTCTCTCTCTCTCTCTCTCTCTCTCTCTCTCTCGTGGAGCCCAGGCTGGCCTCCTACTTGCTGTGATGCCAAAGATAGTCTTGAACTCCTCTTCCATTAGAACTGGCTTATATGCTACTGGGGACGAAACCCAGAGCTTCATGCATATCAGGCATTTTTGTAGACTTTTCAGACAGAGAGAAAGACAACCCCACAGCAGGAACGTTTAGATGGACTCAAGCTTTGGGTTGGTTGGACTGGAAGGTTTTCCGCAGGCTTTGGGTTGGTTGGACTGGAAGGTTTTCCGTAGGCGTTGGGTTGGTTGGACTGGAAGGCTTCCCGCAGGCTTTGGAGGAGTGACGTTGCAAAAGGAATCATCTCAGAAATGGTGCTTCTGGCTCTGGCCCTTTGACCTTGTGTTCTGCATTCTCCTGTTTTGACTTTTAAGTTCCCCAGTAGATGTCAATCTCTTTCTTTGTGTCTTTCTTAAGATTTAAAAAAGTTATGATTTCTTGACTCATTGCCTATTTAGGAGCATGGGTTTAGAATGCACCTATTTGCTAGTTTATAAGAATCTCCTGCTTTTAAAAAGATTCTTAATTTCATACCAGATATGATTTTGAACTTTTTCGGCTTCTTGAGATTTGTTTTGAGTCTTAACATATAGCTAATTGGGGAGTGTTTCATATGGGCCTCTCCAGTTGATGGAATGTTCTAGTCTGTTAGGTCCATTTGGTCGGCATGTAATTCAAGTCCAGTACTTCTTTATTGACTTATTTGGCTGGCTTAACTCTCCACCATCAAACACAGTCCTTGTTGCTTTTCTCCCTTCATGTTCCTTACGTTGTATCCTCAGGCATGCCACTGTCCAGTGCGTGTGCAACTGTTACATCCTCTTGTTGAGTTGACCCCTTTATCATTGAGTAATGGCCTTTGTTTTTATGACTTTTTTTTTTTTACTCCAAGACTATTTTCTTAGGCATAAATATAGCCACCTGATTCTCTTATGGTCAACATTAGCCTGAAACATCTTTCATGCCCTTCAGCCCAGAACGCCTAGTGAGGAGACCTTTAAACGCAGGCACCCAAGTTAGAACTGAAAACTATACCAAGCATGGCTGGCTCAAGTCGAAAAAGATGCTGGGTTTCTTACTGCAATCCCTTTCTGACAATTCACTGCTGGGTCCCAGGACCATCGCAGAGGAGAGGGGAGGGAGGGGGGAATGTAGGGTGACTTCTCCTTTTGAGGCTGCCAGTCAAAACCTTATGATTGCTTGTGGTCAGGGCTGAAAGATCACACACAACATTTCAGCCTGGAGCTGGACTCTTAGCTCAGTTCTTCCACTCTACTAACCTTAGGGGTGTCATTGTTTTCTCGCATGCCCTGTCAGTCTTCATCTGTGTCAGGCCCTGTCCGGAGACAGTCATATCTGCACTGGCCTGAGGGTGAGACACTGTAGAGCTTTGCAGACCGATGAACGGCTCATTCTTCCTGGGCATCCATCCATCGTGTCTTCTCTGTCCCATTACAAAGCTCAATTGGTGCTGTAGAACATTTTTGTTTGAATGCTTACCCTTGGTACCACTGCAGGAGCGAAGGCTTTTCACATCCTGAAGAAGGAGGAAGTGCCGCGCATGCGTCGTTCTGCATGAGCGTTGTTCTGGATGAGGGGCGTTGTAGCCCTGGCTGCCGTCTGTTCCAGTTTTGCTGCTCACTGGCCCAGCACGCTGCACTTGGGGAGCTCTCCACACTTCTGCTTCGGCTCTCTGGCACTGCTCCTGCAGTCTTGCTTTGCTGACTGGGAATCATGGGCAACAGATGGAGATAAAAGGGGAATTTTACAGTGCTTGGGTCCTCAGCTTCACCTGTGCTGGGCCACCAAGCTCCGGCTGTATTGTCTTATAGAAGTATCTGCCAGTGGTCCGGCTCTTACAACTACAGCTACAGCCACAACCACACCTACTACAACCACAACCATCACAACGGTAACCACAAGCAGCACCAGACTACAAACTTTAACCACAACCCACAACTCTTAATTACAACTGCTTTTTGTGGGATTAAGAAGCTGCTCTCTCCTTCCTCCCTTGGCCCCTGAAGTGGTAATTACTCCCTCGTTTTCTCAGCATTATGATACTTCCAACTCTTTAAATTGTTCCTTCCTACAAGTCTGTAAATAGTTCCTCTTACTAAACGCGTGCCCCCGCCCCCCACATCATTTTAGCGGAGTGCAGCCTCCCATTGTGCATGGTCTACTCATCGCTGCCACGTTGTGTGTGTTCAGTGTAATTAGTCTCCTGCTATCACTGATGCGGAAGCTGAAGGTAAATAACTTGTCTACATTTATGCAGTTAAGACAGAGTTGTAGTTAACAGTTAGGTCTATTTAACATAAGAAATATGTCGCCTTAGCCAGGCTCTAACTGCCCTGTGGAAGGGCATATTTGAGTGGTTGTTCTTAAAGCCAAGAAGAAAACTGGGACTGTCTAAGGAAAAAAGAAAGAAAGTAAGAAAGAAAGAAAGAAAGAAAGAAAGAAAGAGAAAAAAGAAAAAAGGAAAAAAAAGCTATGTCAGTGTGTCAGTGAAAGCATCGAGATTTTGTTATGACTTCAGCATTTTGTGACATAACGTAGAAGACTAAGAGGCTGTGTGTGTGTGTGTGTGTGTGTGTGTGTGTTTGTGTGTCTGGGTGATATGTACAAGGAATTACAATCACAGCAGGTAAGAGTGACTAAGGTTTTCACCTTCATGATTTCCATCCCGCTGCCTCTTCACACCTGTGTTGGGGGCTGGGCTGGTGCTGTGTACTCTGATGCTAATTCCCGGCTCCCAAGATGGAGCTGCTGCCCAGATGAGCACATTCTCACGTACACTTGTCCTTGCTGTGTAAACCTTGCCGAAGACATTATTCCTGCTGACCAACCAAAAGCTGATCCCAGGGCAGGGTCTAAGGAAGGTAGAAGTGGTGAAGGTTTGAGGGCTTTGGGAGAGGAGGATCTTGGGAAGGGAAGGGACAGGTATCTATCCGAGGAAGAAGGAAGCAGGAGAGTTGCCGGATCAGCGTGGATGGAGGAAAGCAATCCATAGTTAGCAAGTATTTTGGAATTATGGATGGGAGCTAGCCCAGAAAGAAATGATTAGAACAGATGCCATGGTATGGGGGCTTGGGAGGTAAGGATAGCTCAGGAGGTGATGTATGCCATGCCTCAGGTGAGATAAGGCTATTCTAAAATCAGGTGTCTGTGTCTTATTTGATTGTGATGGTGGGTTACATAATACTGCAGAATTAGCCACAAAGCTAATAATAAACATTAGCCATATTTTATATTACCCACAACACACCCACTTCTCTTGTAAGTAACAGTGGTGCTATGACATCAGGTTACGTTGCCCAGGATAAAACACACAAAGGCTCAGAAGTAAGTGTGGTACTTGGTTCACAGACAATGCCTTTTCTGACTTATCTCCATTGTCATCTGGGCTGGGTTTAGAATGACCCAGGGAACACGCCCCAGGATGTGTCTGTGAGGGTGTTTCCAGAGAGGCTTAATGAGGACAGGAAGCGTAATCCTGAATGTGGGGAGCAGCACCATGAGCTAGCACCTTACTAAACACAAAGGAAAGGAGGGGAAAGGGTGGAGTCCAGCATCCCCCCTCCCCTGCACCCCTCCTACCTCCCACCCCCCACCCCGGTCTACTGAGGTGTGGAGTCCCAGTCCCGTTCTTGCCATGGTGACTGCATTTAAAGTTGCTTTTGTAGGATTTAAGCACACTGGTGAGAAAACAAACAGACAGGTTATCATACAGTGATGGAAAGCAGCTAGTTTTAGTCTTAAGAGCTCGTCCATTCTCTCCCAAGTTGGTAGACAGTGGCTCTCTTAGCTAGCATCCACAGTGAGTTAATGTCCTACTTTGCATCTCTGTTGCTGTGATTAAAAAAAAGAAAAGAAAAGAAAAAGAAAAAAAGAAGAAAAGAAAAAAAAAAAAGAAAAAAAAAAGAGCACTGCCTACTCTTCCAAAGGTCCTGAGTTCAATTCCCAACAACCACATGATGGCTCACAACCATCTATAATGAGATCTGGTGCCCTCTTCTGGAGTACATGCAGGCAAAACACCTTGTGTATATGATAAAAATTTTTTAAAAAATTTAAAAGCCCAAAACCAAGTTAAGAGGAAAGTGTCCATTTGAGGACTAATAGCCCATTGTCAAGGGAAACCAAGGCAAAAACTGAACTCCAGAACTGGGAACCAGGAGCTACAGCAAGGATCAGTGGAATGCTGTTTACTGGCTTGCTCCCCTTGGCTTGTTCATGTGGGTTTGTAGACAAGACAGGAGCTTCTTTCCAAGTGCCCATAGTGGACTGGGATTCCCACATTAATTAGCAATCAAGAAAATGGCCCACAGACATGTCCACATGCCAATCTGATGTCCCTCTTCCAAGGTGACTCAAGCTTGTGTCAAGTTGACAAGAACTAAGGAGCTCACTTGATGGGTTTGTAACAGAAGGAAGCAAGGAGACATGAAATATAAGTGGTAATATTTTAACATTTTAATATTAAAATGTTAATATTTTATTTAGACATGGGACTAGAAACAAGAGAAGAGCACTGTGCCTGCTGATGTTTGCCAGTCCAAATTCAATTTTGATTGAAAAACCCATGATTTTTTTCCTCTTTTGAAACCTTAGTTGTGACAATCTTAATTTAACAAAGGGTATTTTCTCCCCACTCATGCTATAGAGACCATGCCCTTATGGCTGAGAGGATACAATCACAAGAAACACATATAGGGGAATTTATTACTGAGAAATAATGAAATCTTTAGTTACATACAGCAACTACCAAGGCCAAAATGCTCTGGGTACTTGCTTACACTGTCTTGCCAGAGTTTGGCCATCAACTCTGCCTGCATCTAAGGTTGCCCTTTTTTAAAAGTCAGAATTCTGTCTGTGGTAGAAATGAGGATCTTTTTCCCAGTGGCTAGTTTGCCACATTTGAAGCCATCTCCATAAGGAGGCTCTTCAATGCTCATCATCCTCTTTGAGGTAGGCTGGGTGTTGCCAGAAATTAACCTGTCTCATTGTCAATGAATCTTTAAAGTAATAAAAACATTTTAAAATGCCATATTCTGCATGGCTCTGGGGTTTTGAAGACTTTGTCTACCTATCTTTCCTCAATAGTTCCTGCCTCACAAATATGCCTGTCAGATATATTGGGCCAGAAGGCTGAAGAAGATGCTCCAACGTTATAGAGAGTGTTGGGTGACTATTCAGGTAGAAAACTGTCTCTGTCATCTTTTCATTTGGAAAACTACTAGCCTGCCCTTCCAGCATACTCAGCTAATCAAGTTTATTCCTTCTCAAGTCTCTGATGGAGTAGAAGACCAGGTAGCTTAGTTTTACAATGAAACTTAGTTGTTTAGGGATTAAGATGTTCTTAGGTCTAAATAGGTGTTTTAAGTTGATAATAACAATATGTGATGGAGATTGACTTACATTCAGAAATTTAGACAAACCAAGATAGAAAAGATGTCTTCTTCAAGCTGTCAAATACAAATAGCCAAAACACTAAGAATGTAACATTTATGTAATTCCCGATTGTGTCATGGTTCTTCTTGTTATAGATGATCTATTGTATGTGTGTGTAATAATATAAATGTATATATAAAAATAATAAAAATAAAAAATGCTCTGGGTGAGGGTCACTATTTAAGCAGGCACTTTTTAAAAGCCAGCTGTCTTCTCTTGGGGCATTTTCTTTGGCCAAACCTTGACCTTTTGAAGTGGTTTGATTTAAAGAAGCCATACTGAGCTTTTAGAGCATCTGTTCTCAACCTATGGGTCACGATCCTTTTAAAGATCAAACAACTCTTTCACAGGGGTTGTCTAAGACCACCAGAAAACATAGATAGTTGCATTAGGATTCATAAGAGCAGCAAAATGACAGGAATGAAGCAACAGAAGTAATTTTATGGTTGGGGGTCATCACAACAGGAGGATGTGCATTAAAGGGCCGCAGCATTGGAAGCCTGAGAACCACTGGCTTAAAGAAACCGCTCCCTTAAAAGACCAAAGTAGACCTAAGAAAACAAAAACAAAAACAAAACACCTTCCTGGGCCAATGTTCTAGGAGCAGTTGTGGTATCACAGGCCTGTCCATCTTGAGCTTTTAAAGTGCAGTGGAGCCCTAAGGCTCTTCCATCTTTGTCAGCCCTTAGTTTATTAGAAATGCTTTAATGCACACTGGGGAGGTGGCTCCTCAGGCAGAATGCCTGCTGTGTGAATGTGACAATCTGTTTGGGTCCCCACATTAACATATAAGCAAGGTGGTGGTAGTTCAACCTGTCACCCCAGTGGTGGGTAAGCAGAGAAAAGGCCTTTGGCCACCTAGTTTTGCTGAGGCAGCTAGCCTCAAATTCAGTGAGAGATCTTGTCTCAAAATAAAGTGGGAAGTGGCAGAGGAAGACATCTGACACTAATCTTTGCCTTCTACACGTACGTGTGCATGTGTGTTCATGTGCACACATACACATCCCCTCTGCCCGACAAATTAAATATATGTTTAATACCAAAATATAGCTATGGTACTTGAAACGTAACATGTATATTTAACAAATTAATACTTTCTAATGAAGCAAAACACTGTATAGTTACGCTATTTAAAGCACTGTATAGTTATGCTATTGAAGAGATCGTTTCAATACTCACAAAGGCCATTTAGTCATAAAACACAATGGGTCTGAGATGTCAGTTAAAAAGCTAGAAACTATGTCTTAGTAAGGCTCTCTGTTGTTGCAACAAAACTTCATGACTGAAAATCAGGTTGGGAGCAAAGGGTTTATCTGGTTTACACTGCCATGTTGCTGTTAATCATTGAAGAAGTTGAGACAAGAACTGGAACAGGGCAGGAGATGCCGAAGCCATGGAGGGGTGCTGCTCATTGCGCCCCGTGGCTGGCTCAGCCTGCTTTCTTTTAGAACCCAAGACCATCTGCCCAAAGATGGCGCCACCCACAATGGGCTGGGACCTCCTCCACCAATCGCTAACAGGAAGTGCCCTGCAGACTTGCCTACAGCCAGCCCTTTCTCAGCTGAGATTCTCCTCTTCCAGATAACTCTAGTTTGTGTGTCCAGTTGCCATAAGACTGGGCAGCACACTATACCACGTCAGTCTTTGTTCATTGCCATTATCAGTGTGTTCCACCTGGGTGGAACCCTTTACAAATGTGCGCTGGATAAATAGATCTCTGCTAAGATAGAAGATGGGGTTGGGTCTGACGCTCTTGGCCCATTGAGATAGTTAAAGAGCAGACCGCAGACTTAACAAAAGATGATGCTTCCAATACATTCCTGCCTCTACCACCAGGCCATCTTCTGAGTTCCATTAATTTTTTTAAAATTTCTTTTCAGTGTCTATAGAGGAAGATATGTGGTTCCTTGCTTCTAGTGGGGATAGCAATGGTGCTCAAACGTCACAAGAATCCTTTCTGGGAACCTCTGTAATGGTGAGAGATAGACCCATCTCTGAGAGCCATGGACCTGGAAAGTTAGAGTCATACAGACTTGGGTTCAAGTTCCACTAGCCCGAGACTAATTAAGCAACATGAAGACACATGGATAATTATTCTGTGCCTTCTTCTGGGCTGTAATGGGAAGAGTAATCGACCCTTTTTCTTAGACTGAGGACTCAGTGAGTGGACACAAGGCAAGCATTAGTGTTCAACATTTGCTCTTTCTCTTGTTTCTAATCAAATTTCCAGCAGCAGAGATACATGCAGAAATTATAAAAATGTTTAAAACAAATCTTTCAATCTACCTTTTTGATATATTTAAATGTTTCAGTTCTTTTTATTTTAATCACTCTGGCAGGCTCTGAAAGGCACCACCGCCCTTGTGCAGTTCTCACATCTGGCCTCTAGATGGCAGCATGAACTTAGCTGATTGAGACAGTTACGCTGAACAACAGGAGTGGGCAAGGCTTCTTGCTTTCATGTTAAATCCCACTGTGAAACACAATGACCGGTCTTCGATTTTAGAAGGTATTAAGTGCATTTCTGTCTTTCACACTGGAAGATGTTGACTATGGACTTAATATGGAAAACATGAAAACAGACTCTGGCTCTCTCCATATGAGCATGTTGAATGCCCTTCCCACAGATGAAAAAAAAAAATGTGCTAAATTTAACAATTGTTCTTGAAATAAAAATATTACGTATGGTATTACATTTTCTACCATATTGATCCTCAGAAACCACTCAAGAGCACTAAGAGGCTGTGTGTATCTAATATTCTTTCTATACCATACCTGTACAGCAACCCATATTTAGACTCATTTCCATTAGACACACTTCCAGGTCTGTCAAAACTATGAAAGAGTGAATTACTTTGAAAGGTGGTATAGGTGTTTCTATAGAAACAGCATGATAGATTTTGCTATTGGGGACATTGGTATTCATTCAACAAATATTTAGTCAGCACCTAGTGCTCAAAGAGCAAAGTAGTGTGTTAGCAGATAAGAGCGACTGATCGAAAAGAGGAGGAGGAGGAGGAGGAGAGACATTAAACTGCACATGTAACATGAGCTGTATTCAGAGAGGACACTGAGTAAAGGCATGAAATGAAGCAGGAACAGTGGTGTGTGCTAGCCTAGAGCACTTCGGGCAGAAGGACTCCCCAAGGCAAAGATGCAGGGCCACCAAGAAAGCTGTGATTAGACAAGCCTTTTCTTATTCTCTCCCCCCTTACAGGGGTATTTTCCTTCTCTTAACAGTGTCTCTTGCGATTTGCAGAACAACTGTAATTTTTAACGCAATACAGAGTATCCTTCTTTCATGGGTTGCTCCTTGGGGGGTGGGTGGGTGGGTGTGAGGATTGTGTGCGTGATTGTGAAAAACATGGAGCATTGCACGCGTTGACACGTCATCGTTGCCCAATGACTGTGCTAATGCCCGGATCATTCCAATGCCAGCCTAGTGTCTGTGCTGCTGAAATGAGCACTTCAATCACCTCCTGGGAGTGTTGTTGTTTTGCATTTTCCACTGTGGCCTTGTATCCATTTTAGTTACTTTCCTGATCTCTGTGTAGGTTCACGGTTGTTGTTGTTGTTGGCTGGTTTGTGAGTGCCCAGTTTTCCATGTGTCGAAAATATTCCCCTTCATTGAACTGTCTTTGCTCTCTTGATGCAGATCAGCTGGCTATAGCTATGAGGGTCTGTTTCTGAGTTCTCCATCCTATCCCTTGATCTAGCTGTTTCGTCAACTGTCTTAGTCACAACAGCTTTGCAGTAAGTCTTGGAGTGTCAGGTTTATTATTATTAATTACTATCACTATCATCATCACCATCACCACCACCACATCATCATTAGTTTTTCTGCAACTTTTGTTTTCCCATAAGGATGATAGACTAAAACTGTCAATGTCTGCAAAATAGCTAAGTGGGATTTTTGACTAGGATTGCATCGAATCTGTAAATCTTCTTATGGTCCCAGAGTTATGATTATTTTTAGCTTTACAATGGTGCAAAAGGGATACATAGTCAGTAAAACAATATACATTGATTCTTGTTCCTTCCTCGGCTAGAGATAGGAGGCATAGTGCTTATTCATGAACCGGGACGGCAGCAGGCAACACAGAGTCATCAGAGCAAACCACCCACTCCTCAATGCTGTATGTATGTATGTAAGCTATGTTGTTTGGTTAAGTGTAATTAAATTACTAAATGCATTTCAATTTATGATATGTTCATTGAGATATAATCCCATTGCAAATCAGTTAACATCAGTAGTTGAAAGAATTCCCTTACCCCGCCCCCCAGTGTTGAAGAGCACACCAAGGTTCTTGCATAGCATATGCAAGCTAACTGTCTACTCCGAGCTTCATACATCCCAGCCCTTGGTTATCTTTAGACATCCTCACTATAGACCTGAGGCTGGCCCCGAACCCAGGAGCCCCCTGCATGATATGTTTATAGATGTCTACCACCATTTCTAGCATTATAATGAAAACTTATCAATATTAAATCTTCATACTACAGACACATAGAAACAGGGTATTCCTTTGTTTATTGATCTTCTTTGACGTCTTGCACCAGAGTCTGTTTTTCTCATACAGATCTGGCTCAACTCAGTATTTCAGTGACTTGTGCCCGTGTGCCCTGTTGTATGTAATACAGCCAATATTATATTGAAATTCAGCTTCTGTCACCAAGACTTTGATTTTCATCTCTCAACTGCTGATGGATCAGGGCTCTGTATGTGTTCGTCATGAACCACTTGCCATGACTCACTGATAGGCGGGAGAGATGGCAGAAGGGTTCTTAATAAGCCACAGGCACGGTTAAAACAAAACAAAACTATGCTCCATTGGTTCCATAAGGTGCAGGATTGACACTTTTTAAAGGTGGGTGTGGCTGAGGCTGATACCACCACACACCACAACTGGATCATGCTTTGCTTGTCAATGTCTGTGTCTCCTTTTGTATTCCTATGTAAAAATGTTTGACCTGGCCTTGAATTACTTTGTATTCAGAATTCTTCAACTCTAATCTATGTGCCCTGTGACAGACACTATGGAGTTATCTGTTGAAGAGACCTAGCTAATGTGACTCCATTTTGTCAGCAGGCACCATTTGAACCTGACCCTAAATTCACCTCTGTTGCTGGAAAACTACAAACTGTTCCAGGAAGCAATCACCCTAGGCTAGAACCAATCAAGTACCTAATGTCTCCTGATGTTATAGACAGATTGCTTAAGCATTTTGCAGTCAGGCTCCACCAACCACCTACAGCCAACCCAAGCTTGCTGAAGGTCAACCAATCTTGTAACTGCCAAACTGGAAACTCCTGTTCCTTGCAGTAACCACAAGAAAACCCTGCCTAAAGATGGTCCAGGCTCTCACTACTGATCCGCTGCATCAGTGAGGTTCCAGGGCTCTTGAGCTTGAGTTTGAATAAAGGCTCCTTGCTTTTGCATATGGCTTCAGACTCCTGGTGGTCTTTGGGGATGTAGCAATTTAACTCTACTCTATCTATCTATCTATCTATCTATCTATCTATCTATTTGAAGAAAAGAGAAGAAGCTCTTTAAAAACCAGTAGAATCTGGACTGGAGGAGGGCTCAGCCAGTAAAGCACTCACCTCACCAACATGTAGACCTGAGCTTGACCCTCAGATGTGTCACTGGAGCACTGGTAGGTGAGATGGGAGGGTCTCTGAGGCTCACTGGCCAGGCACTGGAGGCTAGGTGATGAGCTCCATGTCAGTGGGTAAGTGCTTCCTAAAGGAGGTGGACAGGATGATAATCCAAGGGTGGCCCGACTCCACAGATATGTCAACACCTGTCCACAGGAACACACACACATACATACATACATACATACATACATACACACACACACACACACACACACACAGAAAAAATAGTAGAAACTTTCAAAATAATGACTGTTAATGTTTGCTGTGCGTAGAGCCTTCCTCGCCATTTTGCAGAGGTGTATTCTTTGGAGAAAAATCAAAGAATGTTAGGGTGTTGGCAGCTTCAAGCTGAAAACAAAAGAGAAAGCTAATGTGACAAACACTGGGTTAAGAGTATCTGTGACTTAGAGATTTGCAAAGCGAAATCTTACAAGGCTGGAGGATAATGTCAGCAGTCACTGTACAGCCAGAGGTGACAGTTATTGCTACACATCAGATATTAGGCTATACATTACTGTGACGTCACGTTGAGTTTCCCTGAAGTACTGCCAATTTTCTTATTTTATGAGAGTGAAAAGTGACTGAGAGGGGACAAACAGCTCGCCCAAGATCACCTTCCCTAAAGGATGGAGCCACACTTGGAGCTAACACAGTCTCTCAACAGAGTCTGAATTGATTGCCAGTGTGTTCACCTTAAAGACAAAGAAGTGAATTTGAGTAAAGGAACTGGAAATGCCTATGAAAATTCCACGTATGAACCTGGGTCAAGTTATAGCCAATCATGCAATTAGGATTCCAGGAGTCAGGGAGTTGTACACTGTGAGGAAAGAGAGCAGGGCTAGACTAAGCCCAGAGGAATGAGCCACCTGCCTGGGGTGTAGAACCTCACAGAGACACATGCTGCACCATCCAATAATCAAGACACATGTTTTGATAATACCCCTAGGAGTAAAAACAAAGTTACTAGGAATAAAATGTCAAAACCTTAAATACAGAGTTGGTAAGTGGACCATCCCCGTCACTCTAAAGACTGGAACAGAAATAAATGATCAGGATAGCTCCTCTCCCCTTTATTTTAAAAGTTGAGCCTTTGTTCATTATGAGCTTTTGAAGGTGTGTTTTGAAAAACTGTGTGTGTCTACGTATATAAGTGTTAAGTGCAGGCGTGCATGTGCCAGGACATATGTATAGAAATCAGATGACAGCTCTTTGATTGGCTTCTCTCCTGAAACCTTCTAGGATTTGGGGATCAAACTCAAGTTGTCAGCCTTGTGCAGAAGCTTGTCTCATCAGCCCTAGTTTTGACTTTCACATCAGATATTATGTCTCTTTATTTCTGACGATTTTTGTTGCCTCTTCCCTACATTTTGTGCCAAGAGATAGGACAGAAGTCCCAGGCATACAAAGAGTTTATCATTATGGAAGGTGCACAGGTTCTAGCAGGCTCCCTCCCC
The DNA here is from genome assembly GCF_964271855.1 of Acomys minous. Taxonomy (NCBI): domain Eukaryota; kingdom Metazoa; phylum Chordata; class Mammalia; order Rodentia; family Muridae; genus Acomys; species Acomys minous. The sequence continues at coordinate 45,380,714 of NC_140489.1, forward strand.
CTCATCCCCAACCAAAATTACATAGAAGAATGCCAGAGTATGCATGAGCTGAAACAAAACAATCCAAAGCTCAGTCATTATTGGGCACAGGATTCCAAATACTTATCAAGGGAAGCAGCTGGTGGTCTGGGCACAGCAGGGAGTCCCTTCTGGTTTGTACTGATGCTTTCAGGTCGCCCAAACTCGGAAGCCTCTGCTGCTGCAGTGAATCTGAAAGCCAGAGATCCTCCTCTGCCTCTGTAAACACCTCTCTGCTGAGATTCTTGAGGAAATGCCGATACTGGCACTCTGCTGCATGCCCAAGGTCAGGAGCTCTCACATGCTGCTGCTAATATGGCAATCACTCTGGAAAACAAGATTCACCTGGGAGGCTGGTTTAAGTATCTGGATTTCTAGGGATGAACTGTCAGTGAACTTGATGTTGTAATCTAGTCTGACTCTTAGACATGTGCATTTCTAGGTACATTTCTAGATGCCTTTCTAGGTAAACGAATGCATGTACCACATGGGTCACCATTGACAACCTCTCTTCTAGCTCTCTGGACATCTCTTGAACTCTCTGTTGCACTGAACAGAAGGTACACTTGCCTCTCTGAGAGCCTCCTTCTGTCCCCAGATCTTGCATTCACACTTAGAACCTCTAAGAACCTTTGCTCAACTGAAGTGAAGACAAGGATGAGGGAAGAAAGGAGTGAGTAGGAAAGGATGCAGGGGGAAAGGACCACTCATCCTCCCCCACCCCTGGAGGGCTTTTTCCAACTCACACATTCATTGGTTCTGTGCTGCAGGCAGCATTGCCACTTAATAATTCATCCACATTGAAGATTTGCTGATAAAGCTTAGTCTTAGTTTTCAAACTATTAATGATTTTTTTTTCCTGGTGAATATTGTACAATGGTTTTATCCTTCAAGGAAAAAAAAAATGCCAACAAGCTAATAAAATTTAAAAGACCTATCAGGGATAAAATAGTTTCTGTAGAATGTGACAGGAAAGTTGACACAGAAGAGCCAAAAAAGAGAGTCCACCAGAAGAAAAAGACTACCTTTTTCACGTGGCAGAGTCAGCAGTCAGGCCAGGACGAGTTATCAGGATAGGTTTCTAGTTTTTTGCTTTGTCATCTCCTAAAATGTTTCTCTCATTTGCAAGTGTAGCAGAGGTTCACAGCACGGAGGCATGCATTTGTCTATTTGTCTCATCGATGGCTGTCTCTATTATGTTTTCTACTGCTCCAATAAAACACCATGACTACGGAACTTATAGAAGAAAGTGTTCAATTGGTCTTACAGTTCCGTGGGGTTAGAGTCCATGATGTCAGAGCAAAGGGGTGGTGTCAGGAACAGCTGAGAGCTCACACATCAAACCTGAAGCAGAAGGCAGAATGCACACACACTGGGAATGGCGCTGGGTCCTTGAAAATTCAAAGTGCACACCCAGTGACACACCACCTCTTCCTCCAATGAGATCACACACCCTAATCCTTCCCAAACAGTTAGCCCGTTAGCTACGTTGGGAGGAAGGATGAGAGGAGTCAGAAAAAAACACATAGGTACCATACCCGAACTATCTGGAACTGACCGGATAAGCAAGTAAGTATTTAGGATCTTCATACCACACCCAAAAATGTGTGAATATGAGTTTTATTTATAATTAATAGAAAATGGGGCCTGAGGTAGCTGATTAAAATTGATAATCCAGAAACTTCCTTTAAGCATCTTTGTTAGGAATTATTGCCTATTCTCTAGGAAAGATGAGTTAAGGTCTGTTGTCTGATTCCTCTGTGTGTCAGCGTTTGCTTAGTTATGTAGTTGTATGTACAGTAGAGGAAACTATACAAAACTCTCATTCAGAAACCCAGAAGGAGAGGCTACAGTGGCCTGCTTAGTACAAAAAGGTCACGCCCTGACACAGAGCTAATTCAAGAAGCAGAAAGGCAGATTGAGTTATCATTTTATTTGAGAGTATGAAATGAGAGTAAGCACAAAGACTAGTTACACATGTCCTTTGTAAGCGTAGCAGTATTAAAGACTTTATAGAGGTGACGGGTGCTACGGTGAACAGAAATGAAGAGGCAGGGTTGAAAAAAAAACTTAGGAGCTGGAGAGATGGCTCAGAGGTTAAGAGCACTGTCTGCTTTTCCAGAGGTCCTGAGTTCAATTCCCAGCAATCACATGGTGGCTCACAACCATCTATAATGAGATCTGGTGCCTTCTTCTGGCCTGCAGGTGTACATGGAGGCAGAACACTGTATGCTTAATAATAAATAAATAAATAAATAAATAAATAAATAAATAAGAAAGTAAAGAAAAAATACTTGGGACAATTAATCCAGAATATAGAGAATAAATACAATTCATATTTTATTTACTAATTACACATATAAATGGCCTAGAAGTTACATTAAGGAAGTAAAATCCCTCTGTTATCTTTCTGGGAAAAAAATGATTCTTGCCTGAATCATTGGCTATCATGGGCTATCTGCTAAAAATCTGCATCTGTTTCTACGAAAACACTCTGTAAGATAGAAAGAGAAGGACAATTCTTTTGCTTGATTGACAGTACCTTTCAGAAATATTTATAGCTAGAGATATTTGCATCTATGTTAGGAGAAAATAAAACAGTCTTTAACTGCCACTTATGCACAGTAACGAAGGAACTGGCATAATGACGTAATGGAGACCTCTGACCAAGTAGGGAACAACTCTGAGAGCTGCAGGGTAGTGTGAGGAGAAATATACGAACCCTAAGGCCGAGGCTGGAGGTGGACTCAGTGCTTACACGAGACGCACAGGAGCTCAGCTCCCAGAATCTACTTCATGGCTCACAGCTGCCTGTGACTCCAGATCCATGAGATCCATTGCCTTCTTGTGGACTCTGGGAGTACTGATGCTTAGCACCCACCCCCAAACATACATACACACACACATACATACATACATACATACATACATGTGTGTGCAAATATATATAATGTATATATATATCCATAATTTGAAAGTAATATGAAATATCTTTAAAACAAAATTAATTTTTCTCATACCAAAGGTGACTTAAGACATGGCATGAACAGCAGGCTTATTGCATGTATTCATCTCTATTCTGTTGCTTAGCTCCATAAATTAGATCAATGAAGAACAGAGGAGGCCGGCCAATGGCAGATAAGAGATGTTGCCGCATTGGGAAGGTAGAGAGTGAGAGGACAAGTGGCGCCTTAAGGAACAGTGAGGGGAAGTCGATCTGTGCGCATCATGCAGTCTTGGAATCTTAAGTGTGACGTGCTTACAGTTTCAAAGGTTTAGTTCGTTATTACCAGAGTGGGGAGCATGGCAGAGTATAGGCAGACATGGTGCTGGAGAAGGGGCTGAGAGCTCTACATCTGCATCTGAAGGCAGCAGGGAGAGAGAGAGAGAGGAGAGAAAGAGAAGAGAGAGGGAGAGAGAGAAGAGAGAGGAGGAGGAGAGAGAGAGGGAGAGAGAGGGAGGGAAGGAGGGAGGGAGGGAAGGAGGGAGGGAGGGAGGGCATGCACTGGGCCTGACTTGAGTATTTGAAACCCTAAAGCCAACCCCCAGGGACATACTTCCTCCAGCAAGGCCACACCCACTTCCACAAAGCCACACCTCCTAATCCCTGACAAGTAGCACCACACCCTAATGATCAAGCATTCACATATATAAACCTATGGGGCAATTGCTAGTCCAACAACCGCAGTTGGCCTGCAAGGGGTTTTCTTAACTGGGCTGACTGAAGTAAGAAGATCAACCCTGAGCGTAGGCTTGCTTTCTGACAGCACAGATCTCTGAAGGAGGTGGGCATTGCTTTTGGCTTCATGGGCTGCTGTATGAGAACGCAGCTGGAACAGCATTGAAGGGGACAGTCTGTACGTGAAGGGTCTCAGCATGTCAGAAGGGCCCCAGCTGTAGTGAGTCTCTGCAGTGAAAGCCTGTCACGGGCAAACCATGAAGCAGGAAGTATCGGAAGCCTTGGTAACCAAGGCTCACAAAGAAGTCCTTTTGCTCCTGGGGAGGGGCTAGACCCAGCATTCCCTCCTGTGTTCTTGCGAATGTTTTCCTGTGTGCTTTTAGTGAAAGCTACTATGTTTTACTTGCTCACTTGAAGAGCGCAGTGCGATCAAAGCTCTTATATCTTTACTATTATGTATTTCTCCTCTGATTTTGTCTTTCTAATTATGTCTATTCATTCCAGTGTGAATAGACCCTTTTAGAGTCTTTATTACATTTACTTTGACATTTTCTCTTTATAATACAATTTATATATACTTTGCAAGTACAATTGATATAAAAGTATGATCTGCCAATGCTCGAGCTACACTATTGAAAGAACCGCCACTGCAGCGCTTAGTGCTTCCTTTCTTCCCAGGAGTCCCCTTATTGGGATAACTCCCAGAATTCTTTGCAGAGCAAAGGACTAACAACAGCACTAGAACTCGGAGATGCCTTCTTAAAGCCATGTGCCTTTATCTGCCTCTAAGCGCTAGTCCTTTGTATTTGTCCAGGATATCCTTGTGGAAGCGGAAGCACTCTGCTCCAAGCACATCCAGAATCATGCAGGCCGAGGGCCTACTCCAGTCGCTGCTGTAGGCCTTGGGTGGACTCCGCCTGAACTCCGAGCCTCTGCAGGGACGTGGAGGAAGAAGCCCGCGTTTTCACTTCCTCACACTTAGGACGCTGAGGCCATCTGTGTTACATCTAAGGCTATAGCTCATGGTCATTTATTCACATCATTTTCCCAGGATGATGGCACCAGGACAAGATTTCCGTCTGCTGCACGTGGAGAGAAAAAACAAAGGAGGAGCCATTTTGTATGGGAGTCATGTCCACTCCTGAAGGGCCCTGAAAACATGCAACAAAGAGCCTTGGACTTAAATTAAAAAATTAGAATGGCCTCATTTACTTCACTGTGGGAAAAAACAGATGGTTCATTGAGAGAGAGAGAGAAAAAAAACTATAGCCAATGCAAACAATTGAACTTTACTTGGGGCAGAAAGATCCTTGTACGTTTAAAGAAACAAAACCATGTAACACACCCAATAAAATTATTCTATTAAAAAATTACAACAATAAAGAAACTATAGAGATCCATTTGAGCACCAGACACTGACCAAAGCAGTGTAGAAAGAATCCAGACTCACCGAAGGGACACAAGGGAAGTGGAAAGACCCTGGACAGCCAAGTGAAAACAAGATCTGTAGTGCTGGAGCCCAGGCTCAAACTCTTTCTGATAGGAGACCCTGAACGCAATGCTTGATGAGGACCAAGAAGCAGAAACAACGACCCCACAATCTTCCCCAGTGCTACTAGCTGACTTTCCTCATTTTCCCAGTAAGGTTTTCTGGCCCCATTGCTTTCAAAAGCCAAGTACTATTCATGGGTAGAGGGCTAATGTCATTTTCTCAAAGTCCGCTTCTTTTGGAAACAAGACAACATCCGGCTACATGAATAAACCAAGACCAGGTGTTTCCTTGTGTAGCGAGAGGAGCCATGAACAAAGAGCCAGTATCTGTGAAAGGCTGGGGCACATGGGATTATATCCAACAAAGGAGGGACTGAAATAACTAGGTATGTGCAGCAATGGAAATAATGGTATTTCTTCTGTCTAGCCCTGACCCTAATATCTAGGTGAGAGATGAGTAGCTATCATCCTAAAGATGATGTAGAAAAATCTTTACTATATGAAAGTAAAACATGCCTGTTGAGAGGGCAAATTGTTTAGTCGAGGGCCAGAGTGAAACAGAAGCTTCCCAGAATTCTTTTTAGTCCTATTGATGTTCTGGGGTCAACCAACAAACAGCTCTGGCCCCTTGCACCTTATGTTAGAAGAGCCATGATGTAGATCAGAGAACACCTGGAGATGCAGCCTGGAGCTTAATGACTTTGGGGACATTGAAATATCGAACTTTGTCTTAGGGTTCAACTACTACATTTACATTTTTATTCTTTCATGACCTCATACATATACACAATGCATTCTGGTAATTTTCATCTCCTTAATCCCCATCATCTTCCCATCCCTCCCCGACTCCCATCACTTTCCCCTCCTACTTTCAGGTCTGGTTGTTTGTGTTGGCAGTGGCTGCGATGGCATTTTGTAACCCACTGAGTTTAATTAAGGCTGCTTTGTGAGAGCACCAACCAATAACATCTTTGCTAGTTGCGACAAATCGGAATAGTATACTTTTATTTTATGCTTTAATGTCAAAAGTCATTTAATGCCGTTCATTCTATAGGAAGTCTTTCGGAGGGTGCGATTATAAGAAAGACCCTGGGGCATGGTGGGATTCTCTGTGACCTTCCCAAGCAGCTGAACAACAAGCCTCAGGAGGCAGGAAAGCAATTTGGTGCAATAGCCACTGTTGGTTCACACCTTGGGAGTCTGATACAGAGTGGTTTAGGGTTATTTAAAGCACCGCATAATCTGGTGAAAAGTATTCTTGGGATGACTAACTCAACCCTGGGTGCACAACAAAGCATGCCTAAGTCTTTTAGAGGAAGAAAGCAAGTTAAACACAGATCAGATGTGAGGACATCAACAGTCTGTGTGCAGTACCAGGGACACCTTCCATAAAGGTAGATTCTAGACTGGCTGAGAAAAACAACTTTATGAAAAGGGTCTGGAGGAGAGTCCAGGGCTTGAAAGTCTCCAGCCACACTGACCGCACAAAGGTCTCCTGGGCTCAAAATAGCTTTTGCATTCTTTCCCTTGAAGGTCCAACCCTGTGTGCTTAACATTCCAGGTTCCCCCTCATACATTACTTTGAGCACAGGAACCTCCACACCCCTATGGGGCAAATGAGAATCTCAGACTGGGAGAGCCCGGACATGGTAGAAGCATGTAAGAATCAAGGCGATTTCCCCTGCAGTGTGCAGGACAGGCATACTTACTTATCCATCTTTCCTTGGATATTTTGTTCACTTTAGGCTGTTCAGGAGGCTTTAGCAAACTGCCATAGACTGAACACTGTGTGAAGAGGAAGTATGAGGTTAAGGTTAAGGTTAAGATTTGCAGTCTGCTGAGGGTTTGCTCTCTCACTCCATGATGGCTGCTTCTAAAGACATCTTCTCGTTGCTCTATGGCAGTGTATTCTGTAGCGCATTAATCTGTTAATAAGTGTTAGGTCTTTACTGGCTGCAAGGCGAGGCTGTCCTCTTCCCTGAATTCCCTAGGCCAGGGTTCCTCTCTCCCAGAGGCTCTTCACTATTTAATTCAGACATTTTGGTTTCTCTTGGTTTCTCTCTCTCTCTCTCTCTCTCTCTCTCTCTCTCTCTCTCTCTCTCTCTCCTCTCTCTTTCTCCATCTCTCCTCTCGTCCTCCCCCTCTTCTCTCTCTCCTCTCTCTGTGCATGCTTTCTTCTCTCCCTCCCCTTCCCCTGCATGGCAGCCGAGGGCCACTTCCAATAACCTGCTTTTATATACTATAACTTCATCTTGCCCTTAGCTCATTCTGCCATTTCAGTCAATAAGGCAGAGCCCTTATGAGATAATTATGTTCAAAAAGCTCTACCTTTTAACATGATCCCCTTTGTGACAAGGTGTCAACATGTCAATTTGGGGCAATATGCTATCACTCAGAACAAAGTGACATTTAGTTATATGCCATTTTTATGTCACCAAGTAGTCTTCAGTGAAGTCATTTTTAAGGGTACATTGAGCGGATAAGCCATAAGTCATCCCTTTTTGTTGATTATTTAAAGGGTTGTTACTGTTTTCTAACTTATAACTAAAACTCTAACACAAACTGTCACACACATTTTTACACAGCTGTGTTTATCATTGAGACTCATTGACATAAGGAAATACTGCCTTTCTTGTTGAATTTGTATCAGTTATTCAAAGAGTTAACAGGTTTTACAGTAACACACAGTTAGAATTCCCCACCTTGGTTGCTTCGCTGCATTGTGCTATCTTGTGAATTCTGGGATATTTCGCAGTGGTCTTGCCATTTCCCTCGTGTATCCGCTAGAACTCCCTAAGAAGGGCAACTGAAACTATCTGAGGGCACTCTTTGTCTTTCTGGGGAGGGAGTGCTATACATCTCCCTGGGCTATAGTGACAGAATTTAGTGTGAGAGAGGGCACAGTTTTTTTTTCTTTTTATGCTCTGACATCTTCTTTGAACAAATGCGCTAGGACCAGACACTTCTGAACACTCACACATTTGTGACTATTTATAGGCTCGAGGTCTCCTGAGTATAACACTCCTTGTTATACACTCGAGGGGCTCCATAGTCTGCCAGAGATACTTGCACACCCGCGCTTATTGTTGCCCTAGTCTATTCAGAATAGCAAGGGAACAGAATCAGCGTAGACACCCATCAACAGAGGAATTCATGTGTATGGAATTTTACTCCGTTGTAAAGAAAAACGAATTGTGAACATTTCAGGAAAATGGATAAATCTGGAATTATGTTAAGTGAGGCAACCAAGACTCAGGAAATCAAGTACCACACGTTCTCTCTTATATACAGATCCTAGATTTTGTGATTTTGTCTTTTCCTTCCCCCCCTGCCCCCCCCCACCTCGACCTTTGGAGCTGGGGATTGAACCCAGGGCCTTGAGCTTGATGGGCAATCTCTCTACCACAGAGTTAAATTCCAAACGCCAGATCTCACCTTTTAGTGTGTGTGTGTGTGTGTGTGTGTGTGTGTGTGTGTGTGTGTATGTGTGTAAATGGGCTACAGTGGAAGTATAGGTCATGAAACTAGAAAGGGGACAATAAAAGAGAAAAGGAAGTGCTAAGGAAGAGGATGAAGAGGGCCATGGCCACTTGCAGTATACAAACAGACAAGAGCTGCTGAAGGCAGAAGGGCGTAAGAGTGGGGAAGGTGGAGAAGAATGGGAAAGTGGATCAAAGAGAGCAAGTTATGTTTGAAGCTGCCATAATGAAACTAATATACTAACTAAGAAAATAAAAAGTTAAAAAAACAAACAAACAGGTATGTATCTGGGGCCTCAAACCCATCACTACTCCTTAGTCTCTGAGGCTGGATATTTAAATAGACAGCGGCAGGATCATATACATCAAAAGACAATGACCTTCAGTCTTTGCAGCAACCAGCTTGGAAAGCCAAGCCTTGAGGCCCTCAGCAGTCTCCCCTGGACCGTCAGCACTCTATCTGTAACTGCCCATGTCTCTACTGTCTGCCCAGCTCCTAACTCAGGGCCAACCCGAGGAAGAATCACGGTAGCATCCACTTAGCCTGCCTTCAGGTTTGTGACGCCAAAGCCCTCCGATGAGCATGCACGCAGCTCTCCCTGTTTCCTCGTTGCCGAGCCTTTCTGCTCCCTTTGCCTGCTTTGGCATCTCAGTGGTTACTGACTTCCTGACTATGCAGCAAGCCCTGACAAAACAGCCTCCGTATGTTCTCCTTGGACAGTCTTCATTTATTTCACCTGCTCTTATTGGCTGGGCAAGAGGTTTATTTTGTTAGAGGAAGCAAACAAGAATGTATCATCTGGCGTTCAGGGTTTAGATGCAGCCGTTTGGGGAGCTGTTTTGGGAAAGGCAGCTGCCTAGTACCTGGAGGTGTCTGGGTCTGTTGGAAAGAGACAGCCCCTCCTGGGATTGAGATGAGGAATAGGAGAGGGGAGCTCTCACAGAAGGGCAGATCACACAGTCCCTGCTGTTTTGGTATCCAGGCAACCTGGAATTAATTCGCAGGGTCACTGCTGTCCAAATTTATTTGAAGCACTAAACCTGATGCATATTTTTGTCCGTGTGTGTAGTGGTGGTGGGGGTGGGGGGGGAGTGGGGCAGAACAGATTCCAATATCCCCTTCGAAAACATGCCTCCAACGTACTCTCTCTCCCCACTAGCACTCTCTCTCAATCGTTTTACCACCTCCTTGTATTGCTGAGTACGGAACCAGGCCTCTGAGGGACATTGCTAGCACTAAACACACCTCGGGCATCATACACCACCACTTCTGACCAGGAACCTACTTCTCTGGTAATGAAATGTGGCGATGGGTAGATTCTTATGGGAGATGACTATATTCTCTGTATCTTTTACCCAGAAGCAGCTAGTTTATAAAAGCCAACGGAAGACCAACTAATGATACTTTACAAATTCAGGATGATATTCTATTCATGTAGCATGTGCCACAACTCAAAACCCAGCATTGCACTTTCTATCAAAGTCTGAAGACTAGACCTAAGCAATAGTAATGACATTTCTCAAGATGAAAAGGAAGGATCTACCTGTTAAGATTTAAAAATAGTGAGACACCATGTAGGAACCACATGCCTGGGTATTGAAGACACTCCACCCTGCTCCTGCTCAAACCACAAAGCTATATAACTTCCTGGTGTACGTATATACACCTGTTCCCAAGCCCTTCTAGCTTGAGGTCCTCAATGTTTCAATAAAGCAGTCTCAGTCTTTTTTTTTTTTTATATCAGTTGATATAAAAAATAGTGAGACCCAACAGATCTGATATAGAGGGATTTATTTGGGGAGAAGGGAAATAGAGAAGAGTTGGGAACTGAGTGGCCCATGAGGGTGGAGAGACAGAGACAGAGAGACAGTGAGAGAGAGAGAGAGAGAGAGAGAGAGAGAGAGAGAGAGAGAGAGGTGCAAAGGGACCGCCTTTAGAGAAAGTGCAAGAGTAAGAGACAAAGTAAGAGAAAGACAAGGTGGCATGCTGGCCCTTTACATTCTGGCACACCTGGTGGCGGAAGGTGATGATGTCATAGATTGCTAAGCAACCTAGAGGCAGGCTGCTTACATGCCAACACTACCCAGGTAGTATTTTTATGATCCAAATGAGGAATGTGTACTCTAGAGGACACAAGGATGGCTCCAGTCAACTGAAAGTGAAGACATTGAGCTGGTAGTTATGGGACCCACATTCCATCAAGATAAAAGGCTGAAATGAGACCATGCTGCAGTTTTATGTGATAGTTCATGACTACCAGAGAAATGTGGTTAGGGTTTCATGATGGGGGCATACTAGATTTGTAGAGTACCAGCAATGGCCAGTAGTGATCATGGGACATAATTCTCTAGTGGGCTCTAGTTTCATTAACTGAGTCTAGCATGTCCACTTCTCTCAGCCTCTTCCTTCCTTACTCTACCATCCGCTGACATCTGGTGGACTAAGTCAGACATTCTGTTTTGCTCTGTGTGTGTGTGTGTGTGTCATGTTTTTGCTTATTTTTCAAAGAGCCACTCCAGTTGGACATTTGTTCTATACCTTGGAGTCTTTTCATTTTATTGCTTAGCCCCATCACATGTAAGCATTATAAAGCTGGCAAGTTCCGTCATGGCTAGTTTTATACTCTTTACAACTTGATTAAATACTTGAAAATTCCAATTCCAGGCATAGACCATTGAATGTGTGGAATTCTTTGTTATATGGTGTATTTTCTTCCTAGCTACATCCAGGGGGTTTCTGACAGTTTTTTCCCCAAAGATTTAACTCTAGTAATTGGTCTGGCAGCTAGAAGAGGAGGTGAGAGTTACTTCTGAGTAGAGTATCTACTCCCTTGTGGAGGAAGAAGTTTCTGCAGCATTCTGGCTTAACACAAGTATATGTTCTTCCTAGGGAAACTTGGGGTGCTTTCCTAGCCTGAGGAGCACAGTGGTGGAGAAACAATCATAATCCTCAGGAGTGTGTGTCTAGAGACCACATCTCACTCTTTGGGATGCTCTCTCAGGCACTAGCTTTTGCATGATGTACCTGCTTGGACCAAGCACTCAAGGCCCTTATAGCTTTGTGCTCCTGAGTGCCCAGTTTTCTGCCCCTTGCTCAGCTATTCCTAGCAAGGATTCTCATGATTGACACAGAGGTTCCTTGGCTCTCATATTTATCCATTAATCATGACACACAAATGTCGCTTTGCCTACGTACCTATATGGATTCTGACATCTACACCCACAGCTGTATTTAAGTAGCTATTTAGACAATTCAAACTTCAAATCTTTTAAACAATCACACTGAACAATGCCAAAGGTTAACTTTTCTCATTTTTTCCAGAAGGACACTCCTATCAATAAATCCTCTGCCCATTTTAGAGTTAATGTACTTTTTAGTACCAATTTAAAAATACTGAAAAAAAATCAGGAAAATAGTCCTACTTACACTAGATTTAGGAAAAGCTAGGAATCAGCCTAACCATGGAAGTGGGAGGCACTGGCAGTGACTATTAGAACACTGAAAGCATAAAGAAGACATTGGAAAACACAACGATTGATCGTGCTGATGGACCAGCAGAATTAATAATGTGCAAGTTATCAAAAGTGATCTACAAATTTAACACAATCCCCAACAAAATTCCAGTGACATTTTCCACAAAAATGAGAAAAGGGGCTCCTGAAATTCATATGGAAACAGAAAGGATTTTGAATAGTCAAAGCAGTCCTGAGCAAAAAGCACACCTGGACTCAGCATGTCTGGATATGTGCTACACATCTATAGTAACAAAATAGCATGGCACCAGCATCAAAAAGACAAACCTCGGTAATCTTGTTTTTGGCAAAGATGCCAAAAATATACATGAGAAAAAAAGCAAGTCTCTTCAGTAAGTGGTGCTGCAAAAACTGGGTAATCACTTGAAGATGAAGGAATGTAGAACCCTATCACTTGCCTTGTGCAAAAATCAATTCAAAGTTGATCAAAGACCCTAACGTATGACCGGAAACTCTGGATCTGTTAGAAAAAGTGAAGGGAAACTGCTCCAAGGTTTGGGCATAGGCAAGGACTTTCTGAATAGGATTCTCATAATCTGGAAATAAAACCAAGAGCTGACATTTGGATAAGTGAAAAGTAAAAGCTTCTGCACAGCAAAGGAAACCATTGAGGTAAAGACACCCTACAGAATACTAGAAAACCTTGGCTAGCTATACACACAACAGAAGATTACTATCTAGAATACATGAAGAACTCAAAAACAAAACAAAAAAAAAAAACCAAAAAAACTACATACCAAAAACAGAAAAGGAAAAGAAGAAACAGAAGCCAAAAAAGGGCTAATAAGGGGGCTGGAGAGATGGCTCAGAGGTTAAGAGCACTTACTGCTCTTTCAGAAGGCTTAGCTTTGGTTCTCTGCATTTACACAGCGAGTCACAATAATTCATAGCTCCTGTTCCAAGGGATATGCTGCCTCTCTGGCCACTACAGGCACAAGATACGCAAGTAGGACACAAGCAGCCAAAACACTCATATTCATAAAATAAAAATAAATCATTTCTAAAGATTAAAATAAATGGACATACCACAAGAACATAGCCCACAGAATCAACTGACCAGGACTTATGGGAACTTGAGAGACCAGGGAACCTGTATGTCTGACCTAGGTCTTCTACATATATGTTATGGCCAAGCAGCTAGGTGTCCTTGTGGAAACCCTAACAGTGGGATCCGGGGCTGTCCCTTACTCTTCTGCCTACTTGTGGTTTGCCTTGTCTAGCCTCGATGTGATGGTGTGTGCCTTATCTTATTGTACCTTGCTATGTTGTGTTTGTGTGATGTCCCTGGATGACTTGCTCTTTTCTGGGGTGGGGCATGTGTAAGGGGGAAGGGAGGGGAGGCTGAGGGGCTGGGGGGGGTTAGAAGAGGGAGGGGAAACTTTGGTTAGGATGTAATGAGAGAAGAGTAAAATAAAAATAAAAATTAAAGAAGAATGAAATAAAAAATAAACAAAAAAAATAAACGGGCTAATAAAATAGACAGCTCTCAAAAGATAAAGTATACATATACATACAAAAATTGCTCAATGTTCTTAGCCATCAGGGAAATGCAAATTAAAACTATGTTGAAATGTCATCGTACTCCAGTAAGGATGGTTACTGTAATGCCAGCGAGAATGGGGAAGGGGAGGGTCCTTTTCTTATACACTTCCAGCAGGATGGTAAATCAGCTCAACCACCATCCTAACTGGTATGGAGAGTCCTCAAAGCCTAACACAAGAACTGCCATATGAGCCGGCTATACGACTCACAGGCATATCCCTGAAAGACTCCAAGTCATATATCACAGACATACCTGCATATCATGTTTATTTACAATAGACAAATTATATAGTGGGCCAAGGTGTCAGTTGACAGAGGCATGGATAAGGAAGGCAATATAATGTGCGTGTGTGCACGTGTACACACACACACACACACACACACACAGTGAAGTTTTATTTAACTGAAAGAACAGTGAAATTATATTGGTGGCTGGAAAATTGATACAGCTGGAAATCACCTCACTAAGGAAAGTCACCCAGGTTTAGAAAGACAATTATCATGCTTTCTCTCATCCATGGATTCTAGGATTTAATATAGGTGTATATAATCATAAAATAATGTCCATCTATGCAGATAGGGATGTATCCATAAAACATGAAGACAGCAATAAGGCTGGGTGGTTTCAACAGATTAGTAGGTGGCAGGAGAGGGTCCAAAGGGGATGGGATCAGGGCGTGTGACAATAATGAAAAGAAAATGCCTTTATGCAACACCGCATATACATCTACACTGATAAAAAATTTAAAAGGAAATCAATGACTACATATCCCTTTTGTTTGCTAGATCTAAAAATGCATAAAAAGTGGGAAACATGATTAAGAGCAGTATGCACAAAAAAGAGACAGCCCTGAAACAATCCCAGGTATGCATGTAAATTTATGTCTGGCTTTACTGAAGTGCATGATGGGGGAAAAATAGAACACAGCTTTCAAAATGTGGTATGCACATGCTAGTACGAATCCAGACAGGGGCCGTCCCAGGGTGGGGAAGGTTGAAAGAGCAAAGCTGAGATTTGCATTAAATGCGTTTTCAAATGGTAATGCAAAATGGAAGCCAAGGCATTCCAATCACATGGAACCCACACAAGAGGCTTATGGAGGAGCAACTGATCAGTGTCCTCGGCTTCTCTCCTAATTGGAGACAGTCAGAGGGGCCTGTGGAAAAAACCCTCTTCAGTTTTGATTGACAAGGCTAAGCACGTGTTGTTTCTTAAGACCTTGCCTATCTTTCTCTTTTGCAGCTTTTGTGGCAGCTGTTAGAAAGTTGGAGAAGGGCAGTCCAGGCAAGGCCGTGGGGGATCCAAGCTGATACCATAACTGAGTGAACTGAGTGCTGATTGCTTCTCACACGATTTGAAACTAAAGATGGGAAGCAAATAACACGCAATAATTCGAAGGTGACTTTTCTATAGACCATTTTTAAAAAAAGTTTTCTATGACCTAGAAACAAGTCTTCATCTTCCTTTAGAATCAGATTCTACCACCCAAAATCGAATCATTTAGAATGATAGGTTTTTATGGAAAATATAATTTAAATGCAAATGTTAAGATTATCTTCATGTGTTTAAGAACATGTGGAAATGGAACAATTCCCTTGCTCCCTGAAAAATTACTATCTTGAAAACCATGTAGCTATACTATATATTTTTTTCTTTCAGTGCTGGGGCTTGAACCCAGGGCCTCTCATCAATGAGGTCATTTATTTGTCATCACAACTGCCATGAAGTCTTTAAAACAAAGAAAGGAAACACATAGAATACAAAACCACTTAGAGTCGGACTCCTATTTTAACAAAAATATAGCCTGTCTCTTTGTGCCATTTAATGTAGTTACATTTCTGAATTTTGAGAACTGTATAATTGCATTGTTTTTGTCCTTAAAACTCTTGGATGAACTCTTGGAAGAGGAAAAACAAAAACAAAACAAACACCCACCCACCCAACCAACCAAAACCTTTACAACCCAGTCATCTTAGCCAACTACTCTAACTGCCTCGACTTCCTTCACGTCTTGCCATCTACGTTTTTCTGATTGCATCTGGCTGTGTGAGGATGCGTAACTGAAGTAGCCTGGGCCCCGAAGTAGAAAAGGAGAACCCAGAAATAAGTAACACAGCAAACATATTGGGCTGTGCCACTGAATACAATCTGTCTATGTGGTGTGTATTGGCACATGAAATAAAGAGGAAATGTCAGTTATCAGATGTTAAATTATTTAATCGCTATCTACAGGCCCACCTGTGGAAAAAGGCTCCAGACGCAGGAGGAATGCAACTGACTGTGGAAGGTCCTGAGACGAAGCAGGGGTGGAACTCAAAGGGTAATTAGTGCAGTTAAGAGCAATTACACACGTGGAAGACTTAAACATCTCAGGCTCAGGGAAGGTGTGCATCCAGAAAAGCCAGAGAAGACTTCCCATGCGGAGCTGACTCGTGAAGGTTTTATACATCACTGGAGCTAAATTTAAAGTCGTATAAAATTGTTTTAAATACTACAGTCCGTGTTTTCCCAGAGTCCCAGGCACTTAGCATCAGCGTGCCTATCTAGAAAGTACGCTCAACACCTGCTCAGTGCAGTTACTCTCACTGTGTAGCTATAAGAGATGTCAAGCTGCTGTTGCTTTTTGAAACCGGCTGCCCCGAGTCTCCCCACCTGACGCTGGGCAGCGTTGGCACCTCGACCTAGAAAGGCCCTTCTCTGAGAGAAATCTCCATCTGTTTCTCCTTCTGAATAGCCATTCCCAGCTCCTGGATGTTTTCTTCCTGGGAGGAGCTACCCTAAAGCCAATGGAAAGGCCCCAAATAAAGCTCCCGCCCCCCAGCACGGACGGAGCACCTCCCACCCTGGCCAGCCCCCGGGAACTGGGTGTAATGGATCGTGGCCTCCTTTTGAGGTAGCAAGAGTAGGAATAAAAATGAACGAGGAAGATTTGGTAGACAGATATCTTCTGATAAAGTTTCTTTTTAAAATCCTTTTGTTTTTTTATTTATTTCTGTGTGCTCCGTGATGGTCCCCACACATCTCTATCTTTACCGCTGTGTAGAACACACAACATAGCACCCTGGAGGAAGAAATACTACCTGGGACAGATATAGTTTAAAAAAAAAAAAACTTCTAGCACCAAATAACAATTATTAGGCATGTTGAGAAACAGAATCATCTAGTAAAGAATCATAAGAAAAATTCAAAAAATCATACAAGTAATCCCCAAATGTTTCAGATATTAGCACTAAGAAACAAGAATCCACACATTAAATATGAGATAATGTGGGAAAACAGGTAAAGAGATGGGAAACATTTAATTGGGGAATTAGAACCTACCAAAAGAAAAGTTATATAGATAACTTAGAGCTAAAAAATATGACTGGACATACAGTGTTAAAAATTAAGTAAATAGAACTCATAAGCCGGGTGACAGCTTCATTAAAAGATTCCCAAGTGAAATCTGAAGATAGAAATGAAAATGGTAGAAAAGCACATTAGACACATTTTAAACCCAATCAGGAAGTCTAAAGTCCTCCTCACTTGTCACTAGAGTTCTGGAAGTAGAGCAGAGAGAGGAAGGAAGAAGCAATATTTAAGCAGAGATTGGCTGGAGATGTCTCATTGTAGCCGGGGAGTCTCAGTGTAGCTGGAGATGTCTCAGTGTAGCTGGGGATGTCTCAGTGTAGCCGAGGATGTCTCACTGTAGCCGGGGATGTCTCAGTGTAGCCGGGAATGTCTCAGTGTAGCTGGGGATGTCTCAGTGCAGTTTAGCAGTTCTCAGCCTGTGAAGTGTGAACTCTTTGGGGCTTGCAAAACCTATCACGCATGTCAGATAATTACATTACAAGTCATAACAGCAGCAAAATTAGTTATGACGTAGCAACAAATAATTTTATGGTTGGGCTCATCACAACGTGAGGAACTGTGTATTAAAGGAAAGTGCATTAGGACTGTGCATTAGAAAAGTAGAGAAGCACTGGTCTAGTGAGAGAATCCAACCCAAGAATCTTCAAGATCTTCAAGAACAACTACAGTGCACACTGCATTATCGGAGCTGATAGGAAAGTCTGTATAAAAGAGGAGAAAAGGACAAAAGCAGCCAGAAAGGGGGGGGGCGAATCGTTACTTCAAAACATCAGCAATAGCACAGACAGCTGACTATGGTCAGAAGTGACAGAAGCCAGGGGCAATGGGGTAATGTCTTTAAATTACTGAAGAAAAGAACAACCAATTTAGAAGCCTGGCTTATGACCTTTCTCTCTCTCTCTCTCTCTCTCTCTCTCTCTCTCTCTCTCTCTCTCTCTCTTTCTCTCTCTCTCTCTCTCTCTCTCTCTCTCTCTCTCTCTCTCTCTCTCTCTCTCTCTCTCTGTGTGTGTCTGTGTTGCTGGGTATTGAGCTTGGATTTCATTTCTTGGTTTACAGAGAGGAACTGCTAAGGCACCTAGACTTATACGCTGAACAACTGCTAAGTTCTTGGCCTCTTGGCATGAGACAGTCATTGTCAAACTGTATTGTGTCAGCCAATCTAACAACACACCCTTTAGCATGGATTCCTTCTATTGGTTCTGTTTCTATAAACAATGCTGACCAATACAGTCAACAAGCAGGGATATTTAGAGTCACTCATTGAATAATGTCTTGGATTGATGGACCACATATGAAGATTATAGTAGAGGTGAGAACTTGCTTCTGCAGCAATGACATCGATGTCACACAAAGCATTACCTGTTCTGAGGCAATACGGGCAAATAAATAATTGCTTCATTAGTTATAGCAAAGTGTCTCATATTATTATATACCATACATAACTGTCGATAATGACAATAAGCAACTATGATATGAGATATATCTTTACCATAACTTTATCATTAGTTTAAAATGCACTTCTACTTATGAAATGTTTATTGCACAGCAGAATGCTATATGTCAGCATCAGCTGCATAGACCCGTGTTTTCAGCATTTCTTCTGTTTTATTTGTTTATGTGGGCATGCCACAGCACACATGTGGAAGTCAGAGGACAATTTGTGGGAGTTAGGTTTTCTTTCCATCTTGTGGATTCTAAGGATTAAACTTGGGTCCTAAGGCTTGGTAGCAGATGCTTTCCCCTCTAAGGCAGTGGTTCTCAGCCTTCCTAATGCTGTGATCCTTTAATACAGTTTCTCATGCTGTGGTGACATGCCCCCCAAATCATAAAATTATTTTCATTGCTACTTCATTACTATAACTTTGCTACTGTTATGAATCGTAATGTAAACATTTTTGGAGATAGATGGCTGACAAAGGGGCCTCAACCCACAGGTTGAGAAGGCCTGCTCGAAGTCTTGTGAGCCGTGCTTTCTTCTCTTCCTACTTGCAAGACAACCTCAAGGGGCTGACTATAGCATCTAGGGTTGTGTAAATGTATCCCACGATGCTCACATACTAGAGAAATCAACAAAGGACACACGTCTCTTAGCGTAATCCTTGCTCTTAAGCATCATATGGCTGTAGCTTAGGAAGAATTATACTTTATCCTAAGCTTTGATCAGTAATCACTATGGTAGAAGGAAAGAGAGACGTGTATAGTGTCTGGATGTGAATACAAAGCAAACAGACTAAAAGGGGTTTTCACCTTTATCTTATCTTTCAAAGAAATCTGTCAACATTTCTACGAATCCTTTACATCTTGTTTCAGTCTGTTTCAAGATCACTACAGCTCATAGTTGTACAGTCTCCAAAAGCAACATTCCATATGGTGTGAATATGTAATACAGTCCTTCCACAGAAGCCCAATTTTCTGAGCACATGAAAACAGCGGTGGTCATGGAACACACAAAAGTGTCCCAGTCACAATAAAAGATAAAGTCTTCCAAAGATAATCTTTTTTCTAAAGATACACTTGGGAAAAAAACCCCACATAGCAGAAGCCAGGAACATTTGAACAAATCATTGTTTGCAGAAATAGTGGAGTTTTGTTTTTTTTTTCTATTCCTTCACTGCTCAAAGATTTAAGCCACCAACGGGATTCTCCCTTGGGATAATCTTGTCTCTGGGAATATGTCCAGGCTTTATCACTTTGTCATCCTGTGTTGTCATTTCTTTCTTTTCTTGTTTTTTTGTTTTCTATTCCTTTAGTGTACCAGGACATGGTAGCAGACATTGTCAGCTACAAAGTGCACTCCTAAGAACCAGGCAATTAAGGAATAGCACAAAAAGTCTCATACGGTTTTAAGTTATTTTATGATTTTATGTTCTGTTGCCTTTGTAGCCGCACTGGGGTGCATTCGGCCTGTGAACCACGGGTTGGGCACACTGGAGGGTAGCAGACCCTAGCCATACCCTTTCCCCTTAGTCAGTCCTGCCTAGGGTCTTAACATATTCATACCTATACTAGCAAAGTGCCATTTAAAATATTCTAAACAACAGAAGTTTTTTTTTCTCACAGTTCTTCAGGAGGAGAAATCCGAGACCTGGCCCCTAGCAGATTCAGTGTCTAGGAAACGCCTGCTTCTCAGCAACGGTCTCTTTCTCTGTGATCATGTGGATTTTTGTTTGTCTACTTTTGAAATTATAATTTAGTTATATTTCTCTCTCCTACTTCCAGACCCTCCTTCAAATCATGGACTCTTTTTTTCATTAATTGTTATTGCATACATGTGCATATATGTTTATTCATTATATTCCTAAATATTACTTGTTCGCTCCACACCATGTTATGTGTGTGTATGTTTTCAGGGCTGACCAGTTGGCACTGGACAACCAGTTACTGTGCTCTTCCCTAGGGACAACCACCTCTCCCAGCTTCCTCAGTTGCCTCGGGTTCTTTGTGTAGGGTTGAAACCTTATGGGTTTTCACATCCAGTTTGCATTTTCACTGGTGTCATTCTTGTTCAACTCATGGTAGGCAGTCATGTTGCTGGGACCTTATGAGTGGAGCTTCTGACACTTGTAGGAGACACACTCACAGCAAACTCCCCGATCCGCTGACCCTTACAGCCTTTCCTCCCTCTCGTCCACAATGTTCCCGGAGCCTTAGGTGTGGGAGTGTTCTGTAGATGTGTCCATTGGGACTGGGCTCCACGGCAATGCATTTTGATTGGGTGTGGTTTTCTGTGGTGGTCTCTTATCTGATGCAAAAACAAGTTTCCTTGATGAGGGCTGAAGACACAATGACCCGTGGGTATAAGGACAAATGTTCAGACTGTAGTTAGGGATTTTGCTGGTTTAGGAAATTTGTGAATGTAGATTTCCCCCAGTATCCATGACCTCACTAATAGCGAGTCCTTAGCTAGGTTTCCAGTCCAGGGCACGGTTTCATGCTTGTCCACCTAGAGAGCTGCCGGTTACTGTCGAGGTACACATGTCATTATGGCGCTCTTGGTGGCAGTGCGCCATGCTGGCCACTGATGTGGTCCATAGGCATGGTAATTGGGTAGGACTGCCTTCCTCCTTCGAAGGCCGGAGCCGCGCCTTCTGGAACCATAGAAGCTAGTCCTCAGGGAGGAGACGTTCATGTCAGCTCAGCTTGGGGTCGTCTTTGGTACATGTTTCTGAAGAACATGGTGTCTTCAGTAAGAGGGACTTACCCTCCACTTCTGGTGAGTTCCCAAGGATAACCACAATAGGCTGTGTGTTTGTGGAATCCCTTGAACAGCCCTGGCCAACAACTCAATGAGCAACACTGAGGTTTTGTTAGGTGGTCTTTGGCTCTTAGGAAGGACCACAGCCAGCCCAGATGAGAGATGTTCATTCAAACCGTAAATGTATACTTATATTGGATTTACATTTATTATAGAGTTTTAAAAATGTAAATAGTTAATAGTATAATTCCTCACGGCTTTTTCAAACATCCTTACTGTTATTTTTCTGCTTCCCTCCTTCTCCTGTACTTACCTCCCTCCTGTTCTCTAAGGAGCCCCTTTCCCGTTTCCCTGATTAGACATTGTACCTTGCCACTTCCCTCTCGATTTCTCTCCAGCCTCCTATCCTGGCAGTGGTCCCAGTTTACTTTCCTGATGCCTGTTCTTACAATAGGCAATGTATCCACGTCTGAAGATTTGTCTTTCTAAGCCTAACTGCCTAGAAACCCAGAGATCACTCAATATGATCTTTCTAGTTCCATCAATTTACCTCCAGAGTTCATGCTTTCATTATTCCTTATAGCAGAATAACATATGTGCTGTGCATGCGCCACATTTTCAATATCCATTCATCAATTGCAGGAAATTTAGGTTGATTACATCTCCTAGCCATTGTGCATAGAGCAGCAATGAACGTGGCTGTGCTGGTACCTACAGAGCGATTGATTAGTCCTTTGAGTATATGTCAAGGAGTAGTATAGCTGGGTCCTATGACACATTTATTCTTAGCTTTTTGACTTTTCCCCACATTAATTTGCATAGTGGCCACAACAGTTTGCAATCCCACCAACAATGAGTGAGGGGGTCCCCTTTCCCGGCATCCCGTCCAGCATTTGTTACAGATTGTTTCATTGATCTTTACAGTTCTCACTAGGGTAAGATAAAATCTGAGTCATTTTAATTTGCATTTCTCTAATAACTAGGGATAATGAATATTTTTGATATATTCTTTAGCCACGTTTTTCTTCTTTTGATAACTCTATTCAGGTCCAAGATCCATTTTTTTTTGAATGGGCTATTTGTCTTTTTGACTCTGTTTTTTGTTCTTTGTGTGTTCTGGATATTAGTCTTGTGTCAGATGTGTAGCTGGCAAAGATTCTCTCCCATTCTGTGGGCTGCCTCTTCACCTGGATGATTGTTTACTTAGCTGTGCAGAAGCTTTTATGCTTTGTGAGGTTTCACTTGTCAGTTGTTGGCTTTAATTCTTGGGCAAATGGAGCCCTGCTTAGGAAGTCCTCCCCTACACCTATAATGTAGGGTGCTGCCTATGTTTTCTTATAGCAGGTTCAGTTCTTGGGGTTTCACATTTAGCTATTTGATCCATTTGGAGTTAGTTTTTGTGCAAGGTGATAGGTACAGGCCTACTTTCTTTCTTCTGCATGTGGACATCCAGTTTTCCCAGCACCATTTGTTGAAGACGCTTTCTTCTCTCCAGCTCATGTTTTTTGTTATCTTTGTCCAATGTTAAGTGGCTGAAATTACATGTGCTCCTGTTTCAGTCTTTGCTTTTGTTCCTTTTGTCTACATGTCTGTTTTTGCGCCAACGCCATGATGTTATTACTATGGCTTTGTAATGTATCTTAAGATCTGGAATTGTAACCCCTCCAGTATTGTTCTTGCTCAGGATTGTTTTGGCTACCCTGGGTCATCTGTGGTTCCATACAAATTTTAGGGTAATTGTTTTTTCTATTTATGTAAAGAATAAGGCAGGGATTTTGACTAGGATGGCATTGAATCTGTAAATGGCTTTTGGTAGAATGGTCGTTTTCACAACGTTAATTCCACCAACCCACGAGTGTGGTCTGCCTTTGCGTTTTCTAGTGTCTTCTCTCTTTCTTCAGAGGCTTGACATTTTCGTTGTAGAGATCCTTCCCTTCTGTGCCTAGGTTTATTCTTAGATATTCTGTTCTCTTTGAAGCTATTGTGAATGGGAATGTGTTCCCAATCTCTTTCTCCGTATGCTTGTTGTTGGTGTGTAGAAAAGCTGCTGATTGGTGCAAGTTGGTTCTGTATCCTGACACATTGCTGAATTTATTTGTCATTTCTAGGAGTTTTCTGGTACAATTTTGATCTCTAATGTATAGTATCGTGCCACTTGAAAATAGAGATAGTTTGGCTTATTTCCCCTTAATTTCTTTTTCCTGACTTATTGCTCCAGCTAGTACTTCAAACATAGTGTTGACAAGAAGTAGAGATAGTTGACATCCCTGTCTCATTCCTGGCTTCAGGGGGATTGCTTCAGGCCTTCCTCTATTCAAGATAATGCTGCCCAAGGGGCTCTTGTATATAGACTTTATTATGTTGAGATATGTTCCCTCTAGGACTTTTATCATGAAAGTGTGTAGGATTTTGCCAGAGGCCTTTTCTGCAGCTATTGAGATGATCAACTGATTTTTAACTTTAAATCTCTATATGTAGTTTATTATATTTATTGACTTGCATATGTTAAGCCATCCAGCATTTCAGGGATAAAGCCAAATTAGTCATGGTGTATAACCTTTTTGATGTATATTTATATTCTGTTTGCAAGTATTTTGTTGAGTATTTTTGAGTCTATGTTCACTAGGGACATTAGCCTGTTGTAATGTTTCGGAGTGTCCTTTTTCTTTCTTTCTTTTCTTCTTTTCTTTCTTTCTTTCTTTTTTGAATAGTTTAGGGAGGAATGCCTGTAAATCTTTTTTGAATGTCTGGTAGAACTCTTCTGTGAACTCATGTATTCCCGAACTTTTTTTTTAAGCAGGAAAGATTTTTATTACTATTCAGTCTCATTTGTTATGGGCCTGCTTAGGTTGTTGACTTCTTGGTTTAATTTTAGTGTTTTGGCTGAATCTAGAATTCATCCATTTCTCTTAGGGTTTCTAGCTTATGGGAGCACAGGATTTTAAAGATATTTCCTTATAATACTGGATCTCTTTGGTGTCTGTTGTAGCGTTTCCTGCTAATTCCTGACTCTGTTAACTTGGGTCCTCTCTTTAGGGTCTATTGCCTGTCGTGTTTATCTTCTGAAAGAACCAGCTCTTAGGTTTGTTGATTCTTTGTATTGTTTTCTTTGTTTCTATTTTGTTAATTTCTGCTGTAATTTTTTTTTTTTTTACTATTTTTTGCCAATTCAAACTGGGTTTGAATTGGCTTATTTTTAAAATATTTTTATTTAATTTTTAAATTTATGTGCATTGGTGTCAGGGTGTCAGATCTTGGAGTTACAGACAGTTGTGAGCTGCCATGTGGGTGCTGGGAATTGAACCTGGGACCTTTGGAAGAGCAGACGGTGCTCTTAACCACTGAGCCAACTCTCCAGCCCCGAATTGGTTTATTTTTTGTTTTTCCAACTTTTCAGTTGCATTATTCAGCTACTTAGTTTATTCTCTTTCTGATTTTAATATAGGCATTTGGAGCTATGAATTTCCCATACAGCTTTCAGTGTGCCCCAAAAGTTTTGTGCTGCATTTTCATTTTTATTTAGTTGTAGGAATTTTTGTTCACTGTTTTTTGATTTCTTCATTGATCCATTCACCATTTGGTAACAAGTTCTTTAGTCTCCATGAGTTTGCTCTCAATTTTAAGTTTTATTGCACTGTGGTCAGATAGGATACAAGGAGCAACTTCAATATTTTTTGGATTTGTAAGGATTTGCTTTGTGTCCCAGGATGTGATTTTTTTTTTAAGCTTCCATGTGCTGCTTAGTAGAATGTGCTTTCTTTGGTGTTTAATATCCTGTTAAGTACAGTTGATGGATGATGTCAAATATTTCTGATGTTTCTCAATTTGTTTTGTTTTGTTCAGATGGCCTGTGTATTGATGAAAGTGGAGTAAAGAAATAATCGAATGTTGGTGGATTGATACTAATCTGTGTCTTTAAGTCCAGAAGTAGAGTAATCTTTGTCTTGTTTTGCTTTGTTTTGGATGAGACTGGGCACCCCAGTGTTTGGTACATATGTTTAGGATAGTTAATTAGATTAGATGATTAGATTTGATTAGAATGAAGTAACCCTGTTTGTCTCTTCTGATTAGTTTTAGTGTTTTTTTCAGACATTAGGATCACGAAGCCTGCTTGATTGCTGGTCCTGGAGTTACCAAGGTCATTCGTTTGGCAAGTATATTTATAGAACTGATAGGTTTCAGAGAGATGACACTGGCTTGATCTTTCATATTGTTGCTATTACTTCAATGAATTTTGGTTGTGGGGACTTCCTTTGTTAGGTCTGAGTTTGCTGTGGGTAAATCGGGTCTGGGGAGAAAGGACCCAACGCAGCTGGGTTATGTCTAGAGGGTGGAGATGCCTTGGATGAAGTGAAGTCAGGTAGACAGAGGGAACTAGGCTGGTGTTTCCTGTTACAGGCTGGGAGTGGGTGGGTAGATAGGGCTTAGTGTAAAGTTGGATATGATATGGGAGGGTCCTGTGGTTGGAGGATAGCTAGAAAGGTTCCTGATCCAAGCCTTGAGGTCCTTTGCAAGGAAGGGCAGACAAGGCTCATGTGGTGGGTCCTAGGCTAAATCTGGAGGTGGAGTTGGGTGGAAAAAGAGTATAGGAGGTGGTCAGGGGTGCTCACCGGTCTAGATCCTAAAGGAGGATGTTATAGTCTGGGTACCTAGTAGGGTTGTAGAGGTGGCCTAGAAGGGACCCATGAGTGAGCAGGAAGGGCGGGTTCCTGTAGAAGCCTAGAGGTCATAGGGTAGGCTGGGACAGTGGTTCTGAGACATGGGCTAGAACTGATGGGATGCAGAAAAACGAGTGTGTTATTCACCAGGGTAGACCCTGGAGGGCAGCGTGGGAAGTCTGGGTACCAAGCACGGTGCTGGAGGTGGTGCGAAGGGACCTGTGGGTGGATTCAGGTAGGATCAGTCCTGATGGAAGCCTAGACGTTTCCAGTAGTGCAGGAAGAGGTGGTGGGACTAGGCCTGGGCATGGTATAGGGGACCCTGTAGAAACCTACAGGTCAGCTGCTACCCAAGTGTAGGTGGCCAAATTAGGCCTGGGTACTGGCTGTTGGCATCTGGGATAGATCTTGTTGGTACTGCAAAAGTGGGTGGTAGGGCGTACTTACCAGGCTAAACTCTGGAGGAGGACTTGGAGAGACTGAGTGTGGAGTGGAGTCCTCTGTGTTCTCACACAGGAGAGATCTCCAGAGCCCCTTTCACAATGGCACTACTCCCACTCATCATGAGACCTCTGCCACATGACCTGGGCACCTTCCAGGGGCCCCACCTCCTAAGACCACTATATTGGTGATTGGGTTTCAGTTTCAACTTTGGAAGAGACACAACGATTCAGATCACAATACCTGGATATCTGTCTGTTTTCCTTCATTTTGGGTAGACTTCCAACAACCGAGACACAGAGCTGTTCTTTATACATGAAAAATCTTAAATAGGCAACTGTTCAGAGTAGTAAAATGAAGAACAGCACAGAGGTTCAGTTTAGACTCTGAGATTAGGAATCTCAAGCAGGCAACATGGTTCCTTTCTATTAAGTATTGGGTAGTAACAATCTTTCTACTTTCTTTATAGGCTTGTCCAGGAGTAAACCATATGTGTTAAACCTGTCCTCCTATGATTTGTGTATGGACTGCCCTCTCTCCAAATACGGCTGAGATTCAATTTCCACTAAGAGATTAAGAAATGGGACCAGAGCTAGGTGTTGTAGGCACACGTCTTTATCCCCAGCACTCAGGAGGCAGAGGCAGATGTATCTCTGAAGTTTGAGGCCAGCCTAGTCTACAGAGCAAGTTTCAGGACCATCAAGGCTACAAATCCTTTCTCAACATCCTCCTCCAAATGATGAAACCAGAAAGGAACTTGAAGAGGAAAGTAGGACTCACTCTGCCCTCATTAATGGATACATCTACTTATACAGTCAATGGATTGATGGATTAAAAGTTACTTTGAACATGAGTCTCTTTGTAAAAACCAGTTTGGGATCTGTGCTAGCTGGTTTTATGTTAACTTGATGAAAGCTAGAATTGTCTGAGAGAAGAAACCTCAACTGAAGAAATACTTCCACAGGATCAGCCTGTAGACAAGCCTCTAGAACATTTGAGGAAGGCCCCGGCCCAATGTGGGCTGTATATGCATGATTTTATACTAGAGTTTATGGCAGTGTAAGGAAACTTTCTAAGCAACACACATTCTCCCAAAAGACAAACTGAGCGCTGTAGCTGTCTGTTGGAACCAATGCTTTCACCTTAAAGTATTTCAAAATTTCAAGACTCATTTTTAGTTCTCAAAGCCTTTCTCTTTCTAGTTTTGAAACACTATGGTAAGTTGGAATTTTATATAGTTAACATTTTAAAAGTAAATAAAATAGTGTTCTATAACCCAGGTAGTCACTACAACTGAAGATGAGGCAGCAAACAAAATTTGTAAGTCAAGACTCAATACTCTCGCTCTTCTGCTTACTCTCTCTTCCCTTTTCTTGCTGTCTTTGTCTCTGTCTGTCTGTCTGTCTGTCTGTCTGTCTGTCTCTCTCTCTCTCTCTCTCTTTATCTCTGAGGTACTCCTCTTTTTTCCCTGCTCTCCCATGCTTCCACAATAAACTTCCTTATATCATTAAAAAAAAAAAAAAAGAATCAGTACTCTCTAATTGGGAAATAAAACTCATTAATTAATTAAAAAACCCATTTAATTAGCAATATAAAATCCACTAACTGTTGAATGCTGGAGATAACACAGGCTCTCTTGCTGTCACTATAGCTGTAAGAGTTTTCAAGATGTCTACAAAAGACAAAATGATTAGAGTTCCTGTGCAATATGTAGCTTTCCCCTGAAAGTATCTCACAGTCTTGATGGATTGGTCTAAGTTACAGCTGCGGTTCTGTGGCAATGTTTGTGAGTGGTTCATTTAAATTGTTAATACAAATATAATAATGTTATGAATACTTCACATATAGCTACCAATTATGAAAGCAGTAGAGTGGAATCAAATCAGTTTATGAAAATTAACTACCTAGTACTTTGAAATACGATTACAGAAAGGTGTATTGAATATGACAAGCCAAAGGCATGTGCTATAGTTTTGTAGAAATCCTGTGTGTGTGAAGGTTTATACACTAGGGAAACTCAGAGAGGGCACATGGTGGTGAACTTAGTTTAAGCTTCATGAGCGACTTGAAAATGTTAATAGAGAATCTCGTTCATATGGCTCACCTTGCTGCTCCTGCAGAAGCAGCCACTGCATTGACTCTGATGGGGCAAGTCTTGCATTTCCTAAGGCCAGCATGGTTTGTTGTTCCTGCCTGTGGTGCTGGGGTTGAACTGAAGGCTCTGTGCATGTTAGAAAAGTGCTCCACCTCTGAGCTGCATGCCTAGGGCTTTCAAGTGATTTTCAAATGTAATGAGTAACTCTGGAAATAGCAAGACCTTCCTGGACACGCATAAGACCAAGGCTATTTTCACAAATACTAAGACTTGATTTGCCTTTTTTTTTGGTTTTGTTTTTTAAAATGGCATTGATAATTGCTATAAAAGAAATGGAGGGCGTGGCTGCGAGCCTCTTTACAGGAATCAGGGCAGTAGCAGGGGACTCTAACCAGTTATCACTACACCTGAGTGCCAGGTACCAGGTAGGTGCGGCTGAAAGGAGAGAAGCCAGCTTCATTGCCAGTGGCTTGATGAAATAGTTACAAACGTACTGAAGCACACACTTCTAATATTCTACATTATGTAACATGAAAAGGGATGATGCTTGGAGAAGCCTAGTTGCTTACTGAGATGTGTAGTGTGTAACACAAGCCTTCTAAAGCTCTCAGCAAGAAGAGTGTGGGGCGCCTTTTCTTTTTTCTTTTCTTTCTTTCTTTTTCATTTTTCAAGACAGTGTTTCTCTGTGTAACAGCCCTGGCTATTCTGGACTCACTTTGTAGACTAGGCTGGCCTCGAACTCACAGAGATCGACTTGCCTCTGGGATTAAATGTGTGCACTACCACACCTGGCCAGTCGCTGTGTGACAGATGTAGGTATCCTATTGTCTTTTAACTTTGTACTTCCCTAATCACCAATTCCCAGTTTCCTTTAGTGGGATTGTTTACTATGTCTATACCTTTATTGGTTGAGTTGTTTGTTTGCATATTAATGAGTTTTGAAGAGCTGTTAGTTATTCTGAATGAAAATATTTTTTTTATCAGTAATATAATCTGCAAATATTTTTCTCTCAGTGTGTAAGTTAGTCTACTCATTTATTTTAGGAATCTCTTTGAATAGCAGAAGTATCTACAAATTTCATTTTAATGGCTGGCATATCTCAAACTCTACTGTGCATCTCAGGCACCTCTGGGGTTTCTGATTTAATACTTGGGAAGGCAGTTCACAACTTGCATTCCTAACACATCTGTGGAACTATGACAGCTGTTTCGCTGAGAGCCTGCTGGAGAGCTGGTCTAGATCTGGGTTTGTCAGCCTTGGTGCTTCCTTCTTGCAGGGGGCTGAGGTTCACGTGTAAGACGTTCAGCAGCATCATGACTACCACCTATTACGGAGCAGCAGCTCCCTCCCTCTCAGCTGTAGCAACTGAACAATCTGTAGACAGTGCCAATGTGTCCTCATAGGCAAAACTTTGATAATTCCTTGAGAACTGTTGGAAGGACCCTGCTGTTTGAGGTTGCCATCCTCCCTGTCCCTGATAGCCACCCTGAGCTTGGTGTTAGGTGTAGGACCCCCTCTCCCCAGCAGGCCTCCTGCTTTCCACCTGACTCCATCTGGAGAGTCTTTAGACATAGATGCCCCTAACCACATTTGATATATGGCCCTTGACACAGCTCCTGCTAGCTCTCCCCTCCCTGCCCTATAGGATAATTAGGCACTGTGTTCCCGTTCATATGATAGTAGCATGCTGCCTAATGCAAATCAAATGTCATTAAAGTGCCTAATCAACCAATTATGTACACCTATCCTGAAAGCCCTCCCCGCTCACTCCCCAACGACTATATAGTCTTTGTTCTCCATAAGTAAAGTTGAACTAGGTCCCTGATGTGGTTCCTGGAGTGATGAATTCCGAGTTTTGTGCCTCACCTTCTGTTCCTCCTGCCTTCATGGGCTGGTGGTGGCCAACAGATCCCGAGGGAAGAGAAGAACCATAGGAATCACTAATTCATATCCAGGGTTCTTAACTTTCCTACACTCTGGAATCAGCTCAGAAACTTAAAAAAAAATGATGGAGACTTCTATCTTTAAATGTTCAAATACAACTTTCCTGAGGCAGGACATGGGAATCAGGCCTTTCACCCCAAACCTCAGATGACTCTAATGTGTGAAGGTTGAGAAGCACAGGTCTTGACTCTAGAAAAGCATAGAATACATGGGGCAACTGCAGGCTTCCAAAACAACGTGGGGAAATGACAAAGAAAGCACTGTTCTGGTGTTCTGAAAGACTAGGACCCAACGTCTGTCAAGTCCATCGACTCTGCGGGGTTCTCACTGTGCTTAGCTGTTCCCCATGAGCACTGTGAAGGAATCTCCTTTAGGTTTAATTATAAGAGATCAGGGAGCTTGTTGAAGAATATAACCCAATTTATCAATATGTCCTTAATGACTTTAAGAAATGGTAATATTCCTAGTATATATAAAAATAAAGGCTTATTAATTTCTCAGTATACTACACATGATTCAACTTGATACAGACAAGGACCTGACCCTTGGTTAACACTAGTGCTTCCACCAACTGTCTGGGGACCCCTGGGCAAGCTACTCAGTCTTTACCTTTTTATTAAACAAAAGAGTTACTAAATAGCTTCTACAAATGCTTAAAAAACATGACCAACTCATCATTGTTCATCCTATCAAGAGTTGGATGGTTAGAGGCAAATCAGTCAGGGAAATGCATGGCCTTTTTGACACCGAGCTTTCCGTTATTGGAAGGAAATAATCACTGGAGCCTTGCTCTAAATAATTATTATCCAACACAAATTTCTCACAGGGACTGGGCTTCATCATCTAGAAGGAAGAGACTGTACAATATGGTCCAGGACATTCAGGATGCAAGACAAATGGTCTGTCCCTGAGAAGGGAAGCAGACTTAGTCCTAGTGAAATGGCTAATTCTAGACAGAAAGGAGGTTAGAACAAACATACACATGCAGATTAATTGCCTTCCAGAATAAAACTCAAGGAATTATGTGAACATAGCAGAACCAAGCATGCCAAAATATAAACTATGCTATGATAGCTTATTCTATTTTAAAAATTATATATATATATATATATATATATATATATACATATACATATACATATATATATATATATATTGGATATATGAACTACATGTGTGCCTGATACCCACAAAAGCCAGAAGAAAATTTCAGATGCCCTGGAAGTAGAGCTACATACATACAGGTGCTGGGAACTGAACCTAGGTCCTCTACAGGAGCAGCAAGTACTCATGACTGCTGAGCCATTTCTCCAGCCCCCTCTCTCTTTCTCTCTCTTAAAAAACTTTACAAAATATATAAAGAACTAGAAAGATATAACTCATGACAAGGAAAAATATGAGTCAATATAAACAAACACATAAGTAAAAAAATGCTAGGATTAACCAATAAGGACCTTAAATAAATATAATAACTGTGCTTAAAAGTATAAGGAAGTATCAAACAATAAACAAATGGAATGTTTAAAATCCAAACGGGAAACTTAGAAACAAAAAAGAAAATATCTGGTCTGAAGAGATGGCTCGGTGGTTAAGAGCACTGTCTGCTCTTCCAGAGGTCCTGAGTTCAATTCCTGGCAACCACATGGTGGCTCACAGCCATCTATAATGGGACCCAATGTCCTCTTCTGGCATACAGTTGTACATGCAAATAGAGCACTCATATACAATAAAGAAATAAAATCTTTTTAAAAATCTGAAAGAATGCTTCATTAGACCGGTAAACTTAAGTGTTCGAGAAGAACAGTCAATACAATAAATAGACTTGCTGTCATCAGCAGTGTACCCCAAAGACAAAAGAACAGAATTTTTAATATGCCAGGTTTGAATTATGTAATGGAATCATCCTTGCAGAAACACAAACTAGGAAAGTTCATGACCACTGGAGGCTCTGTGGCTTTCGGATTCTTCATTTGCTGTGTATTTTTTGGATTCCCTTCTTGTTATTGTTTATGTCTGCCAAAGGTCACGTGTTGAATGTTAGGGCCCCAGCCTGTGTGGTTCTACCACAAGGTGACGGCCACTTCAAGATGTGAGGTCAAGGGCTGGAGCTGGGGCTCAACAGAAGAGTGCTTGCCCAGCCCAGCATCCACATGGCCCTGGGTTTGATGCCCAGTGACACAGGAAGGAGACTGGGAGGGCACGCTGGCACTCTTGCCCCTCCTCCCGCTCTTTGTTTCCCAACGACTACAAAGGAGCATCTCGCTGCCATGACAAGTCCCTACTGTGACACTGTCACGTTAGACCTTCAAAGCTGAACAACTACGGACGGAAACCTTTGAAACGATGCCCCCTTTTCTCCTCTTAAGTTTTCTAGTTCATTATTGTATTCTTTCTGTCACAACAAGGAAATGTAACATAATTCTCTCCATTTTGAATATGTCAACAAGATAAAAATATAATGATTTCAATAGGCAAGATACAACAAAGGCTGAACACAACAACCTTTGGTACTTCACTCGTATAATTTAGCAAAATTAACTTGAAATGTATCATGCCAGTCAAGGTAAGCACCTGTCTGCATTGTATAAGGCGCTCAGTGAGGCTAGTCGTAGGAAAGTGCTCAGGGAAATCACATTCAAGATAGAGAGATTGATTAAGGTGGAAAATGACAACAGTGAGTTCCTTAGAAATGAGGAGCAATGGGAGCTTTAGCGCACTGTGGATGGGAGTGTCGATTTTTGCAAGCATCTGGGAAATGTCCTTGTCCTGATTCGATACGTTTTCACATACTAATTGCATGTCCATATAGTTGTCAAGAAGAAATCAAAGCATGTTTTCATACCGAGACCGTAAAGATATTTGTAAAGGCTTTATGTAAGGAACCCCTGATACAGATTCATGCATAAGCGAGCACCTGGAATATACCACACATATCACTAACATCGAGTGTGGAAATAGTCTATAGATTGTTCTGGAACAGTTAGCTCCCTTTACAGAAACAATATGAAATTAGATACTCTTTCTCATGTTATACCACACACACACACACACACACACACACACACACACACACACACACACACACACGCAAGCACATGTGTATGTCTGGACACGCCCATTTGAGATGGACCGATGATTTGCATACGCAAACATCAAAACTGTAAAACTTTTGGAAGGTTTAGGTTACTGTCATGTGACAGAGCTTAAGCTGAAGTCCCAGAACTTAGAGCTCCTGATCTCTGAAAAAAGAGAAGGCATAGCACCTGCTGAATCCATTTCAGGACCCCTTTCAAATTTCTTACAGAACAGTATAAAGAAATTTTCCTAGCTTATGTCAACGGAGTGATTTTATTTATACCCTGCAATTTGTCCCTTCTCTGGCATTGCTTTCTCTTTGTCATGTGCCACTGTCTCCATTCTTCCTTGTTCCTGTGGTCACCTTCATGCTCCAGCCTTCCAGGTCTGGCCCATAGTTAGGATGAACTCTTTTGTCCTCTCATGAAATGTCCATGGGTGGACAGTAAGCCTGATGTTGCTGAAAATCCCCACACCTTGTCTCTGACCTGCAGGGAATGCTCAATTTTTTTTTTTGGACCGTATTAGAATTGTTTTCAGAAAATCCATTTCATACTAAATATCCACTGTTTCTGCTGGACTTCAAAGTTTCTTTCCAGGCCTTGAAATATCATTGCCCCCAGCAGGAGGAGAAGCATGAAAGCAGGCAACAGAGTGCACTTCTGAACTCTGATGATTTTCTGCTTGTCAAAGAGGAGCATAAGGGTCAGAAGAATTCAGATCATTGCTGTTTCCCTCACAGATGCCAGATGCAGCAAGACAAAATAAAATCCCCCAATGCCATGCCGATTCTTAACCTTTAGACGACCACACAACAGAGTCTGAGTCCCAGGCTGTCACAGAAGCAGAAAAGCAACTCTGCTTTACTCCCAAGCATAAACATCCTCATTTATGGAAAATGATGGCCTGTGCTTTCGGGGGAGACAGGGAAATAGAAACTCCTTTACTCAGCCTCCTTGGGAGAAGCTTGTCACAGTTCCGCAGGTGCTCATGTCCAGCAAATACTGGACACAGGTCGGTTTTGCTTTGCTGACAAGATACTCTTCCAGTGACTATGCTCAGGCTTGCACCTGTGACCCACCCAGGCTTCGCTTCAGAGTCTTTGTCCTTAAAGCATAGACACTGATAGCTACTTAGTGGAATTATGAGAAAGTTGAAATGAGTGTAATTCAGTGAAATGAGACCTAGCAAGTAGGAAACACCAGCATGTCTCAGCCAGACAGTAGGAGTAGGGAAGCAAGGTGCCAGCTCTAGCCTCCAGAATCCACCCTGACACAGCCAGAGTCTGACCCTGAGAGCAGGTAAGCCACCTGCTTCCTGTGACCCTGGGACAAAGCTTGGCGGCAGAGTCCTGACTCTAGTGTATCAGAGCTGTTGTTGGACCATGCTCACGACCTCCTCTGCTCTCCAGAAGAAGGAACATCTCAGAAGCACTTGGCTGAACTCCCCTCCCCAGCGGGGTTTTCAGAAAGAAAGGTCATGGATTTCACATGTGGCATTCAAAATTCCAAGAAAAGCTTCCAGGAACTGGCACACTCTTTTATTTTTGTTAAGGGACATCCAACAGCATGTACTTTATTCTCAACACAGACAAGGAAAAGGCTGATGTATTCCAAATTCTTTCCGGGATTGTTTTCTGTTTGCCTGGTTTTTTTGTTTTTGTTTTTTGCTTTTGTTGTTGTTGTTGTTGTTGTTTTGGCTGGGTCATATGGAAATCTGTAATTTATTTTGGCTACCCCTGCTGTCTTCCATAATGGCTATACCAATTTACATCCCTACATACAGTGTACATCTTTATTTTCTACATCTTGGCCAATACTTGATATCTTTTGTTTTGTTTACAATTTTTTAATTAAATATTTTTTTACATATTTGATATTATAACATAATTATCCCCCTTCCTTTTCCTTTTCTCCCTCCAGACTCTCCCATGTGCCTCTCCTTGCTCTCTTTCAAACTTATGTCCTCTTTTTTGTTGTTATTGCACACATACACATACGTATATATTCCTAAGTATAACCTGCTCAGTCTGTATAATGTCACTCGTATGTACATTTTCAGAACTGACATTTGGTAACACTAACTAGTTGGTGAGCTCTTCCCTGGGGAAGACAATTTCTCTGCTCTTGACATTTCTTAGCTGCCTGTCATTCTTTGTGTAGTGTTGAGGCCCCATTCACATGGCCATGGGAGGCCCCTCCACATGGTCA
The DNA here is from genome assembly GCF_964271855.1 of Acomys minous. NCBI lineage: Eukaryota > Metazoa > Chordata > Mammalia > Rodentia > Muridae > Acomys > Acomys minous. Next base: position 45,416,428 of record NC_140489.1, read on the forward strand.
TGGGAGGCCCCATCCACATGGCCATGGGAGGTCCCATCCGCATGGCCATGGGAGGCCCCATCCACATGGCCATGGGAGGCCCCTCCACATGGTCATGGGAGGCCCCATTCACATGGCCATGGGAGGCCCCATCCACATGGCCATGGGAGGCCCCATCCACATGGCCATGGGAGGCCCCATCCACATGGCCATGGGAGGCCCCATCCACATGGCCATGGGAGGTCCCATCCGCATGGCCATGGGAGGCCCCATTCACATGGCCATGGGAGGCCTCATCCACATAGTCATAGGAGGCCCCATCCACATAGTCATAGGAGGCCCCATCCACATGGCCATGGGAGGCCCCATCCACATGGCCATGGGAGGCCCCATCCACATGGCATGGGAGGTCCCTCCGCATGGCCATGGGAGGCCCCATCCACATGGCCATGGGAGGCCCCTCCACATGGCCATGGGAGGCCCCATTCACATGGCCATGGGAGGCCTCATCCACATAGTCATAGGAGGCCCCATCCACATAGTCATAGGAGGCCCCATCCACATGGCCATGGGAGGCCCCATCCACATGGTCATGAGAGGCCACATCTGCATGGCCATGGGAGGCCCCATCCACATAGTTATAGGAGGCCCCATCCATATGGTCATGGGAGGCCCCATCCACATGGCCATGGGTGTCCTCCTTCTTCAGCTCATGTTTGTATGGTCATGTCGGAGAGACTTGATGGGTGTAGCTTCTGACATTACCAGGAGACACAATCTCACAGCGAACTCCTTGGCCCTCTGGCTCTTACAGTCTTTCCTCCCCTTCTTCTGCAACGTTCCCTGAACCCAGATGCAGGAGTGTTTTGTAGATGTATCTATCTTTTGGGAATGGGATCAATTGCATATTGATTACTTGTGGTTTTCTGTAATGATCTCTGTTGTAAAGAAAAGTTTCCTTGATGAGGGGTGAAGACTATGCGTATCTGTGTGTACAAGGACAAATGTGTAGATAGTTGCTGGGCCTTATGCTGGTTTAGTAAAGCTTAACAGGCCCCCAGACCCCATGGCACAACTGACGTATTCATGGAGCTACCATTCGGGTGTTAGAACCCAACATGTAGGTAGCAACACCTGTCAAATGAGAGCAAAGATCTAATCCATCAGAGCCCTTAGTCCTGGGAAAGCCCCTAAGTGTACTAACCTTGCTTTTTTGCTTCCGTAGTTCTGCTTCTGGCTGTTTGTTTTCTTGGTTTGTTTGTTTGTTTGTGTTTTGCCTAAAAGCTCACCCTGTGAAAGGCTCAGAACTGCACTCTGGTCCTGAACACCCAGTGTAGTCACTGACCTGCTAATACTTTTATTGTCCTGAACACATGTCTGAGTGGTCTCCTCTGGTGAATGACTCACAACCAAAGTACTGACTGTAGGTTCTCCTCCAAAGTCCATGACTTTCCTAGCAATGTTTATTAGCTACATGGTCAGTTGTTGGCTACCACCAATGTATGTGTGCACAGCTGCACCCACTGGGCTATCATGCCGTGTTGGTCATTGGTGTGGTTCATAGGCATCATAGCTGACTTGTTGCTTGCCTCTCTCCTTTGGAAGCTTGCTTGGCACCATCTGCTACCATGAAAGCTGTTCATCAGGGTGGAGGAATTCAAGAAACATCATATTTTAACACTTCTGTGTTTTAAGCAACCAGAACATATTTATAACCAATTACATAATTAAATATCTTAGCTACAGTTAACATGACTTTCTGGTAGAAACATACTGAATTGCACCACATGTAAAGCATTCAAAATGACCACACAAGAGAGCAGTACGACCGAAGGATTTTAATTTCTATTGGAATAATAATAGTATGTTTTTATCTTCTATTTATAAGTTTAACAATATATACTGGCATTGAAAAAATAAGATACCTAAGTTAAGTCTCCATAATCTTTCTTGGGTCTCACTGTCTACTATAAAGCACTGAGAAAGAAACAATTAAATGCTTTCAGGAACCACTGAAAATGTGCATATTTGAAGACCATGTTTTAGAAGGGGGCCTTCACTGACTTACGGGGTAAGACTACACTGGGAAGGTTTTAAACTTTTCATCAACATGTTTACATTTGGAGATTCAGTCTTTGGTGCTTACCCTACAAGCCAAAGCCACTCTCCACTATTACTAACACCAAAGAGCAGGATTATACTCTAGTGATGCTATTTCAATATGATCCTAATGCCAAACTGAAGATTATGCCAGAGGATGCCTGTTAACACATAGGCAGCTGCCTCTAGGTTGCTTATCAACCTCTGACGTCATCGCATGCTGTTTCCAGGTGCAGCTGCGCAGCAGATATAAAGGGGCCAACCTGTTACCTTGTCTCTCTTACCTCTTTCTCTTGCACTGTCTTTAAAGGACTCCCCCTTTCCTTTCTTCCTCTCTCCCTCTGTCTCTCTGTCTCTGTCTCTTTCTACCTTCATGGCCTACTCAGGCCCTAACTCCTCTCTCCTTCTGCTGCCAATTAAATCTCTCCATATAAGATCTGTTGCATCTCACTCTAGTTATTTTTAATGATAATAACACCTGCCTGGGGCTTGGGCATTTCTGTTCCCACCCTGTAGCCCCATGGGAAACCCAGGGTTGTCTTGTTCTTCTATAGACATACGCTTCCCCGCTACTATCCCTCCTCTTCTGTTGGCTGTTACCATAACTCAAAATCTTTTAGCAACCCAACATTTCTGAACTGCCTTACTCTTGCTGCAAGCTCTCTCATGTCAACCTGTTTTTATCAGTTTACTTTCCCAGTGGTGACATTGCTCCCCTCCTGTGGTCAGCTAACCTTGCTGTCTTACATAGACTCTCTGTAGTTCACCCACATCTCTCCACTCCCTGAGTCACACCTCCCAGACACCAGCACCCAGAACACCTATGGCAGCTTCTTGGCTCCTCTGCCATCTATCTGATCAAGGCTCTCAGCTGCTGATTCAATTACCCACTCATTTGTTCTAAGACTGAAAACCCCTGGAGAAGGTCCGGGATGATTTCATCTTCTTCACAACTTTACACCCCACCAGACATCTCTCAGTGCTTAAAACCACCAAGGAAAGCTTGTATGCAAATAAGCAAATTTCATACAATTTGAATTGTTGACAAGTTTTTTTTTTTCTCTCTCTAAATTTAAAATCCTTGGGGGTAATATAAAAGATATTACAAAGCTATAGCCTAGTCTCTGTTGAGCTTGTAACTTCTTTTTGTCTGCACTGGGACTCAGGCAAATCATGCACTCTACCAATTGATCCACATCCCCAGTGCATGACTCGGTTTCCAAACCAGGGTTTTCTTTTTTTTGTTTTGTTTTGTTTTTTTGTTTTTTGAGACAAGGTTTCTCTGTGTAGCCTTGACTATCCTGGACTCACTTTGTAGACCAGGCTGGCCTCGAACTCACAGCGATCCGCCTGCCTCTGCCTCCCGAGTGCTGGGATTAAAGGCGTGCGCCACCACGCCCGGCCCAGGGTTTTCTTATCTATTCATTACCCTCATTGTTGTCATATTTTTTTAAGTTCCTGAAGTTCCTGCCCAAAACAAAAATAAACTTCTCAACCGGCAGTTTTTTATAACTAATGACATCTTCTTCATGCAGGAAGACTCTTCATGTTAAGTTTTGTACTTATTTTTCTACAATATTTACTAGAAAAGAAAAAGTGTTGTTGAGTGAATAAAAAAATATGATAAGGAACAAGTTTGGAACTCAAGCCTTGGTGAACTGCTCCTGGAAATTCGTTTGTGGGACATGACTGGGTTATCTTCTCTTACATGTGAAGGAAGTGCATAGGTTTCTTGGTTGGATAATTTTAAAAAACTGATTTATTAATTTTTGTTTTATAATGCATTGGTGTTTGGCCTGCAAATTTGTATGTGTGAGGGTGTTGGGCCCCCAGGAACTGGAGTTCCAGACAGTTATGAGTTGCCATGTGGGTGCTGGGAATTGAACTCAGGTCCTCATGAAGTGCAGCCAGTGCTCTTAACCACTAAGCCATCTCACTGGCCCCTTGGTTGGATAATTTATCTTTTGCTGCTAAAAGATGGGAATTAAACAGCTGTTTTTGAAAAGGATGCAGCCCTCACATACTTAGAGATATAGAGCTATCCCAGGTTTCAGGTTCTTATAAACATAAATGGTCTAACCTTAGACCAATCACTGTGACTATGTCAGACTATTCAAAAGGAGGCTACAGTGTCCCCACATGCAATGAACTGCCCTAGTGTCAAATCATGTAAGCAGAGTGTGGCAATTTTCAGTCTCACAGGACCACAGCCCAGGGTAGCACGGATCAGCCTTTTTCAGATGGAGGCATGTAGATGCTGTGTGTGCTAAGCAAAAAAGCTGGGACCCTAGAGAAGAGGAGTCACACGGTTGTGCTTTTTCACTTCAGTAACAAAAAGAGAGAGAGAGAGAGAGAGAGAGAGAGAGAGAGAGAGAGAGAGAGAGAGAAAGGAAGATTTGCTGACTGTACAACCTGAAGTCACTTTGAGAATTTTGTCTAAGACCATGGAATTAATCTGACAGTCACAAAACCGAAACTCAAGAATCAATGTGTAACCAAGGGAACTGACATGTGCCGTTCCCTGCTCTTTACACATCTGTTTAATGAGGGTCTTCCAAAAATCTGATTATGATTTTTAAATAGCCGTCCCAGGATTGAGGACCAATAAAGTCCTTGTTTAGTTTATAATCCAGTGGCAGGATCAAATAATGAACAAATGAGTGGGTAAGGTAGATTGAGTACCAGATGACACAGAGAGCCTTTGAGGGCCTGGAGAGATGGATGGCTCAGTGGTTAAGAGAGCTTGCTTCTCTTGAAATGGACAGAGGTTTGCTTCCTGCCACCTATGTGTGGCAGCTGCAATCACCTGACACTCTAGCTCCAGAGGATCGGATAACACACACACACACACACACACACACACACACACACACACACACACACACACACACAGAGAGAGAGAGAGAGAGAGAGACAGACAGAGAGAGAGAGAGAGAGAGAGAGAGAGAGAGAGAGAGAGAGAGAGAGGAATAAAAATATCTTTAAAAAAGACAGGTTCATGTAAAAAAATTATTTTCTTAGGAACAAAAAATCCAGGAGCTTCCTGTGTGAGTTTTGGAAGCTGCTGTTTTTCATGAAGGAGGAAATTCTGCCTGTCTGATGACAGCTGAGCAAAGGTTTGAAGGGTCACAGAAGGGCACTATGGAAATCTGGAGATGAATTTTCCAAGCAGTGGGAAGCAAGTGCTAAGGCCTCAATGGTAAAGTATTTCCAACGTATTGCAACAACAAGGAGGCTGCTGTAGCAGACAAAACTAGTGGGAAAGAATGGATGTGCTCAAACAGCAAGATGCAGCCGCAAAGGCGGAGAGTAGTGTGGATACTGATATACATATATGTATTAGTTGTAGTTCATACGGCATCTCTGAAGGACGTAGTCGGGGAAGCAAACGTGCGGAGGACTGCTGCAGTTTGTCCCCAAGCAGCTGAACTGGGTGGAGAAATAGCAACAAGGCTGCAGTTTGTACCCTGCATCTAATGTACACCCCTTACAGCTTTACACCAAGCATGCACTTCAATTACTAAGTCTGATTAAATAAGGGAATGAGTATTCATACAACTGTGGCTAGGTACGCGCACAGGAATATTTAGTGCTTCACTGTTCATAATAATGAATTGCTTTTAAAGACGGCATTTCCGTGCAAAGAACTATAAAGGGGATGATAAATAATATCTACATACTGACTTGGAAATGGGTTTACGATCGAGGATTCAAGGCCCTGGAGTGTGAAGTTTGTACTTTGCATATAACTGAATAATTATGCTGATTTATAATGTGTCCATGGACAGAGTGTCTCAAGCGAGTTCATACCCACATTACCAAACAACAGAAACTAACTTTTCTAATTTATGGGTTTTAAAATTCTTTTGGAGTATTCAAATACTAAATGATTAAATGGTAATTTAAAATTACTGCATTGATCTACATTTACCATAAAAGGCCTGTGATGCATTTAAAAATTTTAATTACATTGATTCATTGATTGATAGATTGATTGAAGACTGATTGATTAATTGATGCTGTGTGGAGGGGTGTATGCATGCCATGGTATATATGTGGAGGTTAAAGGACAGCTTGTAGGAACTGGTCCTCTCCTTTGAACATGTATGATTTGAGGTTTGTACTCAGGTCATCAGGCTGGGCAGCAAGTACCTGTAGTGTAATCTGGTCAGCCCTATAATATATATTTAAAATTGACTAAAAAGAGGTTTACAATGGAGGTATGGGAGTGATTACATTTTTATAAAAAATCTAGATAGTAAATCTATGAAAGGTTTTTTAAAATTGTATTATGTCCAGTGCTGGTAATATTCCATATGCCCAGTTGTTATAGGTATCTATTGGGCATTGAAAACAAATAAAACCACACAACTACACACAAAGACACATGATCAGAGGTCCTTGTCTTGGTAAGTTAACAAGCTGATGTATGTATGTATTTGTCCCTATTTCCTTCTATCTGATAGCTTTTAAAACCAGAATCTCATGTAACAAAATGTTACTTTCATTTAATATTGATTTAAATGCTACAAGGATGAATGTTCTTAGATTTATTGTTTACCATTACCAGACAAGGGCCAAACAGAACAGAGGGTACACTTGGTGCTGAGGCCTCAGAGAGAGGGGTACAATCAGCCTGCCTGCCTTCAGAGAGTGGGGTGGCACTTTCGCAATGGGCTGATAAGTTTCAGAGACTGAACAATTCAATTTTTTTTATTCTAGAGAGGTTCCCCGGGTGCTGCTGGACCCTAGAATGCTGGGAGATGATGACCTAGCATCATTTGGTAATCCAGCATGTGTTGTCAGTCTTGATACTTAGATGCTGTGTTTGCAAACTGAATGGTGGCCCTGCTTCCTCAGATGTGGGTGTGGCTTGTACATGCTTTAGTCATTATGTGTTCTACTGAAAACGGTGCCTTTATTAAAGTAGCCGACCAAAGGTGGACTCACTGGCCTGCCTGAGCAAGAACAAGGCAGAATCTACATTTCCTCGGAGGCCTGGACTGAAGAACAGCTGGGCCATACCAAAGTTAAACAGTAAGGTTTCATTTTTTCCCTTCTAGATGGCTAAAGAAGTTAAGGATCTAGAGACACCCACCTTCAACAGGCTATAGGGACTGCTTTTCTTACATTTCAGACTTAAGTCTGAGGAGAAGTTTGGTGGCTTCCATGAACTCCCACAGCCCCCAAGGTTCTAAGAGAAGTCCTATAAACCCTAGCTGTCTGAGGAAGCTTTTACTAATATTTTATCCTGTTTTTAAGTATGCATATTTAACTAAATTTATCATGTCACTATATTTGATATTTTAACTTAATTATTTTTATTTGTTTTTACCTGGTACATGAGCATACCAGTTTATCCTTTGTGCATGCACTTGCTGGTATTGACTTACAAATTATTTTAACTTTCACTGCCTTATTTATCTATCTAATAACATTCACGGTTTCTCTTTATTATCTAATTTTAAAGGATACTTTGTACAGTATCATCTTTTAAATAAATTCCCTTAGATAGTTTCATCTTATAAAAATGTGACCCCAGACTCCTAACAATAGGAAGGGTATTTCTGACTCTTTCGTCTGCTCTCGGGACCCTTTTTCTCCTATTGGGTTTTCTCATCAGCCTTGACATGAGGGTTTGTGCCCAGTCTTACTGTATCTTGCTATGCTGTGTTCATTGGGTATTCTTGGGAGGCCTGCTCTCTTCTGAAATGGATCTGGGGGAAAGGGGAGATGGGGGTTGGGTGGAGTGGGGGCACTGAGAGGAGTGGGGAGGCACTAGGAGTAGAGGGAAGAGAAGATGCAGCCAGGATATATTGATAACAAAAAACAAACAAACAGTAACTACACACACACACACACACACACACACACACACACACACACACACACACACACACACTGTGATCCTAGCCTCCCAGTTTATTACTGTAAAGAATGGTGACATTTCCTCTAAATGCCCAGAGCTAGTCAAAAGTCTCAGGGATATTTTATCTTTGTCTCACTCAGAAAGTTGGTCCCCTGTCCTCATGCTAACTGTTGCTACATTTCTCCAGGATGCTTCATGTCAAATCTAACAGCTTCTCCCAACTTAAGAAAGTTTGGTTACTGAGTATTTTGCTATTCTCAGACAAAGCACCTTAACTGGGGTTGTTCCCACTATGGGATGGTCAATGTCTGCAGGGCTGCAGCTCTCTCCTGATGTCTCCTGGACCTCTCCCATGGATGAATCCCCTGGCTCAATCCTCTAACCTCTCCTGGCAGGAAGTCCAGCCCTATTCTCTCCCCAGCTCAGTGACTGGCTGTAAGCTGCTATATTGGCATATCAGGGGACAACTGAGGAGCCGTGTTTACACAACATTGAGACAGGAGATTCTCAGAACAAGGATTGCAACCAGATATGGGGGCCAGGGGAGTACAGAAATCAATGTTTGAATTACACAATAGCCTTAAGCCTACACTTTATATATAACAAAATTCTTCCAGTAGGTAATTTTTATATGCCAGCCCTAATTAATTAATAAAAGTGCCAAATGTCAGTAATTTTAGGTAATTAAAACTTGTATTAAATGGAAACAATACATATATTTTAGGAGTAGATCAAAGTTTCTTTATATTTACAATATTTCCTGCAGAATTGGTATTCTGAAAAAAAAGTTAAATTTTATTTTCAAACCCAAACATTGGGCTAGCACCAGTATTTTCCAAGCGGGCCTCTTCCACTACACATTCTGTGAGCATCTCACTAAATTTTTGTACTGAAAGTGCCAAGAATTTACTTCTTGCAGGACACGAGGGAATTACTAATTTTTCACACAGTATGAGCACAGTGGCTGTGTGTTTCACACTTAGACTCTCAGACTCACGTAGTGGTTTGTATTTAAGACAATCACCAGGTGATGATATTGTTCCTAGCACCCACATCAAGCAGCTTACAGTAACCCATGACTCCAGCTCCAGGGGGATCCCATGACTCTGGCCTCCGAGGGAGCCTGTACTCATGTGTATTCACACCCCCCACACATACATAATTGGGGTATATCTGGTCAGATGGAGGAACCTTCTAGAAAGTTTATGTTACCTGATTCAGTCCTTCTGCCCCCCATAGGCTATTCTGGTTCCTCCCATTGTCAGCTAATGTTTCCCTTATTATTGTCCCATATTTACATTTAGGAATTTTACATTCATGAAAACAGTTGTAAGATTGACACAGACCTATTTTGTCAACTTGGCTTTTATTCAGGGGTCTTGGGGATAGACTGGAGTTTCCATAAAAACTCAAGTGGAGAGCAACTGAGGAAAACACCCAAGGTTGACTTCTGGCTTTCATGCACATACATGTGCTTGTGCTTCCTCAAGAACACACGCACACACCCATTAAAAGACACACATTAAAGTTTTATACTGCAACACATTAAGTTGCACTATTTGAGCTAGTTTCTGTACTAGTAACAGAAGCCAAGATGCTTAAAGACGTAAAACCTAGTATAAATCTCATTATTCAAATATATTCAGGACTAATAGTTTAATGTCAGAAAATAATATTGATGGTATTAATGTTTTAATAAATTTATGAATTGGTTCAATTAAAATCACTACTGAATAAAACTTGAAAACATAGTTTGCTTCTGGCTTCAGATATATTTATATTAATGTAATGCAATACAAATTTGAATAAATGGTAGAAGAGGTCTTGTCTAGTATCGTAATTTGAGAAACACCTGACCAGATTAGCAATGACTCATTCATCAGGAATCATTCTTGCTACTTAATCAAACAGTTCTCAAGTTTATCCACACACACACACACACACACACACACACACACACACACACACACACACACACAAAAATCACGACACCTTCTATAATTACCTTTTTGAAATCAATGTGATTTTGTGCCTATGCCGTTTCCATGGTCTGTTTGCTCAGTGGTGTCATAAAACCACTGAGAAAGACATATGAGGGATCACTTCATCCAACTGGGAGTTGACAACAGCCACGCTGGTTGCATCTGAACCACTCTGAGGCCTGCTGCTGGCCACAGAGAATGTAGGTGTCACAGGCACTCAAGGAGCTTTGGTGTGTTGTGACACACTTTCAGACTACAAGGCGCTTACCATGTTTTAAACCAAAAAGGACAGAGATGGCCCAAAATTCCATCTCTTCAGTCTCTTTGTGGTAGCCTAGGCTCTCTCTCCATCTCAGTCACCAACCACTGGTAGTTCTGATGTCCTGCCTCCTTCTAGAACACTGACAGTCAGTCATACGGTAACCGCTCTGTCTATTGCAGGCCCAAACTTGGTTTCCTGCTACTCTCAGGATGATGACCGCATAAAGCTTCTTGGATTTTAGGGTCCCTGGAGGCTCTAGGTTGTCATCTCCCAATCACTCATAGCTGCATGATTGAACTACCCAGTGGATCTTAATTCTGTCCAACCTCACTTCCGGTCTGCACTTCCCTGTGGCTGCTTGGGGCCCTGGAAATAAGAGGCTCCCTTACATTTTTATCTCTAGTGTCTGTGGGGATAAAGGCAAGAGCCCCATTTCTTTGGTTCTTTTTGAGTCTAGCCTGTTACCCCACAGACTTTTTTTTTCCTTTCCTTTCCTTTTTTATTTTTATTTTTATTACATTTGTTAATAAGCTTTAAAACACTACAGCTGGGCAGATGTTGACCTCTCACCCGTCTACACTGGCCTGGCTACTTCCCAGCCATGTGTTTACCTTCCCAGGTAAAACCCTGCCATGCAGTGTCTCCCTGGCCACTCCTGCTCCATCGTGGTCCTCATGGTAGCTCCTTCATGGTGACCCTCCATAGACTTTTAAAGAAATATGTAATTCAGCAAATGAATGAGAGGCTGTGATAGGCCCTGATTTATAAATCTGGGCACTGGAGGCAGTTTTGCCTGGGTATAGAAGACAAATGACTTAAAAAAAATATCCCGCTTTATTCCACTCACAAGTCTCCAGGTCTGGTAGCTTCTCTGCATCTGGTTTGGGAAGGAGACTCTGCTCACACCTTTCCAGGTCCAGAACTGGGAGCAAATGCCTTTTCTCAGGGAACCTGAGACTCCTCAGAAGAGACAGGGCCTGCCATTCATACAGCAGAAGCATAGACCTCTGCTTTCCCTCCAGAACAGAGTGGAATTTTCCCTTTAGAAGCCCAATGTGAGCAAAAGATAAGATTTAAAGTGTGATTTCTAAGAGGACATCTGTGGTCACAGCCCTGTCCGCTCTCAGGTCTTGCTTCAGTAGAAATACCCCTGGAATCACACCCAAGCAAATTACAGCCATTTTGATTTGACTTTGCCTAGAAAATGTATTCATAATAGCCCTCATTTTAATTTTCATTTGGTGTAAATTTCCCAGAAGGAAAGTCTGTCCCTACAATAGAACCGTCACATTGTGTTATACTTCAGGTTATATGTTAGCAAATCAGTCCTTTCTCACACCTCAAAGAGTGTGAGGCTCGAGAAAAGGATCAGTGCTAAAGGGATCAGCTGTTCTTCCAGAGGCCCCGAATTTGGACTCCAGTATCCACCGTGGGGGCCTCACAAGTACCTATAACTCCAGCGTTAGGGGATTCAGTGCCCCCGTCTGGCCTCCTTGAGCATACACAAGTGGCATACACTCCCACGTGCCCCGACACATACACATAATAAAGCCATTTAAATAAGATTTAAAAAAAAAAGAATGCATCTATTGTTACTAAATGCTACACCACAATTAAATAGGCAATATTTAAATATGGAGGTATAAATATAATGAGCCATAGCATTAAGTTATAATCCCAACTGAAAATAAAAAGTGCTGTCAAATGTTTAGGGTCCATTATGTGTCACGGTGGCTGTGTGTGTGTGTGTGTGTGTGTGTGTAAGGCTGCAGTACAACCCCTGCTCTCATACATGTCTCCTCAACAAGCTTTCAAACTGGCTTTTATCTCCTTGAAATTGAATTGACTGCTACAACCATTTGCCTAAACAAATAGACTGTGGTGGAAACACAGCTCCAAGCCAGCGTCATAGGGGCTTCAAGTGGGTCTTGTTCTTGGGACACTCCCTGGAGAAGACAAGGACACCACCGTAAACCTGTGGCACTCGGAGAGGCTGCGCAGGTGTTCAGGAGCAAGTCTCACTTGGCTGGCAGTTAGCATGGCTTCAGGACCTGGTAAATGACTGGGTAAATTCTCAGGTGGCTCCACCTATGGGTTTCAAACCACCACAGCTAAAGGCACAAGTGACAGAAATGCACTCTTTCTACCCTGCCATGCCTAAACTAAAGTCTTGTTAGCAAAGTAAATAGTTGAGGCCACTCAGCCTTGGGGTGTCCATTGTTTAACAAAAGAGAGTGGGAATCACCTGACAGGACACTCTTGTCAGTCCTCATCACCACTGGGGAGTAAGAAGGAGTTAACTCCTCTTGCCAATAAGCAGACGGGCGCTGTGCTGAGCCCAAGGTTACACAAGTGAACATGACAGATAAAGCTCCTCTTCTGACCAAGCTCACAGAGCACAATGACTGTGGCACGATCCACTGGGGACACTGATGACCTTCATTGTATGCCTGAGCATGAGGGACCATGCTTTTCCTAGACATTGTCTTCATGCTCTCCCGCAGGAATAAACCAAACCATCTGTTTTTCTTCACTTCTGATGCAGTATGTGTGCACGAGACCATTGACCGTGATCTTGCATTAAAATTTTTTGGACTGAATCTGTTTTGTAAGTTTGTTGGGATAGAATAGACATGTAGAAATAGTATGTATTTAAGGTGTGCACATCAGCATTTTGATGTACATGTACATAGTGAAATAACTACCGCAATCAACTTAGTAAACAGGCTTATCAATAGTTGTGTGTGTGTGTGTGTGTGTGTGTGTGTGTGTGTGTGTGTGTGTAACGCTTAAAGTCTACCCGCTTGGTAAATGGTAAATTTCAAATCCAGATGGCCCCTAGTTTACGATGGATCAATTTTGGAGTTTTCAACTTTACAATTGCATGCTTTCAATAGAAAGACTGTTTTTAATTTAGATATTTTAGGGGCTTGTAATGCAAGTTTTGATATTTTTGGGTGATGCCTGATAATAGTAGTGAGCCACAGCATCAGACAGCCACATGACCATAACAGCGAAGAACTGATAGTCACCAGGGTACTGTGCTGCTGCATTTTTTTTTTTAAGGAGGCAGGCATTGAGCTGACTACACAAGGTTTTCCACACTCTAATATAAAACCTGTTTGTGTTAAATGATTTTGTGCAACTGTAGGACAATCCACCTGCTGTGACTATGTCCTTAGGAGTCTAGGCTAAATTCTCAGGGTCAGTAGATAAGGTGTATTGCAAGCATTTTCAACTTCCATTGGGTTTCTTGAGGGGTGTAAGCACACAGGACAGTATTGATAACCACAGCCACAGCACTGACATGAATATCTTCAGAGCTCATTCCTCCTGAAGCCCCACACCTTCTGAGCTACATCTCCACATTCCTCCGCCATCCACCACCGCCATGCCGTTCTGCACTTCTGTAAGATCAACTTGTTTACATCCCACGCGTGAATTAGACCAGGCAGCATTTGCAGTTTCAGAACCGATTCACATTCCCAGCACTGGTGTGGGAGGCCTGCCTTCCCTCCACCTTTGCAATGGCTGCCACTTAGCTGTTTTTACTGTAGCTATTCTAACAAGAATGAGTTAACACCCTGGCTTGGGTTACCATTTCCTCAATCATGAGTGATGCTGAACCCCTGTTGGCCACATCTCCTTTAGAGAAATGTCTATTTAGGTTCTTAGCTTAGCCGGGCGGTGGTAGCGCATGCCTTTAATCCTAGCACTCGGGAGGCAGAGGCAGGTGGATTGTTGTGAGTTCAAGGCCAGCCTAGTCTACAAAGTGAGTCCAGGACAGGCAAGGTTACACAGGGAAACCCTGTCTCAAAAAGCCAAAAATAAATAAATAAATAAATAAGCAGATTGTTAAAATCAGGTTGCCCCTTTGTTCCTTGGTATCCTCATATATACGCCTTTCGGATATATGGTTTACAAATAGCCCTTCCTATGCCATGGGTTTCCTTTCCCTCTATTTTCTTTTTGCTATACAGAAACTTAAGTTAGATGTAGCCCTACTTACCTACTTTTTCTAACTATTGCCAAGACCGATGTCAAGAAGTTTTCCCCAGAAGCTGTCTCCCAGTCAAGTCACAAAGTTATTTCTAGTTGGTTTCAACTTAATTCTCACAAGTTTATCCAGGTGGGTATCCAGGTTGCTGACGCCATTTACCGTAGAGAGCATGCTCCCCACTTCACACTCTTAGTACCCTTTGAAAAAACTGGCTCAGCAAAAGTACACGGATTTAATTCTGAGACTTCCGCTGCGGTCAGCTGAGCTGCATGCCCTCCTGTACTCTGCTGCCTCGCTGCCTCGCTTGTTTTGGTCCGCAAAGGACTGTGATATGTTTTGAAATCAAGGAGCCTCCAGCTTGTTCTTCTTGCTCAAGATCATGCTTGCTCTCCAGGGCCCTCTATGGTTCCTGATAAAGAAATGACTTTATTTCTGTGTGCTGAAAACCTTTGGGACAAATGGACTCTGAGTATTTGGTATGAGTCACCTGCGGGGTCTCCTGACCGGAGTGGGTTACTCATTTGCTATCATATTTTTATCACCAGGTTTCTATTTCTTCTGGATTCTGTTTTTGGCAGGCTGTTAATTTCTATGCATTTATTAATTTCTTTTGACCTATCCAATTTGGTGCCCTGTAATTAATTATTCATCATGTCCCTTACGATGCATTTTTATCTGAGGCATCCATTACGATGTCTCCTCTTGAGTTTCCGGTTTTGTTTATTTGAAGCTTTTCTCCCGTTTCCTAGTTAAGTTGGCTAAGGATTTGTTGCTCTTTCTTTGACAAAACAACATCTTTTAGTTTTTCTGATCTCTCTATTTTTTACTTCATTCATGCCCTAGCCTTTATTATTATTTCCTTCTTTCTGCCCTGTAGGGGTTAGTTTATTCTTCTTTCTGTAGGTCTTTGGGGTGCATATTTAGATTGTTTCTTGTGAATAGAATCTATCCTGGGGAAAGATTCATGTGCATAGGACAAGGATGTGTATTTTCTTATTAGGAGGAAAATCTTATCTGTGTTGCTTGGGAGCACTTGGTTTATAAGGTTCTGTTCTATTTTTTTATTTGCTGTCTGAATACTCTGTTTAGAGTGTGGGTACTGAAGATTTCTGCAACCATTTCACTGCTGTCCACTTTTTCCTTCATAGCTATCAACTCAGTTTATACAGTTGCAGGACTTGTGGAATCATATATTTTTATAATTGTTATAAATATTGTTAAATTTGTTTTTTAAATGATTGAATAATGACTTGCTTTGTCTCTTGTGGTTGTCTTTGATTGAATGCTTACTTTGGAGTGTGCAGCTGTTCTTGATCTCTTTGAGTTTTCATTTATGTGGAATACTATTCCTCTATTTGTTCATGTCCTTAAATCTAAGGTGGGTCGCCTATGGAGAATATGTAGTAGGACAGTTAGTCTGTGTCTTTTGATTGTAAAACTATTCCATTAACAGTTAAAGTGGTGTTGACAGGTTAGGACCTGTTCTTGTTTTTGTTTTGTTTTGTTTGTTTGGTTTTTGTTGTTGTTTTCTAGCAGTTTTATAATTATTTTACTCCTTTTTTGTCTATCTTTTTTCTGTTGTTTGATGATTTTTTTTGTGTGTGTGGTTTATCCTTGAATTTTTCTTCAGTTTATCTGCTATATGTTTTGCCCTGTGGTAACCATGAATTCCACACTAGATATTTTATTGTGGTCATCTGTTTTAAGCTGATAACAACTTCAACTACTCTACCATTTACTATGTATACCAGACACACCTTATGTAACTGATGTCAAAGTTTATTCCCATATTTATTGTTTCCCTTAACTTGTGTGGTTTAGTTTTTCTAACAATCTTTTCTCAAAATTTCACATACGTGTTAAAAGGTTATTTGCTTTCTGTTTATTATTAGCAGTGAACTGCCTGTTTTGAGCATTATTTAGCATCTTTTCACATCAGCTTGAAGAACCCTCTTTGATACTTCTTGTGAGTGGTGATAATAAGCTTTCATTTGTCTGGAGATATAACATTCCCTTCATCCTAAAGGCCAGTTTTGCTGTTGATCTGTAGTTGTGTCACATACGATGGGGTTATCGGCAGAGGTGTGGATAGGAACAGAATTCCAGGCAGTCAGAGATGCCTCCAGGCCTGTGATGGAGCAGGACTGGAGTTGAGTAATAGGGAAGAGCTAAGGTGTGTTGTTGGGTCTATGGTGTCATTCAAACTGCTGGGCGTATTGCTGTAAAATGGACAGGCGTAGATAATCACATCATCCCAGAGAAGGCTCTGGATGGCATCAGCGAGAAAGACTGAGGCCAGATTCCAGGTGGCTTGGGATATGAAATCTGGTTTAAGCTCATCAAGCCTGCCACAAGGAGAAAAAGAAGGCGGTATCCCTTTCTTATCCCCTGATAGGTGGGGCTGGTAGTAGAGCAATGGTCAGACAGAACTAGACCACAGGGGAACAGGCTTGCTGTGACCCCCACTATTGGAACCATGGTGAGCTAGCCTCTGAGGGGGTACAGCCTACATTTTCAAAGTGGTTCTTCTGGGCTCTGGTTTGTCCTAGAGTGTTGCCACCATCTGTCTAGTTCCTAAAACTCATTAAGGAAGACTTTTCTCTGTAGACAACTGCCAAACTGTTGTTGTCTATAGGGAATATGGGGTTGTGGGGAACACAGAGCTTCTTCTTTTGCCATTTTCCTAGTATAGTTCCAAGACTGAGTCTTAAATTTTGTATTTTCTTTTTCCTTGTCTTGCTTGATCCTTTAAAAATGTCTTTTGTAAACGTTCTCATTATATAAGTCATCTATGTTCATTGAAAGGAAGCTGACAATATAGTCAAAAGTAAAATTACCTAAAATATAATATACAAAGAAAAACATTACTAAATGGTTTTCAAGAGTTCTACATCTAAAAGAAAAAATAGTGTAATCATACTGTGCTGTAGTTATTTGTTTTATAGAACATTTAAAGTAATTTGGATTAGAGAGCTCCTTAAAGTATGGTTGGAAATTAGATAAAATATTTCGTTTCACTTATTTTATTAATGTCTATGCACACACACATGTGCACTTGCACATATGTACATGCTGCTGTGTGCAGGAGGAAGTCAAAAGACAATTTGTGGGAGTTGGTTCTCTCCTTTCACTACGTTGGTTCCAAGGTTTGACCTCAGGTCATCAGGCTTGGTAGCAAGCACACTTAAGGACTGAGTCATCTTACCAGCCCAAAAACATATTTTGTATTTTTGTTTTGGTGAAATGCATTGGAGCAGAGATTCTCAATCTGTGGGTCATGTGATCCCCAAATGACCCTTTAATGGGGGTTGCACATCAGATATCCTGCATATCAGATATTTATATTATGATTCATAACACTAGAAAAATAGAGTTATGAAGAAGCAATGAAATAATGTTATGGTTGGGGTTACCACAACATGAGGAACTGTTAAAGGATCACAGCGTTAGGAAGGCTGAGAACCACTGCTTTAGAGCATTGCCGAGGTCTCACTAGACTGAACTCTGCATGCACGCTTGTAAAGACGCATGTGTCCGGGTGAATATCCATGTGGGTCCACCTGCATGTGGAGTCCAGATGTCAAATCTAGATGTTGTTTTTCAGGAAATGTCCATTTTGTTGTTGTTTTAAACATAAATGCCATTTTATTTATATGCTTTTTCTTGAGCCATTTTTGAGACTTTCATACATGAACCTATATTTTCATAATTTTCACCCCTTTCCCTCCTTCAAGTTCCATGTCATTCTGATGCATTCCCCTTTAGATTGATGTCTTACACACACACACACACACACACACACACACACACACACACACACACACAGGAGAAGAGAGTCCAATCTTAGGCTTTAGGCTTTAGGGCTGGCTGCTTAGGCTTGTGCAACCCAACAAAGAGTTCATCCTTGGAGAAAATTAACTGTTCCTCTCTTAACAGACAGTAACTGCCTGTAACTCATCAATTAGGGGTGGGGCCTTGTGAAAGCCTTAGCACATGGACTGGCGAGTCCTTTTCAGGTTATGTTCAGGTAACTATACTTTGAGAAATTCATGGCTGCAACGCTCCTGTCACATTCAGAAGACATGATTTCACAGTAGTGCCCCCCCCCCCCATCTTCTGGCTCTTACCATCTTTCTGCCTCATCTTCGGTGACGTTCTCTGAACCTTAGGTCTAAGAGTTGTGCTATAGCTCTCCCTTTGGGGGCTGGGCATACCACTGTCTGCACTTTGACCACTTGTCATTATCTGTGATTGCATCTGTCTGTTAAAAAAAGGAAACTTTTAAAATGAAGTTTAAAGTTACATTTATTCTATGGGTATCAGAATATATATTTATTAATTTAATAGAGTTGTAGGAATAGATTCTCTTTTAGAGGCCATGACCTCTCTAACCATGGGGTATATGGACTAGGTTTACAGCACCTGGCATGAGTTTCCTGCTAATGAGTAGTTCTTATGTCTAATCAGATAGCTGTTGGCTGGCTCCCCCCGCCCCCCAAGATATTAGTGCCACTATTGCATCATTTGGCATGTCTTGCCTTGAAGGAAGTGTATGTGTCTTCATTAGGGTATCTATTGCTGTCATAACACCATGACCAAATGCAACTTAGTCAGGAAATGGGCTTTTTTTGTTGTTGTTGTTGTTATATTTCATGGTAATAGTTCATCAATGAGGAAAATCAGAGTAAGGAAACTCAAGCAAGGCAGGAACCTGACACAGAGGCCATGGAGAAATGTTACTTACTGACTTGTCCCTGCTGGCTTGCTCTTGTTGGTTTGTTGTTTGTTTTCTTATGTACCCCACGACCATTTGCCACAGTGAGTTGGGCCCTCCCACATCAATCATCCATCAAAAATGTCCTATAGACTTGTCCATAGCCCAATGCTATGGAGGAATTTTCTCAATTGAAATTCCATCTACCAAGATGATGCTATCTTGTGTCAACTTGACACAAAAGTAGCCAGGACAGAGTGTGATATAAATGTCCCATTTGGAGCTTAACATGCCTCAGTGTCTTGTTTCTGCATGCTGACCAACTGTGAGTCTCTGGGTTAATCATCATGTGCTAGAAAGAAAAGCTTCTCTAATGAAGGTTAAGAGATGCATTGATCTATGTAAGGATAATAGCTTAGGGGGCAATTTATTACTATGTCCATTTAACAGTACTGGGTTCTCCTCACTAGGGCCTATGATCTAGTCAGCCACAGGCTTTTGACCAGTTAACAGCTCCAAGCATGAATTTGTGTAGGGTGAACTTTAAAAACACCCAGAAAGTAGTTGGTTACTTATTTAATATTTGTGCCACTATTGTATCAGTAATCATATTTTGGTAGGCCAATCTTTAACACAGCTCATTGGTTCATAGCTGGATAAGTGTGTACTTATAGAATCTTCCTGCTTCGTCAAAGCTGTCCAGTAGTAATGAAGCTTCCAAGTGGGTACCAGCTTCATATCTCCAGGCCCTATGGCTAAAGTATGTGCTGTATTAAATGGCAGAAACTTATCATTAAGTTCTGAAGGCTGATCAAAGCAACAGTGTGTAATGTTTGGGGATCTATGGGATTCCGCTGACCAACAAGTGAAATATGCCTTCCCAGGCACTGGGCATTTTATATGACAACCTAGTGCCTGTGAGAGACAGTGCCCCAGACTCCTACAGGGAAACTCCATTTAAACTCCTTTTATTTGTGTATATAGATTAGGGAACGTCTACAATAATAGGTTTCCACATGACTTTTTCAAAGGTCTTACTTAGTGGTTCCTATCCTTCCTCTCCCCTATCTTCCCAGGCTACCCCATTTAACCCTTCTTGATCCACTATTCCCTTTCATAGCACCTGCATCCTATCTACCTTCCTTTGAGTTACACACACACACACACACACACACACACACACACACACACACACGCACGCACGCACACAAACACACACGCACGCACGCACACAAACACACACATGCACAATTCCTGACTAGTTTCTTTTGTGGTTGTAAGAAAGCTTATAAAGTAATAAGTTTCCTTTTAGATTTTTCAAATATTCTTAGTATTACTTGTTCCTCCTGGCCTTATTTGTTATGCAGAGTCTCTCATTGGCTGGAGCTTGCAGGACATAAGGCAAGTTGACCAGACTGCCCATGGGCTCTGGCTTTGTCTATCTCCCCAGTACTAGGGCTCTAAATGATTGCTGCCACACCTTTCTCTCTCTCTTTCTTTCTTTCTTTCTTTCTTTCTTTCTTTCCTCTTCTTCTTCTTGGTTGTTGGTTTGTTTTCTCGAGTCAGGGTTTCTCTGTGTAGCCCTGGCTGTCCTGGACTCTCTTTGTAGACCAGGCTGGCCTCGAACTCACAACAACCCACCAGCCTCTGCCTCCCTAACTGCTGGGATTAAAGACGGATGCCACCACACCCAGCTATGTCTCACCTTCTTAGCTGAGTTGAGGCATTGAGCTCAGGTCCTGTTCTATGTGCAGCAAGGCCCTAACCAAGTGAGCCACCTCTCCAGTCCAGTGCTAAACTGCTACAACTCCTCACATTTCAACTCACTCCCTCAGCACTGCTAGTGGAATGGTAGATGATTAAAATCAAATCCAGTGATGCCAGCCTAGCTTTGGAAAACACACTGAGTCTAAAGAGGACACCTTTCAATTCTATTTTTTTCTGAGCTGTCTTTTTACCATAGAAAGATCATAGCATCCAACTAACTATTGCGTATTTCTATTGTTTTAGGACTTGTCAACTTTTCATCTCGGGTACTTTCCTGTACATTTATACACCTCAGATGTGAAGGGTTAATGCACGCTGGCTGTGACTTTGAGACCTCGGCTGTGAACACCTTGCTGCTTCCGTTAGCAGCATTCTCCAACGGCAGCTTCTGCACCCTGGCTTCAGCTGATGCTGGCAATCTGGGTTCATTATTAAAGAAAGAGAAGGCGACGGGTTGAGCTGCCTCCCACTATCTAGGAAAGACAGAAGCCTTAAGTATTCGGGAAATGTGAGCACAAAAATATTTAGGGATTTGAAGAGTGAAGGCTATTTGCTGTCTGGGAGAGAAAGGGCAGAAGATTATCACCCGAGCAATTTCGACGTTAGGTTTTATCTCTCTGCAATGGGCCTTCCTTGATGGACAGAGTCTGCTGCTGTTTGCACGGGACTCTGCAGCTGCCCCTATCTCAAGCATCTCTCATTTATTCTGCGCTTCGTGGTTAGTTGCTAATAGTGGGATCCAGGTGTCAACATCTTTTTAGCAGATGCTGTCCAGATCTGCCAGTGGACGTCCTGTTGTGGCCATGCTGAGATAAAGAGCAGGAAAAGTAATGAGAAGAGAAGGAATTTTCAAGGAAAGAATGTCCCCCAAAACAGAATTTCTAGTCTAGTGTTCAACTATGAATTTCAGGTTATTATAGTTAATGCGCTCATCCACCCCACCCCTGGCCCTGTATTGGTTAGACAAGACTTGTGTCACAGAGCTTTAGGCCCCCTACCCTGCCTGTCCTCTTTTTGAGATAGGCCATTGCTATGTAGCTATGCTCGCCTTGGACTTGCTAAGAAATCCACATTGCTCAAACTCCTTCATCCTTTTCATAATAATGTTCTGGGATTTGCATTTGCATTTTTTGATGATTTGTGATACTTGGTTATCTGCTCATATATCTGCTCATCATGTGTCTTCTTTTGAAATAAGTCTATTCTGATCCTTTCCTTTTTAAAAATCCAGGTTATTTTCTTACTATTGAGCTGCCTGCAGTCCTTTTGAATATTAACCTATTATCAGGTTTTTGAGTGACAAATCTTTTCTTTCATTCCACAGGTCGCCTTTTTCACTCCGATAGTTGATTCCTTGGCTACACAAAAGCTTTTCAATGTTATGCAACTCCACCTGTCTATTTTTTTTTTTTTGCCTTTGTTTCCTGTCCTTCTAGGCTGTGCGTGCATGTGAGGACTGTAAATGTTCAGCGTGTGTGTTGGGGTGGGGGGAGGGGATCCACAAGTTCCGTGACGCACATGTGGAGGTCAAAGGGGGAGTCTTGGGGTGTCGTCTATCACCGTTAACCTTGCTTGACACAGGGTCTTTCTTTTGTTGCTTATTACTACATTCACCAGGCTAGCTGACTCCTGATCTCATGGAGAATCTCCTGTCCCTGTCTTCCATCTTTCTGGAATCACGGATGTGTTCTACTGTGCCCAGCGTTACATTGTGGAGATCCAAACTTGGCTCTTGGGGCTTGTGCCATAAGTGCTGTCTGTACTAAGCCCAGCTTTTCGGTTTTTGATAATTGCCCCGATCAATGTCACAGAGTTTGCTACCCCTCATATTTTCTTCTATTAGTTTCACCATTTGGGGTCTTATATTTAAGCCTATATTTTGAGTTGATTTTTTAAATATGATATGATGTAGAGCTCTTCTTCATGGGAGTGTCTATTTTAAAAAAAACCACTGTTTTTTTTTAAAAGAGTTATCATTTCTTCATTGTGTGTCTTGGTGCTTTTGTTAAAAATTAATTGACCACAAACACATGGGTTTCTTTCTGCTCCATTTGTTTCTACTTGTGCTTTTATGCCAACTGGTGCTGCTTTGAAATCAGGTGGAGGATGCCGCTGCCTTTGTTCTCTGTTGCTGAGACTGCTTTAGCTACAAGCAATCTTTTGTGGTGCTATGTGAATTTAGACAAATGTTACTAAAGTTTTGAGAGGAATTTGAAGAGAATATGCAGATTTCTTTGGGAAATATGGGCATTTTTAACAATATTAATTCTTCCAATATATGAGCATGGGGCTCTTCTTTCATTAAGTATGTGTCCTTTTCCACTTCTCTCACCAATGTTTTATGGTTTTCTTTCCTTTTTCTTTGTTTTCTTTCCTTCCTTCCTTTCTGTGGTTTCTCTCTCTCTCTCTCTCTCTCTCTCTCTCTCTCTCTCTCTCTCTCTCCTCCTGGCTGTCCTTACCTGGCTGAACTTACTCTGTAGACCAGGCTGGCCTTGAACTCAGAGACTCACCAGTCTCTGCCTCCTAAGTGCTGGGATTAAAGGTGTGTGTCACCACCGCCTGGCTTGTTTTTATGGTTTTTCAATGTCCAGATCTGCATGGCTAAATCTATTTCTGAGCAATTTCTTTCATTATTTGTTGCCTCTGCTACTATGAAAGGGGGTGTTTATATGATCTTCTTCGACAGTTCCTTAGGAGTAAGTAGAAATGCGGCCTATTTTATGTTAATTTTGCATTCACACCTTTCCTGAATGCACTAATTATAACAGGTATGCGCTAGCTCTTTTTTCTCTATATATACATGTCATTTGCAAACAGTGACTATTGAACTTCTTCCTTTTCACTACTGGGATAAGATTTTTGCCATTGTTGCTTACCTAATTCTTCAGAGGTTTGGATGCTAGGCCAATGGGTGGGGCCTGAGCATGAATATGTCGGGCCTAACTATTAAGCCTGAGTTGTCAGGAGCTAGCCAGATATTTGGGGGAAGGTCTGATGCTTGAATCTACGAGGATGATCCTGAAGTCTGGTGCCATGGGAGCTTGCCTGGCATGAAGTGGGCCTTTGGTATGAGTGTGTGGAGGTTGATGTGAGTCCTAACTCCTCACAAGTGGACCTGGTGTCTCAGTCTGTAGCACCGGGGTCTACGGCAACAGGTCTGGACGTTAGGTCCACTGGAACAAGGCTGGAACCGTGAACTTGAGTCCTCTGGAGTATGGATTTTTCAGGAAGCAGCCTGGAGAATTGAACCTGGCAGACTGTAGTCTATATTAATACCTGGCCTAGTGCTTGAGGCCAGTGGTCTATCACTAGTGCTGAGACAAAGCCTGAGACTCTGTGATCTGATCTGGCTTTGAGCGCCTTTGAAAACCTGGATTAGACCTGTCTTCTGGGGCTGGGGGCGGGGAGGCTGCCCTGTATGGAGGGACAGTCTTAATAGCCAGTTGACTCGTATCTTGCAAATTCAGTTTCTAAAACAGACAAAAGTTCTATTTTCAACTTCTAAACGAATCTGCTCCCGAGAGGTGGTCGCCCCATGCTAGTGAATAAAGGCCACACACTTCAGACCTAAGCAGATCCTTCCACGAGGGTCTGTCCTCAGGAAGCTTGCATAAGCTGAGTTTCCCAGGCTAGAGTTTCCTGAGCAATTGGAGATGCATTACAGAGTGCGGAAGCTTTCAGTGGAGGTACTCATGCTGGCCACCCCTCACGTAACAGTCTGCATTTAAATCAGACCACCTAAATGGAAGAGAGATGTTTTCAGCACTCATCAGCACAGTTGAAAATGCAAAGCCAAAGTCGAACAGGCCAAAATATAGTTGCTATTTATATTATCTGCTTCCTCGTGGTGCTCCGTGTGCATAAATAAAAGTCCCAAAGAAAGGAACAGAAAGCCAGAACGAACATCTGGAAAACATACGGAGTCCGCAGTCCCTTCACCTTCCAGCTTCACTCCAGTACTTTGCACCAGCCAACCAAGCACTTCTCAGTCTACAGCGCTGCACAGCATATACCAGAGGGTAATTATCATCTCTGGAGTGAGATCCTAGGAAGCTACACAAGTTCACCAGAGGGAAGCCAATCCATTAAAAAAAACAAACCTGAATGTGTATTTTAATGACTCTGAGAATAAAAGCCTTTTCTTTCTCCCTTCTTTTCTTCTAAGACTTCTGACCATCAAGGGCTGCTCAGACATGCTTTTGCAATTATGCTTACGTCCCGTCATTTCTTGATACTCTAGAGTATATAGAAAAATGACAAAGTAATGTTTTACCGTGAAAAAAAAAATGAGATGGAAAAACCTTCTGTTCACGGATCTCTCTGGAATGCGGTGCTCTGTGTGACTGCGGCCACAGACTCAGCTGAAATAGCACACGGACGCTCTGATGTCCTCCCCCAGTCGAAAGTAACCCTTTCCCGATCTACCTTTATAGCCTAGAATCGCTGTCTGCAGTCCAAAAAGAGCTCTAAATGGCTATTAAGCAACCAGTACCCACCCAAATCAGAGCAATTAGGGGCATTTTCAAGGTTTTAAAAGATTGTTCTAACCTCCCTTTTCCTTTGCCAAGATTCACTGGAATTGAGAAAATAAGCGGTTGAGGGAATGAGCCTCAAGTGTTTGTGGGATGTCTCCTAAGAGGCGAAACAAGGCAGTGCTGTTCTCAAAAGTGAAGTGCATCGATACTGAAAGAGCATCTTCGGAATTTTCAATTGTTATAATTAACTTGGGGAATGAGACGCTATAATCATAAGACACCCCCCCCCTGTGAACAAAAGCCTCCCCAAAGAAACCTCAAACCGTCAGGTGAGGAGACACGCGAACCCCTGCCTGTTTGAGGTGTGCCATCATTGGGCAGCTGTGTAAGGCCCACCATTTTTTTTTTTTAAATCCCATTTCACTCCTGAGTTCCACTCCCATTCCTTACATTGGAATCATCTTCTGCAGCATGCTTGGTGCGTGTCTCGAAATACCACAGCGTACTTATAAACGCTGTTCACATGTCAACATGCACGATGTTGTGGTATGAATACTGGTTTGTTTCTTATTTGGAGAACATTCTTCTGAGCTTTGCCCTTGCTGTTCTGTGTACACCAAATGCATTGCTTCTCACGGCTGCATCATAGCCCAGTGGGTAAAACCACCCTTTTCTATCGCTTCTCAGTATGGACACCAGTCAGTCCTCAATGAGCAATGTTACCTTCCACACAACATCTTGCTTGTATGGCTCCTGTTTCCTTCTGATTTCTGCCGTACCTTCTGGATCGAGGGACGATCGAGTTCTAGGAAGTCTTTGCCTCTTCAACACTAGAACGTGAAAGAGACATCTTCCCAGGGCAAAAGAAATGGTGAGACTGACAAGAAAGGGATGTAATGGAAACCTAAGCCAAGATCTGGCCAGGCTCCCCATGCTTGATTGCTCCCATGCTGTTCAATGAGAGACCGGAGCAAAGCACGGACCTTTGCTCTCCCCGCAGAAGTCGGTGATAGGTGGAAATCAGGAAGGGCACAAAGGGCAAAGGCACAGTAGTTTCCTCTCTTAAAGCAGGTACAAATGGTGACCTGTTCCTTAAGGTGCTGTAAGCAAAATAAACATTTGTCCCTATCAGGTCACTTACAAATCCTAAGACCCTCGGGATCTCTGGCGTGCTTTTTGTATTGTGAAGAGGCCAGCTCTGAGGCTCTGACAGCCTGAGGTGGAGCTGGTCACCAGAAATATGAAGTCACGATCAGAATCTTTTATTTTATATATATATATTTTTTAATTTTATGTGTATCAGTGCTCTCTTCTGCATGCCAGAAGCGGGCATCCGATTTCAGAGTAGATGGTTGTAAGCCACGTGGTTGCTGGGAATCGAACTAAGGACCTCTGGAAGAGCAGACAGTGCTAATCTTAACTTCAAGCCTACTCCCCAAATGCCAAGGTCCTCCGCGGCACAATTCACAGAATGTGAGCTCACAGTGGTGGTGGATCGTGGCTCCCGCGAGGAGAGGACGTAGGAGCTAGGCGCCCTTCCTCCCATATTTTGCCCTGTGCTTCTCTCTCGAAGATTTGGTTGTGCTTATTATTAAAAAACTGGTGGGCGTGAACAGAGTGCCCCTCCGAGGATTGCGAACCCGAAGGAAGAGGCCATGGGCACCTCTGGATTCCAGCCGTCTGGTCCACACTTAGAAAGCTGAGGACTGTCTGAAAGTGAGAGCACTTGGGTGGACTGAGCCCCACCCCCAACATGCCAAGTCATACTCAGACGCTGGAAATTATCAACTGAGTTAAGCCCCAGGCCACTGGGTTGGTGTCCAAAGAACTGCAGAACTGGCTGTCAGGGGCGTGAATGTCAAGGCATCTTGAAGTGAGCTTTGAGCAAAACCAGCTCGTACTCCTGCATTTAGCAGGCCCTCCTGTGACTGCCCGCCAGCTGTCCCTTGCTTAACCCACTCTAGGCGCAGGAAACACTGTCTTTGTCTTGTCTTTCCCAGGCACGAGCCAGCCGCTAGAGTAACGTGGCCTGCAGCTTGACGATACATATCAGAATCTCGAAACTTCTAAATAAAGCTCACCTTTGACCTCTCCCATCAAATGTTTTTTTGGAACCGAAAACGTTTCCATGGAAACGAGCAATGTGTGAGATAAATGATTACATTTATAGTTTCATTTTGTGTGAATAATACATAACCATAATCATACATATTTAAAAAAGTTTAAGATAATTCATATACCTCTAGACATATAGATTTTTAAAGTAGCATTCTTTTTATAATTAGAGTAAAGTATATATAACATAAATTTACTATTTCAAATGTTTTAAAGTATACAGTTTAGTGGTCTTAAGTACATGAAGAATGTATTGTTCTGGGCTGGAGAGATGGTTCAGGAAAAAGCAACTGGGTGTTTGCTCTGATTCTCAGGTTAAAACTCTTGAAAACCTAGAATTTTCAAGGAAAGGTAAGCTATATTTCTTTTGGGAAGGGTGTTGTCTTAAGTTTTTTAAAAAAATTCCTCGTCAACGTCATAGCCATATAGAACATATCTGACCACCATCACCCCATTCCCCTTCCAAGCCCTCTGGACCCCTCTACCTGTCTGACCTCAAGCTCCTCCCCCTTCTCATGACCCACTAAAGTCACGCGCAGGCTCATATATGCAGGGTGACTCGTTGGAGAAGGCTCAATTTATCAGTAACTACACCAGTGAAGAAGATTGCCCCCCTTCCCAAGCAGCTTTTTTGTACCTAGAAACCACACACACACACACTAAAAATCTAAACTTGTAAAAGAGATTTTTAAAAAGATTATAAAGTATAGCATGCCTTTAATCCCAGCACTCGGGAGGCAGAGGCAGGTGGATCGTTGTGAGTTCGAGGCCAGCCTGGTCTACAAAGTGAGTCCAGGACAGCCAAGGCTACACAGAGAAACCCTGTCTCAAAACAAAACAAAACAAAACAAAATAAACAAACAAACAAACAGAAAAAGAGTATAAAGTATCACAGATCCCTTAGAAAGCAATGTTATAAAAATGTCTTCTAATCTTACTTTTTTACAAAATAGTTCCTCTCCACCTTAATGGACAATTAAAAAGACACAGTGTTCTACAGTCAGATTAATTTGGACAACCCGGTGTTACACTATTCTTACACAGTTCTGTGTGCATTTAAGCATATTCGAGGGTCTGATGAGTCTAACTGAGAGGCCAGGAGAAAGTAGATGGAACTGAGTTGCTGGAAAGAATCCCATGTGTTTGAGCACCCCATTCTTCTTTCTCCCAGTAACATCTATTAACATAGAGATTACAGACGCGACACAGAGATAAGGAACTTTATCTCAGTCTGTGTGCACTGAAACTCCCTGGAAAGGAGCAACCAGCTTGCAACGCACGCACCACTGAGTTTACACAGATACTATCCTAGCCGGTCCTCAGATAGCCTTTGTGTGAGCGTAGACATATGGCCCCTTTGTAATTAGAAACTCCTAGTTTCCTAATGTGGGATTTATTGACTCTCCCGCTGAGATAAATAGTTTGTATTTATGCAACCTCTTGAGACTAATTGTTGAGTTTTTTAGGGTGGCCTTATACTAAGCTCTAGTGAGTTCAATTAAACAAACCATTTGAAATAAAACAATGGATCGACTCGGTTGTCTATGGTGAATTAGTAGACCTTGAGGGACCTGCTATAGATGGGAGTCATTGGTTTTTTTCCCCAAAACTTGAAAGATGACCCAGAAATCACTCCCAGTGGCCCTACGTCTATCTCAAATTTTTCCAAGAGCCAAAAGTGACTTCACGTATAACACCAGACTTTTACTAACAATGATTAGGAAATCTTTGCTACATTAACTCTCACTGTGGGTTTTATTTTTTCGTTTGTACAACATTGCACTTGAAAAATTTTAAATGTCTATAAAGGAATAGAAAATGTTTTTTCTTCCAGTAACTGAGAGTGCTTGACATAGCTTTAATCCCAAGACTCAAGACAAAGGAGGCAGGTAGATCTTTGTGGGCCAGCCTCGTCTCCACAGTGAGTTCCAGACCAGCCTGGTCTCCATAGTGAGTTCCTTAGCAGCCTGGTCTCCACAGTGAGTTCCAGACCAGCTGAAACTACATAGTGAGATCATCTGTCTGTCTGTCTGTCTGTCTGTCTGTCTCCCTCCCTCCCATATATACACATATACATATATATTATATATACACACATATATATTAAATATATTGAAAATATATCTTATTTTTAAGTTATAGGAGCACTTATAGGAAATAGAGCAATGGAAGTCGGCCTTTAAATCCCATACACTCGGTGCATTTAAGATGTAAGCATGTGTTTCTGACTAACTCTGTGTTTTGCTTTCCTCTGTGTGTGCATTCAGAGCAAAACAACAGCAACTAACAAAAGGGGAATGCTAACCCAGTTTTATGAGGAGTATAATGGGCGTGGCCAAAGCAGTCCGCGTTTACTTAGTAGTTATAACATGAAACATGGCTTAACAAAATCAGGTTATTGTGTAATTCAAAGTGTCAATTCAAAGACTACAATGATTCTTTAAAAAAAATAATTTTAAGAATTCAGCAAGCCGGGCATGGTGGTGCATGCCTTTAATCCCAGCACTTGGGAGGCAGAGGCAGGCGGATCGCTGTGACTTTGAGGACAGCCTGGTCTACAAAGCGAGTCCAGGGCAGCCAAGGCTACACAGAGAGACCCTGTCTCCAAACAAAAACAAAAACAAAAACAAACAAACAAAAAACAAAACAAAACAAAACAAAAAAAACCAAAACAAAAAAAAAAAAACCAAGCAAACCAAAAAAACCTAAAGAATTCAGCACACAAAAGATTAGATATCACGACAAGACTTTTAAACTAAAGTCTGTTTTAGTAGACTGTCCTTCCCCATAATCTCTTCCCATTTTAAAAGTATTGCTTTTTATTAGTGTGTATGTGTGTGTGAGTGATGTGTCATGTGTGGGCTCACGAACACTGCATGGAGGTCAAAGGGCAACTTTGTGGCATCAGTTCTCCTCCTCCTTCCATAGGTTCTGGGGATCAAACTTGCATAGCAGGCTTTCACAGCTAACACTTTCCCCAGATGATTGACCTCCTCAGTAGTACAGAAAATTCTTTAAAAAATATATTTTAATTGTTAGTTTTTTAAAGATTTATTTTATGTATATGAGTGTTCTATCTGCACTTACACTTACACGCCGGAAGAGGGCATTAGAATGTACAGATAGATGGTTGTGAGCCACCATGTGGTTTCTGGGAATTGAACTCAGAACCTCTGGAAGAACAGTCAGTGCTCTATAACCGCTGAGCCATCTCTCCAGCCCTTACAGAAGATTCTTAAAGAGCGGCTTAACAGTGCACAAATTCTTATTTACATCAGTGAGTGCCTTGCTTTAAAACCAAACACACTGGCTACTTACCTGGACTGCTCAAAGCACGCAGCAGAGACGTTTGCACGTCAGTGTTTATTGCAGCACTTTTCATAACAGCCACGTCATAGAATCAGCCTTGGAGCCTATCAGTGAGCAAATGGATACAGACACCGTTACAGATGCCACAATTTCCTCCTCCATCTATGCATTATTAATATGTGCATATGAAATATTTGTAGGAGCATGGGTGGAACTGGATATCACTCCTAGACAATAAGTGAGCCAGCCCCAGTCTTATTGGTTCTTCC
Organism: Acomys minous; assembly: GCF_964271855.1. Classification (NCBI taxonomy): domain Eukaryota; kingdom Metazoa; phylum Chordata; class Mammalia; order Rodentia; family Muridae; genus Acomys; species Acomys minous. Next base: position 45,447,269 of record NC_140489.1, read on the forward strand.
TGCTACCCTCAGAGCCATTTGTGTCTGCTCAGGCAGTTGACACACAGAGATTCATGGGGGAAAGGACACACTGAAAGGGAGCGTAAGCATGGAGACACTCCAGACTTCAATGCAGACCTCATACGTGGAGAGAAAGATGAAACAAAGAACTGGGGCTATCCGGCATACCACACCCAGCTATAATACCCGCACTGTGCTTGGCCATTGGCTGAGAGCAGCCAGGGAAGTATGCTCTGAGTGTAAATGTCCTTGTGCCTGAGGAGAGGCAGCACGAAAGTCCCCACTGTGGACACAGTGTGAATCCATCACTACCATGGGGTGGTATAATAGACCACTGTGTCTTTCTCAGTGTTTCTGATGACCCCTAGAATTCAGGCTTTGCCTCCAACTATCTTCATTTGATTTGAATTTCTACTCCTGTCTATTTAAGTTCTACATCACCTTTAATGATCTTATCACAGCCTCCAGTGGTTACCTGGGTGCCACCCTGGACGTCTACACCTCCTCAGGTCTGACTCTTTGTGCCCCTGGAAAATGTATATGTTGAAACCAACGTCTAGATGTGATGGCATTCGGAGGTAGGTTCTTAGGGTCACAAGAGCAGAGCCCTCACTTATTGGATCTGTGCCCATCCTTTTGATGGCCACAGAAGGTTTTTTTTTTTTTTTTTTTTGTGAGCACACAGCCAGAACATATTAGCAGTGAACCAGGAAGCCCCCACCAAACACCCAGTGGAGCTGGTGCCTGGATCTTGGAGTTCTCAGCCTCTGGACACATGTGACCTATATTTCTATTATTTATGAGCTGTCTGCTTCATGGTGGTTTGTTGTAGTAGCTCCAGTGGACCAAGACAACATTTCTGTAGCCATCAGACTTGATGGTGATGGAGAAGAGTAAAGACAGATGTTACTTTTAGAGATTACCATGCTGAAAGGCCATGGCTCTTCTCTACCACCAGGCATGTCTTTCTAGGTTACCCGAAAACTCTGTTACCTCCTAAGCCTAAGAACATCTTCCCATCCCTTTCTTACGTCACTCTGTACTCTCAAAATCACTTTCTTCTGGTCCATAGGAAGGGAAAGAAATACCTCTCTTTTGCATTCCTATTTAGTCGGATTTTTTTTTCTGCTTTTCATCTCTAAGGCTTCCTAAGATGAAGCTATGGAGTTTAACTCAGGATAACCAAAGGTGAATTCATCAAACTGTTTTGCATTACACACTGTGTTCAGGTTCATTACATTTTTTTGAATGCTGATTTGGGACACTTCAGATTTAGTTTCACTTACAAAATTATTAAAAATTCCATCACAGACCAAACAAAAGTCATGTTGAAAGAGACAAGAAAACAAGTAGGCACGAGCCCTGGCCTTTTCAGCTCTATTGTTTGGTTGTTTTTTTCATCATTGAGAGTAGACTGTCTTTAATAATGGCAAATGTACACTAAAAAAGCTGCATGTCAGTTTGTGAGCACTGTAGGCATGTAGCCAGCATATAAAAAAGGAAAATGTCCATGATTCTTTGATGTGTAGACTCCTTATAATGTTTTTCTTTATCTGTCCCCAAAGTTAAAAAAAAAAAAAGCAAGAGCCCAGTTCAAAGCACAATCAGTCTTTATGGGCCAGACAATGAGTGGAAGCAATCTGAAGCAAATGCCCTTTGATTAAATAGATCACTATTTGGCGTCTCAGTAAATAGTCAACATCAACATAAAAGGCGAGATCTTTTCAAGTTCCCATAGATACGGCTAATTTGGGCAGAGTTAAAAAATGCAACAAGCTCTGTGGATTCTGCAGCTTAAATACTTTAAAAAAAAAAAGAATATTTGGAATATTGTTGTTGTTGTTGTTGTTGTTTAAATAGCCTTGCTTTGCTAATGCAGCAAAGTATGGAGAATTGAAAGCAATCAAGAGTAGATGTTCCCAAGAGTTGACCTTGTGCCTGGAGCTTGAGTCTAAAATTACTCTTGCCTGGGTTTGTTCCACAGTCTCTCTTGCTAGGTGGAGATCTGTGTTGTAGTGTACAGATAAGGAGGAAATGAGCTGGGAGGAACGGTTCCAAGATGTAAAGACTAAGGGTCCCGGTGCTCTTAATTTTTCTCCTTCTGATTAAAAAAGTCCTCTATTCCAAGCGACACTGTGCTGTAGACCAGTCTGGTTAAAAAGAACCATTTTTCTCACCTGCAGTTTGCTGAGATGCTCAATTCAGTGGTGGAGGCCTTTAAAAGTCTGCATTTTTGAGCTGTGTTGGTGGTGGTGCTGCATGTCTTTGAGCCCAATACTCAGGAGGCAGGGGTAGGCAGATCTTTATGAGTTCAAGGCTAGCCTGGTCTACAAAACTAGTTCTAGGACAGCCAAAGCTACAAAAAGAAACCCTGTCTTGAAAACAAAAAAGTCTGCATTTTATCCTTTTCCCCCACAATTAGGATAATGGGTTCTCTCTCTCTCTCTCTCTCTCTCTCTCTCTCTCTCTCTCTCTCTCTCTCTCTCTCTCTCTCTCTCTCTCTCTCTGTCTCTCTCTCTCTCACCAGAAAAGTAGAAACCAACAGCTCTGCATGCCAGCTGAATTCTAACTGTATAATTCTTGGAATAAGCATTAACTGAGAAAAAAGACTCTTCGTTGTGTTGTGTCTGCTCACAGACGACTTCTTTGATACTTGTGGCAAAGGAGAAAGATTTTCTACAAGGCTTAAATTATTAAATCAACATTAGACAGCTCACAAACTAGTAGCATTATTAGCTCACTTGCTTTTAGAGAGCCTTTAAAATAAAAATCAAAAGTGCAGAGCATAGGGATCACCCCTCTTGAATTTCCCATTGATCGCCAAAAGCTTTTCCCACTGCTAATCACATAGCCGTTGGCTGTGTGCGCTTCCAAACTCCTTAGCCTTTCTATAGCTGTTTGCACCCACCTGTATATGAACTGCATTGGACAAGACGCACGGCCATCCAGAACCTCAAAATGTGAACCTCAAAATGCGACTCTGTTAGCTGTAAGGATCTTCAAAGGGGCAATTAAAATAAGAATCACCCTTGTTAAAGATATATTCTAAAGCAATGTTGTGTGTGTATCCTCAGAGGAAAAAAGAATAGGCCAGACACCAAGGGAAGGCCATGTGAAAGAGGGGCGCAGAGTTGGGAGTGGCATGTCTGTGATCCAGGGAATACCAAAGGCTGTCGAGATATGAACAATCATAAGGCTCCAGGGGTGTGTGTGTGTGAGGAGGACCAAACCATCCTGACAGGACTTTGGTTTACACTTCTGGCCTCTGGAGCGAAAAAAGAACAAATTTCTGCTGTCTAAAGCCAGTGAATAGGTGGCAAAATTTTATGGTAGTCCTAGGAAACTGACATGGTCAAATATAATAGTTTGGGTTTTTCTCATTTGTTTGCTCTATAAAAAATGTTATATGTATGTGTTATAAGTTATAATGTTATATGTGTAAAATTATCCATACACGAATATATCATATGCTTTTATTACTTTAAAGACTCTTTGACAAGAAGACAGGTCAACTCTTGGCAAAACCCAACCTACCTCAAAAAAGGTGATAAACAACAAAATCTTGTTGTAAAAGGAGTCACATCTGGTTGTGGGGAACTGTTGCAGTGGCTCACAGATTCTCCATATAGAGACATAAAATGATACATTTATCCCATAAATAGTTTATTTTTTATTTCTGTTTTTTTTAAATCACTAAAAGTGGCACAGAGAATATTCTTGTACATATCTTTGCCTATTTTACAAGATTTGTTTTGTTTTGTTTTGTTTTTTGTTTTTTTGTATAATTGACTCTTTAAAACAGAATCCCTCAGAAAAGCCTGGTCATTTAGAAGTTAGGAGGCCTGGCCTCTCAAGATGGCTCAGCATGTAGAGACTTTTATCATCAAGACTGCCTCCCTGAGTTCAACCCCCAATACCCACATGGTGGAAGGAAAGAACTGACACGCTAATTAATTAATTAATTTTTTAAAGCTTAAAATTTATTTAAATTTTTATTGATTCTTTGTGAAGTTCACATCATACACCTCAGTCATCTCACCCTTCTCCCTGTCCCTTTGCACCCACCTTCTGCCCTGGCAACCTCTCCCCCAAAAAAACCTAAAGTAAATAAATAAAATAAAAAATGAAACAAACAGATAACATCTTGCCGTCAAAGCTGCAGTGTGTTCACACAGTGTTCCCTTTTGTCCACAATTCTTTGCTTGCAATGAGTCATCGGTCTGGTTTGAGGCCTCTGGTTTCTGCTACACCATCAATACTGGATCCTCACTGGGACTCCTTTCAGATATCCTGTTGTTACCCTGTGTCATGGAGATCCTGTAGCTTTGGGTCTGCAGGACAGCCCTTTCACCTGCTCCAGCAGTTTATAGATAGGGTCGATGTTGGGGTGGGCCAACTCAAAGCCCTGGATCTGGTCCTGGGTGGCAGCTGAGTTGTCAGGCTGCCAGTTCTCCTGCACCCATACCACCAGGGAGAGCTCTCTAGCACTGCCCCCACTATCTCACCTAAGTGTTGCAGCCAGCAAAGGGCGGGGTCAGTTCTCTGGACTAGCACACCTGCACCTCACTGCTCTGCAGCCCAGGCAAGGTGCAGCCCCACCACCTACTCTCCCAGTGCTGCAGCCAGCAAGGGGCTAGGCCGGCTCTCCTGCCTGCTGCAGAGGCTGGGCCGGCTCTCCTGCCTGCTGCAGAGGCAGGGCTGGCTCTCCTGCACTCATACTCCTGGGATCAGCTCTACTGTGCTGCCCAGGTGAGGTGCAGGACCCACTCTTTCCAGCGCTGCCTACGAGGGGTGGAGCCGGCTCTCCCAAGTTAAACGTTTGAATTTTAAAGCTTTAAAACTGTAGGCTTTCTTTTATGCTTTTATGCTTCTTTAAGCCATTATTTTTTCTTTTAATTTTTTTAAAGTTAGCCTGCTAAATACTGGGTCTCATCCTGATATCTTAATAGACACGGGTCATCCACCAGCCTCATTGCACTCTCCTATCTCCCTCACCTCTCCCACGGACCCCTCCTCCCTACAGAGCTGCCCTCCCTCTGTTTCTCTCCCTGACTCTGGCTTATTTGGCTTAATTGTGGTGGTTTCCGGTTTCACAGATTTTCCTGAAAATACAATTCTCTTCTTTATGTATGAATAAAGCCCCACTGTGCGTATCTGCCACTTTGTAACCTATTCATCTGTTGAGGGCATCTAGAGGATTCCATCTCATGGCTGCTGTGACTGCAGCATCATTCTATAATTATGCAAGTTTCTCTATAATGTGTGTCTAGCGCTCCTCCCAAAGCATACTCAGGAATAACTGGATTATGAGGCTGCTCTATTTTTGGTTTTTTTAAAATTTCCACAGTTGCTGCACCAGTTTAAACTCCCACTAGCAGGGTACAGGGATTCCCTTTCCCTGCATCCTTGCCAGCATTTGTTTTCTGGAGGAGAGCCATTCTGACTGGGGCAAGACGGAATCTCAATGTGGTTTTGATTTGCATTTCCCTGATAGCTAAGGATGTTAGTTTTTTCCCCCATATATTTATGATCTAGTTACATTTATTCTTTGGAAAACTACTTGTTCAATTATTGCTTTTCCCACTTACTGGCTGAATGGTTTGTTTGGGGTAATTTTTTGATGGCAAAGACTGTCTCATTTGGTAGACCGTCTCTTCACTGTGATGATCCCTTTGCTGTTTAAAGCTCTTTAGTTTTATCCAATTCCATTTGCAAATTCTTGATATTATTCCCTGATCATCAGAAGTCATTTTCAGGAAGTCCCTCCTATATCTTGAAGCATCTTCCTCCATTCACCTCTAAGTTTCAGGTCTTAAGTTAAGGTCTTTGGTTCCTTTTGAGTTGACTTTTGTGCAGGAGCGAATAAGCTTCCATTTCTACTGTGGAAATCCACTGGGTCCAGCACCACTGCTGCAGAGGCTGTCTTTTCTCCGGTATGTTCTGGTAAGCTTTATCAGAAGTCTAGGAGCCATAGCTGCTTTTATTTATTCATGGGTCTATCCATATCTTTTTCAAGCACAACCGTATACTCACTACTGTGGCTCTACGGTACAGTTTGAACTAAGTACTGGGACTCCAACAGAGCTCTTTCTTTTCAACATTGCTTTGGCTGCTCGGGTTTTGGTTAGTTGACTGTGTGTGCTTTTTGTTGTTTGGGAGGTTGTCTTTTTTGGTTTCTATGTAAAAGTCACTTTTATTTGCTTGACTCAATTGTCATCTTGGAGGCATACTGCCTCCTTCTGCTAACCTAGGCCTCGTCCTGGAAACTTCTAGCCTCTATGCAATCTAATCTAGGCCTAGAATACTTTCAGCCTCAGACTTATTGCCGGACAATCTCGCCCTTTATAGCTATTTCTGAACTCTGGCCGGCTGGTTCAACTCAGCTGTTCTGGCTCAAACCCCTCTCCAAGCTGACTGATTCCAAGTGGCTTCTCTCTCAGCTTCTGACTGAATTGTTCTGATTGACCTCAAACAAATTCTAACAACCTGTTCTAATCTTCTGGCTCCTTCTCATTCTCTGGCTCATTCTGTCTTCATCTGTGTCTAGTTTGGTCTCTCTTCAACTTATCTCTGTAAAACTCTCCCAATAAAATTGCCATTCTCCTCTCTCTCCATGCTGCTCTCTCAAGTCCTCTCTTTTTCCTTTCTCTTCTCATGAGTGCTGGGCATACCCTACTCTGTCAAATGTTTTTCTGAATTGTCATTTTGTCCGCCTCTCAATTAGACATCACTTTTTAAACATGGGTGCTTCCTTCTATAAACTAATTTTATCTTAATTGTTTGGGATTAAAGATGTGTAATAAGGGTGTGTCTGTATTCCAGCCAGCGTAGACATGTTGCTGGATTAAAATTCCTCTACATTTCTATATTAATTTTAAAGTTTTATCTATTTCTGCAAACAATATCATTGGAATTTTGATGGGTATTAGATTACATCTGTAGATTCCTTTCAGGAATATATACATTATCACAATATTATTTCTTCAAATCCTTGAGTTGAAAATTATTTGCATCTTCTAGTATCTTCTTCAAGATTTTTCTTCAGTATTTTAAAGTTTTCATTGTAAAGATCCTTTATCTCCTGGGTAAGGTTTATTCCCAGGTATTATTTTGAGGCTATTGTGATTAGGATTGCTCTCCTGATTTTATTCTCTGCATATTTGATACTGGTATATGGAAAAGCTACTATATCTTGCTACTGTTTTGAAAGAAATGATTAGCTCTAAAAAGTCTTTGATAGAACATTTGAGATCCTTTTAAATCTAGGATCATATCTGAAAATGCAGTCTTCCTTTCCTTTCCTGACTTTATTTACAGTATCAAGCACCATACCGAATAAGAGTGTAGGGAGTGGGTACCCTTGTTTCTTACTGGCTTTCCTCATTTAGCATATTGTTGGTTATCGCTTTGTAGTATATACCTGTCTTTACTGTGTCTAGGTATCTTCAGGCTGTCTATGAAGAAACATTTGACGTTGTCAGAGGCCTCTTTTCCATGTGTTTATATAATCATGTAATTTTTGCCCTAAGTCTGTGTGCTGGATTGTACTTATTGATTTGTATATATTGATCCACTATTTCATCCTTGGCATGAATCCAACTTGAACATGACGAATGGTCTTTCTATTGTGACTTTTTGCCTCTATGTTCAACATAAAAAGTGATCGTTTGTATCCTTATGTTGATAAAGTTTTGATATCAAGCTAATACTGGCTTCATAGAATGAGCTTCTCTCTTATAAAATAGTCTGATCAGAACTGTGTTATTATTTCAAGGTCTTGTAGAATTTGATATTAAACCTATCCTGTCCCAAGCTTTTGTTTTGCTAATAGTCTTTTAATTACTGCTACAAGGCCACTGCTTATTATACATCTCTTTAAGTTATTTCTGTTCTTTTGGCTTAATTTTGGTAAGTCATATGTGCTATAAGTTTATTAATTACCCTTAGATTTTTCCACATTTTGGAATATAGATTTTTCAAGGTTTTTCCTAGTGATGTATGGATTTAATTGACGTCTATTATAATAACCCATTTCAATCTCTAACTTTATTAATTTAGATCTTTCTTTTTCTTTATTGATACATGAATATAATATTTTCATGATCTTATCTTCCATCCATGATAGTCTTTCTTTGGCTTTATCTACTCTACTGCTAATGATTTCAGATGTGGTATCTTTGATTTGTTGAGTTTTTTATTCTTAACAGTTCCTTTTATTGTTGAGATACAAATTTCCTGGCTGAACTCTCAGCCATGTTGTTGAGTATTTCATCTGTGTCTTTCAGACCCTGAACTGATTCATTCCTCCACTTTTTTTGTCTTCTTTGTGAAGTCATCAACCATTCTTATTAGTAGACCTTTGGATTCCTTGTCAAACATTTTAACCATCTCAGAAACTTTGAATTTGGTAATTGTGTGGTTCTGATCCTTCGGGTGCGTTTTATTGCCTTCCTTATGTTACATGTATTTCTGGTTTGGTTTTGGGGTTTTGACCTGTGTGTCTCTTAGGGACCCTCTCTCCCATTTTTATTTGGGAATCTTCTCTTGAGTAGTCACTACCTAATACCACCCGAAAGAAGAAAACAAATAGTCATAATATCAATAACATCAAACCAAACAAGACATAAAGATGTACTTAAAATTGGTAGAAGCCAACTGCTACACTAACAGTGACTATAGAAAGAGAAAATGGCATAAATAATGCAGAGTATGTGTTCAGGCCAGTGCTGTGCCCAGCGAAGTGAAGCTGTCTTCCTGCAAGCAGCTCCCTCCTTTATACAACAGTAGCCTCTGCTGCCCACATTTAACTTTGAAACCAATGCACTGAGCAGGTTCCCTAAGACTTCCCAGTTTATACACACTTGGATGATTTGATGTCAACTTGACCCAAGCCAGAGTCATCTCAGTGAAAGGTCTCTCAATTGATAAATTTCCCATATAAGATCAAGCTGTAGGTAAGCCTATAGGATGTTTTCTTAATTAGGGATTAATAGGGTAAGACATAGTCCATTTAGAATTGGGACACCCCAGGGCTGGTGGTCCCTAGGTTCTATAAGAAAGCCAAACTGAACCAATCATAAGTACACAGGTAGCTATGTAATTAAGAAATCGCGGCCTGAGCATCAGCTCCTGCCTCTAGGTTCTGGCTCAGTTAAAAATCTTACCTTGGCTTCCCTCTCTTACACATAAGGATGTGTAAGCCAAAGAAACCCTTTTTCCCCCTGAGTTGCTTTTGTTATGGTGGTTCATTACAGAGGTATAAAAGGAACTGAGACAGATGGTTGGTGTATGAAGGAATGTCTTCTAGGTGGACTGGGAAGTGGAGAAGCAATCAGAGCACCAAGACAGAGACTGGATTCCTGGGTCCCAACACTTGAATGTCCTAAGTGGGGGGGATGAGGCTGCAGAAGACAGGTACTGTGCTGGAGCTTCCGGGATCTCAAGCCATCAACATGGAGCCACACACGCTAGACTGTGAGTACACTTTGGGCCACCCAGTAACTACTGGTTCGGAGCTAACCGTGTCTGCAATGTCAAGTGTTTGTCTAACAACCATGCCACCATTCTCTTCTCGGGAAAGGCTTCCTGACACCTGAACTTCTCAGTGGGTCTGAATCCAGCCCTTCCTTTCACCATAACTTCCCTCTCCGACCATTTCTCCACTAGAGCCTGGGGCAGGTTGTCCCACACTCTCTGACTTATGAGTGATAACCCTCAGAGTAACTCAGCCATTAAACAATAGGGTCTTTCTCAGGAGGGCAGCCAGTCACAGGACAGAGGACAGAGAAGCAAGCAGATGGAATGCCTTGCAAATGTCAGCTGGTCACACAAAAGGAGTCACGACTTCATCAATCCTTGAACTACAGTTGATGCTTCCAAGAACTCTGGGCCTGTCTTGCAATTGCAGTTTCTCCCCTGGGCTGCCTGGCTGACCTGGTAGCTGAGGCTTCAGTTCCCTGCCCGCTGTCGTGTCTACTCCAATCCCCTTCCAATGTCCCCACACTCCTTCCAACCTTCCTCTTTGGAATTGTCTACCGACTCTTCTCACTGACCACCTCTCACACAAGCAGCCTCGCCAATCTACACTATTACCCAAGTAGCTGCATCCTGTGCTTCTAAAGGACGATTTGGACAACATGTGAATTATGCTTTAATTGCACTACAACTAATAGTGACAGTAAGAATTCGGGTTCAGTTCTGACCTATCAGATATTGAGTGTAGGTGAATGTGGGGTGTGTGTGTGTGTGTGTGTGTGTGTGTGTGTGTGTGTGTGTGTGTGTGTGTGTGTGTTCTGGGCATTTGAAGGGAGTGCTTTAAGTGATGGCCACTTAGGAAACTGTTATAACTACTTGTATTAGTCAAGAAGGAAAAAAAAATAAGGAAGAGACTATAGAAGAGGATTTATGGCATACTTCAAGTGACAGTGATGCTTAAATATGCCTGACTTTCTGTGCTGCATGTATCTGGTCTCCATGTCCAAAAAAGAGTAGACTCATTAGGAAAACAGTTACAGTGACTCCACCCCAGAGTCATAAGGTTAATTTACAGAGACAACAATATTAATAAAAAACCATAGGAAGCATTTATTATGTCACATTTATTTATTACACAGTTTCAAAGCCCAGCTGTGTAAGTTGCTATCCGTAGGACCTTGAGTGAATTACTTCCTGTCTTACGGCCTTGCTTTTTCTCCATCAGATAAGCTGGTACTGTTCACCTCAGAGAATTTCCATTTCCCCCGCCTTAATTTAAAGGAGACAAGATAATAGAAATAAATAGGCCACTTAAAAAGTGCTCTCTCTCCCTACCCCACTTCTCCTGGTATAACCACCTTAATGAGCTAAGGCTGCTGGCAAGAGGTAGGCGCATCCGCATCCCCTGAGAGATGAGAATGGCAGACTGTGCCGTTCTGCTTAAAACAGAGAGGATGCTGTGGGAAATGATGAGGAATAACACCAAACCCTCCTGCCCCTGGGGCATCCTGAGGACCGAGGAGTTCTGAAGCAGAGCAACTGTAGAAGGCCTGCTCCACGGTGGGTGATGCTCTCTGCCCACTGTGCTACCACACGGGAGACTGTTACATATACGTGTGGGTTCCTGAAGCATGCCTTTTTACCTTTTACTTTTTGGACAGCGTGAGGAATAAGCTCGCTCTGTTAGCCTGTGGATAAATCACACAAGCTGAAGGCCAATTTTATTCATTTAGAAGATTTGGGGATACGTAAATGTGCCCAGAAAAATACCAATGGGCTAGTCCTCTCACACAAATCTGGACAGCTTCCTTGGCGGTTGAACCTCACCCCGTCTTACACTTTTCCTTGATAAATGAATGCCTTGTTTTAGAACTGGCCTAGAGGCTTCTGGTTTTACTGGGAAGTACGGTGTGGAGCTGAGTCGCTGTGAATTCCTGCCTTGTGGCCAAGGGTGTGCAAAGTCAACACTGTGCATGAGCCTTAGCACAGGCTCCAGGCACCCAAGTCCCATGTACGTTGGATGTCCTCGAGGAAGCTGCTTTGAAATTCTAGTTTTTAAAGCAAGCTTTTCAGAGCAGCATGGCGCACATGAGTATGCAGACCTTCACCACCCTCTTTGTACCATGGATACAAAAGCTGTATTGAACGTTTAAGAGGGTTTTCCTCTGGAAAAAAAATAGTGGATAATAATAGAAAGCATGTTTTTGCATTTTTACCAAAACCTCAGAGTCTATTACACTGAGACTGGCAGAGCCAAGAATTAAAGAGAAAGTCAGTTACTGCAGCATATAGTTTTCCTGGCACAAATATATCTGCTTTGCTCACTGGGGCTTGAGGCATAGGAACAAAAGAACTCAAGAGCTCTGGCCACCCTTGGCCGCAGCCCCTCACACCCCTGCCCTGTTCTCCACCCAGGTGGGGAGGAGGCCAGCTGGATGTCTCTAGGTTTTGTCAAATAGAGAAAAAGGGGTGCTGGTTGCTTTTTTACTTCTTATTCCTCTCTGTGCCCGTGTCTCTGTCTCTATCTCTGTCTGTCTGTCTTTCTTTCTGTCTCTCTCTCTGTCTGTCTCTCTCTGTCTCTCTCTTTCTCTCTCCTTCTCTCTCTCTCTCTCTCTCATCACATATGTAGTAGATTTTTCTTGACTTCCAAAAATCTCAAACTATTGTAAATTGTTCAACCAGCAAAGGTCTAATTATACGCGGCCTCCAAATGTTCACATGAAGCGAGTTGATTTGCTTCCAAGGTAATCTTGAAGCAAATGTTCACTGCATTTATTGTTTGAGAAGTATTTAAATGTGCCTGATTTCCCTCCCATCTGTCTGCTTGTAACCGTCAGGGCCCAACAAAGAACCCAGTCTATTCTGTAACGGGGAAAGTCAATGCAGGAAATTAGTTACACAGGTGATGGAGTACTGGATGCCAAACAGAGGACAGCCCTGTAGCCCTTGAGTTAACAGCAGGGAGAGAGGAGAGAGGCAACCACATGCTCTTGAGCTCAGAGTGGGGCCGTGGTAGCGGGCCTAGCAGCAGAGACTCATGGTGCTGAGTATAGGAAAGATACAGACACCGCTGGAGAAGCTACCAGAAACTGGATATTTCCCCATGGGCTCCATTCTCCCTTCGCCTCCCCTCAGTCTAGCTCTCAAGACCTCTGGCAAGTCACACTCCCTAAAGGTAAAGCCAGCTGTTGTGGGAGCCTGGGAATCACACTGAGGCCACAGTTTCTTACCTGTTCTCTGGCTTATCGATGCTAAAGAAAAAGACATAGAACTTGAAATCTCCGGCACACCTGAGGAGATTTGGTTCTGAAGAGTAGAGTGTGAAAGAAAGTGCCCCCTCGTCTCTGTCTGCTGACTCAAGCCCACTCACCTGCAAGAGCATCAGTCTCTACAGACCCAGAAGAAAAGGAACAATGCACATGCATAATTCTCATGACATAATGTCTATCTTTTCTCCTCCACCCTTGGGAACTCCCACAAAATATCTTTCTGGCCCAGGATTGACAGAAGGTATACTCGGCACACCCTTGCCTGGACTTTTAAGTACAGGAAGACACAACGAAAGTATGAACAGATGGGGACATAGCGTTATCTCATGTTCTTTTGGGGAAATGAGAAAGGTAAAAACACCTTTCTCTTTCTTCCTGTTTTCTTTTCTTTCCTTTTTCTATTTTCGGTTGTGAGCCTAGCCTTTAATGGCTGAGCCATCATCTCTCCAGCCCTTTATCTCCCCTTTAAAGGAGCTCAGAAGCACCACAGGAAAAAAAAATGTGCGCTAGCTCAGGGTGGAGATCTAGGGTAGTTGAGTTGGACACAGCTGGAAAGTATCTGCACTAGGAGTGGGCCAGTCCGGATTGTTGCTGCAAAAGAGGCAAAATAGCAACCTCGTTATCACCACAACACTTCTCCCTGGAGCCCTTCTGTGAGCAACCCAGGACACTTCCCAGCTGTTCAGCCATGCTGAGCTGTCCTGGCCCATGAGAGGCCTCAGACCATGGGGGGAGGAGGATGGAACTGTCCTGGTTAAGTACACATTTGTTTCCCAAGCAGTAGAGGGGTTCAGCCATTCTGGGCAAATCCAGTGGAGATAAGCTGCTGGGCAGTCCCTGTGGCTAGAGACAGGAAGCGATTGTCTGCAGCTGAAAGGACAGAACTCACAAACGCTCAAGACCCGCATACACACATACAGGAACCGTTCATATGGACACCCACAAGTAACATCAATATTTATTGGGTTAAATGCTACAAAGAAGAACAAAGGAAGAAGAACAAAAGATCCACAAACTAACACCTAGATCACCACAGCTTTTACTTAAAAACAACAGAAGGCATGTGAATACATGCATAGGAAAGTCAAGCCATGCAGAACTGTTTAAATGAGGGGGGAAAAATCTCCTTGAAAAGTTCCTTGTGTTTCACTCCTTCTATTACCTACTGTTCTGTTCATATTTCCTTGTGCATCCTCCTGGAGAGAAAATATCCACTGGCCTGAGAGAACGTACACTATGTACCTTCCTGGGTTTTTGTTTGGCTGGTTGGCTGGTTGGCTGGTTGGCTGGTTGGCTGGTTGGCTGGTTGATTCTTTGCTTACTAGCACACCTTGGCAGGGGCTCACAAATCTCCTTTACACTTTTTAAAGTCTTTTAAAATGTTTTTTTGTTATTATTATCATCATCATTCATGTGTATGTGTGACGGGGAGTGGGTCAGGTTTGCATGTGTGCATCTCCAAGGACAACTCTGTGTAGTCAGATCTTTCCCGCTTCACATGGGCTCTGAGGACTGAACTTAGGTCGGCAGGCTTGCGTGGCAAGCCCTTAGCAGCAAAGTCAGCTCACTGGCCCACAGAGAGTTGTTAATCCAAACCCCTTCCACTTCCTTGTTGAATGTCTTTGTTTTTTTGTTTTTTTTTTTCTTTTCTTTTCTTTTTTTTTTTTTTTACACTATGGTCAGTGTTGGGAGTACAACTCTGAGCCACTTTATCATATACACACACATACACACATACATACACACACACACACACATACAAACACACACAGTATTCTATAGGCACTGATACTTTGTCTCCAACTGTCCTTTCCCTTTGTTTTGTTTTGTTTTGTTTTCCTCATTTCTAGTCACTTAGATCTTTAAACCTCTAATTCTTGCCTGGCCTTTTTATCTTCTTAGGTCTGCCTAAATGCCCTTGATGAATGGATATCCTTTGGACTTCCTGTCCTGGCCTTGGTGTCTGCATACTCCCCAGGTCACTATCCCTTGGCTCCACAACACTTGACCTTGATTGAGAAGCACTGTTTTTTGGACACTGCCAAATGCCATGTTAAAAGAATGAAGATTTGAGATAAATACTTCCCAGAGAGTGACTTTAGGTAGCCTTTAAAAGACAGAATGAATTTTAAAAGGTAGGACAGAGTCCTCTGGGAGGACTAAATGACTTCTCCAGACTCTGCAATGTGAGACGCAGAATAAGACAGGTGTTCTCTTACACACTGACTAGTCTAGTGACTCCCCTGAGCACCACACTAGTACCAGGAGGAGGGTTTAATGGAAATTAAATTGCAATGAATATTCACAAACCAGACAAACTCTGCAAGAATTCTGAGGGCCCACAGCGTAATGACCCAGAGAGGCCTAGGGCACTGGTGAAGAATAGATAGAGTAGGTCTCCTGGGAAGCTTGAGAGGAGGTTAAGGACTTCATGACGAACAATGTCCCATATTGATGAATGGAGATCACTAGAGCACCCTTCCCCAGTTCTGGCTGCTGGTGCTTTGGGATAATTGATGAACCACCACGTGATGATTCAGAGCTGTCAAACAACAAGCCATGGATGACTAAGTAACCCTTGGAAATTGCTACCATTTCTGCAGCAACACGGTGCTATCAAATTAACTAGTCCCACTTTATTTTTACATCTCAAAGTGTGAGGAGACAAAGCAGCTGAATAGTTACAGGCACAACTCCTACTGTTGAGCGCCCTGGTCCCAAGTCAGACCTGTAATGGCTATGGAGGACTGTTTTGATGGTAACGGAGCTCTAAACTCCACAGATGCCCACATGCCGATCCCAGCATCTGTGAATCGTTACTTTTCTTGGACAGTCTTTTGAGGGTACCGTTGGGTGTAGGCTTTGGTTTGGAGACATGATCCTGGAGCACTTGGATGCGCTCAGTGTGATCTCAGGTGTCTCTCTAAGTGAGCATGAGATCCAGAGTCAGAGGAGCAAGCCAATGACAACAGGGTGGAGGCTGCGCCCTGGGAGGATGGAGCAACAGCCAAGGAAAGCAGATGGTTTCTAGAAGCTGAAAATAAAAGGCAAGGACATAGCTAGTCCCCTGGAGAGAATCTCTGTTTAAGGCATGGAGGCTTCAAGAACTGTCTTGTGTCAGCCTGAGCTGGGACAGTCCTGGACCCCAGGTCTGACCTTTTTAGTCCATGTAGGGACCTTTTTCACACACTGTTTTCATCAGCTTCCGCCTTTGCGATGACGTACATCCTGCTTTCGCCTTTTGGTTCCTTAGTATCTAGCAAATCCTCATATTAAGGGCTTGCTGCTACTACTGTTATGGAAGTGTTCATGGTTTCTGGCTTCTGACAGGGTCCTGACTGACACAATAGCTACGCAGTAGCCCAACTGTGACTATAAAAGACTTTTTAATACAAACACCAGTAGCAAGCTTCCTAACTCATTTGCCCCCAAATACATTCTTAAAACCTGCGCCTGCACCGCAGAGCTCCACTCACACCAAGGCTTTAGGTTTTGTCCCTCCATGGCCGGGTTTCTCCTCTTTACCCAGCTGCTCACTTTCACACTGTAGCCGCCGAGGTACTTAGCCTTGATTGAGTTCTACTCCATTCAAGAGACACAAATTCCCGCATCCTTGCCTTGGAGACTGGGTTGTACTGCTCTCCCAAGCCTGGGAGCACATTTCATTCGCATTGTTCTGGGTGGAGACAATGGACATCTTCAAAAACTACACACCCAAGCTAAGCCCCTTAACCAAGCTCTTCTTGTGTCTTCCCAAGTTGGGAAACATTCTACTTTTGTAAGTAGAAAGCGGGGGAAGTCCCTGAAACAGCTCCAGTTTCTCCTCCTGATGGCTGTACAGGGAATTCTGTGAAGTAGGTGGTGCACTTATATAAGAAAATTAATTTGTGAGTTCAGGGCAGCTCAAATAATTGTGGGCTTGGCTGTGCACTTAAAGGATAGTTTCCAGGCAACACAACATCTTCAAATATTCAGGCTATTTTGATGTGACCATGATTTGGGTTCTGTGCTCTTTTGAAGGCCATGTCTTAACTTTGTGTGGCTTTCAGTATTGGAAGCAATGAAAGAACCCAGGGGTTCTCAGCCTTCCTAATGTTGTGAGCTTTTAAACATAGTTTCTCAAGTTATGGTGACCCCCCTCAACTATAAAATTATTTCATTGCTACTTCATAATGATAGTATTGCAACTGTTATGGGTCTTAATATAAATATCTGATATGTGGGGTATCTGCCACCCCTGTGAAAGGGTCTTTCAATCTGCAATGGGCTTGTGACCCACAGGTTGAGAACCAGGGCAGAAACCTTGCAGAATGTATCATTGCCTCAGCAGTGTCCCTTTTGCTGTGACTCTGGTCCCTTCTCAGGTGATTGTTTAGTGCTACAGGTGTCGCCTGTGACCATAAATCCTGTGTGTTACAGATCACCATAAATCTGTGTATTACTGTTGAGTTATTTTGCACAAGACAGTACATTTCAGTCACTTGACATGTCAGGAATCTTGCTTTCCTGAAAGATACTTCTTAGAAACATGGATTTATAGCCTTAGGCACAGACAAGAGGTGAGACTGGGGAACTGATTATTGTTTTAAATTCCCTTAGTTTATAAAGCTGTGAGAAGGGGGTTGTGGCTGAAAAAAATTGAAAAGCCAATTTTCTGTTCCAACATGAAGAAACTCATTAGCTCCACACATTTGTAAATGCCTAGAAAGTCTCGGGGTTGAAAATTATCACATTGATTGCACATAATGGCCATTGTCATTTGTTTGTAGCTTTCCATTCTCCTCAGGAACACTGCTTTGCACACTCTAAAAGGGCTGTGACTTTTTGACCAAAAGACAAAACATACTATTAAATTGATATGAATTTCCCTATGGGTACTGAAGAGGGCAATGTGGAAATGACATTTGATAGCACAGTCCAGGAAACTGTGACATGTCTGCTATGCCCAGACAGGATGGGCAAAACACAGCAGACAAACTCATACAGTGGCTTTGAGAAAGCTTCGTCACACTTTAAACACACAGGAAAACAGCAAACCTCTACAAGGGACCAAAACCAATATTTTTCATCTTTAAGCTTTGTGAGCCAGTCCAACTACATAGAATAAAAGTAACAACAAATTACATTATATACATGCATATATATAGGAATAAGTGGTCTGCGCTAACTAACATGCTTTCTACAGAATGCAAGAGGCCATTCTGACTGTGAGTCATAGCTCTTAGATTCGTGTTCTAGGATATTCAGGGATTCTCTGTAGAAACAAATATATCTCACTCACTCCCCCCAAATATTTTGTTTTCCAATATTCCCTGTAATACTCTATATATGTCATACCTATAAAAACACATAGCTATGGTGCCTCCTTCCTTCCAGCACCTGAAACTAAGGCAATGACCTGTGTTCAGAGAGAAAAGTGTCTAGTGGCATTTTGTCATTTCTTATCTCTTAGGATTGATTGTCTATCAAGCCAAGAATATCATAAGTGACCAAGTCATTCAGGAGCAAAGACTAGGTCCTAACTTAACCTCTTCCAAAAGCTTAAGTGTCTGAGCTTTCAAGCCACGGCAAACTAAATAATCCAACAACAGATGAAGGCTAAAGCTTTTTGGGTACTAAGGAGACCCAAAGCAAACAGAGATGACTGTTGGTGCTGTGGCGAGGAGAGGTGGGTGGTTTACAGAAAGGAAAGGAAATAGGGGGTGTGGAATGTTTGGGTGAGCCATAAAATTCTTTCTACACCCTTGAGGCAAAGGTTCTAGTTCAGGGTTGAGGTTAATGGAGTTTGAGAAGATAACTCTTCCAAGACTGTAATGATCCTGTTTTTATGGGATGTTACACTTTGGATATTCTCTCTCTCTCTCTCTCTCTCTCTCTCTCTCTCTCTCTCTCTCTCTCTCTCTCCCCACCCCCTTTCCTTCCCCTCTCTCTTCCCCTCCCTGTAAGTCATCAAGTTTTGGAACAAACCTTTGTGCGTTAGATAATTGTGCTTGAGGTCTTCAATGTTTGGAAAATAATTTTAATAGCTATTGTCCTTTAGCATTCATTACCACACACCCAATTTATAGATAATGAAATTACTACAGACTGGTAGAGTAATTTGCCCAAGTGCAGGGCCATGATTTAACAGTGGGGCTGTCTGGATAAAAAGCCCACACTATTAATCATTACATTATACTGTTTCTAATTTATTTTTCCCTTACTTATTATTGGTAAGAATCAACAATCTCCAATCACAACTTTAGAGAATAAGTTTTGAATATATGATACTAAGTTTTAATTCTGATATTTTAAAGATAATATAAAATTCTCTATCCACTAATTACACTAGGTCTTAAATTGGATCCTGGATACTGACCTGCCAAACAAGGGATGAAAATTCAGGGCTTCACATCTTTATTTGAAAAGAAGAAGCAAAGGGGAAATTCAGAAAAAGAGATGAATTTAAGTTTAGTTGATTTCATTAACTACTTAAATGAATTAATTTGTTTCAAAGATGGTTTAGACAATGTATCTTAGAGCCAGCCCACTATTCAAAATTAAATAGAAAATGATAGTTTATGTAAGATACATGATAGTTAAGAAGGCATCATGGCCATGTATATATAATGACAATTTATGGAGGAGATGAAGCCTGGATTTTCCAGTTAAAGACACTTCCCTTCTGTGTCTTTACATGAGCTTTTCTGAATGTGTCTCAGTCAGATGCATGATTAGAGCTAGTAATGTGCAACACTAATGATTATGGACATGACATTATAATGAAGCAAAGGGTAGTTGGTTGGCCACATTGGCCTCAGTCAGCTTGGGTGGTTTTGTGTCTTTATTGTTTGATCAGCCACATATCCTGCTCACACACAGCTCTGAGGCTGTATCAGCTTCTGGCCACCATGCAGTTTATCTCCCCTGCCCCCCATGTCTATGCAGGGTACCTCATTTTGTGTATCACACCAAGCTAATCTTTTGCACCATCTTCACCTTCTTGAGGGTATTATTTTCTCCTTTCATCTTGTTGTGCATATCGCCCAAGCCCTAGCCTTGCAAATTTAACCGGTTCTGCCACTGATCACCTTATTCTTTGTGATGCTTTTCGTCTTGGGTAAATATCTCCTTCCTCTTTTTTCCCCCCCTTAGGTTTGATGTTTCTGTGTATACCAAGGCTTAAGTGCAGCACTGTTGCTTTCCCACTTTGGCCTCCACATCCCCACCCTGTAGGCTTGGTTAGTGGTCTCCTCCTTCTCCTCCTCCTCAGTCTCCCTTCTCCTTCTTACCATTGAATGTCAAAAGCCAAGGAGCCAGAAGCAGTAGAACATCTTAAGAAAGATGACTTCTCAGTGGGCCTTTGTTATTTGGGTACTTATCACCCCATCCCCCAACAATGCCAAAGGAAGGGAGTCTGAGGGAAAACAGTTCTCCCTGGGGCTTTGGCTTCCCTGCTTCTTCTTGTTTTGCCTCTGAGATTTGGCTTCCAGAAAAGTGCCCAGAACTCAGTAGCTTTTGAAATATTAGGCATATCCTAGGACCCAAAGCCTGGAGGAGTTAAACTGTCTGCAGATCATTAGACCACCCACCTGCAGTCCAGGCCAGGCCTGTCCAAACCCCACAGAATGCAGAGGCTGCCTCTCACTGTCTTTCTACACAGTTGCCCAGGAGACACTGTGTCTCTTTAGGACTACTGGGCTAGACAGGAATTTCACCTCTCTGGCCCTGTGGCTCTTGCAGGTGGGAGGGAAAGGAAAATTAAAATATAAATTCCATTGATAATGAATAAATCTTGGAACCTGGAAGGGAATGTGAGGCTTCGCATGCTTGAGCTTTTATTGTAATGTCCCCATGAAAACCTTCTATTCAGCAGTAGTAAGAGCAGAGGCAAAATAAAGAAGTGAAATTAGCTTCAGGTCTCATTTATGAGTCATGCAAGCAATGCACTCACATTTTTTTCCTATTTAAATTCATTTTTTTTTAATGAAAAAGTAATCACCTCCCACTTTACTCACTAAATGACTTTTGGATATTTTCAAAAGAGCAGGGATAATTGTGAAAAAGACTGATACTCTCAATGGCCTTTAAGAGAGCGGAGGCTGTGAGAGCGTGGTAGCACACTTCTAAGAGGCACCTCCAATACTCTTTGTGTCGGGCTCTCCCTGTGGATATGTTAGTCACCACTCTTGTCACTCCTGTAGAGATGCCACACCACATGGTTTATAGACCTCAGGGACTGCTTCAAGGAAATAGCATAGGCCAAGTGCTTTATAAATAATGCATATTTGTTCTTACAGTTCTGAAACCTGGATACCCAAGGTCATGTTGCTAGAAGACTTCAGTGACTGTGGAAAACCACCTTTCTGATTCTCCTGAGCCTTTTCTCACTGGCTCTGTACATGGACAGAAGAAGGTAAAGAAGCTCCCATAGGTTATCAGGGGCTGGTGACGCGCGCGCGCGCGCGCGCGCGCGCGTGTGTGTGTGTGTGTGTGTGTGCGCGCACACGCGCCCACTCTGTAGTTAATGGCAAATGGGGTTTTGCAGATATGTTGAAGATTGCTAATGATTTGCCTTTAAGATAGAGATTGCTGGGTGGTCCGGTCTAATTACACAATCCTGTTTGAGAGTACATCGTTTTCTCTGGCTGGTGACAGAGAGGAAGTCAGACAGATTCCAGGCATAAGAATGACTTGGCTCTTCACTCCTGGTGTGGGAACAGGGGAGGAATGGGAACAGCTTCTAGAATGTGAGAATCCCCTCAGTTTATAGCCAACCATGAACTGGACCTGCCAGCAATCCCAGTGAGCGTGGAAGCAGATTTCCCCCTCACAGACTCGAGGTGTGAGTTCAGCTCAGTTCACATATTGACTTTTGCCTGAGCAGAGTAGCCAGCCAAGCCAACAAGGACTTCAGACCTGAAAAAAAATCTGAGCTAACATCAGGTGTAGTTTTTAGGTCATTAAATTTGTGCTTTTTTAAAAAAATATAGCAATAGAGAACTACCATAAGAGAGGGTAAGGGGAGACCAGAGACACTCAGAGTGATGCAATTCTGCAACAAACTCCATCCTTGCCATTGGAGTGGAATCTTAGAGTGGGGGCAGGGGGCGGGGTATACTCAGGCAAATGTATAAATCCTGGCTAGGTTGTTCATACATTATTTTAGAGTCATATCCTATCTGTTGACTTTAAGTCGGATCTACTTCCCCATTCCAAACGTACTTTGGCAGGGGACTGGGAGATGGGAAACATCTCTGGCCAGGCTAGCCCCCCTCAGTAACATCACATACACCTGTTTGTCTCCTTATTTTCCACTCTGTCCAGCTTCATTTCAGGGCATGAGGGATTTGAGACTGCACTATCTTAGACATCCACTCTTGCCACAACATTAGCCAACCCCGATTGGTACCATAACTGTCACTAAGCATGTTGCCAAGCTACCTAGCAGCACATGGTCCCATTGAGACTGAAGACGGAGTCCAAAGAACAGAGCAACTTAGTGGGATGCTGAAGTCCATGGTCAGGCGTCCCAACAGAGAAACTGCAGGAGTTACAATAACAGCACAAACCAGGAGTGTGCTGGCTGGTGCTATTTCAACTTGATACAGGCTAGAAAAATCTGCTCGGAAGAAGCCTCAATTGAGAAAATACCTCCTTAAGATCATAGGCTAGCCTGTACAGCATGTTCTTAACTAGTGATTGACATGGGAGAGCCCAGCCCATGTGGGTGGGGCCATCCCTGGGCAGATGGACTTTGGTTTTATAAGAAAGCAGGCTGAGCAAGCCATGGGGACCAAGCCAGTAAGCAGCATCCCTCCACGCCCTCTGCATCAGCTCCTGCCTCCAGGTTCCTGACACATTTAAATTCCTGTCCTGACTCCCTTTAATGATGAACCTTGACACGAAAACATAAACCCAAATAAACTCTTTCCTCCCCAGCTTGATTTTCAGCGGTAGAAACCCCAACTAAAACACAGGAGCTAGCAGACAGTGTCATGGATAGATTGGCCCAACTGCATTTTATAGACAGAGTCATACATGCTTTGTAAGCCTATCCTTTTGAATAGCAGAATTAGTTTTTCTCTTCTTGTGTGGAGCATCCCTCCAGCATCGACAGTATCACTTTCTCCTTACTTCTTAAAAAGTCTCTTAGCTGCCCCTGGTACAGTTTCTACTGTGTTTCTGGCTTATTCTGACTCAGTCCTAGTACAAGAGGGAACCACGATATTGTAAATCAAACTATAAAGATTCCTGGCTCACAGTTCTTAGAGGTTAGGGGTCAGAGGTGCCAGCATGGTTCTCACCAGTGCTTTCCTGCAGCCTACAGACTGCCAATGCCTCAGTTTGTTCTCTCGTGATGGAAAGACAGTGAGCTATAAATAGCTCATGAGACTTGCTTATAGGGGTGAAGATCTCAGGGCTCCACCCTTATGGCCCAATTGCCTCCCAGAGGCCTTACACGACAGAGATTAAGCTTCAACATGACTGCTGAGGTCATGCTAACGTTCTGTCCCTACCATCTTCTCCTTTTGAGGTTCCTCCACCTTCATGCACCCTGCAAGTCTGTGCTCTGTAACGGCTTTCCTGTTGGCTGCATCCAGGCTACTTCTTACACTTGTGTTGTTTGGGCTGACCATTGTGCGTATCAATGACTTGTAAATCCAGTCGTACTCAGGGAGTTCTAAAGATGTACAGTGTGGCCATGCCCTGAACACTGTACTTGGCGTGTCCAATTGGTACCTCACATTCCACAAGTCCATTCTTCAAGTTCCAATCTTTCATTCTGGTCTCTTCTCTCATTTAATGATAACATGAGATACCAAAGATTAAGCACGAAGCTACAGACCGTAGATCCCGGATTCTCACTCTCACACTCTGAGCGCCAAGTTACTTAGGTTAACAATCAATAGTTAACATTTAATGAGGAGCCATCAACCAACTAGTTCTTGCCTTTAGGCAAAAGAAATACAGGCAGAAAGGGGGAAGATCCAGTGTCAGGGGTGTGAGCAAGCAGCTTCCTTGATCTTATCTTCACGCCAATAGGGGCAGAGCTCTCCCTGGGCTTGAGCAAGGCAGAGCCTGGCATTGACAGGATAATCCTCTTCAAAAAAATTCTCTCAAATTAACTATTGGCGCTTGTGATTCTCTCTAAGTTGTAAACACTTAGTCTTCTGAGGAGCCAAATCCAAATCCTGATGGTTTTCTTACAGGCACAGCCAAGTCCCCAGCAGTTTCAACTTCCTAAGAAGATGCCAAGATTTCCTGGAACAAACGACCCCCAGACAGCCCTTTTCCCATTTCCCCCTACCTCTGCTGGTTTCTATCTTTCACACAAGCCAGAAATATAATTCACACACACCTCTTGTTACTATTCCATTTAATTATAATATAATCCTACATATGCAAACATGAAAACAGCAATCATGTCTTATTCCAACTCCTAATTGCATGTAGCAATCATGTGCTTTCGCTAAATTATTTCCATCAAGCACACATCGTGCCATCATTCAGAGCATGCCAAAGACCCACCTGCACGCTGCTGTATCCCCACCCCCACCAGCGAAGCCAAGCCAAGTTGGGCTTGCTCTAAATGGTGGAGTGGAACCTCCCCCGTGAGCATGTCCCCCACCTCTCGCTCTCCTTCACTCCCTCCCTTCCTCCATCCCTCCCTCCTTCCCTCCTTCTTACATTCTGAGCTCATGTGAATTCAGCTGCCCACCTTGCAGCTGCGAGGGAGGAGTGAATAGGGCTCCCCTGCTTTCTTTTGTGTCTTGGGATAAGCTCAGTTGTACATAGTGAGCCAATCCTCTTCCTCTGATGCAAACATATTTATTTCTGCTCCTCACAGGCAGAACTCTTACTGACCTCTTTTTCTTTAATGACACCATAAACTAGTCCTAATATGGCTACTATGACTCACTCTGAAATATTCCCCCACAGGGTCGTGTACTGACTACTTGGTCCCAGGCAGTGGCAATTTTATTTTTCTTGTTTGACTTTTTGAGACATGGTTTCTCTGTGTAGTCCTGGCTGTCCTGGTCTCACTTTGTAGACCAGGCTGGCCTCGAACTCACAGAGATCTGCCTGCCTCTGCCTCCCGAGTGCTGGGATTAAAAGCATGTGCCATTACCTCCCAGCTGGAGATGGTAGAATCTTTAGGAGATGGGACCTAGATGGCCATAATGGCTCACTGAGGGAAAACCCTTGAATGGGAAATCTTGGCCCTGGGTGCCTGTCGTGCCTTCTCTTTCCTGGCCACCATGAAGAAAAGAAGCTCCTGGCTCACATGCTCCTATCACCACGATGCCCTGTTTAATCGTGTGGAGCCATGTGGACTGGGTGATCTGAAACCAGGAGCCAAAATAAACCTTTCCCCTTTTTAAGTTATTTAAGTCTAATATTTTGGTCCTAGCTTTGTGAAAGCAGCAAGGGCCGGTTTTTCTCAGAGCCTGGGAGCCCTTCTGCTATTGTTGGACCTCAGAACCTTCGTTTGAACCCCTGACTTGCACAGCAGGCCCCTGGGCCTGTTTGCTGCTATATTTCAGTTATGGACAGAGAGGGGAGAGAGGAAGAAGAAGAGAGAATCTATCCCTTGCCCTAGAGGCTGAAAAGCCCTAACCCAAGCTGCCTGAGAGTGGCAAGATCATGGAAGGTGACAGTGTGGCTTATTTTAAGGCTGACACCCACAGAGCCCCAGGGGCTGCTGTGCAAGTCAGGAGCGCAAAGGCCAGAGAACAGAAGGTTCTGAGGTTGTTGCAAACAAAAGGCAGAGTCAGAGAGGGAAAGAGAGTAGTGTTCCTTTTCCTTTGTTCGTTCTGAACCTCATTCCTCACATGAGGAATAATGTATTTCCACATTACATATATTAAAAAAGAAATTATGATGCACAAGATGGTGGATTAATGAGCATCAAGACTACCAAGGTATGAAGGGTTTTTTTTTCCTGCTGTTTTGTGCTCTTGGATACATTCCAAACTAGGCATTGACAAGGCACTGCCAAAACGGGCCATCTCGCTAGGCCTTTCCTTCTTCTTTTTTCCAAGGATGTTATCAGTCATGCTCTCCCAAGGCTCATGGGCTATTTGCAAGGTAGAGGAGGCCCTGATGTCTGAGGCTGGATTACCTTCTGCTGCCAGAAGCAGGAAGGAACCCAAGGAGGATGTATCCTTGCAAGGCTCTCTGTGCTTGGAAAAGAGCCCCCGGAGAACACTGAGCACTTGAAAACAACCAGCAGGACTTGACCATTTAAAACAAAACCCCTCCGCTGCATTCCAGGAGTGCAGAGACAGGCGCGGGGCGGCTCTGTGTAACCGAGCGAGGTCACTCCTCTGGGACTATTTGGTGGAATTAAAGAGAAATAGCATTTAAGGAGCGGGCCGTGTCTGAACAACAACAGCTGGGACTTTCTTTTCGTTTTGTTTTGTTTTGTTTTTTCCTAGGGCTGAGCTCTCTGCTCCCTCAGCTTAAATGCAAAGATAAATCAAGTCAGACAAAATGGAATCTATTTTCCAACTGTCTCGGTGTGGCCAGCAGCCAATCTGCCTGGGCTGCGTGGTGGATTGCACCCGACTTTCGCGGAGAGATGGGCCGGGCTGCATGTTCTGTGTTTTCGCAAGTGTTGTGTGTTAGTCATGTTAGCTGGGAAAGGCTTGGGAGTTCAAAGGGAAGAAACAATGGTCTTAATGCTCAGCATTAAGCTCAACCTTAAATGCTCAGCAGCTACAAAGAGATATGGAACCACTTCTCGTTTCATTTCCCTGATTTGTAAAGTAAAGCGGCGATAGCAATAATAATTATTATTATGCTCCTGAAAGACGCTTTCTTTTTATGACTCAGGCCCCGTCATTTTTTTTTCCTGAAGTTTCTCCCTCCAACCATATCTCTACTCTGACAAATCACTGGTTTTGAATTCCTTCTCCAGCCCTAGTGTTTACTGTTTGTGCTCTTCAATTACAGGGTAGGGATTATGCAAGTAAGAACCTTCTATTTCTTTATTCACAAACACATATCCAGTGTTTATTGGTGGGGCATACAGTGCAGCAGCAGAGGGCTGGGACTATGTAGATAACATATTAACAATGAATCAGCGTCCATCAAAGGAACATGGCCCACCTACTACCAAAGGCTGGTGTGCTCCAGAAAATGAGAGTGCTAATGGCCACACGTTCGGTTCACTTGACCAGAGCAGGGCAAAGTATGGGCACAGCCAGGAGGTGGAGAGGGAAGCACACGCACAACAAATGCACAGCAAGACTTCCAACATTATTTTGGGGGAAACTGGGGAGTCTGGATGTTTTAGGGTACAGGAGGGACTTGATAATAATCAGGCTACCTCTGGATGCTGTGTGGCCAACTGTGTAAAGAAAGGGCTAGCAGAAGCAGTACGGACTGACGAGATCAGAACAGTAATCAAAGGAAGAAAGAAAGGTCTTCTGAATGGGGCAGCCAGCAGGCTCTGTGGGATCAGATTCTACTCAAGATAAATTGGAAGGGACAAGAGCTACAGTCTCCTGAGTGGCTTGACGTTCACTGGGTAGAAAGAGATGATTAAGGATGTCTTTCAGGCTGAGACTGAGCCACTGGGAGCAGATGTGGAGCCTGGGGAGAGGGA
The DNA here is from genome assembly GCF_964271855.1 of Acomys minous. Lineage (NCBI taxonomy): Eukaryota > Metazoa > Chordata > Mammalia > Rodentia > Muridae > Acomys > Acomys minous. The sequence continues at coordinate 45,474,605 of NC_140489.1, forward strand.
AAGGTGGACATGGATGAGAAGCCTGCCTTTGGATGTATGAGCTTTTTGAGATAAGCCTTAGAAATCATAGTAGAAATGTTGAATATATTAGCGTAACTGACTCAGAAGTCCAAAGGAAGACAGACAAACTGAAAATTACAAGTTTAGCCACTATTTCCAAATGTAGGACATTTAAAATAAGCTTGTTCAACTTTGTATTTTTAGTGCCTGGTAGAGTTAGTCACTCAACAAGTACTTGTTTCATAAGTGAATGTTACAAGACTCCAGTAAAATAATGGGAATGAAAATATTTTTTCCCCAAATTAGAAATCCCTTTTCACATAAAAGATTACAGTCACGTAAAAGATTACAGACAACATTCTCATCCAATTGTCTGATAAACAGAAAACTTTTGAATGGACCATAGAGAGGGCAAGAATTTACCAAGTCAAATCAGAAATCTTGCTTCCAACAGAAACAAACCCCAGATGTTTTCTCTCGTCCTCTCCCCTTTTATATTTACAGTTGATACTATTTAATAATGCAATTAAGAGCTTAAAAACTCTAGGGAAACTAAATGTAAATAAATTGTAACAATGTTCCTAATAATACCACTTCAATTTGTCAAGTGGCCTTTCCTTGTGACTTTTCATGGTTTCAGAAGGACTACCTTTTCAAATCCCAAGTCTAATATAATGCAGGCTTCTAGTGAACTCATATCTATAAATTCAACTGGCATTATTTTACATCTACTAATACAGCCCTGTCTTCCATCTGTTTGTCTCTCAAGTCTAGTCTGGTACTTTGATTTTTGAAGTCATTTGATGAATCTTGTTGAGGAAGCTAAATATTAGTTCCGGACCTAAGATATCACTGTAGGAAAATTCTCTGCACTTTTGAAACAAACACATAATAGGAAGTGTAAGGCACAGGTTATATTTCCCCCCTACTGATTACTGGACATTAAAGGTGTGTGTTCAGTCTCTGAGAGCTGGGTATTATACAGAGACAACCTTTTTCTTGACAACCAGGAAAAACAAGAAAGACTTATACTTTGAATGAGATTCATGTGTCAAATGCTTGGTCCCCTACCCAGGTGGTAGTGATAGTTTGAGAGAAACTTTAAGTAGGAAGGTTTACAACCATAAACCCCTGAATCATAATCATGACCTGCCTGCAAGATGCACTAGTGCAATAGTGGCACAAAGCTTGTGGGAGTAACCGACCACTATCTGACTGGATTTAAAGACCACTCCATGAGATGGAACCCATCACCAACCCTGCTTAGGTGGCCAAGCGCCTGAGACCGGATAGGCCAGGGACCTAGGGGAAAAACAAACACCACTGTTCTTCTAAGAGACTATTGCAACAGAATTATGTCTGACAACCTACTCCTATACTCATTGATCGGTGCCTTGCTCAGCCACTATCAGAGAAGCTTCCTGCAGCAGGTGAAAACCAATGCAGAGATGCACAGACAGACTATGTGCAAATAGTGCGAGAACACTGAACACTCAGTTCTAAATGAGATATCACCATCAAATCCTTCCCTTCAGGGCTCAGGGAACCCTGTAGAAAAGGAGGCTGAAAGATCGTATGAGCCAGAGCAGATGGAGGGACACCAAGGAAATGAGGTCTTCTAACACAGCAGGACGGACTCCTATATGAGTTCACAGAGACTGTGGCAGCATGTACAAAGCCTGCACAGGTCTGGGCCACATGGGGCCCCGGCACTGACAAAAGTGGACGTGAGTCCCCATTCTTAACCCAGAATCTTCAATTGATGACCACTACAAATGAGAATTTAGTTTTCCCCCATCAGAGTCTCACTGGGGATAGAAACTACTCTTAGAGTGGCACCACGCCCAGCAGTAGATGGCCAACACAAAGTGAACTCAATGGCATCTTTAGAAAGTCTTTGTCTCATAAATGTTGTGTCAGGTTTTTTTTTTTTAACCTTATAGGTCCTGTGTATACAAATGATGGCTTCTGAATTTGTGTTTTTATGGGATTCCTATGTGTGAAAACTTGTGTCCATATATATTTCTTGTGCTTTTTCTCCTGTTTATTTGTTTTGTCCTAGTCCAGTTTGTTTGTTTTGTTTTATCTTATTTTATTGTTATTCTTTAGATGCCGGTTTGTTTTCTAAGGAGAGACTGAAAGCCTGTGGATTCAGATGTGGGGTTGTGCAGAGGATCTCAGAGGAGTTGAGGGAGGGGAAGCCATAATCAGAATATATTGAATGAAAAAAAATCTATTTTCAGTAGAGGACAAATAGAAAAAGAAAGAAAAAGGAGGGTTCCTTGGAGGTGTAGGTCACTGGAGGCATAATCTGAAGGGTCCTCCCTGTCTCTGCTTCTTGTCTACCATCCATGAGCTCTGCTACCGTGTTCTGCCTCACCACAGACCCAGAGACAAGGGCCAAAGTCCTATGGTTCAACCCCTCTGACACTATGGGCTAAGCTAAATCTCCTGTCCTTAATTATTTATAACAGGTGTTTTGTCATTGTGATGCAAAAATATGAGTAATACAAGGGGGTAAGTGGTGAGTACCCGAGTGCATAGACTGTGGGTGGATGGGGAAGATGGATGGAGGGAAAGAGAAACATGGTACCAGGGTATAGAGCCATGAGAAAGCAAAGGGGGAAATGGGAAGAGTCAATAGAATAAGAATAATCTTTTTAATAATATACTAGCACGAATGCTGTCCATATTGGAAATTGAATTTTTATGCTTGCTCATATAATGTGCATTAGCTAATTTGAAATGGACCGTAGATGTAAAATTGAGAGCCAATTTGTAAAATGTCTAGAGGAAATTACAGAAGAAATGATTTTTACTTAGACTTAGTAAAGAATCCTTGTATAGAAACCAAAACCATGAATCAGAAAAGGAGGAAACATTATCAAAGTTAAAATACTTTTCTATTTAAAGAAAAAAAAAGCTAGCCCAGTGATGTGGCGCACGCCTGTAACCTCAGCACTCAGGGAGGCAGAGGCAAGCAAATCTCTGTGAGTTTGGGGCCAGCTTGGTCTACAAAGAGTGTCCAGGACAGCCAAGACTACACAGAAAAACCTCAACTTAAAAAACAACAAACAAACAAACAAAAAATGCTAAGAAAGTGAAAATGTCACACCAAAAACTGCGAAGAACATACTTGGAAATATATATATGATAAAGAGCTTCTGGTAAAAGAAAGAAAGCTCACAATTCAAGAATGCTAAAATTGAGGGAGGGGAAGATGTGAAATTATTCCTCAGCCAAGATGTAAAACTGAAAAATAAGCACAGAAAAAGTACACCGCCACCAGGTACCAGGGAAATACAAATTAAAGCCATGATAGAATCCTGTCCCACACCCAACAGAGTGGCTCAGGTATGACAAAACAATGAACAACAACATACTTTCTGGCCAGGAAGGAATAATGAGGACCATATTCACCCTTCCTGCCAAGAGCTACTAGATAACTGAGCGAATTATATGAAATGATAATTTCCAGACATTGGACAACGGTCGACGCAGAGCTGGGGTCCCTGAGAACTGGACAGGACTCATGGGGCTCCAGGGAGTCAGTACAGGAGGAGTGGCCACAGGGAACCCAGCAATATTTCAAATTGGAGAGGAAGGAACTGGAATGTCAGAAAGAGAAGGTCAAAGTGTCTAGAATTTGTGGCTTGGGATCCTTATAATGACATCACAGAGAAGCACAAATTGGGGAAGTTGGCAGAAAGAGCCACCTGAGATGTGTGATGGGTAAGGATGGGCTTTTCTTTTCTTTGTTTTAAAGGTTCTATGAGTAGCCAGGTTTATTATTAATCTCCCACTGACAGGCATAAAAACCCAACAGCCCCCCTTCCCTAATAAGCAAGTTGAAAAGCATTTAACAAAAGCACAGCCCACAATAGGGAGTCAGGAATCCTGTGACCTGCCATCTCTGCTTTGGTAGCCAGAAGGGAGTTTGAGGCTCTCCAAGGCATCCAAAGCATCAGGGAGCCCGATGCCATCATTTTGGGAGGAGAGGACTGCCGGTCGAGCTCCGTCTTTCTGAACTGGATGTACAAGAGGGTTAATCTAGTACGGCTACTCACTTCAGGATGCGTCAAAGAAAAATGCCTCATCTTCGATCCGTTGTCCTTGCAAAACTGTTTGAACTTCATCATGTTCCTTCGATAAAGGAACCAAACCTTAATTTGTTGGTTTCTTTTTTTTTTCTCAGTGGCAGTCTATCGGCCAGCTCCTCCATAGTCTTCTCACTAGGCCTCTGGTTCAAAGTGTTTTTTTTAAGGGCCTCTGCTTACAGGTTAAGCCAGGGTGTTGATCCCAGTAGGCCAATCTCAGAGCTGTCTCCATTAGAGTTACTTCCGTCTTCGCTGCAGCTCGCTTGACTCCGGTTCGTCAGTTTCAGGATGGGCTTTTCAATGAGAGGGACCTGTGTGAAGTTAGAGAAAGAATCTGGGATGTACGTGTGTACAAAGCGTATTTAGAGCTCTCACACCAGGCAGGAAATGGTTAACGTTTCAATGACCACAGGAGAAAAGCCTTATTTCAGAAGCCTCAGTAATGGGGCATTCGCTGTACTGTAAGATGTAAGATCACAGGACGATGCTGTGAACGTAGTAAAACACATGTGCTCTGACCAGTTTCCGCTGTCAACTTGACAACTTAGAGTCACCTGGGGAGAGAATCTTAATAACAAATTATCTACAGGAGGTTGGCCTGTGGGCAAGTCCGGGGGTTGGGATCTTGGCTTTTAACTGATGGAGGAAGACCAGGCCCACTGTGGGTTGTACCATTCCCTAGGCAGGGGATCCTGAACAGCATAAAAGAGGAAGAAGCTATGGAAGAGGAGCAAGCGAGGATTCCTCACACTTATTCTCGCTCTGCTTTTGCCTGTGGATGTGACGTGTAAGTTCCTACATGACTCCCCGGCCATAATGGATTGTAACTGGAATTGTAAGCTAAATAAACACTTTCTTCTTTAAGTTGCATTTTGTCAGGGTATTTGTTATAGCAACAGAAAAAAATGAAGCTAAGACAGCATCCTATTTATTGCAAATAATTTTAATACATACTAGGAAAAAAGACACGATACTACTTAAAGAAAAGTTAAATAAAAATCAAGCAGCCAAAATGCTGCAACTCAGAATCTATACCATCCAGCCTAAAATTACCAAGCATGCCAGCAAGTTGGAAAGATAATTATCTAAGTAAAAGAAAATCCAGTCAATGAAACTGGCTGCATGGAGGATTTAAAAAATGATGGAACTACTAAGGAAGTAACTGCTGTAGAGTTAGGGAGATGCTAGGCAAGGGTGAAGGCCAGAATTCAGATCTCCAGAACCCACATAAAAGCTGGGTGGGCAGTGGGGCTCCCCTGAAATCCTCAGCACACAAAGGACAGTGACAGGGGACCCCCAAAGCAATCAGGCAAGCCAGACAAACCAAATGGTAAGCTCTGGGTTCAGTGACTGATCCTGCCTCAGTTTATCAGGTAGAGAGCCATTGAGTAAGGCACCTGGTGTCAGCTGGGGACCTCTGCATGCTCATGGACACACACCTACATGTGTGCACGTTCTTTTAGTTCTTTGAGTATTTTTTAAGCTTTCTGTTCTCTACTCTGTCTAGAAAACAGTTCCTTATCAAGGGCAGATTATTTTGGTTCATATGTTTTCTTTTTTTAAATAAATCACTTTTTCCCATTTCTTCTTAATTTTTGTGATTTAAAAAAATTTATTGTTTAAATCAAATGTTCTCTCTTTTCCAATTATTTTATTTCGTGTACATGTGTGTCTTGGTGAAGGTTCAAATGCACACCCTCATGTGAGCTCAGGTCATGGCCTACAAATGGAGTTCAGAGGACACCTTGTAGAAGGCAGTCTGGGCCGGCTAGTTTTATGTCTACTTGACACCAGCTTTGGTCATCTGAGGGGAGAAGACCTCAACTGATAGATTGTCTTCATAAGATTGGGATGTAGATGTATTCTTAAAAGCAATGCACATGTTCCCAGCCCGTTGTGGGTGGTGCTACCCTCTGGCTGGTGGTCCTGGGTTGTATAAGGCAGCAGGCTGAGGAAGCCATGAGGAGCAGTCTTGTAAGCAGCACCCCTCCGTGGCCTCTGCATCAGCTCCTGCCTCCAGGTTCCTGCTGTGTTTGAGTTCTTGCCCAGCTTCCTTCAATGGTGAAGCACGATGTGGAAGTGTAAGTAAAATAAACCCTCCCCTCCCCCCAGGTTTCTTTGATCAATGTGCCTTATCACAGCAATAGAACCCCTAATGAAGATGAGGTACCAGGACAGAACACAGGTCACCAAGCACCAGTTACCCTGTGAGCCATCTCGCCAGCCTCCAAAGGATGCACTTTAACTATAGATGCACAACTAAACACCAAGTCAGAGAATAAAAGAAAAAAAAACACAAATTGCTAATGTCAAGGTTAATAAGGGAGCCGTGTCTATAAACTCTGCTCATTGGCAGCAAACTACATCTACTGTGTTCGAACCGAAGGCCTACAGCTGTGGAACGTTTATTCAGAGTGGCTGCCATAAGTCACAGATTGTGTCAGACAGACCCTGTGCACTTCCTATAGGCCTCTGTAGAGGTGGTTTGGGGTTATGTTTTTCAGGTGAGAAGACTGAGGCTAATAGAGGACAAGTGATCTGCCTCAAATCACACAGCTCGTTAGCAACAAAACCCTTGGCATCTACTGTACTTGCTGCCCCATGAGCCTCTGGCCTCTCATAACAGACTCACCGAAATGAATCTAAATGCATCTAGTATTTTTATCAGAAGAATTTTTTTTTTAATTATAGCTTGAAAATCTTGAAGGAAGAGTGAAAAAGCCTTCTCACAGAATCGCTGCTGCAGTTGCCATGGCAACCTGAAAGGAGATTACATACACATCGGTTTTTACAACTCCATCTTTTAATAGGTGCAAAATATAACCACAGGCTGCTGCTGATTCCTGGTAGAGATCTCCCAGGGAAAAAAATCTATCTAATCAAAAAAAAAAAATCTCATCAGCTTCTATAGTACAAAAATCCCAATTTGCAGAGTAAGCAGAAGTCTCTCAGGCAGGGCGGATAACAGTTCCTTCTTTCTGACATTCTGCCTACTAGGACAAGAACCAAGAGAAGAAAAATTAAAGTAATACTGGAAGGAAAGACACTAAGACATGGTGTGTTTGATTCCTACATCATGGGGCTAATCAAGAAGCTGTGGGAAGGGAGCCATGAACTTAGGGCTCTGGTGATGTTACTGGGAGAGCAGTGAACGGCCCCACCCCTGGCGGCGGAGGCAGTCCACCTCATTTGCTGTGAAATAAAAAAACCACAGCTGCAGGGGCTTTAGCTCTCCTGGTGGTACCCACGGTACAGCCACTGTCAACCTAACGCTCTCTGTCACAGTGATATGGAATTCAGAAATCCAATGAGGTTACGAATCTGTTGGAAAAGATGAACATCCTTGTGCGTCTAACATTAGACCCTTTAGTGTATCTCTCTGAAAGCAGCTTTGAAAAGTTATACATACTGAAACAGTAATAATAAGGAAAGCAAAACATGATTTGATGGGTTTTTAAGGTGACTTCTGACTTCGATTAGTTAGTGGAAATAACTACATTGGCTTATTGATTAGGATTGGGCCTGACTGACGATGATAAAAATCACGATGTAAAAACAGCTTAAACAATGTGGAATTTTTCTTCTCCTGGAAAAGTCTGCAGAGTCCTTTAGCAGGTCTACCATCAGGAGAGATCCAGGCTCCCTGGTGTTTTGCTCCACCACTCTCAGCATGTGGCTTCTAACACCTGATCCCAAGTGGCTGCCTATGCTGCAGCCCATGTATCCATGGTAAAATCAGAAGAGTCGAGAACTCAGTAAAGAAGGAAACCCTTTACCCGTGGAAGGACACTGATCTAAAGTTCTGTGCTCTTATGCATGCATTCCACTGGCCATGTTCTATGTGGTGCGCTCTGTCTTTGTGCCTTTGGCAAGAAAGACCCACACGCTCTTTAGAAATAACCAGAGATGTGCTTCTTGGAACAGACCGGAGTCATGGGTTCAGGCTTGGTTGATTCATTCATTTGTTCATATATTTATTAAGGGTATATTTATGGGAAACTACATGTGGGAGGGGGGTACATGTGTGAGTACAGCCAAAGGTTAATAAGAAGTCTTACTACTCAGAAGCTCTCCATCTTTTTTTTTTTTTGACAGGGTCTCTCATTGGCCTAGAGCTTGAACAGTCGTCTAGACTGGCTGGCCAGAGAGTCCCAAGGATCTTCTTTCCCAGTGCTGGGATTATAAGCACAAGGCACCACCATGCATGGTTTTGTAAAATGTAGGTTCTAGAATCAACTTCAGATCATACTAGAGTGGCAAGTCCTTTGCCTTCTAAGCCATCTCACCAGCACCTCAAGCTGTAATCACTAGTCAGTTGGTAAACATCAGGCTTCATTTTACTCATTCGCTCACTCACTCACTCACTCATCATGTGCATGTGTGTTCCTGCATGAATTTATATACACCACAAACATGCAGGTGCCCACAGATGCCAGAAGGGGGCAGTGGATCCCCTGCAGCTGGCCTCCTTGTTGCCTGTGATGTACGTGCTGGGACCGGAAGCATTCTTAATCCTTGAGACAGCTCTTCAGTCCTGCATCAGGGTTTCTGTGAGATTCTGGAAACAAAGAAAGCCCATAACAACACATATGTCAATACAACGTGGAACAAATTTCATAAGGTAAAAACTACCTAAGGTTTTCAATTGCAAGGGAAAGTCTTCAAGGATGCCATCATAAAGAAAATAACATGTCACTTAGATCCTTAAAAAAAAAAAAAAAAGGACTTCTATAAGAGGTGTCTGAGAATGGGAGAAGAGCAAAAAGCTGCTGGTGCATGTTGTAAAATGGAGGAGGCGTTCCAGGCAGAAGGATAAACAAATGCAAGTGCAACAAACCATGGGCGAGCACAGCACACCGGGAGCACTTGGCAGCTCCATAAGGCTTGGCATGGAGATCGGAGATGGAAGAAAAGGGCCAGGGAGAAATGACGCTGGGTGAGACAGGAACACAGGCAGAGTCCCCACAATAAAGGGCAGTGTAGACAGCCTGGAACCCTTGTCCATTGCTCTACACACACTGGGGTACTGGAAGAGGGGAGGAATAGAGAAGGGCTCCAGGAGACTGGGTTTTGAAATACGAATCTGGAAGGCATGCGCAAATGTGCAAGGCAGATGGGAGGCCCAGCTGAAAGCGGGGGAGCTGTTCATTTGTCAAGCATTTTCTGAGCTCCAACTCTGCCAGGCCCTGTGTGCAGTGTGGTAAAGGCATCAGATCACACAGCCACAGGGACAGTCCAGGAGCTGCAGGAAAGAGACACACGAGCAGGTGTTAACAGCGTTCCAAGCTGTATAAGAAGGGAAGGAGGGGAGTGGCCACAGAGGGCGGTGAAGACAGTACCTGGCTCTGCTGCAAGGGGATCCGAAACTCTGCAGAGGAAAGTGAGCGTTGCTTTAGCGAGAGCCAAGATGAATTATGACAGAGGGTCAAGAGCTGCCAACTGCATTGCTGGAGTCTATGGTACCCATAGACAAAGGGAAACACAAGGAAACTTTGTGTATCTGAGGCTCAAGCTACAAGTGCAGGCAGCGAAAAATCAGTCCCAGATCGGAACAGAAGGAACCGCAGGATCAGACGCGGTTAGATGGGTCACCAGGCAGATGAGAGGGTGGGCAAGCAAGTTAGCAAGCTGTGGGTGTCTGCTTGCTCCGGTTCTCACCCAGCACACGCCCTTGCCCACTCTCTTTTATCACCCAGGGACCTCTGTTGCCCTCAGACTGCCAGTTGGAGTCAACTAATTGGAAAAAAAACAGAAGAAGATGGATGAGCGGGAGGAGCGATGTGCTGGTCAGTCTTGCTTGGTTTTCCATGTCCCTGTCTGTGCTGTTACCATAGCTTCATTCACACTCACACTGGACGGCCTAAGCCTTACAGGGCTCTTGTGCTGTTTCCTTCTCCTGAGCTCTCACTTTCTTGCACTGTTCTGGATCTCTCCGAAGCACTCCATGCCCTTTCCATTTAGGAGCCGCGCTGGCAAGAGAAAGCGGCGAGCTACAGGGTACTGCAGCACCCTGGCCGCTTCCCTTCATCCTATCGCGGTGCTCTCAGGTCACAGTCCTTGATTACATTCTCAAGTCAGCCAAAAGCAAAAAAGCCAAACTGTTTGGTGCCAGGACCCTGACTAATATAATGACTGAACACCACCCCTGCTTAAATCCCATTTCTTCACAAATTTTGCAGCTTTCATGGTGTAAATGTTCCTCAAGGAATGACTGCATCTCTGAGATAGTTCATAAAATTCTCACCACTCTCATCCAGCTGGTCAAAGTAGCGACCTGATGGGCTCAGAACTTGGAAGATTAAAAACAAAACAAACAAACAAACAAAAAAAAAAAAGCAAAATTCTTGCTCCTAACAGTTTACAAGCTAGCTGGGGGAGATAAGCTTATTAATGCATAGCTAACAAAAGAGACCCACTGGACTGATCTTTGGCCTGCTTCCTGGCATTGGAGGTTAGCAAGTATTCAAAGTTGAAAAAGCCCACTGGTTGTAAGGCCAGAGTCCAAAAGGAGGGAATCTATATATCATTTCTGACCCAACCAGGGTGGATCACAGGACGAGCGTGGCTTCCTAGGGTCCATTGCGTTGCTTTCAGAGAATGGGCAACCAGATGAGCAACAGAAGGCACCTCTGAGAGCATCACCACAGATGCCTGTAGTTCTGAGCCAGTTATTCTTTATCTGAATAATTTCCTAAGGCAGATCGTGATGTATGGAGAAGGGCTGCCCGAAAGACACTCTTACCAAGTTGGGTGCTATTTTAGTAGAGAAGGAATATTAACACATTTACAATTCAGTTGTCTTTCTTTTAGACAAATGATACATTCCTTAGTCCCGCCATACTTCTGAGGGTGGAAGGGGTATTTCTACCACTGCCACACAGCTGGGTCTGAGGACTACCTGCATGCTCTCAGCGTGCTCTGGGATTAGTTTCCATACCAACCAATGTAAGAGTGTTTCCACCCCATCTGCCCAGTCAGGGAAAGACATTAATAGAATAGGTGTATATGAGGAAGAGCAAGAGGCAGGCTGAGGGACTGCAGTCAGCTATTACAGAGCCAACTTATTCTCCATGGCAGCCCTCTGTGGCACAAGACAGTGGGAGACAGAGTGCACCCCGCCTTTTGCTAAAAGCTCTGGGCTCGTTCACATATGTCATCACGTTACCTTCACAGCATCCTTCAGAAAGAAAGAGAGATCCTATTTTGTAGACTGGGGAACAAAGGTGAGGAGTGAAAGAATGGTTGTGTACACACAGGGCGAGGAGATGCTAACACCACACTAGGATTCCAGGATATCACCTCTAAAATCTGCATTTCCTGACACTTGTGCTTTAACAATTATCTTCATGCTTTTATTAACTGAAAACATGGTGGGAAAAGTCACCAAAAAGGATTTTCCTTTTTGAACACAAAGAACAAGATACAGGAAAGTGAGTATCTACGTTCAACTTTTAAATCTCACCTATTTTTTTTCCTAGGTGAAAGAAGCAATTTCAGCTTTGGAATAACAGAAATTTAGTCCACTGGCCTGAGACATAGGTTTGACTCAGAGAAATAATAATGTGGTATCCAGGAAACCAAGATTAACAGGCAGAGGGGACAAGGCACAAGATGTGTCCCAAAGAAAATGAGCTAAAATGCCAGCTTGCTTCTTAACCTGTCTGGGAGATTCTGCCTTTGACCTCAGCTTTCCCAGGGAGAAAAAAAAAACATGAACTGACCCCAATGAGGAACAAAATGACATCTCAGGAGACAGAGACCAAGGGCTTGTTAAACACTGCCAAAATGCTGATGGCGCAGTAACACAGATCATGAGATTTTTTTTTTCTCACCACATCACTCCATATGAGAAGAGCTACATTAAATTAAAAAAAAAAGAAAGAAAGAAAAGAAAGAGGTCACTCTGGACAATGAATGCAGAAAGCCAGAATGTCACTTCATGTCCTTGATAGCCTTCCAAAGCTAAACCAATTATTTCAAGTCAACAGCCAATGACACACTAGTGACAAGAGCTCTCTGAACCCACACCCTGGGGTACATAGAACACTATTATGAATTTTTGTCTTGGAATTCTGTCAATCCACCCCATTTACTCACCATTACATCCTATGTCTAGAATCTTCTTTGCCAAGTAGAATATTGGCTTAGGCCTGATGAGTTCTTGGCCTTCCTCCTGAGGACTACCTCATGGTTTAGAATGCCCATTTGCCTGCATAACACAGAGTCCTTAATATACCTAATGTATTTTCCAATCCTGCCCTTCCCAAGGGAGCACAGATCTGCTGAGCCAGGCTTAAGAGGGCCAGATGGTGGCTTATGGTGAACACTTTCCTACTAATAGCACTTTTCCTGGTGGCAGCAGGCAAGGGTCTTCTCTTGACTTCCAATGCTCCTAGCTATTAATAGCAGTATTGAATGCCAACCTTTGTAGGAGTACTGTAAGGAGACATTACCAAATGCCCATTCACCTAGATACAGCATGGACAATACACACAAATAAAAAGAAATTATTCTATACACGCATAGTGTAATGAACCTGAGGGCTTGCAATACGAATGTGGGTCAAGGCCTACCTACAGGACCATGGAAGCTAATCCCAGTGTAGGTAAAGACTCATTAAATCTGTATTCCTAAGGACTTCCTGCGCAACTTATAGGCAGCATGGCCAGTGGGAGTCCTCTCTCCTACTAATTGTTACTGCTCACACAGCCTTAGGGAGGGCGCTTTGTCAGTCCCCTGACTTCTGGGAGCTTCCTAAGCCTTCTAAGTTCCCTTTGCTTCCTGGGCCTTGTTTGTTACGTTTTAACCTCCTGAGTCTTATGAGCTCTCCTCTTCCCTTAGGGATGGAATGTGTTAACTTGAAGGAAAGAGCTACAGACCAGGATTAGGTGAGATAATTCACACATAACTTTAGTCTATGTTCTCAGACTACAGGCAGCACTCATGACTTCATTGTTTGCGGAAAGTCTGTCTCCAGGTGGGATGGAACCTCCATTCATCATGCAAGCCTCTTCTTTTGCATTCAGAGAGAGTGCACACGGAGTGGGCAAGAGAGACTACTGAAACTGGTAACAAGCCGGGCTTTAAGGGGGTTTCACCCGAAGTCTCCAATTAAATAGTTTCTAGAAGCACTTAGTAAGGTTCTTTCTGAATAGAATGTGGAACGCTGTACACAAAATAATAAATTGGCAACAGTGAACTTTGGGAGCATGCTTAAGAAAGGACCAAGACTGAGTGTATTATTAAAAAAAAAAAAAAAACAATTTGGAAAGTACACTTAAATATAACGAAGTCTGAATTGAATCCAGTCTTCCTCTGCTTATTAGCATAACATGTCAGTTATCCATTAACAAACTTAGGATTCTACATCATGGAATAAAACAGTTAAGTGACAGAAGCAATTTAAAACATTAGTAGGAATTCCCCACCATGCCCTCACCTCCAGCTGATCCAAGTCATTTTACATGGGTACAAAAAGTAGATTCTGTAGGAGAATGCAAGCAACAAGTAGCGTGCTTAAAGAATTCTGAATGCATTTGCAGAAGAAGACCTATGTTCCTTGGTGCTCCGGGAGTATGGCTAGGGGCGTGGGTAATCCTTCCATTATACCCCTGCTTCCCACAGTCTTTCCACATGCTGTTCTTCACTCATCTGCCACAAACACAGGCACTCCCCACGCACTGGAGCGACAGGCTAGCAGTTACAAGAGCTGGGTTACCAGACCCGTTCCGACACAGCTAGCCCAAGTGATTTTCTGTGGCTTAACATATTTTCAAGAGCAATTCAGCTGCACGCTCAGCTCCAACATGAAAGTCCTTTCACCAGCTATGGGAGAAAACAAACAGACGATTGCCTCTGTGGAAGTCTCCGTACACAACCCACTGGGGTTATCCTCCTTTCCAGCATGTTTTATGAGGTTGCCCCAACCTGGCCGCACTAAATCCATAAGGTATGTTTCTGTGAGCACAACGTTGCTGATATTGGAATAGTCCTAAGAGTGGACACGACAAGAGTGTCTCAAAGCACTAGGATGATCAAGTTTCCTGACAGAGCACCGGATAGATGGAGCATCTCCCCGCCGTGCCCTGTTAGCCCAGTTCCCTCCAAAATACTGCTTCCAGACACTCAATCCTGTAGACCAGTCATTTTCAACTTGTGGGCCATGACCCCTTTGGAGGCCAAATGACTCTTTCCCAGGGGTCACAGATGCCCTGCACACCAGATATTTTCATTATGATTCATAACAATAGCAAAATGACAGTTATGAAGTCGCAATAAAATAAGTGTATGGTGGGGGGGGGGCGCGTCACCACAACCTGAGGAACTGTGTTAAAGGGTTGCAGCACTCGGAAGGGTTTGAACCACTGCTCTAGACCCTCTGGGAACCCTCTTCCCATGTAGCTGGATCATCATGGTTCAGACCTCAAAGGCCACTTGGCACGGGGCCAGCTGTGCCTCCACATGGGAGAAGGCCTCACTACGACATAATTAAGAGGCTCACTTGAAGGCAGAGTGAGTAGGATTTGAATACTGGCTGGACAGCTGCAAAGCCCTGAGCAAAAATTTCACTTTTTAGACTCCTTCTCTTCCACCAGAAGAAACTAATACACTTACCTCTTTGAGTCTGAGGCGGATGAAATGAACTAGTTCTTGGAAACAAGCCACAGACCACAGCAAGCAGAGAACTCTGGAGATGTAAGTGTCTTCCAGATCCATCTTATCTTAGATACTTTCCTATTGCTGGGATAAGAAAGAGGACTAAGGCAACTTACAGATGAATTACTTATGGCAACAGGCAGGCATGATGCTGGGGCAGAAGCTGAGAGCTCACAGCTTGATCTACAAGCACATGGAAGAGAGAGCACACTGGGAATGGCATGAGGCTTTTGAAACCTCAAAGATCGCCCCCCCCCCCCCCCAGGGGCACACTTCCTCCAATGAGACCACACCTCTAAACCAGCTCCACCAACTGTGGACAGAGTATTCAAACACATAAGAATATGAGGACCTTTCTCATTCAAACTACCACACAGCTCAAGCTAGAAAACCTTCCAAAGAGGCCCCGTTGATGATTCATGCAAAAGCCAAAAGGTGAAAACTATGTGAAAATATTCAAATTAAAGAAAGCATTTAGTTAAAGAAACCCATTCCCTTCCAACCACAGGATATATTTTTCCATAAAAAAAATTATGTCACCAGAGTGCTGGCTTTATCACTTAACTGAAAAACCATCAGCTAAGTCAGTGATTTTTCTTTTTACAAGAAGATACATACAAATTTCCTCTAAAAACAACAAAAAGTTTTAACTTCATTATTATATAAATTAAAACCTAAGGCCCATTATACGCATCCACAAAGTAAACACTTGCAAATGATACTATTTAACACCATCATAAGCAGCACTAATGATATATGCTAATGAGAATATATATATTTCTAGAGAGCATCTTATTAACATATCTCAAGAACATACCAGGAGTGATGTCAGTACAGTAATCAAATAGAAATTCCTTAGACCCTTCTCTGCACAGCCCCTCCCCCCCACCCCCAATATAAATCAACGGCTGCATTTGAGCAATCTAAGTGAAGGAGAACACAGGAGATAAAAGTGGCAGAAATGTCTTAGAGCACAACCAGGATGGTTACCTACGGAAGAGCAGGAAGCACGGCACCCGCACTACCCCACTGTTCCGCCGAGAATCAGGTCTGACCCAAGAAGGACTTCCTACTGCTAGAAGAAGATGAGCAAGAAGGCCACAGAGGACCCCATTATCTCAGCAGATTCCTGTGGCCTTTGCTACCAGAGACTCTTGCTGCTCTCACTGGAAAGATCCCCACACACCACTGTCTGTATAAATATCCAGTATGAAGGTCAAAAGTAAAGACAGGGAAATTTAAATCTATAGTAGGTTGTTAAGAAGTATATAATAAAAAGATTCTAAATTGCAATATCAAAACAATAAATGGGGGGCGGGGGATAAATGTATAAACTTGTATACCACTGATATTATGCGGTTAAAATAGTAGATTGTAAGTGTTGGGATGGTTTTTGTAAGTCTTATAGTAAACATAACCCAAAACACAGCAGGAACTCAAACTATATAGAGGGAGAATTCATAGTTTACCATGGCAGAAAGTGATCACATTGCAAGCAAAAGAAGAGGAAAGGAACAAAGGAGCCACAGAAGCAACCAGAAAGTGAACAACAAATTGGCAAGTAATATCCCTTCCCCTTGGTGGGGAGGCCTGGTGGTCACACAGAGGAAGGGGAAGCAGGCTATCCAGATGAGACCTGATAGGCTGTGGTCATGTGGTGGAGGAGGAGGTCTCATCTGTCAGAGGTCTAGGGGAGGAGAATAGGGCAGAAGAGAGAGGAAGGGTGGGTATATTTTTAATCATTATTTAAAAAATAATAAAAAAGATTTACTTACTAAAATAACCTTGGATTAAACTTTCTCATCAAAAGACTGAAATGGCGTAAAGGTATAAAAATGCTATCCAAAATATGCTGATAATAAGGGATTATTTAAACTTTAAGAACATACATACATACACACACAAGAGGGGCAGGAGGAAACTAAACAAAGGTCTCAAGAGGATGGGACAGTTGGCTAGGTGCATTCATATAACATTGAAGCACCTGAAGGCATGAGCAATATAGCAGGTACAAAGGGGGATAGGTAGACAGAAGGGCAATAGATGTAGGAGACCTTCAACAATGGACGTGTAACCACCAAATGCTAAGACAGAAATACTGCACTTGAATAACACTGTTAACCAGAGGGGCTGATGGATGAACGGAAGTTTCCACCATCAGCAGAATTAGTACTCCTTCCCCAATGTCCATGGGATATTTTCTTCAAGGTCACACAAATCTTATTAAATTTAAAAAGATTGAAAAATATCTAATATTATTTCAGACTACAAGGATTGGAGTTAGGAATACAAAAAAAAGGTATGCTTTTATAAAATTGACATGTGAAAATTAAGTGGTGTATTTCTGAACCACCAATGGGCCAAAGAAGAATTCAAATAGGAAGTTTAAAAGTACCTGAAACAAATGAGTATATAAACATAGCACACCAAAACATGTGGCTTGCCATAAAAGTGGTGGAAGAGGAGGAGCTTACAACATCAAATACCTGCCTCAGAAAGGAAGGTGTACACCAGGCAAACAAGTCTGCCACTACGCCTCCAGTAACCAGAAAAGAGAGTAAGTCAAATCCCAAATTAGCAGAAGAATCTTTTAAAAGCATAAATTAAACATAGCATAGAAAAATCAATAACGAAGTTTATGGACAATATAAACAGGCTAGCCAACCCTGGGAGACTCTAGAAAAAAATAGTAAAAGACTAAAATGAAGTCAAAACTAAACATCAAGAAGTTACAATAGATGTATAGGCAACAAGAAGGTCAACTGAGATCATTATAACAGCTGCATGCCTGTACATAGCCTAGATGAAGTGGGTAAATTCCTAGAAAAATACATCTTACCAAGGTCCAATCAGAAGTAAGAAGCCCAAGAGACAGTAATAAATAAGATATCAAATACTTAAAAACTTAAAAAAGAACCTTCTGGACCAAAAGGCTTCAGTGGCTGAACATTAAAAAGAATTAATGTGTTATATCTTAAACTCTTTCCAAAATAGAACTAGGGAAAATACCTTCAAGGACATTTTATGAAGCCTTCAAAGACATTCTGATACCTATGCCAGACAAAGATAGCCCAAGAAAAAGAAAGAAAAGAAAAAAAAAGCCAATCTCTCTGGTAAACATCAGGGTAAATAATAAAATATTAGCAATTGATTACATCAATACACCAAAAAGATTGAACATCATGGCCAAGTAGAATTTATAATGACCTACAGCATTATCTAACACATACCAGTCAGGCGATGTAATACACTGCACTAGTAGAGTAAAAGAGCGAGAATGAGAAAGATCAATTGATAGAGAAAAAGCATTTGACAAGGTTCAGCATTTCTTCTCAATAAAACCTTTGAATAATAAAGATTTAGAAAGAAAATACTCAACAAAATACAACAACTTATGAAAACTCCACAGCTCACATCTTAACCAATGAAGAGAAACTGAAAGCTTTCCCACTATCATCCAGGACAAGACTAGCATCCCAGTTCTTACCATTCATTCAAGATTGTTTTAGAAATAGTAGCAAGGGCAATTAGAGAAGACAAATAAATATATAAGTTAAAATGGAAGAAGAAAAATCCTATTTATGTGTAAATGACATAATCACCAACGGTTCTATATAAATACACACAGACACACACACACACACAGAGACATACACACACAGACACACACACAGAGAGGCACACACACACAGAGACAGGCACACACACACTCCTGTTAGAACTGATGAATATTAGTTCTATTAGAATGAATATTCTGTTAGGTTGCAGAATACAAAATCAGCAGTACTTGTGGTGAAATAATAGCCGAATTAAAAACAGAATAAAGAAGAATAGCATTCACAATGGCACAAAAATAAAATATCTGGGAACAAATTAGCCATGGAAGTATTCAGCTAAGGAGGTGGAAGATCTGTATGCTAAAGTCTGTAAAGCATAACGACACTAGTAAATGGCCCGGCAGCCATGCTGTGGAGCAGAGTGACACAGTTAACACCCCCCTACTGACCAAGAATGTAGGCAGATTCATTGAAATCTTTATCAAAGCAACAGTAGCTTTCTCTCCACAAACAGGGAAAAGATTCTAAACTACAACTAAAGCCATACAGGTCCTATATAGACAAATGGTTCTAAGGAAGAAAAACAAAATTGGAGGTATTACTTCCTTAGATTTGAAACTATATTATGAAGCTGCTGGTACTAAAATATCAAAGCCCTGGCATAAATATAAACACACAGGGCTGTGAGGAAAAATGGAGCAGTCACAAGCAAATCCAAACACACTCAGTCTATTAATTTTTTTTTTGACACAGACACCAAGAAGACACAACAAGGAAATGACAATCTCTTCAACTAGTGGTTCAAAGGGGTGAAAACTGAACCTTGTCTAATGTCATACATACCAACCAACCTAGTATGGATCATACGAAGCAAGGACCTGCATCTAAGGCAGGTACTATAAAACTGCAGGACAGGATGTGAGAATTTCCCATGATTATTGTATATCACGGAGAATAGCCAGAGTAAACCAGACATTGACCTAGAAGCTCTTCATGGGAAGAAAGCAGCCAGAGAGATAAAACGGGAGGGGGGGGGCGGGCAGAGAAGAGCCTAACATGTAAAATTGATTTAAAAAAAAAAAAAACCTCCATTCATTCAACTTAATAGTGAAGAAGAAAGATTCTGTTTTTAAACTGGGAAGATGGTTTGAATAGACCACAGAAGATATGAAAATGCCCAAAGATATATGAAAAATGTTATCATTAGTCATTAAAGAAATGCAGGTTAAACCCACTATGGATTCCCCCCTCACCCCTGTTGGGATTGCTATTATCATAAGGCCAAAAGAAAACATATGCTGGAGAGACACTGGAGAAAGGAGGACTCCTGCCCACTACTAGTCAGAGTGTAGATTTGTGCAGCCATCACAGTAGACAATATGGTGCTTGTAAAGAAAGGAGAAGTGAATCACCATATACCCTAACATCTTTCCTGGCCATTAACCCATCGCACAGTGAATTGCAGCACTGTTTAAACCAACCAAAATATTAAACCTCCCATCTCTTGACAAAGAAATGGATGACGAAAATATGGTACATATGCACAATGAAGTCTTATACAATCTTAAAAAATTAAAAAGACCTTGCCTTTTCCCATAACATGGACAAGTCCAGAGGATATCGCATTAAGTGAAATAAGCAACACACAGAAAGAAAAATACTTTGCGATCTCACTTACTTACAAATGTCACTTTTTTGGGTATCATTCTTATTTTTCAAGATTCTTATAGTAAGCATTCATTCATGTCATGATTAAACTTTTTTTTGAAAAATTGTGTTCTTTGGTCTCTTGGAGAATTGCTTTTATTGATTTACATACATTTGAATATCACCTTCTAAGCAAATGATAATTTAGGTCTAGCGAATAACCTAATAGCTGTGATTTTAGCTGTGAGAGATACTGGAGTGGTGACTCTTACTCTTCAGGGATCACTACACACATCACAGCAGGTGGTGAGGAAGCTCCCAAGTTGCCTCTCAGGGAAGAGCCCAGCCCTACAGCTGATCACTATCAGCACCAGAGACCGGGTCAATCTGCTGAGAAAACGATTATTTAATCTCATCAAAATCCACAGCCTCAGGCTGCTAAGTCTATCCACCGCACTGTGTTGAAGGTGGAGAAATCAAGCACCTGTGGAAAAATTCAAGCTGGCCTTTCTCGTGGATGGCTTGATCTCAGAGAAGACACAGCAGGACAGGCACGGTCACTCCGAGCTACCTGTTTGCTCACCACAGAGCTGGTCTGCTTGTGAGGGACATCAGTGGGTGCGCACCACCCTGGGCTTTCTTGGTTCATTCCTGAAGGTGTGTTCTGGTGATGCTGCAAAACTAGAGTGTTGCTAATTGCTATTCTTTCAAACTCATAGAAAGAAGATGCTATTCCTGGGTATCTTGCCAACAGTAATTAGTCATTTTCCACATCCCTCTGAAACAGAAGGTCAGCAGCCCTAGCGTCGTTATCCTCTGAAGCGCAGGAGAATATTATGAGAGCTGATAGACCAGTCACAGGCACAACAAAAACTCAACATAGTTTCTGGCTTAACAGAAATGTCAGAGAATAACAGAATTTTCATGTTGGAAGGAAAAAAGATGTATTAGCTGAGAGGAAGATAAATAAAATGATTGTGATTTGCTCTCATCTCGACTACAAATTACTGTGTCGTCTTCTAATTAAGCAATAATGATTTTACTGTTTTCATCAGAATTGGCTCTAGTGAATTAAAAACAGAAACTACTGAAATCAAGAAGAAAAAAAATCTAATCCCAGAATTACTGCTGAGAAAATCAACCACAAAGTTTGCACCTCACAAATTTCTTTCTTTGTAATAGGGAGCTAAGATTATCTCTACCCCCACTGAAACCTAGCAAAAGCACGATTGGTAAATCTGAGAATTTTGTAATGAAGAAAAATGTTTAATATAAAAATGTAATAAGTCGGGCTGGAGAGATGGCTCAGAGGTTAAGAGCACTAGCTGCTCTTCCAAAGTTCCTGAGTTCAATTCCCAGCAACCACGTGGTGGCTCACAGTCATCTAAAATGGGATCTGAT
Source organism: Acomys minous (assembly GCF_964271855.1). NCBI lineage: Eukaryota > Metazoa > Chordata > Mammalia > Rodentia > Muridae > Acomys > Acomys minous. The sequence goes on from NC_140489.1 coordinate 45,495,963, forward strand.
GGCTTCTTCTAGCATGCAGGCATTACATAGAGGCAGAGCACTATATACATAATAAATAAACACATAAATAAAATTAGTGTTAGAGAAGCCTATTTCCCAAGACAAAACTATTGTCTGTTCCCATTAATTTTGCCCAAAACTCATGATTGGCTGGGTCTTAGCCCTAGAGGAGAAACTGATACTATATTCGTCTGAATTAGTAGAGTATTAAATTGACCCCTAAGTTATTATCCTCATATATTTGTGCATCCCTCAAACATTAATAGATAAATTTCATAGTATCTGGTGATGAATACAGAGAACCACCACTAGTCAACGTGTAGAGTATTATTGACTGGGGATTGTACAGCTGTAAGGGGAAGATTCATATTTTACATCTACCTTCAAGGCTAAGGGACCATCACAGAAGAGGGTACAGAAAAGCTGTAATAGCCAGACGTAGTGGACATCTGCACCAACAGTATTTGGTGGACATGACAGCATTGCTACACACAGAACTTACAGCGGCTGTGAGTGCATGCATAAGACCTGCACACGATCAACCCAGCCAAAGTCTCATGAAGCTCCACCCCACCTGAGGGCTCCTGGAAATGGTGCTGGAGGATGCTGGAGAGTCTGTTTTATCTGGGATATGGCTCCTGAGGAGTACATCATGCTCCGGTAGACTGTTCTTCACTCACACACAAAAGTAGCATTAAATAGACTCAGTGGGTTTTAGGGTTTTTTGTTTGTTTGTTTGTTTGTGTTGTTTTGTTTTGTTTTGTTTTGTTTTAAGAGCACATGAAATTGGGAGGGGAAAATAGTAGCAAAGTACTGGAAATGAGAGAAGATGTGTAGATTTAATCAAAATATATTATACGAATTCATAAGATTATCAAACAATTCAAACACAACCAAAACAGTAGGAAAGAGGTCTATCAATTTCCTTAGTGAATTAACTTGATACTTTCATCAAAAATTAGTTGATAATAAGTGTATGTTTCTTAATGTTTTTCTGTCTCATTGATCTAGCTCATGCTATTGGGCCAATATAACACTTTGTTTCATTTCTTATTAACTTGAAATCATATAAGTTTTCCAACTAACTTGAAATCATATAAGTTTTCCAACTAATTCCTCCTTGAGTAAAATCTGTCTATATTTCCACATAAATTACAACCAACTTTTCACTTCTTTCCTTTTAAAAATTAATTTATTCATATTACATCTCAATGGTTATCCCATCCCTTGTATCCTCCCATTCTTCCCTCCCTCCCATTTTCCCCTTATTCCCCTCCCCTATGACTGTTCTTGAGGGGGATTTCCTCCCCCTTTATATGCTCATAGGGTACCAAGTGTCTTCTGGGTAGCCTGCTATCCTTCCTCTGAGTGCCACCAGGTCTCCCCATCCAGGGGACGTGGTCAAATATGAGGCACCAGAGTACGTGTGAAAGTCAGACCCCACTCTCCACTCAACTGTGAAGAATGTCACTTCTTGTAAAGATTTCTTGAGGATATTCTTCAGTATTTCTTTTTTAATTCGTCATGTTTTATTTACACCCCACCCCATGTGTGTGTCTTTTTTTGTCTATGTGTTTGCTCTTATTTCTTGAAATTCCTCACGCACTTATTAGTACATGAATTTTCTCTTACAGGTTCTTTAATACATTTGTCATAGCTATTTTAAAGAACTCTTCTGTTTGTTTCTGAATTGAACCCATATTTGAACTCATTCCCACTGAAGGATTTTCTTTTAGCCATGTGCCATATATTCTTGATTTTATATGACTCATAATTATAATCATATGCTGTTCATAATATAAAAATTAACATTAGAAAGTGAAATCAGTATTTCATATAGTGTATGAGTGGACATACATGTTTACATGTGCATGAGTTTTTATGTTTGCATATATATATACGTATATTTATGTATATGTATACTTAAACATGCATATATGCCTCTCCCCTCACAAGAGTTAATATCCTTCAGTAGGATCCTAGCACTAAACTCACACGGTAAAAATTCTAGACTGTGATCTTCAGCCTGTGAAAACACGAGACTTCAAAATTACCAGCTATCATTTTGTTGTCCCGTGCCATCCCCAGCTGCAAATTAATTAACACAATTTCCATGCAAAACAACCCCATGTTCAGAAAGACTGCCTCTGCATTTGTTTTCTCAGCATTTATTGTTGCTGCTTTTGGCAGCTCAGAACGCTGTCCAAAAGCTCAGTTATTTGCCCGTCTCCTTTCCTAACAGATTTCTCTTTCACCTGCGCTGTCTTCAGCCACTAGAGAAAGTGACTTGGTTTACTTGGTTTTATACAAAGAGCTTGGTAACAGCTCTTGTGTTAGTCATCCACTGTGTATGATGCATTCCTCGCCCCAAGCACGGCTATTTAAGGCAGCAAACACTTGTTTTCCTGTGGTTTCTGAGGGGGGGGGGTCAAGAGTTCGAACGTGGTTTAGCTGTGTGATTCTGGCCCAGGATCGCTCCCGAAGTTGCAGCCACTCTGTCAGCAGAGATTATAGCAATCAGCGGTCTGAAAGCCTGAGCAGCTGTGGCTGTAACAAGGCAGCTTGAGCGCCTTTCCTGCCTGTTGGCCAGAGGTCTCAGGTCCTCATGCCAGAGTCCCCCTCAGAGAAACGATCACACTGTGCCAACTGACGTGCTCCACAGAGCGAATGAGTCAAGAGGGGAAGACTGCAAGAGCAAGGCAAAGGGAAGCAACGCTGTCTATTGTAGAAGCATCAATGTTTGACTGCAAAGACCCATCTCCAGACAGTATGGGAAGAAACTCGAGACAAGCTTTGTATCTGCAATAACTCTGTGTGGATTGTGTACCAATCCCAGTAAATAGTAGAGGAAACACAAAACCCTAAATATTAAGTGGCTGAGACCCTTGAGGACTATTTTGACAGTTGACTACACTTTTTTTTTAAAAAGATGTACTTATTTTATGTATATGAGTGCTCTGTTTTCGTGCACACCAGAAGAGGGAATCAGATTCCATGGTTGTGAGCCACCATGTGGTTGCTGGGACCTCTGAAAGAGCAGCCAATGCTCTTAACCACTGAGCTATCTCTCCAGCCCTGGGTTTTAAGTAACATGATTCATTTGCTCATCAGTGATTCTCTCTTGTTTCAGTGTTAAGCAGGTCTTTCACATTCTCCTGCGTTCTGACCTGTGTTCTGGTCACAGGGCAGTATCCAAGTGTCTACAGTGAATGTATAGTCTTCCAAAAGAACTCCCGCTAAACTTTCCCATTTAAAAGTTATGCCCAACCCTCCTTTGTTCATAGCTATGTCGGCCGTAATACTGTGGGTCTGTTATGTTGAAATCATTAGAAGTTTCCTTGCACATTTTTCCTGAGTAGATTTCCAAGAGAAAGCACTAACAGAATTCTAACAGTTAAAGCCACTTCAAAGTCTAGAAAGGCATCAGAGTGTAGCTGTTAAGACTTAGGGCTTGAGCAAGGCATAGTGGCAAGCACCTTTAATCCCAGTACTTAGCAGGCAGAGGCAGGCAGATCTCTGTGAGTTTACAGCCAGCTTGGTCTACAGAGTGACTTCCACAGTAAGACCCTGTCTCAAAACAGCAAAACAAAGCAAAAAGACTCAGGTCCTGGAAGAGACACAGTGCCGTGGGCATAGCCATGCCCCTCAATATCAACTTGACTTTGCCCAAGCTTAGCCAGTACAGCTCGGTCCTCACCATGCCATGGGGGCACAGCCAATAACCATTTGAACTCTATTCCCTGAAAACATGACCAGCGCTGTGCCTTGCTCTCACCATCAGGGCTGGGAAGCTTTTGTGTCTTCACCAAACCCATATGGGCAACAGAGTTTTCAGCCACTCATGGACCAGTCCCTCTGCTCTTCTTCCTGTTTAAGGAAATCCTTTAAACTGTGTGCAGGTTTTGCTTTAAAAGTTTTCATTTTTTAAGGACTGGGATCAGCAAGGGAAAATAGTGCATAGATTTATTAATGAATCTTAAGATTAATTTCAAGAACATGTTGGTTAAGGGGTCAGAGAAAGGGCTCTGCTGGCAGAGGGCTTTGCCTACCATGCATCAAGCCCTGGGGTCACCTCCTAAACTAGGGGTCACAGCACCACACACCTGTCTTGCCAACACTCAAGAGGTAGAAACAGGAGGATCAGAAGCTCAAGGCTATCCTCGGCTACATAACAAGTCCCAAGGCAGCTTGGACTACATGAGATTCTGTCAAGACCAACCAGCCAACAAACAGAACAAGGCATTTTGAAGGTAGTTGGCGGACTTCAAAGATTTAGCTCCAGGTTTCCCCTTGCCTGTGACCTATGCCCCGCCCCCCAGAAATTAGCAAATCCATGACCTGAATTGAAGTAACAGCTTTCATGGTGTCGAGGTCCCAGGAGAGGTGGGGTGGCTGGAGTGTAATCAGAGGCATCTATCTGTTTGTTGCCAGCTGCTGTGACTCTCTGCTTAAGTCTAGGACACGGCCATTACTCTCAGCCTGTCACGCTCAAGCACGCAGCGGGCCTGGCAGAAGGCGCATTAGTATTCCACACATTCCACCGGCTAAATTTGCTATTTCATTTAGAATGCTTCTGATTGCATTTATATATATATATATTCCCGACCTTCTCAGAGAAACGGATGCCACTATTAGTAAGCTGACAGGCAGCCAAGCACACATTGATGCATTTGCCATTAAGCTAGGGGAGAAAGTTATTAAAACACTTGGCTATCAACCATGAATTTGGTCAGAATAATTTAAGCTATAGAAGTAATTTTAAATGAAAGGGTTAGAAATAAATAAATAAATCGAGGAAGATTTGTGAAGAAAAGAGGGTCATTTAAATAAGTCTGAATTTACTAAAAATGATTTGTCTCTCCTCTATAATTATGCCCATATAAAAGCAAATGAATTCAGGTATCTTAAGGCTATAAAAACATTCACTTGACTGCGGACATTGACTCCTCCTTGATGCACAGGCAGCATTACATGTTTTGCAAACCTGGGTTTTTTTTTTTTTTACATTTAAACTGAGTATGTTCCTTTAAAATACATCTAATAGTTATGTTAATTAAGGTTTTCTCTGCGTTTCTTACACATGATGGACCAGGCAGCATGTGTCTTTCTACCTCACAAAAGAAATAAGCCAAGATCCCTCCTTTACGGCCTGTGACAGAAATGTATAATTTGTGCTTCTACCAACCAAGCTACTAAAACATGGAAATTTATGATTTTTGCCCCCTAGAAAAACCTCATTAAGCTTCTTGAAGAAATGCAAACCTCATGAGCAGTAATCAAAGCGAGGGAAGCCTCCCCAGCAGTTAACAGAACCCACTTCATCAGACAAGTCCACCGGGGACAGAGTTGCCCCGGGACATGCTTCATACTGAATTCATTATTGAAAGTCCTCTGCAGGAGTCGCCAGCCTAGCAATCCTCCATGCTAGAATGTTCCATCAGAAGCTGTCCTGAGAACACACTGACCTTTTGTCGTTGCCAAATCCCCAGGAACGAGCATCGTGAGAGGCACACGGGGCACAGCAGAGCAGTGCTGACACAGGCGGTGGCAGCCCCATCACCGGAGGACAGACTGTCTGTCCAGCGCAAACCTTCCTGTGGGTCATGATTTACAACTACGGCTTGGGTGGGTGTCGTTGTGCAGCACTCATATCCTCTCCATTTCGACTACAAGAAACTTCTGGTACGTGAGGCTGAATGAAATCACATTTAACATGAGATGAGGAAGGAGCCGGTCATGAAAAACGTATGAGAAGTATTTTGACTTCCAGGACACATTGTGTGGGGCAGTGTCTTATTTACTTTTTTAAAAAAAATTTTTAATGTATATATGTTTCTCCCTGTGAGTGGATGTCACATGTATCTGGTCCACAGAGACCAGAAGAGGGCGTCAGAGCCCCCTGGAACTGGAGTTACACAGTGGTACGCATCCTGGAGTGAGTGCTGGGAACTAAACTTCCCCGCGAGACCAGGAAGCGCTTCCGAACACTGAGCCATGTCTCCAGGCCCCTGGAACTGCTATGACTAAGTACAAGTGGGACAAAGCAGGACAAGGGTTGTATGTCATAGAGCTGGCAGTGACACATCTGAAATCAAGAACCTGTCAGGGCCATGCCCCCTGTGAACTCGGAAGTGGAGGACCCTCCTTTCCTAGCTTCCGGCGTTTGTCAGCAATTCGGCTGCATAGACCCATCTCCGTACAGTACGAGCTTGAGGTCGCATCACCTGACCCTCCATCTCCATTGTCACTCAGCTTTCCTGTCTCTGTCTTCCTTTTCTTTTAGGCCATCAGTCACACTGATTAGCGCCCAACCTAATGCCCTTCTTTTAACTGGATAGCATCTGCTAAGACCCAATTACCAAGGAAGGTCACATTCACAGCTTCCGGGACCAGGACGTAAATCCATCTCTGGGGAGATGCTGTTTAAGCTTGAGCTATTGCGGAGGAGCCTGCAGTTCTGCAGGGAGAGGACACAAGGTACAAACCAAAAGAGACCTGGGTGCGGAAAACAAGGGGAAAGGTGGTTAGCGAAACGGTATGGGCAAAGAGCGGATTCATCAAACTAAGATAAGAAATAAAATGAAACCATTCCATATTAGATACAGCCAGGGAGAGGCACTGTTCAGTCTAAAGAAAGCAGTATCTATGTGGTGGTGTGGGCTGAGGCTACGTCGCAGTCAGTAACAGCAAGTGTAGGCTGGTTTTTCCAAACATTTAGCTGTGTAGAGATAAGATGAACAAGCACTATTAGGCAGCAAAGTGGCATCCTACGCCGGGCACTGATGTTCAGGGTCTGAAAGCACTTAACCCTCAATGGTGCTTCTTCCCAGTGAATGGCTATTGACTCATGTCCTGGCTATGGTGAGAACACTGAAGACAGACATCTCCAATCTGGTAGCAGGTAAAGACTGTACTGGAGTCCACACCGTCCTCTCTGCCCTGCATTTCACAGAGAAGAATAAGATGAGTGACTTAAGAGGTGACTTAAGGTGGGGCAGGGCTTGCTGCACATGCTCAGTGAGACGGATCGTCCCTCTGTTGCTTGTTGGAACTTCTGCCTGGTATCTGGGTGGAGCTTAGTCCGTGGTGCCTGCTTGTATCAAGGGCTCAATAAGGTCTTCTGAGATTTGTAAGTCCGCCCTCCCTTTATCTCTCCCTCTCTCATTAGTTGGATTATCAGAGAAACAGAACCAACAGTGCACATATGTGTACACATACACTACTCTATACTTTTACTTGTATCTATGTATATACATACATGCATAGATGTACATGACATTATGTATCTTAATGACAAGGATATGTTCTCAGCATGATTTGTGTGTGCATGAATGTGGCGTGTGCACATGTGTGTGCTCAGAGGCCTCAAGACTATGTCATGTGTGACCTACTCTATCAGTTTCTACCTTATTCCCTTGAGACAGGGTCTCCAACTGAACCTGGAGCTAAGCTGAGAGCCAGCAACCCTCAGTGGTCCTCTTGTCTCTGCCCTCACCCCAGCACATTACCAGTACAGATGACCAAATCCAAATTTGTAAGTGGATGCTGGGATTTGAACTCAGGTCCTCACGCTTTTGTAGCAAGCCCTCTTACCACAGAGCCATCTCTCCAGCTCTGAGACAGACTTTATCGTCATGTTAATACCACAGTGTGCTTTACACAAGCCCAAGTCGTTTAACATGGGGCGTTGATGTGACTGAAAAATAAATGGGAGATGGGAGAGATAATCAAAGCACTAAATGACATATTGTGTGGTAAGAAAATATTTAAATAAGAGCGCATCTAAAAGCATAATGACAACACAGTATGGTGAATAAAGTAGGATCGTAGCTGTTCATCATCAAGTACTGTGCAATGTTCGCAGCGTACTATTGCATCACAGCAGGTCATCCAGCATCTCCGGAAACATGTGAATAAGGCATTTTTCTATGACGTCAGGATGTAAATGGAATTTTCCAGCCCTGTTATCACTTAAGAGATAACCTTCATATATGTGATTTTTCTGCTAACCAAAACATCATTACACAATGCAGAAACTGAGTGTACACCAAAAAGCCTTTTTTTTTTAATGAATTGGCCCACATGATGGGGGGAGGTGACAAGCCCAACATTTTAAGGTGACCTGGAAACTTAGGAGTTGGGTTGTAGTCTTGAGGCAGAAGAATGGTTTCTTTGGAAAATCTTAGCTTTTACTCTTAGGGCCTCTAGCTGATGGTATGGGGGTCCACACACATGACTGGAGGCAATCCTTACTCAAAACCAGTGGCTTATAGACATCAGTCATATCTACAAGGGTCTTCACATCACTGCTTAGATTAGCATCTGACTAAATAATAGCTGGGAGCAATAGCGCGCCAAGTCAATGTGGAAATCCTACCTTCCTTCCCACAACCTCGGGAGGCCAGAGAGTCAGAGGAGGTGTGTCAGTTCCCAGGGTAGCCATGATGAACATATGCTGGTGTAGGCGTGGGCCTGGGCGTTCACAGGAGAGCCTTTTCCTAGGAAGTGTCCTGTGGAGTTAAAGCACAAGTAAAACTCTACAGCCAAGTAGCTCAGAGAATGACAAGTACGTGAACTCTTTCAGAATGTAACATCTGAACCATAGCGTGTACTGCGTGAGGATGTATAAAGACAAGGTACTCGTGCCAGCCTATGGCAATTTGTTTGTTGGCTTACAAGGGCATCACCCGTACCATCTGGAGATATCACCCATCTCCTTGGGTCCCCTTGGAGCAGAGTTTTCTACATTTGGATCTGTCTCTCTCAACGTTCAGCAGAACACTTCGTTATCAAAGCGTCTTGTTTCTATGCGGGTGTGTAGCACAGACACAAATGACAACATAAAGGATGGCAATCAAGTGCAATTTCCTGAAAGAAAAGACAGTCGATAAAGACCTGGACCGCAAAAGATGACATCCTTTTAATCATAGTATATATATATATATATATATATATATATATATATATATATATATATATATATATATTTAAGCACACATATTTCTATATGGCTAGCACCAAAAACTCTACTGAAATGACTTACAATAGGAAAACCACGCAAGGGAAGCGGAGGTGTTTTTCACATACACACAACTGGGCATTTGGGGATGTCCCCAAAGGTGCCTCGTCAGGAACGCTAAACACTGTGGATGGCTTTAAGGTCCCAGCCAGTGCCTCAAAAGACTATGAGTCCCACATACACAAAGTGAGCCTCTGCAAACCGCGGCATTAAACGGGCCTTCCAATCTTCCTTTCCCTAACCATGTTCCTTTCTCTTACACGTGGTTTCATTCTCCTCAAAAGACTGTTTTCTTAAAAACTTGAAATGGCATGCCAGCCAGCGGAGAGATGGGAGCCTACAGTTGAGCATACAGTGCTGCCTTTCATAACGCATCCTTTCACGGGAGGTGGGGGGGGGGGGGCGGTAAACTGGCTCTCTTCCCTGTAAAATGCTGCTGGGTTTGTTCAGAGGCTAAAACAATACAAACAGCCATTTAACATGAATGATAGAAAGAAAACTGCCAGGGTCTCCTTTCCTGCTTCCATTCCCCATCGCCCGCCCTAGGATATGATTAAAAGATGTCACTCAATTACATTTCAATTTCTCTGCCAGCTGCATTCATTATAACATTTCAGGCACGTTCTGGGAAGAATAGCTTACTGAGTAAATGTAGAATTTGTCATTAGAAATTGAGCACTATCCAGCAGCACATTTCATTCCTTCTCTGAGATCATTTATTTTGGCGCGTTTAGGCTTTTGATAAGTGTACTGTGCCAGGGCCTTTCCATGTATCTCATAAAATATAGTAATCTTCTTACAGTGGTTTCAATAATTTTATTGCTAGGTCCCGAGAAGGAAAAAAAAACGGGAATTATGAAGGAGATTATTTCGTTACATAAATATTTTATAATATCTATTTTCCATTTCTTGCCCAGATGCTTTATTACAATGAACTCGTATTAATTCCATTCTTGATATAAATTAAATGCGAGATTTTTATGTGTGTGGTTGCCAGGGCCTGAGGGCATTAAAATCTCTTCTCTAACATTACAATTGCTTAACTTCTCCTAGGATTAATTTGTCTAGCCACAGTCCCTGAGCTACCCGAGAAAGGGGTGATTCAGAACCAGTGTAGCCAGCTTCAGATGTGATAACTCATAACCTCTCGTTATGCGCTTTGTGGGAACTGAAAGGCACAGTTTACCCAGAGACATTTATAAAAGGACTGTGAGACTGAACACAGGCGAGGGCCTCGCCGAGAAGCTGATGCAGTTGTCCAGGGACCTCATTACTTCCTGGCACCTCTGTGCAAGGTCGGGGGTGACAGAAGGTAGAGACACGCACAATGCCACTGGTCCCACTTGTTGGCAGCTCCCACAAGGCGTGCCATGGCAGTCGAAAGCAGCGCTGCCTTCTTCCCTTCCCAGATCTGGCCAGGCATTCCTTCTCTCCGCTTTCCCCACCCCCATCCTAATTACCATCACGACACTGATGGGACTGACTGCTGTCACTTTCCCAAGCCCTCCCCCGGCCCCCCACAAGATAAAGGATAAGTACAGTTTTAAAATGCTTTAAACGAACAGGATGCAATTAAGAACAATGACAGTGACAGAGGACTAGGAGGAAAGGAGATGACACTAGAGTCAGGCTAGAGCAGATCTCAGAATGACTTATGAAGCAGAAGAATGTGGCCAGGGTATCTTAAGTGATTTATAAACCTCCTTCTAAGAAAAGCAACTATCCTTGTGCCTCCCGCCCGAGTTAAACACAAGATACATATGCATACGGCTATGTGCATAGACACACTCACGTATGTACACACAAATATTACGTGTGTACACACGTGCACGTGTCCCACTCCTGCTCGCAGTGCCCTTTATGGTCGGCTGAAGCCCTCGGTTCATTGACTCGGCTTAAGCTTCCTTCTGGGATTCAGGCTGAAGGAATAATCTTCTGGGATGTTCCAAGGCTTGTTCCAGTAGGCAAATGATAGAGGCCGCTCTGATGCTGTCAACTTGAAAGTGACATGTATCCCAGCCACTCAAACTTTATTTTGTGAAACAAAGGCATAACCCAAACCTGCAAATCAAGAGGGTGGGAGCCTATCATTTTCCCACAAGAGGTGACCCCGAGTGTGACAGGAGATACTTTAGGAAAACAGGAGAATTTAGGAAATAAAATAGAAAACTATAGTAGCTTCTTTGTGCCTATAGATTTTTCTATAACCTGAAAGCCATAGCAATTATGACTGAAACAGTAAAGTTCAAATTGGTGCTTGGTGTGAAGGTCATACAGACACTAAACCTCCACTCGGGGTAAGAGAAATAGCACAAAGGTCATGGCTTGGTGCTCATGTTACAGTGTGGTTAGGCAGGCCCTGCCTGAACTGTGACAGGCAAGTGACTAACTTTTCTCTAGAACCTTCCCTGCCGAAGCTACTGTACTCAAACCTGCCTCAGTCAGCTGTTACCACATTTGACCTTAGCGTGGGTCAAGCACATTATTACCCATTGGGCCCGCTTGTTTTCACTAGCTCAGGACAGCGAACAATTTGTAGCTTGGCTTCAGCAAGAGCATAAAGACTAATGCCATGAAATCTTACAACAGAGAGATTTAAACAACTTGGGACATATGAACTTTGCTTTTCAAAGGTATTTTTACTGACATCGAAGTACAAAATTTAAGTAAACAACTTGACCATGACCCCTCTATTCTCATAAGAATTGTCCCTTCAAAGGCCTGGGGGATACTCTGTATGGACAAACTGAAACCACTGATGAATTTAAACACCAGGTTTTAAAAATAATTATATGTATGTATGTATGTATGTATGTATGTATGTATGTATGTATGTATGTGTCTATCATCTACTTGTCTATCTGTCTGTCTGTCTGTCTGTCTATATTTATTTATGTCTATGTGGTTGAGAAAAGGCCTTGTATAGCCCAGATGCCTCTAACTAGCTGAGCATGACCTTGAACTTGTGATCCTCCTTCCCTTACTTCCCAGATACTGAGATGACAGGCCTACATGACCACACCCAGTGTATGTGGTGCTGGGGTTCAAATCCCGGGCTGTGTGTATTGAGCAAGCACTCTACCAATTCATCTATGTCTTGGTTCCTCAAATATGTTTTTTGAGAAAAAGCCTGCATAAGGCAATCATGGGCACCACTGTGGACATAATGGGCCTAGCAAGGAGAAGCGAAGACCTCAAGGACAAACACAGAATGAGTGCAATGAAATAACGGGAATGAAATGTTTAATAGACACAGCGGATTACTCTCTCTCCTAGGTTCTAGGCAAGCCAGTGGTAAAGGAAAGTAGAGAATTAGCCTGTCTAATAGAATAAGCATGAGGTGCACTACACAAAGGAGAAAAGAAATGCCCTTCGTGTGTATGCCGTGGCTGTCCCTTGGGTAGCCTGCTCTTTCCATGCCCTTGGCCTCTGGGACTTCTCTACCTACCATCAAGCCTTATAGCCAAGAACAACTGAACAGGGGACTGTAAAGATAGCAGAGCAGACAGACAAGGAGTGAAAGACCGTTTACCGAAGCTATTGCCGAGATCAAGGAAGTGGGCATCTGGGGCATCTGGATTGTCCACAGTCTCAGACCCTGCAATGAATGCAGAAAAGCTGGTGAGAAAGAGCCTCCCCCCTGCCCCGACACACACACACACACACACACACACACACACACACACACACACTGGTTAACACAGCCTTAGACGCTGCAGTGAATACAGAAAAGCTGATGAGAAAGACCCCCCCCACACACACACACACTGGTTATCATAGCCTCAGACCTCTGCAATGAATTCAGAAAAGCTGACAAGAAAGAGTACCCCCACCACACACACACACACACACACACACACACACACACACACACACACACTGGTTAATTGTGTCATTAGGATTTTAGGTAAAGAATTGAGTGACCATATTTTGAGAACTGCATGTACACTTACTCAGAAGAGGAAGGTGCTGCTGGAGCCCTCAGGCCAGTGTTTTTCAAGCTGTGAGGCACAGTCCACTGGGGGTCGGCAGATGCTTTCACGGGGATAGCCTATCACATATCCTGCATATCAGATACTTACATTATGATTCATAACAGCAGCAAAACGATGGTTATAAAGTAGCAACAAAAACAATGAAGAACTGTATTAAAGGGTCCAGCATTAGGCAGGTTGAGACCCATCGTCTTAGCCTTCCTCACCCCGGGCACCAGCTCCTGCCTGGATTCTGACGAGAAAGAACAGAAGCAGATAAGCCATGTGGGCTGACCCTCCCTCTATTCCACCAAGATAAGGAGCATAGTGTCCATGTCATGGTACTGTGGCCAACTGTCCCCTAGAAAAGTTCACAAGTCCTGAACTTTGACCTAGGCAAACAAAACAAAACAAAACAAAACAAAACAAAACAAAGAGCCCCTTGTTAGAAACATTAAATGCTGCTTGACGACGGGTTTTATCTCCTGAATTTTGGTTCCTGGCTTTTCTGGGGTTTTCAAAAATGTAAATTGGAGTACAAATGTGAGTTCTTGGCTCCCGAACCTCGTTAAGGGGAGCATTGGAAAGGGTTGTGGTTAAGCTGCTCGCTTTCCACCTCACAGAAGGCAATTCATCTCCACACAAGGGCACACTGTGACTGAGAGTTAATCAGATTCGGCAAGTGTTCAAAGGTAAGCTTGGCATTTGCAACAGGACCAAGGAGCTGAGATCCTGGAGGACTCTAAGCTGGCATCAGAAAGCCTCAGAAGCCCCTACCCTTCCAGGGCAAAAGGTCACATGATAATAATCCCGGTTAAGAAGGGACACTGTTCAATGTCATGGTTGAAGCGTAATTGGGGTGATGCTGCCTTGTATACATTTAATTATTATTGTAACGGCTTTCTTCTTTGGGGTGTTATATACATTCCTTCTTTTATGCAGTGACCTAAGAGACTATCTTCTTTGTTAAACAAACAAACAAACAACCCAACAACAACAACTACAAACAACTCTCAGAGACCACGAGACACTTCCACATATGATCTAGGCCCCATATTACCACCCTAGAAGCTGACACAACACACACATTACCATCTGTGGTGATTTGGGGAATCCCGTGATCTTGTGAATCCAGCATTTGACACCCTTAGGAGAAGAGCAACTGGAAAAAAGGTATTATCCCTTCTACCCCCACCCCACCCCCAAAATGTTGATTTCCAAGAAAGAATGTGTTGGCAAAAACAAGCGAGCAGTTATGAGCTGTGGTGTAAGCAGGTCCCGTTGTCCTGGTTCCCACCCGGGCATTTTATCTTCTAGGCCAAGTCACACCCTCCAACATGAAGCTTCCTGTCTATCGTATGCTGCTGTAGTAGTTCTAGCAGTCACTGAGAGCAAATCTGGAAGAGTTTTAAAGGAATCCAAAGTACATCCAAAAAGAGACATGAAAAAGTAGAATTGAATCTATTAAATTTGAGTGATATGGGTATTTTGATGAAATAGCAGAGCTGTTATTGTAGCGCTGTCGCAGTAAATAAGCAAACATATGAGAAATTACATGGCTGTTTTTGTTAAACATTTTACCAATCAAGTTGTATTTTAAATATTCAAGGGGAAACTCGCCATTTAATGGAGGTTAGCCACTGTATAGCTTTTGTAAAAGTATATCCTTTTTGAAAATGTGAACAATCATGCCCTCACTTAGAGCTTTATATTCTCAGATTCAACATATTTATGTTGCATCAGCCATGCATGAATTATTGGGAAAATAATATTTTGCCATGGGTCCCTTTTGACAGATGTTTGAAGAGCCAAATGCATCAGTGAAAGGCTGTTATTTGCACTGTGGGCACTGGAGTGGGAGAGGCAACAGATACCAATGCAATCTGTGTTTCCTCCCATAGGCTCTCATGCACTTACTTTTAAAGCATGTCTATGTGTTCCTAGAGCCTTAAGTTGTTAGGCGTGGGGAGGTGCTATTGCTCAGTTATCTTTTTTCACAGATATTTAATTGGTAGCAGCTGCTAATCAAGGGTATTGTGAATCCTGCAGGGTAGCATTCATCCTGAAGGCCTGGGGGAGCTGTTTGCTTTTGGGGTTTTTTGTTTTATATGCCTTAGGCAGCATAGGATAGAGTAAATTTCTACTAATTATGTTCATGTAAGTGGGTGTGAAATATCTGACTCGAATGTTTATGTTGATCCAACTTCCTTGATCCACTGTCCACGTTCGCCAACATTCTGAACTGTTCACACACAACCTAATAGAAAATGCCCCCCCCCCTCCCCATTCATCACTGGTTACGGGTCCCTGGAAGAATAAAAGGCCATGTGGCATCGGCCTCCCGGAAGGCGAATCTGTGTTCTTTCACTAGTTCTTTACGTTGCTGTGCTGTGTTTGGGTCTGCTTCACAGTGTGCTCCATGCTGTGCATCATCCTAGCTGAGGCCTCAAACTCTCCCATTCGTTAAGGCAGGCGTCACTCACCAGGGAGGCCATATCAGATGCTGCTTCAGACTAAGGCTCTCCGACTCCTGCGCTCTCCAAGTTCTGAACCCTGAAATTTTGACTTTAGGTCAAAACTAAACCCAATCTCAAGCACAACCCACTCTTTGCATCCGAGATCCGCCCTCTAACTGGAGATTGTCAGGATGGCCACTCATGTCTGACGTCCCGATTTGTACCAGGCAGCTACCAAAGTGTCAGCCTCCCACTCCTTAGTCTGTTCATTGTCACCATGACACTCTATTCTTTGTTGTCTCCAAACTGACAATAAACCCCTTCTCTTAAACTCCAAGTCCCTATTCTACTGCCAGATTTTCCCAAACAACTTCATCCTCTCCTTGACGTGGTGGTAGTGATGGTGGTGGTGGTGGTGATGGTGGTGGTGGTGGTGGTGGAGATGATGGTGGTGGTGGTGGTGGTGGAGATGATGGTGGTGGTGGTGGTGGTGGAGATGATGGTGATGGTGGTAGTTGTGGTGATGATGGTGTCGGTGGTGAAGGTGGTGGTGGTGGTGGTGAAGGTGGTGGTGGTGGTGGTAGTTGTAGTGGTGATGGTGGTAGTTGTGGTGATGCTGGTGTCGGTGGTGAAGGTGGGTGGTGGTGGTAGTTGTGGTGGTGGTGTTGGTGGTAGTGATGGTGGCAGTGGTGAAGGTGGTGGTGGTAGGGTGTTTGCTCCCATTTTCTTCCATTAATTGAAGCTGCTCCTCCTGAGGATACCTGCTCCCAGAGTGCTCATGAATGGAAGTTCTCTTTTCTCTCATATATTAACTGCCTCGACACAGGTTGCATCTTCCAAAGATTGCTACAGCACTATACCTTACCTACAGTTTCTCTTACCTGTACCTGCAGCCTCCTCCTCCTTCCTTCTGATGAAGAAGAGTCTCCCTTGACTGAGGAGCATGCTCTTTAGCACCTCTACATGACCGTCAAGAGTGACTTAGCCTTGCCATTTCCTCTGGATCCTTGTTGAGCAAACTCATTTTTTCTGTCTCTGTCACTTGTATAGACTAGACTTCAGGTCATCCTCCCAAATGCAAACTCACAGCAAGATTGCCACCACCTCTATCCCCAACCCCACCCTAGGCTGGCCTAAGGCTGGTCTCTCTCTCTCTCTCTCTCTCTCTCTCTCTCTCTCTCTCTCTCTCTCTCTCTCATTCTGAAATGTCTGGCTTCAGGGACTCCAAATTGCCAACTGTGCATTGCCTGCAGTCAGCAGGACTATCCAGCAGCAGAAATAATAATTTCTCAGAAACAATAACCCAGCCTAATAAATCCTCTCTTATAATTATATACACGTAGCTAGTTCTGTTTCTCTGGAGGACTCAAATTAATAGAATATATTTAAAAGACAAGAAGAAAACAGATTAGAATAATAGACAAAGCAAAGAGGCAGGAATCCCATATAAACTGCCATGTCATGTGCTGTATCAAACTCACATACAAATCTAAAGTCTCCACTGGGCTTAGGAATTTTGAGGCTGGTAGTGACCTAAGTATAAGAACAGTGCACTTGGGAGGCAAGACAGGTGGATCACTGTGAGTTCGAGGCCAGCCTGGTCTACAAAGAGAGTCCAGGACAGCCAAGGCTACACAGAGAAACAGAGAAACCCTGTCACGGAAAAAAAAAAGACTAGTGGGTGAAAAAATCTGATTAAAGGAGAGAGAGGAGGAAGAAGAGGGGTGGGTTGTAAAGAAATGTACCTGTGAAAGCTGTGAGTGGCCAGAGAGGGACTTACAACAGGGCTCTTTTAGAAAGAAGAGATGAAAAATTCAGGCCTAGAGTCAAATACAGCTCAATTTGAACTCCAATTCCCCCGCTTCAAAAGCCACAGGAGCTTGGAAAGATGCTTCTTCCAGTGTGTTCCTATTTATAATTTTGTTAAATACTATAGTTATAGCTACTTTGCAGTATTGTTGTGAGGACCAAACTGGATGCCAGCTAGGTGTGTGGCACATGGAGCATGCTCTAAAAATAAGCGGCATTATTTTTAATGAAGAGGTGGTGGGAAATTAAGTATATTTTGATGCTGGCAGCAAGAAACTAAAGGAAATGTTTGAGAAGTATATATTGTCATATATCTATGTATATATACATACATATATGACTATAGTAAGTCCTCATTAATTAATCATAGTTAATTAATTAATCTTAATTAGTGAGGAGAGGCCATCTTTCAGTAAAACTGGTGGGGTCTCCTTATACTTTGATAAGTGTTGAAGCTGTCTTATGTTATTCCTGCTGGGGCCAGGGAGTGGAACCTGCAAGAGATGGAGCCTAGTGGGAGAGAAGCTAGGTTACTGGGGACACCCCTTGAAGGAAATGGTTGGAACCCCAGCCCATCCACAGCCCCCCCCCCTTCCTGCCTGCCATCAAGTAGGCAGGCACCTCACGCCTGCCACAAACGCCCATCACGATGGACGGCCTCACTGCCATCTGAAAAACAATGGAGCCGACCAACCAGGGGCCTGTGAACTGAACACTAACAGAGCCTTTGTCTTCTGAAGTCGGTCGTTTTGCGTATTTGAATATAGTAACTAGACGCTGACTGATGCAGAGCTGACGCTAAGTCTCTTTTTATGAGACACGTGAAGGAAGAACATCTGCTGATAGAAAGTGTGAGGAGACAAGGTAAGGGACTTGAGTAAGATGGAGTGGTTGCTAAAAGGAACAGATGAGACAGCTGTGCAGAGCGAAGATGGTTTGTAGATTTGCATCGCCGAGGGGCCTCCCTGAGGTGGATGCGTCTGAGTGTGCCACCCTTACCTGCTGCTGTGGTCCTGCCTCTTAAGGGGCTAGGTTACCCATGTTCTGTCCAGCTCCCGTCACCAAAAGGTAAGCATCTACCAGTGGAAACTGTTACCAGTCTTGTTTACCCCTCTGTCTGATTTGTGAGGCATTGAGACTCACTAAATATCTGTCAAAAGAAGGAGTTAACCAGTGAATATTCAAAACAACATCACAAAAGTCCTATGACTCGAGTGTGGATGAGCAAAGTGGGAGGATAATCCGGGTGTGCAGGAACTGAGGGACCATGTAAAGAAAATCAGGGCGTTGCATAAACGAGTCGGACCAGAGTGGAGACAAAGGGAAGTCAGGAAACCACATCAACACCAACGGTGGCTCTTCCTTGTTTTGTGAGTTTGGGGAAGATTCAGTGTTACGGGAGTGAGGGAGTCCTGACTGATTCTTGAAACCTCCAGGATGTTGCGTTGGAGAAACGGCTCAGTGCTTGCTGTTCTCGAACAAGTCCTGGATTGGATTCCAAGAAACCACAGGGAGACATCCTATAACTCCAGCTACAGGGAGTTAGACCCTTCTCACCTCTGTGTATACCTGCAGCGCTCGCTCTCTCTCTCTCTCTCTCTCTCTCTCTCTCTCTCTCTCTCTCTCTCTCTCTCTCTCTCTCTCTCTCTCTTTCTCTCATCTTAAAACTTCAAAAGGGGAAATCTTACTGGAAATAGGATATATTTAAGGGATTGTGAAATTGAAAAAGCCATCAAGACAAAAGGCGATAGAGCTGGGTGCCAAGCAACCGTGAGAGCAGAGGAGTTTAATTGTTTCTGTCGTTAAAGGACCACGAATCTGACTGAAAAGAAGCCAAACAGAATCTCCCTCACCCCAGAGATGTTTGTGTGCTTCCTGTCTCCTTGGGGGCATGAGGACTCTATCCCCTCACAGATGGGATTCTGTCGAAGTAGATGAAAGATAAGTGGGCGTTTCCTAATTCCTTCCACTTACTCGCACCATTAAGCCAGCAGTGTCAATCAAAAGCAACATTATGAAAATCTGTCCAATTTACGTTCCAAGTGAGGGTGCCAAATGCTAAAGAAAATAGATTAGCAATTAATGTAGCAGTAGGGACGGTGCTGATGACAGGTTGCCTCAGATTTTCAGTTCAGTAACTCCTTCCTTGAAAGAATTGTTAAACATAAGAGCAAACATTTTTTTTAAAAAAGGCTTTATAAAAATCTCATCAAGAACATGCATCTGGGCTGAATTTTCTTCGTCACCAGAGTGTCCTCTAATTGGTCAACATGACTTTGTTCTGGCTAAGTTTTCTCATGTGCAGTGTGAGCAGTAACTGCTATCCTCCCTATAGTGTGCCTGGACCATTAAATGAGGTTGACACGTGTACAATCCTTAGCACAATGTGACTGTGACCTCACACATAGTAAAAACTTAAGGAATTGCAGGCCTGCTATCATGATCTGCAGTAACAAGGAAACCCTGAGCTTTCTTCTGACTGTCCCACCTTAGCGAATAGATGGCCAGCCTTCCCTCTATCTCCATGTGGTATTGGCGATGTGTATCTAGGCCCGTATCTTCCTAATGTCACTCTAGTGACATAATTTTAATCACCTCTTTAAGGATTCTTTTTTAGTTAATCCACTTGGAAGGATTCACCCTGAACATGGATAACGCTGTCTTGTAGCCTGGGGACCAAATGAAACAAAAACAGGAAGAGACAAGTAAAGCAAGAATTATTTGGGGTAGGGTTTCTATACCCCGCCCCTTTGCTCCTAAATAAAAATTTGAGTCTTCTACCCCAACTCAGACCATTTAATTCCTGAATAAAAGACACAGTGACCTTTTCGATTTATAATAAGCTTCAAGGCACAATAACTGGGCAGGTATCGGCCCTCTAAACTATTTTGCTGTTTTCCAGCTACACACCCCAAGTTACTTGTCATAATTGTTCCTTCTTGGACTGCTTCTGTTCCATCAGGCCAGCCCTCATGGCCATGTGTTCATGGTCCACACTGACCCATAGCTACTTCCTTCTCTCCAGCTTCCGCTCCAGTTTCTCACCCCCACCCCACTTCCTGGTTGCCCTATGACCCCAGCCCCGGGACCCTGAGCTCTCTCTACTTCCCTTCTTCCCAGTTTACAGGCTTCTAGCTATTTTTATTAATCAATCAAGATTTAAAACGGGAAGCCAGGTTTATGCAATATCACTTGGTGTACATGAGAATTTACTTTTCTGGATTGAAACCAGCTCTTGGGGGCCCAGTATTTAGTATTTGAATGCATAGCACTGGACCAACTCCCAACTGACAAGTGGAGAAAAGAGCGCCAGTTAGCTTGGGCTGGTCCCTGGCACTACTCACACAGAGATCTCAAGACAGCAAGTTGGAAGGTCAAGCCCTAAGGAGATTGAGATTTCATCATTGATGGATCCTAGTCATCTCCAGTGACTCAGAGTAGGACACTTCTTCCCTAAGAACTGAGACCACTCAACTGTATGACATTTTTTAAAGCCATGCAATCTAAAGTGGAGGCTATTCTTAGACACATAGTGTATCTATGAACATAGAACCCGTAGTTGCTCTTCATATGCTGCAGAGAGATCAACTCTGTACTGACACTGTATATTAATCGGCATCATTCTGCATTTAAAATATAAATAAACAAGAAAGGTTCATCATAAATTGGAGAATAATTAAGATTTTAAAAAAAGAGAGATGAAGACCCAACAGAGAAATCCTGTAAGGGGATGTTCGGGCTTGGATAGGATTTCTCTTCCCAAGGCTGCATTATAATCTAGTCACCCTTGTGAGTTATTAATAGAGTGAAAATGGAACCTGACTACAATGCTTATCAGTTATCAGAGGGGCCTTTAGACTGTGACTAAGATAAGGCCACTAACTAACGTCCCCATGATGAATTCCAGGTGGCTTTATAAGAAGAGGGAGAGATAGATGGATATAAGGATGCATGCCCTGCCCCAGTTCCCACCAGCTGTGATGAGCTACCCCAGATTTCTGCCAGCAAGAAGGCCAACACTGGATGAGGTCTTCAATCAACTATGAGCCAAAAATTCATTCTTTCCCCCTCCTCCCGGCCCTTACTCAAAAGCAAAATAAGAAAAGTCACCTGCCTAAAGTATGTCATTATACTTAATGAAAAACAAAAAACAAAAACAAAGAGATTCAAAGATGCTCCAGGAAACTGAAGAAGGAACAAAGTTGAAGTAAGAGAAAGAGCCGGATTTGGGGAGCAGGGTGAAAACCTGCCGGCTCAGAGCGGTGGAGAACACACTCAGCTGGCCTTCCTGCGCAGCTCATGTCCCAGAGGAAAAACCAAAAAGCTCACTAGCTCAGCAGACAGCCCAGGAAGAAAAGCCAAAAAAGTTAAGAGCCAAAGAACTTGCTAGCTCAAGGCTCAAATGCTCCTTCTTCTTATCCATGCTGTCCTAAATACCCTTCAACTCAAAGTCCCTCCTACTCTTTAATCCCTGTCAGCTGGTGTCTTGCTCCACCTCTTGACCTAGGGTGTATAGAAAGCTCTTGGATTAAAGGTGTGTGCTAGGGCTGCCTGAATCACACCCCAATTACTTGTTTGCAATAAACAGAAAGTTCTTGGATTAAAGGTGTGTGTTAGGGCTGAACCACACCAAGCAAAAGATGGGTTTTTACCATTCACAATCTCGGGGTTCACAGTAGAGCAAATATTCTGCAACAGCTAGTCTTCAGACCAAAAAGGTCGTACCGGAGCAAACACCACTGAAGACAGCAGATTCACAGCACTTCAGTGCATCGACATTAAAGAGTCCCAATATTTTGATAAACAAAACCCAGTTTACTCACTTAGGAAAAAGAACCAGATTACACAAGCACCTCTGAACCTTAGAAAAGGGGGGGGGGGGGCAGGGGCTTGCATAGTCTGATTCCAAAAGAGGACAGCTTTTAATCTAACATTCTAGATGCAGAAAAATTCTAATTAAGAATAAAAGTGAAGTAAAGATTTTCAGACAGGGTAGACTTTTCCCTCTCAGCAACCATTGTTGCAAAAAGTAGTTCCAGAAAGAAACGGTCTGGAGAGGTTGTTTCTGAACTCAGAAAGGTTGATGAAGGAGGCAGGTATAGCACAGCAAGGCAGGCAGCATAGCGTTCGCTTTTCATCTCGGTGTGCATTGCCACGATAATTTGTTTTGTTTTGAGACAGGGTTTCATTGTGTGTAGTGCTGGCTGTCCTGGAACTCACTCTGTACATCAGGCTGGCCTCCAACTCAGAGGTCTACCTGCCTCCGCCTCCAAGTGCTAGAATTAAAGATCTGTGCACTGCACAGATCAATAATTTGAAACAAAAAATGTCTACCCAAGATTTCTAAATCTCAGTTGCCATATTCTGAAACCAGGTACCGCAACTTTAGTCTGTTTTGTCTTTCTGCTGTGACCACAAACTTACATATACACCTCAGTTTAGTCGAGGCACATTTAGCCACGTCTCCATCCTAAGCTCTTTAGTCTAGAAGTCAGCTGCTCAGATGGAATGTCAAGGTTAGATTCCCATGTGGAGGCTCGTGAGGAGGCTCCATTTCCAAGGTTGTCCTTGGGTTCCTGCACCCTGGGTTTATGGCTGCCTTCCTCTGTCGTCAATGTCAGTGACGGTAAAGCTTTTCCACACCATCTTCCCTCTAGCTCTTTGCTGTTCAGAGTTATTTTCTGCTTAAAAAAAAAAAAAACCTGTGTCATTAGTGTTAGGATCAGGCCCCGAAAGGTACCTTCATGAGTCTAGGCCAAAGGTATGCTGCAAAGATTAAACCACACAACAGATCTAATGCAAGAGGCCGCAAAAGGCTGTCTTAGAGTGGACAGCTATGAGAGAGAAGTAAAGACAGATAGAGAGAATGAGAGAGAGGAGGCTGTTATGTCGAGAGCGACCTTGTAAAGGGTGTCCATGTTGCATAGGAAAATACAAAACTCACAGGGATGGTGAAAATGTGTTGAACCTGGCGGCTAACCTGGTGGCAGCTGGTGATGACGCAAGCTGCTGGCGATGAGTCGCTGAAGACAGGCTGAGAGAGAATCTGATTTGTAACAATTAGACTGCATAATTCTGATAGTCTCTCCTTCCCCCAAGCCTTTAGTGGTATCTCATTGGCAAAAAGTATTTACTGCTGTGCAAGGTGATGCCTGCAGATGGCTGGGCTTCTGGTATTGACATCTTTGGGGTACCATTATTCTGCCTTGCACACTTGACGGTGCCTGTGAAGGAAAATGGAGACATGACATTGGCTTGGGAACCAACCTTCCAAATTCTTCATATTTATTATCAGGGTGTGTAGTGACAACCAGGGCTTTTCGTGACGTCATCTATACTTTCCATGGCATCAAAGAGTCACATTTCAGTCCCTTTGACTTACACCTAAAGAGTTCAGTTGGTCTTGCACTGTGCCCAACCCCTTGTTCTAGCAGAGATGAAATAAGTTGGGTCTGTGGCAAAGGCACAGATCAGGAAAGAGATCATAGGGATTGAAGGGTAGGAAGGCTAGATTTTGTTATTTTTAAACCATGTATTTTCTAATCATAAAGTGAGTACATGTTCATTGTGGAAAATTGGGGAAATATAGGGCTTTTTTTTTTCCTTTTTAGGAAACCTGCATGTGGCTTTCCATTTCTCCTGCATCCTCATTTAGGTTAGACTCATCTATTGTCATAATGATACCCTTATAATACTCTCAGACGTGAGGTCATCTACACAGAGACTGAAAGTTGTCCTTGGTTTGGTCTCCCCCTCAGATCTATATTAAGATGTGAGAGCAACCCCGCCTGCATACCCCAGAGCTGAATCCCCCTAAAGCAGCAAGCAGAGACCCTCAAATGTGAGCCAGAGCAAGGCCTTTGCAACAACAATAAACGCTTTCTGAGTATCCCTAATGCTGCTTTAAATTCATTGGCGGCGCATTGAATTCACCCAACCACCTACAAGGCGTTGAAGCTCCGTATGCCACCGAGGGCTGCTGAGTACTTTAAAAAAGATTAGGAAGGCCTCAGAACAAGGTCTTTCTGACTCTTCCCCTCCCCCTGCTCTCTGCCCTTCTTTCTATCCCCAATCCCTCCTCTCCGAGGCAAGGCATAAGCCTGGGCAGCTCACTCTCCGACCTTGATCTTTCTCTACTGAATGCCTTCAGTGATACACTGGCCTGTCCCATACAGGAGATAAATTAATCCTACACAGAGCACCCAAGAAGAATTTGAGCAGGCAGGCCTTTCGGGCTGCCCCCTCCCCCCTCCAGCCTATTACCAGTGACTCATGCCTTTTGCTTGTTCACACTTCTGTATGCCTGCCCATCCCTCACTAGGCGTAAATGTAATTTAGACATTCCCCTGGGCCTTTGAATGTTCATGGCTGAGAGCTTTCATGTCACATAAAGCTTGGAGTAAACAAATGGGTTGTATTTCCACGTACTAATCTGTCCTTTGCTATAGAGTGTCAGTTTAAGATGAGAAGGAGAAGGCACACCCTGTTCATCCCCATGGGGGCCAAGGGTATTATTACCCCCACTTAACAAACTCGCAGGCTAGGGCCCCAGTCTGTGCACTTGTTCATTCTAGAGATGATGACTGTTGGAACAACTCAATCTACGGCGTTTATAAAAAGCTCTCTAATGGTGTGGGAATAAGAACATCAGGTTGCATTTGAGTCTATACCATAGGCTGGATGCTGCATCAGAGGCTTATTAAATCCACTCAAGTACTTTGTGAGGAAACACTTATAGAAATGGAAGATTAGGGAGAATCGGTCCATAGTTTACCCTAGGTCACCCAAGAAACAGAGCTAGGACTTCACCCCGAATCCCCCATAGTCCTCAGCTTGCCCTTCCTCCCCCAGGCAATGGATTCTTTTCTGCTCTCAGTTCTGCTCAGCAACTTACGTACCTGGACGAAGCTGTAAAAGACGGTGTCTGATCGCTACAGAGCCAGAGGAGGATGAAACAAGTCAACCGGGGACGGAGCGACAGCATTTGGAGGACCAGCTACTTTGTTTGACTGGAGTTCACTGTACAGAGCTGACTTTGGATCAAGCATCCATCCCTCTCCAGGTTGGCCTGGAACTTCCTATGTAGCCCAGGCTGACCTTGAACTCTCACCCCTCCTTCCTTCGCCTCCTATGTGCTGAGATGTTCAGGTGTCAGAGCCGTGTGCAGCTTTACTGTACTGCTGAGGGATATGGCTAAGGGGTTTTAGGATGGGGGCATGCTTGGCAGAGCTGAAGCAGAGAGCTCTACGAAGTTGTTCGAATTGGGAATTGTAGTTGACAGTTTCTTCCTCTAGTGGGACTGTTTATCCTCAGAATCCATGATCAAGCTGCAGAGGGCCCTGAAATAGGCAGGTGATTAGGTAGGCTGGGGTGTGCAGGAGACCAAGAGCTCACTTGCTTCAAGTTTACTTTTAAATTACATCTCTGCAGTCCTATTAAAGGGCAGGAGCCACAAGAGCTGAGACACAAGGGTTGAAGGCAGGACATCAGAAATGGAAAAGGCACAAACAAGAAAAAAAAAAAGGTCACGAATGGCTTCATTTCTATCAGTCCCAGGCTTGCTCTCTGATGGATCTGTTCAGCATGTCAGCAACTACATTTCTGGCAAACAATGATCAACCTGATTACTTTCTTGTTGATGTATTTCCGAGTGTGTTGCAAAAAAACAAAAAACAAAAAAAACGTCCCTTTTGAAAGAGGTCAGTAGTAAATGGAACACCTTGTGTGTTCCCCACCAAACAATTCCAGGCTGTTGGGAGCAGGAACCTTAGAAGAGGTGGGTGGCTGTTAGAGCAACCGAAAGCAAGCAAAAACCTTCATAATCCATTGGCTCTAGACTTTGGATAGTCTTTTAACTTTGCAATGTAGACATTTTATTGGGTTTCATGTTTGTTCCCTTTGAGTGACTACCAAAAAATTAAGAGAACAGAGTCTTTTGCTTAAAGACAATAGTTTGCATGCTCTATCTCCTGTGTTTGATACTGTATTGACAGTGAGATGAGTCCCATGTGTACATGTGGATGCATATGCACCCAGATTGCCTTCTGTATTGGAAACACATGTGGCTATGTTCTGCGTGGTAAGTGACTACATATTTGTAGCAATTGTCTGGTTGGCAGTTCAGCCTCTATGCTTTGTTTGGTACATATTTCCTTTGTTCAAAATGTGCCACATATTTCTCCTTACAGCATGGGACTTGGACTTCATGACAAAACAAAACAAAACCCTGCAAATGTTTACACCATGTGACCTGAGGCCATGCCGAAGCATATTTCTCTTAGAACTGCTTGTGCCTTTTTCTTTTGTGGCTTTGGAATCACAGTTTGCCACCAAGTAATTAGCTCAGAAGTCTATTATAATCAGTCTCCTTTCTTTTTTTTCTGGGTCAAGGACATCGAATTGCATCAAGTGTGGCTCTAATTCCAGCCAAGCTGTATGTCAGAAAGCCGCCTCTGTGGTCTCACTTCGTGGCAAACAGCAGTTCTTTTGAACGCCAGTAAAAGTGGTACTCAAATGTGACGGCAGCATCGTGCCTCACTCAGCTTATGGGCGGCCAAGCAAAGGAGGAATAGGCAAGATTGAGCTGCGTATAAAGCTTCTCAGGGTTTGGCGTGTACTGGGCGCTCAGGAGAAGGTGCTAACTCAAATGCCTTTGTTTTGTGCGCTTGAGGACTTAGCTTTACCATGGAGCTCACCACGCTTTGTGTTCTTGCTCCACTTTTTTTCCTGCCATCTCATGCAGACAGGCTCAGCGCCTGCCGTTCCAGCACATGCCTCAGCGAAGTGTGTTGACCTGCAGTGCGTAACATGTTAGTACCAGGGGTTATGCTGACACCAAACGCCATCTGTTTCCACAAGGCTAGCTCTCTCCTCGGCCGTATTTTCTATTTTTCTGTTTACTGGTACAATATAGACCTAAGCCAGAGTTTTAAAAGGGTACCTAGACATGATCACACCCTTAGAACTCTCAAACTGATGGCTGAAGACCACAGACTGGGCTAGTTTTTCCGCAGCGCTCTTCAGGGATGACGTGTGTTACGGTAGACTGGTTTTGTGGTTTGAAGGGGAAACCTCCCCCATGGATCCACAAGCCTGAACAGCTGATCTCAAGATGGTAGCAGTGTTTGGGAGGTTGTGGTGCCCTTTGGACAGTGGTTCTCAACCTGTGGGTCACAACCCCTGTAAGGCCAGCATGTCAGATATTTTGTATATTGGATATTTACGTTACTCACATTACGACTTATAACTAGCTGAATTACAGTTATGAAGTAGCAACTAGATGATTTTATGGCTGGGGGAGCACCAATCCACAACATGAGGGACTGTATTAAAGGGTCGGTCGCAGCACTAGGTAGAATCTGGCTAAAAGAAGAGCGTCTCTGGGGGCGGGGCTTCAGATTTTATAGCCTTGCTTTCCTGTTCATTAGTGTGTTCTTGACTTTGACTACATTGTATCTAGCTGGCCTTCCCTCCTGCCATGCCTTCCCTCCTGCCATTTCTTTCCTGCCAAGAGGGAATTTATCTTCTTGAATTGTAGGCCAAAACAAGCCCTTTCTTCGTTAAATTGATTCTTGCCAGGAATTTTGTCACAGCAACAAGATAAGATAGCCGATACATGCGTACTGTGACAACCATGACTTCAAAGCGCTGGAACAGGGAACAAAGAATTCAAGTGACAGATTTCTCTTCGGTCCGTTTTGGGGGAAACCATGGAGACAATATGCAGATGCTTGGACAGAAATGAGCGATGACTCGTTCATTCGATTAGGGATCGTTTTGTTTTGTTTTGTTTTAAAGCTAGAGGGGATTCTGTGCAAGGGAAGTAGTCTCAGAACCATTAGCTTGGTCACTCTGCTCTTCGCTACATGCACAACTTCTCAACCCTCCCCCAAAGCGATGTGGTACCCAGGTGTCATTCAGAGAAGATGAAGGCTTCTGAGCTTCATGGACGAGAGCCTCCACTCTAATCTCCTGAAACGCCAATAAAGAAGGCAATCTCATAAAATGTGAGAGCTCCAGAATTCCTGGTGTTAAGGCAGATATGAGAAAAGGCATGAGCTGAGACAACATAAGATCCCGAATGTGCCAATCAACCCTGTGTTCCTTCACCGTCAGCCTGCAGCCCGTCAAACACTCTGAGTGTGTGCATTGTCTCTAGCCAGAAGAGGTGTAACCAACACTCATGGACTACACGTTTCTCATTGACATCAGACAAAGATTTGTGCCTTTTTCATAAGAACAGTACGGTGTGCAAACTGCACCCATGCTCCTCCAGGGGCACAGAGATAGGAGCGGAACCCATACAAACTGGTGCTATTACTGAACTCCCAGTTTATGAATAGAAAGAAAGAGGGAAATCAGAAGATGTTCCCAACTAACCTGAAATATTTTGAAATACAAAAGCTCATATTTTTTATTAAAGTACCTGTGTAATTCTTATTCAATCAGTCACGAGCTCCTTTGTTGCCTCTGACAGCAAGGAAGTTGATTTCTCAGAACGTAATTCTGAGAGGATTACAGATGGCAAGGTGCCAGTATGGCAAGGTGACTGGTTTCCCAGTAACCAGCAGCAGTTCACGGGTTTACGCGAGAATTTCAGCCTCCTCGGGCTGGTTGTTAACTGTTACAGGGTGAATGTGAAATGTCCCCCGAAGACTCATGCATCAGGGTGTGAAGTTGGCACCGGGTGGACTTAATGATAATCTCTATTGTCAGTCTGACTGGGTTTATAATCACCTAGGAAACTGGTCAGGTTCATCTCTGGGGATATCAGCGTTGGCATTTTCAGAGGTGTTTAACTGCAGGGAGAAAATCCACTGTAAATATGGACAGTACCAGCCCATGAGCAGAGGGCAAAAGGGGAAAAAGCCAGCGGGGCACTACCATTTCCCTTCACTCTACGTCTTCTCTTTCACCTCTGCCACAAGCTACTCTCACAAGGATGCTTTGCCCAAGTGTGTGAGGCCAAGTGCCCAAGGACCAATTCCTGTAAACATTATGAGCTGAAATAAGTCACTTCTGTCTGGTATTTTGTCACAGAGGTGTAAAAAGTAACTGACCCACATATCCCAGCTACACCTGTATGTCCCTGACCCTGAGTTTTCAGAAGCAGTCTCGGCAATGGGGGGGGGGGGTTCCTTCACCAAATCAGCCCTTCTACTTTATATTTCTAATGTTAATTTATAACATTGTACAGTTTAGTGGGTGTTTGTGTGAGCTGTTTCTAAAAGTCTATCTAGAACTCTGTGTGGAAAAAGATTGGAGCAGTAAAATTATTCCATCGTCTTCAACAAAAGTCTAGAGCATGATAACTTTAGGGATAAGCTCGAAACCATTTTTCCAAGTTTCTAAAACTATTCCAAAAGTGTAATAGGAAGTAGTCATTCAACTCTTCTGAAACTATACCCCCCCCCACACACACACAAATAGTGAAAAAAGGAACTCCGCTGAACTGTTTTGACAAGGCCAACATTACCCTCATGCTAAAGCCAGATGAAGACACAACAAAAAGAAAAGGAAGTGCATGGGAAGATTCCCTAGTGAATAAAGAAGTCCAAAAATTTCAACAAAAACACTTGCAAACAGAGTCCAACAGCACTCCTATGGCCATGCGCAGTAACCAATTGAGACTCATCCCAAAGATGCAAGAAGGGTTTAACACGTGAAAGTCAATAAATGCAGTACGTCTCATCAGTAGAACAAAGGGCCAAAGCTATGGGATCCTCTCCAACAGATAGAGAGCCTATGGTAAGACTGAACAGTCTTTCATGATTAAAAAAAAAAAACTTTAAAAACTATGCATGGAAGGAAAATACCTCAGAATACTAAAATCCAGGTGTGAACAAAATTCACAGCCAACATCATACTGAAAAAGGAAAAGCTGAAGTCATTTCCTCGAAGATAAGGATGTCCACAGTCACCGTTCTTGTTCAATACAATATTGAATGTCTCAGCTGCACCAGTTACACAAGAGGAAAAAAAAAGAAGTATATTGGAATTGGAAAGGAAGAAAATAAATTACCCAGGTTGCAAGATGACATGATTTTATGCATAGAAAAAACTTAAAACACTCCATCAAAAGACGTTAGAACTGATAAATGAATTCAATGAAGTTGAAGGATTCAAAAACAGCATAAATGAAACAGTAGCATTTGTAGGCACCAATAACTTGCTGAAAGAGAGATTAAGGAAGCATTTATACCATTACAAAAAAATGCTTAGGAATAAGTTTAGGCAAGAAAAGGAACAATAAACACAATAAAAGTATTATATAAATAAAGGGTTTAGAAACAGGAAAAATCTATCCCATGGTTACAGATCAGAAGAAATCATATTTTTAAAATGATTATACTATCTAAAATAATATATACAAAAAAATTTCACAGAAATAAATATTTCCCAAAGTTCATATGGAACCACAAAGGATGCAAATTATCCAAAGCAGTTCTGGACAAGAGGGAGATGGGGACGCCACATTCCTAAACAGAAAATATACCATAAGAACCATTAAAAATGCCTGCCCCCTTTAATCCCAGTACTCGGGAGGTAGAGGCAGGTGGATCGCTGTGAGTTTGAGGCCAGCCTGGTCTTCAAAGCAAGTCCAGGACAACCAAGGCTACACAGAGAAACCCTGTCTCAAAAACCCAAATAATAATAATAATAATAATAATAATAATAATAATAATAATAATAATAAAAATAAATGCCTGCCACCAGCCCTCCTGGCTGACAAACTTAACTGCCATCCAGGCGCAGATTCAGCACTTTGGGTCAGTCCACCCCAAAATCTGCTCCATCTATGAGCTGACGAGCTGGTCCTGCAGAACCAGAGCTGCAGGAATCCCATAACTCTGGGCAAAATCAGAGAGAAGTCTGCACAATGGTCCGGTATTGGTGGTGTGGCAGAAACCAGAAACCTTGAAACAGACTAACAACTCATTGCATGTAAAGCTGTGCCACACCGCAGCTTCCAATGCCACTACGATGAAAGACTATATGATGGAGAGGTGGGAAAGATGGAGAAGCAGAGTGGTGCATGTGTGGTGGAGAGAGGCAGAATTGGAGACTCATGACAGCTGTGACAAGTGTGAGAGAGGGCTCAGGTGGATGGAGGAACAGGGCATTACTCTGTAGGGTCAGCAGCGTGATGGGCAGCAGCTGGAGCTTGCACAGACTCTGCTCCAGAACAAGCTGCCATATGACCGCCCTAGCCCTGAACAGCAACAGGATGCTCAAGATGAAGAATGGTCCATTTTCTAGACTGGACCTCCTTGAAAGAGTTCTATGGTCTGTCCATACTTCTCCTGGAGGCCATGCTGGTCCACGGCCCATGCTTCAGCACAGGGCCATGTTGATGTCTGTGGGCTGTACTGCTGCTGCCAGAGACCAAGTGGAGGACCTTGGCATGTGCTGCTGCTGGAGACCACATGGATGCTCATGGTCCAGCGCAGTTGCCAGAAACCATGTAGAAGCCCAGGAGCCGTACTCCCTCGGGCTATTATTGCAGTGGTATGGGTCACTGCAGGCACACAGCTGAGAAAGAGGAACAGAGAAGGCTTCTGTGACAAGCCCTATCACCCCCAAAAAATGTCAACCTAAAAAGGAAATCATCAGAAAGAACTCTTACATTGTGGTAAGGGGCCTGGAGAGATGGCCCAATGGTTAAGAACACTTATTACTCCTGCAGAGGGCACAGGGTCAATTTCTAGCACCCAAATGATGGCTTATAACTGTCATACTTCAGTTCCAGGGGGTTTAACTCCACCTTCTGATCTCTACAGGCACGCACATGATACACAGACCTTTATATAAGCAAAGGCACCTATATACATAAGTAAATCCCCCCAAAAATGTTCTAATTGTGATAAGAATGCTGAGTGTAACTCCCCACAACTGATGGCTTCTGGGGAGGGGTGCAGGTGGAGAAGGACTCGGTTTTCTTTAGAAGGATGGGTTACTGGGAGTTTGACCATGTTCTAGACAGCACAAAATGGACTTAGGTTTTTTTCCTTTCGTTCTTTTTATTTTTATTTTTTTTAATTTTTTTTTGGTGGGGGGGTGTCCCAAGGGTGAGAGAACAAACACAGGAGGACTGTGAAGTGAGTGTGATGGCGTACATGATGTGAAAATTCCAAATAATAAATAAAAAAATTATGTTGGGGGGCAAAAAGGAACCACAGAAAACAAAGTACGGGGCATGGTGGCAGACACCTGTAAAAAGACCACATAGAGGTAGGGGTAGGAGAATCAGGAGTGCAGGGTCGTGCTTGCCCACATAGCAAGTCTGACCCTCACAAATAAGACACGTCAATGTTCGACAGGTATATATTTTAACTATTCAGCAGTCTCACCACGCAGCAGGCAGGAAGCATCACAAGTCCGAGGACAGCCCGGATTGCAGGGTGAGCTCCACACCAGCTGGAGTCACGCCGTGAGACTCTGCTGCACGAAACACAACTCACGACCCTCCCTGAAACAAAAGCTCAGCATCAACTAGTCCTCCGGAAAATTCAAATCAAAATCCTAACGCTGATGAGGATGCTGGCAAAGCGGCACTCCCATATACTGTTGGAGGGAATGTAAATTAGGACGGCCATGGGCGGAAACACCGCGGAGATGCCTTGAGAAGCTGCAAGTGGAATCCATGGGAGCCACTAGTCCCACGACCAAGTGTAAAGTGAACAGAACATGTGCAAAAGAGACCTGCACGCGGGGCCGTGTTTTTTCCAGGACCCTTCACAACAGCCAAGAAACAAAAGCAAACAAGGTATCCATTAGCAGACGCTTGAGACACAAGAATGTGGCACATGAGAGTTCTATGATGGAATTGTATCCAGCCATAAACAGAGGGAGATGCCGTTGATTGCCGCAGTGTGGCTGTGACCGGGGGTCACTTGGTTAAGTGAAATAAGCCAGACACAGAAAGACTAACACTAGAGGCTCCTGCGCCTTTATGTAAACAGAAAAGCCAATCCCATTGAGGAATAGAGAAATAGTGGGCACGCGAGACTAGGAAGGCTGGTGGGAAAGAAGTTAGCCATGGGACGTTGAGATGCAGAGAGGATGCCTGGCTCTGAGTTTCTATAGTTTTAGTGTAGGGACTGTTTACCACGACAGTCGTGATAGATTGAAAACGAATGGGAAAATAAAAATCTGAAATTTCCAACCCATCGCAGCCATTAATGTCTGAGGAATTGAAGGTTTTCACCACCCTGATCAGTACACATTGTATGCATTTACTGGATTACCATACTGTACTCTATAAAGATGTGAAAATAGGGCTGGCAAGATGACTCAGAGATAAAGATACTTGTGGCCAAGTCTGAAAACCAAAGTACCCACCCAGTTGGTGAAAGAAAAGAACTAACGCCTACAGGTTGGCCTCTGGACATCCAAACTGGCACCATGACAAGCACATGAGCCCATGTGGAGTGCACACACACACACACACACACACACACACACACACACACACACAGCCAGATTGTAAAATGTAATTAAATAATCCAGGATTTGCAGTTAGACAGTTAGATACCAGGGCTTCCCTGCAAGCCAAGACTCTAGTTCTATGCGTTTATTGTCAACTCCTATCACATAATTTTCATAAGGCTTAGAAAAAAATCCCTATAAATTCATTTCTTCAAATATAAGAGAGAGTCTTGCTGGCCTGGAATTCACAATTGTAGACAAGGCTGGTCTTGAATTTGTGCCAATATTCCTGCCTCAGTTTCCCTAGGGCTGGGATCACAAATGTGAGCTTCCTGTTCCTGATTGATGATTATTGATTGATTGATTGATTGATGGATGGATGGATTGATGGTTACAGCCTGTTACATAGAAGCTAATTGAGATTTCTCTTGCAGATGGTAACCCTTTTACAAGGCTAACCGAACAGCACAGTGATTCAATGTAGATCTCAGAATGAGGTCCCAGTTTGGCCTCTTCTCAACAACACAGCTATGCACTGGAGAGCTCAGCCTGTGCTCTGTAAAATGGAGTCAATAATAGCTTCCAGTTTAATAGGATTTGGTAAAGATGATCAAATAACACACACAAAGTATTTTGCCCGGTGCACAGTTCACAGGAAGTGCTCAACAGACATGGATAATAGTAATTAAGGTAAATGACCATGCTCATAAAGAGGAAAGCATTAGTCTAAACATTAATGCTCTTGGTAATGCTCCTACCTGCAGCAGCAGCAAACGGAGTCCATCCCAGCACCACATTTTGTGGCTTACTTCTGTCTGGTTATGTACTGACACTCTTTCATGTTTGTATGATGTTTCACATTGACTTCTAACTGCCTTCACTTTGCACTGAAGTGGCAAAGATGAACACTCACACCCTAACTTAGTGTGTCACTGGGCTACAGACCTCTTTGCAAGCCTGTGCACTAGGAATGCCGGGAAAACATGCCTTCTTTCTGGCACCATTAAGTCAACAAACCTCCCAGGGGAGTGATAAAAAAAAATATGTGGTTGCCGCTGCCTTAATGAGGACATGCTCAGGGCCCAGTGTAATCTTATAATGTGCTCAGGGCCCTGTGGAATTCATACGAATTAAATTTGGTAACAGTAAATCTCCGTTTCTCAAATATTAGCAATCTAATTTACAATAATTGTCTCTTATTTTGGCTGATGACATTGTAAATTACAAGCGTTATTGTGGTGGTGTTTATAATTCAGCGATGTTACCACAAGAATCTGCCTTTCAGCTGTCGGAGGGTGTGTGTGGAGTCTGCGTTTGTGAATATAGCACAGGCCACAGTTTTCTCAAGGCCTTTAATCGGACAGTTACATACATTAGGACATGTGCAAAATGTGTTTCCACATGACAATCTGAAATGAAACCTGCAGTTGACGGCCCTGACATAAAATCCTCACCCCGTGTTTTCCAAAAAGCTCTCTGCCTGTACGAAGTGTTTGCTCTCCTTTCAACCATCCACCAATCACCCTGCGCGAGAATTCACGCAGGGAGCTGTAAACAGGCATCTAGTCACCCAAGACATGATTATAGCCGAGTTTAGGTTGGTGAATCACTTTTCTTATTGGGCTTACTTCCCGGGGCACGAGTGACAACCGCAGCCCCGTCACTAAAAGCCCACCCGACACGGGTGATGGAAAGCTGTGTGTCTGAGGTTCTCTGCAGCTTGGAAGCGGCTCCAGGGAAAAGCTTCTAGCTTTTCCTCTTCTCTCTAGCAATTGCTTCCTGCTCAGCCTCAGGGGAAAGCTTTGGGAATCTTGTGACTCTGAGCTCCACCCCTAACCTCAACCTCCCATCGCACCCCCTCCCCTTGCCCCCACTCCTGTCCCCCTAGCCTCCTGCCTCTCCCTCCCCCTCCACCCTAGTCTTAAGTTCTATTAGTTTCCTGCGTCTAAAGAGGTGCCTGCCTTGTGCTGCTCTGCCCTGCTAGGAGGGAATGCTCCAATTTGGGGGCTGCACAACAATACAAATGCTAGGGTGGCCTTACCATCTTCAGGATTAGAGTGGCCAAGGAAAGGACGCCAGAAACACAAGACAGATGTTTTAGGAACACACAGATTTGCAGTTTCAGGAGCTGCTGTCTTTAGAGTTGGTGGTAATGCTCGAATTGGAATAGGTCTTCAAAATCCATGACGAGATTCAAGTCCATCACCACAGCTCAGGACAATGGTACTTTTAAATAAATGGGTGAGCTTTCATGTCCTGGGCCTTTGCACTGGTTGTACCCACTGCCCAGACGTCTTCTCTTGAATACTTTTTTATCACTAACTCTCTCCGTTCCTTCTACTTTTTTTTTTCAAATATCACTTATCATTGCCCTGACCATTGTTTGACCAGATTATCCTGACCCTGTGCTCACAGGTGACCCCTGCCCACTCACCTTCTACAGGCTTCCACAGCACTTATTTCTTGTGAAAATTCAATATAATTAATTTATTGTGTGCACTAATTCATTTCTTTCTGCCAAGACTGTAAGCTCTGGGGGGGGGGGGGGAGGAGAGAATATTTGTCTGCTTTGTTCATCGGTCCATCTTAAGGTCTTAAGAGAGTATGTGGCATAAAATCCATCCCAAGTAAAAGTTTGTCAAATGAGTTCGTGAGTGGCAATGCCCCCCCCCCATGTCTACAGGAACATGTGGATACCCAAAAATGAAGTCTACACGTCCTTTGCAATAGCATACAGCATCCCAGAAAGGTCGATGGTTACTAGAAGAGGACCAGGTGCTGAGTCAGTAGTTCTTAGCCTGGAGTTGTAACCCCTTTGGGGGGGTGGGGGGGTCACATATCAGATATTTACATTATGATTCACAACAGTAGCAAAATTGCCTTTATTAAGTAGCAATGAAGTAATTGTGTGGTTGTCGGTGACCACGACACAAGCAGCTGTATTAAAAGGATGCAGCATTAGGAAGCCTGAGGAGCACTGAGCTGAGTGCACACTGACAGCAGTCAGTCTAATCACAGTCTAATTTGCCGCATGCTAGTGAGTGTGTGCGTTCTGTTTCGGCTGCTGTCACTCTTCCTGGCTATCGGAACCCAGTTTCTTTAGCCTGATGACCAGTGCTTCTCCAGAAATTCTCTAGGTTTCAGGAGCAGGCAGGGACTGTTGAGGCATTCATCCCCATGGCTAGATTAAGCTACTTGGCTCCCTGGTGTGCTGGCAGCCACCAGTAAACTACATCCTGTCAGGCAGTCTGAGAAATCTCCTTTGTACGGTGTAGTCAGTCATGCCACCAGCTCTGTTCCCTTGAGCAGTGGTCCTTAACCTGTGGGTCACTACCCCTCTGAGGGCCAAATAACCTTTTCACGGGGGTCTCCTAAGACCATCAGAAAACACATAAATTTACAGTGTGATTACAGCAGTAGCAAAATGGCAGTTGTGAAGTAGCACTGGAAATACTTTTATGGTTGGGGGGGGGTCCCCACAACATGAGGAACTATATTAAAGCATCGAAGCATTAGGAAGGTTGAGAACCACTTGCTCTAGAGAACCCTGACTAAATCAGTGCCGAATTCGATGCACCGGGATTTCTGGTGCATAGCAGACAGCTCGAGATATATCTTTTCAACTTGCCAGCCTCCGATCTCTAACTGCCACAATCACAACGTAATAAACTGATGGAAAGTCATTCCCACTGCATGGAAACACACCGGCTCTTTCTCCAGGCCCCGTCTCTGCACTAAATACCTCACACTCAGCCATAAATCCGAATTTATGATTCCCAATCCACAGCCAATTTGCTGGCAG
This sequence comes from Acomys minous, assembly GCF_964271855.1. Classification (NCBI taxonomy): domain Eukaryota; kingdom Metazoa; phylum Chordata; class Mammalia; order Rodentia; family Muridae; genus Acomys; species Acomys minous. The sequence goes on from NC_140489.1 coordinate 45,533,451, forward strand.
GGTATGTTCAGTATGCCCTATAAACTCCTGTCACCTCTCCCTTCATCCCTTCCTTCCTGTCTGTCCAGTCAGGTCTTTACTGAGTCCCCACCTTCCTCTAGGCTCTAAGGCTTCCAGAAACAAACACTTACCAAACTACTTATAGCCACGTTGGTCCCCAGGCCTTAACCCAGCTGTTCTCAATCTTCCTAATGCTGCGACCTTTCAATACAGCTCCTCAAGTTGTGGTGACCCCAACCATAAAAGTATTTTGTTGCTACTTCATAGCTATAATTTTGCTACTCTTATGATTCATAATATAAATATCTGTGTTTTCTGATGATCTTTAGGCAACCCCTGTGAAAGGGTTATTAGACGTCCAAAGGGGTCCCAGCCCACAGATTGAGAACAACTGCCTTAACTTGTTATGATTCCAATAATGGGATCCTGGAAATGCTGCTGGCCAGCCACAGACAGGTCACATTCTATCACATTAAAGTGTCCCTCCACAGCAAGCAAGGGACAGTTCCCCAAAGTCTCGTGTCTCATCTCTCTCAATAAAGAGCTACTTTTTTGCTTCATTTATTACCACACACACACAAAAAAGAGGGCATGTGAGGACTATAGGTAACCTACATGCACCTTCTGACTGGAACAAAAATGAACTGTTACATGCATGGCCTACCAGAATGTCTACTCTTAAGGTATTTTCTACTTGAACTTATATATATATATATATATATATATATATATATATATATCTTTTAAGTGACTCACTGATGATATTCCATTGGGTCTACTCATTAAATTCCATTTCTGCAATACGTTTTCTTGGGATGAGAAATTATTATTTTTTAATCAGCAGTAATTGGCAATCTTGGGGAAACACTTGTGAGCTGGAGGCGGTTATTTTCTCCAACACAACAACACCAGTAGCTCCGTCTCATTAGCAGATTTCTGAGGTTCTAACTCCAGGTTTGTTCACCTCCTCAAAGGCAGCACACACATTTTCCTCCCCGCCCTGGGCTGCAGCTTCACAGTACTTCGTGTTGAGTGATATATAGGTCAGCCGTGGGAAGTAATTGGATTTCAACGCAGGGAGCCCAAAGTGCCACTTTGGAAAGGGAGCCTCTCACTATGTCCAAGTGTGCCTCTGAAACTAATGGCATTATTTCCCCTTAAGAGAGGTCATCTGGACCCCAGGGGTAGGAGGAAAGGAGATCCCCTTGCAGCCACCTTCACAGCTCCAGCCTTTCTGGCTGCCAATTCAGAGCCAGAGTGCCCCTGGGCTGAGAGCTCGTCCGTCAAAGGCCACAGTGAGCAGCCAGAAGCAGCTAAAACTCCACCGACTACCACAGACTTGACACCGGCACAAAGGCAGTCACCGGGGACCTCGTGCAGAGACTGCTTTGAAGAAAGACTTTGGGATGACAAGGTGACGCCTGTGATTTGGTCTTCTTGGACCCCGAGACCAAAAGCAGATGCAGCCGAGTTTCAGTGATCCCAGAAAAGACAGAGCAACTCTAATGAGGTGCCAGGCTGCTGCCCAATGTCCCCCAGGGGCCGTTTCTGCCCTTCAGCCTAGCATGATTCCATGCCCACCAAGACAAGCAACTTCCAGCAAAGGCACACTCAAGGACAATGGCAGTGTTGTTTTTAAAGTCACCATTTCTGAAAATACAGACTCAGTTCATATTAGGTGTAGGCAATACATTAACTAAAGATTAAAATCTTAAAAATAAAATCTCTTGTAATCCTAAGACCCAGGTGTCAGGTGTGCCTATTGTAATATTCCTCTAGTGAGCCCATGTGCACTCAGGAACACACGCTCACACTCTCCCCCCCCCCCACCCCGTATCTCTTCTGTGAGACATTAAAATGGTCACATCCTATTACCTTATAATTTACCTTTTTTACTTAGGAACACATTGATGTACCATTAAATTTTTCTCAATATTATTTTTAGTGGATGTTAAGTATCCAAAGGTAAATTTTCCTTTGAAAATATATTTACGTGAATCTATATCCTGCTATGCTTTCTAAACCACTCACAGCTCATGGCAATGGCTGGCCAGACATTGTTTTAGTTAATGGACCTTGAGATTCAGATAGATGTTGCAGTAGTGTTTCCTCCAGTTCTCCACAGTAAGCAGCCTTCTTAGCCCAAGCTTGAGGCCACCAAAGCCTTTTGAAGAAGAAGAAGAAGAAGAAGAAGAAGAAGAAGAAGAAGAAGAAGAAGAAGAAGAAGAAGAAGAAGAAGAAGAAGAAGAGTGCCTCTGAAACTAATGACAATGGCTTGGATAACTTTTTGTACCATCCCAGAGCTCGCACTGTACTATGTGCTCCTCCTGAGAATTTAATCTCACCAACTCCCTTTATAAAGGTGGTTCCCACCCTTCTAATGCTGTGACCCATTAATACAGTTCCCCACACTGTGATGGCCCCCAAGCATTAAATTTCTGTTGCTACTTCATGACTGTAATTTTTCTACTGTTAGGAATCATAATGTGAGTCTCTGTGTTTTCCAAGAGTCTCTGGGGACCCCTGTGAAAGCACCATTCAACCTCCAAAGGAGTCTCAAACCACAAGTTGAAAACTCCTGCTTTATGTTACACTGTTTGGTTGTTGTTGTTGTTGTGGTTGTTGTTGTTGTTTCTGCATATTCCCATGAGGAAGCTGGGACTTAGCTAACTTAGTCAAAGCCACACTAGCATGTGACAGGCTAGGGGCTCTTTCTCAGGTAAACCAGGAAATTAAACACTGAATGATTCAGTTTTCCCAAAGATTTCTGCTCCTAAGGAATGAAAGGTGACCCATGTATCCATTAGGCAAGCCCATTGCACATCACAACTTCTCAGCAACAAGTCAGATGTGACGAAACTGGCCTCAGTCTCTATTCCCATTAGTGAGTCGGTCCTTAATCTTCTACTTGGAACTAATGATAGGATAGACTAAAATGTTCTGTTCCAAATGACTTCCAGGATTCAAAAATAATCTCATGTGCGGGTTTTGCCTCAGGATGATCTCTTTCTCAAGCTCAACCCAGCCGTTAATGGGAGAATCCCAGCTCACATTTACGTACAAGCAAGGGGACTCAGCCTCCACAGGCATGTGATCTATAGGTGGAGCTTAATTGGCCCTAACATTAGCTGGTTCCTGCTTAAAGAATGGCTTCTAAGTACCAGAGAAAGCCCTTACTTCCTTGTGGTAAAAGTCACAAGCCTCAAATAAAACTTAACCCTTAATATTTTTGCTCGAAATTATTATCTTTGCCGCGTCCTAGAAGATCCAGCATAAAATATGGCCGAGATGATGAAACCGAGCAGCAGCCCTTAATCTGTAAATAATCTCTTTGGCTTCGTGGCAATCAGGAAAACAGTGGGAAACAGCTGGTTTAAGATGAACGTGACAACCTATTAGCATTCAGAGAGAAATGATTTCTCTCATCACCTTTCCTGAAGATGCTGTTGCTGTGGCAACCAGTCCCTGCACTCATCCTGGATCCAGTTGCTAAAATGACAGCGAAGCTGGTCAGGGTAAGAGGACATCATTCTCACCGTTCTCAGTGGCAGCCAATGGCATCAGTAAGGCAGATTCTATAGACCGCCGCACAACCCCCATGCATGGTATGGTGGCGAATGGCCTCTCCAGCAGGCTTTCCTAACTCGGGTCTTCTGCAGAAGCTTCAGAGTCCATTCATTTCCTTGCACCAGCTAACACTTAACTTAAGGAATCCTTCTATGTTTTGGGGACAGCATTTTAGATGGTTCTTCCTTCTGGACGTTGCTATGTAAGGTTTGTGTGACCTTTCCCACGGGAAATGAGATCCTCCGGTACGGAGTCTGGTAAGAGGGGCCACGGCTGCCCTCTCAGGCTTGCAGACTATTCTTGTCGGTTGGTGAATGAAAACGCTAACCATGAGGCCACTCCCCCTTTTTTAAAAATCTTCTGCCAGTACCCACCTGGATTCCAAACATACCCTGGGCATCAGTTTAAACCGTAAACCAAGGTAACTCCCTGCACCTCATGGTGGCTAGCATGCCATCAACGGATTGTATTTCTCCCATGTCTGAACACATTAATGTTTCTCAGATATAGACACCATTTCATTCTATTTCCTGAAAGAAATGCAAAGGAATGGGTCCATCTTGGGGGGAGCATCTCAGCCAATTTTAGAGATCGGCAATGACATTATCTCCCTCATTTCCACTGCAGCAAAAACAGAGAGTCCGCATTCACCTTCCTGTTTAAAAAATGTAAACAAACAAACAAACAAACAAACAAACCAAACTGGTAGTTTTTAAAGTTTCATGTGAGCTGGGACTTAAATGTTCTTCAGGGAAGCACTATCCTTCATCTGCAAACAAATTACTTTCCTGCCTCATGCTGTGGCAGACTCATGAAGAAGGAAGAAATATGTTCTCAAAATGATGTGGTCCTCGGTGCCTGCTGTTCCTGTTAGCTCTTTGTCTTCTATTACTACAGGTCAAGGCAATTTCTTCCCTGTTCAAACATTACATGATAAACCTAAATAACTTTTCTGAGAGTTCACAACCAATAACCTCTTCAGTTCTGTACCCCCAAAATAAAAGCGAGTTTCTTTGCCTGCGTGAGGCGCAGGCTTTGGCAATGTGGCATCGCAGAAGTCCACCGGCCCGCAGCATGAACCCAGGCTTTGTCTAAGCACAGCGGAGAGGCTCATGATTTGCTGCTTTGTTAATGCGGGGCTCTCATGGGCCCAATCATGACCCACGAAAAGGAAAATTACAATAAACCCATTAGAATTATAGCTAATGGTTGCTCGGTACACAATGAGATGCCATTTAAGACACGATTTGCATGTATAGTCTCATTTGTTCCCCCCAGATGTTTTATGAATTAAGCAAATGCCATTATTGTCCTTCTGCCAGAAAAGCCCAGCAACTCCCCAACAGAGACAGAAAACCCCAATCACGTCAATGCTGAAATCTTACGCCTGCCTCGCCTCTTTTAATCCTGATGCGAGTTACTTTTCAGTAGCTGTTAAGCACAAAGGCGCCTTCCCGCTTCCCTCTCCTGGGAAGGAGGCTACAATCAGAGCCGAGCAACTCAGTAAGATGCAGTGCGTGTTTCAGACGTGCCACTGTTCAGGAGATCTTCAGTGATGAGAGCAGGGGGCTTTCGGTTGCAGATTGAGCGAGTCCGTGCTTTTCGAAGCTGTGAGGCACTGTGACCCTTGTCAGTTCCGGGAGTCTGGGATACGGCTTCCTTCATACTGCTCCAACTAGCGGACCAGCTTTCCGAGGCTCCTGTCTGTCTCTCATTCCAACTGTTTATTTTCCTATAGTGCCTCACAAGACAGCCGGTAGAGATCTTTTTTCTAAATGTTGACACTGAAGAATCCATATACATATCCAAGTCTTTACACCCAAAGAATAATGACCTTTCTAAAGATTTAAGTAAAACTATTTTTTTTTTTAAAGAGAAAGCTAAATGCCTGGTGAGGATATATATGGTGAGGTTCCAAGCCTTTGCAATCAGGGTGTTGAGTGCTTTTTACCCCCTGGCACTGTCTCCTGTCATACAGAACAGAGATGGTCTGGCCCATCCAGGGTGCTTGTCACATTACCACTGACTGGAGCAGGGTCATCACACATCCGTGCAGCAGCCACGCCTGGGCAGCTGTGACCATCCAGGGCAAAACTGTATGGATGTCCATATTATGGTTCTCCTTTTAGCTCTGAAACCTAAAATCTTACAGCCATTGGCTATAGATGGGTGTCTGTTGCTGTGTTGTTTTGTTTTTCTAAGACAGGGTTTCTCTGTGTAGCCCTGGCTGTCCTGGACTCGCTTTGTAGACCAGACTGGTCTTGAACTCACAGACAGCCACCTGCCTCTGCCTCCCTGAGTGCTGAGATTAAAGGCATGTGCCACCACGCCCAGCTCTGGCTGGCTATGTTTTAAAAAGTGGGTAACGCAGATAAGCTAAAAGGAAACAGATCATTTACAATTCCTTCCCACAGAAATAGCATATTGATATAGATTTCTTCAAATTTTCCCTTTTTTATTTTTAAAAGGCCACACCATACCATATACCTCCTTTTTGTATAAACCTAACATATTATGAACATTTTTCTACATCAATAATGTTTAGTCCATGGTATTGTTTTATTAGTACCGGTATCTGTCATATACATCTTATAATGCATAATTTAAGCAAGATTCTCAACTATTAAATTCCTAGTTGTTCACACAAAGAGAATGCCACAGCTGATCTATATAAATCTCTACTTGCTTCTGTTTTACTTATAGCAATTATTCTGTATTAAAAGGCACTAATGTCCTAATGGATTGGGGGTGTAGCCGAGTAGCAGAGCATTTCTGTGCTGTTTGTGAGGCCCTAAATTTAGTCCCCAGCACTGAAAAGAAATACATGGTTTCAAAGTGTATCAAACCTGGTTTGATACAGAGTATCAAAATGCCTCCCAGAAAATTTGAATCTATTTACTTTCTTATAGTTCAGAATAAGGGTCTCTAATTGTTTTATTTGGTTTTTAAAAATGGTTCTTAGAGAATTCTCTACAATGTGTTTCCTACTCACCCCTCCCCCACTTGCCCCCAGATTACTGATTGATTTCCTTCCCCACCCACCCAGCATTCTGCCCTTTGCTGCTGTTTCTTAAATACACCTACTGAGCTTAAGTTATGCTGCCCATGCATTCTTGGATGTGTGGCAGCCTTCCACTGGAGCTCCGTCATCCTTCCAGAGGCTACACCCTGAAAGAAACCTTCTCTCTCTCTCCCTCTCTCTCTCTCTCTCTCTCTCTCTCTCTCTCTCTCTCTCTCTCTCTCTCTCCAGAGAGTTAACAATTGCCAGCAGTCCCACCTCCCCTCTGCACGCTGGGATTTGGTCTGGATTGAGCCTGCACAGGTCTTGTGTGTGCTATTACAACCGCCGTATGTTCATCTGTGCAGTGCCCTGCTGTGTCCCTAAGACGGTTTCCTTGCAATCCTCCTCCACTCTGGCTCTTAAACACTTCCCACCCTTTCTCCTCAATGATCCCTGAGCACTGGGAGGATGGACTGCTGTCAGTGCCTGTGCTTACCTCCCGGGTGAAGGTTACCTGATTTGGCTGGTCAAGGAATTAAACGAGACTCAGGTTGGAGGGGCCACAGCAAGACTGAGGCTGTGAAAATTTTACTGAGAACAATCAGACTTTTTGTACCCTTATCAGAAACAGGAATATACATAGTGGTGATTGTCAGGATCAACACAGTTGTGGTTGCCAGGATACAATGATGGCTGCAAGCTATGCAGGGTACATGTTAGTCTTAGCCCAGTTGTCCTGTCGAGCTCCCATGCTTTCTTGTCTTGAAAGGAAACATACGGAGGAACACAAAGTGGCCTGAACACTTCATGGCCTAAGGGTATGCTTCAGTTTCTCAGGAATGGAAAGACACACAATGCCCCAGGAGCCATGGACTCTTAACTTGGAAAACCTATGACAAATGCCTTTCAAGGCAGCTAAAACAGGCCAACTTTATGATTGCCCACGGGATGTGATATAGATGTCTTTTTTATGGCTGAGCATCCCACATTCAGAGTCTTTTTAAAAATCAAAACCATGTTGATCCCAGAGTCAATCTAACGCTCTTCCATAGCCTCAGTCGTTCACTGCTTTTCTCTGTTAACCTCAGGAATCACAACTGTAGACTCGGAGGAAAAAAAAGAAAAGAAAGAAGGAAAAGGAAAGGAGGAGTGGCCAGGTTGGTGAAATCTTCTTCCAATTACTGAAGACATAGATGTTGGACCATGAAGACAATCCTCCAGGCACTGCCGACTCCTAATATTGTCATATAACAGGATCTCAGAAGGGCCAACCCAACTCCCATCATTTATTCCAGGGCAGTAGGTGTAAGTAACTTTCCTTGTTGCTGTGATCAAATAAGTATCATAAAATAATATCATAAAAGATAAAAATAATATCATAAAAGAACAGTTGAGGAGGACAGTCTGTCATGGTAGGGAAAGCGTGGCAGCAGGATGGAGAGGTGGCAGGCCACACTGTAGCTACAGAACCAGAGAGTCAAGGATGCTGGTGCTCAGGTCACTTCTTCCTTTTCATTGAGTCCAGGATCCAGAGGATGGAATGATGCTGAATTCATTCAGTAGAGGTCTTCCCATGCCAGTTAAGCTAGTGTAGAAACTGCTGCACAGACATGCACAGATGTGTATCTCCTACATGATTCCAAGTCCTGTCACGTTGACAATATCAAACATCACAGTGGATTATTGTGAGTCAATGTGAGCTAGAGTCAGGGGTATATACCATTCTCAGAGCTCACGTGGACCAACAGAAATCAGCTCACGCCATCCCTCACATCTCATACTTTATCAGAACTTCATCAAGATAGTCTCTGGAGGGCCACGCCCTGACAGGTGTATCCAGCCTCACAAACTTAACCTACGAGTCTGACAACTTACGGTATTCTTTTCTAGTCAAATAAACTTGGCTGTTATGGAGCAGGTCTCAGCATGTACGTACCAGAGCCCAGGAGAGGAAAAGGCATCTCCTACAAGTGAGTGGGGTCCAGCAGAGGAAAAAATAAGAAGAGATGGCTTGGCTGAGAAAGACAAGAGAAACTTGTGTGTTGTTTCACATTCCGTGACAGCTTTGGGCGAGTATTAAGGAATCGTGGGCAGCCTTGAAAGAGGAAGAACCGTGAGCCGCTTCACTGTGAGAATGCCCACTCTGGCGTCAGTGTGGACCCCAAATAACAATAATAGCGGAAGGGATAAAATGAGATGCAGAAAGACCAGAAGGCTATTTAAATAACCTGAGCCCAAGAGAATGCTGTTCCAAACACTGTGCTCTTCTCACTCATAATCTGGCATTTTCTTCAGTTCCTGGCCTCCCCACTAAACAACAAGTCTGTGAAAAAAAAAAATGACTGTTTTTTTCACCAATACAGCCCTGGTGGCCACTTTTAATGCCTTCCATACATCCACTGTAAACAAAGAGAAATGAACAGAATCAGGACAGACTTGTGTAAGTATGCATGGCAGTCTTTTCTTCTGGAAGACGCTAAAACAGAGAGACAGTGACAGTCTTCCATATAGATTCTGTGGTTATGGGTTCAACCAATCTTGGGGTCAAAGACATTTGAAAAATGGTGAGTATACATGAACACACCATGTTCCTTTTTTTTTATCATTATTTCCTAAACAATAAAGCATATATACAGCATTTGTGTTGCCTAAGATGCCCTAAAGTGTATAGGAAGATGTGTGCAGGTTATAGGTAATCACTACCCTGTGCCTTTTCATATAAGGAACTTGAATATCTGTTGACTTGGGTATCCCTGAAGGCTCTGGGACCACTCTCCCCAAGGACACCAAGAAACAAATTGAGGTAGCTAGAGATAGGAAGACATAAGCATCTACTTTGATCACCTGAAGTTGTTTAATTGCTGGAGTTTGTGTTATGAGATTACCCTCCTTGTGTCTATTTCTGTTCTATTAGTTCTGCTCAGCGTTTTTAAATGATTACCCTTTCTACAGATGAAGCATTAGAAATGTAGAGAGACTAAACACCTTGCCAGCATCATACAGTCAGGAAAGAACAAACGTGGAACTGGGCCTAGACAAACCTTCTGTGGGACCTTCTGTGTTAGTCCTTAGATGGGACAAGGCAACTAGAGAAAGCTCTGTGGAGGTCATGGTACCAGGTCAGTTCCTAAACAGAGGATAAACATCCATACATTTGAGAAAAGCCAGGACACTTCAGCTCCCAGGAAAAACCATGAGCACAATCTGGTGCCATTCCTTTGCGTATTGGGAGAAGATAAGCAAAGGAACATAGCTTAGATGTACAAACACAGAGGAAGAGAAAACACCATCCAGGCCCGGTGCCACACATGCGTGACCAACCCCCAAATTTGGGAGCTGCTGAGGCAGAGGAATTTCAAGTCAGAGGCCAGCCTGGGCTGCATAGCAAGATCCTGTTGTTTGTTTGTTTATTGGTTTGTTTGTTTAAAAAAAAACTACCTAGAAAAGCCAATATAAAAATTTTGCATAAAGCTTGATATTTGGAAGGCAGCTTCTTGGTTCTAAGGTTTTAGACCCTTATATGACCTTAAATGAAAATTCAGATCTATACCCCATCTCATCAAGAAAGTCATCTAGTTAATTATTACCAGTTGACTGAAAAATAAATCTTGACCCAGAACAAAAGCACATCTGCCATGGCAGATTTTTTTTCTTCACGTCAAATCTGTGGGTAGACTTTTAGATAAAATTGCTTTTCTCCACTGGGTTACAGATCACACATTCACTGCATATGCTACGTTTAGAAATTTATCTCTTCATAGTGTCTGGCCTTCTTGGAATCTAGCTGTTCCTCCTCACGTAGGGGTTATAATTTGTTGCCTATCTCAATGCAAAACTCTGAAGCTTGATTCTGGGTTCCTAAATCTCAGCAAGTGGGTGGAACTTGATGTCGGGGCCAGTGACGTGGTTTTTCCTCCTCTCTTGCTTTTCCTTCAAATTTAGACACTCCTCAGGCTTGCGTGTCAGGAGACTGCAAGTTACAAATAGAACCCAGTCGGACGAGGTCTGGAATACAGAAGCCAGAGTTGACAACACCACCCCACCCCAGCCGGGAGGACTCTGCCATTCAAGCTCCCCCTCTGGGGTGTACAAGATACATCTGTGTCTTAGACACCCACTTCAAGGCAAGAAGACATGGGAAACTCGCTGTGTTCTCAGTGGCATTGATTGAAACCAGATAGGACTAGTCCTTTTGTGAAAGTCAGGTGAGAGTTCCTTGCCCTTAGAAAGAAATGTGTTTTTCTTGAACTTGGAAAGCGTTGCTCACACTCTGCTGCATTCTGACTACACACACACACACACACACACACACACACACACACACACTTTCTCTCTTTCACATGGTCCATCTCTCCACCAAGCTGCCTTCTATATCCCATTCCCTTCTGCAGCCATATGACCTACAGCAACAAGCAAGGGTCATTTCCTCGGTGAGCCAGGCTTTGATGATGCTGGACCGTTTAGGTTGGAGCCATGACCTGACTTTGTCAAAAGCCATATGGTTCTGAGAGAGAGGCGAGGAGCTGGAGCAGACCCACCAGGATCACAAGGAAAGAGGAGATGAAGGCGGCATTGGCTTTTTTTTTTTTTTTTTTTTTTTTTTTTGGCAAAAACACCAGTTGAACACAGAAATGCCCAGAGGCAAAATCAACTCGACTTAAAATAAATTAATAAAAGTGCCCATCGGTTCTGGCTCTACTGTCAACACAGTAGACTGAGCAGAACTCCACTTGTAGAAAATAAGCACTTGTAAGCCTCCTAATTTTACACTTATGTATGTGCACAGACTCCTGTGGTCAGATAGCATAAATTACTGGGGTCTCTTTGTCAGTGGTGTGTTAAATTGGGAACATAAGTCACCCCATCAGCTGTCCCTTGCTTCATTGCAGAATTTTATGTATCCCACCCAAGAATGGGTTAGCTGGCATAATATTAAATTCATAACAAAAAGAGCGACATCATCTTCCTGGGACTAAACAAGAAAGAGAGCCTCTATATTTTTTTCCTTTGATGTTGCCCTATGAATGAAAACATGAAATGTTCTTCTACATAGATTAACAGCTACAAAAGTTACTTTCTTGAGCCAGCCACCACACACTATAGCAGGAGCTTAGGGACTGGCAGTGGAGGCATCCAGATTAGCAGGAAAGAAGCCAACCTGCAGAGAAAGAGTAGACAGGCGGTCTTCACCTGGCCTCTATGTAATGAGCAAAGCAGCGTTCCTGAGAAAAGGCCCTGGACCTACAGATGGGAGGAGCCAGTGTTACCTCAACATCCTATGAAGGGTCATGCCCTGGAGAGGGAAGGCTCTGGGCTTTTGCTGTAGCTCACTAGCCCACTTCTAAGTGCTTTCTCTGCCTTAACAAACTTCGTGTATTTCTAACTCTGACTCTGCTCTCTGGCTCAGTCTATTGTCCTGGGACACAAGAGGCTGGATTTGAGCTCCCTCAGAACTCAGACCCAGCACCTGGCACTAAGCATGATTAGTTTTTTGGTTTGTTTGTTTAGTTTGCTTTGTTTTGGGGGGGAGGATAGGGTGTTTGTTATTTTCATTTTCAACTCTTTATCTCTTTTTCATATACTCTCTATCACCCTGGGATTTCTCACCACTTCTCTGTCCTTCGTGCCTATTTGAAAAGGCATGGTTCTCTCTGTAGCCCCCTCGTCCAGGCAGCTGCTGGGGTTCTCAGTGTACTGCCCTGTTTGGGGATTTGGTTCCTTGTCTGTTTGTTTCCCCTCAAACTCTAATCAAATAGTCCTCCAGCGTCCTTCTAAGTCTGTTTTAAATATTTCGTTAACAGAATTTAGAACCCAAAGGGAACCTCAGTTTCCTCATAACACTGCAGTCACACAGTTTCCTCATAACACTGCAGTCGCACAATTTCCTCATAACACCGCAGTCACACAGTTTCCTCATAACACTGCAGTCACACAGTTTCCTCATAACACTGCAGTCACACAGTTTCCTCCTAACACTGCAGTCAGAGAGTTGCTGGTGTGTTTGCTTTCAGTGAACTTTTTCTAAAATATGTTTTAACTGAGTTCTGCATTATAATTTTAAAATATTCTATGTTTAACTTTAAAAACTATTTTGGGGAGTATGAGAGACAATTAAATGAAGAAAACTAGTTAAGTTATTAAAGAGTAAGTCAATTACAGTCACCACAAGTCAAAGCCATTAGGACTGCAAGTCTTTTTTACTAGGCCCTCACACATGCTAGGCAAGTGTCCTACCACTGACACCCTTAGCCTTCCCAGCAGCACTCTAGTGCTGTTAAACAGAACGTAGGCCCCCAAACTCAAATGCCTGAGACCTGGAAATGTATTTGTATGCTGATAAGTGTATCGCCAGCACACAAATGTGTATCATCTATCTTATATACTGCATAAGAAGGGAAAAGAGGGACTAAAGAGTGGCTCAGTGGTTAAGAAACAGCACTATGTTAAGTAGCTTTGAATCTCCTGTAATTCCAACTCCAGGGGACCCAACAACTCAGGCCTCTGTGGACATGTGCATTCATGTGTATATCCCCCCCACACACATAATTAAAAGTAATTAAAAATTAAGGTTGTTTTGGGGTTTGTTTTTTTAAGAAAAGGCAAGAACACAAAATAGCCTCCCACTTTGGTAAGGGTAAAGAATAGGGAAGTAATATACAGTAAATGAACTAATAAAAGAGCAAATCCAACTGTAAAAAGGACCCTAACTCGGGGTTGGGGGGGATGGGGGAGAGTGAAGTGAGTATGCTGTGGACAAAGGTCCCAAACAGCCCGAGGGAGCGCAGAAACTTCAAAGTCGGCAGCAGAAATGAATAGAGTGTGAAAGTTGAGATGAGCTGGGTTCTGCTTCTCCCAGATTTCCTGTGAGATCTGGAGAGCATCCATGGTCAACAGCAGATGGGAACACTGAAGGGGGTGGGGGATGGGGGGCCTGGATGATGCTGACAACTGATGCAGAGCGATGAAGAAGGGAAAGGGCAAAGAAGGGTGGGCGTGGCCCAGCAAGAGAAGCGAAGGACCACACTAGTTTGTCAACTTTATCTTCTCCTCTGGCCTCACAGAAGATAAGAGAGGTCATGCTCTGTTGGAGACGGAGGGTATCAGCAGACACTGCAGGGGAAGATTTGTGGGGGCTTTCCCCACACTTGCCTGAGAGATGCCGAGGAGAAACCCTGCGGTGTGGTTGCAGTGTGATTGGGGTGGGCTCGTGGGCATCTTTCATGATCATTTAGATTCTAGGAGGCAGAGCCATTTCTATTCCAGAAGAAATGGGTAGATCCACAAAAATAATTCTGTGGCATTTCTGTTTGGCAGGTCAAGGTTGAATATTAAGTTCTTCAAATGGGAACATTAAAAAAGCTCAGGCATTGTGACATTGTAGGGAAAAGACCAACAATTTTGGAATATGTCCTCAGAGAGTAAGCATGAGTTTTAGTTCTTCTTTAGAGATGGGAAAGGTAAGAGGAGAATGCCAAGATTATGTGACGGGAGGATGGATGAAAGGTGGGACGGTGGGATAGATGGATGGCTGGGTGGGTGGATGAATGGATGAATGCATGGATGGATGGATGGATGGATGGATGGATGGACGGACGGACAGATGGATGGATGGATATATCCACTGATATAGACAAGAAGATTGGCTGAAAGATAGATAAACTTAAAAGATAAAGTCAGCTTGGCAGGATGACCCAGCAGGTAAAGGCACTTGTGCCTAAGCCTGAGGATCTGAGTTTGATCATGAGAGCCTTAATAGCAGAGTAATAGAACTGACTCCCACAGGGTGTTCTCTGGCATGTGCCATGGTGTGCACATGCACTCAAATGCACACATGCACCCAAGCATATACTGAATGAATGAATGAACAAACGAATGAATCAATCAATCAATGAAATATTTAAAGGACAAGGACCCTGTGTACAAAACTTGTTTCAATGTTCTAAAAGAGTAAGAAAAAGCACGCATGTAATTTTTTAAAAGGAATTTTATATAACCTTTGCAACAACAAAACTCAGACATATTTATGTAAGCAGTCCAATTCATATCAAAACAAGAAGAGGCCAACACAGCTGGGCCAGTTAACATGAATGAACCAGTGAGCCAGCAACATCTGCTAAACAAATGTGGAGAGGACTCCAGAGGCCGTAAACCGAGAAGGCCAAGGGGAAACGCACAAGGAAGATAGAAAGAGGAAGTGGAATTTAGGAGTGAGAGTGAAGACAGAAAGGTCTGCAGGCGGAATACAAACTAACAAACACAAGGAAAGCACTGGCAAGAGATACACAGCCCGGGAAGTGCGCATCAGACGCTTAGATGCGTATTATAAGGGCGGGAATTCTTTTTCTGAAGAACATGCCAGCCTATAGCCCGGGAAGGTGATGGCTACTGGCCTCATTGCTCTGCCTTGCGAGAGCTGATTCCCTCAGCTCCAGGTTCTGGCTTTCAGTCTTGCAGGCTCAAAAGCTGAATTTTGCAAACTATGGGATGGGATCCGGGGCTTAGGCTCACAAAGACAGATAAACCAGGATATCATGTTGTATACACAGACACGCTTTCGTCCTACAGGCGGTCTTTGAAAGTAAGCAAATAACAGTTGGAAGATGTCTCCCTGAAGATGGTGTTGCCATAAAAAGAAGTCCTGGAGAAACCGACTTAACCTACTAAGACTACGGGGCATGTGGCTCTGGCATTTGCTAGCTGTGTGGCCTCGAGCAAGTGATTTAATCTGTGTCTCATCTGTTAAATGGAACATCCTGACATTGATCACTTAGTTTGTTCATATATCTGATACTATGTCCTGCACATGGTGTTAGCTGAATATTTGACTATGGACTGGGGGACCTATGTGCCTGATGTGATGTGGGCACTTGGTCAAGGCTGGGCATCGGGATTTACCTTCTCCCGAAGGCTTGTGTAAAGGCTTCTGGGTGCCCCTTAAGTCACGGTGGCTGGATTCCAAGAGCAACCATCCCTGGAATAGAAAGTAAAGGCTGCCAGCTTCTAATGCTTGGACCAGAAGTTGACATACGCCCTATTCCATTGGCCGAGCAGCTACACGGCACAGATTCGAGAGGAAAGCATGTAACGCCACCCATACCTCTCAATACCTCTGCCCTGCTGATGGTGCAAACCAACGGGTCTGTGAAAGTGGGCCCTTCTTTACACATCTGTGATGTGTTCTTGTGTGGCTTGAGACAATTCAAAGCTGCTTTAGGGAACAAGAAAACACAAGATTCATGGCATCCCCAAGCTAAAGTAACATGTAGCCATATGTGTCACTCTAACACTAATGCACATGTGTGTGATAGACATATTCAGACATACTGAACATGCTATACTTGTCTTTTCTAAATTAAAAGGAAGAAGTAAATAGGATGTGGTAGTTCACACTTGTCATGCTAATCCTTGGGAGGATGAGGCAGGAGGACCATGTGTTCAAAACCAACCTTAGCACATAACAGGATTATGCATTAAAAGAAATAAAAAAATTAAAAGATAATATTCAAAAAAGAAAAGACAACAACATAAATTTTTTTCTAAAAATAAATAAAGGACAGAAAGGCCAAGTAGCGCTAATACTCATGATATACTAGAACGCAAGACTGTCACTGTTCATGATGGTTAATTTAAACTACTGACTGGTGACACCAATCTCAGGCCCTTCTGTCATCTGCCCAGGGGCCATGGCTGCCATAGCTGCTCAGGGCACCAACTGGCATGCTACAGTTGTCCCTTTCCAATAGAGCAAATGTTTGTCATTGAGCCCAGACTCCTTCTGGGTGACTGGAGCCCTTTTACTCTATCCTCAGCTCCAGTGTTTGTAACCACATCATCCACAGGGAAGGCTAATGTGGTAGACAGCCACGTGACCATCAGACTCAGATAACTAGGCCCACTTCTCCTTCTGTTGTCTCTTGAATCATGTCCTTCCTCTAAAAATGCTGAGACTCTAATTCCAAGGACTCTGTGGAACCCCAAGGACCTGTGAAAATGACCTTCCTTCAGAAGTAGGGTCCTTGTGGATGTAATCAAGTTAAGATGCTGTCATATTAGATTACCAAAGCATTAAATCTAATCACTGGTGTCCTTTCAAGAAGTGACACTGAAATACACACACAGGCAGAGAACAGCAAATGGGGTGGAGGCAGAGATGGGGGTGCTGCAGCTACATGCTGAGAAACTCTCAAGACTGCTGGCCAGCCTCAGAAGCTAGAAAGAAAGAAAGAAACAAACAAACAAAGGTCTCTTGCCTAAGGCCTTCATTTTCAATCTGCTAAGCTGTGAAAGAAGAATAGTTTATTCTTCTGTGCAACAAGTCCTGACAGATAGAACATAAGGTAGGAAAAAATGTAAAAAAAAAAAAAAAATCAGAAAAAAGTAACTGAGAGGATGAACCAAAAGAAACATAAATGGAGAAGGCCATGGAATTAAATCTGAATTATCAGTGCATGAATAAGAAATAAATATATGAAATAAGAACAAGTCAGTATATGAATAAGGAAAAGAAAAACCTAAAAAAAGAGTTACATAAAAATCTGGAAGGTTACAGACACAAATGATGACATCAGCCCGCATCTAAGAGTGCATGGTGCGTCCAGGCATTGTACTGGGTGCGTCTCTTCATTTCCTCTAAAATTGATAACAGCCCCAGGCTGGGTTTTCTTAACACCAAGATGAGAAAAGCATCTGGGAGACGTTCCGTAGCTTACTAGGGGTGGCACAGGACAGTGAACGACACAGCTAGACTCCAATCAGCGCTGTTTGGCTCAAAGCCTTCATCTTTTCCTTGGCATTACTTGGCCTCCTGATAACACAATGCCAGGAGAGGAGGAGGACGTAGAAATGGATAATTTTTAGGACAGTATATATGAATATGAAATAGGAATGACAGTATGTGAATAACAGAAAGAAAAACCTAGAAAATGAGTTCTATCAGTCTAACCAATACAGGAAAAAATAATGATGGCCGCCTCCTCCTCCTCCTTCTCCTCCTCTTCCTCTTCCTCCCCCTCTTCATCATCCTTAATCTCCTCTTCCTCTTCCTCTTCCTCCCCCTTTCTCCTCATTCACTTCCTCCTTCTTCTCCTCCACTTCCTTCTCTTCCTCCTTCTTTCCTTCCTTGTTTCCTCATCTCAGACATGTTGTATGGACACTTAGTAGGTAAGCAAGGCATGTGTGGGGAGACACAAGGTCTTCTGGATAAACCGGGAAGCAGAAGAACAAAACCTTCCCACCTCACTTCCTGTATGACACTACATGCAGCAGCGATGAGCAAGGGCTTCAGAGGAAAGAAATCAGTGTGACTCCCAAGTCCAGACATTCTAGCATCCCTCAATAAGAAAAGATAACTGAAAAGTTACTTATTTGGTACAAGTGCTAACAGTCTCTGTGAAGGGCATTGAGCCAAGAAGGCTTAAGAGCTGTAAGGAGATAACTGATACTGACTTATCACAATGAAGGATGTTGTTGAGGTCCACGGTGGATAACCGAATTTTCTTCCATTAAGAGGAAATACACAAAGAAGAAGGATAGAGTTGCTGAAAGCCCTCCTGGCTTTGGAAGGGGAAGAGAATGATGTGGCATGTTTAAAAACTGATACAAAGGAAACTCAAAGGAAGGAAGCCAAAGTCTGTATTTTTTAAAAAATTAAATAAATGCTCCCAGCTGTGGTAATATAAAATGCTCAGAGAAGTTGGGGAAAGAGGACTAAAGCCAACATACAACAAGTGGGAGATGTTTGAGGCAACCTCCAGCTATGAGAAGAACAGGAGGACCCAGAAGAATGAAGTTTCTTCCTGTAGTTACTTCGTGTTCAAAACAAGAAAGCACTGATGGTTCAGGAGAAACAGTGAAGAGTAGAGGGCAAGCCGTGTGTGTAAAACACAGCTGGAGATGTGGTCAGCAGCGAGGAGCACTCCCTGCTCTCCTAGGGGACCTAGGTTCAGATCCTGCCATCCTTATCAGGCCCCTCACAGTCACTTGTAACAGCAGCTCTAGGGGATTTAGCTCCCTTTTCTGGACTCTATGGGAAGCAACAGGCCTGCGTGTACATGTGTATGCCACCCGCTAAAACACACACACACACACACACACACACACACTATATATATATATATATATATATATATATATATTACATATATATATATAACATTACATATATATGTAATAAATCTGAATATTAGACATGTTTTCATCCCAGCTCCAAACTGTAAGCTTTTGTTTGTTTTTTGTTTTGTTTTGTTTCTCAAGACAGAATCTCTCTGTGTAGCCTTGGCTGTACTAGACTCACTTTGTAGACCAGGCTGGCGTCGAACTCACAGTGATCTGCCTGCCTCTGCCTCCCGAGTGCTGGGATTAAAAGCGTGCGCCACCACACCCAGCTTAAGCTTTTTTTATAGTTCAGTTTCCTTTTTCTTTCCCCCTCCCATCTGAATTTACTTCCTTCCCTCCTTTCCTTTCATCTTCTTTTTTTTTCTTTCTACATTTTATACAACTTTCTTAACCTCCCTATGCCTCAGTTTCTCTTTGAGTATAAAATGAAAGAAAAGAAAGACTCACATGGCCTTACCTTCGCTCAACTGGATGCTCTTGCAGAGTAAATCAGTTGAGTGTGGTAAGTTTTAATTCGAGCCCTAGCTCATGGGGAAGGATCTAAATGTTCATGATTGTGATTGATTGTGTGTAATAACCTTGGGAGAAACAGTCCAGAGAGCCCTGAAAGAGAAACTGCCGACAGTACATGGGATGTGTCTAAAGAACGGTTTCAGAGGCAGGGGGTGGGGGAGAAATGCCAAGAAAGAGTTACACTAGTGCTGAGAAATAAAAAATTTAAATGGCTCTTAATCTATTGAATAAATTCAACTCAAAATAAAATTATCTGTATTGCCAAAGTGATGAAAGGAAAGGTCTCTTGGGTGGGGCAGAATGAACTTTGGGGTCCCAGCGAAGACAATGCGGCCTGTCTAGGATCCAACCTTCAGTGGCAGAGGAGAGAGGCGGTAATGAGTCCCACGGCAAAATAATGAAGCCCAATGACAGCTGATTGAGGACAGAGGAAACACAGTGACAATCTGAGGTCACATCCTAAATGCACATCTATGAAGGATAGTTCAATTATAGTATATCCACATCCTAGACCACTACTAAATGAATGTAATGGTTGTGTCGGCACTGACAAGGGAGAGGCCTTCACATGCCATTTAATGACAAAGTGCAGAACACCATACATATTAAATTACTTTATGAAAACATTTTATATGATTACATGTACTTAACTGAACCAGATACAAGAGTCTAGAAGATGAAGTTTGAGGACAGAGTATTTTTTCTTTCTTTGATTTCTTATCTAGTGGAAGGAAGATGTTGTATTGTGTTTTGTTTTGTTTTTTTTAATTTTGTGTTGGGGATTCAAGGACCTTGTTTAAGCAAGCAGAGCACATGCTTGGCCTACATAAAGGCTCTGGGTTAAATGCCAATACAGAAAGAAAGAAAGAAAGAAAGAAAGAAAGAAAGAAAGAAAGAAAGAAAGAAAGAAAGACAAACAACAAAGATAAAAAGTAACAATTTAAAAACAAATAAAAAACCAGGCTTGACATATCTACCATTTAAGTAAGTAACTTTGAACAAATACTTGCTTCTCTAGTGCCTCAATTTACCCTTCTGTAAAGTGAATGCTAACATGACATGGTTGCGAGGAGGTCGCATGTAATTCTGAACAGCACTGATACATGACCCTGGGGCCAAGGCTTGCTATCTAGAACTCTCCAGGTCTGTGGTATCATACCTCTGTGATGCTCGCTAGGCTTTTAAGCACAAACAGGAGCCATTTCTGAGAATTAAAAAACCCAAATGAGGAAAAAGAGAACTCACACATTTGTCAAAATGAAAAGGACTTTCCTGGAATTCTTTCCCATTCGTTTCTCCAGAACAAGCTCAGAGCCATTTTGTAAAGATCTCCTCAAATTCAGGAGGCGATGTAAATGTCACTCTATTCAGGATCTTGCCTTCTTCTAGACAGTGTCACATTGCCGAACCTTCTGATCCCAAATCAACATATGCCTCTGAATGTTTAATTAATATTATAAATGGTGTGGTTTTTTTCCCATTACGTTTTTAACCTGATCTTTTATGCATACCAGAAAGAGTTATGAGGTTGAATCCCACCAGATATAAAAATGCCAGGCATGGTGGCACATGGCTATAATCCCACCACTCAGAGAGACAGAGGCAGGCGGATTGCTGTGAGTTTGAGACCAGCCTGGCCTACAAAGTGAGTCCAGGACTGTCAAGGCTACACAGAGAAACCCTGTCTCAAAAAACAAAAACAAAATGACAACAATGAAAAAATGTTATCCATAGAGCTACAAGAATTAGAAATAATTTGTTTAAAAAAATGAGAAGATTAAAGCATAGACCACAGAATGTAAAAATAACTCTAATTTATCTGGGGATTCAGCATATTATAATCAGAAGGGAAATTAATTAACCTGTAAATTACAGTGCAAAAACTAGTTATGAGTTTATAGAAATATAGGTTCCAATCCTCAGGCTTTACAGCAAGTTAATCTAGATTAATTAGAAACTTTAATAAAACTATTAAATCAGATTAATCGGCAACTTAAAAATAAAACTATTATAGGAATAGATGAAATTTAAAATTCATTTATTTTAAATCGTTGTAAGAAGAAATGGATTCTACACAATATATATAAAACCTAGACTCTATAAAGGAAAGTTAAATATATAGTTACATCCATCAAAATATCAGTTTGGGGGGAAATGTGTCATATAATCAAATGATAATAAACTAGGCACATCATTGTAGCACATATAAAATGGCAATTTTCTTTAATTTACAAAGAATTTATCCTAATAAATTAGTGGGAAATTTGGACAGCTGAGTGAAGGCTGAACTGAAGACTAACAGCTCATTAACACAGTTTGTACAGATAAAGTTTGAACAGCCAAAAAAAAAAAAAATACTAAGAATAAAAGCAAGAAGAACACAATTCCCGCTGGCTCCAGAGAATCCAGAGAACGTGCAAGGCTTCCTCTGCAGTGTGCAAAGCATGATGGGTCGCAGACACCTGTCCATCAACTGTAAAGTTTTTGTGGTTTCTTTTCTTAGATGTTAACTTGGAACAGCTTTCCTATCATTCTGCTACAATACAATAAACTCTTTTAATTGCATTTTCAGTAAAATAAATAAATAAATAAATAAATAAATAAATAAATAAAATCAGGAGTTGTTGCTTTGTTTGGTGCTTTCGAGTTTTAACCTTAAGAAAAGAGAATTGAATTGCTGCTTGGACTTCTGCTTTTCTGTCTTCCTGTGCTCTTTTTGTTGACAAGTGCTGCATGTCGTGTTAGGAAGGTTACCCTGCCATCTTCATATAGGTCACTGCCAGAGTGCAGCTACAGGGTCCTGAAACATCTTCGGTGTCCTTGAACAGCTGCCTTCTCTGTCCTGGCACTTTTCCTTTGGCTGAGTATACACTACCTCTGACGTCATCATAGATGGGCTTTCTTAACTTTCTTCTAGATTGTTGGCATTCATGAAACATTGTTAAACCTCTGTCCCAATAGCCTTTTCATGTAGAATCCTGTTTTGCATTTGAAACTTCTCTCTCAAAGGCTCTTACACACACACACACACACACACACACACACACACACACACACACACAAATGCAGTAATCAAATAACAAAACACTTCAGTTCTGGTTTGCTTTTCTGGTACTGTGACAAAACATTGACTAAAAACAGCTTGGGGAGGAAAAGGTTTGTTTTAACTTACAGAGCACAGTCCATCAACGAGGGAAACTGAGGTAGAAGCTAAAGGCAGAAACCGGAAGTGATGAAGTGAAGCAGAGATCACAGAGAACCACTCACGGCCTCACATCTCCCTGGATCGCTCAGCCACCTTGCTTAGCCCAGGCCTATCTGTCCAGGGAAGGCACAAGTCTACAGTGGCTGGGAACGGTTAGCAGCCAAGAAAGTGCATCACAGATGGAGGCAATTCCTCAAGTGAGATTCCTCTTCTCTGGTATGTGCAGATTGTATCAAATTGACTTAAACTATGACACCTTCCTACAAGGATCCATTCACTCCCCCATGATGAAAGCAATTCATTGGTCAATGCTAAAAAAATCTATGACAGAAATGTCTTAAGTGTTGTTAACATGCATGTTACCTGCCACTTAGTTTTACTGTAATTGTGTAAATGTGGCTATCCATAAAATATACATACTGATGTTTCTCAAATTACAATAAGATTACTTCCCAGTAAGCCCATCACAAGTTGGAAACTTGTGGGGGTGGGGGAGAAATGGACTTAATAGATTTAACCTACCGAGCAGCATGCCTTGGCAGCACAGTGAACTGTAGAGCACCAAATGTCTCTGTGTGACCTCATGGCTGACTGGGGGCTGTGGCTGCTACTGCCTAGCATCCTCAGAGAACAGTGCACCATGCACCACTTGGTTTCCACTGAATGAATGCCACTTTTGAAACCATTATAGAATTAGGAAAATCTTCAAGTTGAACTACCAATATAGAGCCATCTAGAAAATGTCCATGCCAGGTAGCATATGAATATAATTTCGTGTGTTTTATAATGTGTTCATGCATTTGTGCCCTTGTATGGAGTAAGAATCAATATATACCTACATTACAATACTTAACACCTATGGGATATTTAATCTATGGTGGTCTCTTGGATATCTATTGCCTCTCAATTAAAACAGAGCCTCTAGAAAGAGGAGAGAGACCAATATTATGACTCAGGAGATAAGTGAAATTCACAAAGCTCCTGAAAACTACAAGATTTACAAGGCCCCACCCTAAGGCTATGAAAGCAGTAAGCAATTGCTGGGGAGAGCAGACTGTCCAATCTGACCTGACATTAGGCTGTGCAAGGAACTCGGGGTGTGCAGAGTGCACAACCATCATCCACACTGGGTGGGCTTTTGAGTCGCCCATGCTCCATTACCACGTAAACTCACTGGCTCACTAAGCTAGACTTGAATTCAACCATTGCTTTGGTCTGTTGTCCAGTGCTGGGGCGAATAGACGGTTACTCCTATCTCCCCAGGGAAAGCCTCATAAAAACTGCTGAGCACTTTATGCATGTTGTTTTATTTAATTCTCACAATCACTGATCAAATTAACACCATTCCATGGCATTTGTGGCAGATTAAAGCAGGCCACTCGTTCCTTGGCATCCCTTTCTGTGAAACGGTGAGATCATCTCTGCCCTGAATCTGTGCAGGCTCTGGGATTGCTTTGGCGGGCTAGCATCAGAGGGAAATGATGCAGCGCTAGGCCAGGCCCAAGCCTTCAACGCACCCTCCTCTGGTACTCTCACTTTTGCACCCAGAGCCCCTACTATAAAACACCCTGCAGAAGACACCACCTAGAAAGGAGCTCAGCCCAGCTTCCAGTCAAGCCCATCCAAGTGCCAGATGATGAGGGAAGTCTTCCTGCACCCTCAAAAACTGATAGCTGATAGTGGAGTTGGCACCAAGGGACCCAGCCAGGCCACAGAGAGCATGAGGAGTGCCAGCAAGTGTCTGCCTGAATGCCTAACACACAAAATCATGAGGTTTAGAATATGGGGTCTTGTGTTATTCTCTTCAGTGCTGAAGTCGTTGTTCCACTGCAGGGTAGGTAACTGGAACCCTCATCTCCTAGAAGTAGATCACAGACGTGAAGTGGATCACACACCTAATTATTAACACAGCAGAGATTCCAACTGAGGCAGCCTGCCCCAGAAGGCTATAATCTTACTACTCCATTGAATTCTCTTTAACTGATAATGAACTTTTGGAGAGAGGGCAGAGATAACATCTTGATTCTTCTGAGCGGCTCCTCTAATGCCTGACTAATGAAGAGTCAGTGCCCACGGCCTGCGTGCCCCTCCCCCACCCCTTCTAGTCACAGTTACCTAACCACGCATATTTTCACATCTTTCTGAATTTTAAAATGCGATGCGTTTCTTCAACAGATTTGCCTGCATTTAAGACAGTAGGGGCGATTTCTTCTCTATCCTTAGCGTTGATCATATCAGCTAATGCTGGCTGATACCAAAAGGCCAGACTAATTCTGGGTCTCAGGAAGTTGATTTCTATGGCATTAAATTCAGCCCAGCAAATTTTCAAGGAAACAGAGACCCTGGGGGCTTGGAAGTTTCTGTGATAAGCTATCATCCCATCTATTTCATATTAGAGTGAATTATTCCCTGAAAAGGAAAAAGGAATCAGCAAAGAGGAGACTTGCTATGACCTTCTTGACAGGCAAATAGATCTGTACCTATGACCTTTCTGGAGCCAAAAAGGTCAGGGGTCAAGGACCCAGAGGAACTGGTCAAATCAAGGGATATGGACTAATTAAACACTGCAGCAATATACATGCTGTATAGACACTATTGTTTCCAAGACACAATAAATAGCATTATATGTGACATCAAGGGAAGACAGATCTCTATGTGTTGCTTTGCTGTTCAAGGACATTTTCTCAACAAAGAGGGGTAACAGCCACATGGCTCAGCCTAATTTTCTGAGGGTCCCTTCTAAAAGATTTTTATCTCAGCCTTTGAAAGACTCATCATATTAAAGAAAATGATTCAAATGACAGGCAGGCAACATAAAATTCCTGAGGAAAACACTCCTAAATATAGCCATGTAATTAATTCTTATGTTTGTGAAATCTCTGCCTAAAGCACAGAATTGAGCTTAACTAGTCACATGGTTCGTACATAGCAATGCACAATTGTTTTCCACTAAAAATAAAAGCATATGACAATTGTGGTGTCAACATTTATGAGGTGCTGGGTTTAATCTCCAACAGCAGATGAAGGATTAGTCCCCTAAAAAAGCCTCGGGTGAACCGAAAAGCCCTGGACAGGAAAGCTGACTGCACTGACAGCATCTGTTGGCTGTTAGTGTCTTAGTCACTGTTCCATTGCTGAGAAGAGATGCCTTGACCAAGACAACTCTTATAGAAGAAAGCATTCAACTTGGGATATGCTTAAACTTTTAGAGGGTCAGTCCGTGATCATCTTGGTGGGAAGCAGACAGGCATGTCACTGGATCAATAGCCGAGAGCTTTCCATCTTGATCTGTAGGCATCAGGCAGAGAGAGACAGAGACAGAGACAGAGACAGAGAGACACAGAAACAGAGAGAGGAAGGAAAGATGAGGAAGAGGAGGAAGAAGAAATGGAGGAGGAGAAGGAAGAAGAAGAAGGAGGAGGAGGAGAAGGAGGTGGAGAAGGAGAAGAAGAAAAAGAAGCAAAGAAGAAGATTTAGCCAGAGTGAGGCTTTGAAACCTCAAAGCCTGCCTCCTCCTCCAATAAGGGCACACTTCCTAATTCTTCCTAAACAGTTCACCAACTGGGACTACACATTCAAATATATGAGCCAATGGGGGTCAGTCTCACCAAACCACCACAATTCTGGAACACTTGTGATAAGAGGATCAAAGTACCTCTTTGAGTATGGAATCTTCCACTTTGAGACCGTAGGAGAACTGACCTGCAGGAAGAACCTTCCACCCACAAGTTCCCCCCTCCCTTTCCATGCTATGGAATCCCAAGTCCTCTGTACCACAACGAGCATATTCTCCACTTGGCTAGAGAGACTGTGGTCCTTCAGTTGCTCTGATGAAAAGAACAACTCTACTTCTGGAGATGCCCTGTCTGTTTCATTTCCAAGTCACTTCTATCAATCCTAATCCAATATTTGATACTGAAGGCCAGAAAGGGATTAGGGGGCCTGTACCTCAGTCTCTCTCTTTCTGTCTGAGCGACTGTTCCTTTCTCACTTTGCCCATGTCCTTCTCTTTTCTGAGACCCAAACCATTGAGAGCATGGCTGTTCTCCAAGGTCACTACAGCTTAGTGGCTACCAGTCGAAACTTGAAGCCTTTGGGGTTTAGTGTGCCATGTAAACTCAATTTGGGTCTTTCTCTTCATCTGTCTTCTTCTGTCTGTCTGTCTGTTTGTCTTTCATTCTTTCTTTCTTTTTTCCTTCCTTCCTTCCTGTCTATCTTCTGGCCTCCAAAGCAGAGGCTCTTTGCCACAGGCTCTCTCCCGAACTCCACATGTTCCTTGACTTTTACTGTCTGATTTCCACAAGCAGAAGGCTCCCTATTCTGCAAGTCAGGCTCAGTCCCATCCATCACTCTCCAACCCTACGTGATGACTTAAGGAACAACTGTTGCCTCCTCTCCCCTGCCTTCCAAGATGGGTTCCAGACTGTCTATGCCTAAAATTAAACTTCAAAATGTTAGGTCCCACTGACCTCACTACTACACTGACCTCAGGCCCACTACTCTTCTTTCACTCTCCATTAAGATCTGGTCCATACAAGAATGAGAAGGCCTGAGTTAGGCGACTTCCAAATTCTCACACCCTTAGACAAGTCCACCAGACAAAGGGTCTGAAGCCTCACCTTCAAGTGTCTCTTCTAGCTTCCCTAGACTCTTCCCCTTATTCTATCACCTCTGCGCTTCAGGCTTCACCAGCTCAAACTTTGACACCTAATTCCCTAAACTCTCTTTCAGATGCTAATCTGACTGATAGCCTCCTCCTTATGAAAAGCAGAGCATATTAACCTATGTTATCAATTTTTCCCAGGCCTTTGAAGCTGAGCTACTGGCTCTCCGTATAAGACTTGACTTTCCCACTCCAGACTCAATGTCCTCCAAACCCTAACCTCAAGTCAGCCCCCTGACTCTGTGATTGGGAAAAGGAAAGCCAACAGCCCAATTTTCCCCCTATCCTGGAAGTTGACTAGAAGCATTCCTTAGGAAGTTCTGGGAGAAACCTCCTGCTGTCGTTCTAGTTAATCTATCACCTTCTTCCTCTTCTTCTCCCTCCTCCCCCCTCCTCCTCCTCCTCCTTTTCCTCCTCCTTCTTCTTCAGTTTTTTTCAAGACAAAGTTTCCCTTGGCTGTCCTGGACTTGCTTTGTAGACCAGGCTAGCCTGGAACTCACAGAAATCAGCCGTCCTCTGCCTGCGTGAGTGCTGGGATTACAGGTGTGCACTATCAAGTACAGCCTATCACCTTCTTATGGGCTCATCTTCTTGAGCTGAGACCATAAAGTTCTTTCCAATTTCTTTATTTTAGTATTTTGGATGTTCCTGCCTAAATAATAGGTACCATCTCCTCCTATACATAGTAACATACCTAGCTAAACTGTCTTTTTAAAGAAAACAATGTAACAATCCACATTTGGTTAATAAAACGGTAGATTCCCCAGGGATTCACACCCTGATGGGAGATGGGTTCACTTTACCATGTAGCTGAATTCCCCTTGAGCAGTAAGCAACCATACGGTTTCCTGCCATCTTGGCAGGGGAAGGGGGGCCATGACTTAGATGCCATCTTTGCTAATGATATCATAAAGAAGGCAAATGCCATGTGACGTTACCACCATTTTGGTTAATGTCACTACATGCTCAAGCCAAAATGGCAACACTCACAAAAACTTCATGGTTCCACTGACTCCTCTGGGGACCCTTTTATATTAGCCTAAGGAGAAACTATGTGACCTCCGAAGTATATTTGGTGATCTTAATGCTTTGTTTGTTTTAATTTTGATGTAGATTTTACATGATGCATGTACTTATTGATACCTAAGGAGGACATAAACGTTTTCCCTCCAGGCCACATGCCTACAACACTGGCATAGTGACAAAGAAAGCTAACATGTTGAGACGCACAGGTCCCAACAGAGACTCAAAGAATAAATTGCCATGTGCTAGACAAACTGCTGTAAGTGAGTGCTATTTTAGGCTCTTCTGAGTCTCAGTAACTATTATTTCCATCTGGTATCTCCAGGCCCATTTTACTCTTAATGGAATAAAAGTGTCTTTTTGCCCCTCAATATTCATTTGTTCTACACATCTGTGTTTCTGCTTCTGCCCAATCTAATAGTATGTCTACTAAAGATCTCTCTGCTGTTTCGCTGTCACAACAAAAACTACAAAAATATAATCCCAACAAGCAACAATGTACAAAATCTTGGTTTATTAAAATATGTATTATAGATAATTATGTATACTTAGACTGTCCACATGTGATTATGGTTTGTTTAGCATTTTTTTAAACATCATGTACAAATTGATATACAAATTAAAGCTTAGGTAAACTAAAGTTGTTAACTTGGTCCAACTTTATTTTGTTCAAGGTAAAATTAAACTAAAAAAAAATAATAATGGCTAATGGTGCTGCATTTTTCTTTGTTAACAATTATCACACAATTCTGGTCAAAATGTTACCTTCTTGATCCTTATGCCAATTCTGGTTCTACAGGATAGCCCTTATCACTTGGGGATATAAATCAACGTCAACAGGTGACTTCTCCTATTCCAGGATGTATTTTTCCTATTGAGCAACTGCCCTCCCTTTAGATAAGAATAGCTTATATCTGTGCTTTTAAGTGTGATTCGCATAGAAATGCAAGTATATAGAAATACAAACATTTTAAGCATTGAAAGGGCACTTTTGACCACAATGGCTTCTTTAAAAACAAATAAATGAGCAAGTGGATTTCTCAAGATTCTTACCTTATTCAGGCCGATGTAAAAAGAAAACCCAACAACCACCTAGTGTCTGTTTCTTAGAACACAGGGTTTCTGTCAGATCTTCAATTGCACAACCACCATTCTGTCAGCTACGCCAGCCTAAAGTGATCACAGTGGGACTTATTAAATGTTAACATGCCTTCCCCAAAGAGATGAACAGGTCACCCCAACCAGTGTTTGAGAGAGAGAGAGAGAGAGAGAGAGAGAGAGAGAGAGAGAGAGAGATCTATACAACTTTAAAATTCATCCATACTGAGTAAAGGCTTTTCAGTGTGACTGCTTCTGAATCACCTGCACTCCCATCAGTAACCCTTTACCAGTCCCCTGTAACAATCCCAGCAAGCTCACTGGTTCCCCAGGGTGAGCTTTGGGTTGTCACTGGGACCTTGTGAAGAACGGATAGACATTGCCTAGGAACACCAATGTTAAGAGGACCTGCCACAAAAGATATGTGAACCAGCCAAGGTCTGCTCTGAGGTTTGGTTAAGTGAGGCTACAGAAAACTCCATGCTTGTCCTTAGAAACAGTGAACTTGCTGGGAGAGATATGCAGACCAGTACTAAGTGCACATCTGTGGGAAAGAAACATAATACAGTTGACCAGAAAATGAGCATGGAATCCACTTTATCAGCATTTTTAATATAGCTCTTAAAATAATATCTAAATATAGGCTTCCCATACAAATTGGAGACATATGTGCTCCCATAGAACACCCTGGTACTTGTCTATTTCCCGATGACCCTTAGGCTGCTGGGGTGGGCTTTTATTTTTTCTTTTGAAGCAGATGTCCACCCCCAAACCAAAATATCTTGAGCTATGTGGGATTCAACAAAGCTTTTTCTTCACTCTCTCAAGTTCATAGTAGCAAGATTTTTTTTTTTGCTGGCAGTGGTAAATATAGACTGCTCTCAAAAAAAGTAAAGTAAAAAAATACTGTAGTAGTTTGGAATGAATGCTGACACTTCAAGCACTGAGATGGAAACAGTAGCCAGAGGCAGTCAAGAGAAGTGCAACCGGCCGCTTCATCTTCCCAGACTAGATGTTCAACAAGCAGAGGTTCGTGCAGCTGAACGAGCATAATGACTGAGCTAGGCAAACATTGCCCAGCACAACGTCTACGGAAGCATTAATCAATAAGAAGGGCGCCGAGTCAGCACAGGATGGCTTCAGCGTGAGCAATATTCGCCCCGGCAGGACCCGCCTCCAAATGACTACTTCTTAAATGCTTGAGAAAACACTTTGGCTTTCTTCACTGAGCAATCACTGCCCTTTGGAGTCTTGTTTATAGTCTGTTAACAGGCTTTCATTTTTCCCTCAGACATCTTTTGAAAAAAAAAAAAAAGAAGAAGAAGAAGAAGCCATCTTCGTGACCTCTGTACAAATATCACAAATTCTAATTATGCAACTACAAAGCAAGGCATTTTTGCTGTAATGTCTTTATGATGCCTCCTTAGAAAACCATTAATAAATCAGACCCTTTGAGGGGGAGAATGCATTAGGAAGGTTGTTAAAAGAAACCTTTGATCAATTTAAGAATTTTTGACAACACAGATAATCATCTTCTAATGGACTTGTTTTCTAAATTCACATCTTTAGGATGGATTGCTTTTAAAAGGGAATACCTATAATTTTGGTTCATCAAGATCTCAGACATTGTTTTTTGTTTTGAAGCAGACTTTGTGAATATCAAAAACAATTTACTCTATTAAAAGTAGTATCAGTACTAGAGTGAATTTTAGTGTTTAAATAATGATGGGAAAAATAAAGTTGTATTGTTACAAAGTGTGATTATAGGAAAAGAAACCATAGCTTGCCACTCCTCAAGATTAACTTATGGTGTTTGTTTGTTTTTCTGGCACTGTGATTTGTGATTAACCAGAATGTTTGTACCTTCACAATCTGAAAACAAGTTTTAAAAATTACAAGGAGTAAGTTTCCTGCTAATGGGAATATGATCCGATGAAAAAAATCACCTCACAGGCAAGGGAGGCCATGGGTTTTCCTTTTAAAGGTGGACTGTAGAATCCTCATGTGATCAGCAACACAACCTCCTAATAGTCAGGAGAGATGAAATCAGAGACTGAGCAGAGGTTTGCCTGCCAGTGTTCAAACCAGTGTCATTTTAAGTAGTCAAATAATAAGAACAAGCAAAAAGTCTACCAACAAATAAATAAAGGAAATCTAATAGATATACTAAATATCCTGGAATACACACACACACACACACACACACACACACACACACACACACACAGTGTCATACTACTCAGCCTTAAAACAGAAGAAAGTTCTGGACAAGGAATGTAGCTCAGAAGTAATAGTCAGTGTAATAGTTTGACCTCCAGGCTGGCTTGGGGATAAGAAAATTCTGACACAGGCTACAATATGCATAAGTTTCAAAGATGCTATATTGAGTAAAATAAACCATATACAAAAGGACAAACATTGTGTGATTCAAGTCATTTGAGTTACTTAGAGTAGTAGTATTTAGATAGACAAGCAGACGCATGCCAAATGCTAGGGGAAGGAACAGTTAGGAGCTCCTATTTAGTGGTCCCAGCATTCTGGCTTTGCAAGATAAAAAGAGTTCTGGAGATGGGTGGGTGATAGGCTCCCAATCATGTGAATTCACTTGAAGTCACTGTGTACTATAAAATAGTTCAAATGGAAAATTTTATATTATGTGTATTTTACTACAACAGTTTAGAAAATGTGCCATTTAAAAACAAAAAAAACAAACAAAAAGTCTCTAATGATAACCAATGAGTTGTACATGAGAGCTGTATGGAAAGGAAGCTCAGATCCCCAAAAGTGATGCCAGCCCTGGCCCTCCCAGCAAGCTCCTAAAGACAGGGGCAACATGCTGTCTTGTGCAGCCAGAGTCTCCAGCTCCCTAATGGTCTCCTTTTACTTCTTATCCTGGTTGTTTTAGTCCAGGTCTGTTTATAAATGACTCCTTTAGGGTAGTGAAAATTTGAGAGAACTTCATTATTTTTCCCCCAAAAGAAGGTCAAAAGAAGAAAGAAGACTATTTAAGGGGAAACAAGAAAGAAGACATTTAGAAAGCCAAGAGCATCATCTCCGGCAGGAGGGGATGGTCTAAGCCAAAGGAGAGCTTGAGTGGACACACAAGGCTGACACCAGAGAAAAGAAGAGATGGATGTGGAAACAAAGGGTCACAGCATCGATGGCTTTAATATCAAAACTGAACCCACCTTTATTTAAAACTATGTAAGGACGTCTGGCTGATCAAGAACCATAAATTATGTGGACAACAAAAATGCCAAGTCCTTATGTTCTCAGAGAGAAGAGATGTGAACACAGAGTTGCACCAGCAACAGCGGCAAGATCAGATCAAAGGGACGTTGAGAGAGTTCCTCATAAATATGTCATCTTTCTACATTTGAATTTTAAAGTGATAGACAGAAAAGAAACGGAAAGACAACATTACACGTGGGATAATAGCGTAGCCACAGGACCTATTATCAGCACCTAAGTATATAAGGACTGTGATTTACCAAGTGGTTACAGGCTGTTTGGATAAATTCTAAGAAGGACAATCTCTAGTCTAATACAATAGTAGAAATGCAGCTGAAAACAGGGGAAGCAAATTGCAGTACATGCTGATTTCAGACCCCCAGGGACAGAGGAAAATGAGGCCGACTGTAGGGATAGACAGTGGAGGTCCCAGGATGCTATACGAACGAACGGTTACAACTGTTCACAAACTGTCACCGGGCACCAAAAATCCTGAATTATGTAAAAAGCAATACTGAACCAGTGAGCATAAAAATAGGCTCAAAAAAAAAATCTGTACCTGGTGATTACATTAAGGCTGGAATTGACAAAAGCCACCTAGGAGTCCCTAGCTTTAATAGACACAGCAGGAAATAGCAATTCCCAGGGCTACACACAAAACAAGCAAGTGCAGGTACGCAATGACTGACACCTATTTAGAAGAAGCTTCCACATTTCAAAATCTGCTTTAAAACCTTGAAGGACATGATTTGAAGTAGACTGTAGCTGCAGAACACACAACAAGGACGAAAGCAGCCCTCTGTTCTGAAGTCGTTGGACATGGCTGGGAAGAAATTGGTCTCTTGGCAAGCACCACTTCTAAAAGAATAATCTCACCTTTCAAATTTGGCATTGAGAACTGTGAAAGTATAGAACTTGCATGTATGTGTGCATATTAACCCAGACGGATCCTGAACTCAGTATATGGAGTATGACATTGAACATCTGATCTTTCCTCTGCCTATACTAGGATTACAAGTGTATACCATGCTGCCCATAGGGTGCTGGGGATCAAATCCAGACCAATGAAGCTACATCCTAGTCCCATATACTATTTTTAAAAAGAAAAGAAAAAGAAAGAAAAACAGAAAAAGCAAAAGTATAACCTTCAAATTTCACCCCAAATGCCATTCTTATTTAAAGCAATTGCTTTGAGAAAAAGCAATTTTAAAACATGGAGCAGTAACAAAGCACCATCAAGCATTTATCTTAGCAAGTTGTCCCAGATAAAAATAACATAGTGGTCCTGAAAGATTATAAAAAATAGTCTATTTAGAAAAACAATACTAATTTATATGGAAGAGAGCATTAATAAACATTTAATGTTATCTGAGCCAATTTAAATTTTCTTGGAAATAAACATTGTTACATAAATTTAAAATGGGCTAAACTATTTAAACAAAGGAAATTAATAAATTACCCAGTATCCAATTGAGTAGATATATTTGGCAGAAGTTATATTCGCTCTGGTCTCAAGAAAAAAAAACCTTATTAATAACTTGGGCTGGAGAGCAAGCATCAGTTATGATATCAGAAGTTCTGCTTTAAATAGACAAAGATTGTTCTCAGATACACAAAGAGCTGCAGGGACTGGATCTAAAGCCAGAAAATCATGAGCTAGCGTCAGCTTAGAAAAATGCAAGCTACCATAGCATGAGAAAATAATTTGAAACTAATTTAATTCCATGAGAAAATATGGCCATTGGAAATGCCAAAGAGACTCTATAAGAAATAATAGGCGGAATATTAAGTAACTACTTAAAGTCTGCTAGGAAAGAAGAGAGAGCCAAAGCCTCCCAGTGCCATTTCCATTTGCCACTTAGGGCAGCCAGCCATAAGTAGATGCAAACGATTAGACAGGGTGAGATTGACAGGCCTCTCCTCACTCCCAGCCCAGCCACTCCCGGCTCAGGCAGGAAGAAGAGAAGCACACAGCAGAATGCTAAGATTGCTGAGCTCCGTCTCCACATGGCATCTGATTCCTGTTTGCCTTAGTGGAAGTTGGATTGAAATAGAAACTGAGCCTGTGGCTCTGCTGGTATAAGGTGAGATGGGCTTGAAGGAGAAGCAAGTCCCGGGCCGGCAAGTCCTCCATAGAGCAGCTTGCAACCAAGAGACTGAACTGTGAAATCCCTAACACGCATCTGGCTGTAAGCCTACGGAATACGTTGCTTTTGGTAGAAGAGGCTGGATATGCGTGTGTTTGAGTAGGGGAACCTTGCATTGCTTGGGTTCTTATTGCTAATTAACAATCTTGGTGTTTGATAGACATGGCTCTGAGCACTTTCCATGGATTATCTGCTTGGGAGAGTTCCTCACAAGAGGCACAACCATTATCACCCCTTTGTAGCCGGTCAAGGTCTAAGAGACAGACTGAGGTCTAGAGAGAAAGTGCAATTGGTAAGGCACTGCCTTACAAGCACAAAGACTTGCATTCAATGTCTCAGAGAAATATTGTTTTTTAAACATACTGCTTTTTAATTAAGAGCCAGACATGGTGGCATGCATTTGTGATCTCCATGCTGAGGGGGCAGAGACTGGTGGGTTTCTGCAACTCATTAGCCAGCCTAAGCTACTTGGCAAGCTCCAGGCCAAAGAGAGATCTTATTTAAAAAACAAAACAAAACAAAAAAACAAACAAACAAAAACAAAAAACAAAAAAAACCAACCAAGGTGGCACATGCCTGTGAACTCAGCAACTATGGAGTGGAAGCAGGAGGATCAGAAGTTCAAAACTATCATTGGTTATACAGCAAATTTGAGGCCAGCCTGAGCTACACAAAGGAAAAAATATATAAAAAAAAGACAGAGGTCTGTAGTGGATGTAAACATGTTTTTGTTTTGATATCAAGTGTGGGATGTGAAACAGACTTGTGTGAGGTCTGTGGTGTTATCCACTGGAAACAGACTTGTGCAAGGGTGTGTGGTGTTTGCCTGCTAGGAGAGAAACTGCCTCATGCAGGGGCATGGTCCTTGCCAGCTGACAAACATTCTGGTACGAACTCCAGCTTTTGGCTTTTGGCTTTTGCACCACTTCACGTAACTTGGCCGTTCATCACTTTGAGACATTCTCAGAAAGAAACCCTCCAGAGAACGCTTCAAGGTTCCGGGTTCCGGCTGCTGCGGTTGCTCCTGCTACGTTGCTGGTTTGCTGTCTAACAGGTCTGCTGGAATCCTGAAGACAAAGAGCAGAATCCACCCAAGGAACTGGGTCTGAAAAGGTCTACTTATCCTGTCCCCATTAACATCTTTTCTCTCCTATCTAGGGTAGGTGGGTTGGAAGGGAGGTATAGGCATTAAAGAACCTCAGATAAAGTGGGTTTGTAAAAGACCAAAGCCTACAGAGGTCACCTGAGGAACAACAGCCAAGAAACACCCTCTGGCCCACTCATGAACATGCGTACATGTGCACACACAGCATCACACATAGGTATATCTGTTCATGCTCATACAGACACAAGAGGGATACACAGCTACTGAGTGGGAAAATTCCTAGACAAAGTCTGTGCCGGCTGGTTTCATGCCTACTTGACACAAGCTACCTTTTAGAAGAGGAAAGCCCTAGACAGTAGGCAGGCCTGTGGTACGTTTTCTTTATTGGTGATTGATGTGGGTGGGCCTAGCATGTTATGGCGGGGTGGGGGCACGGGGGGGGGGGGTGCGATGGGGAGAGGCAGTGCCATCCATTCCTCAGCAGGTAAGCCTGGATGGTATAAGAAAGCTGGCTGAGCAAGCTATGAGTTGCAAGCCAGTAAACCGTACTCTTCCATGGCCTTTGCATCTGTTTCTAACTCCAGATCTCTACCTTGAGCTCCTGCCTTGACTTCCTTTCATGACGGGCTGTGATCAGGATAATACTGAATAATGCTGAAATAAACCCTTTCCTCCCAACGTCACTTTCGGCCATGGGGTTTTATCACAGCAATAGAACGCCTAAGACAGTCTGCAACAGTCCCGGCCTACAGAGAAAACCACTGGCAATAGCACGCTGCCCTCTGGGACACAACATGAAGGAGTTGTGGCATCAAAGGTGCTACCATTACTCTCGCCAGGTATGGCTAGACACTTCACAACCAGCCCACTTAGCCTCCAATGACACGTGGAGACAGAGGCCGCCATGCACATTTTGCAGATGAGCAAACACACCAGCCTCTCAGTGCTGTCACACCTTCCTCCCTCACATTCCACCAGTCCCGTCTCTCAGTTCCACCAGCTTCAAACACAGATGTTCAGAGTCACAGAGTGATCCCTGACTTCTACAGCCTCTTCCTTTTGTCTTGTAGACCGTCGGATTTCCAATATGAAATCTTTTGAGTGACAAGGTAATAAACGTCCCTCAGATATTGCCCATCCCTGTATAAAAGGTATTTGCCAATATGCCCACGGCTGCCTGAATGAAGAGAACGTATGAACTGCTGGGTTGTCACGTGTTCCCTTACCTCTCTGCCCTTCTATACCCAGACATAGAGACACATATAGCA
The DNA here is from genome assembly GCF_964271855.1 of Acomys minous. Lineage (NCBI taxonomy): Eukaryota > Metazoa > Chordata > Mammalia > Rodentia > Muridae > Acomys > Acomys minous. The sequence goes on from NC_140489.1 coordinate 45,570,386, forward strand.
AAGCACACACTGTCTTGTATGCACCTTGCTTTTCACTCGCACCAACAAGCAACCACAGGCATTGTATGCTGGAAGTCACTGCTTCCCTAACAAGAGTAAAAAGGGATCCATTTGTAGAATTTCCCACACTTAAAATTTATCTACATTGGGATGAAAACAGCCTGGAGCTATTCTGAATTTTTCTTTTCACATATCTACCTATGAGAAAGCTGAAATGATGCCTGTCAAACCCTTGACTGTGATGCTCTGGAAAAAGATGAAGCAGGAACTCTCGAGGCAAGCCTGGAAGAAATCTGAGCAAAAAAGCTAGTGGATGTCCCATGAAACTACTACAGGAGGGTTGGGAGGGAAACCCCAGGCCTTCTCAGCGTGCTAGCTATCAATGATGTGACTGTCCACAGTAAGCTAGGTGGAGTGCCTGCGTGTTCGAAACTGAAGTGGGCATGAAGGACGCCACCTGCATGAGAATGTTCCATGTTTCCTGAAAGTGTGGAGAACAAGAATTATGACTCAGTTTCTTTTTTGATATCTTAGTCCTAAAAATGTCATTGGAATATGAGACTGTTGTCTGACATTACATGATATCAACATGCCAATAGAAAGATGCTTATATAAACAGAGTGGAATAACATTTTATTCTACATGGAACCAAACACTTAGAACTAAAATAATAATAAAAATCACCTACCTAAGTGCAACAGGAATTTTTTTCCTTGCTTTGTCTTGTGTCTCACTATAATTTTTGCAGCATTTATTACAATTGTTATATTTATAAGTGGCCCATTGGGTGGCTAATGTAATCCAGTGACTAGAATGCTTTCCTGATTGTTGGAGGCCCATGAGAAATGAGCTCAGGACAATAGACTCTATGCCTATGCTGGTCTACAGCTTACCCTAAGATTCCCACAACACCTCCAGGGGGCTATACTCTTGTGCTAGTCTCCTGCTGACAGGCAGACTATGGCTTTTCTACATGTGTGAACCTACATACTGTGTGGGTCCGTGCTCGGCAGGAACTCATCTGATCAGAACTGCCCTCAGAGTTGTAAATGGGAAATCTGGAATTAGCATTGTGAAATGTGCTTCAGCCTCTCCAGCCCCGTGTTATGCTGGGGTCTGCTACACCACAGTCTCATCCTGCAAGTCCTCCTGTGCTGTCTGTCCAACCTGGAGTCATTTCTCCCTTGGTTTTAATCAGAACTGCTTTGCTTTCCTTGATACAAAGCAGTGATACCAGCCTGCTCACAACCCTCGTGTCTCATGCTCAGTCCGAGTTGTCATTGTCAACGTTACGGAATGCTTCCCCAGACAAGCAATCCTGCAAGAAGGACTTCTTGTGCCAGACATTGGGAAGATACATTTTTCTTTCTTTTGTTAGAGGGAAGAAATGAAAATAGAAAACACTATCATCCCCTGTCTGCCCCCAACACACATGGAATATACATCACAGGATCTCTTTAAATGTCTAAAAGACATTTTCCTTATAAAACATAACTGTGATGAAGTTTAATTTATAAATTAGGCACAGTAAGAAACCAACAACAATAATGAAGCAGAGCAAGTATAATGATATACAATGGTAACATTGCAACATTACTAGTCTTGCACTTAGGGAGCATTTGTAAATACGAGGAACTGGGGCTGGAGAGATGGCTCAGTGGTTAAGAGCACTGGCTGCTCTTCCAGAGGTCCTGAGTTCAATTCCCAGCAACCACATGGTGGCTCACAACCATCTATAATGGGAATCTAATTCTCTCTTCTGGTGTACGTGAAAACAGAGCACTCATATACATAAAACAAATAATAAATCTTTAAAAATATAAGAGTAACTTAAAAACGGTTTGATAACCATGATGGTTAGCAGGTGACTAATAGCTTGTATACACAGTATGCATGCACTGGACAAAGAAATTATTTCTGTCCCAGGCAGGCTAGAACTCAGTGGGGGCGAATGCCACAGGATTTTATTACACTATTTAGAACAATACGTAATTTTAAAATGTATGACTTGCTATGGTGTTATGAGAGAGAACAGCCCCCATAGACTCATATATTTGCATGCTTAGTCTCCAGTTGATTGTGAAAGATCGAGAGGAGGCCATAGGTATGTCCTTGTTGGAGAGGCTTTGAAGTTTCAAAAGTCTATGCCAGGCCCAGGCCCAGTCTCTCTCTCTCTCTCTGTCTCTCTCATCTCTCTCTTTTTCTCTTTCTCTCTCCTTGTAATCAGGATGTAAAGCTCTTACCTACTGCTCCCGCACCATGCTTGTCTGTGCACTGCCATGCTCCCTGCCCTCTGAAATTGTAACCCAGGCCCCCAGTTAAATGCTTTCTTTTATAAGAGTTGCCTTGGTCATGGTGTCTCTTCACAGCAACAGAACAATAGCTAAGACAGTTGGTTATTTCTAGAATTTTCCATTTCAGACCATAATTGACCATTAGCAACTAAACTCTCAGAAAGCAAAGACACAGACAAGAGGATATACTACACTAGAAAAGGAAGGGTCGCTATTGTGAAGGGAACTTTGCCATTCCTGGGTGTGGCTTTAGATTCTCATAGGGCCTAATCGACAAGACCCTCAATTTATTTATTTAATTTATTTTCTTGAGACAGGGTCTTGTGTGTGCATCCCAGGCTAGACTTGGACTTGCTCTAGCGGGGAATGCCTTTAACCACCTCTGCTCCCACCTGCCCCCACCTCTCCCAGGGCTGGGATTACAGGTGCTCACCACTATGTCCAGCTTGTTCGGCCCTGGGGCAGAACCCAAGGCTTTGTGCATTCTAGGACAGCACTCTACCAACTGGGCTACACCCCCAACCCTAAATTACTTGTTTATATATTCATTTTCATTTACTTTTACTGATATAGCATTTGCATGTATTTATGAGGTACACTGTGATATTTTGACTCACATGCTAAACAACGGCTGTCTCACAACAGTTAAACTTGTATAATTTCTTTATAGTAAGAACATTAAAAATCCTGATTCATATATTATGGTGGATTTATGATTAGTCTTCATCATATATACCCTGTTGTCCTGCATTATACCATTTTTAACATAACTGTAACATCGTACCCATCAATTAAACTTTCTCCTTGTCCCCTCCCACTACCTGCCCTGCTCCTCATAATCACCATAATCCCGTTCTCCACTGCCATGAGCTCAGCTCCTTTAGATTGTCCATGCGAGTGAAAGAGCAGTGTTTGTCACTTTGCATCAGTTCTTCTTCATTTAAAACAATGTTCTACAGAGCTAGAGAGATGGCTCAGTGGTTAAGAGCACTTACTACTCTTGCAGAGGACCTGGATGTTTACCAGCACCCACACCAGACAGCTCATATCTACCTGCAGCCCTAGTTCCAGAGGATGCAATACCCTCTTTTGGCCTTCATGGACACTGCATGTATGTGGTACACACATGAACACACACACACACACACACACACACACACACATCTCCTATCAACCAAGGCCTGAAACTATTTTTAACTGAGACACAGGCCCTCAACTTTCACTTATGCCAATGGTGACCATCCACGGACACAGATTTATGTCCAGTGACCTGCTCGAGGGGTTTTGTTTTATCTTTAATACAAAGCAACGATCTCAAATCTTTTTTGCTGTATATTTGAATTCCCTGTCTTTCTGTGTACAGCTGTTTCTCTCCTGATACTGCAAGCACACCACTGTAACTGTCATTCTGAAACATAATGTTGGAAAGCATTATGGGAAAGACTTATTAGGAATTGAAAGGTAGTAAATTTCCCAAAATGTAGACACACTCACACAGACACACACACACACACAGACACACACACAGACAGACACACACACACACACACACAAAAGCAGTGAACAGAAGATAGTGTCCTCAAGACAATAGCATCCAGGCCTTAAATAGCAGCATGCTGCCTTCTAATTTCAGTGTGATGTGTGCAGAATTCCTTCTTTTCCAGTGCCAAATCCTGAATGAAACATGCAATAAAAGTCACTGCCTGAAACACGGTGATAGCATTCAATCCCCTGGCAGCACATTAGAAAAGCTTTCAGCTTTAAACCCGAGGCTGCCACACTGCTGTTCCACTCATGAAATTATTTATTCATGCCTTGGTTTATAAAGTCCTTTATATAAGCTTTCTATTGGCTAATAACGGGCTGGAGCACTTATGTTCTCAGCCTGATAGATCCCACGTTTATGAGCCTGAAGTCCGATCTTGGCAGAGTGGCTGCCTGGGGGGAGCCATGCTGGCTAACTGAGTGGGTTTTTGCATAGGGAGGGTGTGAGGGCCTCAGATTGGAGCACTGCTGTGACCAGAGGGATAGCGCGGGGGGGGGGGGGGGGCAGGGGGGGAAGGGTGGAAGGTAGAAGTCGAGCTGGAATACTCAGTGGCTTTTGGCAAGCTTGTCCTGAAAGGCGAGGTGGAGTTAAAAAAAAAAAAGAGAGAGAGAGAGAGAGAGAAAAGGACTCCTCATGGAAGACATAAATCTGTCTGCCACATACCAGAGGTCACTTATTAGTGGCAATGTGTGTGTCAGCAGGGATGGTTTCCCTTGTGACTGTGAAAAGATGGGGAGAGGGTAGTGGCTTACCGAACAAATTAGAAATAGAAGCAGATTAACACCATAAATTATATACTTAGACCAAAGTAATTTGGAGTACTTTAATATGCATTTATTCACATGCAATTTATCTCCTAGCAAGGATAGAACTACAATGAGGACAGAAATTTATTACACCACCACCCACCCCTCTAATTCAATCACCAAAGTAGGACTGATCGCTCCTAAGCCTTGAATAGACCAGCCCTAGCTGTTCTGACTCAGCTAATTCCCACTGTTAAGAATTCTCAATGTGCATTTCTATAAGCTCACTGCTGGGGAGGCTGAGGCAGGGTCATCAGTTCAAGACCAACTTGAGCTCCATAGTGAAACTCCATTATGGGGAGAAAAAAAAAAAAAGAATTCTCACAGTACCAAACAACCTTTCTCTGCTCCCACTCACCACGGTTATAAATTTTACTTGTATGTGCATTATGTGGGGATGTATAAGGTTGAGGGGGGGTGGTAAAAGATGGAGGTGTAATGTGTGGGAATATGGTAGGGGAATGGTATAATGTGGTGTGAGCGTGTGTGTGTGTGTGTGTGTGTGTGTGTGTGTGTGTGTGTGTGTGTGTGTTGTGCTGTTAGGATGGTAATGGTTTATGTGATATATGTGGTGTGCACATCATTTGTGGGGGGCATGTGTATGTGAAGGTGTGTATGGGCATGATGTGGGTTATTGTATATGTGTAAAGATGTGTGGCATATATAGTATGTGTGTATAAAGGTGTGTGTGTGTGTGTGTGTGTGTGTGTGTGTGTGTGTGTGTGTGTGGTGAAAGCATGTGATATGGGATGTGTGTGGTATGGAGAGGGGTTTGTGGTATGTGTTTGACATGTATGATTATAGGAGTGTGGAAGAGGTGAAGTGTAGTGAGCAGACGTGTATGTTTCTCTGTGTGTACAGTGTATGACATGTGTGCTGTGGTGTGTGTTTGTGGTATGCATGTGCATGTACACCGTTTGTTCCTGTATGTTACGAATGGATGTACACATCTTCCATAAGTTCTTCATAAGAAATGGAAGGTTTGTTTGTTTTTAACCCCCTTTAACTTGCGTATACAAAAAGCCTGATACTGAAAAATCACTACGCATGCCAAGAAAGTCAGTATCTTCTTAACCCTTAGTACTGAAGTCACCATTCAGTATTGCTGGTTATGAACCAGCAGCAAAGGGAGGCAGCATATTAGTAAAATATTGACAACTGTGCATAACGCTAAGACCCCTTTGCTTTTATTAATATTAAAATAATTTTAAAGTGTTACTGATAAAATTCCTTTACAATATGACTATGTGAACATTACTGACCCATTATCCCATACGGCAATTTCTCACCAGAGTGATACCAATGTAAACTCCTTGATCTTTACTGCTAAGGAAAATGTTTGTTGTTGTTGTTGTTGTTGTTTTTCCTTAGCGCTTCTGTGCAGTTAGATCGCTTCTCTGCCATCCCGTGCAACCCTTCTCCTGTGCTTTGGGCCACTGGCCTTTCTGCCCTTCGCTCATTCCTGACTGATCCCACTTGAGCCCTGCACTTTCTGTCCTCATCTTTTGTGACTTTGTTGACCATTCTAATAATAGCTGCTCTCTCCGGTGCACCCCTCACTTTATTTGTTTTGAAAAACATAGCCTCATCTAAGGTTGTCTTATTTCTGGGTTCATTAGTCTGTAGGCCAGTCTGTTTAGGGTTCCCTACCAAAACACAGAGACTTTGGGGGCAGTCTTTTCATGTGCGTAGTCCAGCCCAGCCCAGCCCAGCCCAATGCCTCGACAACAGCAGAAACTCAGCAAATATTTACTGAATTAGTGAGTGAGTCAATCAATGAGCAAGAGATAAATAGAAAAAAGGGAGTAAATGAAAAACTAAGGTTTATGGAGAATAAGAAGCTTCACAAAATCACTCTGACAATCACTGCCAGAAGAAAAAAAAAAAAAAAGCATGGGTCAGTGTTAAACTATGCTGTTCTATTTTGTTTGCTCCATTGCCTCTATAATGTGAAGCATCTCACAGGCCTTGTGAGATCCTTCCTTTTGTCTGGAATAATGACTCATAAATATTGTGACATACAGAAAAAGCTCAAATGCTACGGCATTTACTGGATGAAATGTAAGAGGTCTAACAAAGGAATTGAATGGGCGAGATAAAGCTTGCATAAGTAAACAAAGACAAAAATTATTCATAGCCGAGGAGCCATCCAATAGTCATTTATACCTGGCGCTGGTACAAATAAAAGAGAAAATGGATCCTTGGTATGTTATGGTTAAAATATTTGTATACCACTATTATCATCACATTAAAAGCAGCATAATAATTTCAGTGCCACCAAGGCAAGCTGAACAAATGACTTACTATTCATCATTGGTAGAAGGGAAAGTTCACAACAGGCATAAAAATATTATCAAATATCAAAACAAGTCTGAAAAAATTGTTAAAGGATCCTGATTATTCCTTCTTGAAGAATCTTTACAATAGATAATTAAGGCTGCTCAATCTTCATTCTGTTGTAATCAGCCTTGGATCACCTTTACAACCTATAATGGCTGTTTTGTGGGTGGCATAGTTTAGTTCAATAAGGAAGGCTTTCATCCTTCACTATGGTGTTTGGATGCCTCCCTGGGAGCTGGGGTGGGCTGGCAGTTAAGAGGACAGACATGAGTCTCCATCCCCATTGCTAACTGGGCAAGGCTGCAGATGGTAGCTAATTCTCTAAGCCATGCCTTTTCATCTACCTGGAAATGATACTAATAGAATCTCCCCCATGGGGTTGGAAAGATTTGGGGAGAAAACATGTGCTCCGAGCTCTTATTTCAGTGGCCAGCCAGAACAAGCACTAGTGGATGCTGCTTTTATGATGCAAAGGCTGAGCAACATAGCAGAAAGGCTAGGGAAGCATGCTCAAGGCCCCAACCCCGTTACTTGTTTATGAAACCAAGAAAATGCAAAACTGTCTTCCAGGAAGGAGTCCTGTAAACATCTGTTTCTTCACAGGATAGAGAGAGTTAGAAGACTAAAACCAGGCTGGACCTTGGGAAAGGAAAGTAGATTTTTCTTTCCCTCCAGGAAAACTATCATAATATATGTGTGCTATACTGAGTCTTGAATCACATAACAAAGGTATTTAAATTCTAAATGGAAAAAAAAAAGTTCTCCAAAATGGCAAACACAGACCGGAAGGCGAGCAGAAATAAAGATGTTTTCATCCATGTAACACAGTATGTTCCATGAGAGTCACATGTAACTGTATGTGTTGCTGCTATACCACGACATGGTCCATAATCTCAATAAACACGGCAGGAACGCACATCAGAAATGCAAAGGAAGTAGGGGATTTATCTGTGGTCAGAGCACTTGCCTAGCAAATACAAGGTCCTGTGTTTGGCCCTGCATTTGGGGGGTCAGGGGAAACAAACACCCCAAAAAAATAATAATAATTGCAAGTGACCAGAGATGTTAAGGTTTTTTTTTTACCCTACTTGCAAGTTAAAAAGGAATCTTTAATAGATGCTGGAGAAAGACACCTGACGTCTGAGTCAGAGATTGGGGACACTTTAGTGATGACAGCAAGAGCAGTGAGCAGAAAACTAGTGAGTATCCAGTGGTCAGTTCCTCAAGCCCCCATGCTGAGGGTAAGCTAAAGGCCCGTATGTGTAGGGAGCTGAATCCCAGGAGGAAATGCCCATCCTAGGCAAAGCTGTCTCTGCAGGTAGGGCCTCCAGCCCACCCTGTTCCCCAGAGCCCAGAGGCCCAATAAACAAGAAGGATGTCTGTGTTTGCTTAGGAGGGAGATGATATCTGCTAAGCTGAACACTGTGCAAACATCCTTAGAAAAATCATCTGGAACAACGTTCCCGGTGGTCTAAGGAGCTGATCACCTCAGGAGACAGAGCCAACCGTCTACTGAAAGTCTGCTTTCTTGGGACAGAAAACGCCCCTCCCCGTGATCTGCCGGACGGATGGTATGAGGTCTGGAGGTCTGAAGGCCTGCATCCCGCAGCCGCCTCAGTGGAGGTCTTCAGAGTGGGTGAGTGATACCATGGATGATGAGAAATGACTGTCGGTTTATTTTACCAAGACACAGGGAAAATCAGAAGGCTGTTCATAAAATTCCATCCTAGATGCGTTGTGCTGTTCTAGAGAGCAGTTTCGTGGCGGGGACATCCCCACAGGGCCACCGCAATTAGCCACGGCTGCTCCCAGTCTTCTGGGAGGGTGATAGGTTATGTGTCTCTTCCTTTGGAGAAACAGCCTTGTCTGTTTAACGCCCCTGCTTCCCCTAGCACTAATCTGCGAGCGCGTAGACCACCATGTCCCCTCCTCCACCCACAATGGGCTGGGCCTGCCCATGTCAAGCACTACTTAAGAAAATGGCTGGGCATGGTGGCGCACGCCTTTAGTCTCAGCACTTGGGACGCAGAGGCAGGCGGATCGCTGTGAGTTCGAGGCCAGCCTGGTCCACAAAATGAGTCCAGGACAATCAAGGCTACACAGAGAAATCCTGCCTTAAAAAAAAAAAAAAAAAAGAGAGAGAGAGAAAAAAAGAAAAGAAGATGCCCCATAAGCCTTCCTACAGCTCATCTTACGGAAGCATTTTCTTACTTGCCATTCCCTCCTCTCGGATGACTTTAGCACGTGTCAGGTTGACGTGGAAGCATGCAGCACCCTCAGACTCCAGAAGTTTGAACCAACAGTGGCTACTTAAGTCATGCTGCACTGAACAATACCCTTGCCTCCTACAGACCACTACTCTATTGGTCATGGTGGCTATAGAGAGCCCTTCCCCTGCAGGCAGAAGTGACTTGTGGAATTTTAAGGATGTGGCTACAGGAACCACAAAAAGAGGCAAAGACCTGCTTTGCTGAAGGTAGCTTGGAAATCCAAGGACAGCAGGAAGTGACAGTATATGACGACGAGTCAGTGGCCTGGGACTCTTCTCTAAGTCCTGCCCTTTTTATACGTATCTCAACATTCAACACTTCAATCCATCCTGTCAAGGCCGTTCTTAAAGCAGAATCATATATTTTAGATGTTTATTTTGTAAAAAGAAAAAACAAAAACAAAAACACAAAATCCTACCTCGCTACTTACTTTTTTTTTTTCCCAGACAGTCTTGCTAAACTGCCCAGACTGGTCTTGAATTTTCTATCCTCTTGCCTCAAATAGCTAGGGTTCTGTATGTGTGTGGCAGGGAGAAGAAAACTGAATTAAGTTAGGAAGGATGAAAAGTCACTGCCAAAATACACAGTCAACTGCTCGGACAAAGCTTTTTATACAATGAAACAATAAATCCCTTTCCTGTCGTGATTGACACCAAGAAGTCTTACAAAGAAATACTGAGAAGGACAGGCTGATTCCTGAATATTTGGAAATATATTCCCTAAAATCAAAATGCATTACATCTATATCAAGTGACTGGTAAGTGAGCCCAAGCATTGTGAGTCATCATCAAAACGCCAGAATGCCATCTCGTGCTACTACATCTCCCCGTCTGAAAGGACAGCTGCGGGTGGGTACTCATGTGTATTAGCTACCTTTCTGTTGCTGTGATAAAACATCACGACCAAGGCAACTTAGAGAAGGAGCAAGGGGTTTATTTGGGGCTTACCATTCCAGAGGGATAAGAGTCCATCACCATCAAGGCAGGGAACCATGGCAACAGCAGGCATGGCAACAGGAGCTGCTCAGAGCTCACATCTCAAACTGAGGATAGTGTGGGACTTTTAAACAATAAAGACTGTCTTCAGTGACATACATCCTCCTAAGGCTCCCCGAAGAGTGGCACCAACTAGAGATAAAGTATTCAAATGCCAGAGAACATGGGGGACACCGCAACCGAACCACAGTGCCATCGTTGCTATTCCAAACACAGGACACTATTTATTCATCTACTGGGGGAGAGCTAGCCCAGATTCCGCATTCCAGAGCAATCACTAGCTGCTGAAGCCATGCCACTTAAGAGCACCGTGCTTGGCAGTTTCTAATCATCTACTTTTTTCTCCAAAGAAGGCTTGAAGAGCTCCTTTTCCTCAATTATACCTGTGTTCATCATCACTCAGAGTTGAGAAGTTAGCTCCAAGAAAGTTCAGTGCCAGCCTGGCCTATATGGTAACTTGTAGGACTCAGTGGGGCAAGGGGGTGGAGAAAGGAAGGAAAGAAGGAAGGAGGGAGGGAGGGAAGGAAGAAAGGAAGGAAGAGCAACCTAATCCAAGTGTAACTTGCAATCCCCTCAAAGCATTTACCATCTATAAAATGCAGCTTCTTGTTCCACAGATGCAGAACCTCATGTTTTCCACTCCTGACAGGACCTCCTATGTAACAAGCATGTCACACACAAGCACACACGCACGAGATCTCAGAGGTTAATGAACCTTACAGATAATCCAGTTTGCATTGCTTAATTTTACAGGTAGAAAATTTGAGGTTCTGAACTACGTCCTACCTAGTTACTACATTAGATTTCTGTCTTAGGCCCCTTATGCTGCTACAATAAAATGTCTGAGGCTAGAAATGTCTATTTTTCCCAGTTCTCCCAGTTCTAGGGGCTGGGAAATCCAGGAGCAAGCCATCCACCAATGACTCTGTGTCCAGTCAGGGGCTTGACTTCTTCTAAGATAGTACCTTGAATCTGCCTCCAGAATGAGTGCAGTGTGGGGTTTTCATATGGGAAACAAACCAAGGGGCCTCACTGGCTCCCTCTCACCCTTTTCTAAAGCACTAACCCCATCCATGAAGGTGGAGCCTTGTGACCTACCTCTTAATTCTATCCATGGGCAGGAAGGCTCCGCCATCAACTCTGGAAGAGACGTTCTAACCACAGTGGACTCCGTCACAGGGAACAGCTCGTCATCTCCATCTAAGTAAAAGGAAGAGCAATTGCTTACTGGAGGGATCTTCAAAGCCATTTATTTTTCTTTTGGGTTACCTCAAGAAGTTGAGGGCAGAAATGGGGCCAAATAGCAGATGCAACCAAAATTACAAGCTCCTCCTGCCGGCTGCTTCCCTCTCACCTCTACTCTAGCTGCTCCAGCTGCCCCTCTTGCCCACTCAGCATAAGTCCACTTTCCTGATGACCTCTTTTTTTTTTTTTTTTTAACTATGAGTAGATTTACTAGCCTGACCTAGTTTACATGTCCATCCTTTGACCAAATCACCTGTAGCCCAGGAGCCTGGTCACATACTAACACGATTACAGCCACAGCGACTGTGGGGGTGGGAAGGAAGTTTACAGAAACTGCTTGTGGTACTTAATGGTACCTGACTGAATTTTCCGATGACTTGAAGAATCATCCTCGGACGTGTCTGTGAGGGCGCTCCCAAGATTTAACAGAGGAGAGAAGATCACAGTGAACAAGGGCTGAGTGCCCAGATACAACAGAAGCGGGAAGGCAGGCAGGAAAGTCTGTTTCCTGACTGTGGAGGCCATGTGACCAGCTGCTGAAATACCTGCTGCCCATCCCTTGCCCACCATGATGTACCTTGGAACTAGGAGTCCAGGTAAACTGGTCCCTACTCAAGTTCCTTTTGTGGGGGTATTTTATCAAGGCAACAGAAAAGGCAGCTAATTCAACACTGGGCCCTCTGACTCCTCCCCTCGCTTCTTTGGAATTCCCAGTTCTCTCCCCTGACTTCCTCCTTTATTTTCTTTGATTTGTCTTTTCTTTTTTTTTATCCTTTAATAATCCTGTTGTTGATATTCCTCTGGTGAGAATTCTCTGTTTAATTTTGAGCCCCATTTCTCAATTGGGTTATTTGGTTTGGTGGTGTTTAATTTCTTGAGCTCTTTATATAGTTTGCATATTAGACCATTGTCAGATGAAGGGTTGGTGAAGATCTTTTCCCAGTCTGTAGGCTGTCGCTTTGTTCTCTTGACAGTGTCTCCTGCCTTACAGAAGCTTCCCAGCTTCATGAGGTCCCATTTATTAATTGTTGACCTTAAAGCCTGGTCTATTGGTGCTCTGTTCAGGAAGTTGTCTCCTGTGCCAATGTATTCCAGGCTCTTTCCCACTTTTTCTTCTAACCGATTTAGTATCTCTGGTTTTATGTTGAGGTCTTTAATCCACTTGGACTTGAGGTTTTGTGCATGGTGACAAATATGGGTCTAATTGCATTTTTCTACATGTAGACAACCTGTTGGACTAGCACCATTTGTTGAAGATGCTATCCTTTTTCCATTGAATAGATTTTGCTTCTTTGTCAAAAATCAAGTGACTATATGTGTGTGGATTCATATCTAGGTCTTCGATTCGATTCCATTGATAAACTAGCCTATTGCTGTGCCAGTACCATGCTGTTTTAATTACTATTGCTCTATAGTATAGCTTGAGATCAGGTATGGAGATTCCTCCTGAGGATCTTTTATTGTATAACATGAAAACAGCCTAAGTGTCCTTCAGTAGAAGATTGGATAAAAAACCGTGGTACATTTACACTATGGAATACTACTCAGCTATTAAAAACAAGGAATTCCCAAAATTTGTGGACAAATGGATTGAACTAGAAATTATCATAATGAGTGAGTTAACCCAGAAGCAGAAAGACTCAAATGGTATATACTCACTTATATCTGGACACTGGCCCAAGGGGCATGCCCCATGAAAGTCTTCACTTATCAGGAAAGTGGGACAGAGGGAAGGACATCCTATTGGGACTTTAAGTGAGAGAAGCATGGGAGAATGGGGAAATAGAAGGATCCAGAGGGTCCTAGAAACCTGCAAGAAGAACATTATGATGGGCAGACCTGGGCCCAGGCCAGGGGTCCTGCTCAAACTATGGCACCAGCCAAGGACTATACGTGCAGTAAACATCGAACCCCAACCCAGATCTAGCCAATGGACAGGACATTCTCCACAATTGAGTGGAGAGTGGGTTCTGACTTTCACACGAACTCTGGTGTCCCATATTTGACCATGTCGCCTTGATGGGGAGGCCTGGTGGCACTCAGAGGAAGGATAGCAGGCTACCAAGAAGAGACTTGATACCCTATAAGCATACACAGGGGGAGGAGGTCCCCCTCCGTCACAGTCATAGGGAAGGGGAGTAGGGGGGAGGAATGGGAGGATACAAGGGATGGGATAACTATTGAGGTGTAATACGAATTAATTAATAAAAAAGAAAAAAGAAAAAAAAAGAATCCAATTGTCCCAGTGACACAGTATCCCCAACCCCCACCCTACCGTGCTTGCTTCTGCATAACAGCCACATGGCCACCATAGCTTGGCTGGCACCCACCGGATTCTTGTTAATGCACTCCCTTGCTCCCAGTGCTGGCCCCTCCCTGCCTTAGTCCATCCCTGCAAAGGTTGATGCCTGCTATGCTCCAAACAAAAGGTATGTGAGTACATAAATATTTATTCTACCAAATATAGTCTCAAAACACAAATGTGCATTTTAAAAGCCAACTTTAAAAAAAAGAAAGAAAACTTTAAAATTAAGAAAAACCATGTGAGAATGATTTCATAAGTGCTGTGAGCCTTTTGTTTCCAAAGTTTAGTGCTTTTTATAAAAAAAAAATATTCAAAGTAATAAAAATTACAGTGCCACTATATTCCCCCTGCGAGCTGTGGGCATAATCATACAGCATTTCCAACATTTAAAAAGTCTAAAAACCCAAATTCTCCAAAAATTTTCTTTCAAACAGGCTGCATTCCTTATAAGTCACATCAACTGTCACGGGGCTCTACTTTAATCAACATTCTAGTGGAAAAGCATTATTATATTCAACGAAGCAGTGTGGCGTGGGCTGGAGAGGCGGCCCTGAAGTTACGAGCACTTGCTGTTCTGGCAGAGGACCTGGGTTCAGTTCCCAGCACCCAGATAGTGGCTCCCAGTTGTTTCTAACTCCAATTCTAGGGGATCCAATGCGCTCTTCAGGGACCAGGCACTCACACAATACACACACATATATGCAAGCAGACACTTATAAATACACAATATTCTTGTGTGTGTGTTTGTGTGTATGTGTGTGTATGCACATGTGTGTGTGTGTGTGTGTGTGTGTGTGTGTGTGTGTGTGTGTGTGGTTTTTTGAGACAGGGTTCCTTTGTGCAGCCTTGGCTGTCCTGGACTCGCTTTGTAGACCAGCCTGGCCTCGAACTCACAGCAATCCACCTGCCTCTGCCTCCCGAGTACTGGGATTAAAGGTGTGTGCTACCACGCCCAGCCACACAATAATCTTTTAAGGGATAGATCAGGGATCCATACTTTCACCAGGGTCACAGCAGGCTTCACTATAAAAGATCTCCCTCCCCGGTTTTCAATGGAACTGGTACATAGAGACCTGAAATTCCTTAAAACGACTACCTGAAGGAGTTAAAGCCCTGTGCACTACAACATATAGCCCTTTACAGGAACATCTGTGGACTGCACCACTTTTCTGAAGCAAGCACACCTGTTAGCAAAACACACACACACAAAAAAAAACCAAATGTATGACTCTTACCAAGGAGGGAGGGAACAGGTTAGCTTCTTAGAGAAGTCAGCCTTGTAAATTAGAAGAATGGTTTGGCGGTGGTAGCACACACCTTTAATCTCAGTACTTGGAAGTCAGAGACAGGCAGATCTCTGTGAGTTTGAGGCCAGCCTGGTCTACAGAGCGAATTCCAGGACAGCCAGGGCTACACAGAGAAACCCTGTCTAAAAAAAAAAAAACCAATCAACCAAATAAACAAAAAATCCCACAAATTTGAAGAGTATTGTGCAACTTCCCAGGCCTTAAATATTCCCTAGAGTCACTATTAATTGCATTGTGATTCAGAGTCCTCAAGATGCCTGTTCATTAGGCACAGGAGTGTGTGTGTGTGTGTGTGTGTGTGTGTGTGTGTGTGTGTGTGTGTGTGTGTCCTCCTCCCAGCACTGGGGTTACTGGCATGTGTCACTGGGACAACAGAATCATTAAAGGAGAAAACGAGGCAGCTCTGTGTGTGGGTGCTCAGGGTGGAACTCTGGCTCTCACACTCACGTGACAGCCAACCGAACCATCTCCAGGTCCCTCAAGATCTCAAAATCCTTTAAGATTCCAATGAAGACATTCCTTAAAATGTGCTTATCTCCAAAAACACACCAAGTTTTGCATAGTTTTTTGAGGAGTTGGCCATCTACTTGTCTTAAACTAAAGTCTGTTTTGTTTTGCTTTGCTTTGCTTTGTTTTTCAACACAGGGTTTGTGTAGCCCTGGCTGTCCCGGACCTCACTCTATAGACAAGGCTGGCCTTGAATTCACAGAGATCAGCCTGCCTCTGCCTCCCAAGTGCTGGGATTAAAGGCGAGGGCCACCACCGCAGGGCTCTAGAGCAACGTCTTAATTATCACTTAGCAACTTCCCTGGGAGCAGAGAAGCAAGGAGCAAGCATTAAGCCGAGAACAGGCGCACAGTTCATGGCAGCACATGAGCAGGAAGGACCCGAGGGATGGACTCGCGTGTGATGAGGCACAACCATCCCAACTAGAAAGAACCATCTGTAGAGGCCCCGAGGCTTGCGGCTCTGGAAGGGAGTGTCCAAGAGCTGAGAGGCGCTTTAGAACTTACTCGGCTTTGAAGTGGGCAGAGCTCGCCTCCCTTGAAAACCCTTTAGAGCACAATTCTGTCATCCCACTCTGAGTCCGTAAATTATACATTCTCAGACAGTGAATATCTAAGATGTGGCCACAGCTATTTAGAAACACTTTGGAGCATGTGAGCACAATTTCATACTACATTATCAAGGATTCTTATGAAATTATATGATTCATCTCTCTGAACCCCTAGCAGTCCCTCCAAAACGAAGGAAGTGCTTCTAAAACTTATCAGTAAGCCTTGATTATTTGGGCTTTGGGCTTGCTTTTAAAAAAAGCTCCCAAAATTAAAAGTATCCCTTAAGATGGCATTAATTGGCTGAAACAGACAGCTCCCACGTGGAATGAGAAATGTTGTGTCATTAAATGGCTGGCTTCACTGAGCACAACGTTCTTTTCATCACACGCTTTTCTGTCTAGTGTTTTTCTGTCTTCGGAGATAGTATATCTCTTAAATTCTCCTTGTTTTTTCTCTCCAGTGACTCTACTGAAGCAGGCAATCACAGTGAATTCCTTGAAAAGAAACTTCCTCATTGGCCAGCAAGGCTGTTGACTATAAGAAAGCTACTCAGGTTGCATGCTTCACTATTTCAATTTGCACATCAAGGTAAGACCAGGGGGTCACATGACCTCTCTGTGCACAGACTTACATGCAGGGGTCACATAGGAAATCCAGAAGGCACGCCTAAGAAACTCAGCTGAGTCTCTTGGCGAAGAGTTTGTTTCCAGCTACACAGAATAAGGAGTTGACCACCCAGGACGGATCAGCTAACTCATGGGTAAGAGATGGACTACCGTGTCTCAGGCATTCCTTCAGGAATATTCCAAGTGATCCTGGACTCCCTGAGGACCACCATCCTGGCTACCTGGGGACTGCCGATCAGGAGGTACAAGCAGTAGGCATGTGCTGGGGATGCTCAGCAGACACCCCAAGTCTCTGGACAGTGTGCCAATGAGCAGCAGTTCACCACGGAGCACAGCGGTATGGTTTTCACTTAATGCCTTTCTCTCCCTCCCCTGCCTTCTCTCTCTCCCCTGCCTCCTCCACTCCTCTGTCCCTCCTTCCCACCCCCTCTCTCTGGATGTCTCCAGGAGCTAAACAATGATTCCAGTCTCCCCAGGGCCCCTCTTCCACTCTCACAGGCAAAGCTTTGATGTGAACGTTTTTCCTCCCTCAGGACACATCTCACCAGATCTCCTTAAGGTTCTGGAAGGTGATCATCCTCAGGCCTATTCCTTTCACCCCACCCCGCCTCCCCGACCCCACTGTGCAGAAGCTGGAAGCCTCCGTTTAGGTCCTTGTTATCCTTGGTGGCCACTCAACCCTAAGAAAGGCTCCTCCTCGTCGCTTGGAAGTGATCAGACATTGGCTTGGAGGGAAAGTCGTCTTGATCAGAACACATCATAAAGAACAAAGAGGATTTCATTCAGGGGACAGAAGACCACCCAGGGCAAGCAAATGACAAAAGACTCTGAGAACAGAAAAGGGGGAAACACAGGAAGAAAATATGGATGGAGCCCTAAGTGCTGACCAGCACAGGGCTTCCAGGCAAGTATTGGCAAGAGTCGAAGCAGCTTTCATCCTTCATAATGATGCATCGGTCACTCCCCATGAGTCTGAGACCCAGGCTCCAGTCCAGAGCGCTTTGCAGGAAGGGCACATAAATGAGATAGGACTTGCTTTTTACTGAAATCCAGGAAAGTCTGGGGAGGGAGAAGGATAAAGTACATTCATTATACTGCTCCGCCCTCTCAGACTCAAAGCCCCAGCAGTTTGATTTCGCTGATCATAACAGGCTGTTGTATGGTGGTGCCGATGGCTGTAGCCTGCCAGCATTTGGTCCTTTCTGTGGGTTTAATTATTCCCTGGTAATAATTTCTGCCTATTTCTATGAAGAACAGATGACCAACAATACCAGCTCAAGGCCGTGTGTGCCACGCAGGAGGCAGTCACTGCTCCTTCCAAAGACAGTTTATGAATGTCATGTCCCTGTTATTACATCCCCACTGCAAAGCTCTCATATCAATAATAACAGTCTTTCCATTACAAATATTTAAATAAATGCTTTCCATGTGAAGCAGGAGTCATTATTATCAATATTTGGGTGAACAAGAATCCTGGTGACAGCCCCAACAGCTGCGCTCAGCTTTGGCTCAAATACAAAACACAGAACAGCTCCCCAGTGAGAAACAAGGCAGGGTTTGGTGAGTTCCACTTGGCTCTTCAGTTACAAATTATTAAAAGATGAATTATAAAATTGGCACAATAGCAGCCACACAACATTCCTTCTGGCCAGCATCATCTGCACGGCTCTGAGAGTCACCAAGGAACCTTCAAATCACAGAACAATTCGGGTCTAACTCAGACAGACAGTGTTTGTAAAGCTGCCACACACCATTAGCACGTGAGCTTCCCTGAGCGATGGTGTCATTACTTGCCACCGACAGCCACGTGCAGTCACTGATGACACCAAGACAATTCAGACGACACAAAGGGCTGGTCCATGAAACGGGACTTGAGAAGGTAGAGGCCGGTAGGCAGCACTTTCAGAACAGCTGATGAGTGGCTTTGGACTAAGGTGTTTTCCTAGCCAGACATAGGGTTTTAGCAGGATGTGATTGGGAATTCTGGGAAAATTCAATAATACATGCTGAGTCTGTTAGGATGGTGACTATTTCCAGTATGAATAAGGAGTTATTCGTTTTCAGAGCGCCTGTGTTAGTCAGGACTTATCAGGAAAACAGAAACAAACACACAAGTGGGGGAGAGTATTATATTTATTTTGAGAAATTGGCTCAGATAATTATGGGGATGGCAAGTCAGAAACCACTAAAACAGGCTGGGAGGCCAGGGAGTCAGTGGGAGTGATGGTGTGGTCTTGACGTTGAAGTCTACAAGCCAGGCTGGAGCTTGGGAGGGGCGCTCAGGCCAGGCTTAAGCATGGCCTTCTTGGAAGAGAACTAATTCTTCAGGAAACCTCAGTCTTTGCTCTAAGGCCTTTCACTGATTAGATGAGGCCACCCATGTTGTAGAAGATCATCCGCTTTGCCCGAAGTCTGCTGATGGCAAATAGTCAGTCATTTCTAAAAATAGCAGCACAGAAAAACCTAGACGGGTGGTTGACTTGTGAAGTGTATACAGCACAGCCTAGTCAAGTTGGCACATAAAATTGACCGTTACGTTAACATTGCCGCAAATGTACTGGCTGGAGATCGCATGCACGGATTATGAAAGTCAGCATCATTTTACGTCTCAACCGAGGGGAGCTGAGATCTCCTGACTCACATTTGTTCACAAGCCAGGGCCCCCTCTGTGCATAAAGACATCAGATGTCCTTCAGAGAGGAAGAGGATGGGTGCACAGGATTTCCGTGAGTCTCCGCTTTCTGCCTCCCCTCATCCTACAGTACTTGGAAGCAGGAAAGCCTTGTTGATATCCTAGCTCACCCTTTACTTGAGCCTCAGTTTGTTCTCCAAGCTACTTTCCCACCTATGTGATTCCTAGGGACCTCTGTGATCGGAAGCAATTGTTTCCCCCATAGATAGGAAGCCATCCTTTCCCATCGCAGAAAGGGCAGAGAGGACTGTGGGAAGAGCACTCTCTGCAGATCCCCACTCAGTCAGCATTCCAGGGCGTGAGGACATAACGGACTTTGCAAGAGGTTTGGAGCCAGCGCAAGGATGCCACAGCACAGAAATGAAAGTAATGCTGAGTTGAGCATGACTTGTTAGTGGCTGCCACAGGCACAATTCCCAGGCTAACTCTTCTGAAGGGCTATCTCTAGGATCTACTCTAGTGCCAAATCCTGCTTCCCTGCCTTCAAATCAACTCTTTTCAGACCGCTTACAGGGGAGATGAATTACCTTTGTGGAGCTATGACCCAACTATATCTGACAGAACAGTTGGAAGGTGGAAGGCCTAATTACAGTTTCGCAGGGTTCAGTTGACAGTCTCTCGGTTCCCCAGCTTGGGCAGCATATGGCGGTGGGGGCATGGTAGGGAGACTCTCTGCTTCATAGTGGACAGAGAGCAGAGAGCAAAGAAGGGACCGGGTACCATGTAACCCCCTTAAAGGTGTGACTCATCTCCTGCTCTGGCTTGGCCCCACCTATGAGCCTCCCAGAATAGCACCAGCTGGAGAGGACCCAGCTTTAAAACTGAGCCCCTAGAGATATTTCATATTTAAACCCTAACAGAGAGAAATTCCCCTCAACCCTCCACACAGTGAACTGCCATTCCTCTAGCACTTAACCCTTCCAAGGTTTTCCACAGACTTCACCAACACCTTCTCCGGTCAATGCTTCAGGGTAGTGTTGCTCATTAGCCCAGGCTAGGTTTTCATTAGCCCAGGCTGGACTTTGCTATTTCAAGTATACTTCCCATGGTGATCTCTCCACAGTACATTCTGATGGCACTATGCCTTCCCAGTTCTTCCTCTAAATAACTTTTGAGAAGACATGCATACATGATACAGGCACAATTATCCCAAGGACCAAAATAGTCCTGAAAAGCAGGATGTTCCAAATCTACATTAAGACAGAAAAATATTTTCTCCAAACAGAAATAAATCTGCCAAGATTTCCTCTGCCCACACCAGCAAGAGGATTTTGTGTTACAGAGCATAAGGACTTTAGTTCCCTCTTTCATAGTCTCTCCATTCCTGATGGCCTCTGGGAATGACAGGCTGGGTCCTATCACAAGGGCAGGGCACAGCACAGGCTTTAACAGAAAGACTCCTTTCTCTGAGCAATTGCCTGAGAGGGAGTCTTTCCCAGTTGGGATCATGGTACATGAAAAATTCATGGCATGAAAAGTCACACACTGCAACAGGATAAACAGGGGCTGCTGGGAGAAGCTGCGCCAGGCCAGTCTGACATCCTAGAGAGCGGTTGCTACACTATCTCAGCAGGTGTGTGTGTGTGTGTGTGTGTGTGTGTGTGTGTGTGTGTGTGTGTGCTGTACCCCAGGGTCCCAGCAAACCAAGTACGAAGCTCTATCCATGATACAAGGAACCAGCTCAATACCCTCTCCCGTGTGTGTGTGTGTGTGTGTGTGTGTGTGTGTGTGTGTGTGTGTGTGTACACCTCCCTTCAATCGAACAAAATCCCCTAGGATGATGAAACTTTCCTCTCCCAACATCTCTGGCAAGGAGAAAGAGAACAAAAGCAAGACAGATTTTTCTCACCATCATCGGCAAAGTCCAAAGGCCTGGCCTGAGAAGCTGGCTTATTAGATGCATGTCCTTCATAAGCCAAAGATATTTGTCCTCTGGCCAGTTTCCAAGGAGAGGAGCTGTAGACCTAACCAGTTGACTGGAGAGCTTGACTACTGTTTTGATAGAGGGAGGGGGGAAAGCCATCTATAGCCACGCTGCTCTGAACAGCTCTGATCATTGGAGCAGAGCTGGGCCCCATCAGTACTTGGATGGCAATGGGAAAAAGTTAAGATAAATCTAGCAAAATAGTCTCTTTTGTTTCACCTGCAAAGATGAAGAACAAAAACAGGACTCTAGTCATAAACTTGATAATCATGAAAACCTCTTACCTAAGCTCATGTCACCCAAATCCTAGTTTGTGGTTGTCAATGAAGAGATAGTGTCTTTATTGTTTTCCATTGAGTCCCAGTGCCCAGTATCACGTCTGGTGTACAATAAATGCTCAATAAATATTTATTGAAACAATGTGCTCTGCAGATTGCAAGGCTGGATACATTTTTTTGTATTCATCCCAAATCAAGGGAAATGAAATGCATCCCACTTGTCAATTACAGTTTAAGGCGATTAGCTAGCAGGAGGCAGCTTTCTTGAAATAAGATTCCAGGCAGCCATCAATCCATCTGTCAGCTAATGATACAGAGACAGATATTAAGAAATAAGAAGTATCTGACAAACTCACTGCGTCCTACCTCCTGCCTGTGTGGAGAAGCAGCTGGGGTGTCATTATCTGCTTACACCGCAGGACAAGAGTCCTTCAGCAGCTCTGTTCTCTACCTCCAGAATCTGTTGAGAAAGTAGATACCCCCGCTATAAAGCAAACAGACCCTCGTGCTGTTTACACTAGAGGGCATCCTGCTGGTCAAATTCTCCCAGCGTTCAAAGTGCTTCAAGACTTACTCGCTATTCTCCTGATGAGAGTCAATAGTTCATGGGATGCAAATAGTTGAGTTGGAATAAATACATCGCCGTTAAAAGCTTGGTCTTTTGAGTAAGTGCTCCCTTTTCGTTCTTAATAATTAGATTAGAATTGAGCTGAGGTTCGTAGGTTTAAAATCTATGACAAAGGAGGTTTTTGAACAAATACATAGTGTAAATAAGTGCAAGTGCTCTGTTGAGATTGTACTAAACCACATTAGCCCCCCTGGTGAGAACTAAACTTTTAAATGTCTCCATAGTGGTTATTTGTGAATAAAAGGGTTTAGGCTCCTAAAGAATGCAAATTATTCTTATCAAAGCATGCCGAACTGGATCGCTCCATGAATGCTTTGTTGTATTCCTTCTAATGTTGTTTCCTTTAATGATACACAAAGGATGTTAATACCGAATTATTTTTAAAATATTCTTTGACATTTTGTTTTGGTGGCAGATTAAGTTAAGCCAAATGAACACATTGCTTTTCTGTAGAAGAACTGGATAACGAGAGCTTGTGTGTACAAATAATATTTCAAAAAATTTTTTAAAAATATGTGCTTTAAGAAGATGAAATGCTTCCTTTCCGAAAACATACAGCCTTTTAACAACCACTTGTTCTTGGCTTTTCTCCTTGATCAGAACCCTGGTGGAAACAGTTGTCTGAGTAACACAAAGCACGAAACACAAAGTGGAGGAAGGGTTCGCTGGTGTCCCTCTTCCCGACTCTGACATTTGTCTAGGCTATCGGCTGTGCACTTGGTAGATTCTAAGTCACAGAATCATAGAAAAAGAAAAGAGGAAGCAGACGGCCATGCTTCTGCATTCTCGACTATGCTAGCTAACATTTATTTAGAGAACACCAACTGTGCCTGGCTCCCTGGGATTCAAGAGTTTTCAACCTTATCGTGGTGTAGGGGAACACACACACTCAGTAATCAACACTCAAAAGTTTGCTCACTTAATAAGTTGCCAGGCCTAGTGGCTCATATCTATAACTATAGTACTTGGGAGGCTGATGCAGGAGGATGGCAAATTCCAGGTCAGCTTGGGCTACATAGAAAAACTCTGTCTCAAAAAAAAATTTTTTTAAAGAAAGAAAGAAATGAAAAGACAAAAGTTTGCATGCTGACTTTGATTCATCTTGTGCCTATTTGTCCTCGACCTCAAAGTAACTAAAGATGTTCTCTAGAGGAAGACAAGCTATGTTCAAGATATCAACTAAGATCTAAGGGGACCGTGTTTTATGTTTTGTTTTATTTAAAGGAAGAAATGGCTCCTTAATAGTCTCAAAAGGGGGCAAACATAGGGAGATTAAGTTGAACAAAAGGATGAGATTACTTGGCTAAAGGCAGCCTCAATTCACCTCCATGCAAGATTAACAATATTCTTCTACAAAACTCAATGGAAAAGAGTAGGAACGAAAGCAAAAATCCTGCTGATCCTTTGCACACATTTCCAACAGAAGGGCAGATGCCAGGCACTTTTTTGTATCCACCACAACTCAGTTGACCCTTGTCTACACATTCTCTGTGGAGGTGTACTTTCCTTTCCTGGCACATCTCTCCCACCGAGCGTGTTCTTCTGTGACTTCCGCACAGATACAGGGCAAGGCTGGCTATAGAGTCAGATCATGCAGCCCACAGAACGTTAGCTTAAACCCTACATGGAAAAGAATTCTGGCTTTTTCACTCGTGTAACACCATAGAACACCATCTCTTGGTTGCTTCCTATAGAAGGGAACGTTGCTACTGAGAACTGCCAAGCAGTCTACACACACTTCCTGCATTCACGTCAGTAACAGAGGCTGAGTCCACAGTTCAGTGAAGGGCTGACAAGTCAGAGCAAGGAGGGTATTAAAAACCATTTTCTCTAAGAGTTCAGTCTTGAGGATGATTTTGAGACCACAGAACAATGCAAGCATGGGGCAGCACACACCACTGTAATGATGCTCTACTGACCGCATCTCTCATGGAATCATTTCTAGAAATTAAAAAAAAAAAATACATCTTCTCCTACGCGTGCCCAAGAGAAAAAAGTGGCTATCAGAAGATTTGTGAGTTTAATAAGGAGGTGACGCAGACTGAAGATCTTTCCACTTGTGACCTGAGTTAAGCCCAAATGAAGAGAGGGCACAATGGAAAATAAGCAAACAGATGTTCCACGGACTATTCTAGAAGGACGAAAGAGCTACATTGTCTACTTTCCAATTGAGGGCTCCTTTTCAAAATTGGGTTTCTAGCAGGTTTTTAATGAGCCTTGATAGCATTTCAGGTTTTTCATTTTAAAAGCTAAGAATGAAGTGTGTTTTAGCGGAAAAGTCTGTCCTTATTTTCTTTGAATTTTGAAATATGTTTTAAATTTAATTTTAATTTTATTAATTTATTCAGATTACAACTCAATTGTTATCCCATCACTTGTATCCTCCCACTCCTCCCTCCCTCCCACTTTCACCCTATTTCCCTCCCCTAGGTCTATGACCAAGAGGGACCTCCTCCACCACTATATGGTCATAGGCTATCAAGTCTCATCTTGGTAGCCTGCTTATTCTTTCCTTGAGTGCCATCAGGCCTCCCCACCAAGGGGAGGTGGTCAAATATGGAGCACTAGAGTTCATGGCAAAATCAGTCCCCACTCTCCACATAACTGTGGAGAATGTCCTGTCCATTGAGTAGATCAGAGTAGGGGTTAGATGTTTACTATTGTATTATCCTTGGATAGTGCAATAGTTTGAGCAGATCCCCCTGGGCCCTGATCCACCCATCACAATGTTCTTCTTGTAGAAATATGTGTATCATTTGAAGCAAAAGCATTCATCTTCATTAGTTTTATAATACAGTTTTAATTGGTAAATATTAAAACTCTCTCTGAAAAATTACATGGCCACAATTAAGTCAATTTGTTTACTTAAAAAGAGTGTTTTCTCAGACCACCCCCACCCTACCATGGAGGTGTAGAAATCAACACAGCCAAGGTCATTCCCCAGACCAGATCTCCTCAAGGAATACTGCTAGAAATGTTCAAATAATTTAAAGCATGCTGGAGGATTTTTACAAAATTACCAGTTTCAATGACAGACTTCTACCCTAAAACTGGCAGAAAGACTGTTCACAAATATGTGTTTGAAAACCTGTCTCTTTAACAAACAAAGAAACAAAAATACAAATGACAACTATCCTTAAGATATTGGTACCAAATTGTTGCTCCACCAGCATTTATGAAAGGTACACTCAAAAAAATTGTTTTTGTCGTTTTGTTTTGTTTTCTAAGGTAGGGTTTCTATGCTTAGTCTTGGCTGTTCTGGACTTACTTTGTAGACCAGGCTGGCCTTGCACTCACAGAGATCTGCCTGCCTCTGCCTCCCGAGTGCTGGGATTAAAGGTGTGTGCTACTGGGCCTGGTTCAATCAGGATCATTTTAAAGACAGGTGTTTATAGGTCCTATGCACTGCTTGTTATAAACATATGGAAATTAATATATTAAATTTAGGTTAAAGAGTCTTTTTTCCATGAGCAGTGTAAACAAAAAAAATACACAAAACAGTTATTAGTAACCTAGTCATGGGTTAAAGATTAGAAATCTTAGATGTTTCAATTTTCTTTCTTGTTTAATATCATCTAGAATTAAGCTTTTATGCTATTCATTTTTGAAGAATCCAAAGTTGAACTATAAACTGTCATGAAAATTTCATTAAACACACACACACACACACACACACACACACACACACACACACACACACACATCTTTAATCCTAGCACTCAGGAGGCAGAGGCTGGCAAATCATCTTAAAAATAGCTTATTTTAGTAATGTTCTCTAGGATACAAAATTTGCATAAACTCTGTAAGGCAAAGAAGTGAGGCAGGTGTACAGCTTGAAAAGAGCATTATCATGTGCCCCTCCCCCGTCTCCTGCCAGTTTCTACACATTGCAGTTACACTGGACATAGTGAGATAGCTGTCTGCTTTAGTCCCCACAGGACCCCAGAGCTTGGAGAACAGTCGCAAGGCTCAATCATCATTATTTCTACAGGTCCTGGGCTTTCAGCGGGGGTTCAGGTATTTACTCAGTAAATAAGAATCAAGGAATTCACTTCCTGTTTTACTTACACAAATTGGTCTATAGTGAAAACCTTACAAATGAATGAAATATACATTTTCAGGTCAGAAAACAAGCAGAGTAAGAAAAATCTCTATACTAACCCTTCATGACCAGGATAATTAGTCAATACAAATGAGTTTAATAATCACATCGATTTTCACAAGGACTTGTACATTCTGGATGTATAGAAATGAGTTAAACATGTAAAATCAGTACCTTGGGGTAACAGGCCTTCCTTCCTTAGCACTCTGAAAGGCAGATTGTGTAGTCATACAAATTTAAATATGAAAAGGACTTATATTAATGTATAGTTTAACTTTATGTTCTGTTACTATAACCCAATAGTTCAGGCTTGGTAAATTACAAACAATAGACACTTATTTGGTTCATGGTTCTGGAAGCTGGGAGGTTAGAGACCAAGGGGCCATGTCTGGTGAGGATGCTTTTGCTATGGCACAATGTGATGGAAGGACACTCATGTTTGCAAGAGGGAGAAGAAATGGAGGCTGCTGCCTTTACAAGTTCACTTGACATTACTAACCCAGCCCTGTGCCAACATATCAATACAGTTGGTGGTAAGGACAGAGTCCTTATGACTTCATCACTCTTTAATAGCCTCTCTTCTTAATATCCCTATGACAATTGTGCTGGCAAGTTTTATGTTGACTTAATATAAGCTAAAGGATTCTGAGAGGAGGGAACTAACTCAGCTTCTACCCAGATCCAGGGCTCTGAGTTGCCCCACGCCAACATCTACCCCATCTATGAACTGCTGGAGTGTGTGAAGGGGCTGGTCCCAAAGCTGTGGGATCTCCATGGCACAGGGCAACAACAGGATGTCTGAGAGGAGTCCCAGTGAGGATCCAGTATTGATTGTACAGCAGAAGCCAGAGGCTTTGAACCAGACCAGTGACTCATCCCAATGAACATCTGCAAGTAAAGCTATGTGGGCAAGAGGGTATACTGCGGACATGCTGTGGTACATAATGAGATGGGTTTTGTTTGGTTGGTTTTGTAGAGGAATTTTAATCCAGAAACATGACTACTCCAGCAAAGAATCACATCCAAAGACCCAGGTCTGTGTGATCCAGATGGAATATAGGCACACCCTTAGTGCACAGCTTTAATTGCTCTGGCTGGAATACAAACATGCCTTTAGCACATACCTTTAATCCCAAACAATGACATCTAACTGAGGTACAGATAAAGTGATGAATCAGAGAAAGACTTGACAGAATGTGTCAGAGGTAGGCTATGCCCAACTCTGAGAACACACAGGAAAGAGGGGCTTACTTAAGAGCAGTGCGGGGAGAAAGGGGGAGTTGAGTTCGGTACAATTCCATTGAATAGAGTTGAGTTCATGAAGTTGAGTTCAGTTCCTGCAGTCAGTGCAGTTCAGCTTGTGGAGCACAGAGGCAGCTTTTTCTAAACAGACCAGTTCAGCTGAGAGAAGCCAATATAAACCAGCCAGCCAGAGTTCAGAGTTCAGAGTTCAGAGTTCAGAAAGAGCTAAAAAGGGTGAGTTACTCAATTCCTTGTAACATGATCAAGACACACAGGAGGCCCTCAACCTTTACGTCTTACACCAGAAAAGTCCTGTTTATCTAAACTGAAACAGAAATGGGAAATACTATTGACTAGGGGAACCAAGCAAGAAAGCAAGCAGGAAGCCACGTGAGGCGTATATTGCAGTGCAGTCAAACCTCATGCAGAGTCAAGCACTCAGGATCCACTTTCTCCCTGAAGACCTGACATTTCTAAGGCCAGGGAGACTCCATACAATACAGAAAGATTCTCCCAAGACCATGCCTTGCTTTACGTCTTCTGGGGCCAATGGCTCTGGTCCAAGATATGTATTCTCCTTTTACATTATCTAGGAGAGTTCTGGGCATCCGTCCAGGCTACTATTTCTCTGTCTCCCAAAAGCCAAATTGCTATTTCTAGGTATAGACAGGAACACTGGAGTGAATGGTTTAGCTTGGTTTGTTTTCAGAGGCTCTTATCTATCTTCCCGGTTGTACGTCTGTCTATTCAAGGAACTGGTGGTGAGATTGGGCATCATCGTCCTTTTACCCAGTCTCCTGGCTGACTGTTGTTAATTATTTCGGTCAGGTCTAGGCTCACTGCAGATGCGCTAAGCCACATAAGCACTGCTGCGGCCTAACTTCTAAAACAGATGGATGACCAAGACTTTGAAGTTGCCTTCTCCCTCGGCTCTTCTATAATAAGGCTGAATGTCTGAGAACTGAGAAGGACCTCACAGATGTCCAGGGTCATTCACTTTCCAACCAGCATGAATTACATGGACCAAACGTTTCCAAGCTTTGGTCCACTCTGCTAATTAGGGTGTGTTTGTTATTCATCCCCCACTTGATGGAGGGAGCCTGCCTGTTACAAGTGTGGACACCCATCTATCCAGATCGGACCTTCTGGCTCAGATCCACTCATACACAATGAGATATGAGCAGAGATTAACTAGTGTTTGAGACCTAGCTGCAGCATTAATCCTTCAAGTAACCATTCACCTTGGAAGTTCTTTTAATATATTCTTTTTATTTATTTGTGTGTGGGTGGCCTGTGGGTGCAGGTGTCCTTAGAGGTCAGAAGAGGCCGTCAGATCCTCTAGAGCTAGAGTTACAGAGAGTTGTGATCTGCCTGACTTGGTCGCTGGGAACTGAACTCAGATCCTCTGGAAGATCAGCAAATCCTCTTAACTCTCCAGTCCCTAACCTTGGAAATATGAAATTAAGAAAATACGTTCATGCTTCATGCAGAGACCCACAGCCAAACCTTTAGGCAGAGCTTGGGGAAATCCTGCAGACGAGGGGGAGGAAGGATTGTAGGAGGAAGAAGGGTCAAGGATATCACAACTAACCTGGGCTCATAGAAGCTCACAGAAACTGAACCGCCAACCAAGGAGCCTGCACGGCTCTGACCTAGGCCCACTGCACATACGTTACAGTTGTGTGCCTTGGTCTGCTTGTGGGACTCCTAACCGTGGAAGCAGGAGCTGTCTCTGACTCTGCTACCTGCCTTCAGGAACCCTTTCCTCCTCCCGGGCCGCCTCACCTAGCTTTTATAGGAGAGGAAGTGCCTAGTCTTTCTGCAACGTGAAACACCATGACTGTTTGATATCCACAGTAGGTCTGCGCTTTACTAAAGAGAAACAGAGGAGGAATAGATGGGGGGTGGGAAGCGGTGGGGAGAGACTGGGAAGAGAGGAAGGAGGGGAGACGCAGCTGAGATATTTTTTAAAAAAATACTTTCGTGTTTCAAATCCATTAGATAAGGAAGGTCCACGATCATTAAGCAGATTATTTTGGTTTGTCTTGTATTTTGACTGGATCTCCTGTGTCTTAGGCTGGCCTCATCCCAGGGGTCATCCTGAACTTCTGCTCCACCTGTTTTCACCTCAAGAGCTTTGGAATTCCATAGTGCACCACCCACTTTATGTGGTACTGGGATCAAACCCAGAGCTTTTCGAACGCTGGGCATGTGTCCTACAGCATCCCCAGTCTGCACTTGGTGTTTTGAAGTTTACGCTAAGTCAAGTAGGACAATGGC
Source organism: Acomys minous (assembly GCF_964271855.1). Taxonomy (NCBI): domain Eukaryota; kingdom Metazoa; phylum Chordata; class Mammalia; order Rodentia; family Muridae; genus Acomys; species Acomys minous. The sequence goes on from NC_140489.1 coordinate 45,600,324, forward strand.
ACTAAGTCTCTGAAGAATATCCCCTGCATAAAGCAGTGACTCCATCACAGAGTTTACCCAGGCAAGACTTGGCTTTTTTTTTTCCCCTTTGGCATCAGACTCTGCTTTGACCCATTAGCCTTTGTCCACTTGAAGTGCATGCTCACAGTGCTGAAGGCTTCTTTCTGTAGACCACTCAGCCATGTTTACCCAAAGCATCTGGCCCCCTTCTACAGCCTGGTTTACTCCAACCTGCATCTAAGAACTCTACAGATGCAAAGAGACGGCCTTACTAGTTTGTCCTTGAAATGTCTGATTAGGTGAGTGATGGACAGCTAATGCTCCCGCGCCCCTCTTGTTTTTTCCAGTAACGCCTCCTCCTCCAATAATAACTCTTTCTATTCAGCTCCCCTGTACCCAAAAGTTCGTGCCTGATGATTGGAACATGGGATGTGACCTTCGTTGGCAATTAACCAGAACCAAACTGTGACTGTGGTCATAGGCATCACGACAGTTGTACTTTTACGGAACAGAGAAAAACTTGTAGGAATTACCAGCACCTAATTAAAAATAGTACAGTCCTACTACTGAAACACTTGTACACCTCTTCCTGCAGGGCCACTGTATGGAACGCCTCACCCTGGCTCCACACTTTGCCACCCCAGGTACCCACACCCCCCCACCCCCACCCCCCGCCACGCTCCACTTCCTGAATCTTTGAGGTCTCCCCACAACCCAGCAACTACAGAGGTAACCAGCCTTCAAACTAGCATCTACCCTACTCTTCCTTGGCGTGGGTCTACATTGGTTTTAAAGCCATTCGACCAGTGCCACTAAGAACATGCATCGAGAAGCAATTGATCAAAAGCAGGGAGCCCTGAAGAATATTGAGAATGCTTGGAATGGCCACTCCAGAGCAGATCCTTGTCCTTCCAAACATCTGTTTCCAGTTTTCCTTGTCATTTAGCTGAATACCAAGGACTCTTTCTCGCTGCTATTTTGGATTAGTCCTCGTTTTTTACAGTGTCTATTGTGATTTCAATTAATCTTTCAGGCCAGCATGTGTAACCATTCTTTGAATATAATTAAAACAAAACAAACCTTCTCTGAATTGATTTAATAGCCTGAAAAGGAAAAAAACATTTAAAAGTCCATGAAATTATCTGAGGCTTCCAATCGGAGTATCGAGTATGGGCAGAATGAAGCCAAGAAAAACTTGAAAGAGTGAGGATTTGATCCAGAAAATAATTAAAGGCAATATGAAAGGAAGTCTCTCTGGAACTTGGGCTGCAATGAGAAGAAATGGGCAAAGGCGAGATCGGCTTTCCCGGCAGTGCAGAAGCAGCAACTGCCTCAAATCTGAAACATCTCCAGAAGTGTGGGTGGCTGAGCGCACCCAGCCCAGCACAGAGGGTGCATCTGAGAGAGCTGGCTTCTGAAGGGTTGGGGACTTTGCTGTGTCTCCTGTAACAACAGAAGCTACACCCATAAAGTCTCACCAACTCGATCGCCCAAACACGAGCTGAACAAGGACACCAACGAACATGCCTAACTAGATGGTGACAATAGAAACCACACAGAGAACCACAGGAGGCTGAGGAAAGCTGGGAGTGGGAGGGGTGCCTCTCCCCAAGGAACAGCACATCATCTGGCTGTCCAGGGCCAAATGCTCAGTCTTGGAAACACACATACACGGAGCATTATATGGGCTTAACAGATAATATTTGGGAATGTATATGTACATACAAATACATATATCTACGCAATAACAACTGATGAAAAAGAGGTCATGAATTTGAAGGAATGGCTAAGGCAAAGGGCGGGGTTTGGAGGGAGGAAACAGAAAGGAGAAATGTTGTAATTAAATTACAATGTCAAAAATAAACAACAAAAAGAGAGAGAGGTAGTTTCTGGACAGGCATAAAACTTAGATCATTCTTAGTAAAGCAGTATTTCAGTGGGGTGCCCCTCTCTCTCTGTCTCTCTGTCTCTGTCTCTGTCTCTGTCTCTGTCTCTGTCTCTCTGTCTCTGTCTCTGTCTCTGTCTCTCAGGTCTCACTATATAGCCCAGACTAGCCTCAAACGTATGGTAATTGTCTGCTTCAAGCTTCAAAGTATTGAGAGTCCAGGCAATCACCACCCAGGTTATATAGTGCTATGGATTAAACCCAGAGTTCCATGCATGTTAGGCAAGCCCTCTACCACTGAGTTACATCCTCAGCCCCTAAATCGTTTATAATTTTAATTTTAAAAGTTAAGTAGTTAAGGGTGTGGCTTAATGGTTGATTACTGACTTCAGTATGTCCACTGTCCTAGATTTAGTCCCTAGTACTAAGAGAGAGAAAAGGAGAGAGAAAATTAAAAAGATATACTAGTTACCTTTCCTGATGGTGTGATAAAAAGGTATTGACAAGAAGGTATTTTTAAGGGAAAGTGTTTACATTGATTCATAGCTCTGAAGTGGACGTTTCTGGTTTCTTTGAAGACTCAGTTGTATCACGTGGTGTTTCAGTGAAAGCTGGCTTATGAGAGGTCACGTGATTTTTTTCTGGATGAGAGAGCATGTGATGTTTTGCTGGGAGCAGACAAGTGAGAGAGTGGGAAAGAGTATAAAAAGAATCGAAGAGAGTGAGGCTTTAGGCATTTCTATGCTGTGAAACACTTGGCTGGTCTTTGCTGGTCTTCGCTGGTTTTCCTCAGTCTTCACTTTGCAGATAGAATTGTTCCAGAGAACTTCTCCTGGCACTTCAGCTGATTCTGGCCAATTCCTCAGACTTTGCCAATTCAGCAAAACCCTGTGGTTTCTGCTGGATTGTGCCACCTCTACAGATTCGTGTGCTCTTTGGTGTTGGCTAGCCGAATGGGCTGCTGGTACCCTAACTACCCAGAGTGGAATTGGCCCAAGGAACTATGTCTAAACAGGTCCAACAAACCCTTTTTCCAATTAACATTCTTTCTCCCTTCCTCTGGTTGGTGGACTAGAAGTGAGATTGATAAAGGAGGTTTTGAAAAATCTAAGCCTACATAGCTCCAAGGGAGAGTCCACTGGGACAGGAAAATCCCAGAGGCAGGAACCTGAGACAGCGGGTAATGTCACACCCATAATCAGAATGCAGGGAAGAATGAGGGTGCTCGGTTCCCTTCCTGCTTTTCTACCTAGTCTAAGACCCCAGGCTGTGGATAGGCACTATCCACAGTCAGGCTAAGTCCTCCTGCCTCAATTAATCAAATTTAGGCAATCTTTCACAGACCCGCCTGTCCCGCCCTCCCACCGGCAGGAACAACGCAGACACCAGGACACTTCTCAATCGCGCTTTATTGGGAGCGCCCTTGAAGCTGAAGCGAAAGACCCCGAATGCCCACGAGCACGTCGTTTAAATACTGTCTGTACGTGGCGTGTCAAAGTCTCATTGGTTGCATTTGGATGCCTCATTAGCATGCCCGCAGTCGAGAGGGCCGTGTTGGAGTGCTTCATTTGCATACCCCTGTTCGGGAGGGGTACATTGAGAGGGCTTATGTCTGCGCATGCACGGGAGCGTTAACGGTCGCTGCCAAGTGGTAACGGTCACCTTACACCCACCCGCCCAGAGGCTAGCCTAATCTAGACTAACTGTTTCTAGCATGTCCAAAGGCTTGTCTCTTATGTATCCTAGATCCTGTCAGGTTAACACTCAATGCTGACCATCACAGAAGGCAGGTAGAGCTAGGATGTATCCTATGAATTAATTATAGAGAACCATGTGGTGGAGATGGAGAGGGACAACATGGAGGAGGAGGGGACCATCCCAGAGCGGAGGTGCTCAGGGGCAGGCCCTCTGCAGTAACGACACTTGTGAGGTGAGTGTGAGCCAGAGAGCAGATGAAGGTTTCACACAGAAGCCTTTGAGACGTAACCAAGTTCAGCATGCTTGTGCACCTGGAGCCCAGCGGTGTGGAAGGAGGTCAGTGATGCAGGCAAGAGCCAGGTCACATGTAGCCGGGGAAGGGTTTGAGCTTTATTCTGCACAGAAGAGACGTAGATGTCAAATGACTTAGGCAGCATTCTAACTGTGGGCTCTGAAAGGATTGTAAGGTGGCAGGGTCATGAAAAGGAGCTGGGGACTATTGTTTTAGGGAAATGGCAGTGGGGTAGAGAAAAGGAGAAATCATTAAGATTGCAAAGGTGGGTTTTATGTGGGCTGGGTTCACTATTGAATATGAGTTTCTATCCACTATTATATGTAAATTTCAGAGCAACAATCACTAAGCCTGCCTTAAAGGGAAAGCTTTAACAAGAGAATAACGGACCCATGTTGGGGAGGCCACAATATAACAGACCCAGGGTTGAATCCAAGATCAGTTCTAGATCCGCCACCAGCAATTAATATATTATATGACCTAATTCTAGAAAAGTTAACAGTCTAGGGCACTCAAAATGTCAAGTCAATATATTCCCACTAAGGCCAATGAAACTATTTTTTGCTTTCTTCCAAAAGCTAACCCCATGAGTAAGTTTCCAAATAAAATGTATTCTCAGTTATTCTGTGATCCCAGTCAGGTATGACACCACATATAAATACAGTAATTCATCGTTGCCCAGGAAGAGTCCTGAGTGCAGTGTCAGAAACTGTTATTTCCTACTTACACACCTGTGATAAAGTTAGAGAGTACAATAATAGCCAATAATAAAATAAGATGATCATAGTAACATTGTGCTGTAGTAAAAGGTGCGTGAATATGGCCTTTCTTTCCCTCAAAGCTTCTCACTGTGCTTTCACCTTTCACTCAAAAGCTGCCCTTTAGACTTCCCTTTGTCATGTGTGAATTGCTTCCATCACTATTGTGTTATTTAGATTTTCCATGAGAAAATCAGCTAACGGAAACTCAGAGCTCACTGTCCTGATGGTATCAGCCCATCACAGCAGAGAGGAGGTGGTAGAAAGGAAGAGCTCATGTCATGGCTGCCAGAAGCAAAGAGATCATGCTTCTAGTCTCATCTTTCTGGTTTTCCCCATTTTATTCCATCTAGCCCTCCAGCCTACAGTCACCTCTCAACAGTCAGAAAGGATCTTCACCTGTTACTTAATCCTCTCTGGAAATGCCCTGACAGACATGCCTTACTGAACTAAGCACTTCCCAGTCCAACCAAGTTGACGACCAAGGTTGACCATTACCCCAGTCTTGTGCTTTGGAGATATTGTTACATGAATTAAGAATTATGTGAACATGGGCACTGTAGTTTCACAACAGTTAAAACAGTTAATTCAGGTTAATAAAATATTTAATAATTCAGTTACCAAGTGTCTACCAGGTAGGCAATGTATATACTGTTGATATGCTGGATAGATGGAAGTTTCCCAGCATGCACAAGACAGAGTAGCAGGCATAAGATTCCAACATAGTACTCAGAAGTATAAATTAAATTCTATGCATTTTTTTCTGTAATTTCCCATTTTAGTATTTCTAGTAGTACAGTTGACTATGTGGAACTAAAAGTCACAAAAAGCAAGATGGCTAAGGCAACCACTACTATAATTCTGAGTTATTAAAACAGCCAGCATTCTCTTAGCAGCTCAAGTTCCAAGGTCACCTCAACCTTCATTCGCACACATCCTTTCTACCCGCTTTCAGTACTAAAATAAAAAACAATAATTTTCACTTTCTTTTAACATGTTTCTTCCTCAGGTCAACACAGTGGTTTGCCTGCCAGCCAACAGTGATGTCAACCAAGCAAAAGTGTCTGGAAATTTTTTTTATATACACTAAGCGCAGCCCAAATCACATTTGTGCAAAGTCAGTTTGATTTTGGCTAAACTCAGAGAAAAACCCTTATTACCAACTGTATCCCAAATCATAGGCCTGTTAAGAGCTTAGTTTCAAAGACTGATTCCTAGAACTCTAAAGGAAAGCTCAGAGGAAGCCAAACACAGCAGAAAATGTGAGTCCTCCAGGACCAAAACAGAAAGCATAAGGCTATGATACCTCATAGGTACCGCCCTGGGCAGTAACCCGGCAGATCTAAGCTGCTATCAAACAGTGCATGGCTCAGAACCAGCTCTTCTCTGCTTTTGTTTTTAGAACAGTTAGTGGGGATCCCTGTGGCTGGAAGGCCAGCTTCATTCTAATAATCTGGGAGCAACATCTTCCAATTTGTTCAGTACTTTCTCCAGAGAATTTGTCATAATAAATCATGTATCACGAGGTTGTAATAGACAGTGAGAGAGAAAGTCCCGTTGATTGGCTGTTATGAGGTTACACCCTATTTTACAGGTTCTCAGTCATGTACAGCGCTGAGTACAAATGCAGAGTTATATATTGCTTCAAGTTTTAATTTTCCCCCTATTTAATAATCTTAGGAAATATTTAGTAAGAATTTCATTGCCTGTAGCTACTGTAATTTTAGAATGTGTCGGTTTCGCTTTCCAACAAAATAAATTATTAATTGGCCATCATATCCATAAACCCCAAACTGTTTGCAACTTCTAGTCCCCTGATATATTCATCAAGTCTACCAAGTAATTTTTACTCACAAATGACATGAAATATTCATTTTCTAAACCTTTTATTCTTTTTTTTTAAACTATGGAATTTCCATTTTCAGTCCCAAGATTTAATTTCATTTAGTCCTGGTACTTACATTTCACTAAATGAATCCAGAGCCCCAGTGGCCAAAGGTATGTTTGAACACATAGAACACGACATAAATATTTCCACAACCACTGGATTTGCCCTAGTGCTTTCTTCCCTCCCTCTGCGCCCCCAAACAATTCCTTCACAAATCCCTGAATTTAATCCAGGAACACTGATTATTTCTAACACAGAGGCATGACTAAACAAAAGCAAAACCCGTAGTTATTTCAAAAGACAAAGCCTCACAGAAAGTAACACGAAAGAAAGTTAAATAATCAACATGAGAAGTTGCCCCAGCGGGCACGTGGAGGTCAGAGGACAACCCGGTGGGAGTCAGCCCTCTTTCCATCTTGTGGGCTCCAGGGATCAGCCGTGGGCTGTCAGGCTTGGCAGCCAGTGCCTCCAGCTTCGAGGCCAACTCACTAGCCCTGCATGTTTATTTTCTGAAGAATCTGCCCACGGCACTTCTAGAAGGTTTACAACACCAGCATGGCACCAACTTTCTCCACATCCTTGCCGGCCTTTGGCGGTGTCACTACTTTTAATCACAGCCATTGTCTTAGGTAGATATTAATATTACACTGAGGCTTAATCTGCATTTCCTTAATAACCTGGCATATGCTGCCCTATTAGAGCAAAGGAAGTTTCTGAGGGGTAGAGAGTTCCCAGTTGGCATATATATATAACCAGAAGGGTTCTTAAAGGATGAAGCAAGCAACTCAGAGAAGAGATATGGCAGGGGCGGGAGTGATGTGCTCTGTAGAAGAAGGCAAAGGCTGTGGGTGTGGGAGACACGATGCCTGCAGAAACAGCAAGGAACCACATGGCCCCTAAGACTGCTGGGAGGGTTAGAGCTCTGATGGCATACTGATCTTCAGGATCTTAATGAGCATTCACGTTCTCTATTGTATCTAAACAGGGATCAGGAAGAAAAGAAGAAAGTTGGAGGAAGAAGAAAAGGGAGAGACAGAGACCTAAGTCTAACTTCTCTTTCTAGAGGGTACAGTAATATCCCCCATGTAGATGTGTTGGGCATTAATCACCTCAGTGTTGACCCAATCATTATCCTAAAACTATTCATGTTGTAACAATCCCCCCAGATCTTAGCACAGCTGATGCCACGATGGAAATTCTATCTCCCTTTAGGCCTTGGAACACACCACATAGGCAGCAACACCTGCCAAGCTGAGAACAAAGGCCTGATTCTAGGAAAGCCCTTGGATGCTCTAACCTTGCTTTGTGGATTCTGTAGATCTGCTTCTGATGACTGCTCTTGCTAACTGAGATGTGTCAACCCAGGACTCTATGTATAAAATCCCATCCTAAGAAAGGCTAGGGCCAACACTAGGGTCCCAGACATCCAGTGTGCTTGCCAGCCAGCTGATAAAGACTTTCTGTTGGCTTAAACCTGTGTCCTAGTAGTCTTCTCTGGTGGATACAGCACAATGGTGTGCATAGTGTTTATGCAACAATGAGACTTCATTCCTACAATAAAGAAAAGCACACTTTATAATCTTATCTAGACAAAGTCAAGCATTGTAGTTCACACCTCTTTAACCCCAGCACTAAGGCAAGAAGATCAGGAGTCCAAAGCCAGCCCAAAATATATAGTGCAGGGCCAGTCCGAACTATGTAGCCAGATTTTGTCTCAAAAAGCAAGCAAACAAACAAACAAGAGCTGGGGAGGTGGTCAGGGGGTAAAGCATTAATTGCACAAGCGAGGGAGTCTAGGCACAGATCTCAAGAACCCTAATAAAAGCCAGACACAGCAGCCTGGCTCTCTGATCGCATCACTGCTGGAGCATGATGGGCAGAAACAGGAAGATCCCCAGAAGCTCACAAGCCAGCTAGCCTGGGTGTGCAGATACTAACAAAAGACCCTGCTACAAACAGGCAGAAGGCAAGGCTAAGTGCCTGAGGTTGCCCTCTTACCTCCACACATAGGCTGTGACACACATGCTGGCAGGAATACACACACTCACACAGACACGCATGCATAAATTCACACAGACATCCACACTCACACGGGGACCCACCTACATATATACTCACACACAGACACACCTACATTCACACATACGTATACACTCACACATATACACAAATACTAGCATTCACACACTCACAGAGATTTTACAAAAACAAAAGAACAAACAAAAGATGATAAAGTCTTCAGGGATTCTACGAGAAGATTCTTGTAAAGCACTTAGGTCACGTGTGATCCTGAAGGAAAAGGTGGACATTAGTGTTACCCACAAAGATAAGTAACAGAAGTAAGATGTGGTGTGATAAATTCAGAAACAACATAGCCCAGCCTTCCACGGTGATCCAGATTTCAACTAGTCTGCCTTATTGGGAGACTTAGAATCCAATGCACATTTGATTATCTTATTCATTGAACACGATTTCCATAACTGCAATGAAAATGTGACTCAAATAAGAGCACTGGAGAGGTAATGGAACTCTTGACTTTGCCTTATGCAGTTTTGTTGATGAATAGGAATGAATAGTATGAATAGGAAACCATCAGCAAGTAAGATGAAACACCACGCAATCAGGCCCACCTGCTCCACCCAGACAATCAGTGCTAAAAAAAAAAAGGGGGGGGGGGTCATGAGAATTCAGTGTGACTTTGTGTGGAAACTCGAGTACCTCTGCTCAGTCTTATGCTGAGTGGAATTCCATGGCCAGAGACCAACATAACAAGGAGGCTGCGGAAAAGATAGCAAAGCTGCAGGTCCAGCTTCAGGTTCTGAAATTGCTCTATCAAAGCTGAAAAGTCAGGTGTATTAAGACAATGGGAGAAAGATTTCTCCTGTGGATAGAACGATCAGGAACCATTATTACGGAAAACAATCATTGTGATACAATGACTGAAAGTGTTAAGTATGGAGCCATGGTACCAGCACCTTAGCAAGGCATCCAACGCTCCACAGAACGACAGGAGGACCTTCAAGGCATGGTCAGCCAAGTCTCCAAGGTACCTGCTGTACCCCAGTGCTGCCGCAGGACCTCCTTGGCCCTCTTCAACAAGAGCTTTATAGGGGTTCTCTTCAGAGGCTACAACAAGATTGCATCCAAGTGCGAGCACCAGACAGAAAAAACAATCTAGGTATGTGCCTAGAGGTGCCAGGCATACGCACTAGCATAACTTCAAAGGATGGTATTATCCTTGCCAAGTCATGAGTTGTGGCCAGGTTCTGTGAAGTCACCGAGTCCTCACTAACCTGGCCTCAGCAGACTGTTGGTGACTTTATCAGAGCGATTCAGGCTTAGAGTACAAAGCCCAGTCATGTATTTGAAGCAAATGGTCTTATTTAGGATAGAAATGTGACTCAGGGTCAGATTATGCCAGTGACTGTAGTATGCCTGGCTAAAAGGATTCCTGACAACCATTGACATTGGAGTTAAGTCCTCAGAAAAATCAAACAAGATGTTTAGGTGGAGAAAAATGATAAGCTGACTGAAGTGCATATGGGAACCAACAGATGTGCTAGCCAAACAAACATGTCAGCCTATGAGACTAGGAAGCATCTTCTTCATCCCCAGATGTAAGCTGACAAACCTCCTGAGCAGACGTGATTCATCTGTAAATGAACACCAACAAAGACCAGTTGGGCAGAGATGTTAGCATAAGCACTAGAATGATCGAAACACTACAAACAGGACACGGCACCCAGTGGGCACCTGGATCATTTCTCTACAAATGGAAGCTGTTGCTTCCTAGAAAGAAATAAGGTGTTTGACGCTTGGGAGGCAAATACATGGTCCCGAACATTGTTACTTCTCCCCTAGAACCTGCCATTCCCAATAGAAGTCAGACAAAGGGAAAAAATGGTCCTCAGTCAATGCCAGGGATTGTCAGGCAGGATATTCAGATCAACATCATGTCAAGCACCAAGAGAACTGATTACCTCAGAGGTGAGCTTAAAGGAACTCAGTATTTTGCCCATTGGTTTTATCCAATGGGAACTAAGGTAGCGTTGAATGATTTTTTTATCTTGTCTTCTTAAATACCAGTATGCTTACTGATCGTCTTAAAATTACTTTACAAACGCTTTTCCTTTTTCTGTCTCTTCCCTCCTAGCTGCTGTTCAGTGCTGTAACAGTTAAATCCCAGGCTATAACCAGTGACCCGCAGATGCAGTAAAAAGAAACGCTATGAAAGGAGAGCTCTCCAGTACCGCCAATTCTCCTGTCAGACACCGATGCATTTTTACAGTCTTGCACTTAGGCTGTCACTCTCAAACAATAGGGAACTGGCTTCTTGGTTGCATGTGGAGGGGGTGCTCCTGTTTTTCAGTTTAACACATCTGGGTTCTACACGGAAAACTCAGGCCAGACTTATTCAAAATGTGGTCTTAGCCAACTAAGATGCAGCATTTAGAAACGTGCACAAAAATTCTACACAGTATTTGTTGTTTGCCATATTTCAACACAACTATGATCAGTGTGCAGTTGTGGTTATATACACACTCACTCTTGTCCTTAAGGTGACAAAAATCTTCCCAGAGCAATACGTCTGAATGATGATGGACAAAAATGGCCACAGACATGGAGGTGTGAGCGGTGCAGTCGCAAAGCCTTCGTCTGGGTAAATGCATCCATGCGGTCACTCTGCTTCCTTCAACTGCATGTCTCGTTTATTCCTCAGTGCAAAGTATCCCAGTGTATTCTTTATAAGTGAATAGGTTTGCATGTCATAGAAATTAAACAGAAGTTAAGGCTATAAGAACCATTTTCTTTCGCTGCAAACTCCCTCTGGTCATTTACTCCTGTCACTTCTCTGAAGTCCTTGAGGCTCCGTAGGCGGCACCAGTGACTGGGTCTGGAGCCAGCTTCTCTCTGACCCTGGCTTTCTTTCTACAGTTCACTGCCCCCACTTTTAAGACATAGCCTTAGGAGGTAGTCTACAAGGCCGCCACCTTGCTGGAAACGGAGAGCGGTTAACAGAATTGGCCCCCTAAGAGATGTAAAATTTGTCTTGATTTTGGCTAATGTTACATAATCACCAATGAACTGATCGTTTTCTTCTTATGTTTTTGGATCTGATCTGAAAGTAGTTGGAAGCTAAAGCAAAGTTCCCTGTAGCAGAGATTCCTTCCTGTCATAAACAGTAGGTTTGGAACTATGCTCCAGAAATCATCAGAAGGACTGTAGAGTATTAAAGGGGTTTTTTATTAGCCAATAATATAAAATAGCAAGGACTGTCTTCTGATTGTGGAAATAGATGGAGCATGTCCTCCACAATGTGTCAGAGAAGTGAAATGTCCCCTCTGCCAAGACTGGGAAATGTCTGGAAATGATGCATAGTGAGCAAATTTATAGCATCCCCAACTGCTCCTCAGCATTTAGTCTGAAGTAGCTACTCGTGGCGATCCAAGAAGTCTGGCTTTAAGTGGAGTTAACAGCCCCACATAGTCCCAGCCCGGCCCTTCATGTACCTTTTCCATCTGGCAGTGAGTACAGTGCTTTCGATGTAAAGACCATCTTGACTCTGTTCTCTGTACATTTACAATTCAGTCATTGACTCTTTGCAAATCCCCCAGCCTCGTCACTGCTGCTTCTCCAGAAGGTGGTTTAAACTCTTACAGATAGTAATCTGCCCAGTGTCAGCTGTTGAGCCAAAGTTTGACTAAACAGTCATTGTTTAGAAGGCAGTGGGAAGAGTAGCTCAGAGCTGCGTCCTTAGAGAACAAAGTCAATAAAAAACTAATATCCAGTTGTGTTTGAACATGCATGGAAGCAGACAGGCTTGAGAAAGTGTTTACAGGGAGGCTATTCCCGAAACCAGGGAAAACAGCAAGTTTCTCTGAGGAAAATGACTGACATGCAACTGATAGAAAAGAGAACTCATTAAAACCTAACTGGAATTAGGCAAAGATGGCTTGATGAAGTTGATAAAGGTAATACATCAATTCTTTCAGTAGGAGAATCAAGCCCATTACAAAGAAACCTGTTGTAGTAAGTACAAAAATATCTAATAATGTTTACTCTTAAGACCTATATTTATCATGGAGGTATCATCTAACCCACTATTATAATCAATAGACACACACACACATACATACACACACACATACACACACTTGTTGTATTTTAGAACAACCCAAACTATCCTTATCACTTCCCACGCCCATCCCAGGCCATCTGCCCTAATGGTTCCTATCTGAGTGACTTCCCAATCAAAATCTCAAAATGCTTGCTAATGTTCTTCATATGGACTGCTTTCCTTCATCAGCACCAATCCGGCCATGTGCTTCTCTCCATGATAACCCATCACGACCTCTTCTTTTTCCCTTCTTCTTTTTCCTGTCCTGTCTCCTACCCAAGATGTTTCTGTCCTCCAAATCCTGTGAACCTTCGCTCCACCCCTTCCTTCTGCCCTGCCCAGGTATTTTTATTAATCTTCAACTTTACTTTTGTTTTTTGTGGGGGTTTTTTGTGGCAATTGTTTGTCTTTGGTTTTTGTTGTTCTTGTTGTTTTGAGACGGGGTTCCTCTGTGTACCCTTGGCTGTCCCAGACTCATTTTGTTGACTAGGCTGGCCTAGAATTCACAGAGATCTGTCTACCTCTGGCTCCCTGAGTGTTGGGATTACAGGCGTGGGCCACTGAGACCAGATAACCAATTGACTTTATTTATTTTTTAGTTATTTATTTATTGTATATGAGTACTTTATCTCAGAAGAGGGCATCAGATCACATTACAGATGGTTGTGAGCCACCATGTGGTTGCTGGGAATTGAACTCAGGACCTCTGGAAGAGCAGCCAGTGCTCTTAACCACTGAGCCATCTCTCCAGCCTCCACCAATCGACTTTAAATAGATGGAACAAGGTTTATACAACAAGGTGAGAATGTGCTCACCTGGGCAGGGACTAGATCGTGGGGGGGTCAGTAATTGGCATCAGAATACAGAGCACCAGACCAACCCCCAAGAGAATCATTTCTCAGGAACCCCCAACATGTTACTGACATCTGTTTTGAGCAAGAGATATTTTAGGCTTCTAACTTAGCGCCTGCCTGGAAGAACTTACCAGAAAGAGGAATCTTGGACTATGTTTAGAGTTAAAGGGTATTTTATAACTTCCGAGCCATTACTTATTTCTCAGCAGTTCTGTTTGGCTTGTCAGTGCCTTGTGAGGTTCACTGGTAAGCCCTCGTCTCCCGTGGGCTAGTCATCACTGTGCAACCGACAAAACAAAGCGTTGGGATTTGAGAAGTTGGAGACCCACTTATCACAGGTGATGGGTGACTTCTCCAGGGTACTGACTCCCAGGGGATCCTGCCGCGGCTGCCCAGTGCCCCCCATCTGCACCCATTCTTACGTCATCTTCCATCCGCTCCTCTAGGCCAGTGTTTCTCAAACTTCAGTGTGCTTTCAAATTAACTGGGGATTCCTGGTAAAATGCGAGCCTTTAAAGCCTTTCAAGCCAACTAAATGCATTGTTTTTGTTGCACAGAATCCAAATTATTCCACTTTCCTTATCTGTGAAATAAGGGAGTGAATGAGCTCATTGTGATGGGCAGGTCTGCTCTCATGAGCCATGTATGAGGAATAGTTTATGACTGAAGCACTGCTGTCCTCAAAGGAGTCTGAAGCTGTCTAAGGAAGCGGTAATTGATTAATAATGTCTGCCATGTGTGAGATGGAAGAGACATGGCAGACACCGCTAAAATTTCTATGCAGCACCTGGAGGGGTGGCTCAGCAATTAAGAGCTCTTGCAGGGACTAGAGTTTGCTTCTCAACCCTTATGTCCCAACAGCCTTTAACTCCAGCTCTATGGGACCCACTGCCTCTTCTGGCCTCCACAGGTGCACGCGCGTGCGCACACACGCACACGCACACAGCATACATTCAGACAGACACACACAAACATGTAAATTAAAAATAAATCTTTCTTAAAAGTCCTTTATGGAGACTTTCTAAGCTTAGGATTTATAGAAGAACATTAGACATCTTGAAAAATGGAGAGCCCAGGATAATGAAAACAAGCCAGCTCCAAGCCCAGGATTAGCATCTGTGTGTTCAGATGATGATTGTGACAGCAACCACTGTTACAGCAAACTTTGGAGCTCAGGTTTTCTCTAGAGAAGCTCTGAACACAGCACATACCTCTGGCTTGCTGGCCCCTACCTGGTGTTACAGCTTTGCCTGTGTGGTCAGAAGGAAAGGGGTGTGTCTATTACATTGCCAGTGTCTCCAAGGGCTGCTGTGAAATAAATTAGCTGCATTTTGATAGGACATGGAAGAGATCCAGGCCAAACAGGAGGAAGTTGTTGAAATATGGGACGAGTTCCTCCCTTCTGAATTCCCCCTTGTTCTTGTTCTTATTCAATTCAATGGAATGCCTCTTACAACCCAATGGAAACCAGTCACTTACATGTCTAAAGTTAAGGCATATCCATTTGATATCCATTTTACAGCCAAAAAAATTATCAATGAAAAGTAATGATATCAAATTCATGTTAACTAAGGTAGGAAGAAAACAGAATGTGAACCCATGACATGAAAATGGCCTCCAAGTGCTATTATTATGAAAGAATGGGTCTGTGTACAGATGCACTGCTCCTTAACTTTCCCAGTTCCCTATAATAATCAGATACCAATAAGTCACAATGAACTTAATGGTGCTTGGTTTAAGTAAATATCATTAATGGTAGAATTAATGCAAACTAGAAATGTGGACTCACCCATAACCTTATTATTAGCATTTCATGTGCTAATTTATTAGCATAACTATATTTCAAGCTTTGAAGTAGAAAGGAGAATATTTATAGATAGTGTAAAACTTAAAGGGGGATAGATGGGTCTACAATTAAAGAGCATTACATGAACCCAAAACATATTCAGACTTTCAAAAATCTACAATAAGAACCCAACCCAAGATGAATATGTCCTCTCTCTCCCCTAAAAAAAAAAATTAAAGAAAAGGATTCCCAAGGGGCAGCCCACAGTTTTTTTGCTGATTAATTACAGGAGAAAAAAAAAAAAAAAGAACAGTGGCAGATTTGGCCATGTATGAGAAGACAGGGTTAAGCATAATAGGAAAGTAAAACTTCCATTATATTTGCTCACATTTCTAAAATGTAAGGCAAATGCACATGGCAAGCAGCGGTGTGCTTGGGAATTTGCATGGATATCTCATTCTGTGCAGTCTTAGGGAGGCCAGGGAATATCTCTGAGCTTTAGTAGCTCCACCTATAGGCTGGGCACAACTCTGCCTGCCTTCTGGGTATTTGAGAAGAACAAGTTAACATGGACTGAAAGTGCATGATAAATGGGAAAGGCCATGAAATTGTTCACTAAAATGAGGCGCAGGGCACAGCCTTCTGCATTCGTGTACCATGCCATGACCACGCTCTGTTTTCCTGAGGTCACTGAAATCCCTGTCAAACTGGTGCTCGCAGACAATATCCAGTAAGTCATTTGGGCTCTGTTGCCCTGTAAGGTGAGCAATGTATGACAGACAAGGACATCTTGCATCTGGTCCCTGAGCAGGTTGCCAGCATCCAGCTCTTTAACTGTAGACAAAACACTGAGGGGGCCCTGGTATAGCGCGCCCCTCTCCTCCGTCCATCTCAAATTGGAAGAATTTTTTGATCAGTGCTGTCAGTCCCTGATCTCTTAAGCACACCTTGTGTTACAGAGCGCACTACTTTTATAACTTGTCCACTTATTACCCTGTCTTCACCCTCTCAACTACACATGTCTATAAACTGGTAATAGCTAGCAACTGATAGAGCATCCCCTACTTATACTTGGTTATTCATATCTCTTTTACTCCTGGTCAAAACCATCTTTAAATGGTGTTACTATGGCCAACTGATATTGATGCGTTCATATTTTACCAAAAAAAAAAAGTTTATATTTTGCCCACACGTGATTTAACCCAAACAATCCTCAAAGTTAATGTGGTTCAGCTTCTGGTATGACTACATTCACAGGAAATAGAAATCTGACTACATGGACTTCAGCCACTGCGGTCACTATCTGTGTGTGTTTTCAGATGAATCAGCTAAGAGTTTTACGGAGGTACCAAGCAGAAATTTGTCTGGACATCATCTTTAGGCATCATCAGTATTTGTCTTTGAAATTCTACACCAAGACAACTGCTAAAGTGGTCTCTATCTCTCTGTCTCTTTCTCTCCCTGTGTCTGTGTGTCTCCTCAGAGGGGGTTTACCCCATCATAACTCAGCTCTTGGCTGACTCTGTCTCCTTGTCTATGAGCCCTTCCTTTCCCCAGGCTCCCATCAGGATGAGAACTCCAAGACTTATCGTCACCGTAGGCACTGGCCAGAAGGTTTTCTGTAGAGAACTACTAACCTCATGTCACCAAATTCTTCCTCGGTCCCCTGGGAATAAAGAAAATACTGTCTAGGAACTTGTCTGGCTTTTTTTCCATACATAAACATCATAGAAAATTCTGATGAATAAAATTTTTCTCTTCACCTTGGTAAGAACATTTTCTGGTCTCAGGTATCCCTTGCCTGAGGGGAAAAAGCCTCACCCTTTGTACCTCAAGCCTCTAGTCTAAACAACTCTGAGGGAACATATCAGTGAACCTAAACATTACCCGGGAGGAAGTGAGCATCTCCCTTGGAAAGAGGACCCCAATCTGAAGACAGAGCAAAAGTCACACCAGATGCCACGTTAGTGAATGGCATTGGGCTCACGGTTTATTTATCTTACAGAATAGTTTGTACACTAAGAGAAGAATCAAGATGTTTTCCTTTCCTTTCTAGAAACAAAGACACAGACATAAACATTTTTTAAAGGACAGCAGGCATCTTGCTAAATCAAGAAAATATGGCAAATCCATGGCCAACTCTATGATGAAAGAACTAAAAGGACTATCAGACTCAGTGCGGTTGCTTTCTTTACAAAGTCCAGACTCTAAGCCATTATGTCCTCTGTATTTACCCCCAAAGTTCAGCGCTATTACACAGAATCTGGAATAATTATATGAAATTGCAGGATAGGCCCCAGCCAAGAATAATCTCATCAATTTTCAATGTCACTTTCATAGCACACAGAAAAAGGAAAAGAGAGCCACAGAATTGTATAGACTTTCTCAAGTTCTAAGTGCTCCACGTAATACATATAAAATGACCCTCATTGCTTGCTAAAGGCAAACTTTTTTATTTTAATTTATTTTTGCATATATATTATATTATTACACATAAATAAAAAAATTACATACAGCAAGAAGAACCATGAAACAATAAGGGATTATATGAATGTTCCATTCATGGTGTGTTGGCTAATTGTATTTGGCAACCTTGTAGAAGACATCTTTCTTATCTGGGTGATTCTAAAATTCTGAATGAGAATCAATATCTACCGACTCTGTCAACTTAAAACATCTGTCTAGACTGAAAAATAACTTAATCCCTAAACAGCTAAGGCTAATTGTAAGACTAAACTTTCTAGTCTTCAACCCCATCAGAGACTTGAGAAGAAATGAAACTTAATTACTTGAGTGAACTGGAAGTGCAGGTTAGCAGCTTCCAAAATGAGGAAAAAAAATGACAGGGACAGTTTGCTGCCTGACCAGTCACCCAAAACTCTATAATGTTGGAGTATCATCTTCAGCCTTCTGGCTCAATATATCTGACACACATATTTGTGAGGCAGGAACTATTCAGGACTTGCTTACCCTGTCTTGGCAGAGCTTAGCTGTCAAATCTGCCTGCATCCAATACCTTGAAAGTGTTATTGCAGGCTGTTTAGGATAATTAAGTAATGCAAGCTAATTGTTAGTTGATCAAATCATGATCATGTCAACTACCAGTTTATTTTTATCACAAGAATATACATCCTAGGTTTAACAGATAGATATGATCCTATAGATATATAAGGTAAAATAGTTAGATAAGGCCTTCAAAGCCTCAGAGACCTACAGAATATGGCATTTAAAGAAGCTTTTAATATTTTAAAGATTCTTTGACAAGAGAGGTTAGCTCCTGGCAATACCCAGCCTACCTCAAAAAGATGATAAGCATCAAAGAACCTCCTTATAAAGATGGCTTCAAATGTGGAAAACAAGCCACTGGGCAAAACATCCTCATTTCTACTGAAGGCAAACTTTATAATCAAGACAGTGATGGCTCTGACCAGAATAGCATGCCAAAGGAGATTGGTAAACCAACAACCTCAGGAGCCAGTCACGTGGGACCAAGCCTTCCTTTTCACCAGAAACCAGGTTATACACCCATAGTCCCAGTTATGAAGGAGGCTGAGGCAGGAGGATGGCTGGAAGCATGGAGTTCAAAACCAGGCCGAGAAACAAAACAATCTTGCCTCAAACAGGAAGAAGAAGAAAAAAAAAAGGACAAAACTGAAAATTGTCCCTTTTCCTCTAAATCTAAATAAAATTCTAGGACATCCATTGTCTATTCAGTGATGGGGAGAGAAAAGATAGCTGATCCAGTCTGAGATGTGTATATCTATGACACTTAATAATTCACTTTGTGAGCCAGGCTCTGGGCCACAAGGTCACCCCCAGAAGACAGAACAATACACAGACATGGCCTGCACCCCACATCTTCAACTTATACAAATAGTGTCAAGCAGGGTGACCCTACAAAAGGAGAGAATCCTTCCTTCAGTTCCCCAAAGCTTTAAGGGAGAAGTTTGGGGAAACCATGATATTAAATTTGATGGATGTGATTAATAATAAGAGCTGTTATCAGGCTAAGGGAGGGGTCTGCACCACAGATGGTGCTCAACTTCCCACTGAGAACTGCAGAAAACCACAGAAGTAGAGCCAGATTGAGCTGCCCCTCTAAGTGAGCCTTTACAGGGTTCTCTGACCGGAAGAGTAGTATTGTGGTTAATGCTCTCGTCTCCGGCTCAAGAAAGCTCCATGTTTGAAATTCCCTCACTCAGAATTGTCTTTATCCTTACTAGATTGAGTCATCTCATGCTAAAACTGAGGTTGTGTGAGGATTCAATAAGACAGCACATATAAAGGACTTAGCACAGTGCCCCCCACCCCCGGCAAGTACTTAGCACCCCAAAGCACTTAGTGGCTTTGAGGATATCCTCAAAGATCAATGTCATCATACACTAGAGATGCATATGTGCCCTTGTCTATTGGAGCGCTATTCACAATAGGCAAGCTAAGCCTAGGTAGCTCAATGGATACAGCAATGTGAGTCATACACACAGTAGAGTATTGTTTAGCCATTAAGAAGTGATGAGATCACATAATTTGCAGAAAAAAATGTACAGAACTGTAGATTACCACCTTAAGCAAAATAAGCCAGACTTAGAAATCATAATCTAGATTTTTTTAAGGCATAAAAGAATAACTATTTTGGAAGAGGAGGACCAGCTGGAGGAAAGGGTCCAAGAGAGATTATTTACTGTTATGTTGTCTAGAGATGCAATTATTTATTATCACCCACTTCTTCTAGAAGCCACCTTACCCTCTGCCTCTCATAATGGGCCCAAATTCAGACCAAACTAGGAAATTCAAGTAAAATATAAAAGCATATGAAGTCTGCTTTGTTCAGTTATCAACATAATTAATTCCAAACTATGCCACTTGGGCTAAGCTCCCATAGACTAACAAACAAAAACCTCAGTGCCAGGAATGAGAAATGTCTGTTCAAGCTGTTGATTCGGGTGGTCCAAGTGACTCCCAGAACAATACAGGTTACTGATCTTTCCCTCAGTTGTTTGTTAAAGGTTGAAGATAGGTTTCTACTGCTGAAGATAGCATGAAATTCAGACACAGGACTCAGATGATTCAAGCTGAATCTAAACGGCCGTAGAGTGTCTGCGGCTCTATAAAATACTGTGCACACTGCCAAGAGGAAGAAGCAATCAAAAGTCCTATCCAGCTGTGATTCCTATGAACCCTAGCAATAACCAACATGGCGAGGTATCTCTAAAGGTGCAACAGTGGCACTCGTTTCTTGGTAGTAACCAACAACCATCTTATTGGACATTCAACAAAAGGGACATTCATTCCTGGTAGTAGAAACCTAGCAGGCTAGCCTGGGCTAGAAAAGTCATGGGTCTTAGAAGAGAACCTGCTAACCACCACTTTGGCAGACTAGCATAATTCCATAACTACATTCTAAAACTTACACTTATGTCCACAGATAATTGGAGCTTTCCCCTCTTATCAAAAGCTTTTCATATAAAGCTTCTCTTTATAGCAATTGGAAATGAGTACATAAAACCACAACTCATCACAGCGGAGAGAACAACAGATCACGGGGAGCCTAGCCCCATCTACAACACAGCTCTTAGACTCAGGGAAGACTGCAGAAGAGGACCAGGAAGTCTCCTAGAAATGACTACCTGAACAAGTCCTGAACAATGACAATATCAATAGACATATTAACTTGGAAATGAGGAGAAATTGCACAGAATCCCATGCCCAAACAGAGAACCTCAGACACCATTCTGGTATCTGCTGCTGTGAAAGAAAACATTAGCATCTCCCAAGGATGAGCCTTCTATATGGATATCCAATACAAAGTGGTCAGCCCTGAAATCATACACATACAAACAACAAAAACAAGTAGGGATCTACACTCTACCTGTAGTGGTAGGTGTGCGTGTGTATGTGTGTGTGTGTGTGTGTGTGTGTGTGTGTGTGTGTGTCTGCGTGTGTCTGCTTGCATAATTAAATAAAAAAAAGAGCTCATCAGTTTCAGTTTGAAAGGGAGGAGAAGGCACATTAAAAGGGGCTAAAGGTAGGAAAGGTAGGAAAATATAATTACATTTTAATTTTTTAAATATACTTTTAAGTGATTTTGGCATGCCCCACATATCCATTTGTACATTTTCCTGCGCCCACCCTATACTTGTAAGTTGCTGTGCAGAATCCCTCTTTCAGCTCAGAGAGTATTGCTCTGATAGGATCCTGCCTACTCCTCTCAGGAGCTGTTCACTGCTATTGTGTTGGCTAAATGCAGTGATTTGACATCACCCACTCCCTTCTAGAAGCCATGTTCCCTACGCTCCTCATGATAAGCCACAGTTAGACCAAGCTGGAAAAATCAGGTAAAATACAAAAATACTTGAAGTCAGCTGTTTTCAATTATGGACATAGAACGATAATCACACCCCCAGCTTCCCTTCTCGGGAGCAATGAACTAAGGAGAAAATTGCATATGAAAATATTACAGCGTGGAACAATAAGAATGCATTACCATGCTCTACTTTTAAAGGGGAAAAAAAGGAAACAGAAGAAGAAGGGGGGGAGGGTGTATATACCCCAGCCATGGGAATTGTGGCCGGTGCAAACCAGCATTAGCTGGAATGGAATTCTAAGATGCCAACGCACGGCTCGTTTGTAAAAACCGAGCACTGCTCTGCTAATCAAGAGCAGCTGGAAGATTGGATCTCAGCACATCTGGCCATGGGAAGGGGAAAGTCTTAAGCTGCCTCGGAACTGGCTCCATCAGCCTGGCTTTGAACTAGCCAAAGACGCGGGGTGGACCCTTGCCCTTTAGTCCAGCCTTACGTTTCTAGATGGGCTAACTTGTCATGGGTCCTGGTCCCCGAGCGCAGCCCCAAAATATAAAACCTGTGGGTCCAATCTCCCCCATTTTCCATGCAGCACTGATTATGGAGGTTCTGCTGTGACATCAGGCTGACACAGCCGGCCATGTGGCCTTGGATGGCTCATTTCACTGTTTTCTTTCTAGCCCTTATATCTATAAGCTCCAGCCACTGCTGGGCTTAAATGACTTACTCCACATAAGCTACCCAGTGATCATTTAATAAATAAATAGTAAGAGTTAGCCATTATTATTGTGGCTTCTTGCTCTTATTTGTCTGACTATTTCAAAGATGAGCTTAGGATTTTGTTTTCATGATTGAAGAACAATAGGACGCCATAGCTGCAGACCTGGGAGCTGGAGCCCGGTTTCCCTCCCATCCAAACACTAGTTTCTAATTAATGACCTTGCAAATGCGGCTGCAATCTGGCCTTTGCACTACCAAAAGAGGGTGGAGGTCAGGGATCTCAGGGAATGAGAAGATCCCTCCTTGTGTTCTCAAGCTTCGGCCAGCCCTGTTTCTGAGAATTCTCCTCGCCCTCTCAACTTGGGGTGTTTTAGACATTGCTCTGTTCTGAAGCATCAAGGCATGGCTTTCTTCAAGCCCCAATGCAAATGATTGAAATCTTCTTTATTCCTGGCTAAATTACAATTAGAAACAACCAGTAGAAATGCAAAGATATTCTCGAAGCCAAATTGCTTCATTTTCACTTCTTATTTTTTGATTAAAAGCTACCAGCGCTCTGGGGATTTACAGAGGCAGTCAACAAAATGTGTTATAAACACCCTCTTCAAAGAAGCCCCTAGAGACAGTCTGTGAAATTTCTCCCTCTAATAATTCTCTCCATGCCAGTTTTGTCCATGCCAGAATAAATCTTAGAGACAGCGTGACACAGAAAATATTTTTCCATCCTCCCAAGGAGTGCAGATGGTGGGCTAGCACAGAGATGTGCCTAGAATCTTTGACATGGAGTCAGTGTCAATTGTTTTAAGACTTACTATAAAAGCAGCAACACTTTGATAATAAGACATTGGAGCCATGAGGAGGACACACAGTGATCAAGACATGGCCCATGCGCTCATGAAATCTGAACTTCATGTAAACAAACAAAGACAAACTCTTCTTATACAGTTGCTTTTAAACCAGCAAAATGTGTAAGATCCATCTTCCACCGGCTCTGCCACAGCACACTCCTTTCAGCAACTTCTCTTCTGATGGGCTCCTCTTCCCTTGGTAACTGTTTCTTGCTTTTCAGTCACCTGTCCTCTCTAGCTTTCACCAAAAACACTGCTTTGTATTCCTTTGTTTAACCAAGGTTCCAGAGAGACTGAATGTTATGAGTGTATACAGAAAGGTGGTGAGTGGTATATACATTGGGATAGGCAGTTTGTATATGTAGGGTTGTCATTTCCAGAAAGTTCTATACCTCCATCTTGGCCATGCCATTAAATAAGGAGACTAGGCAGGCGGTTCAGAGTTTCTTACCTAACCCACGCATCTATCAGAGCCTCTGAGGACCATCTGCACTATCAGTCTGGCATCACACTATCTCAGCATGTGAACAAAGCTGAAGAGGAGACTCCCAGGTGCCCTTCATCATGAGGCTAGGAGTCCCAGCTTATCTCCCCATGATCCTTCGAAAGGATGCAAGTGGGCTGAGATGAGGCTTCAAAAAAAGAAGAGAGAGGAAAACAAAAGAAAAGTGGTGCCAGCATTAGGATCCTCCAAATCTCCAATGACCTTCGGGAAAAGGTGATGCATAAAGATGGCAGAAGGAGAGGCAGCACATACATCCATGGCCAACTCGGGGCCTGGGACTGCACCTTGGCCTCCCTTTGCAAACAGTCTTGCCTTCTAGCTATACTGACCAATAAGAACCAGCTCAAGTGATAACTGGCCCTGGCTCTGGGACTGTGTGCACCCTAATGGGCAGGGATGCTCCCTGGACCAGACATCCTTTGCCTTCCATGGGGATTCATGCATTGGTGAAAATGCACAGAGATCCCAAAGCTATGTGCACCAACATGGAGCTTCTAGATAAGGAGGCCATTGCAATGATTCAGATAAGAAATAAGGTCATCTTAGAGTAAGATGGCAGCGGGAGATACACGCATTTAAACAAGATGAACATCACCAGATTTTGCAATTAGATTGAATCTTATTATTAATAATATTAATAGGTAAAGGAAGGAATCGAAGATGCATCTTGTGGTCAGCAGTTTGGCAAATGGGGTGAGTTAGTACAGTGTGGGTGGAGAAAAATGAAGACCTGATGGATTAAATTGAGAAACCTATCAGGCCTCCATCCAATTAGATATTGCTAGATACACAAATGTGGATCTCAGAGGAGAAAGCTCTTTCTCCAAATCTGTCTTCCAAATCGATGGTGGCAGGAGAGGAGTGTGCAGAGGATGCACCAAGGCCTGAGGAGCATGTGCTCCGAATATAGGGCCCTAACAAAATGCCAGTATATCCACGGTGGAGTATCTAGAGCCTGAAACTCTGCTTGATTTCATTTTTCACTTTGGTAAGTACTTGCTATGTGGGTTGTGTATGGCCGTTGCCAAGGGTATGTAGTGTTACATAAGAGACACGGTCCCTGCCCGCATAGAACCTAGATCAATGAAATAAAACAGAGTAGCAACTCTTTAAGCACTGAAATACCACAATGTCTGCAGTCACTCAGAACTAGAATCCTGAGTCATCCGTTCATGAGCCCTGAAGTTTAACAGTTCTCTTAGCTTTTCTGTGTTTCTGTGTCTTTTCTGTAAGTGGATTGTAATCATTTTTGCTTCACAGATATGAAAATGAAGGAAACAGCTGTTTCCAGTAACACTTTATAGGTGTTAGTGTGGGCCAGAGGGGTAATGGAAGTCAAGGAGAGGTCTGTTGATAGAAGTATCAAGTTTTGATACAGTTCCTTTTCCAACTCATCCTGTTGCTCTCCTAGACAACTATGTCATTCCAAAGCAGAAGGAGCCAAGCAGGTGCACTGTGGCAGAAAGGTGAAGTTATACACGAAGTGCAAGGGAGGGCCACTGGGGAGACCTGTGTGAGAGCTGCGACAGTCTCTGTGTGTGCTCCTGTGCCTGCCTCCTCTCCATCTGTACTTGCCTGCTATGCCCCAGCACAGGCAGGCACACACACACACACACACACACACACACACACACACACACACACACACATGCACGCATTCGTGCACACACATACACATGCATGCACACACAGCACGCACACACAGCACGTGTGCACACACATGTACGCGCACACATGCACACATAGTGCATACACGAACGCCCAACGCATGTAATGGTAGTCCTGTCTCCCGGATAATTCCTTCCCAATCTGTGAAAATCATACTTCCAGCATCATGACTAGAAATAAAGACGGACACAGGAGCTAGAAACATCTCCTTTGGTTAATGGGCTGTTGTATCCTCATAATTCCTTTTCAACCATGACCCTGTAGGAGGTAGACGTGCCAGGCACAGTGAGAGTGTGAGTAGAGGCAGTGCAGGAAGACCCTTGCTCTGAAAAGAGTCCCTCCCTATTCCTAAAATGTGAGCAGAAGCAGAGAGCCCAGCTCCCGCTGCTACTGACAACGAACACGCTTTCCTCCAGCTTCCTAGCCGGTGACCTTCGTGGCTCAGTCTCTTCCCTTTGTCTAGGCTCAGGAAGCAAAATCAAGTCACTGAAGTTCCTGGTTGTTCTAAGAACAGAGGAAGAGCAGAGTGTATTGAGCCAAGCTGCAGTGATTGGTAGAGCAACCCCAGCCTCTGCCTGGCAGTCAGCTTGGCCCAGTTTCCAGCTCTTGCGAAGAAACCTGAGTTTCTGAAGAGAAAGCTTGCATAGCACAGGAACAAGTCATGCCTGATATGGTTAAGAAAGGGCACAAGTCCAAGCCTCCCCACGCCCCCAACACCCACACATGGAAGAGGGAACAAAACAGACATACAGATTTTAGCTGTCTTAGGCATATAGTACGAGAAATTTTACGAATATTAGAAAAAGCAATAAGACAAGTTTTATGATTTGGGATTTTTAATCCCAGGGTGCACACAGAAGGCTTGTTTCTGGGAGTCCGATTTTGCAGCACTGCCATTGGTCGCTGTATGTCGAGACATTGTAAATGAGAAGAAAACTATATTAAGATCACTAGTGCTTCATGGGAAATTCCAGTCTATTTGGAGAAAAATGTATTTTAGACTCAGGATGAGAGAAGGGTCATTTTTCAGTGATGAACTCCTGACTCTCAGGGCAGGGTCATCACTGCTGTTTTGAATATAAAATGATTCTGGGGACAAGTGTTTTCAAAAGGCTTCCTTGTCATCCCTAAGTCTGTCATCTAAACACATGCAAGAAGGATTCTGTCGTAACATTATAAGCAAATACCCCCTTTATTTATCTTTGAGCTTCCTGGGAACTGAATGATCTACACACACTTGGAAAACAAACTAATGAAACAATTTGCTGACAGTCAGAGGGAGGACTGACAGACAGAGGGAGGACTGAAGGACAGAAGAGGAAGACTGACGACAGAGGGAGGACTGATGGACAGAGGGAGGACTGACCGACAGAGGGAGGACTGAAGGACAGGAGGACTGATGGACAGAGGAGGACTGACGGACAGAGGGAGGACTGACGACAGAGGGAGGACTGAAGGACAGAGGAGGACTGATGGACAGAGGGAAGACTCAACACTGAGACTCCTGTGCGCATGGGGTTGAGGAATGTTCTAAGCACCACTAAAGGGTCTTTGGCACTTGGGGAGCCGAAGTCTCAGTTGTGCTAAAGAAAGACTATTAGTGGAAGCAGAGGGAAGGCCGGGGGTAGAGGTAGGCTGGCTGCTCGGGTTCTGGGCATCCACAACTCTCTTGTAATCCTACCCTCTTTCTATTCTCTCTGAGCTCACAGTGTCTTGAGTGCAGGAGAGGGTGAAGGAGAGGGTACATGATCACTCCAGGAGTACAGTTAGCGGTATTGGGAAAGATTTTGAATAAAATGATACTTAGAGCTACGTCCCGTTCACTCTAGACAAATTTCAGAAAGCCCCAGGGAATCTTTTTTTATGGCGTGGGGTAAAGAGCACACTAGTAGTAGTAAGCTTCCTTAATGTTGGTTGCTTTCTCCTCTCTGCCACCCCCTGGAAAAAACACCAATGTTTCACCCACTCTCTAGGCCAACTTGGTAGTGGGACATCCCTGGGACGGTCCGTGACATTGATATGTCTTTCATCAAATTCTCTGCAGCAACTTTAACACACCTCCTTTGCCAACTTCTTCTACACAACAGTCTCACCCATGCTCATCTTCCTTCGAGTCTGCAATGCCCCTTGTCTTCACTCTCAGCCCCTGACCTCACTTCTCAGCAGACAATCAAAACAAAAGCCATCAAAGGGAGACTTATGCATTCTCCCGCAATGCTGGTCAGTCCTCTGACCTGCACCTGTGCCCACTGCCCTCTCCTTTGAGGTGAGTCAATCACCCACATCCTGGAAAGCATCAGGCTTTTTCAGATCTCAGCTCCTCAAGGCTGTATTGCCCTCCTCTGGCTTCATGTTTTTTCCCTACGTTTTAAGATCATTTCCATGGTTGAACTTTTTTCTTTTTTAAATCTCAGTCTCTTTCAGAAAAAGCGTTTCTCACAGTCCCACACCCCCCAGGGACAACATACTTTATTACAACAAAACTCCCACAAAGGCCCAATGCTCTTCTTATGCAAAGGTTCCATTTTGATACAGGAGGTGTTGAGTGAATGGTTTAGGAATATTACCTGGACATAAAGGGAAGACATTGACGTTGAAGAAATCAACTTGTTGGTCATCAGCATACAAATACCATCTTAAGCTCTGGATGATTCTACTTGTCATCCTAGCTTAAAATAGTATCCATATGTGGATGGCTCAGTAGTTTATTTCTGTAACCCCAACATCTTCCCGTAATGTCCAGCTCATGTTCCTAGCCATCACTCGGTGCCTCAGATGTCAAAACCGAACCTCTGATTTTCTACAGAAACAATCCTTGTTAATTTGCCTGCTTGGCAGTAAATAACTTTTCTATTTTACCCAACAGCCAGAGTCAATGTCCTTTAAGTCATCTTTCTATCATATGAACCCATTACCAAGTTCCAATAAGCCTTCCATCTAGAAAGGTACGAATTTGACAACTTCTTGGCAACCACCATTACCACTCCTCTACTCAACAAGCAGAGCCAGCCAGTGACCTCATGTCCCACCCTTACAGCCCTACCTCCCTTCTGCTCTTCTGTCTATCCTCACAGACTGTCCTGGCTGGTTTTATGCCAACTGGACATGAGCTAGAGTCATCAAAGGAAGGAGCCTCAATTGAGAAAACACCTCCATGAGATCCAGCTGTAAAATAGTTTCTTGATTGGTCACTGATGGGGAAGGAGCCCTTTTGTGGGTGGTGCCATGCCTGGGCTGATGGTCCTGGGGTCTATAAGGAAGCAGGCTGAGCAAGCCATAGAGAGCAAGCCAGTAAGCAGCATCCATCTCTCCATGGCCTCTGCATCAGTTCCTGCCTCCAGGTTCCTGACTTGCTTGAGTTCCTGCTCTGGCATCCTTCGGTGATGTCCTTTTGTGAATAGCAAAGTGGAAGTGGAAGCCAAATTGACCCTTTCCTCACCAACTTGCCTTTTGGTCGTAGTGTTTCCTTGCAGCAATAGAAGCCCCAGCTAAGACACAGACTGATTAGTGATCTATGCTAAACTCTAAGTCAGCTCGTGTCACTTAATCCAAAATGCTTTCTCTTCGGTATCCACGTAGTTCATTGGATTATCTCTTTCTAGCCTCTGCTTAAATATTGTCTCATTGGTATTAAACAGTCTGCAATCACCACTACTCTGCATGCTTTTTCTTGCCATACTCTTCTTCCCAGCAGATATGATAGTTGTTGTGGCTTGAATGTGAAATACCAGCACTACCACCACCACCATCACGGCCCCCCCCCCAGGCTCATGTGTTGGAACACCTGGTCCCCAGCTAGCAGTACTGCTTGGGGACAATCACAGAGCCTTTTGGATGAGAAACATAGCAAAAGTAGGGCTGTAAATGTGGCGCTTGAGAGTTACTGGCTGGCTCTGCTTCCAACCCAAACACTCTGCTTCCTGGTCTACCAAGCTGCAAAGTCCCAGCTGCCTACCCCCACTGCTGAGAACTCCGCCATGCTTTCCCCACGGTGCCAGATGGGTTTCCTTTACCGGATTATTAGCACATGTGAGCAGAAATTAGATCTCTTTTGTTTATAGCTATGTTTCTAGCACCTAGAGCAATACTTAATACACAAGAGGCATTCATATGTTCATTAAATGAATGCAGGCAGCCACTTGCAAGACATTGAAGACTCCTGTCCATCAAGATGAAAGACATAGAAGAGTGTAGTTATGCCATCGTGGGTGGATGCTCTACAAGCAGCACTTTTGATGGGAAGTTGGACCACTATGTAAAATGCGAAGGAAGAATGGCTCAGAAGATGCTACAGAGCATCCCTCTTCCTAACTCTTCTTCTCTTGAACTCAGAAGAAGAAAACTAAAGGTGATTGGTGTATCTGCATCTTTATAAAGAGAGCTGATCCTGAAAACTTTGTCCATTTACTGTGTTAAAGACATCAAGGTACCTCCAGGCAACCAGGAGGTACCTGTTACATGCAAAACGATAAACGGTGTATGCGTTTCTATAGGTCAGTAAGCAATACCACCATCACTCGCTAAGTGGCCACAGTTTGAGTTAATTCACAAAGGGAATGACTCTACTCAACTAATAGGCTCATTCTGTCTGAGTCTCTCACTGGTAGCTTAGATTCCACCGGGTAGTTGGAGGTCAAAGGTTCTGTGGTACTCAAGGCCTGAGTCTTCTTCCAATAGGCCATTTCCACATCTGGGTGAGAGGAACCAGGATGAAAAGCCATCTGCAGGAGGCTGTGAAGTTCCCAGGACCAATTCAACAATATGCAGGAACGGAGAGGAAGGGAACTTCCTGCTTATAGGTTCTATAGACTAAAGCTGAGCCTAATACTCAGCACACTGGTACCTAAGTTACTGCTTAAAGCTGGACTGGGCCCATCTAATCCCATTGTGACCTTAATATGGACAGTGGAGGCACCAAAGTCACATGCCTGGTCCCAGGATCTACTAAGGATCAATAAGCATGTTTGCCTTGTGCTCATGATCATATGCTGTGTTGATGGTCACAAAGCAAACTGAAAAGCTTCCTTTAATTTAAGAGACATGCTCTTCCTCCTTCAGGGATGTCAACTGTACTGATAGGCACTGCTAAACATAGGAGGAAATTATCTTGACGAAACCAAACAAATAACTATTTTTTCACACAACTGCAATTAGTGTGCTAACCACTTTCACATTTTTAAAATTTTTTCCAATTTTTGAAGGACTGCGTGAGGTGTGGGCTGCGTGTTCCACCTATGTGACTTTGGAAGGCAGGCTCCTTCATGGAGTCACTAGTGTATGGCTCATGCTGTGGTACATCATCCAGAGCTGAGAGAGGCTCAAGGCTTAGCTCCCCCAAACTGTTCTGTGACACCTGCCATTATGTCCTCTCCCGGGAGCAGCCCCCATCTAACACCTGGCAGGCCTTAGAGCAGCTGGCCCCTCCCCTCAGTGAGGAGGTCACCACAGGACAGTTTTACCTCCAGAGAGATCCCTGTTCTGCTCAACCGCCCCCTCTGCCCAGGTCTGAGCCCATTTCCTCATCCTAGGTCCTACTTTCCGTGTCTGTTTCCCAGGGAGACATGCCTGCTAACTTCTAGACTACAGAGGAGGCGGAGCCTCAGGTAACCCACGGACTGAGACACCAAAGCAGTACCAACACACACGTGCTGCAGAGAAACACGGGGAGGAGCAAGGGACAGCTCTTGGTTTAGAAGCTTTGGTGGGAGCAGCAACGCTTGGGCCTCGCTCTGCAGGGGTTGCTCTCAAGTGATGGGAAAAGTAGTGGGAGGTGGAGCAAAGGGGAGGGGAGGCAGATGCAACAGCCTTTTGGCGAGCTGAGAAGCTAGGAGAGTCTGGCTTGTGTCTAGTTACAGTAAATCCGTCAGTGTAGCCCGGAGCACGGGGTAAGGAGGAGATAAGTGACACAGTTGAAGCCAGGAAACAGGGCAGCATCATTTTACATGGGAATGGGGACGACGTCAAACTTAAGTCTCCTTCGCTAATCAGACTGCCAGCATGGGAACTGTATGATTCTATGATTCCACCACTTACCAGCTGAGTGACCGTATGTTTGCCCGGCCTCTGTAAATCTCCGTTTCCTCATTTAAAAATGAGCACACTCCTACAAACGGCTTCCTTCCTGGATACAGGCACGGAAACTGAATGAAGTTATAACGCTTATAATGTGCTTAACACGGAGTCAGGCTCTAAGAAAACATTTGGTAAAAACGTATGCGGTTGGTGAGATGATTCAACGGGTAAGAATGCTTGTTGCGTAACCATGACAACCCAAATGTGAAAAGTGGGCTTGGCCTCATGTGCCCGACACCCTAGCACTGTGAGTGGCCGAAACAAGATAACCCCTGGAGCTTGCTCAGTGCCAGCCTAGCTCCATCTCAGTGAAGACCCTGTCTCAAGGGTGGATGCGTGGTAGAATGGGACACCCAGCACCTTCCTCTGGCCCACACACACACATATGTAGAGGTACACACATCTATATGCACATATACACACACTAAAAGCTTGTTTGCCAATACGGGCCTATCATTCTAGGGGACAGAGATTACTAGTCATGACCTAACTTGGAGCTGAGGTTTGCCCTGTGCTAAAGGCATGGTCCAGGCAGGACATTAAGGTAAGACTTTAACAGTTGAAGGTCATCCCGTGGGTGGGATGGATATCCAGGACCCTCCATGCCTCACCCTCCAAGCCTCTCTTTCTGACTCCAATAGAGTGAGCACATCACCCTCTCCCACGAGCCTTTCACATTTTGGGTGATGGAGCGGTGGTCTCATCCATAAATTCTACGTACACCTGCATACACTCTCCCTTTGAATCAGTCCTGCCCAGCACTTTGTTAACCCTGGCCAGCTGGACGTCTGCATGCAACTCTTGTCCTTCATGGAGGCAATCGCACAGTGAATCCAATTCTGGGTGTGTGTGTGTGTGTGTGTGTGTGTGTGTGTGTGTGTGTAGAAACATATTTATATATTATATATATTATATATATAAGCATATATAAATGACTTGAACAAGAATATTTGACAATACTCTGGGGGTAGATGTGGGTGAACTTCTATGAGTTCAAGGCCGGCCTAGTTTTTATGGAGAGTTCTAGGATAGCTAGGACTACACAGTACGGCCTTGTTAGGGACAAAGAAAAAAACCCCAATCCACACATTTATCCTTGTACGCAGAGGTAGGTCCAGCTGCCGTTCCTCAACACAACCTCTCCACCTAAGGCTCAGAGCATGTCTTGAAGGAGGGAGAAGAAAGATCTTAAGGGCCAGAGAACCAGGAAGGCAGTTGGAAGGTTGCATCTCCTAGAAAATGGCAGGGAAGTTACACTCACTGAGTCCCATCAACACGGCTGCCTCAACAAGATCTGAACCAGGATGACATCAATAGACACACTAACATGCAAGGAGGAAAGCTCATGGGGGCCCAGCCCTAGTCAAAGACTACAGACAACTATAAATGCTGGGATCAAAAAAAAAAAAACAATACAATAAAAAATTAAAATAAAATAAAATTTTAAAAAAAGAAATGCTGGGATCAGAATAGTCTTCCCCAAGGAAGAGCCCCCCTCCAAATCGGTTATCCAACACCACGTGGTGAGCCCTAAAATCATACACACACAAGCAGCTTTACAGAGACCGGTCAAGTTGTATTTACATATTCATAAATATATTTACACGTGCATGTCCAAGAATAGCAACTAAAGAAATCGAGGCAATGAGTCTGAGAGAGTAAGGGGTTACATGGGAAGGGCTGGAGGGAGGAGGGGAAGGAGGAAGTTAATGCGACTATTTTTAATTTCAAAACTGAAAAATCAACAACAAATACATATTCTGCTGACTGAAATAGGCCCTGCCCAAAGAGAGCATAAAATATGGTTAAAAGCGTCTACTAGAACAAACATCATCTGTAGAGGGAACATTCAGAACAGCTGTTGCTTGTAACAGATTAAAGAGGGGGTTACTGACTAAATGGGGACATTGAGACACTTTATTATATCTTCATAGGGTTCGGACTACAGCAGATAGTTATGACAAATGGACAAAACAGTTTCTATTTTGTGTCCTAAGAGCTCACCCTACACCCTCCTTTAAGAAATCCCAAACTGGGGACTAAGAGTGATGGGAAATGTGCATGTAAAATGCTCTGACCCCAGTCAGGTGCAGCGCTCCAGGGCTACTGTGGGAGAAGGGCTCCCAGATGCCGCCATGGTCAGCATATGCTTGGCAGCCTGAGTTTCTGCCCTGAAACAAAGGGCATGTGAGTACTGGTGCCAAGTGGCTGGCAGCCTCTGTTCCAGACGGAGGGGAAGCGCTCAGCTGTCTCAGACGGATTCTGAAGTGTGTCAAAAATGAGATGAATTAGGGCTGGAGAGATGATGGCTCAGAGGTTAAGAGCACTGACTGCCCCTCCAAAGGCCCTGAGTTCAATTCCCAGCAACCACATGGTGGCTCACAACCATCTATAATGAGATCTGATGTCCTCTCTTCTGGCCTACAGCCAGAATATACACAATAAATAAATATTTAAATCTTTTTTTTTTAAAGAAAAAATAATAAGATGAGTAGACACATTAGGAACCAATTATAGACCTGTGTTAATGGTAGAATCTAGGAAGGAACTCACAGGCCTTCGTTGTTTAAAAAAAAAAAATTCCACTTCAGCACTGTTGTTACGTTTTCTCAAGAAAATGCTAAAAAACTTATTTTGGAAGAGAGCCACTCAAATCAGCCTCACAACTGCCCTGAGCTAGATGACAGCACAAGAGATTTTTGGGGGGTGAGGGGGTGGGGAGTGGGGGATGGGAGGAAACTGGGCATAGATTTCTCACTCAATCTAATATTCGTTGGACCAAATAGAACACAAGTACCGAATGCCTGGTATTAGACTGGATGACTTCCTGTTGGCTTCCAAACTTAGACCTCGTAGACAGTCTATGTGCAACTATAATAAATAAATCAGTCAGCAGTCAGCAGGCCTTTCCGGTGGTGCGCAGCAAGTGGCCTCGGAATCGGCCCAGCAGGGGACAGGGGCTTGCCCTTCTTCTTGTGGTACAGACAGCAATAACACTGTGGAAATAAACAAAGGATCTAGCAGGCTGTTGGCCCTGCTTGGCTAGTGCCTGGGCTAGGCGTACCCCCCTCCCCCCACCCTCTGATCCCACCATGTTTGTGGAGCCTGGGTTGATGTCTAACAACAGGGTCTATTTTTCTATCCCAGGATGCAAGGGGCCCGCAGCTGTCTATTAGCTGATTTATAAGAGGAAGCCACCACCAGGAGACCCAGGAGGCTCTCTCAGCCCAGAATGACAGCCATGGGAAACTCGGCGTTTTGGGGACAGTAAACCAGGCATGTGTGTTGCTCCACTATCCTGGGAGGAGACGCCCCTCAAAGGGGCCCCTGGAGAGACTCAGACCTAGTGCACCCTACACATTTCCCGTCCTCTGTAGTCCCCAGCTTGGGAGATGTTATTTGTAGCCTTTCTCAAAGAAGGGTGTAGGATGGGAACTTAGCACCAAAAAAAGAAAAAAGGAAGATATTTCTTTCACTTGTTAAAATAACATTTTTCCGCATTACCACACCTTAGCATGCTTGGCACAGGCTTTGAACATATACCTACATGTACCACTGTCTGAATCTTTCAGGAGTAGTGGCCCCATGGCCCTCCCCAAATAGCTACTCCATGCACTCCTGGCCCAGAAGAGTATGAAGAGGCAGCAAGCAGCATTTGCAGGCTGCCAATGAGAAACTGAGGGCAGCCTGATCAAGGGAATTTTCTGGAGTCACCGAACTAGGGCAAGCTTCCTGCCTCTGCCTCTCTAGCAGAATTCCCCACCATCCGTCTGAGCACTTAACCGCTTCTCACCTGGCTAGTTATTCTGCATCTAGGTTAGAAGCAAGCAGAGTAAAAATCTCATTTTCACAAGCTCACTAAGGCTTTTCTCAGCCAGCCGGAAATCCAACAGCAACAGCAAGGATGTGGCAAGCTTAAGACGGGCCTATCCACCCCCCCCCACCCCCACCCCCCCACCCCCGGCCTATATATGATACAGATTTTCTCAGAATTGGTCTGAGTCATTAACATCTTAGAAAATCAGAATGTGTGTGGGGGTAAGCATGTGAGCGCACGCTCCCTCCCCCTCTCTCTCTCTCTCTCTCTCTCTCTCTCTCTCTCTCTCCCTCCCTCCCTCCCTCCCTCCCTCTTGCGCATGCGCACACATGCACATCAAGATACCTCAAAATTGAGTAAGGTCAAGCAAGGTCACTCCACAGTTTGTAGGTACTTCTTAACAGTCTTCCTGCTTTCCAATGCGCACCAATGACTCTAGCCCTGCTCCTCACCAC
Source organism: Acomys minous (assembly GCF_964271855.1). Classification (NCBI taxonomy): domain Eukaryota; kingdom Metazoa; phylum Chordata; class Mammalia; order Rodentia; family Muridae; genus Acomys; species Acomys minous. Next base: position 45,635,990 of record NC_140489.1, read on the forward strand.
ACACTATCACAAGCCCAGCAACTTTTACCCCTCTGCATGAACTACCCTGCTTGTCTGGAATACAAAGCGTGCCACTGCCACTTTACGGGACAAGGGAAGAGCACAAGTTTTGCTGTCATTGCTTCGGCGGGGTCCCTATCACAGACTAAAAGTGAAAATACTGGTACTCTGCAAGGCCATCACTAGACACAGAGCCAGCCCTGAGTGCCAATGGGTCACAAGACAGTTTCCAAGTTGACCCACCCCCCCCCAACCCCCAATCCCTCCTTAATCCTCACTGCCCCACCTACTGTCACTCAAATTGCAACAGACCCCAAGGCCAGCCCTGTCTGCAGTCATGAGCCTCCCATCCTAAGTAACTGTCCTTGGCTTCCCTGAAAGACTACAGGTCTCTTAGTCTTTAATCTTTTTCTACATAATTTATAATCTTAGTATAAATTTTAATTCCTTTCCCCATCCTGCCAGGCAAATATTTTTTGATCACGTGACAGATAAACTGAAGGCCGAGGAGTGAAGTAAGGCACCCGGTAGCTGGTAACGTCAAGATTCAGCCCCAAGTCTGCCTCTCTGGACAGTTGCGGGGACCACACAGCAAGGCTGCTGTGCTGGGACTTGCCTCCTGTCCTGCTGCCTTCAGGAGGACCCCTTTCCCTCTGGGCTAAATACAATTGTCCTGTGGGGAGCTGGGGAGGAGCCAACAAGACAGGCAGGTGATAAGGCTGTCTTCACAGCCTGCAGAAGACAGGAGGTGACAGTGTGGCTCCAGGGGACAGAACACAGCGGAGCGCGGCGTGCAGCAGCGAGCACAGTTCTTGTGAGACAGCCTGGGAAATCACTCTCTTTCTCACTCTCTCTCTCTCTCTCTCTTCAACACTACAGTGAGTCCCAGTCAAGCCCAGGAGCGCTCACACAGGCAGCCCTGCACTTCATCTGTCCCACAGATGTAGCTTTGTGGGTCTTTTAATTGACCTAAATTCCAGCATATAAAAGCAAGATTTCATCTTAAAATTCCCATTCTAAGATTCTCTTGAAAAACAAGATTTGGAAAGATGGCCACATGGTCAAACCCAATGTCCCTGTTCTCCATCCAGCCGGTCAGAGTTTCTACTACCACACCAGCGTATCCCAGACAAGCAAGTTCCATATAACTTGGTAAAGTAGGTAAGTAGGTAGGTAGATAGATAGATAGATGATAGATAGATGCAAACATACATATATACATAGATAAATGCAGACATATATACATACATACATACATACATACATACATATCAAGACAGAGAAAGAGACAGAAACAGAGACAGACACAGAGAGAGGTTCATTTGTTCAGCCATCACTTTACCCCTCTGCCAGCAAGACACGTAACTCCTGCAAGGGAAACCAGAGACGACACACAAAGGTGGGTGCCTATTTCCCAGGAGTCTAGTGAGATGGGTAAGGAGCATATCCACTCACTGGAATACCAACACCACAAGGGTGGGACTGGGCCTGTTTTATCACAGTTGTTTCCAACACCCAGCACATAACTGACATATGGTGGCCCATTACGTATCATGGAACGGAAGGATGCGGGGATGCTATTTCTGCCCCTTTTAGGAGAGTGGGTAGAAAAAAATAGGAGGGAATTTGGGACCAGAACAGCCAACACTGCTCTAGAGACAAACCTCACTGTGATGACTCAGCCTTGTTGTTACCTGGCTGCATTTTAGCATCGCTGAAGAAACACACCTCTGGTGTGCCTGTGAGGGCAGTTTCAAAAGGATTTCATTTCCGATGAAAAGCCAGGCCAAGGGTGGATGGCACAGTTCCATGGGCCGGAGTCCTAGGCTTAGAGGAGAAAAAGCAAGCTGAGCACCAAAGCACAGTCTCCTTTTCCTCACTGTGGATTCAAGGTGACCAGTCACCTCACACTCCAGCCACTGTGGCTTTCCCACCCTCACACTGCAAGCCAAAATAAACCCATGCTTTTCTTAAACTGCTTTTGTCTCTATACTGTCACAGCAACAAGAAAAGTGATCGCGACAGCTTCTGGCCCCTAGAAACACAGGGGGGAAAAATAAGGTATTTTTTAAAATACCTTATTAGATCATATTTATTTACCGTGTGCACACCTGCCACAGTGGCAGTCAGAGAGCAGCCACCAGGACTTGACTCCCTCCCTCCACTATGTTGCTCCCAGGGATTGGACTCAGGTCCCCAAAGTGGACAGCAGGCATTGTCATCTGCTGAGCCATCCGAGCAGGCCCAGAACACTTGCTTTTATGTGGTGTGGCAAAGGGAAGGCATTCCAGGGAAGGAAGGGCTTGCTGGGCATTTAGAAACTCTCTTTTACCTCTCTTCCTATCCGATTTTGACCGGTTGAGATGGTGTTAATCCAGAAGAGAATCCGGAAGACTAAATAACTCATGCCCGGCAGATACACATGCCTAGGTCGGTAACATAGCAGACGCTGGCAAAGAGATAGGTCAGAAGGAGGCCTGGCTGGCAAGGGGTGGGAGCCAGGCCACATGCAAACCAGCATTGTGGCCACTAGTGCGAAGAAGTCCACGCCAGTAACACAGTGAGCAAAATGGAGGCGTGGGGCTGTGAACAAACCTCCAGTTTTTAGCATAGCAAAGCACAGACTTCTGATCTGCCCAGTAGGCAATTACCTTGTCTCACCCTGAGCTCCTTCACTCAGTGACTGACATGGTCCTCCAGTCGCCCTCTCACCCCCAGCCTGGCTGGCTACAGCTTTCTCTCCCGGGGCCTCGTGCTCTCTCTCTCTCTCTTTCTCTCTCTCTCTCTCTCTCTCTCTCTCTCTCTCTCTCTCTCTCTCTCTCTCTCTCTCTCTCTCTCTGAAAGGTAGGAGAAAATCAGTGTGTGGAATCTCTAAGATCCTGATTCAACCCAAACAGCACACCGGCCTTTCCTGAGGCCTCCCCTTAGGAAGACACTACTTATCCCCATTAACCTCTGACCCAGAGAAGATGAAACAGCTCCCATCTGTGAGCCCCGCAGTACCCTCGCCCCTGACTCAAGCTAAATAGAGTGGGGGGGGGGGGGAGGGACGGGGCACGGGGCCCTGCCGAGGCCCCAGACTTGATGCCCCCCCCCCCTCGGCTCTATTCCCGAGCTCCTTGAGAACCCCTCCAGGTGGCCTCCGGGGTTAAGAACTACAGTGGGAGGAGGCAGTGCCCCCTGGGAAGATGGAAGGCCATAAACCCTCAAAGGCTGTCCGTTTGATTTACGCCATAATAACGGGAACGTTCATCTCTAAAAGCAAAGCCCTTCACCTAAAATTCCAGCCTCCCGGGTCCCCCCACACACACCTGCCTTCGAACACCCAGCCCTGCCTGGAGAGTCTAAGCTCCTCATCCCACACCGCAGGAGTCAGGCTTTGCCGGTGAGGTTCCGCTCTACAGGTGAGTAAACAAGTCCCAGGTGCCTTGCTCGGAGTAACCTAACAGCCAATTTCCTACCAGGAGTGGCCCAGGTGAGAGCAGACCCCATGCGGAAGCCTATGCAGATTTCCAAGACAGCCAAATGATGTCTGTGTTACTTGCTCCTTCAAGTGGGAATGTGTTATTTGACTTCCTACAAGAGGTGTCTCTAAGAAGATGCTAAGCAATGGTTGTCAATATTAACTTAAAGCCATGTAAATGGAGATAAACCAAGAGGGGGCCTCTGGGTGTAGGTGGTGGTGGTGGTTTAGTGGTATTCTGGTCAGTGTAGTTTGCCAGTGGACACAGAACACAGAATGAAGGCCAGCAGCCAATTCCAGCTGGCGAGCAATAGGAGGAGCCTACAAGATTTATAAAAGAGGGTGATTTAGAGAATTATTATGAGGGGGGCTTATGAAGAGTCCCCGGGGGTTAGGCTGTCTTACTTGTTTTGTAATCCTAATCCGAATGTCCAAGGCACCATAAACGCCAAACAGTGAGCAAACAACCAGTCGTGTGCTTTATCAGCTTTTAAAGGGGGAAGCATGTCCCAGCTTGCCACAGTTGGGCCCCCACACAGGGAGTCCGGAAGCAGGAAATGGTTGCCTTGCCTAACACCTGAAAAATCATCAGGGCATTCATAAAGAGAGGAGACACTGGAAAACTTTCTTTTTAGCTTCCATCTGTCCTGGTGAGTGCTTTCAGTTAGCGTAATAAGCTTCTGACACCTGTCTTGCTGGACCCATTACACAGATGAGGGGCCGGGGGCTCAGAGGATTGAACCAATTGATGCGAAATCCTGGAGCAAGAAAGACATGAGGCCGACACAGATAGCTGGCTCCTTCCTGCCTACCTTTCACCCACAGCACGTGAAAAGATTGTGTGCTTCCTGCAGAAGATGCTATGATGTGCCACAAACTCTAGGACCATCACAGTAAGATTAAAAGTAAAGTCTCAGCAAGAAAGCTGAACTGCAGCCCTCCAAAGATGAGAGAGAGGACATTGTCTAAATAGTCACACTGCCAGAGCCAAGGTCCAGCCATTGTGCCTCTACTGTAGGCTTCCCTTTAATCCAATGGTTCTCAACCTTCCTAAACCCGGAGACTCACAAAGATCCACCAGCTGGGGTTAAAGGTGTACGCCACCAGCGACCAGCTAACCTGCAACTCTTTAATACCGCCCCTCCTGCTGTGGTGAGGAACACAACCATAAAATCATTTTCATTGCTACTTCATAGCTGTAACTGTGCCACGGTTATGAATTATAATGTAAATATCTGTGTGTTTCCGATGGTGCTAGGCGGCCCCTGTGGAAGGGTCGCTCGACCCCCAGGGTGAGAATCGAAAGTTTAAATCCACAAGCGAGGAGAAAGTGGAGCCCAAGGGCCTGTGAGTGAGAATTAACTGGCTCACTGTTGTGCTAATTAGCACCTTCACCAGAGACAACACTAAATGAAAGAAGAAGAAGAAGAAGAAGAAGAAGAAGAAGAAGAAGAAGAAGAAGAAGAAGAAGAAGAAGAAGAAGAAGAAGAAAGAAAAACAAACTCAAAATGGGCATTGCTTTTATTTGCAACCATTAAGGGAGGTAAGGTAGTTTTTCAAAATCTGAGACAAGTTGGGAGGGCAGTAGTGGGGGGCGGGGTTGAAAGTGTGATTGTTTAAAAATGAATTTCATTTTTATTAGCTACATTATCCTTAAGTCCCTCGTCCTAGCTAATCTAAGTCGGCTATAAACCGGGCGCATTTGACCTGCGAGGCTTGTGCAGGAACCCATGAAAGTATTCGCTGTATGCAATTTGTTGCCTCATGCCAGATTCACTGACTACATAATTTGTTTGCAGAAATGTCCAAAGTTCAAATGTCAGTGACGGTTCCATTGGGCTTATCACTGAGCACAACTCTTCTGCAGTGGGGTAAGATGAAGGGGGGGGGTGCCAGCAGGCAGGGGAGGGGAGGGATGCCCCCCCCTTCCCTGTGTGTAACCTTTCCCTGGCCTGGCACGCTTTCTGAACTGTTCTCCATGCTTACCAGGTGCAGCATGGGCGGCTCTGGACCCGGAAGCACAGAGCCCTGACTGCTCACTGCGAATCAGCCTTTACCTTCTGTTCGCTTTGCTTCCCCAATGTGAACATATGTGTTGGACCAAACATCAAGACACATGGTTTGGCCCTGGAAAAAATTAAGACGATTCCTGAAGATCTAGGGCATATGTCCTCTAGAGACAGGAGACCTCAGGATTGTGTATACAGAAGGTGCTTAATTACTGCCTGCACTGGGAGAAAAAAAAACAACCAGCAAACAAAACCACAGCAGCCTTCCAGAAGAAATCTCGGATTTCATTCACAAATTCCAACTACTCCCTTGTTCTTTGTTTGGTTTTGTTTCTAAAATCTGAAGCTTTGAGGCCACTTGTGCCTTTGACTAAGCCACTGAAGTATCACCATTTTCTTTCTGTAAGATTAAAATTAAACGGGAGGAAAAAAGCAGGAGAAATGTGGTAATTAAATTACAATCTCAGAAATAAACAAAAAAGAACCCCCCCCCAAAAAAAAACCTAAATAAATAAAAACTAAAGTTAAAAGCAAAACCTAAAAGGGTTCCTCTTTAGATCCTGGGAACCTTAAAATACGGTTAGAGGTAACAGTGTACATCTTTCCACCTGGGAAATAGGCAAGTACTTGGGTAAGTCAAGTGCTACTGCAAACGCATCACAACAGCAGAACAAGCCCAGTGAAGTGTTAACTGTTGGTCTGCTGAGATGAGAAGCACAGCCAGTCAAAATCAACTGCAATCACAAAACTTCAAAGTAAAATAAATAATTTGTCTCAGCTGCATTGGTTTTAATCTCACATCAAAAGCAGCCGGGTTGTAGTCTGCTTATGAAAAGAAAACAAATCTTTCCAGCCAATGTGAAGCATGGGAAAACAAGGGTATTTCTTGAAAACCTCAGATAAATAAATAGTGTCACACTGGGAAGCATGTGTGGCATCTCAGATTTTTTTTTTTAATGTAAGCTGCCCAGAGATAGCATGCTTCTTGAAAGACCAACAGGTATAAAACCAAAAAAAAAAGGGGGGGGGACACCCATTTCATTAATAAGATTCACAGAAATGCTATTAATGAATGAAACAGCCAAAGACCAGAACGTTCTGGACACTTGAATGCAGACACAATGGCAAAAACACCAGTGAAGAGGTAGACCCTAAATCCAAAGAAATGGATTCTTCTCTGGGATTTAATGAAATGCAGACTCTAGCTGAGTAGTAGATCCTGGGTGGGGCCAGGTCATCTGTGCGGCTCCCGTTGCTTCCCGGTGTTAGCATCTGGTTTGTGGACTCACTTTGAGCAGCAAGGAAGTAGAACTTTTGACCTTTGGGTCCCTCCCATACATCTATCACTCCTTGCTAAAAGCCTAACTAGATGAAATAGGCCACTGTCTGTAGCCCCGAAGGGGGTAATGGCTATTTTCATGTGTTAAATGACCTCCCCTTGGGGCCAACACAACAAAACCAAACCAATTTTTAATTGCAGAGACAGGCTCATTAGGAGCATATCATTAGAGAGATTTCCCTGAAAGGCAACTGAAACCGGACAGAATGTTTTCCAGGCCTTTTACCTGAAGCTTGATATTCCAGCAAGGTTTGGTGAACAGAGTTGAGGGGAGGGGGTTGGGGAGCAGGGCACAGGGAACCAGCTGGTGGCCAAAGTCATTATCAGCTGTGTCTTCCAGAGACTGAAAAATCAATGTGAGTTTGTACAACAAAAGGCAGGCCTGGAGATGGGTTCAACATTTAGTGAAAATCTGAGCTTCAAGTGGGGGAATTACAGTGTTAACTGCAGAGGGCTGTGGGTGCTTTGAAAACAGTGGCACTTAACCTTCCAGCAGAGACTCTTCATCTGTGTGATGGGAAAAAATATAACAACATCCTTCCAAGGATGAGCGTGAGAATTAAAATGAATTCCATTAAGGGGATTTTATTATACTACGGTAATTGAAAACGATTCTGACAGCAAGCCCCGCAGAAGCACTAGCTAGGCTACTATTATGTAGGCGCATATTACATTGATTTCAAACATCCCAGGTCAAGAGCATCAGCTATTAAATTATGCCTGGCATCACCATGAGAGTCAGCCATTGAAAAATGTCCATAAGCGTTAAGACGGCCAACAATTGCCCTACCGGCACGTGAGCCTTGCAGAAGCGGGAAGAGAAGAGTATCTAATTTCACACTCAACAGAAATAATAAATTAGAAAAAGAAAAAACTCATCTGAAGGGCAGATATTAAGTCTACATGATTATTTTTTAAAAATACATGATTTTTCAGCCTGCCAATTGGAGACTCAAACCAACATTTAAAAAAAAAGATTAATATTTTGGTAGTTTTACGATTTCTGAAATGTAACTTAAAGCCGATGTTTTTAAACTAGCCACCAGCTAAAAGTCTACAGTAGCCAACACTGAGCCTGTAAAGAGTGTGACTGTACAGTGGGGTGGTAATGTTGTAGTTTCTCTGGAGTTCCATGTGTTAGTTAAGGAAAGTCTTGGCATCATTTGGCTACAGATGGATCTTATAGGCATTTGCCTGATCGCTATAATAATAATAATCTGGGTTCCAAATTTCAGAAGACTTTTTGACAAAAGTACTTCCTACTTGCCCCAAGGAAAACTCATTTCCAGCAACAAAATGAGACAGAGACTGTGACTATGGCATTTTAGCAGAAGTAGCCTGGCTGGGCATGGCCAGCATCAGCAGATGGGGATCCACAGGTCCCAGAAGCTCACCAAGTCTAGCAGAGATCTTCCCGTTTTGTGGGAGACCCTGTCTTATAAATTAAACTGGACAGAGAAAGAAGAAGAAGATATCCCATATTCTCCTCTGGCCTCCAGTGAGCCTGTGCATAAACACACACACACACACACACACACACACACACACACACACACACACACACACAGGGATAGAACTGGAAAACTGCAATCCCTAGAGTATATCTCGAAGAAGACAGAGATTGTTCAATTGGATGGCCCCTGTGGCTACAGCCCTCAGGGCAGTGGATAAATGATTGACCCTATCAATGTAAATTTGACCACTGGATTTATACCTCTTTTTGGCGAAATAGTGGACCAGAGTTAAGTGGGGTCCTTTCCATCCACTCACTCACTCACTGTCATCCTTTTCCCACCAGCATCCAGGGGTCTGTGGATGCTGTCTTGTATAGATACCCTTATCTAGTGCAAATAAATATTGGTTTGCTGTAGAGATTGGCTTCATGTGCATCCTACAGGTGATATTAGAAGTTCTAATCTTTATTACAGGCAAGAGTTATTTAGGTCTATTTTTAGGCTGGACCAGCAGAGCCTCCTATTTTCTGCGCATTTTATGTAAGTTATGTACAAATGGATAAAGTGCCTACTGACGCCCAAAAGAAGCCTGAACTTCTTAGAACTGGGTATACCCTTTTCTTGGGCCAAAATGTTGGTCTCAAATGAAGGCCAAATCCAAGAACCTTTTGAAAAGGGAAAATAAGGTATGTTTCTGCTAAGCAGCCACAGACAGCACCCACAAGGTTTGGTCCACTTCGGGGAGTCACAGCATCTCTCATATGCACACTGCTCCTGCATCACATGCCAAGATCCTTTCAGCCACAGTCCCATCCTCTCACCAGTGACACTGCCATCACATGAAGGCCACACCTTACAGCAGTTCTCAACCTGTGGATCTGTGGATCGAAACCCCCCATGCCACCCTTTCAAGAGATCACCTAAGGCCACCAGAAAACACAGATACTTAGGTTACAATTTATAACAGTGGCAAAGTTACAGTTCTGAAGTAGCAATGAAATGGCATCATGATTGGGTGTCACTGCAATGAGAGGAACTGTATTAAAGGGCTGTAGTGTTTGGAAGGTTGAGAATAGCTGCCTTAAACCTCTTCTCCATAGAGCTTTTTCCTAAGAAAAATGCTACATTTAAAAAATTGTTTTAATACATTATTAGCCTTTAGGTCTGTCTCTACTGTATCTACTATATGATAAGCACTTGCTACATTGTCAAGAGACAAATGACTTAACTGGTCAGCTTGACTAGGGGAAAAGTGAGAAATTTCTGGAACATCCAAAGGGTCTGATTTTGTGGACTGTGTATAGAGCACCCATAAAAGGAAAGCGATTTCTAAATCATTGGGCATCTTCACATAACGTTGCATGCCACAGAAATGCATGCACAGCCCACTCCATTATGGTAACAGTAAAAACCACGTGCCCAGGCCATTTCTAGGCTGGGCTTAAACACCAGCTCTTCCTTATCCGGGCTCCGCAAAACTACTGTCTGCCCGATCCTCCACCTTCTCCTCTGTGAAGGGAAATGGAAAAAGATGAAATGAGACAACACATGGGGTTGGATATGAGTTGTTGGACAGATGAAATGAAAAAAAGAGTCTCATAATGTGTTCTGAAGGTACTCCTGTTTCTTCATATAATTCCTCAGGTCCTAGTATTGACCATGGCAGCCACGTGGAAACACATGAAAATAACAGTTCTAAAAACATTTTTGGTCCTGTGACCACTTCACCACCTCAACCTGCTCATCCTGCCTGGGGCTTGCTGCTTTGTTTGTGATAATCTTGCGTCTAAATGGGGAGCAATCGGATAAAGCATCATTAATAAATGATTGGCCTGGACCAAAAAGAGATAGGAAAAAAACTCAGGCAAGGCCATGGGGCATCCTGGGAAGGGAGAAGTGCCTTGATCAGGGGGTGGGGGATCAGATGGGGGGAGTCAGGAGGGCACTCACCTTTACTTCGATGTCTCACCAGGCCTCGGAGCATCACTGATACTGGCCTCCTGATGAGAAGCCTCCCAGCATTCACCTTGTTTCTGGGACAATGTGACAGTTCAAATCAGATCCAGCCTAGACTGGAAACACGGAGTTTCAGGGCAAGGTTTGTAAACTTCTAAAGCTTCTGAGGACTTGATAAGCCAGGGTAGGGGTGCGAACCTTTATCTAAAAGCTTACAGTCCCTGGAATGTTCCATTTGAGCCCCTCAGCCCCCACCTTTCTTCCCTTGACCTTTTGATGACCTTCACCCAGCTCTTGAAGCTTCTCGGATTGGGTTAACTGCATTCCCAGCCGCAATACCAAATTTTGCCTAGTTGTTTCCAGAGCCACAACCTCTCCTGGGGTCCCTTGAGGGTTTAGAAAGAAGAGAACAACATTTACATTGGTAAAATACACTCAGCTGCGGGGAGGGCCTAATCTTTTTTTTCCCCCCACAACCTTCCCCTGCAGCTGTGCGGCCTGCCAAGATCCCACAGGGGCTCTTTGGCTGCTTGGAGAAAGAGAGCTTTCCCCCAGTGAGTGTCCTGACACTGGATCCCCCAACCTTGAGAAATACGAAATACGGCTGATGGAAATCGTGGTGTCCCAAAACCAGGACAAGAACCAGGAAGCAAAAGGGGAACACCCTAGACATAAAGTGCCAAGAGATGGGTGACAGGATTACGTCCTCCCCTACCCAGTAGGGTAGGATGAATTCCACAGGTTTTGAGAAAGTCAGGAGCTCTTTCTGGGGGCCAAGGGATGAGCGAATAGCCTTTCCTGGCATTCCTCCCTCAGACAAAACTAACTTCCCACAGCCTTTTCTTTTCATCTTTTCCCCCCAGTGACAGGCAGTAAATACAAGTTGAGTCAGCCCAAAGTTCCTGGGCAGCAATTCAGTCCAACTGAACCTCACCACAAACTTGAAGCACACACAAACGCATACCCAACAATGGAGGCGGCGGTGGCTTAAGAAACAAAAGAAGATCTTTGAAACTGTGACCCTAAAGTCACTCAGAGGTCAGTGTTAACTGTGCTTTAGAGAAAAATAAAAACAGCATTGCATAAGCAAATCTTTTTTTTCTCCAAAGCAATTTTTTTAATTCAAAGCTGAAGAGTCACCCTCCCTATACCCATAATAAAATTGTACATGGTTAGCGCCACATGCTCACCTCTAAGTTCTGGGGCAGAACCTGTCTTTTCTTAGCATTTTAATCTCTGTGAGTTCAAGGCCAACCTGGTCTACCTGGTGAGTTCCAGGCACCTGGGGTGACATAGAGAGATCCTGTCAAGGAGGAGAAGGAAGAAGAGGAGAAGAAGAAAAAGAAGAAGAGGAAAAGGGAGAGAAAAAGAAAACGAGGGAATGAAACAGTTGAGAGGAGATCAACACACGGAATGCTGATAGTAAGACAAACGAAGTCCTCAAAACCAAGAAGTATTGCTATATTCCTCTGGTGTGGTGGATAACAGTTGAAGTACAATAGGCTACCTGAACAAATCTTCAAAGCCTGCTGTTGGATAAAGTAAACAAGGTACAAAAATCACCCAGCCTAATGCTATTTGTCAAAGTTTACAAGCATGCACACCCCGACTACACCAATAATGGTAAGTATGAATGCTCACATACCTATGCAAAGTACAAATATGCAAATAGATAAATGCAGAGTTCACACTATGTTTTCCCTCAAGAAAATAAGAGTGGGGGGGGGGGGCGCGGAAATATTCAGGACACATGGACTTTAAAAACCTGTTTCATTTTTTTTTTAAAGTGATGTGGAAGAGGACTAGGAAAAACAATTTGAGAGGTTACCACGAGCAGCACCCACTCTTTTGTTTAATGCTTCGCTGTGTGCTTTTACCAAAAAATGTTGAGTCTTGGACGAAAGTTTTCAAGTGAAACTGCCAGGCGTTCCTGGAAGGAATTTTGGGGTCCCAGGAGATACTATCTTTACCCCAGCTCCATCCTGTCCTGACACCCTCTGGTGAAGGGTGTAAGGTCACCAGACTTCCCCTTTTAAGGCTTTTGTGAAATCACTCCACCCAGCGGGCTTGCAGAAACACCCACCATTAGGTATCTAAAAGCTTCCGTTAGGAACTCGGGGGAGGAAATGGAATTTAACAAGCCTCCCTCAGACTAAACATAGATACTCGAAGGCCTGGTCTTTAACGGGCAGTTCCAAATGGCAAACGGTTCTCTCCCCAGCTCTGATGCTTGTCTCACCTCTCCAGGTCTCAGTGACCTTATCTGGGCCTAAACGGCATCTAAAGTCTGAGTCTGGATAATCAGTGGTTCAAGTCTGAGAACAGAGGACATGGACCAGATATAGATGGACGAGGTATTTCATTAACCAACCATCCTACAGAGATGCAGGTTGCCTGCTCTGGACCTACTCTGCCAAACACTCAGCTCTCGTTACCCTCATCATCTTTATGGGGCTCAAATCACTGTGTAGCCACTCCTGCAGGTTAAGCACCTCGTTAAAATGCAAACTGTACCTAAGAGTGTAACCCAACCTGCAAGCCCACCGTATAGCTACTCGCTTAAGTCACACAGCCACTTTCAACCCAGATGAGACCTACTGAGTCCCAGAGAACCTGCATAATCTGCCCCAAATGGTACCGTTCTCATGGGGGGGGGGGGAACCCAGACATCAAGGCTAAGTCTTCAAATTTACAAGTTTGGATTTCTTCAGTGACATAATTGCCTCAAAAGCAGTAATGGGGGTGGGGGCAGAACCCTAAGGAAGCAGAAGCTGGAGAAGAAAGCAGTTAAGGGAAGGATGAGCTCAGCCTGTGCGTCTGTTCCCACGGGGAGCACGGGGAGGATGGAGAAGGCTGGAAACTCCACTCTTGGTCACTTTGCACAAGGGCAGAGTTTCTTTCAAAACTTTGTGAGTTCCAAAACTACAAAGACGGGTGCAGTCTGAACAAGCTACCAAGGTTGGCATGACAGGTGTTTATGCATGTATTTCCTCTCTAAATCTTCCTACCACAAGACCTGGCACATTAATTATGTAAGAAATGATTGTGTAAATCAACATTTAGAGTTATTGGCTCCATATGTAGACTGTGAATGACAATACATGATGACCATGATGATGATGATGGTGATGATGATGATGACGACGACGACAACGATTGAATGCCCCAGGTCACTCTGAAGCATTTTCTAGAGTCCACCCTGCAGAGGTGACCTTCATTCACATTGTATTAAGGTATGTCTCTGTATATTTGATTGTTAATTGCTGAACCTGACAGTGAGCTAAATGCTAAAAGATTCCGGTATTGTCCTTAGTATGATTCATTACTGGCCTCCTGTTTTGTAAATTCTAAGGAAAAGGTTGCACTGTCTATCTCTAGACTGTTGCCTCAGATGTATCTCACTGCTGATTGGTTGTTATAAAGAGCTACAGGCCAATAGCTAGGGCAGGAAGTGGAAGGCTGGGCTTCCAGGCAGAGAAAGGGACTCTGGGAAAAAGAAAGAGAGGGATCTTTTTACCAGAGACCAGGGAAGAGACAAACTTGACTACGGACCTGGGAGGTAAAGCAAGCCTCATGCCTGGCCGCTGCTAGGTGATCACATAGAAGAGCTAGCTGAGAGTCTGCCCAGCTAAGGCCTAAGCTTTGAAATATTAAAAGGTCTCGATGTCTTTATTTTTGTGTCTGGTGGGTCACCAGGTCTTACAACACCCCATGCACCCTGACAGACGCCTCACTGCGCTGTTGTTATTCATGATCTTTTTCTGCTTAAAGTTGTTTCCACGTGATCAAATTTTTTTTCCTCTGGCCAAAGCATTTCTTTTGTTTAAAGGGAGTTAACACAAATGTAATAACCCCCGTCCCTCCCCAGAGTTTCTGGCTGTACCCCTAAGACAACAGAAACATCTAAGCAGAAGCAATCTCCAAGCTTCACCCCACTGGGTTACCAACCTTACCAACATGCAAAAAGTTAGGGAAGGGAGGAGGTCAAGGCGACTGCCACATGAGATGCAAATAAAATAGGCACTTTGTAAGGGTCCAAGAATTACCAAAGGAAGACCCCAGACTCAAGAAGAATGTAAAAACAATGAACATTTATCTGCAGAAGCAGCCAGCATGCAGGGCTTACCGTTCACACAAAATGGTGACCCAGAGAGGGGCTCGCAGGCTCTTAAAAGCCAGTTAGGAGATTTCCAGCTGTAGTCGTTTGACCTTTGTTAGGATTGGTTGGGTTCCTGGTTAGGGGCACTTGTATGTTCCTGATTGGTTTCTACCTTGGGGGAAGGAATGGTCACCTCATATCTAGTTTAGCCCCAGGCCAGATGTTGCAACAGTTGCTGATTGATTGCCCTTCCCACCTACCCCCAACCCCCCAACCCCCGCCAGGCTTCTCCCAAGAATCCTGGCTGCTGCCTCTGGGAGACTGAAGCTAACAGGGTCTAACAGGGAGGCCCAATTTAAAATGGAGTGATGCAGAAAGAAGAAGAAAAAGAAAAAAAAAGGAGGAAAAAAGAAAAAAATAAATAAAATGGAGTGAGTTTGGACCTTTCATTTCCCCTTGAGTCAGGATCCATCTCGGCCTCGAGAGGGGCCGACAGGTTGATATTGGGATTTTAGCACCATGAACTGAACAGCAGACTCCCAATTTTTCACAAATTACACCAGCGCGTTTGGCAAAATGGGCTACATATATGAGAATGAGGGTTACTCTGCCCTTCAACTTGAAATAGAAACATAGGATTTTCATAGTCCTTAATGCCTTTTTAAGGGACTCATTTTTTTTTCCTATTTCAAATGCCCTAACATTAAGCAATTGTGTTTCCCCTACCCCCTCAGGATTGTCTCTTATAAAGTAAGTTACATTGTACTATATTCCTTACCAAAAAAAAAAAAAAAATCTTATATATAGCAACATACTCTCTCAATTATTTTACACATGCATCCAATAACCCTAACCCCAATCTGTGCTTTTCTGAAATACTGTCTGTAAAAAGGAAGTAAAACAAGTTTAATCTGGGACCAGTATGGTTGTGAGATAGGGGAAAGTGCTCACCATGCAAGCCTGAAGACCTAGGTTCAATTCCTAGAGCCCACTGTGGAAGGACAAAACCAATTCCAGAAGGTTGGCCACACATGTGCCATGGCATCCATACACCGGGACTTAACATATATGCAACACATCACATACAAGTAAATAAATAATATATACATATATACACAAACACATAAAATAGATTCTTAAAAGAAAAGAAGGTGTTTACCTGATGTAGTTCCATTTCTTTCCAAAGGTTAAGGTTTATCTTTACAGCTATGGAGTATAGTTACAAATAAACCAGCAACCCTTTAAAAGTCAGCTTTAAATGCAAATGACTATATTTTCCAGATAGAAGTATATATTGGGTGACAAAAAAGGAATATATTAGTAAGGCAAGCTAAAGGAAGACATGTGTATAAGGGGCATCTTCACAGGGTAATGCCATTCTAAGCCTACATAGTGCACATGTGCATTAGGATGTTCCCACAGTGATAGATTCCTATGTGGCTTTTCAAAGGCCTTCCGTGGTATTTCTCCCTCCTACATTCCCTCCTCTATCTTCTCCTTCCATCCCCAACCCCAGGTTAACCCTTTCCTATCTCATTATTAGCCTTTCTCCATTCTATCTCCTATGCCTTAAAAGCCACCACACACACACACACACACACACACACACACACACACACACACAGAGCCCCTTACTAATTTCCTGACCTCTCTGACTATTCCAAATGAAGCACACATATCACATGTTTGTCTTTCTGGGTCAGAAGCTTGTCTTTTGGGGTCTGGGTTACCACATTCAGAATGATTGTTTCCAGTTCAAACTATTTATCTTATTTATTTTTTTCTTAACAGTTAAAAAATATTCCATTGCACAAATATACCACATGTGCATTATCTACACATCAGTTGATGGACACAAGACTGTGTAGCAAACAACGAACATGGATGATCAGGTACCTTTATATAAGACATGGAGTCCTCTGGATAAACTCAGGCGTGCTATAGCTGGGTCATGTGTCAGTTCTAGTGCTAGTTTTTTGCGGAGTTTCCACACTAATTTCTAGTGACATAGATCCCCAAACATTACAGGATATTGCTGATGCCCTTAGTCACCCTCAAGAAATTGATGATAAGACCCTGTTGCTGAAGATACCACATGCTTGAGTCCTAGAACATGGAGATATCAAGCTGCTGCTGACCTGGAAGCTTCATCCTTACTGGATAGCTTTCATAGTGCTTGAAGGTGTGATGGACAATACCAGAAGAGAAAAGTAAGCATTGGCCTTACACATCTATTAAACCTATAAGATGAAATAACGATTGGTCTAGCAAGACATGCCCACTGGTACAAGAGTGACAAAGACAACATGTGGGTAACCAACCACTTTCTGAATTTACATCCTGCTCCACAAGATGAAACCCATGCCTGACACCATTGTGCAGTCAAGAACTTATGGCTAGACAAGTCATTGGCCGTAGGCAAGAATCTACTACTATTATTCCGCTAAATGGAGATATTAAACTGACTCCTAATGACTTGTGTATTAAACAGACTCCTGATACATCTCTCAGCCCTCATCAGAGAAGCTTATATTTTCAGTAGAGTATGGTTAACATACAGATTCACAATTAGCTAAGGTGCAGAGAATAAATAAAAGACTCCAGAATTCTTAATCCTAGATGGAATATATATATCTCAACAGAAGGTCATGCCCTGACTTATTCTGTAGACCAGGCTAGTCTCAAATTTATAGAAATCTTCCTGTCTCTGTCTTCTTTGAGTCGGGATTAAGGACATATGCCACTATTGCCCTGCTCAAATATTTCATCTCAATTCCAGTCAAAAATCTTCAGAACTCTCAAGTTTTAGCAATGTCAAACAAACAAACAACAACAAAAAAAAATCCTCTCTATTTCCCGCTATAAGAAAAACAAAAAAACTTTCAAGCAAAAATCAAGCAAAAAAATGCAAAAATTCTAAGTCTTGAGCCAGTTGTGCCAATTGGAATAATTGTTAAAATGTATTGACAGACCTTTCCTAGAAAGATTTGACAAACATCTTGTAGCTACAGAGCTCTGAGATCCAGCTGCCACCAATTTTCCATTTTCTATTGGGAAAAGTTCCGTTCCTCCCTCCATTTTTAAAAAAGATTTATTTATTTATTATAAACAGTGTTTTTGTCTACATGAATGTCTGTGCACCAGAAGAGGGCACTGGATCTCACTATAGATGATTGTGAACCGGCATGTGGTTGCTGGGAATTGAACTCAGGACATCTGGAGGAGCAGACAGTGCTCTTGACCTCTGAGCCATCTCTCTAGCCCTCCTCCCTCCATTTTTATTGCCTGTACCTTAGCATTCCATCCCTCAGCTTTCTCCCTGAGCTTTTGTAGAGAGAGCATGGAGAAAGAACCGTGATCATTGTTAAACGCATAGCAACCAGGTCCATGACAACAACAACCAAAGCAAAGCCAGGGAAGATGCAAGTGCCCTCTGCCATGGCGATTTCCATGTTAGCTGTCGTTCTAGGCCTAGCTCTGCCTAGAAGGCTGGCAGCCTCCCAGTTTCACCTCTGCACCCTGCCATGTTTCTGCCCTATGAAAGCTGAGCCCGAGGGCAGTAAGTAGTCTTTGGTTCCCAGCTCTTTGGCTAAGAGACAGTCTTTTACCTAGGATTTCCCAGGCTTAGATTCAAGCCCCACATTGGGTGCCAATATATTGCTGTTAGTTTAATGGTAAAGGCCTAATAAATGTTTATTATTAGGCTATAATTATTACAGCGGTGTTATAGTTTGTAGGACAGCCTCTTCCTGAGGCAGGGCAGCTATTGCCTCCTAAGCTGTCTTGTACCTCCCAAGCCCCTGTACCTCGGCATCTGTTCTAATTTCGACCTCAGCTAGCTCCATCCATAATTCCACAAATGCTTGCTAATGTTCTCCATCTTCTCCACGCACGCTGATCCAGCCATGTGCTCCTTTCCCACGCTAACCCGTACTGCCAGGTCGTTTGTTTGTTTTTTGTTTGTTTGTTTGTTTGTTTGTTGTTTTCTTTTCCCCAAGTCCTGTCTTGCTTCATCCTCCTTCTCCTCCCTCACCTCATGGTCCCTCGACCCCAGCCTGTGAGCCCCAAACTCCACCTCTCTTTCTTCTGCCAAATCCCAAGCTTCAGCACTTTTTTTTTTAAATTAACCAACCACTTTAAATTAGGTGACGCAAAGTTTACATAAGAAGGACAGGTGTACGTGAGAATGCACTGGTCTGGGAAGCAGCTGGACTTGGAGGCCAGTAATAATACATAGCACCAGAGCAACCCCCAACACAAACCAAACCAAATCCCAGGAGGGAGAAGGGAGCTGGGCCTGAAGTCCCACCCCAAAC
Source organism: Acomys minous (assembly GCF_964271855.1). Taxonomy (NCBI): domain Eukaryota; kingdom Metazoa; phylum Chordata; class Mammalia; order Rodentia; family Muridae; genus Acomys; species Acomys minous. The sequence continues at coordinate 45,654,626 of NC_140489.1, forward strand.
AAAGATGCTATTAGGATTTGAAAGCTAGTTGAAGCGGGAAGCTCGGTTTTCTTTAAGAGTTTAGCACTCACTAAATTGATCAAATTCTAGTGGGTGCCATACATTCACGGGTGGCACAAACTGGACTTGATCAGAGTATGAAAAAAAGGGAGAGAACACAAAGTTTTGTGGGTAGGGAAAAGGGGGAGGTGGTGGTTCTGGAAGGAGTTGGAGGAAGCTGTAAAGATGGTCCAAATACACTGTAGAAAATCCTCAGAATTCACAATAACAACAGTAATCTGTAAAGGACATGTAGCCCGGCACAGAAGTTTTAATGGCTGTTAAGTAGGCTTAAAACAACTGTTTCTCCAGCAGCCCAGACATGAGAATGATCAGCTCACAGATCCTGGGAATCATGGAAGAAACACACACAACAGAATTGCATAGACTCTTTCCAGGAAGCTGAGAATTGGAGACAGGAATATTTCTATATTAATATATTCTTTTAGGTATCTTGTATACATCTGATAGTAAATTCAATGGTAGCTGACATTTTACTATTCCACCTATGTTCCTAAAAGAACACATTTTAAAAATTCTAGTTGGTCAAATGGTTTTAGTTGCCACGTGTTTAAGTTGCTGCTGCGTGCCAGCAGAGCATAACGGGACTTCACATAAGAGCAAAGACAAGCAAATCACTTGGTGCTGTTAAGAGGGGGGAAGGGGAGGAGCCACCCCACCCTGTCGCCCCCACCTTCACCCTGTCCCCTTTGGAACACTTTATCCAGAAGGCTCTGCTCTGGTCAGACCTTTCTGTTAAGGTGGCTGGCTCTGCATCAGATCCCCTCTCCTCCAGACTCTAGCCATGAGGCCTAGAAAGAACAGAGCATTATGGTTTGTTTTGTCCCCAGTGTCCCTGGGATCATGAAGCAGGAGCTAGGAGCTGTCACAGACTGGAGAAATCAAAGGAAGTAGAAAGTGGGTTCTCAAGATTTTGACTCTATATTCCGTGTCAAAGACTCCATTTCTACCCCAAACCACAGAATTATGAAACAGGGTGGGGTGAGGGGTGATGTAGGCCATACTTCCTGTTCAATGAAGAGTATGACAGTATCTCTTTACACATTTTTTTTTTTTACATTCCCAATAGGAGAAATTTCCTTCAAGGTCTCAGAAAAGCTTGGCAGACATGTTTCTCAGGCTAAGAACAACCAATGGTCCCGTCCCTATTGATGTTCAAATCAAGGTAACTTTAATGATCTTAATATCCTGTGCATCATTTGGGGTGACTGCTGGCTCTGATTTAAAGTAGACATGTGTTCACACTTCGCTGGCATTACCACCTCTACCGGAGACATCTGCACTCTCCTCCTGACTCCATGTCATATGGTCACCATCAAAGGTCACCACAGTTGAAAATCCGTTTGCAGGAAGTAAGCAGACTACAAGTCACACAGGAGAGGAGAGCAGCCAGGCCCAAGCACAGCACGTCAGAAGCAGGCCCACAACCAGGCAGAACAGGAGAGGAGAGCAGCCAGGCCCAAGCACAGCACGTCAGAAGCGAGCCCCACAACCAGGCAGAACAGGAGAGGAGAGCAGCCAGGCCCAAGCACAGCACGGAGAGCAGCACGTCAGAAGCAGGCCCACAACCAGGCAAAACAGGAGAGGAGAGCAGCCAGGTCCAAGCACAGCACGGAGAGCAGCCAGGCCCAAGCACAGCACATCAGAAGCAGGCCCCACAACCAGGCAGAACAGGAGAGGAGAGCAGCCAGGCCCAAGCACAGCACGGAGAGCAGCACGTCAGAAGCAGGCCCACAACCAGGCAAAACAGGAGAGGAGAGCAGCCAGGTCCAAGCACAGCACGGAGAGCAGCCAGGCCCAAGCACAGCACGTCAGAAGCGGGCCCCACAACCAGGCAGAACAGGAGAGGAGAGCAGCCAGGTCCAAGCACAGCACGGAGAGCAGCCAGGCCCAAGCACAGCACGTCAGAAGCGGGCCCCACAACCAGGCAGATCGCAAGTCAGCCTCAAGACCACGTTTCCTCACTTTTAGTTCTATCATTTTTTTAAAAGCTTCAAATATATTAATAGATCCTAAATAACATTCTGCATGAGATTTTTAAACTTAGAAAGCATTAATTACTATGTTAAGTCAAAACTTAGTGGCTATGTATGTGCATACAGAATATGTACTGTGTATGGGTAATGTGTGTATACTATTTGTGATACATATGTATATATGCATATATAGTGTGTGTGAACAATAGGAATGTGTTCATGTGTACAGAGTGTATAGGTTAGTGTGTGTGGTGTGTATGTATAGTATTTGTAGTATATGTGAATATAGTTTGAGTGTATGTTTTGTGTACTTGAAGATAAATGATCTCATAGAAAACACATATCCTACGTCTTTGGGAGGGTGCTGAATGTTAGTTAGACATTACAGATAAAATTCTAAACACTCTGAACAATACTGAAGCAATAGACACATGTATAATCTTTACTGGAAGAGAACTGATTCTTCATCAAACCGAAGAGATCTGGTTAATATAAAATGCAAGACAGCAGAGGGACCAAGCCCGCAGTCACATGACCAGTCTTGCATCACACAGACCAGCACCGCATCAACCACAACACTACCATAAAAACTGAGTCAAAAGCCAGCGTCATCTCCATTTTGGCTTGTGTGTCTATGAATCTACAAGGTTTGTACATTAACAACGCATATCTAGAATGTAGCCAGTGAGGGTTATTCTCCGAATGAAATGAGCGCTGGAGAAAAGGCTCAGCGGTTAAGTGCACTGGCTGCTCTTCCCGAAGACCTGGGTTCTGTTCCCAGCACCCACATGGTAGCTCAGAACTGTCTGTAACTCCAGTTCCAGGGGATCCAACACCCTCACACAGACATACTTGCAGGCAAATCCACATAAAATAAAATAAATAAATTTAAAGGGTGAAATGTAATAAAAATTAGGAAAGTGTACTGACGTGGATGCACTCAAAACACACAGGAGGCACCAGGAGTCCCAACATTCAGGGAAACTGAAGCAGAAGAATTGCTTTGATTTCTAGGTCATCCTACACTAGAAAAGCACATAGTAAGGTCTGAGGCTAGCCTGGGCTTCGGACCAAGACACATCTTCAGAAGAGAGAGAGAGAGAGACAGCGAGAAGAAGAACAGGATGAGGAAGAAAGGGAGGCAGAGATTAATTCAATAAATAAAAGGAATCGACGTTTGGAGAAGAAATGGCATACCTAAATATTGATTGCAAATGGTTTGGACTCTGGGACCCCAGGCACTAGGCAACTAACATAGTTGTGGAAACTCATGACTTATCTCTGAAATACATCCAAGGAAACAGAGAGAGAGAGACAGACAGAGACAGAGAGAGACAGAGACAGAGACAGAGAGACAGACACAGAGACACAGAGACAGAGAGACAGAGACAGAGAGAGGAAGGGAGGGAGGGAAGGAGGGAGGGAGGGGGCACATGGAGAGATGCTTTTAACCAAGAAACAGGGAAAGCATATCCAGGGCTAGAATAGGTCAAGAACACCTGTGGAGCCATCAACCTCTGTCACCACAAGAAGTTTCCGTGTGAGAACCCAAGACTCCAGGAATCCCTTCACAGGTGAAAAGCGGACTTCTTCATTGGAAGTGCCTGGACGCTGAATGACTTGAGGGCACATGTGACTGCGTTGCTTCTCACTGAGGGAGAAAGGCAGCAAAAACAGAACAGTGGCCAACGAAGCCCTGGTTTCTGGTCTATGTGGAACGTGGTCTAAAATCTCCCCTGGTGAGAATATGCTCATGCCTGCCTCATGAGGTATTCAAACCACAAAAGCTGTACCGCTGCTCTGATTCACACAAAAGGGACAAATCCACTGCTTCTGTGCCTCATGAGGTCACCCCTAGCTGCCTGTTTAGGTTTTTAACTTCTGGAATTAACATTGTTTAGTTGAGAGAAAGGGAGAGATAGTTTCCCCACATTATTGTTTTGTATTTTTTATTAATCAGCATGTCCCAATAGTTTCACATTTTCTTCATAGTTCAACCTCTGCCTGAAATTATCTCTTCCCAGCCCACATCTTTGGATAAGCAGGAAGAATTAATCACATGGGCTGAAAGTCAGTTAAATCTTGGTTCAAATCTATATTCTGCCATTTATTAGCTTTATGACCTTTGGTGTGTTAATTAACCTCTGTGAGAGCTATAAATATCCTCTTCTCCAAATTGTGATTAAGATTTAAATGATAGGGGAAGTTAAATTAATTGAATCTGGTAACTGTCAGGCAGTAAATATATAATAAGTGGTATTTTAAAGTATTTTTGGAATCTTTTCATCATCACCAGCTTAGCAAAAACTTTACTTCGAAAATAGCAAGTGTTAACAAGACTGTGTAGCAACAGGACCTCCCACATGTAATTGCAGGGAAAGTGTGGCAGATGAAAGGCACATAATCTTGAGAAAATAATATATATGATATAAAAATCGAGAGTATCATTCCATTTGTGAAGAGCAGGAGAAAATTAAATAAATAATATTTTATATGTGTGTTATTTAAGTTTATGCAAAGGAAAATAATATAAAGTTCAGGATAGTAGTTAGCTGTGAGAGAGGGCAGTGAAGGTCAGGAGGGACACCTGGGACTTTCGAAGGTGGTTTGATGGACAGAAATCCTAACAGTTTCAGAGAGTGACTCCATGACCATCATGGCGTGGGGCAGGGCAGCAGGCAGGCATGGTACAGGAGCAGTAGTGGAAGGCTTACATCCTGACCCACAAGCATGAGGCAGAGAGAGCTGAGTGGGAGTGGCATGGGCTTTTAACACTTCTAAGTCCAACCCCTGTGACACTCCTCCACCAAGCCTGTACTGCTTAATCCTTTCCAAACAGTTTGTCCAAGTATATGACTGAGCATCTGGGGCCATTCAAGCACCACAAGGGATCACAATCTCTCACACATGACTTCCTTTAGTTTTTTTTTTTTTCATTATCATTTTATTTTTATTTTTTTAAGATTTATTTATTATTTATACAGTATTCCACCCACACGTGTGCCTGCCTACCACAAGAAGGCACCCAGATCTTATCACAGGTGGTTGTGAGCCACCAAGTGGTTGCTGGGAATTGAACTCAGGACCTTCAGAAGAGCAGCCGGTGCTCTTAACCTCTGAGCCATCTCTCCAGCCCCAGAATCATTTTGAAGTATAATAACCAGGTCACAAAATGGCTTAGAAGATAAAGGAATTCTTTGCTAACCCTGAGGACCTCTAAATTCAATATGTGAACCATGTGTGGTGGGAGGAAAGAACCAAATTCTGAAAGCTGTCCTCTGACCTCCACGTGTGTGCCATGGCACAGGCACATGTGTGTGTACACACACATACGTAGAAAAATAAATAAGCTCATATTAAAAATAAATAAATAAAACATTTAGGGCTGGAGAGATGGTTCAGCAGTTAAGAGCACTGGCTGCTTTTCCAGAGGTTCTGAGTTCAATTCCCAGCAACCAGATGGTGGCTCACAACAGCCTATTATTGTGGCCCTTTGGGATCCAGTGACCTCTTCTGGTTGTACAGATGTACACGCAGACAAAATATTCATATGCGTAAGATAAATAAATAGGTTTCAAAAATATGTTAAACCCTTTTTAGAACTTCATAGGCTATTTACAAAGAGGTCAAAGATCAAATTCAGCCCATAGGTCAGACCTTGCCAACCCTGGTATTAACTGTGTATCTATGTTATATCATCTCTAGGATCCAACACACACACACACACACACACCCCAAATAAAAAGAAAACTGAAACAGGAAGTTTTCTGCTAACATACACATCTTCTTAAGATAAATCAAAAGTCCATCCAAGAAGCCCTCAGTCTCTTGGGCCCACTTCACCATGAGAAGTTTCTGTTTCTAAAGTAAAAGGAAGAAAACAAAATGTTCTGGAACTCTTTTTTTGTTTGTTTGTTTGTTTTTGGTTTTTGGTTTTTGGTTTTTGGTTTTTGGATACAGGGTTTCTCTGTGAAGCCCTGGCTGTCCTGGACTCATTCTATAGACCAGGCTGGCCTCAAACTCACAGTGATCTGCCTGCCTCTGCCTCCTGAGTGCTGGGATTAAAGGCGTGCTCCACTATGCCCAGCTCATGCTCTGTAACTCTTGAGCACTTCAAATAGACCAAAAACAAATTCTAAACACCGAAGGCGAAACTGCAGCCACAGCTAAGAATGAGTCTTTGGCAGCAGAGACCATAGACAAAATTCACAGGTCCATTTCCATTTTAGCAAATATAAAGATCGTTAATAAAACTATGTAATGAATGTCTGCTCTCAAGTGAGAGCCCCACTATGTGCCAGGCACTGGTCCCATACATGTAACTGTTTCTTATCATTCACAGTAATCTCATGTGGTAAATACTGTCCTTCACCCAATTCTAACATGGCGATAACTGGTGCCTTTGTTCGAGTTCACATAACTGGGAAGTGATGGAGCTAGCATCCATGCCTGCACAGTTGGCCTGGAGCCTACCCTCCTAACCAGGAGGTTGTTCTAACCGTTTAGGACATTTGTCTCCTACCACAAATGAAGTGGTCTTTTTATCCTCATTCTACAGATAAAGAATGTGGCTGTGCCACCATCCTTACACTAGGAGTTTAGCTGGGGGGTTGGATGTGGGCTGCTGCTGCTTGTGCTAGTGACATCCTCATTTGCCTTGTTTGGGGAGCATTTTGCAAGTTTCAGTTGTCAGTGATGGGGGCAAAGCTTCTAAATAAAAGCAGGGTCACCTTTCATCCACGGTGACAGACCACAATGGCTCATCGGGCCGTGTAGAAATAACTATATCCCTCCCTTCTTCAGGGAAGCACCAGCCTCGGCCTCAGAAAAATGAGCAGGTCCCGGAAGTCATTTCTGAGATAAGGAGACAAGCTTGGTAGTTATCAAATGGGAAATTATCATCCAGGCAAAGCTGGAAGGCAAGCACTTTACTAACTGAGCCATCTCCCTAGCGCCAAAGAGAAATTTTCAAGATTTCTGGATGAGGATTCATCCAGGCAAAGATTGGTCATTGCTATTCACCAGACCAGCATTTTAAAGCACCTACTGTGTGGCACAATTCTTGCTAGATGCTAAAACACCTGATTCACACAGCACAGCCCTCCTTCAAAGGCTGGAGTGTCTCCCCTGGGCCCCAGCAGAATATCTCTGATTGACCTAAATGACAAGATCCAGGTCTTTAGACCAACGCAGAGAGGGCACCCTGCCAGCTACAGGAACAGCCGCCACCCCGCAGCTGTGGAAACGAGACAGAGCCATACCCATCTGTGATTAGTGTTAGGATGGAGGAATCCTGTTTTAGCAAGCGTTTATAAGAATTGCCTTTCTCCAGAGCATAGGGTGTGGGTGTGGTTTAAAACGGGTACTTTATGGGAAAACACGCCCTCAAGTACAAATCCTTATTCAGAAATCGCGTAAGTTTCTCTTTGGCGCTAGGGAGATGGCTCAGTTAGTTAAAGTGCTTTCCATTCACGCACAAGGGCCTTAGGCTGACTCACAGGCATGGCGATTCATGTCTGTCATCCCGTCACTGGGAAGGTGCAGACAGGACTTGTGGCCCAGTCAGCCCAGCCTACTAGGTGAGCTCCTGGCCATCAAGGATCCTGTGTCAGAGGACAAGGTGAATAGCATCTCTGGTCTCCGTACACACACACAAACACACACACACACACACACTCACGCCACAGAAGAATGTATACCGGCTTTAAGATTTTATAGATTTAAAGACTTATAGATTCCTTTTCTCTATCTATACCTAGCCTGAACATACTCTACAAAATACACCGATCAGGAAGACCTTCATTGTCAACGTTAGCACACAGGCAGCCCCAGCTAGCCTGCTTCTAGGTTGTTTAGCAACCTCCAACGTCATCATCTGCAACCTGCCAGGTGTGTGCCAGACACACTTCAGCTCCCCACCAGTTTAAAGGATTGACCGGTCACTGTGAGCTCCACCCACTTCTCTCTCTCTCTCTCTCTCTCTCTCTCTCTCTCTCTCTCTCTCTCTCTCTCTCTGCCTAGGTTTCTCTCTCCCTCCCTGTATTTGGGGTGCACCTTCTCCCTCCACCTCTCTCTCTCTCCCCCACTGTCTCTCTCTTTCCCCTCATGGCCCACTCAGGCCCTAACTCTTCCCCTTTCCTCCCCCAGATAAGTCTCTTCATATCAGATCTGTTTGTGGCATCTCTATATTTTTAAATATAACAGTCACTCTTGGTTTTACTATGTGGATGTGATAGAGGAAAGTAAGAAAGAAAGCCATTCAGAAAAGCATCACCAGGAAGCTTATGCAACTATTTTTTGCCAACAGTTTCTCCCACTAACAAGTATTTCTATACTGAGGAAGAGCCTGTTTCTAGCTTGTAAAAATTTTGGAGACATAAGTTCTTAAGATAGGCTTGGGTTATAAGAGCAGGTGAGCTGACCCTGCCCCTCACCGCCGCAGCACTTGGGAGAGCAGACCCTGGTAGAGGGGCGGTGGGTGATCCAGCCTTGACGGTGAGAATGAGAAAGAGCTGGCCTTGCCACCTGTCCGCCATGAGGTGGCATGAGTGCCAGGGTGATCCCCTTCCATGCCTCAGATGGGCAGTACAGTGGAGCTGGCCAGCCTTGGTGGTGTGAATGCAGGAGAACTGATGGGCTGACCAGCTCAACTATCTACCACCCAGGCCCAGATCCAGCGCTTTGAGTTGGTCCACCCCAAAACCTACACCATCCATGAACTGACGGGGCGTGTGAAAGGGTTGGTTCTGCTGATGGAAAGCTGCAGGATCTCCGTGACACAAGGCAACAACAGGACAACGGGGAGGAGTCTCAGCAAGGATTCAGTATTGATGGTGTCACAGAAGCCAGATTAACTCACTGCCATGAACCTTTGCAAGTGAAGATGTGTGGACAGAGGGGTGTACTGTGGGACAGATGTTTTCTATGCTTTGTTTTGTTTATTTTTGTTTGTTTTTATTTTCTTTTGGGGGGATTACAACCATGTGGTGGGGGGAGGATACAAGGGAAGAGGAGATGAGAGGGGCTGGGGTGCATGATGTGAAATTCACAAAGAAATCAATAAAAAGTTAAAGAAAGAATGAAAGACTTGGAGAGAGGAGCCCGGAGAAACATTGGGCACAAGCAGCGGGAGCAGGTTTAATAAAAGACTCCATAGTTGTTGGCTTGTGAGTCCCAATGAACTGACATAATCATGCTCAGTTTGGCACTAGCTAGCTACGAACTCCAGCTGCTCTTCAGAGTGACTAGCCCTGATTGGCCATAACCCCTCCTCCATAAAGACAGCACCAACTTTAAAACAAGCCCTAAGGCCCAATCCTACACAAGCCTGTGCACACATTCAGCCTCGGGCCATGGAGTCCAGGAACCCACACAATGGTTCTCTGCTGGAGACAGGCTCTACTCTCCCTGCAGTGGCTCTGCCACTCTCATTGGGTGTTGGGGTCACAGGAAGAGCTTAGAATGCAGCACCCCCTCCCTCAGCCTAGTGAGTGAGATGTCTAAGAGTGGGGTTCAGGAATGCATAAGCGTATTTAAAGTCCCCAGGTTGAGAGAGAGAGTAAGTTCTTTCATCCTGTTTGTCATGGATTTTTACAGTTCAAGGGATCAGAAATGAATTCACCCTCAGGATCAAATGAGCCATCAGGCTTTGCTGCGTCTGACCTGGAAATAGTGCCTAAGAGTGGGAATTGCGATGGAACGACGGGATCCACAGCTTGCTTGCGTCCATGAGAATATAAAAATAGCGTCGAACTTCCCACTTCTTAAGTATTCGTCCCATTGCCTCCGTAGCATTCCTGTACTGTAAAGCCACAAATCCTAGCCTTGGGTGTAGAGAATGCTCACCCCGCTTATAGGCGGCCTCTACTTACTTAAAGTCCCTCATGTGCTTCTGTAGACTCAATACGACCACAACAAAAACAAAGGAAAACCAAAAACCAGTGGTACTTCACGTTGGATTTTTCCCCCCAAACAAGCAATCACCTACTCATAAATTAATCACTGAAATCTGAAATGTAGTATAGATTAATTATTCAGCAGGGCTGCTTCTGTAGTAGGCGGTGTCTTCCATGGGGTCGCTACTGTGAAACAATCTGCAAGACATCAACTGAATAGAACCCCTGGGGAGAGATGCAAAGGGCATTAATACACAGTCGTGGGGGGTTGAGGGGTAGCCAAGGCAAAAGGTGGTGCCTGCAAAGGTCTTTTGGGGTTCTCCATGTGGGCTCCAGCACAATACCATGGCAGGGTAGCGGGGCTCCTTACCCACCAATCCTCAATCTAAATATTGCTCACTGAAAATCTGCTCTGTGTGCAAGCAAAGCTCCGGGGTTTTCAAATGCGTTCTGCCAGAGCCCCACCCCCACCCCCCACTCCTTGCAGCTCCTTCGGAATTCTTGAAGTTGGTCACGTGCTACCTCTCCCAGGGCCCCAGACTCAGGGTAGAGAGAATAAGAGCTGGGTAACCCGGACTGGGGATTTGATACATTGCAGCCTCATTAGCAAGATTTCCAAAACCCACCAAGATCTCATTAAAGATCAGTGAATTTCTCTTACTCCCTTAGGTAGGGAGATGGGGAGTCTGGTTACAGTAGGAGGAAGAAGGGGTTTCTACAAAGCCCCAGAGCTGGGGAAAAAAAAAAAAAGAAACTGAAGAAACTGAGATCAAATAAGCCAAAGGGAAAGGAAGGAAGGCTGGGAGCCAAAATAGAATATAAACAAAATGTTCCTTCCTTCATTCAATAAATACTTACTGAGCCCCTCCCTCCTTAAATGGCACTCTCCTCACTGAGGCAGCCTGAATGCAAGCCCTGCCCCCGCCACCCCCAACCAAGAATCTTCTTCCTTTCTCATCTATGAGAGTCTATACTCTAGAGTCCAAGAGTCTAGAGGAATTATGTAGAGATACAGCTCAGACTTAGAATGAGGAGCTTATTCCCCTATAGAAATAATTACGTCTTGCTCTACTACGAATTTTTTGCTATATTGAGAACCAGCGGCGATTCTAACTGCTGTTTCTAGCATTTGGACATTCTATGGAAAACGTAATCTTAATAATCTCCCAACTACCTGTTTACGAACGTTCTTTCAGAACAGAAGAGGTTTATGACTTGGACATTGTTTCTGCAGGGCGAAGGCATTAGGAAGACTGGAGAAATGAGGAACACAGGGTATTCGACACTAAGTACCCATGTGTTTGAAGCAGGGAGCAAAGTGAGGGATTTAAAACCTATAATTACAATATATAGGCTGTGGCTGTCTGATCCGTTCAGTCACGGCTGGGTGCGTGAATTTCTACTTCCTCCCCACACTTGACTCTTGATGGTTTAGGACCTTGTTTTAAGCTTCCTTCTGTTGGTCAAGTCCTCACCAGGAAGGTTCTGCTATTAAACAGAAACATTTAATAGAAAAATAGGAACCGCTGACGTGAGTAACAATCCTCCCCAGAAAACATGCCCTCAGAAGACGAGGCAGATTCCCGGACCCTGACCTCTTTACTTCTCAAAAGAGATTCTCGCCTCACACGGCTCTATGTAGCACAGAGGTCCTTCCGCCGGTTTTCTGGGAGGGCTTTGCCTCTGCCTGCCAAATCCTCCCCCAACAACTCTCCCTCGCTTCTTCCTTTTATCTGAAATCACGTTTTCTACTGTTGCCTGTCACTGAGGTCACGGCCCTGGCCACGGCGCACCTCCCAACTTTGATGGCTGATGCACCGATCAAAATAGGAATAGAACCTAGAAGGTCTGTGCTCCACTATGAGCCTGAAATAAACGGCAGTGTCACAGTTGCCTCATGTTTACAGGGTTTCCATTAGAAACGCACATCGGTCATCTCTCCAGTCTTCAAAAAAGCCAGTTTCCCCCTCGAAACACACCATGAGCCTTAATGTAGGGGCATTACTTGAATTGCTTAGCTGGAGCCACTACACCCATAATTTAATAGGCTTGTTTTATGGAGTTAAAAACGTGTTCCTGATTTGAATGTAAAAAAAAAAACAAAAACCACAAACAAAATCGGAGCACTTGTGCCTTACATCCTCATCTTGGGGTCAGGGTGCGCCCCATTATCAGTGGCAAGGCTCGTGTGCTCAGCCTTTCAAAGCTCAGAAACCATAAAGGACCAGCGAGCAGTTCAGTAGCGCCTGCTGTCCCCATCAGCGAGGCCTGGGCCTCTAATCTTTCTAGGAATGGCAGGCCACTAAGAGAGAGCTTCGCCAGCCCAGAGTTTCAGTGAAGGTAATCGCAACTCCTCTGCTACCCAGATACGCAACTTTGAGCAAGGCATTAACTGAGCCTGATTTTCCTCATCAGTAAACCGGTCCCAATGGTGTATTTGCCTTATGACACTTTTATGAGGGTCTAATTAGCCCATGCTTATAGGATGGAGAGAGCGGAACTGAGGAAGAGATGCTGACCTGGGACTGGTTTCTTGCTGAGTGATAATGCTATTGTGCCTAAGGACAGAGAGCTAGTCACCTACCTGTTGCATCTGCCTGGCCACAATTTTCCCACTGTTACCTCTACCGTGTACATGGCTAACAGGGTTTGGGCAGACTCTTCCGCGCTGCGAACCGCAGCTGCCAGGCTCCTAAGTCTGGTTCTGTGCTCTTGGCTTGCTCACAGGCACTCAGATCACGTTTCCACCACGTGTGAGAAGACTGATGACCCCACTGTCAATTGCTTTCTTCTAACGTCTTCACTGGTACCAGAGAAACAAAAGCAAGGAGGGATGGAAGGAAGAAAGGCAGGGCGAGGGTGAGGATCTAAACGCAGCGCCCGGCTGGGCTCAGAGCAGGCCATGTGGTAAGCACACTGTGTTACTGTCTCTAACCCTAATTCTTCGAGCCAACGGGTGACCTACCTTAGGCCTGAAGAATCCCTGAAAAATTTCAAAGCCAGCAATCTCACTTTTCCCCCTACTAAGTCAAATTTCTCTCCAACCCAGCAGCTCCCAGCCTCTCCTTAGAAATAGAATAGCATGCCTATATTTCAGATTTCCACAGCCCATTGCAAGATGTCATTTGCATGGAAAGAAAATGGGGGAAAATAAGAATTGTGGTTCCTTGATTTTTCACAGAGCAAGCGTCCCATAGAGCCACAATTTCCCAAGGAGCTAGCAGACGGTAAGGTAGTCCCATCTGACAAAACGGAGGCCATGATAGATTCACACCTAACACTTCCAGGGACAAAATAAAGCAAGTTTGCATCCCTACTGTCTTGCTCCTGGCATGCTGAGGAGATGGCAGCTTTGGGGACCTCTGAAGTCCTGAGTCTGTGACGGACCCGTGAGGTGCAAGTAGGAAGCTCATCTCGGGTAACAATACCCAGTGCAGTCTGAAAGCTTCTAGGACGCTTCTGACTCCGCCCCATCACAAATGCAGCGCCCCGCTCTGTCAGAGCTCCCGTAGCAAATGATCTGCTGATCCTGGTCTGTCCCATCAGCCCTCTCAGGCTACAGGACACATTGGCTTTGGGCCAAAGGTAAACAACACTCTGGCTCATTTAAACACATCTGCCTGATGAAGCTGCTTTGAAACATTGCCAAAATTCTCCACACAGTCTTGTTTGTTCACCACGCCCACTGAGCCGCTGCCCTGACACTGCAGAGTTCTCCTGAGAGCGCAGGATGGATGGATCTGCTACCTGCTATTAGAGAGTTAAACCAGACAAGTTCTTAATTAGCAAGTAGTGACAAATTAACAACAGCAAACAAAAAAAAATTTTTTTTAACCCACAAGGGTTTCTAGGGCCCCAATTGATATCTGTCTCTTGAGATAACATAACCCAGTCTGGCCTCTAACCAGCAAGCCTTCTGCCTCGGCTTCCTGATGTTGAGATTATAGGAACATGGCATTACACCTGGCTTGGTTATATCTTTTAAAGCTGGTTGTTTTAGTACTTTACAGACCAGCACCCCATTCCTAGATATACACCCAAGAGAAATACTTACATATATATTTTTTATATATTTATATATATAATATATATCAGGGGAACATAGAATATTTATAGGTTGAATAGCATAATACTAGAGGACTGGAAACAAGCATATATCAACAAATAGTTGGATAAATAAATATCAATGTAGTGAAATATTATGTAACAGTGAAAATAAATGAAATACAGGTATAATGGACGTGACAGAAAACAACTGAGTATAATAATATTGAGTAAAAAAGAAAAGTTCCAGAAAGACTTGATATATTATAGTACCTTTTATATAAAGCCTTAAAACATGAATAAAATGAAACAACTCATTGTCACAAACCGATAGAGAAGTAAGAAAATAATCAGGTGACCAAAGTCTACTCTAGGTGTGAGAAAAGAAGGCGGACTAAGGAGGAGTAGGGGGCTTCTGGTATCAGCCGCTGACTAGGTTCTCATTTGAGCCTAGGGGATGATTATACTGGAGCCCCTGTCTTAAGAAAATATTTTAAAAAGGTAAATAAAGTTATCAAACATCTATGATAATGATAATACATTCAGCGAATGAATGAGCAACAGCTAGCTACACAAAGGCTCAGGAGACAAAGGTCTGCCTTGTGTACAAAGGTCCGCTGAGCCTTTGTGTTGGAGAGAAACCTAACAGGGACATGTTTGTAGCAGAGGATGGGAAGGTTCAGTACTTCTCAGGTGGCTCCCCCACTGCTTCTCTCCCCAGCATGCTCTAAAGTCACTAAGCACAATAAAATCGAGCTACCATTCAAGATAGTATCTCACAGAAGAGAAAAAAAGAAAAGTCCCAAGAACTCGTGACCTCTTCTTTAGTGCCAGTGCCATTCTATCAATGACAGTTGCGTCAGGCCTCAACACAACTGTAGAGGAGCAAGTCAGTCATTCTTTGTTCTTTGTTTATCTTGCTGGTCTTGGGTAATATTTAAGCATTATTGCGCAATAAACCTGCCTTCTTGCTTGTTGCAGCAAATTAGCTTAGCTTCCGTCTCCTTCCTGAGCTACTGTGTCCATACCAGCTTCCTGGAGGTCTGCTTACAGCTGGCCTGCCTGGCATCACCTAGCAACAGAGGGGCAGGGTGAAGTGAGCCCAGGAGTCAGGCGGTGGGTGGGGCTTTCAGCCTCTCATCTTATCCAGGGTGGCTCCCCTCTGTCCACTCCTATGCAGGAGCTTAGCAAATCCATCAACACCCCCATAAGAGAACAGATGGAATTGGTTATGACAACATAGTCCTGTTTCGTTAAGCATTTCAAATCACTCAGGCAAAAGCAAAACTCTCAACACTAAACAATAGCTTGATTTAGAACTATTTAGTCTGTGTGTTTAAAAAAAAAAAGACCAACTGAGCTATGTATGCTAAAAGTAGACTTTTTATACTATTTCCCCGTTATGGTGGGATATAATGTGCCTCTGCCTTCTAGAAGCTGAATTTTCACTGGGAAACCTCAGATCTTTTGTTAGTCTCACATGAAGAACAAGAATATTATACTAGGGGCTCATGGGGCCAGTGTCAATATTTGGGACCTTGGAGCAAAGGGACCATAGATCTTATCAGAAGTCTGTCACTGATAAGAAAGAAATGGGCACAGATTCAGGATACCTGGTCCTCAGAACTCCTCCCTCTGTCTTCACCGCATCTGCAAAGCAAGGTATGTCCTATGTGTTTGTGATGAGCAAAATACGATTCTTGAGCTGTGAATTTTCTGGAGATGAACAACTAAAACGCTCCACAGCCTGGCTCAGATGACAGTGATGTTGGTGTGAACCGGCCTATGTCTGTCGTGTCTTAATACACAGAATACCTTTCAGGCTATTTCTCTAACATAGCTTCACTGAGAGCCAAACATAGCAAAGCAAATCACATTCCCGCCTACCAAGCCCTGGGGCATGCGAAGGTCTTGCCAACCTTGCTGGGCTCTCTTCTAAGAGATTCACTCATAGGCACAGGGGACTCAAAGCTCAAGTCCTATTTAGGATCCATATCTTGCAGTTATCCAAACATATCTGAGTCAACTCTGGCTATCTGCCATGATATTTCCTCCAGAAGATGGCCCCTAACTGTATGATACCTCTGCTTCATAGTACTCAACTACAAAAAGAAAAATGACAGACTTCCAACAAGAACATGAAGACAGTCCCTAACTATATAAGCTGATATCTCCACATCATAGTACTCAATACAAAAAAAAAAAAAAAATGACAGACATCCAACAAGAACATGACTCATGAACAAAGGACCTCACCAGAGCAGAGACAGACTCAGAAACTGGCTGGCCTCCACACCCTCTTTCCCAAAGCCTTGCATAAGCCCAATTGGGACACCATGTTAAGACAAGAACCCTGGGCGTGAAAGATGAGTCGGTAGCACAGCTGTACTAGGGCAAGATGTCTTCACATGGGATTGGGTGCTTTTGCACAAGCCAAGCCATCGCATTATGATCACTGAAGGCCCCTTCACCAGCCCTGGAGAGTGTGGAGGAAGCCCTGAAGTCTGTTCTCTCCATCTCAGTATTCCAGCACACATCCACGTTTCCCTATCTCCCTACAAGACAGCACCCCTTTCCCCAACAGACTTAGTCACCCATCACGCAAGAACAGTCACCTTTGCTTAGTCAGAACACTACCCTCACTTGAGAGAGAATAGGGCAGGGAGATGTTCTGGTCGACTTTTAAAGAGGACATACAGTTTGCCTTGGTGGCCATATTTACTCTTACTTCTTCTGTGCCATTATTTCTTGCCAGGACAAGAATCACACTCTGTCCTTTGGACATAAGATGCACACCTGGGATGCTGTATTCTGATGATACAGCCCAAAGCAACACTGAGAGTAAAGGTTCCGTCAAGCTCCACTCAGGTTTTCTGTGTCAGGTGCCACCCATGCCACCCCCGTACATCTGATTCTGCAGGATGCTAAAATTGGTTCAGAATGTGCCCCAGGAGGGCCAGCTTCTATCTCCCCTAAGCTCTAGCAATTGAAGAAGAAAAAAAAAAATCATCTTAAGGTATCTTCAGCCTTCTAGAAGGAAGAGATTGATGGTTTGGGGGTTCCACCTGTCTCGGCCACCCACTAAGTGTGCTTTCCAAATGCTTTCAGCAAGCGGTTGTGGAATGCTTCTGGGAAAGCAGAAATGAATCCAGGCTGGCAGGGACCTGCTCAAGTAATAGATCAAGAGGCCTCCTGAAATCCATCAGCTGGTACAGTCCCTATGATAGCTGAGGCAAAACCCGCCGTAACACCGATGACATTTTCTAAGGCACTGTGTCTCAGAGCTAATATTGTTTAATCCTTGCTGTCTTGCCTGGTGTTGACCACAGGTTTCATGGCTCCATTTTAAACATAAATCAGTCACACTGCGTGCTAGGCACAATGCAGCTGGTGGTCTCCATTCCACAAGGGTGCTGGCTGCCTAATGCTGTGCAAATGAAAGAAGACTGAAACCTGCTCCCTTTACCCTCCTCTCAGTGCACAGAAAATCATTATCTCCTCCTCTTACTTGTCTTCTGTAGGCAATTCTGTGTGCTTCCTTAAGCCTTAAACACCACGTAGGTCGTTAAACAGAACTGCTTCTGAATTCTGAAAAATCTCAACTCCATTAAAACCCTGAACTATGTCTGTTGGTCTTGAGATTAGCACATGAGAGCTTTCTGGGTACACTGACCTTCTGGATTTAGAGGGGCAGGTACTTGGTCTGAGAGAGTTGAAATGCAGCCTACGTTTTGAAGGCACTGATATAAAAGCCAATAAAAAGAGCATGTAGAATCTCCTCCATACATGTTAAGACAATAAGAAATACACAACAAGATGGGTTGTTTCTACAAAGACACAGTGTTTGAGTCTGGCCCCACACAAGCAACAGGAAATGAGACTTGTTTATTTCTACTCCTGTAAATCCTTCATTTCCTTTCCTCAGAATACCCCAGTGGCCTGCCAGCTGAGACGCAGTGTCTGAAGTGTGTGTTGTATGCTACAAGTACTTCCTGGTGGGATTCGGAAATGGGATGTCCCTCAATTCACCTCCCTGGAAGCCAGGCCACAGCTGCTAATATTAGATTACATTCTAATTATTCACTTTACGTCCTCTTCACACTGTCATCCCAGGACCAACAGAGCGGGGTTCCCCCTGAATGCTGATGCTACTGGCAATCAGTATTCTAGAGCTCTTTCGCGAGGCTCCACGGACAGAGAGACCAGGCACAGGAAGCAGGGGAAAATGGAAATGCGGACTGTTCAATACCACATTAGCATGTTTCTTCCTAGTGTGGTCGCAAGAAGTCATTTCCCAGTTGTCTCACATGAGTAGCTCCTTTACCACTTATCAATATGGATGAAGCCCAAATCCCTCACCTTATGCAAAATTGAAAAAGTGAATAGGCCTTTCTTTGGAAAATAAAAGCAGGGCAATTAAATCACCTTTGCTCCTTTTTCTTTGTAAAAGCAGCTGCTCCTGTTGAGTTACCTTATCACTTAAAATTTACGGCCAGCCTACCCACATCAGGACCACACAAGGGGCTTGCTTGGGACACGAGAAGTTAAACTCTAAAACACATGGAGAAT
Source organism: Acomys minous (assembly GCF_964271855.1). Taxonomy (NCBI): domain Eukaryota; kingdom Metazoa; phylum Chordata; class Mammalia; order Rodentia; family Muridae; genus Acomys; species Acomys minous. The sequence goes on from NC_140489.1 coordinate 45,673,170, forward strand.
GAATGATGCATGAAAGGAAAAACCAATGCCTTCTCACTGAGGGGCGGGGGGCTGGAGCTCACATCAGACGGGTGGGCCCTCCTCACAGGAGAGCAGCGCTGAGATAGTACAAGAGCAATTAGCCAGGTAGGTGGCCACCAAGATGGTCGAGGGAGAGAATTGTAGGGTTAAAGCACCCTAAGAAATATTTACTTCAATATTTTAAATCTTACCTTGTAGTCAGAGGTTCCACCCATTTTTGGATGGGTCAAGACGGTAAGCTACCTTTAGGAATCGTTTTTTTTTTTTTTTTTTTTTTTTTTACTGTACAGAAAATTGAGCAGTGGATATGTAACTCTGTAGTGGCACATCTTTCGTCCGCCGTCTGTTTCAGTTTGGGGGCTTACACCACAGATTTGAAACCTAGAGTGGGGCCAGGGATGTGGAAACTTACAACTATCACTGTAGTTGTTCCAGATAACATCCCCCCAATTTGGCCCAAGTGCCCCGATCTTCCAACCCAGCATGTAGGACAACACAGTGGTACATGTCTTCTCATCTTTAGGACAAGCCACAACATTCAACTCATAGGATCTATGCTGTGTGCAGCTGGGGACTGCAATTGCTCTTTCTGATCGAACACAGTGACACTATTATCTCATATTCAAAGAAAAGGCGGTGTCTAAGTAGGGCACTCCCCTTGCTGGCAGCCTGGCTGCTTCCCTCACTGTGTCCTGTTCAGCATTTGTCAGCCAACATGAGTGTTTGTGTGGCTCTTTGGCAGCAGTAGGTCAGGGTGAACTGGTTAATCCCAAGAGGCACCTCCAGCTGTGCGGAGGGAGTCCTTTACCATTACAGTGAGATAGGATGGGCTAGGTGACAAAGTAGGGCAGGTCCTGTGAGGCCAGATGTCCTTTGCACAGCTGGGATTCTCTGGCCTTTTCTCAAACTAGGGCCTTGCCTTCTTCTTCTTCATTACTGTGAGGGTCAGGGCCACATTTCACCTAGTAGCTCTCTTTCTTTAAACATCTTGGACAACTAGAAAGAGAGACTGACTACTAAGTTGCCAGGTTTCCTACCTAGAATATGGTCCCTCTTTCAGATCAGAGAAGACAGGTAACAGTTTTTTATGTATGTGTGTATATGTGTGCATGTAGAAGCCAGAAGACCCTCCAGGTGTCATCTTTGGGGAAGGCTAGCCACCTCTTTTGAGACAGCTTCCATCACTGCCCTGAAGCTCACCAACTAAGGTAGACCAGATGGCCAACGAGCTATAGAGGTCCCCTGTCTCTGCTTCTCCAGTACTTGGGTTCCTAGTGCTCACTGTAATGGGTAGCACCTCTGTGTGGGTTCTAGCAATCCAGTTCAGGCCCTCACACTCGCAAACCAAAGGTTTTACTTCCTGAGCCACCCCCAGCCCTGACACATGTGCATATACAACTGTGAATTTACGGTTCCAACAACCCACCATGCTCTGTCCAGTCAGTGTTCACTGAGAACCAGCTTCTTGGGATAGACCAACCATTTGTTGAGCTGTGATTACGTTCCAGACACCCTCTTTCTTCTAAGTCATTTTTAAACATTATTGTTCATGATTATCAAATAACCATCAAAAGTCGGTAGGATCTCTTATAAAGAAAACTGGCTCCGAACAATTGAGGCGCTTGCCCAGAGTTACAACATGGGGAAGTGACGGCCAGGCTAAAGCCAGGCTGTGGGACTCCACTTTTTTTCAGGACATCCACAAACTCTACAATAGGAAATTATATTGAGTTCACTGGGATTAGGAGGCCAATAAAAAAGAGGCTAGACAAAAGTTAAAATGTGAGGGAAATGCAGATTGCTCCAGGCCAGGGGAAAGCCAGATTCAGAATCACCAACTATTACAACACTTGCCATTAGGCCCAGGTACCCTAGCCTTGGCACTCAGGGTCAGCAAGGGAAGCCTGACGGACAACCTGAGTTTGATCCCCCAGGACCCACACGGTGAAAGTAAAGAGCGTACTCCTATAAGTTGTCCTCTGGGCCCATACAGGAGCCACAGCACACGTGCAACCTCATACAAATTTACATACATACACAGTAAGTTTCTACAGCATAACTTTAAAAAAAAAGCAACTAACATTCAAGTACCTTTTGCCAGCATTTCACATCAAAGACAGGAACACCATCAATCTCCTGCAGGTCTTAAGCCTTAGACGAATCAGGAGACCTAAGGTTTCCTCCTGGAATAGTATTCAAAACTGTGTCCTTAAGAAGAGACTGACCGACCCTCAGGCCTTTGCCTGAAAGAGAAAATTATTTGGTTTTCGTGGTTTCTAAGTTTCCATCTTAATCTAAGACTCAGGTTTTTCAGAACTGATGCTAACCCAACCTGTGGCTTCTGAGAGAGAGAGAGAGAGACAGGGCTCCTCATTTTTGTTAAGAAAAGGGAATCCAAAATTTATATGCCTGCCTTACTGAGAGAATCTCTCTCGACCTCCCCTTTCCTCTCTCCTTTTTCCCTCCCCTCCCCCACCTCCTTTTATTCCTTTCTTGAGATACTTATTGACATTGGTTGAGACAGGACAGAAAGAAACCAGGAAGCCTGCTTCTGTATCTCCCCCTGAGGCTGGGTGCCAAGCCTCACTCTGTTCAACAGGCTTCTTAGAAGAGCCACATGTCCCAAGCTAACCCCGGTTCTGGCAACCACCCCACCTGCACGATGCAGGAAAGGAGGGCACGATTTGGCTCCTTCAATCTGTGTGGCCATGATTAAACAGTACACTTAACCCAGTCATCTGGACCCCAAAAGAGTTCTGTTGTGTCGGGGGCAAGCCCCTCTCCTACCTGCTTACTGACACCTCCACACAAGTCCACAGTCTCTGTTTTGGCCACCTGCCTGCCACTCGCTTTAGTCAGCCCGGGCACAAAACCAAGCCATGCTGCTCTTCTGTACAAAGATGCCCTTGAGTGGAAATGCAGAACACAGGCTCACCATGTTCCTTAAGGACGGGAAACCCTTTAAGCCAGCCTTGTGCTAAATCCCTCGGCTTCAGCTGCCCCTCTCTACAAAGCACACACTCAGATCTCTCTGCCAACATGGAGAAATCTAGTTTTCCCCTCATCCAAACTGTTCAGTTGTACATTTTGAGAGCACTTTAGCTGTTGTTTATTTCTTCTTCTACCACCTCAAGGTATTTCCTCCTTAAGCTCCTTGTTTTTCCATTCTGTGTTTCCAGGCTCCTCCTTGTCAGGCATATCTACTCCTTCTTGTCCCTCCAGACTTTTCCTTTCCTATGGCAGAAAAATAAAGTGTGCCACCACCAAGAATAAAGCTCTCCTTTGGTACGCTCGGCAGAGCACGGTCCTGTTTCTGACTTCTCTTTATCTGCGTTGTGCATCCTTGGCCCCAGAGAAAGAAAGTTTTCCTTCTGCTCAGGAGTTGCTAGGAGCGCTTACTGAGTACCACTTACACGTCTGCATGTGCTCAGTGCTCTGTGCATTTTCTTAACCACATCCTCACAACCGTCTTACTAAATAGCCGTTGCCCTAAATGCTTCCTTTCAGATTTTTATGCACATGTAAGTCACTCCAGGATCTTGTCAACATATAGATTCAAAAGGTCTTGAGTGAGACCTTAAAATCTGCATCCCTTATATGCTAAGGGGTGATGTCAAAGATAAATGGCTGGGGATCCCATTTGCAAGTTTGGCGTGTCTTTGTAATGCTGACCGTGCTTTTATGATCAAAAGGCTAATAAGAGAATTCCATGTGCTATGAGCCTATACCCTCTGGCTATAATCCGCTGCTAAGCAAAGTGTTTCTTGGAAGGTCAAAAACTTCATTATGAACACCTTCACACACAAAGGATAACAGTTGCAGAGTGTGCAGCTTGGCTCAGGAAAAGCAGGGAAGGAAAACAGTACCCAGTGGAAGGCCAATTTTAACAGCTGCTGAGGGTTAAGGTGATGCTGTTGGAGACTAGCATGATACTCCATCTTTAGGGAAGGCGCTTACATCTGTCTGTGTTAGAGATGCCTTCCCATCTAGAAATCAGACCCCCAATACCCAAGAAAATGAAGCTCAGGGTCGCAGGTGCATTTATAATCCTGGTGCTGGGCTGTGGAGCAGGCAGACTGGCCAAGCAGTCCAGCCAAAAGGACAAGCTCCAGGTTCAATGATAGTTCTCAAAAACTAAGACAGAGGAGTTGGAGAGAGAGTTTAATGGTTAAGAGCACTGATTCAGTTCTCTGTACCCACACAGCAACTCACAACTACCTATAACTCCAGGGGATCCAATGCACTCTTCTGGCCTCCATGGCCACTGTATTCATGTCATGCATATGCATACATGCAGGTAAACACTCATATATTACATATATATTTATTTAATGTATATAATATATGTTATACACACCATGTATGAGGGGTGTGTGTGTGTGTGTGTGTGTGTGTGTGTGTGTGTGTGTGTGTGTGTGTGTGTTAAAAGAAAGGATTAGGAAAATATTCCATATCAACCACTGGGTTCCACAGGAACCCACATGGGCAAGAACACCTGTATACACATGTGCAGACACACATGCACGTACACACACACACACACACACACACACACACACACACACACTACAGAATGTTGGCAGCAAAATATAAAGCAACTGTATCAGCCTTAAATAGATGAAAGCATGCCAGAATCCGGAGGTAATCACTAATGGCTTTTAATCAAATCAGTGGGAATTCATGATTAAGAGACTAACTAGCAAGTCTAATGTGAAAGGCCAAATCAGACCTCTCAGCAAAACCCCTGTAGAAACTTATGAAGCACTCGGAATTCGGATCCTCTTAAGGCTCCTGTTCAGAAAGTCTGGGGTCAGACACAAAAATCTGCTTCTAATCATCATCCCAGGTATTTGCTAGAGAGAAAGAAAAAGATGAGAGAGAGAGAAAGAGAGAGAGAGAGAGAGAGAGAAAGAGAGAACACATTGGTGATTCTAAAACTTTTATATGCTTTGATACTATACAAAGACCTTGTTAAAATGCAGTCTTAATCTGTGGCTCTGGAGGAAGAGAGAATAAATCAAAATCACTTCTTACGAACTCCTACACTATGTCTATGATGCTCCCATGGACGACAGTTTGAGTAGCAATGACTTCCAAACTATGCTTGAAAATCACTCCCTGCTTTCCATGTAGGCTCAACTCTACCCCATTACTGAGTTCTCCCCCTCTTTAAGTGTGGGCCTTCTGAAGACAGATGCTTGATTATTGGGCTGCACCCTGACATAGGCATCAACACATGGCTGCAGAATTTTGAAGTAGGATTCGGTTGCTCCAATTCCTTTCTGGGGCGAGATGTAATGAATGTCTATCCTTCCTCCCAAGGTCCCAAGGACAAACCAAGATATGATTCCACCAAAGTTCTCTCTGGGAAAACAATGATTTTATTGAGCATATATGAAGAGTCACATATAGGAGAGTAGGTCCACCCCCACGCCCCCACCCCACCCCACCCACCCTACTCCCCCACCCCCACCAAAGGCCATACTACAAAGTGTATGTATAGGCCAATTTCCCATAACTGTATAAATGGAGCCCCTTCTCCTGATCTTTCTCACCTTTATCCACATCAAATTAGGACAGCACTGTATACAGCTTGTGAGGTAAGATGGCTGGAGACTGAGGTCTGGCTCCCTTGACCTTTCCCACGCTCCTCGACGCAAATAGTCAACAGGCACAGCAGAACTACTGCTACACACACACACACACACACACACACACACACACACACACACACACACAACTTATGAGCATAGGCCTTTATCTCTTATAAATACGCATGTGGTTCTTCAGGTCTTGTGGATCAAGGGAGGTCAGAAGAGTCCAGCAATAGGATAGTGGAAGTATTCAGCTACCTGTAGACTCATGTGGCTTGAACCTGCCTCCCCGTCCTCCTGTCCCCTGCCCCACTCCGTGTCCTGGCACACTCACGGTAGGGCCCAGGGGGCATGAATGTTTACACCCGCTTGGCCTTATCTCCAGCTCTTGGGTTTTCACTCTACAGTTTCAAGATGAATGTATTCAGCAATAAGAACGTAGTCTTGTGAGTCTCTGGGACCCAATAAATTTGGTCTCTCTAAGTCCCTTAACCCCAAGAAAGCCCTTACTATAAGAAAGCAGCTCAATAAATCCTGTCTTTCCAACAAGTTTCCATGACCTAGCCATCTGCGTACAGAGAAATAAACCAAGGTCCACACCTCCCATCAGCCAGTTTAGTTTCCACATCTCCCATCAGCCAGTTTCTTCCCAACGTCTCTCATAGCCCAGTGAGCATTAGGGGCACAAAGAAGAACATCTACCACTCTGGTTGTTTCCTCCATCACATTAAACAAAGAAGCTACATAGTTCCCTGCAGAGTAATAGAAAAGATGATGCAATGGAAGGGCGCCCACTCACCTTTTCCTTCGGCCTTCCAAACCCCCACATTGCAGGTGTCCCTGCTGTGACCACTGGCCTCAGCTTTTCTCATTAAGAGCACTTCAGTGGCTTCCTGGCGATAGATTTGGCCTTTCTCATTTACGTAGTCTAATTTCATAAAGGCAGCCTTACTGGATGTCTCTCCTGTGGTTTAAATGTGTCCCCCAGAAATCCATACATTAGAAATTTAATCCCTACATAACAGCACTGGGAGGCGGGATCCAGTGGGAGGTGTTTAGGCCACAGCGCTCGTCTCTCAAGAAGAGATTAATACCCTTTTAAAGCTCTTGACAGAAGGAAAACATTTTTCTTGCTCTCTTTCTCTTGCCCTTCAACCTTTGGGGTTGTTCTTTATAAATTACTCAGACTCAGGTTTTCTGTTATAGTAATCAATGCCAAAGAGACCGTGGCTACTTCTAACCCAAGTATATCCTGTTGTTAGGAGGCCAGCTTTTAAGACTCTAAGCGTGGTTTTTATACGCTTACCACCTACCCATGCTTGCTCCACAGAACAGACATTCCTTTGTAAGAACTTCCCTTCTATTCTTCTGGGACATCTCTTCCTAAGGCTCCACCACTGGCAAAAAAGAAAAAGAAAACAGTATCTGTCTCAATTAGCCAATAATCACATGACAGAGACAGACACTCTCTTCATCTTAGTCATCCTCAGTTCCCGTCAGAGAATTGCTTCTCCCAATAGTTTGGTTCTTATGGTCCTTATAGGCTCGTGATATAAACCACTGACAGTTACAGCCAAAAATCTGAGCTGGTAAGAAGCTGGGACCCTGAGCCCACTGGGTTACCAGGCTAAGATGTGAACTGAAAGAACTAATGACCATCCTGTCACCCATGTGGAAGAGTCATCGGAGAGCAGAGGCAACGCAAAGGGAAGTGAGATCTAAACTGCCCCAAACAGACAGTACCTTTACCAGTATCTTTACTTTCTGAAATGAGTTTCTCTTAGTTACAGCTGAGCATGACGTGGCTGGCGGACGGTTCGTGGGATGGTAACAATAATGGGAGGTCACCTTCACACAGCGCTGGCTTTGTGCCCAGCACTCACTGTTGTCTCCCCTATAACTAATTACTTCATATTTACCACAATGCTTTACAGCAAGTACTCATCATCACTATCTCCATCTACCAGCTGAGAAAGCTGAAGCTCGGGGTTCAGACCCAAGCAATATAGATCTAGATTGAGTTCTCTCCACCATGACTGCTCAGGGAATGGCCCATGGGCTGGAGACAGTCTACAAACTATTAACTGTCTGCTTTTCCGTGGTTTGAGGAACATTATTCAACTTTGAGCATATTCAGAGTGCTCTGGACATAAATCACAGCCTTTCTTTAAATGCTCTTAAGTTTCTATGAATAATGTCGGTGTCACTTAGCAATCCCCAAATATATTACTTCTTGACTCAATCCCAATGTTTCTTTAAAAAAAAAAAAGCCATTTGAAGTATTTTTAGTTCCCATGACTCCGGGTTAGAATGGGATCCTAAGTTCTTAATGGAGTGATTGAGATGCCAAAGTGTATGAGTTAAAGATGTAGAACTGTAGAAACAGCTAATGGTTTTTTCCCCAGTACATCTCGCCCTGAGCAGGCAGCACAAAGGCAGGCGGACTCAAAACCCCATGCAACAGAGAAGCTCTGAATGTAAGTGTTAGATCCGAACCAGAGAGTTGTTGGAGGGGCCCTAATGAACCTTAGTGTACTTCTGAGGCAGCCTTAGTGTGCAGGCCTGAATCCCAGCTACTCAGGAGACTGGAGCAGGATTGCCAGTTCAAGGGCAGCCTGGGGAGTTTAGCAAGAATCTGACTCAAAATTAAAAGTAAAAAGAGTTACTCATTGGTAGAGTACTTACCTGGCATGTATGACGCAAACAGATTCAAACTCTAGTGAGGGAGGGAAAAAGAGAGAGAGAGAGAGAGAGAGAGAGAGAGAGGGAATATACCTTTAACCTACATGACCAAACAAACAGTAACTAACATACAAAGTTAATTCAACCCAACCTTAAATAACAAATGCACAAACAAACAAAAACTTGTCTTTTGAATAAGCATGTCATGAAAGAAGGTGAAACGGACAATAAATACAAGATAAAAAAATGTATTCGTTTATTTCTTTTTGACACAGTCTCATAAACCCAGGCTGGCTTTGAACTTGCTCTGTGGCTGAGAATTGCTTTGAATGTCTGATCTTCTACCCCAACCCCCTTGTTGCTAGAATCCCACAGTGCACTATCATACCTGGTTTATGCAGTTCTTGAGGATCAACTGAGGGCCTCAAGAAACTCGGCTCTCATGCATGTTCAACAAACACTACAACGAGCTACATCCCCAGCCCCCAGGGAAAATGTCTGACCTCATTATTCATCAATGAACTGTAAGGTAAGACCACAAATGCCTCTACACGCCCACTAAAGTGGCTAAAATTAAAAGAGACAGCTGAGACTCTCATATTTGGTTGGCAGAAATAGAAAAGAAAAAAAAAAGGCAGTTTCTTGTAAAGTTCAAATATACCTGCCCTTTGACCCAGCATTTCTATTCCTACATATTTCCCCCAAGAAACTTTGAAAGCGTATACTCACACAAAGACTTACAAAGAATGTCCATGGCCTCACACTGGGAATAACCCAAACACCAGCCCGAGTTGGATGAGTAAAGACAATATCCATGCATTCCTATTGCAGACGAATGAGATAAAACAGACATACCATCAATACACGCAGCCACAGGACTGACGTTCACAGGCACGATGCTGAGACAAAGAAACTGAACACAGAATACATCCTAGACGAAGCCACTGACATACAACTCTAACATAAGCAAGCAAATCTCATGTAAAAATAAGTCAGAAAGGAGGCTGCCTCTTAAGTACAAACAAAAGGCTACAAAATAAAAAAAAAAGTCTTTTCCATTGCCCCATCTTCTATAAATATCAAATCATAATACTGCATAATTTTATATTATATTTATTTATTCATTTATGGGGGGAATATGCCATAGTGCATGTGTGGGGCCAGCGTCACTTCTCACTCCACCACATGGGACCCAGGGGTGGACTTGGGTCCTCGTGTTTGGTGTCCAGTGCCTTCGCCAGCTGAGCCACTCAAGTTGTAACCTTTACACCAACATGTTTACGTAAGTAAATTAACCAGCCAAGCAGGAATATTAGGACAACTTTCATGTCCAACAAAGCAGGGAAATGGGAACGTTGTGATAAATGTATTATGTAAGTGTGTGCACATATGAAGGCTGATCTGAAGTTTGAAGAAGCATTTACGCTATGTCGGGTGAAAATAGACACAAACTTATATATAACCCCAACTTCCTCTTTTTAATTCCTGGGTTTTCCTTTTTTTCTATAAAATAACTTATATAGTTGGGGGAAAATAACTGAAAACTCCAGCAATAATAATGAATAAATGTAAAGTACTAGCTCTGTGTCTCAGCATTCAGTGTCGTACCAGGATAATATAAACAGCCACTAACTTCCTGGGTCTTCTCCCTCTCCTTTTCTCCCTCTCTCTCTCTCTCTCTCTCTCTCTCTCTCTCTCTCTCTCTCTCTCTCTCTCTCTCTGAAATGTAGATATATTTAATTCCAGCACTTGGGAGACAGAGGGAGGCAGATCTCTGTGAGTTTGAGGCCAGCCTAGTTTACATAGTGAATTCCAGGCCAGCCAAGCCAATATAATGAGACCCTGTCTCAAAAATCAAACAAACAAAAAGAGTTAGTGTTGTGTGACAAAACTTTTCCTGGAGTGATACTCCACACGTGTCCACTGCACCGCAGAGGGAGCCACGATACAAACACCACCAAAGTCCAACTTGGTGAATTATTGACTTTTATGGAGGTTACTTTCAGGAATATGGATGAGGGGCTACCTACAGGAGTAGATAGGACTCAATGACAGCTGCCTCATCAAAGGCCACCCCAGCATGAGTGACAGCTCACAAAAGCTGGAAACCTGAAGCACACTGCACAGCCTGCGGGCAGCACAACAGGTTGGAGAGTGTCCCATCCAAGCATCTTTGGTGGTCTGCACCTCTTCCATGCAGCCAGTCTGGTCTCAGAGCCTTCTTTGTAGCTTGGCTTATCTGAGAGCAAACTCGGCAATCTTTACTATTTACATAACCTTGGGGAGGGAGGGACCTAGAGCCTCTGGTCAGTTTCAGGGACTTCCTGAAGCTATTTTGAGTTGTTTACTTTCTGCCTTGAGGAGCTTCCCTGGGTGTTGAAATATTTCAATCTTGGAAGCAACTGCTACCCACGATTGGGCAAAGAGTAAGTTCATATTTTTATCACTTGACATAATGTGAATAATTTGTATGCCTCCAGTCAAGTTCTCTAAACAATACATCTCCATAGTATATCATGATATATTTCCATGCTTCCCCTTGTTTGTTGGACTTAAAAAGTTTCTTTTTATTGAACCATTCACTGTTGTTTATTATTTACCCATTTATTATTAGAACAGTCATAACCACTATCTTACCAGTATTTATCTGCACATTATCCACTTCCTATACCTTCACACGCCTATGGAAGTCACACTCTAGTTGGAACATAAAATGTTTATGAATTTTCCAGCTTTCTATAAAATTACTTATATAATAAGAATTTTTAAGATTACCAGTAAATGAGGCACATGTCTTATTGTAATTTTCTTAACGAGATAAGATAACATCAAACTGGATATCCTCCTGTCTCAACCTCCTGACAAATTAGAATTTTGCTCAGCAGCAGTAAGAAAAGCAAATTTGTCACTTTGTCTCAACAGCTTTTTGAGGGTGTCCATTAAACCAGAACTGTAAACGCTCTCCTAGTAAAGAGCTCTTTTTCTTGGATTACTTTTCAAACGAATTTCTAAATGCCCACGCTTCTTATTTAAGTGTTGAGGAAAAAAGCTAGGATAACAAGCCAAAAAGTCATTTTTCACTCTACAGCCTCGGAACACTTAGAGGACTCAAGACTCCAGACTGTGGCAACTCTGAGCCAAGGCAAGGGACATCCAGACCTGGTCCCCAGACAGAGCCCTCCGGACTGAATCTCAGGACAGACCAGAAAAGAGAATAAATGTGACTGTGTTCTCCCATCAGCTCTGTCCCAGTGTAAGGGCTGGGTCTCCCCATGCAGTCCCTCACGTCTTCCCTGTGCCCATGTAAGGGCTGAGTCCCCCCATGCAGCCCCCCATGTCCTCCCTGTGCCCCTGTAAGGGCTGAGTCCCCACATGCAGTCCCCCTATGTCCTCTCTGTGCCCGACCCCCTAACTGATAGTGAGTGTTCTCCTACATTGCTCTCTTTACCCTGAACCGGGCCAACTAGAGGTGAGCTCCTGAGACTATCTAGTCACAAATTCTTTACTAAGGCTTCTCTGAGAAGAGTGGCTCATCCCTCCAAGACCCACCTCAGAGCCTCATTGTAATAAATTCAGATTTGGTGAAAAAAAAGCACAATTTTCCTATTAATTTTTTATTTATTTGGTTAGTTGGGATTTTTTATTTGTTTGCTTTTTTTCAGTTTTTTTTTCTCCCCCAAGCAGGAGAGTAACTTTTATGGTTATTATCTTTAAGTAACACAGTTTTAAAAAACTAAGACTTTTATTTTATTTTATTATGTCTAAGACCAACTGGCCATGGGGCCATGCCCTAGAATGACACTATGCAATTTGTATCTCACTAATAATGTTTATATTGGTTTCATGCTGAAATGATCATAAAATTAAATAGAATATATTCTGAAAATGTATTCCACTAGCGTCCTTTCTTTTAGTGTGTTCACTGGGCAAATTTAAATTGCAGATAAGATAGCATACACATTACCTCCCCTCCCAGCATCATCCATTTCAAACATGATTAATGTCCATGAAATAAGTCAGGACCTACGAGTACTGACTAGTCCTCAGCTGAGAGCATCCTATATAAAGATTTCCAGGTGAAAGTGTTCATGTCTGCCCTTATGCCTTTCAATTTGGGGTTCTGAATGACCCTGGTCTTCGTTTTATCTGCCCATAGGGGTGCCTGTCGTACATGAGGCATGTCTCCCCACACTCCAGCTGACCCCAGCTGCCTGCTGTTATCCTGGCCTGGCTGTTCTTGTGGGAATGACTGTGTTGCCATTTAGGCTTCCTGGGCATCTCTGTAGGAGCACCAAACCAGGAAACCAGACGCTATAAGAGGGAGGAAGGAAGGAAGAAAGGAAGGAAGGAAGGAAGGAAGGAAGGAAGGAAGGAAGAAAAGACTTCCTAATACTTTGCAGTTCGGCATGTGTTCTGAAGTCTCTAGATTATTTCTTGCCTTCCTTTTGTTTCCTGCAAGTATTGGGCCTGCAGCTGAGGTCTCTGCTTCTGGAACATTCTAGTAGCTTTTTGCCTCCGCATGTCCTTCCAGTTGTCTGCAGATTGCACTGTGCTACCATATTTTCCCCCCATGGCTTCTTACACTGGGACTCGTACAGAGAACACACAGTATTGTCCAGAGAGACCTCCCTGCCTTCTGCCACCATTTCACTGGACCGGATTGTGCTGAACCACACAGTCCATCACCATGGTTAATGTTAGCAGCCTAAACAGGAAGTCTTCTCAGTCACTGGGTGCATCATTGATTCCATGCACCTCTTTCTCCTCCTCTTCTTCCTCCTTCTCCTCTTCCTCCTCCTCTTCTTTTCTTCTACCTTAACTCAGAAACAAAAAAGGAGCATGTGTGGACACCCAAAAATGTAAATTAAGTCACACTATCTGAACAGTCACAACATTTGTTCTTAAGGAAGAGTCTGACATAATTGGGGTTTTTATTTATTTATTTATTTTGGTTTTTCAAGACAGGGTTTCTCTGTGTAGCCTTGGCTGTCCTGGACTCACTCTATAGACCAGGCTGGCTTTGACTCACAGCGATCTGCCTGTCTCTGCCTCCCGAGTGCTGGGATTAAAGGCATGTGCCACCACACCCGGCATAACTGAGGTTTTGATCTAGAATTCGTTTTAGGCTAAGGAAATGTTAGAGGAGAAATGCGAAACCGTGAGTTCAACTATGAAGTCATTTTGCTGGCTCTTCCAGGACCCTTGGAAGGGTCTTTTCCTTCAAGAAGGAACATTTGTGGAGAAGCATGAGAAACAGAAAGGTGGTGCCCCTTCTAGTTAAGACATCCTCGGGTTTAATTTCGGACAAAGGAAGCGGTTTTCCAAAATAGACCCTACTGGAAAGTCAGCAATTGGCCACAGATAAGAATAGCTGAGGGGCTGACTTCTCCCATCTCGCTGGAGCCTCCTTTCCTTCCGTGTAGATTTCTCAAATTCCTCTCCTGAGACCAGACCTCGATTCTGCTCCCAGTTCTTCAGAGGCATGCTGATTTTTTAAAAGAGACTTATTTCGGTGTGTGGTGGTAGTGGTGGTGGTGGTGGTGTGTGTGTGTGTGTGTGTGTGTGTGTGTGTGTGTGTGTGTGTGTGTGTTTGTGCACATGTGCAGGGGTGCTTGTAGAAGACAAAAGAAGGCATCATATCCTCTGGAGCAGGAGTTACAGGTAATTGAGTGCTATATAATTTTAGTGCTGAGAACTGAACCTGGGTCCTCTGTAAGAGCAGCAAATGATCTTAACCACTGAGCAATCTTTCCAGCCCTGTGATGTGCTTTTAAAAAGAGGAAAAAGCCGGGGGTGAGGGGAAAGAAAGAGAGAGGAAAAGTTCAAGCTATTTAAACACACCATTCCAAAGAACAGTAGTGAATGAAAGATATTAAACAAGCAAAAAAAATATATAAAGAGTAAAATTAGTAATATAGATATAAAAAAAACCTGAATATATCATATGAAGAAAACTTTTAATAGGGACATCTTAAGAGGACTTTGAGGCCGAGCATCGTGGCACACTCCTTTAACTCCAGTACCCAGGAGGCAGAGGCTGGCGGATCACTGTGAGTTTGAGGCTAGCCTGGTCTATAAAGTGAGTCCCGAATAGCCAGGGCTACACAGAGAAACCCTGTCTCGAAAAACCAAAAATAAAAAATAAAAAAGAGGACTTTGTTTTCCGTTTGAGCATGGAGACCAGTGGACTGATTTTGTGCCTTTTGCCTTTGTCCTTTTTGCTCTATCTCACAGATAGAAAAAAATCCAGTTTATTTGTCAAAGCTTAAAAAACAAACAAAAAATAGATCTATCTTTTAAAATGAAAGGCCACACAGAGAAACACAAAGTTCTGTGCAATATCAAATTTTTTCAAAACTCAGTGGCATCTTTATTGCCATGGTCTTGATTTTTTTTTTTTTTTGATACCTTACATCCATTCGGCAGCTTCAGATCCACATGCATTGCAGAAATGCCAAGAAACCTCATCATAAAGGCTGTTGCTTCATGACTCCCTCTATAAAAGAGAGCTGTACTTTGTAGGATTATAGCCCTGTTCAGATCAGACAAGGACTGAAACTTCTTTTATGATTCCTTTGTTCTCTCCAGATACCCACAGAGGAAGGCCACTGGTGAATTTGTTTTATTGAAACTCTGATCCAGGAAAACATGAAAGTGGTGGAGGAGAATGAACCTGGGGCCTCCATAAGTGGAGCTCTTTCCTCCTCAAGAGATTCAAGCTCCCCTTGGAGCAGGGCCTGGTGGTATCGCACTGTAATCCCGTTGCTGGGAAGTCTGAGGCAGGAGGATCACAAGCACTACCTGGCTGGGTGTGGTGGCATACTCAGGAGACAGAGGTAGGTGGATCTCTGTGAGTTTGAGGCCAGCCTCCTCTACAGAGCGAATTCCAGGACAGCCAGGGCTACACAGAGAAACCCTGTCTCGAAAAACATAAAGAATAAACCAGAAAAACAAGGACTGCCTGAGTTACAGGGTGAGATCACGAGACCCTGGGAAGTTAGCGAGTCCCTGTCCAAAAACAGAAAGTAAACCCAGAGCTGGGGAGACAACTCAGGGCTAGGGGGCTCCCAGCATGTGTGAGGCCACTGCAGCTGTAGGCATCATATATTTTAAAGCAAACTTATATAAAAAGAACATTGTAATAAAACTCTTCTTTTAAGTAATGCTTGACTTAAAATGTAAAGTTCCAGCTCTACTTTGACCTTAGGAGTGAAATGTTTCTTACCAGTTTATCATCCTCTGTAATGGTTAATATTGACAGTCTGCCTTGACGCGGCTAGAATCAGCTAGGAAACCAGGCTGCAGGCACGCCCCGCGGGAGAGTGTCTGCATTAGGTTAACAGAAACAGGAAGACCCACGTGTACAGTGGGACCTCCGTGCTGCAGGACCGAATCTAGGACTGAGTAAGAAGGAGAAAGTGATCTGTCCTTCCTGGCTGTAGAAGCAATGTGACCCTCGGCCAGGTGACCGGCTGCCTCCAGCTGGTGCTGCCAGCCAGGGCTCCTCTGCTACGATGGATCAAACTGTGAAACTATGAACCAAAAGAAACCCTTTCTTCCTCAAGCTGCTTTTATGGGACATTTATCATCACAGCGTCAGGAAAGGTAACTAGTATCCCATCCCATCCTAGATAAAGACACTCCCCAATGCACCTGTTAATGCCTGTTTCCAGCCTCCCAGTCACTGAAAACACAATGCGGAAGGAGCTCTGGGTGATTCAACCTAGAAGAAGGGAAGCAATCTTAAGTGCCTGGACCACCAAGTCTTCAAATGAGAGCAAAGGTACAATATTCCTCCCACCAAAAACCAGGCGAGAGTTCCTCCTTAATAAAGGTAACTTTTTTTTTTAAGAAAAAGAAATAGAGAGGAGAATGGAGATGCTTAAAGCAGAGGTGAAGCAACCCCTGGAGGGGAGGAAAATGAAGGAAATCTCTGGTCAGATATGGATGCGCTTTTAGCAGCCAGTCAGTACGTGAGGCCTATTTGGTGGTGACTAGTCCTTAAAAATGTTATAGTCAACTCCACTATGACTTACAGTGAAGTGTGGATATCTACAAACTAAGCCTTTTCCACTTTAATTTCTCTTCTTGTGAGTTTGCCAAGCATTTATTCCATAACTTGCCAAGCAAAATAATTCTACAGCCTATCAACAAGGCGTTAAAAGGATGCAAAAAAAAGGAATCCAATAATGTGTGTCTAAAGAAGAATTAATAAAATTTACATCTTACACCAGTTTTATTTCCTATGTACAATCAACAGGTATCTCTGAGGGTGAAGTAGTGTGTTCACAGTGTGAGCACACACTCATTTCCCCTTATGAGCATTTTTGGTGACATATTAACAAAGTGTACACACCAAAAAAATAATCCTTAAGTTGTTTTTCCAAAAGCAAGCCCATGCGTCTCCATTTTCACAGACCTTTCTTCTTCCATTTACTGCAAAACAGATCAGGGTAAGGCAACCAGCCCCATGTTAACCAGGAAGTTGGAAAGTAGAGGAAGTCTAACACAGGGACTCACTGGGAACTGACTCTGGGAGCAAGCTATCACATGCCTATGGTAGCCACTTCCCCTCCAAAACCAATCACTGAAAAAGCCCTTCTTTAATTAAAAATAAAAAGAAATTAAACTTCATAAATTGTAGGCAGAGAGAATCAAAGAGACAGACAGAGTAAAGCAAAGATAACAGCAGTACAGACATCAAGCAAGCTCTCTGGAAAAAGCTGATGTCCAAAGGCCGTATTCTGAGGAGTATTGACAACAGTGATTATTTTTTCAACTTCTTCAACCTCTTTATTTTTACTGCTGTTTCCTTAAGGATAAAGTGTTGTCAATACAGATGTCTCACACATGATAAAAAAAAACTTCAAATAAACATTTCCATGCTCTGTGCCCTGTGGTTATTTCATCCTCGTATTCAACTGATGTGATCACAGACAACAAAGCAGGCATGTACTAGGCGGAGAGGGCAGAAGGGACCAGGCAAAGGCGAGGGGACAGCCTAATGGGAAGAGGTCAAGTAAATAGGCAATGGGAACGTAATGGGGTAAATATAATGCATTTCAACATTCAGCTTCTTTCTCTTTAGCAAGGCCAGAAGGAGCTGCACTTGGGCCATTTTGGGGACAGTAGGAGAGCACGAAAAATATTGGCATCCCTGATTCAAAGTGGAAGTCACGAAACACCACCCATATGAGCCCTGATGTGTCCAAGTTCCAATCCAAAAGCAGGAAAGGGGGAATTGCCGTGCGGTCTATTAAAAGCCTGAAAGAATAGCAAGGGGTCCCTACCCTGTGCCCAAGGGACATGGGACTCTTTTGGGTCTCCATATGGGTCTTATATGACAAGTCTTTCCCACTGTATTAGTCAGGGTTCTCTGAAGGAACAGAGCTGGTGGAACGAAGATAGATAGATGGAAGATAGATAGATAGATAGATAGATAGATAGATAGATAGACAGACAGACAGACAGAAGACAGACAGACACAGGCTGGCTTATAGTGTGCAGCCCTGGTAGTCCAACAATGGCTATCTCATGATGCAGAGGCCAAGCAAGAATCTGATGGTTGCTATCTGGCTGTCTGCAGGCACAAGCTGGTGCTGGGGTCCTGGGGGTTCCTAAAGACCAGCAGATCTTTCTTCAAGTCTACATTGGAATCTCAAAGTTAGATTTAACGCCGGCCAAAGCAGCAGGATAGCTGAACTTACCAATAGACATGAGGGTGATCAGGCAAAAAACCCCGTCCCTCTAGGCAGGCCGCCACCAGAAGCACGGCTGAGATTTAAGGTGGGTCTTCCGGCTTCAGGCAATCTGACTAAGAACACCCCTCACAGGAGTGCCCCACAGCTTGGACTTCAGTTGATTCTTGACGTAGCCATCACACCCACACTGGCTCTTAGACTCTTATACCTATGGAGGGTAAAATGTTCTGTAATGTGTTCAGTGGCAGAATAGAAGACAGAAATTCTACATACAGTAACACAGGAGGTACACACAGAAAACTAACATTTAATTTATAATAGAGCATATGTACTATTATACCTAATTCTAACTCAATGGCCCAATTCCATTTCTTTGTATGGTAATAAAAAAAAAGTTTAAGAAGGAAACCAATATTTTCTTTTTTTTTTAAATTAATTTGGTTTTTTGAGACAGGGTTTCTCTGTGTAGCCTTGGCTGTCTGGGGCTCACATTGTAGACCAGGCTGGCCTCAAACTCACAGAGATCTGGCAGGCTCTGCCTCCCTGAGTGCTGGGATTAAAGGTGTATACCATCACTGAGCTGAGCAGAGTGGCATGTGCCTTTAATCTCAGCACTTGGGAGGCAGAGGCAGATGGATCTCTATGAATTGGAGGCCAGCCTGGTCTACAAAAGTGAGTTCCAGGACACCAAGGCCTATACAGAGAAACCCTGTCTCAAAAAACCAAAAGGGAAAAAAAAAAAACCTACCCTATGACTACCTTTTAAAACCTGACCTCTTTCTATGCCTCCTCTAAACATAGGACTGGAAGATTGCACCTTACTTTCGGTCCTACCTCCTCCAGAGAAGCCGAGACTGACAGACGACACTGCCCTGATAATAGGCATAAACATGGGCAGATGATGGAGAAAAGAATAAATAAACAGAGCACTGGCTCAGTTGTTGTCTGGGAGGCTGACTTCCTCCTTCTGTTAGTCTGCTCCTAGTCCTGGAAGCTTCTAGCCTCCGTACGGTCTAACCTAGGCCTAGAATGTTTTCATCCTCTGAGACGTACTGATTAATAAGCTCACCCTTACTTGTTCTTTCTGAGCTCTGGGCTGGCTGGTTCAACTCAGCTGTTACAGCTCAACATCTTCTCCCAGCTGACTTAATTTGTCTGGCTTCCCTCTCGGCCCGGAATTGTTCTGCTTAGTCTCAAACTAACTCAGCAATCTGCTCTAATCTTCTGGCTTCTTCTCATTTTCTGCCTCATTCCATCTTCACTTGAGTTATCTTCTCTGCAACCCATGTCTCTATTACTGTCCTGGTAAAACTGCCTCCTCTCTCTGCAAAACTGCCTCTTAAGTAGCTTCCCTTTCCTCTCTTTTCTCCTGAGAGTTGGATATATCCTATTCTGTTAAATCTTATCTGATTCATCACCTTTTCTGCCACTCAATTAGACATCACTTTCAAACATGGATGTTTTCTTCTACAAACTAACTTTACCTTCCTTTGGGGTTAAAAGCATGTACCACCATGCCTGGACCTAAGCTTTTCCTTACCTGACACTTGCTCTATGCCAGGCTGGCCTTGAACTCAGGTCTGCTTGCCTCTGTCTCCTGGCTTAAAAGTGTGTCTGTATTCCAGCCTGATCACACAGACCCAGAAGATGTTTGGATGTGATCTCTTGTCAGAACAGCCATGTTCTAAATTAACATTCCTCTACAGAGCAGTCAAAGAAAGAGGCAAACTATAAAGGGTCAAAAGGAAAAGACTTGGGATTCACAATATAATATTCCCCAAGGATTTGAAACCAAAGCCTCAGAGGCATGAGAAGAGAGGTCAGAAACAAGTTGAGTTTTCCAGTTCTCACCACTCTGAAGCCTTGGGTGGTGACAGACTATGGCCCTTGGGCTAAGCATTTGAAATAATAGGTGTTAGCATAGTGGCAGCCCCACCAGCCCGCCTCTATGTTGCTTAGCAACCTGACATCATCACCGGCCACCAGTCAAATAAAGGCAGCAGCCTGACAACCCCTCACCCGCCGCCCCTCTCTCCTCTCTCTCTCTCTCTCTCTCTCTCTCTCTCTCTCTCTCTCTCTCTCTGCCTGTCCCTCTGTCTGTCCCTCTGATTTTCTGTCTGTCTCTCTCCCCACTCTGTAATCTCTTCTCTCTTATGCTCTCCCACACTGTCTCTGTCTCGCCTTTCTCATAATAAACGTCCTTGTATCACACCTGCTGCACAGTGTGTGGCTTATATAGCGTAACAATAGGTGTCTTAGCTACTTTTCTATTGTCACACCATGAACAAAGCAATTATCAAAGGAAGTGTTTAATTTAGAGGCTCATGGTTTCAGAGGGTTAATCCATGACCATCGTGGAAGGAGTATGGCAATGGGAATGCAGGCATGGTGCCGGAGCTAAGAGCTTACGTCTGATTCATAAACACGGGCTTATGAACCCTCAGAGCCACCCCCAGTGACATATCTCCTCTGACAAGCCCACACCCCCTTATCCTTCCCACACAGTTCCATCAAACATGGGAGCCGTGGGAGCGATGCTCACTCAAACCACCATGGGGGATTAAAAATCTTTCTAGATCCCATGTGTTCACTTGACTAGCTACTGTCATGTATTTATTATTGGCTATAGTAGCTCCCTCTTACAGGATAAAGAAAATTAGTTTCTGTATCTCTATCTGCTTTTTATGCCTTTTCTTGGGCTTTTTTTCCTTCTGTTTGTTTGTTTTGTCCTATTCTGATGTGTTCGCTTTTGTTTTATCTTAATATACTATTATCTCTTTGAAGCCTGTTTGTTTTTTAATGAAAGCCAAAAAAAAAAAAAAAAAGATGGACCCAAATGGGGGATGAGGGAGGGAAAACCATAATCAAGATGTATTATGTAAGAAAAATCTATTTTCAGTAAAGGGAGTTATACTACATTGGTGTCACTCTCAAATTCTAAAATCAAGAATTCTTCTTGTAAAAGTTATAAAAATGCCCATATCTATGATGAGTTTCCATGGAAACCACAACTAAAGAAGGTCAAGTCTGGGTTTGTCTGATTCTCACCTCGATATTTCTTTCAAGCATGTACGGGAGGACAGCATTTTCACCAGGCACCACTACTGCAAGACGCTTAGGTAGGCAGCAAAATTTACATTCCTTCTCTTCCCATTGCATTCCTTTTTTTTTTCCTTTTTATCTAAAAGAGGACAGAAACTTATATTGGAAAAAAAAGCTGGGCATGGTGGTGCATACCTCTAATCTCACCCCTCAGGAGGCAGAGGCAGCCTGATCTCTACAAGTTCAAGACCAGCCTGGTCTACATAGCAAGTTCCAGGACAGCCAATACTACATAACAAGACCTTGTCAAAACCAACCAACAAAACAAACAAACACTACATTTCAATCCTTCCCTACCTCTCTCCTTGCTCTCCTTCCTCCCACAATTGACTTCTCTATTTTTATCCTTTCTTCCCCAGGTGTACAAGAACATTCAACAACTGACATTAAGGAAAATCCCTCAAGGGTATTTACTTCCCATATCTCCTGTGATGGTGTGCTGACTAGATTCTGTGTCAACTTGACACAGGCTAGAATCATCTGAGAGGAAGGAACCTCAGTTGAGAAAATGTCTCTATAAGACAAACCTGTGGAGCATTTTCTTAATTAGTGATTGATGCAGGAGGGCCCAGCTCACTGGGAATGGTGCCTTCTGGGCAGGTGGTCCCGGGTGATATAAGAAAGCAGGCTGGGCAGGCCAGTTAGCATCACTCCTCCATGGCTCCTGTATCAGATCCTGCCTCCAGGTTCCTGCTCAGTTTGAGTTCCTACCTTGGCTTCCTTAAATGGACTGTGATTCAAGTTATGGAAGCCAAATAAACCCTTTTCCTTCCCAGGTTGCTTTTGATCATGGTGTTTTATCACAGCAGCAGAAAAGTAACTAAGACAGGTATTTTGAATAAGAGTAACCACCCCAATCCAGACTTGTATGTTTGAATACTTGGTCCCCAGATGGTAGAACTCTTTGGGAAGGATTAGGGGGTGTGGCTTTTTTGGAGGAGATATGTCCCTGGGGTGGTGGGGCAGTTGAAGGTGTAAGCTCTGATGTTTCAAAAGACTCGTGTCATTCCTAGTGTGCTCTCTCTGCCTCCTGTTTGTGGATCAAGATATGAGGTCTCAGCTGTTTCCGCCACCATGTCTTATGGACTCTAACCCTCTGAAATAAGCCCTATGAAATTATTTTTTGGGGGCTGGAGAAATGGCTCAGAGATTAAGAGCACTGCTTGCTCTTCCAACGGTCCTGAGTTCAATACCCAGCAACCACATGGTGGCTCACAACCATCTATAATGTGATCTGGTAACCTCTTCTGGCATGCAGGTATACATGCAGGCAAAACGCTGTAGGCCTAATAAATAAATATTTTTTTAAAAAAGATTTTTTTTAAAGTTAATAAACAATATACCTCCCTTAGACAGGAAATCCTTAGGTTATCCAGTTTATCTAAATACCAGGTATTAGTCTAATTTTTTTTTTTTTATAAAATGTGGAAATAGTTGAAATAGAGCTGGGATTCTCTGCATTGCAAATAGCAGAAAAACCAACCCCACCTAGTTTAAGAAATGAGTAGTTTATGGGTTCACAAAACTACAAAGCCCACATAGGATCCTGCCATTCAGAGGAGCCTGGTGCAGCCCTCGTGTCTTTAGGCCTGATTTTAGGTAGATTCCTCTTCTACCAGGTCTTCCTATGGATAAGCTCCAATCTACAACACCAGCAAGAGTCCTAGCTAATTCAGGCCAGAGTCTGTCAACCCGCAGCCTAACAAAGAGAAAATCAGCTTTGTCTACAATTAAAATAGCAGTGCCCTACGTGGATTTCTTCTGCTTTTTACTGACCTCCTATGGGTCACATGCCCATGTGTGAGCAATGACTGTAGCCACGGAAATGGACAGCACAAACAGGGTTGTTGCGTTCCAGTGACACAGTCTGTGCTCTTGGGCCCAGGGTTGAAGTCAGCCTACATGAAGTCCGAAAATGAGGAAAGGTGCTCTCAGAGTAAGAGTGGATCCCCATGCAGGTTGTGCGGTACTGACTGTCGAAATCAACAGACATGCGTGGAGCTGCTTCAGAGAGATTTTTTGGATACATAAATTGTAAAGGATGAAACTTAGCAGTCCAAAGAAGCTGTGATGAGAGCAAACAGACCATAGGCAGAGCAAGACGGCTGATCATCAATTGTCAACTCGACAAGATTTAGAATCACCATGGAAACAGGCACCTTGTGTGTGTTATAAGGATACTTCAGGGAAGGCTTAATTAATGAAGGAAGCCTAAATATAGGCTACATCATCCCATAGGCATAAACTGAATCAACAGTAGAAGAGAGTTGAGCATCAGTATTTATAGCTCTCTGCTTCCTAACTGTGGCCGTTACATGCCCAGCTGCCTCACACATTTCCTATAATGAGTGCCCTCCGATAATGGCCTGCACCCTCAAACTGTGAGCAACCTCAGGCTGCTTATCGGGTATCTGGTCACTGTAGCAAGAAGAATAATCCAAACAGTCTGTATGCGTGTACCTGTGGGAAGTTATAATCTCAGAGGCTATAATAACTGGCTGCTCCGGGGTTAGAGCAATGGCTCAACAGTCAACAGCACTTACTGGTTTTGTAGAAGTCCCGGGTTCGGTTCCCATCACACACATGATGGTGGCTCATAACCATCTGCAATTCCAGTTCTAGGGCCTCTGAGGCCCTCTTCTGGCATGCATGTGGTACCCATACATATGTGTATGCAAAACATTTAAAGAAAAAAACTGGCTTATCAAAGTGATGGGGAGATTTTTTTTTCCTGTACAAGATTGGGGAACTAGATTCAGATCTCCAGCAGGGCATGGTGGCATGTAGCTGTAATCCCAGTGCTGGAGGGAGCAAAGAAAGGAGGCAGAGGCGAGTGCACCCAGACGGGCATGCTGGCTAGCCAGCCTCACTGAAGAAACCTAACCTCAAAATTTCAGATAGAAAACAATAGAGGAAGACAGCTGTGCTGGCTGGTTTTTATGCCAACTTGACATGAGCTAAAGTCACCTGAGAGGAGGGAACCCCCAATTGAGAAAATGCCTCTGTAAGATCTGTCTATCTGTAGGCAACCCTATAGGGCATTTTCTTAGAGATTGATCTGGGTCGGCCCACCCGCCCCACCCTGTTGTGGGTGGTGCCATGTCTGGGTTTGCTATATTAACTCTGACTCTTAGATCCAAAGTTCCACCTCAAGTTCTTAAGAAAAACAATCTACCAGCAATTTTAGTTTTCTTTCAGTAATTATGGCAAATCTTCTGTGATGGAAAGACTCCCATTTACAACGTGCTCATCCTGCACCCTCCCAGTGTCCCCACCCCCACCCCCAGGCTGCATCTGTTCTGTGTGGGTTATTTATGATGCAGCTGTCTGAGCAGTCGAGATCCGCGTGGTGCTCCATCACACACCAAACAAACAATTCCGCCCCACCACCTTGGCTCCTCTGTATTTCAAACTCCAGTGAGGTGAAGGAGAAGGCCTCGGCACCCTTTCGAGTCTGTAAAAGACACAGCCAGGGTCGGTCTTGAAGTATTGAAACTCTGACGGTGACGCGGTTTCTCTAAAAGTTGAATTACCCAGTGATGGGGTCCATCTGAAACCACCCTGGTGTTTATTTATAAGTGTTTCCGTGTTTGTGAATGACCGCCCTACAGGATATTCTTTCCAAGCTTTGCAGCTGCTGATGGATGTCTGCCCAAGTGTGGATTTCTTTTACAAACACATTTATCATCTACCAAACATATTGGCTGGCAAAGACTTTGTGTATTCCGGGACTTGTAGCGTCCTTTCTCCTAATGATTCTGAAACTGCCCAACACACTCACATTGTTCCTGCTCTCTCTTCGGAAAAAAAAAAATTTGAAAGGTTGACTTTGTCCGGAGACGAGAGGATTAAACCGCTTTATGCTGAATCCACAGTGTGTAAAGAGCTCCGAGACGTTTTTTTCTAGATGACTCAGCTGATTCTTTGTACGTTACAAGCTAGTAAGTGAAAACTTAACAGGAAAATAGCTCGTCTCATCCATACATGATGGGAAAGAAAACAAAGGAGGAAAATGAAGCTTTACAACAGTTACACCGCCTTGGAGAGATAAGGAGTCAGATTCCCCCACTCCAGTTAAACCAGGAGCTGCTGCGCCCCACTGCTTGGAGATTAGGCGCAAGCGCCCTGTGTCGGTTCCCCTTGGTTTCACCGATGTCTTCTTTCTACCTGATCACTGCTTGTTTTGTTTGCTTGGTACTAAGAGGATAATTTGCAAACGAAGGGTAAGGGCACCTTAGATAGTTGTGCCAAGGGGTACCCCTGAGAAATTATTCCATGAAACAAATCTACTATAAGAGGTGTTTGGGGGAAAGGGGGACAAAAGGTGCCTGAGAGGGAGGCAAAGAGGCAGACATTCAGACAGGGATACATGAGGAAGGAGGGGGGGGATCTGGGGTGGCTGGGGGGCCCTTTTATGCGCAGCACACGGGAGCTCCTGGCAGCAGCAGGATGGCTGACTGTAAGCACCTGCTAGGTTCCTGGGAGCAGGCCAGTGGGACCGCCTGTTTGCTAACAGGTACTCCTTTATCTCTTTCTTTTTCCTTTGTTGCGTTTCCCCTCTATTTTATTTCCTTTTAAAATATTGTGCAGTTTCTCTTTTCTTGATTCACTCATTCCAGTTTTTAATTTCATTTGAAGTATTAATGTTTTAGCTCCCAGAAATCTGAACACTTAACAAATTTCAGATAGCCAAAGTATCCCTCAACTAAATAAGCACGACTGAGATCGTCATCAGATAAAATTTCTTAAAGTTTAGCCCAAATGTTGTCAAGAAATTGTAATGAAAGTTCTGGGTGGTACTGTAATGTGAGCCTCTGGAGTGGCTGGGCCAGGAGAGTCTTGAATTTAAGGCTAACGTGAACAACCTAGGAAGACCCCGTGCCCAGAATCAAAACGAACAAATAAGTTATACAAGCATAAATACAATTTAGCCAAAGCTACACCCAGAGTCACTCTTTCAGGCTCACATTTCTTCAGCACGTCGATCAGCAGGATGCTGAAGGTTCTGTCATCCTAGAACAGAACCTGCAATGCCTGCTGGAACCATGTTAATCTCTGTGGTCTGGGGCATTTCGGCCACCCCCTAATAATCCCACCATGCCTAAAATATCCCTGCCCTGGACCTAATGATGGTTAAGAAAACAAAAACAAAAAAACAAAACAAACAAACAAAAAAAAAAAAAAAGCAGGGAAGAGTTGCCAGAGTCTGATAACAGCTCACCTATGCGTCCTCTAAAGCACAAGTAACTAGCTGGTTAATCAAATTAGACTGTCGGTGTTTGGGGGTCACAAAAAAGTGATGAGGGGGGAAGGAGTTATCACTCATATGCTGAAGGGAGGACCTTAGGGGCAGGGAGCATTGGACAGGCCTCATCAGTTTTGTTACTTGGGCTATAAGGAACAGAAATGCAATTTAGACCAGCATAATGGAAGGAGAGACTGATTAGTCAAAAAAAAAAAAAAAAAAGTAAGGACCAAACTGAGAGGCAGGAGCCCTTGAAATAAGCAACCACAGCCCAGCCCCTGATGACGTTTCCTTCTACACAACAGCATCCCTCACTGCCAGTCAGAGGCTCCCACTTGGCTGCAAACTTCAAGAGTTCTCCTGAGCTTCATGCAGACAATGGTACCTGCAGGGCAGGACTGGTTCTCCTCAGATTCCAAACTAGAGCTGCAAACTATGAGTTTAAATGTTTGTTTGTTTGTTTGTTTTTCCTGAGATAGGGTCTTTCTGTGTAACCTTGGCTGTCCTGGACTCACTTTGTAGACCAGGCTGGCTTTGAACTCACAGCAATTCACCTGCCTCTGCCTCCCAAGTGCTGGGATTAAAGGTGTGCACCACCACGCCCGACTTAAATGTTTCAATAAAAACATCCCTTAAGTGTCTTAGCTGCCCTCTATCAAGTGAGATTACAAAGTATTATACCAGGTGGACTCAAATCCAAGTCATGACACCTTAAGAAGTATACCTTCCATTCCCAAGATGACACTAAAAACCCGAACCAGAGGTTAACTAGATAGACGACGGCTACAACTTAGGTAAAGCACAGACTTGGCAGAACCTCTCAAAACTGCTCACCCACTTCCCACCTTGCTTTTTAAGGGGCAAAAGCCTGAAGTAATTTTCATAATTATAGCAACTATTTTTGTAACATCACCTCATAAAAGAGTAGGTACTGTTCAAAGAGTGTTTTAAAGTAAGGATAAAGTGGAGTGTATATTTTAAAATGTAACACCTATGAGGCTTTTATGCTATTCCTATTTTACTAAGCACATGGGTCCTCTCTCCTAGAGGACTGTCCCTTAGCAGTCTGTCTACATGCCATGCAGGAGTTAATCCTGAAGCTGACATTCTGTTCCCTTCCATGTCAGGGGAGATAAGCTGTTTGCCAGGTTTATCTCCGTGAGGAATTCTGCTGGAGGTTATCACGCAGTCAAATAAACTTTTTTTTTTCCTTATGGGATATGTAGAAAGGGGTCCAGAGGACTGGAGAGGCCCTGTTTTTTTTTTATTGAACAAAGTGATTTTGTTCTGAGGTTAAGTCTGGATGACCCAAAGTAGAGGCTGGTATGCAAAGAGTCGTGAATTGATTTAAACAATAATAAATTGTGGTGTAGCATGGAGGGGGAAATCTGTTCCCTCAAGGACACTGAAGACCCTGCAGTTTCATTGCTGTGCTTTCAAAATAAACCTTGTGCTTGTCAAGTTTGAGGACTGGAGCTACACTAGGAACTTTCAAAAAAAAAAAATCAGTACTTAATCCAAGCCAGTAAGTTACAATGCTTATAAAACAACCTTTAAAATTCCAAATGGTTAAGTAAATAAATGGAATATAAATCACCACAAATAGCCAATAAAATGCAGGTCTTAAGAGTCAAATAATACGTTTCTAGATCATAAAAGCTGCCACACACAATATGGTGACTTCAGTGTGCGTTATCCTAGAACCAGAGTCTTTCAGCAAGACAGTTTAAGAGAGGGGCTGGCTCATCACTGCAGGGCCCATGAGACCCACGGAGGCAGGTGTGGTTTGTAAACAAGTAAAACACACATTACTATTCAGTAATTATTTTTGAGTTAATTAATTGCTTCAGAGGCTGCTATGTTGATGAATACAAGCAGGCATGCGCTAACTTCTAGTGAAAAGAGTGCACGGGTTCCATTCATTGCCAGTTTCCAAAGGCACGGGTGGCAACTTCAATTCTCCAAACAGCCCTTGCTTTCTGGGAGCCTCCCTTGATTGATATTTGAGTCCCCCTTAGTCCCCTGCCTTCTGATGAGATTTTCTGCTACACCAGCACGGAAGCCTTGAAGGGAAGCCCTATCCAATCACCCAACTGTGTTCCTCTCCCTGAGCCCCACTAAGCCCCCCGCCCCGGCCCCCAAGATATCTCCTTAAGGCTTTTACGATGGCTGTAGTCACATCCATGTAGCTGCCCTCCAATGACCTGGCCATCCAGCGAATCACACTCACGGAGGTTATCCGTGGCTATCAAGCCTTCTTCATCCTACAAGATCCCTTTAAGCCTCCAGACTAAAGGAAAACGGCAACAGCCTGCTTGTAATGAACATGTAATTCCTGATATTTCTCTGAAGCTTTACATCTGAACACTGTTCAAGCACTGAGTGAGAAGCTCAAAGCCGAACCACCCGCTGGCCTCTGGATCCAGTGTAAGAAGCGTCTGGACCCGGCAGAAAGCTAGCTCGCGCTTCCTGACTCGTTAGCCACAAGCTGGTGCTCAGTGTTCCTGAGGAAACGCTTCGGGGCTTCTGGGCCTTTGTTGCTTGAAAGCATCACACTCCCTGACTATTCACTCTTCATTGACCCAGTAAATGCCTCCGTGTCTCTAAGATGTCTGTGCCTCTCACGGGCTTGATCGTGACCCATTAAAAAATGTTTCAACATATTTAAATTAGCATAGTTTTTCTAGATCTGGTGAAATCAGTGACTCAGAAAGAAAAAAGAAAGAAAGACTTCGTCTCCTTGTATGAACTCAGCACAAGTGGACACCCAGCTATTTACTCTAGGGAAGTAATCCCAAAAGCCAAAGGGTTCCCCAGGTGCATTTAAGCTGGAGGCACAGCCCTGTGTGGACTGTGGAGTGGATCTTTGAGAACCTTAACAGGGAGAAATGCTATTAACCGATGCTATTTGGCTATTAGCCAAGATGCGCGAGATGTTGGAGTTGGAAGAGTGATCCGTTTTCTGATTGCAGCTCCACCCCGACCCTTGAGGACATCCGTCCAGTTCTGCAGCCTCTGGGTTCGGAGCACACCTCAGGGTTCCAGCCGTTCTCGTCCCTCGGCTCACACTGGAGTCACTCACTCTTCCGCACTTTCGGAAGCCGCTTGCTGTGTGCTCATCCGCTTCCATCTTCCAGGGGCTGTGATGTTCCTTCCATGCTGTACTTGGCCTCCCTGGTAATCCTTTGTGCTTCCGTGTGTGCACTGGCTTGAGTGGCTACGGCTCTCATAGACTCGTGGGTTTGAGTGCTTGGCCCATCGGGAATGGCACTATTAGGAGGTGTGGCCTTGTTGGAGGAAGTGTGTGTCATTGTGGGAGGTGGCTTTGAAGTCTCATCTGTTTAAGCTAGGCCTAGTGGGGCAGTCTCCTTCTGCTTCCTGCCAATCAAAATGTAAAACTCGTGGACAAATGGATTGAGCTAGAAATGATCATACTGAGTGAGTTAAGCCAGAAGCAGAAAGACTCAAATGGTATATACTCACTTATATCTGTATACTAGCCCAAGGGGCATGTCCCATGAAAGCCTTCACTTACCAGGAAACTGGGACAGAGGGGAGGACATCCCATTGAGATTCTGGATGAGAGAAGCATGGGAGAATAGCAAAGTAGAAGGATCCAGAGGGTTCCAGAGGGTTCCAGAGGGTTCTAGAAACCTACAAGTAGAACATTATGATAGGCAGATTTGGGCACAGGGGTCCTGCTCAAACTAAGGCACCAGCCAAGGACAATACAGGTGGTAAACTTTAAACCCCTACCCAGATCTAGCCAATGGTCAGAACAGTCTCCACAGTTGAGTGCCTCACATTTGACCATGTCCCCTGGAGGGGGAGACCTGGTGGCACTCAGAGGAAGGACAGCAGGTTACCGAGAAGAGACTTGATACCCTATGAGCATATACAGGGGGAGGTAATCCCCCTCAGGAAGAGTCATGGGGAGGGGAATAAGGGGAAAATGGGAGGGAGGGAAGAATGGGAGGATACAAGGGATGTTGTTGAGATGTAACAAGAATAAATTTTTTAAAAATGTAAAAATATGTGTGTGTGTGTGTGTGTGTGTGTGTGTGTGTGTGTGTGTGTGTGTGTGTGTAGAACTCTCAGCTCCTCCTCCAGCACCATAAGACAATATGGGTGGGTATGTGAGGGTTGCTTGCTTGCTTTTTGTTTTTTCATAAGGACTCCTTGCATAGCTCAAGCTGGCCTAGAACTCACTGTGTAGCCTTTGTGACATCAAATTTGCAGCAATCTTCCTGTGTCTACCTGTCAAGTACTGAAACTCCTGGTGTGTATCGACACACCAGGCTCAGGGTTACTTTGGTTAGATTCCTACTAATCACCCCATCTCATTGAACTTTCTAAAGCAGTAGAACATAGATACATGTGTAGGTTTCACCCATTTTTAAAAAAATATTCATGTATTTAATGTAGATGAGTGCTTTGTCTGCATGTATACCTGCAGGTCAGAAGACTGCATCAGATCACATTATAGATGGTTGTGAGCCACCATGTGGTTGCTGGGAATTGAACTCAGGACCTCTGGAAGAGCAGTCAGTGCTCTTAACCCTTGAACCATCTCTCCAGCAAAGTTTCAACCATGTTTAACCAGAGTTCTTTGAATGAATTTTTTGTAGTGTTATGCACTATTTATAACAGTATTTTATAAAATTTAAATTGGCATTATTAAGACAAACATGAGCACAAATGGCTTAAAGAAATTAGACTAACAAAAACCTTTTATAGTTTTTTGAATTATGAAAGTGCCAGAAAAGTATTCGGAAAAAAATGAAGTAAAAACTCTTTTAAATTCATGGAGAAACAATGACGGAAGATGGAGGAAAAGAGTCTTACTCTACAATTGGATCTTAAATTCACTTCCAATCCGTCTTTGTGAACACTGTGTCAAGAGCCATTTCTGGGTTTATTGACTATATTGTATAACACAATGTAGTGTTAACACAGTGCATTGCTCTATCACAACTTTATTGGGAGGAAAAGGAAGATCAGCCCCTTTAAAGTGACTTCCCTGACTTTAAGTGAGAAATGTGGCTGTCTCACTGTCCTTCCTTCTTCTTTTCTGTCCCTTTCAGGGTGTACAAGACGTCAAAGTGAGGTTCTCTAGTACAAAAATTCCAGACTTCCACAAGTCTTCTGGGAAGAGCTGTGTTCGACCATGCACATAACACTGGAGCCAGAAATCTGTAGGTTATCTCCATGATGGGGTCAAAGGGCATCTTAAGAACACACTTCTTACTGCTGTGGGTGGGATGCGGTGAAGAAAGGCAAACAGGAACTGAGAGGAGGGGAAAAGTTCATCCAGTGGTTGTGATTTCAGGGTGAAAGTCAGAGCAGAAAAGATGGCTTGGTCTCTATTTTAAAGATAACCAGATCTGGCTATTTGAATGGCTGCTTTTACAGAAGGCATGTTTTCCATCCTCAGCACCTACATGAAGTGGCTGGGACTTACTTCTCTGGGGATATGCGACACCTCTGGCTTTATATACTGCCCCCCCCCCATACACACACACACATGTGCAGGCACATAATTAAAAATAAAAAATTAATCATTATAAAAAGAAAAGGGAAAGACTCTTTTTGGTCTGAAAGCCAGGCACACAGCTGCCACTGGCACACAGTTCTTGGAACAGGACCACAACATAGTGAGCGGCTCTTCTTGTAAATGTTTGTCTACGGGAGCCTCTGACAGGAGTCAATCTGCCTAGCTGTTTGGTTTGTTTTGTTTCCTTTGAAAACTCAAGTTGAGGGGAGTAGGGGGAAAGTGGGAGGGAGGGAGGAATGGGAGGATACAAGGGATAGGAGAACAATTGGGATGTAATATGAATAAATTAATAAAATATTTTTTGAAAAAAGAAAACTCAAGTTACTTTAGCTGCTGGGAGTCCTTCATGATAAAAATGAGGAAGTTGTGTCTTGAAGCCAAAGACTGACCCTTCGAGCTGCCTTTCCCCTCATTTGAGCCTCTCTTAATGAAAGGGGAAGCCAGCCAGACCAATGCGTATTTGATGAGGAATAATTGACAAATTTGAGAGAGCTCAGGATCTGTAAAGAAGTTTTTACTATAAACTCCCCCAAAGAAAAAGGCTCTCATGCACTGAGCATCTCCTGTGTGTCAGGCACTATGAGTCCCAACAGAATTTTAGAGTTAGTTAACCGTACCCTTCTTTCCTGGGTTTCAAAGAGCCAAGGTCAAATTCCTTTAGCAATTAAGTGCAGAGGAACTGGAATATTCCCCAGTCTACAAACTGGGTTCTGTCTGTGGTATGTGCTAAAGGTCTTCAACTCCACTTCTTCGAACGGTGATACGTGGAAGGAAAAGGAATTAGGGAATCCTACCAGCTCAGACCTTGATGAAGGGCTATAGGTCACGATGCAATTTCTCTGGAGTTAGAGATAAGGAAACAGACTCATGGAGGTTAAATGATTTGCCCAAATTACATGGCTCTAGCTGTGCAAATTGTGAAAATCTTTCCTGATTGAAGTATTGGGCACTGAGATGTGCTTAATTGGAGATGAGATGCCCTAAATAGCAAAAGCCCTCAAGTTTCGTTCAAATACTTGAAGAGGCCGTCAAATGCTCAGGTGAGAATTTCTAAAATAGCCCAGGGCTTTAAAAAAAAAAAAAAAAGCTTTCCTATCAATAACAACAGCTCCTAACTGTTTTTATCTTAGAGTCAAAGCAGCAACAGCAAGACCCTGGGACAGCAGAGGCCGCAGTATACTCTGTTTTACCAAAACCTCAATGAGTCAACAAGTTAGCAGGAACAGTGAAAGAGAAGAAGCTGGGCCTGGTGGTCACGCCTTTAATCCCAGCTCTCGCTGAGGCAGGGGGATCACTGTGAGTGAGCAAGACAGGAAGGAGAGAAGAAGAGAAAGAAAAGATGATGCATCTACTTAAACTAGCAAACAAGCAAAGTCCCAAATATGTCTCCATTGGGAAGGATTTTTCCATAGGAGCTCACGCTTGTTTGCTGTTCTTATTCAAACAGACCGAAGTCTACCCAGAGAGAATTCAGCATTCCCCGCCAAGCAAACAGCCAGCCTTGCCTCTATCTTACAAGCAAGAGGAAGCATTTAATAGACTTTTCAAATGCAAATATTCTAATGCAGCAACGCAGGCTCTTTGAGACTGAAAAGGCACAAGAAAGGACATTTATACATTGGCTTTTGCGAATTCAAACAGGAAGGCCCAGATAGTTATGTAAGTAACAATACTCAGGGGAGGGTGGGTGATGTTTTTATCTATTTAGTTTCCGCTCATGCAGAGTTTGCACATGAATAATGCCTGGAAGAAGAATAAGCATGATTCATAAGGGCTTTCTCATGTAGGTAATCCCTCCAGGCGGGACGGACTGAGTTCTCCACAGATGTTTTTCACGGACTTAGTCTTTCAGAGCATCTAAGTAGGTGTATTAATGAGCATCTGACTGTGGTGTCTGCCTTCTAACTCTGGAGGCTTATGGACAAAAGTTAAAGTGGAAACATGAGAAATTGAAAGTATAATTCATATTCATCTTACACAGCCAAAATGTTATCATGACCTCAGAGGAGAAAGAAAGGATGGTCCTCGGCACAGGGCAGAGTTGTTGTCTGAACAGAAGGTGCAATGGTTTGGATGTGAAATGTCCCCCCAGAGGCTCATATGTTTAAACATGTGGTCCCTAGCTGGAAGCACTGTTCAGGGAAGATTGTGGGACCTCTGGGGCAGGGGGAGACAGGGAGGGCACGCTCTAACAGGAAGAAGTGTGTTGGTGTGAGACTGGACCTGTGAGAGGCCCATTGCCACTTCAAATCAACATCTGTGTTTCCTGACCCACCAAGGCGAGAAGCCTTACTGCCCCATCGCCACAGATGCAAACCACCCTGAGCTCTGCCAGCCCGGCCCCCACCATGATGCGTTGTACTCTCTCATGCCCATGCCATCACTGCTACCCAGATGTGAGCCAAATAGACCCTCTCTTAAGGTGACGGCATCAGATGCGTTATTCTCACAAGAGAAAGGATAACTAATCCTGAGGGCCGCACTCATCATGGAGTACCCCATGAACAGAACTCGGGCTCGATTCATACACACAGGAATACAGCTTTTATTGTCTGTCAGCCGAAGCGTGAGAGATGAGGTCATCTATACTTGTTTGCAATGCTTCAAATATTAATGCTGTCTCCCTTGGGTTCAAGCTAATCTACTTAACAGATCCTCAGTTGGACATGAACTAAAAAGTCCAGTAAATGGGAAAGAAAGAAAGAAAGAAAGAAAGAAAGAAAGAAAGAAAGAAAGAAAGAAAGAAAGAAAGAAAGACACAGTATAGACTGAGATCCGAGTTTCTCTCGTGTTCTCTAACATAGCTGTGTATATTATGCCATCAGAGTGTTACCTCATGAATAACTGGCATGTGTTGAGGTTTTCCTGATTATTAGTCATTGCTTGAGCTCCCTTGACATGATGGTGAAGGTCAGAGTAAATGGATTTGGATGTATTGGGCGCCTGGTTACCAGGACTTGCTTCCTATCTGACAAAGTGGAGATTGTTGCCGTCAATGACCCCTTCATTGACCTCCACTGCGTGGTCTGCATGTTCCAGTATGACTCTACCCGTGGCAAGTTCTGCGGCAGAGTCAAGGCTGAGAACAAGAAACTTGCAATCAACGGGGAACCCATCACCATCTTTCAGGAGTGAGATCCTGCTAACATCAAATGGACTGATGGCTGGCGCCAAGGTGTTGTGGAATCTACTGGTGTCTTCACCACCATGGAGAAGGGTGGGGCCAAAAGGTATCATCTCCGCCCCTTCTGCCAATGTCCCCATGTTTGTGATGGGTGTGAACCAGGAGAGGAATGACAACTCACTTAGGATTGTCAGCAATGCTTCCTGCACCACCAACTGCTTAGCCCCCCTGACCAAGGTCATCCATGACAACTTTGGCATCGTGGAAGGACAGTCCATGCCATCACTGCTACCCAGGAGACTGGATGGCCCCTCTGGAAAGCTGTGGTCTGATGGCCATGGGGCTGCCCAGAACATCATCCCTATATCTACTGGTATTGCCAAGGCTGTGGATAAGGTCACCCCAGAGCTGAACATGAAGCTCACTGTCATGCCCTTCCGTGTTCCTACCTCCAATGTGTCCATCATGGATCTGACATGCAGACCGGAGAAACCCTCCAAGTATGATGACATTGAAAAGGTGGTAAAGCAGGCACCTGAGGGCCCTCTAAAGGGCATCCTGGGCTACACTGAGGACCAGGTTGTCTCCTGAGACTTTAACAGCAACTCCCACTCTTCCACCTTTGATGCTGGGGCTGGCATTGCCCTCAATGACAATTTTATAAACAAAACTCATTTCCTGATATGACAATGAATATAGCTACAGCAACAGGGGGTGGACCTCATGGCCTACGTGGCCTTCAAGGAGTAAGAAGCCTGGACCACCCACCCCAGCAAGGACATGAGGGCAAGAGAGAGGCCCTCAGTTGCTGAGGAGTCCCTGCTCCAACTCAGCCCCTGACACTGAGCATCTCCCCTCACAGTATCCATCCTAGACCCCACAATAACAGGAGCCCAGGGAGCCTTACTCACTTGAATACTATCAATGAAGTTCACTGCACCTAGAGAGAAAGAGAGAGAGAGAGAGAGAGAGAGAGAGAGAGAGAGAGAGAGAGAGAGAGAGAGAGAGAATAAACCAAAATCACTCCTGACATTCAGGAGAAGAGGTAGGATTTGTCAGGGGACATTGGCAGGCTTGTTTTAAGAAGTCAGGAGGACTATGAAGGACTTTATGGAAACATCAAATATTCTTCATTTAAAATCTGGACAGAGACAAGCAACAGAGGACCTAGTGCCCTCCTCTGATTCTTGAGGGCACCAGACACACATATGATGTGTTAACTACTTAAAAACAAGCAAACAAAAAAAGTTACCTGCTGTTGTTTAAAGTTCTGGTGCCTTGCCATCAGAAGTAGAATTTCCAGGGATTGGCATCTTTAAGTGACTCCCCCCTAAAGCCCATCTCTCATTGGTTGTCTAGGAAACAGAACAGCACTTTAAGCTGCTGACAGGGTTTCCCTGGGGTGTTAACTTTGACTTGTGTCTTCATCACTTAGGGCGGATCTTTGACTTCATGCTCTGCAGATGTTCTCTTTAACCCTGTCTGATTTCATTGATTAAGCAAAATCTATGCTTTCTTAATGCTTTTTAGAAGCCTGAGGCCAGAGAATCTGGAGTTCAAAACCAGCCTGGGCTACACAGCAAGACCTTGTCTCAAATTTAAATAAATAGACAGACAGGTGATAAATAAATAAAGTGACGTTTACTCTTTCGTTGCTGTTTCAAGATTTACATATTTTTAGGAATATGT
The DNA here is from genome assembly GCF_964271855.1 of Acomys minous. Classification (NCBI taxonomy): domain Eukaryota; kingdom Metazoa; phylum Chordata; class Mammalia; order Rodentia; family Muridae; genus Acomys; species Acomys minous. The sequence continues at coordinate 45,709,882 of NC_140489.1, forward strand.
TGACTGCTTATATGTCTGTATATCACATGTGTGCCTGACACCCACAGAAGCCAGGAGAGGGCGCTGGAGACCCTGGAGCTGGAGTTAAGAGGCATGTAGGCACTGGGAACTGATCCCAGGTCCAGCTTTAGTTCTAATGGGGTATAAAAGTTCATCCTTTCTCAGCTTAACTACAACGTACCCACCAAAATATGCCATAATGGGAGAAGGGGAGGGGAGGGGAGGGGAGAGGAGAGGAGAGGAGAGGCGAGGCTCTGACTACATGACAGAATCTCTGCCTCAGCATTGAGGCACCATGGCATATGCAATATGTGAGAAACAGAGCATGCCACTGACCCCAGGTTCCACCGGATTAATCAGATGCCTGTTCTGCCAGGGACTAGATTACACAGTCTTTTGTCTTTCGTTTCTTTGATTCTTGCTTTCTAACTTCCTCCTGAGGATCACAATGGACCACTGGGGATCCGGCGATGGATCCAAAGCCTGTGTCCTGTCCATCCAGTCTCTAGCGCTAAGTCCTTTCTTAGACACCTGAAAATTTGTGGTTTTCTTGCTATTGAAAGCTGCCCTCCTGCTTCCCGCTGTTTGCAAAGAAGAAAGGAGTCACAGGCTGAGCTAAGTTTTCTCCTCTCCGGGCATCAGCTAGCACAAGAGTCAACGGTGAGCTCTGAAACCACAGCTTCCCACTCAAAGCTTGCGCTGAAGGGACAGAGAAACCTAAGCCACACTTGTAGCCTCTCTACAAAACTGGCTGCGCAAAAAGACTTCCTGCCACTCAGATGTTGGCCAAAGTCTGATCAAAGCCCATTAAAGTTCAGAGAAGAGGACTATTTTATATCCTGGAAATTGGGACACCAGCGGTATACCCATCTCCGGCCCCTTCCAAATCCGCTAAATCTAGTGAGGCGAGAGGAGGGCAGCAAGGGCATTTTCTCTCAAAGTGCTCCAGGACACATCACCAGCTTCCCTACTGAGCCCTGCAGGACCAAAAACATGGGCATCATTCATGATGCATTTATGCATTTCTGGATACTTGTTTCCCTGGGATTGCTTCTCTGCCGGGCTACCCACCCTTCCGGGGGCCTGCAAGCTCACAGCGGAGAACTCACCTTGTCTACTGCTGTCGTGGGTGTTGGCGCAAGGTAAGAGGGCGTGTAACACTACGCGGGAGGCTCCTCTATTGGTCATCTGGTTTCTGTTTCGAGGCACTGTGGATGTTAGCCCTCTTTGGTCTCCTCATGATGCCTGAGCAATGCTTGGAAAAAGCTGCCAGAGAAGCAAAACGGATTCTTCCCCGCTTGCGCTGGGGTCTGCGCTGAGATTGTTCTTCGGCCCTGAAATTGGACAGATTTATCTGTGTCAAAACCCTCCCTCATACTCTGAGCCTTTGTCGCTTCTCACTGTCACATCTTTTACAATGCTTCAGTCTCGGCTGCCTGGTTTTGTACGTCTTATCTTTTCTCATATGAGCTTCTGGGGGAGAATGTGACATAATCTTAAATACGGTAAATGAACAATAATTTTAAACGGAATTAAAAAATCTTAAAGCAACATATATTTTCAGTTTGGATGCTATCAGTCATGGCTGCACAGCAAGTGAGTGGGGCATATTTACACGTTAGCCCAGAGAAGACTTGACCAAAAACATCCCTGGCTGTCAGTTAGAGACTCCACAGCTGCTCCTGCCCCCAGACCATCCCATATGCAGAACTAAGCCTTGGAACTAAGAGCAACAATCACAGTAACCAACACCAAATCCTGTTTTAAGAATAACAGAAGGCTCTGCAATGGCACCAAAGTAACTTTACAAGATTTAACAACAGCAGTGATGAGGAAGCTGGCATTACCACAGTCATCTTCCACTCAGAGACAAGGAATGTGGATGAATATGAAAATTATGGTTAGATAAGGAGAGATAATAAAGCCCTGGAATGAAATACACAGCGATCAGCAAGATCTATTTACACCCATAAGTGAATTGTTGCAGGGTCATTTGCTCTTCTGAGATTAGAGAGCAGCTATGCCAAAGTCTTGTTTTTCTTGCCTCACTCTCCAGGTCCTTCCTACCAGCAGAGGAAATTAAAGGTCAAATGACTTTTTCAGGAAACAATTTGTCTCCAGTGTCTAGGTTGTTCACTGAAAAGGAATGTATTGAACGCTGACTATGGACAAAACGAAATCAATGCTGGCCATCTACGGTGGCTCCAAAGATGTCCCTCCGCCCATGAGGTTTATACTCTGTGATGGTGAATCAATTGTCAACTTGACAGGATTTAGAATCACCATGGAAACAATGCTTTGGGCTTGTCTGTGAGGGAGTCGGTGTATTACGTTAAGTGAGGTGGGAAAAATCTCACCCTAAATGTGGGTACTACTATTTCACAGGCAGGTATGGGGCGGGGGGGGGGGGGGGGGGGAGAAGAGAAAGGGGAAAGGGAGAGAGAGGAGAAAGCCAGCTGCTCACAAGCATTGTCATTCTCCATTCATGACTGTGAATGTGATACAATGTGACCAGGTGTGTCAAACTACCACCACCACACCTTCCCCACCATGGGACACTGTAGCCTTGAACTGTGAACTAAATTGAAGCCTTCAGATATTTTGTTGCAGTGACAAGTTATAGAGCAAAGACCCATCCAGTGTCATCCCCTCCTCTTTAATCTGAGCTGTCACTTTTGACAGCAGGTGGCTCTCTTTTGAACAGCAGAATGTGGCTGAAGTGATGCCATCATCACGGTGTAGCAGCTTCCACCTTGATCTTCTTGGAGTGATTGCCCTAGGAAAAGCTAGCAGTTTCAATGTCCTGAAGAGGTCATAATTTGAAGAACCTCAGTTAACCATGTGATGCAGCAGAAATGCCTGTCACCTGAAGCCGGCCTGGGAATCTCATGCAAGGGGCCATCTCACATACACAGAAAAACAGGCCTTTGGACAGCTATAGACTCTCCTACCATCAGACTAGACTACCTGAGAAACCTCAAAGAACAGCCTGCTTTCCTTCCATCCCCATGTGCCCCCCTCCCCAAACACACACACTGGCTTTCCCTCTCCTTCTCTCAGAGAGAGGTCAATAGTTGCAAAACTCTACCTTTGGGGATTTGCTCACACAGGTAAAGCCAATGTTAAAGAATCAGTTCTGTTGCTATTAAAAATCAAAAGGCTCAGCCTTTAGAGAGCCGGGGTTAGCAGCACACCCACAGGGAGGAATATAAATACCCCCCACAGAAATCAGCTGAAAATACAAAAATTGCTTCAGGAAGCTTGTCAGAGTGGCACCCGCCTCGCCCAGGAAAGAAGCCAAATTACGGCTGGCAATCAGTGAGGGAACAGCTGTCAATATGCAGAGAGTAAAAGCAGAGCCCAGGAACACTGATGAAATGCGGAGCGGAGAAGTGAGCAGAGAGAAATGGCAAGTCACAGTCTAAAAAACACTGTCGCATGCTCACATTAAAATAACGAACCAAAAAAAAAAAAAATCAAATGAAAGCAAGACTTTATTTGTTAGATTTCAAATCCCATTTCGACGACAGTACTCACTCAAGCCTGCAGCCTAACTATGCGCCCTGCGTGCAGACATGTACTGTGTGACTCCCGTCTTCCTACAAGGCGGGCCCGTTACAGCCTGCACGGTTATTATATATTTTACTTGTTCTAGGAGCATAACCAGAGATATTATCTACCTTTTCATTTAAAAACAAAATCATTGCATCAGGTTTTTTTCTTTTCTTTCTTTTTGATTTTGGATTTTTGTAGATTTACATGCAATAGTATAAACTGAATACAACTTAAATGCTCAGTAATAGGGTCCGTTTAAATTCTATGATGCTGTAACCATGGTTGATATCCAAAATAATCATTAACTCACACAGCACACACATGACCAACTTACAATTCTCCCCAACATGCCAACCAACCAAAACTCAAATACCAACCAATCATAAAAGAAACAACAGCCATTCCATATGAATCTATAGTCAATTTATAATAGGCTATAATGCTGCATAATGACTAGATGCCAACCTAGAGTCCTTCAATATAAGTTGAAATCATGCAAATGTTACAAATAATGTGTTGGGGACTAGAAAGATGGCTCAGTGGTTAAGGGCTTTTGTTGCTCTTACAGAGGACCTGGGTTTGGTTCTCAGCGTTCATACGGTAGTTTACATCCATCCATCACACTAATTTTAGGGTATCTGATGCCTTCTTCTGACCTTCACAGGCATGAACACAGTACTCATACATATATGCAGGTAAAGCACTCATACACATAAAACACAACAAATGTTTTAAAATAAGGTTTAACAATATTATAATAAAGATTTAAATTTAGGGACTGAGGGTTTAACTCAGTCATGAAAGGCTTTCTTACAACGTACAAGTTCCTAGATTCAGCACCCAGCAAAACACACACACACACACACACACACACACACACACACACACACACACACTGCAAGACTCAGATTTCCGGAGAGATCTTCCACCTATTCCTGGAGTCCCCAATGAGAGTTGGAGTCTGTTGTTGATGCAAACGCACAGGAATTTATTAAGCCGACGCGATGGGGTCCACCAAGCTCTTTCAAACTGAAGACCCTGAAGAGCAGAAGCATGGGCTTTTTATACCCTCACAGAAGCAGAAGTTAGCAGAGGATGATTAGTACAAATATGATTGGTTAGTTGACCTTTAAAATGAGTGGCTAAATAATGGCAAGGGCAGGAGAAAAAGGGCAGAGTATTGGGACTGTTGGCTTTAGCAAGTGCAATGGGGCGATATGAAGATGCAGGTTTTTCTGTATGAGCTAAAAACAGTTGGGAGCTTTTCCACTTGGGAAGGGTAAGTACATTCCTTGGGTGGTGGAAATTTTAAGCACAAGCTGGCCATCCTTAGAACAGTCTGGACTCTCCAGGGGACTGCTCAGTTTTCCCTTGCCCCGCTGCCACACACAGTGATTTGATATTGCTGTCTGTCCTCGGTTCAAGTTGGACTCTTCAATACACAGCATTTTAAAAATTAAAACCCTAAATAATATATCGTCTGCAGCACATACCTTATATTACTCATAACCTATACAAACATACAAAATTGTCTGAATAGAAAAAAAGAAAAGGCTAGGCTTTTCTGCACTTGGGAGGCAGAGGCAGGAGAATCTCTTTGAGTTCAAGGCCAGCCTAGTCTACAGAGCAAGTCCAGAGCAGCCAGAGCTACACAAAAAAACCCTGTCAGAGAGCGGGGGAGGGAAAGGGGAAGGGAGAAGGAGAGGGAGAGAGAAGAGAGAGAGAGAGAGAGAGAGAGAGAGAGAGAGAGAGAGAGAGAGAGAAGAAAACACACCAAAAGACTAACATTGGCTGTCCTGAGTGATGGAATTTTAACAATTTATTCACTTTTTCTCTTTATGCTCTTCTGTTTTCCAAATCTCTATAATAAGCATGTATTAATCATTCATAAGGTTTCAGAAGAAGTCATACTATGTAAAAGAAAATTAAAATTAATCAGAGAGCTTGGGTTGGTCAAAGTGTGTAAAGCAGAAGGAAGGGATGCTCTGTCTGGGGCTAGCAGAGGGGAACAGCTGGACCTCCAGGATGGAACTAGTGGAGCTCAAACAGAGGAATCTAAAATGCTTGAAAAAGGGAACACGAGAGAACCCAGGGTCAGAAAAGGGTCATTTGAACTGTTGGTACAGAACCTGGTGGAGGGCGTAGAGCCCCCTCCAGGTTGTCCTAGCAACCGGCTCACCATGCACGTGATGGATGCACGTATTAGTTACTCTTTCATTGCTGTGATCAAATTACCTGACACAGACACTTAAGAAAGAAGAAATTCCTGTTGAGTTAGTGTCAGAGAGCTCTGTCCACCATGGCAGGAATTGCACGCGGACAAGTTCACACCTCCAGGGGCCAGGAAGTAAAGGAACGGCAAATCTTTCCATGCTGCTACCGTTGCCTTTTTTCCATTTATTCCCCATGGGACCTCGACCCACGAGATGGTGCCATCACACTCAGAATGCGTGTGTCCCATCAGTTCATCTTTTCTGGAGACAGCTCTCACAGACACACCAGGGATGTGCCTTTCCAGTCTCCTAGGTGATCTCTTCTCCATATGACTGGAGAAACGAGAAATACGGGAGTAGCATATGAATACATGCTCAATGACGCCAAAATAGGGAAATTAGAACCTTCATGTATATGTGCGTGAGATGCACAGATGTGTACATGTGTGTTTGTGTGTATACATGTGTGTGTATACAAAAGTGTGTATGTGCACACATGATCATACCTCCACACAAGTGCATTTATAAAGAAGCCTAATTCTGGGAATCGTCTTCCTCTTCCTCCTCATACTCTAAGGCAGACTCGATCAATCAAACCCAGAGCTTCTTTAGTACATGACTGGAAAATGGAAACTGGAAACTTCTGTGACGACCCAGTCACACCATTGTCTTAAAACTATTTTCTCAGTCCCCTCCTGTACCTGTCTTCTTCTGAAAGATCATGACCCTTTGAGTGACAGCCCAAGAGAAAAGCCCATTCCTCTTCAATTATCTCTTTAAATAAGAACAGAGATGGCTGGCGTTGATAGGCTCGACTCAAAGAAAGATTCCAGATGAGAACTTCCGGTGGCGACACTTTCCATCTGAGCCTAGCAGACAGCTCCTAATCTCTAGGAATGCTGTAGTGAAGGTAGATGGGTGGAGAAAGCTGACTACTGAGCAGAAATTGCAGACGCCGGCACCCTGGAAGACTACTCCTGCCCCCACTCCATGGTTTATTTGCATGTAATCCTAGCCAAATCAATATCTCCATCTCAATCAAGAGGGAATTACAGGCCTCCGCAGAGAAGCAGGCATCTTTGTAGGTAATTGCATCAGAGTTCTTTTCAGAGAGATGATGCATAGTGCGCTGAAATGTTTATACAGATATGAGAAGATGGAGAAAAAAAAACGTGTTAGGAACAAGCTTAAGGATAATATATGCCGAGAGCCACACACGATTCAGGCTGTCGTGTGTTCACACCTAAACCTTAGAATAAAACTCATGGATGATGACGAGTCCCAGTCCCAAGGTCAGGAGAGGAAGACAGCAGTGACATTACAGATGTGCACAGAATGAGTGGGAGACTTTTATCATCCTAAAATGAAAATGTCTACTGTTTTCTTTCTGCCAAAAACACATCACCCCCATCCCCGCCCCCTCTTCTCAGACAAGGTCTTGCTAACCTTGAACACACTGTAGGCAAGAATGAATTTGAATTTTTTTTTCCCCAGACAGGGTTTCTCTGTGTAGCCTCGGCTATCAACCACCTGGTCTACAAACTGGTCTTGAACTCATAGTAATCTGCCTGCCTCTGCCTCCCCTAGTGTTGGGAATACATGTGTGCGCTACCGTACCCAGTTTTTTGGGGGTTTTTTGTTGTTGTTGTTGTTGTTTTTGTTTTTTTGAGACAGGGTTTCTCTGTGTAGCCTTGGCTGTTCTGGACTCGCTTTGTAGACCAGGCTGACCTCAAACTCACATCGATCCATCTGCCTCTGCCTCCCAAGTGTTGGGATTAAAGGCGTGCAGTGCTGCCACCACCACCACCACCAAGAGAACTTAAATTTCTAATCCTCCCTCCCATTTCCTGAGTGCTGGGATATTAGCTGTGCACCAACAAGCCTGGTTTAAACAGTGCCTGGACTGGACTTAGGGGAATTCATGTACCATAGGAGAGCCCTGGGGAGGAAATTTAATTCAAAACATGGCTGCTCTGGCAAGAGATCACATCCAAAGACGTAGGTCTGTGTGATCTGGCTGGAATACAAACATGCCTCAACCCAAGAGACAGAGGCAAACAGATCTAAGTTCAAGGCCAGCCTGGCATAGGGCAAGTATCAGGTAAAGAAAAGCTTAGGTTCAGGTGTGGTGGTACAGGCCTTTAACCCCAAACAATGAAGGTAAAGTTAGTTTGTAGAAGGAAGCACCCATGTTTGAAAGTGATGTCTAATTGAGTGGCAGAAAAAGAAAGTAACAAATTAGAGAAAGATTTGACCTAATAGGATACACCCAACTAGAGAGAAAAAAAGGGAGCTATATAAGGGGCAGTGCAGAGAGAGGGGAGACAGTTTTACTAGGACAATAATAGACAGACAGCTTGTGGAGTGAGAACTCAAGTGAAGACCGAGCTACCCAGAGAAGGAGCCAGAAGATTAGAAAAGATTGTTGGAGTTAGTTTAAGACCAAGCAGAGCAATTCAGTAGCCCAGAGAGAAGCCAGATTGAATCAGTCAGCTGGGAGAGGAGTTTGAGCCAGAACAGCTGAGTTGAACTGGCCAGAGCTCAGAAAGAAGAAAGGGTGAGTTTATTAAGCAGGAAGTATCTGAGGCTGGAAAACATTCTAGGCCTAGGCTAGACTGTATGGAGGCTAGAAGCTTCCAGGGACTAGAACGAGGTTAGTGACAGAGGCAGTAAGCCCCTGAGGCATCAACTGCAATTACCTTAGGAGAATAAAAGTTCTTTTACAAAGCCCTCTACTGTGGAGAGCCACAGATAGCAGCGCCCCCTGCTGCTTCCCCGGCACAATGTGCCCCTTATGATCATGCACAATGCGCCCTTGAGTGAGCCCCTTATGCGCATGCCTGAAGGCATAGCGTGAGGTGGCGTGATCCGAACGCACCAACCAAGAGCGACAACATGGCAGTCTCTGATAGGACCAGGCACACTATAAAGGTTCTGTGGGAGCTTTTCCCGGGGTCACTCCGGTTGTCAAGGTTCCTGAATAAACTGCTGCAAGAAGAGTTCCCGGTGTTGGTGTCGTTCCTGTTGGTCGGGGGCGGCATCGACACTATCATGTGAGCTCTAGCCCAGCCTAAATTTTATGTTGCCTTGAGGGCTTGAAAGTCCCTTTTCAACCACCACATTGAAGGACTATAGCTTTGTAACTTGCCAGGGAGACCATGTAGGAAGAAGACCGCTCCACCTGCTAGGGACTTGTTCCTGGAATTATCTAGGGCTCGGACCCCTAGGAGCAGTAAATAGAATTAAGAAAGGTGGGGATGGTAGTGAGGACAGGTTGAGATATTTATCAACACCCAAAGCTTTATCAAGTCTTCTCACCTACTTACTGTCTGCTCCCTGGGGTGCGTTCCTTTATTTGAGGGAAAAGATCTACTTAAGTCGAGAAAGCCTAGACTAGTGTCTGTGAATGAGGAAATGCGATTTTCTTCACTTCAATCACAGGCGGCACCAAAGGGTGAGTTCAGCTGAAGGAATGCTGCTTTAGCTAAGGGCAAATGGCGCTGCTGAGAAGGTTGGGCCTGGATCACACCAGCCTCAGCTCATGAGTGCTTGGCTTATATGCAGACACCTTCTTCCCTCCCCTGAAAAAGTAAAACCCTCTAGAAACCTAATCTAGTCTCCTTGTTACTTTTTTTTCTCCCCCTTTTGTTATTTCCTAGTAGTTGTAAAGAAAATGTGATCGCATCTCTTGTTGGGAATGATCACACATCCCAGATCAAAGCGTTTTCCCTGGTCAAATGTGTGTCTCACATTCAGGGCTTACCTATCTCACTGTGTTGAGAGAGTACTTTGACCCACAGGCACCCCTGAGAACAGTGTCAGTCAGGACACTTGGCTGATGGGGAGGTCAGAGACGCTCAAGGAGAACCCAGTGAATGGAGAAATAAGGCAGAGAACTCTCTATCTCTGGTGTTGAAAATGTCTGTGGAATCAAAGCCGGGTCCCACAGGACCCTGAGCTTCTCTCATGCTGAAAAGGAGACATATGTTTAGGGACTGTGAGGCAGGAAAATAGGCAGAGAATAAGGTCTAGAAGTCCTTTCACAAAGTCTTATGAAAGTTGCATACACACACACACACACACACACACACACACACACACACACACAGCAATTGGAAAGAGAAGACTGCTACTAGTGCTGACACAGGGCCACTTCAGAATGGTTCAAAGTGACCAATACCTCATTAGGACATTAAAATGCACCCCCCCCTCAGGGTGAGGATTTAAGATGCTAAAGAGACATGCAATTTCTGAAGTTGTACATAAGACAACATGTGACATGTAGACCATGCTTGAGAAAACACACACTTCCCCCAAAAGCCTGCCCTGGATAAGAACTGGGTTGTTACCCTTTTCAATATGAGATAAGCTTGGAACACATCAGTGCTACAGTAAGCCACTCCATGCCGTAGCTGACAGCTGTCAAGGCTCTGGAGTTAGATAATGCTTTGTGTCCGAGGCCAATGAGTTGGGGAGTCTAGAAAGAGTGCAAGTTCCAGCCTATAGGAGAAGAGGACAGAAGTTTAAGAAAAACACTGTCTTGCACCAAATCAGTGCACTGGCCATTTTTGCATTTTGTTGTTGTTTGTTGTTGGGTTTGTTTGTTTGGTTGTTTGTGTGGTTGATTTTTGGTTTTTTAAGACAGGGTTTCTCTGTGTAGCCTTGGCTGTCCTGGACTCACTTTGTAGACCAGGCTGGCCTTGAACTCACAGTGATCCGCTCGCCTCTGCCTCCCGAGTGCTGGGATTAAAGTCGTGCACCACCACGCCCGGCTTAAATTTTGTTTGTTTGTTTGTTTGTTTTTTGTCTCTATGCCTCGCCCTTTCTGAAGTGTGTACTGCTTCGAGGCCTGGAGAGACAGCTCAGCAGTCAAGAACACAGCTCTTCTTCCAGAGAACACGGGCGACTCCCAGCACCCACATGGCTGTTTACAACCTTTTGTAACTCCAGTTCCAGGGACCCGACCCCACCTCTGGCCTCCACAGGCCCTGCATGCATGTTGTGTACACACACACACACACACACACACACACACACACACAGGCAAAACACCCATACACATGAAATAAAAATAAATAAAGCAGTTTTTAATGCTTCATTCTCACAAGTCTCTTGAACCTGTCATTACCTCCTAACCCTGGTGCAGTATGAAAACCCCAACTCTTTGTACAGTGAACCAAATCATTTGAGCTCCTGAACTCTCCCCTCCTGTCCACGGCCTTCCTTGAAAGTGTACCTCTTGCTTGATAGTTTGTGTGTTTCTGGGGCAACTGTGTGTCTCTGCTCAATTTCTTATTCTGGGACAAGAGAACCTGGAACCCTTCTGCAAAAGCCTTCCAAGTGCATGACCATCTATGGCAAGGAGCTGTCAGAAGTACAGGGCATGTCCTTTACCAGTCCCCTCGCTCAAGCACAGCCTCAGCCTCCTGTATCCAGAGCGAAAGCGCCCAGGTGAGGGGCCTTTCACACTATGGGGTGGGTGTCTTCCATCAGTCCTTCCATCTTTGGATTCCTATGAAGGATGCCATTGGAGTGTTGGCAATGATTTATCCTCCTCAACAGGATCTCCTTCGTCTCCGGCTGGCGTTCATTGGCCTTTGCCTCTTTGCACTCACACTCCTCCACACTTTCACCCCCCCCCCACCTCATCCCCACCACCCCTACCAATGAATGAGCACCAGACACAGGCAACTGTGCATCTTGTCTTTCTGTGCTTGTCTGTTTCTCCTGGTGTTTCTGATCATAATCAGCCCCTTCGACCCCCTTTCTCTGCCTGCCAGCTTCAGTGCGTCCAGCACATTGCAGTGGAGAGAGGAGAGGGTGCCTGGCATGGCGTGGTCCCTAGACCCAAGTCTCTCAGTGATATATTGGTTGACTCCTGTTGCTATAATAAAATGCCACACACTGGGAAACTTCAGCATCAGAAAGTTATTTCTGTTTCTGGAGGCTGGAAATCCACCCTGAAGGTGTTGACAGGTCTGTTGTATCCTGAGGCCAGGAGCCATGATATATAAATGTCTGCCTTCTTGTTGCGCTGTTGAGTGCAAACCCTCCACCTATGTGTACCTGCCTGGTGTGCCTCTCCATGGCCTAATTAGTCTGCCTTTAAAGACAATGATCATCATTCTGGATTCGGGCCTACCCTAACAACCTCATATTAACTAAATCACCTCTTAATGTCCCCATCTCCAAGTATACTCATGTTCTGACATAACAAGGGTCAGGGGTCAGAGGACTTTTGAGGGCAAATGACTTAGCCCACAAAACTGATGGGCCAATAAAAGAATCAGTTTCCAGGCCCAAGTTTTAAGAAACAGAATTTCTGCTTTGTGTCTCCACAATGCTTGTCCCAAGGACCCAGTCATGTCTCTGTGAGGTCAGTTGACTGCATAAAGAGCTCGCACGTGATTCCAGCTGGCTGTCCCTACCTATCAAGCACCTGAAGTGAGAGGCTCTGAAGATGTCTCCAATCCCAGCCACTCCGTGAAGACAAGGCCTTGCCTGAGAATCTTGAGGCTGAGCGAAGACAGTTCCCAGAACTCTGAGAAATAATTAAAAGAAGGGTTATATCCTAAGCCCCTGGCGTCAGGGACAGTCTCCAATGGGAGTTAATAAATGAAGGAGGCATTTCTGCAGCAAATCCAACTGTATCATAGGAAATTAATACAAATGCAAATAAGAAATCAAACTCTTCCAGCAAAGCCACACTTATGTAGGCAACTGGTTTTCCAAGTTTTGATTGCTCTAGCAATATCCAAACATTTGGAATGCCCTGAGAACACCCCGCTCTTTCATGGGTTTGGCAAATACACCCTTCACTCCAAGCATCCCACCTCCCAGTTGGGACAAGGAAAAAAAGCTGTTGAATTTTGTAGTATAAACAGATATCAAGAATAAATCATACCAAGAATCACTTGCATGTTTTCTTTATTCCCTTGATTTTTTTTTTTTTTTTTTTTTTTTTTTGGAGACATGGTTTCTCCGTGTTAGCCCTGGGCTGTCCTGAACTTGCTTTGTAGACCAAGCTGGTCTCGAACTTACAGGGATCTGGCTGCCTCTGTCTCCCAAGTGCTGGGATTAAAGGTGTGTGCCACCATGCCTGGCTTATTCCCTTGAATAACGAAGGCAAACAGATCTGGCCCTGCCCTTCTGATGTGCAGCACAGTGGCCTTGTCATGTGGTATGGGTGCTCTTGGTTCAGGATGAGGGCACACCCTGATGAAGCCATTATAAAAATACTGTAAGCCAGGGGTGCATGAGATGCTTCTGTGGGTAAAGGCACTTGCTGCACTGGAGTGCAATTTATAAGACCCAAATGGTGAAAAAACAGAGCTGAACACAGCAAGTTGTCTTCTGACCTCTATGCAAAAGCCAGTTTTAAGATGTCTGTATACATGCACAAGTAAGCCAATGGGGGTAAGGGGGGAGGGGTAAGGAAGGGAGGGAAGGAGGAAGGGAAGAGGGGAAGGAAAGGAAGAGGGAGAGGGAAAGTGTTGGAGGCTGGTCTGATTTATTTTGATGCTAATGACTGCTTACTGTCTCTGTGACCCACCTTGCCTAAGAGCCTAACCTGTTTGACCAATAAAAGGTCATCGTGCCTGGGCAAGGCAAATGGGATAGGCGTGGCTAAGGTTCCCAGGATTGAGAAGACAGAGTGAATCTTGGGAAGAAGAGAGATCAGGGGAAAGAGAGAGGAAGAAGGAAGGCCGCCATGGGTTAAGTGGAAGTGAAGCACATGTCTGGTGTGGATGGAGATTTGGTCCAGATGAAGAACATTAGCAAGTATATGGGATTATGGATGGGAGGTAGCTTGATAGAAATTATTAGAAGCAGATGGCACGAGATTGGGACAGGCATTCGATAGTTTAGGGGATTAATATCTGCCCTGCCCCAGGTTAACTAAGGCTATTTTAAAATATAACAGGTGTCGTGCCTTGATTGATTGCTAGAGGGTTGAAAATACTGCCATAATAATAATAATAAGCATTATTAGGCCATATTGGTAAATTAGCCACAACAGAAAAGAGTATAATAAATATTTGTGTTTATTTATTTATACCTTTTATTTATTTATTTATTTATTTAGGTTTTTCGAGACAGGGTTTCTCTGTGTAGCCTTGGCTGTCCTGGACTCACTTTGTAGACCAGGCTGGCCTCGAACTCACAGCGATCCACCTGCCTCTGCCTCCCGAGTGCTGGGATTACAGGTGTGTGCCACCACCGCCAGGCCAATAATAAATATTTTTAAAGAAACATTTTAAATGATAAGTCAAAATGCAATCAATATACCTTACCTACACAACACCACACTTTAGTGAAACAATTCCTTTGACCACTTTGCTATTGGGAAGCTTCAGCAGTTGTACCATATATTGCTGGTCCAGAAAAAGATAAAATTCAAAGTTAATTTTCTTCTGTGCAAATACATTAACATGATCGTCGTGTCAAAAAAAAAGTCAAGCCTCATAACTCAGGAGTAAAGTGCTTGCTTGACATGTGCAAAGTTCCAGGTTCAATGCCCAGCACTGAAAGAAAATGTTCAGCCACACACCCCAGATGACGGCTTTCTGCTTAGCTCGCACTCTCCTTAAGGGAAGGATTTTCAGTGACTTCCTTCCTATTACCTAGATTTCCTTTTTTCTCCTTTTTCTCCTTTCTTCCCCTTTTTCTCCTCAATGATGTTCTATACTTGCCGGAAGAAGGCTACCTCCAATAGCTCCCAGGCCCTGTGCCTGGCTGGCCCTGCTTTGTGGGTACAGAGGTGCATGTAGCTCACTGTCCCTGAGCCACTTGTGCCCTGGGAGCTTTGTAGTCAAGGAGCATTCCTCATTATCTCTCGCCCAAACCTCTGCAAAACAGAGTTTCTCCATGGGTTCAGATCCACTCCAGTCCAGACCTTATCTTCCCACAGTGGTAAATGCTTGGCTGTCTGGCTCTTTCTTCATCTCAAAAAGAGACATTCAACTTGTTTTTTTGGTATCAGAATATATATATACTTGAACTATATAGTTTAAGATAGATAGATAGATATACAGATATATATATAGAAAGATATATATTCAACTAAAACTGTAGTTAAACATATCTTAAATGTTTTGCACCTAGCTAGTCTCATAGCCACTCTAGTTTTTCCTACAAAACACTAACAGGGCCAGTGAGATGTCTCTGTGTGGAGGCACTGGTCACCAAGCCTGACTTCCTAAGTTAGATCCCAAGAGTTCCCAAGGTAGATGAGGAGAACCAACATCAAAGAGCAGTCCTTGCTTACACCTTCACATGCTCACCTACAGTGGCAAGCACGAGGCACGCCCACATGCATGTGCACTGGCACGGGCGCGCGCGCGCGCGCGCACACACACACACACACACACACACACACACATCAAATAAATAAATAAATAAAAATCTTAAATCAGTTATAGAAAAGAAACATTAATAGACTAATCTTTTTACACCCCCAGCTAAGAATTATCTTCGTAAGTTCCATCATCTTCATCAGATGGATGAAGGTCTGGGGTGTGGGAGGCAGGAGATCAGAAAGTCAAAGTCATCCTTGGGGCTGGGAGATGGCTCAGTGAGTAACAATGCTTGCAAATGCAAGCGTGAGGAGCTGATTTCAGATTTCTAGGATATGTGTAATAACTGGACATGGCTGCACATGGCTAGAACTCCCACGTTGGGAGGAGGCAGGACTGGAAACAGATGGGCCCCAGGGAACCGGTTGGATAGACAGTTTAACTGAAATGCAAAAGCTGGGGCTCGATGTTCAATAAGAGATCCTGTAACAGGGAGATAAGCAATAAAGAAAGACTCTTACCTGCCTGCTCTGACCTCTACATGTGCCCACATAGGCTGCCTTAGTTACTTTTCTATTGCTATGAATATACACTATGACCAAGGCAACATATAAAAGAAAGCATTGGATTGGCTTACTTATAGTTTCAGAGGGTTAGCACATAACCATCATGGCAGAGAGCATGGCAGAAGGCAGGCAGGCAGACATGGTGCTGGAGCAGTAGCTGAGAGTTCACATATCTGTAAGTTGGAGGCAGAGAAAGAAATTTCAAAGCCCACCCCCATTGGCACACCTCCTCCAATAAGGCCACACCTCTTAATCTACCTCCTCCAATAAGACCACACCTCTTAATCCTTCCCACAACATTTCCACCAACTAGAGATCAAACATTCAAATACATGAGCCTATGAGAACCATCCCAATTCAAACCACCACATGTGCACACACTCAAATACTCATGTGCATAAAACAGAGGGGGGGGAGGCATCCTTCACTATATAGCAAGAATCAAATCAGGCTGGGCTACAGGAGATTCTGTCTCAAAAACAAAACACCAAACTGTACCCCAGCTGCACCCTTGGCTCCGTGCAAACACTGTGGGAACACCCAAACTCCTCTGCTACCTCTGAGGGTTTTACTCACTCTGGTACCTCACAGTTTGCTCCACCTGAGCCCCACATGTACACCCAAGAACCCAAACATTTCCTTTCATCCCAACTCCAGTTTGAACCCACAGTTAGAAACAAACCCCTGCCTGCACCCAAATAATACAGAGTTCTACAAATACCGATGCTGCCCCTCACATTGCCGTCTCTCTGCACGTAGGTTCCACATCTCCAGAAAGACTGCTAAAGGCAAAAGTCACATTTTGTGTAACTCTCTGTCCCAAGAGGCTAGCATGAAGTCCAGTGCTATGTGCTCGATAAATGCCTGTCAATCAGACTTTGATTGCATGTGTGTACACTGTTTACTTTGGTTATTGATTAGACAAGGCCCAAATGACAGTGCAGCGCTTCACTCTGGTGACCTTGGCTTTCCTCTGACCCAGTGACAACATGTAAGCCTCGGCAGGGTTTACTGGCCACTCAGTAATTAAATGGTTGGCCAGTGCTTATAGCCTGCAAAGGCCACCTGAAGAGCTGAGAAGTCCTGTTTATAAACAAATCATGTTTGCCTCTAAAGGATGATGATACTTGATATCCCTGGGAAGGTACCAGAACAGCTCCCAAGGAATGAGCGAAAGCCATCGAAAAAGAGAAACAATGTTATTTTGTTTTCCTTATCCCCTGGAGACCTAAAATCAGCATCCCCGATGAAACAGCTCGGGATTAGCTGTTCAGCCTGTGTGACCGCAGATGGAAAAAACACTGAACTGAAACGCAGCTAGTGAGCATAGGACAAAACAGCCAGTGGGCTCAGCTCTCAGGCCTGGGATGGCAGCAAGAGAATTCTAGAGACCCTACTGAATGGAAGGGAGAGGCAGGGCAACCGGCAAGCAAGGAGAACCATATTGTCAAATTTATTTTGAATTTATTAATAAGCGGAAGGATTAAATGGTAAGTGCCTAGAGTCAAGGTAGATTTTACACAGTGCTTAATAGTATTGCTAACATGGGGAAAAGCAGACCAAAAAAGTGGCAAGTTGAAAAGCAATGTGGTTTGGTTGTTGTTGTTGCTGTTGTTATTATTGTTGTTGTTGTTGTTGTTGTTTTGTTTCACTTCTCTAACAGCTGAGTAAATATTTTAACATAGGTTGCAATCCTACATACACAGACAAGCCAGTGATGACACCTGGGGCCATAGTGGAGTCCTGGCTTATGCAGCCACCAAGGGCCACGTCTGGATCCATGGCCCTGTAGCAGGAGGGGTCTGTTAGCACCAAAGACCAGGCGTGGCCTCTGGTTTGGGTTGCCATGGAGACATGCTGATGCCTGAGGGCTGTTTAGAACTGGTCCCACCCACCCCCACCTGGAAATAATGAGAGCAAAAGAGCTGACCCCGCCCCTAGCCAACTGCAGTACTCAGGAGAGTCAACTCTTACTTTGCAAGAGTTGTGGGTGAGCTGTCCCAGAGGATATGAGCCATGGAGAGCTGGCCTTGCCATTTGTCTCCCATGCGATGACATGGACAAGAGAGAGAGAGAGAGAGAGAGAGAGAGAGAGAGAGAGAGAGAGAGAGAGAGATGCCCTTCTCCCCCTTTCCCTTCAGCACCTGTGGCAGCTGGGAGACCTAGCCTTGGAACTCATCAGAGTAGGAGAGCCGGCCCTGCTCCTCACCAGCTTTAGCACTCCCAGGCCCTGCACCTTGCCTGGGCAGCACAATACAGGTGACCCTGGGGGATTTGAGGGTCAGCCAGTCCCAAGGGCATGAGCATGGGAGAGCTAGGGTCACCACTTGTCTGCTGTGTGGTGACACGGGCTTTGGAGAAATGCCCTCCCCTTACCCCTTATCATCTACAGCAGGCAGGAGAGCTTGCCCTGAGTTCATCAGAGCAGGAGGGCTGGCCCTGTCCCTCACCTACTGCAGCACTGGGGAGAGTGGGCCCTGCACCTCCTCTGAGCAGTATAGTAGAGCTGACTCTGGATGTGGGGTTTGTGAGTGAGCCAGCCCTGAGGGTATGAGCATAGCAGAGCCAGCCCTGCCTCTTGTCTACCGTGTGGTGGCACCGACAAGGGAGAGATGCCCTCCTCCCCTTCCTTATCCCTCTCCACCTACGGTAGGCAGGAGAGCTGGACCCAGGATCATGAGAGTGGAAGAACTGGCTATGTCCCTCATTGGCTGCGACACTCAGAAGAGCAGGCCCTGCACCTTGTAAAGGGGTAGAGCTGGCTATGGTTGTGGGGGTTGCTGTGAACTGAGAACGGGAGAGCCAGTGGGCTCACCAGCTCAGATAACTCTCAGTCTTAGACCCAGGGCTTTGGTATTGGCCCACCCCAATATCTACTCCATCAATGAAGTGGCCAGCCCTACAGATCCAAAACTACAGGATCTCCAAGACACAGGATATCCAAGAGGAGTCCTTGGTGAGGTCCTGGTATTGGAGCCCCTCAGAACAAGATCTCCAGCCAAAGCCTGGCTTCCGTGACCCCCTTGTTTTTTTACCCCCAGACTGAACCGACCTCCAGTCCCTGCCTCACCTCTTGCCTCCATCTCCTTCCTCCCTTCCTTTCAGTTAAGAACCTTTCACCTTGGAGTTGGGTGGGGGTTAAGAATGTGCTCGAAATATATTGTATACAATTCTCAAAGAATAAATAGAAATGCTCTTTAAATAGAGCCTTTCATCTCCTCCTGCACTGATGCTGTTGATCTACCCTCTCCTTCTCTGACTCATTCCCTACATAGTGTCCTGACCATAGCTTCATATGTAAGTTAAATGTATCCCAAGGGTACTAAAGTCTAGTCACTCGTTGTAAAAGTAGTAAGCACAATGAATACCCATGGGGTGTCTTCATGACCTGCTTCCTTAGGCCTGCACATGTACCATTCTTCCTGACTTAAATGGTCCCTTCTATTCCTTTACCTAATTAATTCCTACTCATCCTTCAAGGTCCAGCTCAAACATCCCTCCCTCTGGCAAGTTCTTTCTTATCGGCTCCTATAATGTGTATTTTGCATTCGCTTGCTGAGCTCCTGTACAATGACTTCAGCATGCAGTGATGTGTGTGACCTCTGTCTCTCCTTCATATGGAGCAAGCTCCTGAGCCAAGGCCTTGCTCTCTGCACTGTTTCCCATATTCACATAATTCACATAATTGGTCACCCAAGGGTGACACTCCAGTGTTTGTAGAAGTTACGAAGAATAAGTGAAACAATGGATGAATACATGGTGGATTTTCAGAATCAGTTAGTAAGGTGGGGGGGACAGCTGAGGACACCACTCTACACGGGGAAGCCAAGGAAACAAGGCACAGCGAAGGGGTTGACTTCTATCTAGAAGTAAGGCAGTTCTTTGTGGGTAGCATCTTCAGGCATCGGTAGCTGTGTGTGGCCGGGTACCATAGTGCCCGGCATTATTTGCTCGTACGTTATTTTCTAAGCCTGGCTTGCCTCTGATTTAAGTCACTTGGACACAAAGGTAACTAACCTCTGAAAAAACTGTTGAAGAGGACACAGTGGAGCCAGGCTTAAGCCTGGGGTCCAGGAAGAACCTGGAACTTAATTCAAGCCCAATACCATCGAAGTTCAGCACTGAGGACTGCTACTCTTCACAACAGTTGCATGTTAGTGGTTGTTTTAAAATTGTATTGCAGTTTCTCTCTTAACCCAGCTAACACCCAGATAAGTGAGACTGAACTATTATATTTATGTAACAAGCTTTATGGCACAAGAACTGAGCAGTATTAAATCTATTTTAGCCCTCTAAGCTAACCTGGCTTTCTCCCAGAGTAAATCCCTAAGATACTTGCTTTTATGGCTTTCTCTGCTCCAGCTGCTCTCTCCTGGTGTCTCCTGAACCTCTCCTCTTGACTAAATCCCTACCTTCTTTCTCTCTTTCTTTCTTTCTTTCTTTCTTTCTTTCTTTCTTTCTCTCCTCCTCCCCTGGCTGGCAGGAAGTCCAGCCCTAGTCTCTCCCCTGCTCAGTCATTGGCTCACAAGCCTCTTACCAATATATCAGGGAACAATTGGGGAGCAAAGTTTAAACAGAAGATTCTCAGAACAAGGATTGCAACCAGATATAGGATAGGGGGCACAGAAATCAGCGTTTGAATCTTTACACAGTGCACAATAACATTATGCCTATGGTTGTAAGATGTGAACCCTGTCTCGAAAAAAAAAAAAAAAAACAAGACAGCCTTCTTTCACCTCTATCCTAAAGAATTTTAATTTAAAAGTAACTTACCGATGCATTCTACCTAGGCATTCAAATCATTTAGCAGGGGATGACTTAATCTAACAATTCTTTGTGTGCCTCGCAAACACTGTTACAAATAGTCTTTTATGTGAGTGGGAGTCAAATGTTCCACAAATAAGGAGCCAGCTATATAATTTGGGGTATAAATAACAAACATTAGTAATTTCTTAGTAGATGAAACAAATACTGTGGTAACAGCAATGTCATCTATCCAAGCTCAAGTCCCTTTGTTCTCTGTCTTGAAATCTCTCAGGCCCTTCAGGTATCTGAACACAAATCCAATCCCACAGAATGTCATCACAGGACACAGATCAAATTGAGGGATGTTGACAGGGCTTTTTTTTTTTTTAAGTAACATTGTAACTGTACCTATTTGGGGGTATTTTGTGACTTGTACACTCATCATGCAAATAATTAAATAAAAAAATCAGCAAATTTGCCATGTGAAACATTTATCCTTTCTAATGTTGGGGGCATCCAAATCCTTCTGTTTATTTCCAAACAGAAGTAATGTAATGATTCATATTAACTGTTGTCACCCTGCTGTGGTATAGAACTATAACATTAGAATTTAATCCTCCTATCTGTCCATAGTTTTGTATGGCCCAGCCACCAGCCTCTGGGAGGAACTTGGCCCCGTGCTCTGTGTGAATCATTGCGCAGGTGCAGAGAAGCTGACTGATGCGTCCAGTTCCCATAGGAACCACAGGGGCTGTACTGGGAGCCACTCCTCAGGGCTCGGCTGTCCACTCCCTGTACTTAAGGTCAGTAAAGAGGCTCCTGCCAAACCAGCTAATACACTTGGAATTCTAAAGTTTTCATTCTCTTACAGAGGTACACCCATCAGGAATTCAGCCCCGTGGGGCCAGTGAGATGCGCAGCCTTTCTAAGGCAGTTTCCACAGAATTCGGCTGAGATGATACAGGGTAGAGGCACAGGAGATGTTGCCCAGACATCGGAAACTATCCCGAAAGTGATGAGGCAAACAAGATGTTTAGTCCTGTTTGCCACAGCTCGTAGCGCTTCCCTTCCTTCTCCACAAAAGACTGAAGCCCTAGGTTTTGTCCTCCAAGTGACTTTTTCTTTTGTTCACTTGGTCACTTGCAGTGGAGTGAACAAAGCCCAGAAATGCTTCTTGAAAGACCAGCCCCGACATCACTCCCAGACCATGAAAATGATTCGCTCACACACAAGGAAAGACAAACTGCAAAGGAACTCTTTTAAAGGACAAGAAAACCAGGCTTCAAGGTCACTGTCTGACTTTGCCTGAATGAGAGACAGCTGGCAGCTTCCTCTTTATAAGGGCACAAGGCAGAATGGAAATATAAAAACATAACTCCTTGCCTGAAGACCCTCCGAACGGACAGCCCGGTGGAGCCGTGTCAGTCTGTGATCACATCTGAGCGGCACCAACATTGTGCACAGTACTTTTGCGAAACAACGTTATTCAAGCTCCCTGGCGATCCTTAAGCCAGTTCTGTGGTCCAAGTCGCTGAAGTCACTGCTTGCCGGTGTCCTTCAACGATGTGATGTGGCACTCACAGCTCAGAAGTGACTAGGAAGCCACCACTACTGCGCTTTAAGTTTCTAACTGACAGGAAGGGTCTTCGGGATCTTCGAGTTCAACACCTTCGCTCTTCTTTTCTCACTCTGTGAGTCGTTTGATTGAAAGGAAACTATCTGCCCTTTGGATCTCAAGGGATTTTACCCCTCTGGAGCTTCTGGAAAATGCTGTTAGTATGCACAACTTGAAGACTCAGCGATGGCATGCCTGCCTCTCTGAGATGATTCTCGGGTTTCAGAACTTCAGAATAAATACCCCCTTTGATGGAAAATTCTTATTCCCACTGGCCATTTTGCAAGTGCCAAAGGCTAAAAGAGACAGTGAAGGCACACAGCTCTAATACTGTGCTGTGCTGTCCTCCTCTTAATTGTCCCCTGCCCCCCTCTGTCTCTCAGTCTACACATCCCCCTGGGCTGCTGCATCCTTGATGAAGCCTCTGATAAGAAGCTTGCCTTCAGGCAGATTTCCCAGGAAGAGACTCCCTCCCGTTCCTCAGTTACTTCAAGTACAGAACCCAAAATACCACATGCCAGTTTTCCTCCTCACAAAAAATTGCATAGTGCCCCGGGATTTTTTCCATTGTGTCAAAGAGAAACTAAGTGGAAAATAAGAATAACATTGTAACATTTTGTACCAGTCAGTGGTGGCTGATTCTTGAAGTAATTGGCTATTGCTTGTAAAATTCAATTATGGCGTCAGATGAATTTGGGCTAACTCCTCCCAGACAGCAATCTAAAAGGTGGTAATCCAATCTTTAATAAGTTTCAAGTGCAGAACAGATACAACACAGTGCATTTGTGGTAACCAACGAAAGGATACAGCAATGAGAAAAGATGAATAGTTGGGGTAAAGATTGGTAAAATATTGCTCTGCCTAAAATACGATGATACACACACGATCGGTAATGGGGAGGGACATGAGTCCGACAGCTTCTGGTACTTTGTAGAGCAAGTGAGGTTCATGTGTATCAGTGAATGACCAAATCAGCATGCGTCTGCTGGCTCTTCACGGGCAGTATATGCAAATCACAGCTCTTCCGTGAGTCCTCTAGCCCTGTCCGGCTCATGCTAGTCACAACGGCCTCCACGCCCAGTATGTACAGCACAGTGCTTAATGAATTCTGGAGTGAGGCTGACCACCTGAGCTCAGACCCCAGCTCTGCTGCACAGGCTTTTATGTGCCAGAAGGACACTGCTCTCCGCGCTGGTGCTAGCCTACCTCCCTGTCATCCACATACTTTGCGACCCATAAAATTCAGCTACTAGAGGGTTCTGCCCAGAGTGTAAAGAGAAGAGCTGGAGAGATGCTCAGTGGTTAAGAGCACAGGCAGAGGACCTAGTTCCTAGCGTATCTGCAACTCTAACTCCAGAAGAGACCCAGCCTGGGCACCAGCACTCACATGCGCATATCCACAAAATGCTACAAATTAATAATGATAGATTTATAATTATTACAATAATAATTAAATTATTATTGTTGTTGTTATTATTATTATGATTATTTTAATGTGCAGAGGAAGGGCAGATGGGGTGGGCGGTGCTTATCCCTCCTCTTTCACTGACTGGACTACCATGCACTGACAGGCCCCGGCAAAAGGCAACTCCATGCAAGAGGCAAGGTCCAGTGGACCTTACAGAGAATTCTTGAATTCTGACTGCTCCTCTCTCTCTCTCATCCATGCAAGCCAGTGTGTGAGAAGAACTGACCTGGTCCTACACCTCCCCCAATGCCTCCTTGAAACCCATTTTTTGTAAATAATCTCCCAAATGACCCATTTTTATGTATCTCTCCTGTTCTGCTTGGCCTCTAACTCGTAAGCAGTTTGAGTCTGGAAGAACGGCTTGACCTCTGTCTGCCTTCCACGTGTTAAATGGAGGTAATAATAGTCATTTTCTTCCTAGACATGGGATGAGTAAGTGAGTAATCCTTATGCGTGAAATACGTAGAACACTGCCCGGCATGTAATAAGCATAATTCTTTTATTTTTATTTTTATCGCTACCACCACCACCATCATTATCATCAGCAGCAGAGTAAACAGAGCAGACGCGGTCCTCCAGCAGCTAGCCATCTGCTTTCAGCATGCTGAGCTGTTGATTGCAGAAGGCTGTTTTGTAAAGTAAGGATTGGGAGAATTCAATCAGGGTATGAAGAAGCCTAAAGGAGAGCTGGGTGATTCAACAACTCTGGGCAGCGGAGGTAGCTGGCCATTAGGAGCAGACCCAAAAGGACTTTTGTTATATTCAGTTGCTTGCTCTGCTTTTTCTCAAAGCACATTTGATGTATCTTATCCTAGATTCACAGACAATGTAGGGCCAGAAAGGACTCTAACTAGAACTATAAACCCTTATTTAGCACTTTATTTGGAAAGAAAAACTGATTTCATCTAAATAAACTTTTGAGTCACGTAAATGTAGATTTTGCACAAGAAAAAAAAATATCAGTGAGGAAAGAATGCTGAGGTCACTTGGTCTTGCTCAAACGGATGTCACCTCCAAGGGCAGAGAGAGAGAGAGAGAGAGAGAGAGAGAGAGAGACACACACACACACACACACACACACACACACACACACACACAAGAGAGAGAGACAGACACAGAGACACAGAGACACAGAGAACAAAAGAAGACAAAGAGAAACGGAAGTCTCTACCCATCCTGCAGACTGATTTATAATCCCCACCAGGGTCAAGGGAATATTAGTTTTATGTGTCCAAAGACTTTAGCCAGTATTTATATAAAATGGCAAAGTGTTGGCAATAGGATGGAGGGGTGTCTCAGAGAAAAGAGGACATTCTGGAAGATTATGCATCCGTGCCAGCCCAGGAGAGCCCCATTTCCTTATAAGAATGAGCAGGGATGCCTGTCCCTTTAAGACCTGGAATCTTTGAAGAAACTGAAACTTAAGTCTTAACGGTAAATGTTTTATTTCATCTCTCTGAGCTTCTATTCCTGTAAAATGAGAGGGTTGAGCCAGATGGTCCCTGTGGCTCCTTCTAGGTCTTCCTATCTAGGATCCAGTGCATTTTAAATTGGATATTACACATATCAAAGTGTCTCCTCCTAGCCCCAGACTCTCAGGTTCTATTTCAAAGAAACAGATGAAGGTTACACCTCACTTGTGAAAGGATCAAAGTCCCTTTCTGGTGTCTTTCTTGTCTCCCTCTCTCTCTCCCTCCCCCCCACCCCTCTCTCTCTCTCTCTCTCTCTCACACACACACACACACACACACACACACACACACACACACACATTTCTGAATGGATCTCTAATGCATAAGTCTAAAACTTCATTAAATGCGCCCAGTTGCTTCAAAATCCTGATTAACAAGCTTAGTTTAAAGCAATTGACTTCTGAGTACTGGTGTGGCCAATCAGCACCCTCACGGAAAGCTAGCTTGAAACAAGAAGGATAGAAAGACACTTCAAGGAATGTTAGAAGCCAAACCGCTCACTGAGAGGCAACACTCACATCAGAGACACCAAACGACGCGCCAACAGCTGGAATTTATAAAAGCAGCTGTAAAGCCATAAGGAAATGACAAGCTAAGAGAGAGACGGGCAAGAGTGTGAGTAAACATGGTACAGGGGAAAGATGTGCTGAGGGCTACAGGATGCTCAGCCTCAAAAGCATGAGTCAAAAACATGTAAATTAAAAAAAAAAAAACAGCACATAGCATTTATTTCATTCCTACCACTGAGGCGAAAGGTCCTATATCCCTGACAGGAGGACAAACACAGCCTTTTTGAAGACAAGATCTAATGAAGCTAAAAACAGACATACTTTTACTAAGGAATTACACTTCTAGGTACATAAACCAGTGAAACCCTAACATAACAGTTCAGTCATGTAGGTTACAAGACTGGGTTTATAATAGTAAACACTGGGCATGGACAAGATGCCTGGGTGGTGAAAGAGTAAATAAGTTGGTATAATCCCACAACAACACATCATGTAGCACTAAACATGGATTCACTTTTCAGTTATGTGCACCAATGTGAATCCATAAACATCTAATTCCATGGTTTTATACTATTACCTCATTTACTCAGTATTGTAAAATACAGAAGACGACAACCAAAGCCCACTTATTTATAAACACACAGTTACTGGATGAAGCCATGGGTGGAAATGTATAAAGAGCTAGTATACCCCATGTTAAGAGAGTAGCAACATCTGATGGAAGTAACTAGCAAGTCAGAATGACAAAAGGTTCACAGAGCCAGGTGTTCTGGTGCCCACCTGTAACCCCAGCATTCGCGTGGCTGAGGCAGGAGGATCATGAGTTTGTGGCTTGGTTGGGCTACATACAGAAGCTCCATTTAAAAAACGAACTTAAATAAATAAAAATGTTCGTTCACATGGCACAAGAGAATTCTGTGATTCTGTAGGAGTTCAGAGATACAGTAGGAACAGTCCAGGACACTCTGGGACTGACTCAGTAACAAGGGGTAAAACGCTAAACAAACAAACAAACAAACACAGGAGTAGAGAAAACACACAGAGAGCTACCAATGGCCACACCTGGGACACCTTCAAGAGCAGAATAGTGATAGTAATACGTTATAGCTTACTAAGCAAAGAAATTAGACATAATGAAAAACTGAAAAAAAAATCCTTGGCAAACATCAAAGCTATTACCTTAAGGAGACTTTTGCTTTCTTTTTTCTTTGTTGTTTGTTTGAGACATGATCTCTACATAGCCCTGGCCGTCCTAGAACTATGTAGTCCAGGCTGGCCTCAAACTCACGGAGATCCACTTGCCTCAGCCTCCGGAGTGCTGGATTAAAGGTGTGTACCACCACACCCAGCCAGATTTTTATATATATATATATAGAGAGAGAGGATCTCCTGTATCACAGGCTAACCTCAAACCCACTATACATTCTAGAATGACCTTGAATTTTTGATTGACAGAGCAATTACTATTATGGCAGGTATGAATCAACAATGATGCTAATGATGGAAATACAGTTATACAGTTTATAAATAGAATATCAGCATCCTCAAAAATATTTCTACATGAGAACTTCTTAATGACTACTGATTACAAACAGTGGATTAGTAACTTCCTGGTAGAAAAGCCTGGAAATCATCTCTTTAGCCAAGGAATCAAAGTGATCCAGAATGGACCACACTCTGCCCACTAAAGTGTCAGATGCACACTGAATGCTTCCTGTGGACCGCACTCCACCCACGAAAGTGTCAGATGCACACTGAGTACTTCCTGTGGACCACACCCTGTCCACTAAAGTGTCAGATGCACATTGAGTGCTTCCTGTGGACTGCACTCCACCAACTAAAGTGTCAGATAGATGCACACTGAGTGCTTGCTGAGCACTGGCAGGAGCAGAGAGCACTTCTGTGATATTACTAAACGTGCAAGATTTGAATTTAAACACAGAAAAACATCAGGCAAATCCAAACTGAAAGAACTACTGTCCAGTGCTTTTCACACAAATATCCTACAATAAAAGTTGAGGAAGATGAAGGAACTGTCCCGGAGGTGAAATTGGAAGCTGGACCAGAAAACAAACAAAAACCATCAGTAGGCAGTTTGCAGCATCTGCATAAGGCTTCTGTGTGATTTGTGAGTAGTGCTGGATGTGCTGAACACAGGTTCAATCCAAGCACTTGGGAGATTAAGTCAGGAAAGAAACGAAGTTAATTTCCTGACTTTGACAACAGTACTGTGGTTATGTAAGGTGTTGATAAGCTAGGTGAAAAGCAAACCAGCTTTGTATTATCTGTGCAACTTTTCAGGCCAAAAGTCATTTTAGGATGAAATGGACTACAAATGGCTATAAGAAATGGGACAAAAGCACTTAATATAGGATCCTTTATCTCTTCTATACCTCTCCACATGTCTAAATGATTTTATAGTAAGAGAAAGAAAAGAAGGGCATGTAAATTTCAAAGCTGAACAAAGAATTTGCTAGTCTCCCTTAAGCAACCTTAAAACAACGAGTCTCCTTTGCGGCCTGGCTGGTCAGGAACTTGGTAAGAGAAAAGAAATACAAACTGCAATTTGCCGGCTAGCTCTGGTCTCCTGACACTGATGCTAAATGCGATGCCTAATATGTGCTTCCTGCTCGTGAGCCTGGCTCTACCTTGTGGTCCAGGGAAATGCGTCTCTGACTGATAATGTAATGTTTTTCCTGATTTGCTTTCCACTTAATTCCTCACCAGCCTGACGGTCTGTGCTCCAGACTAGTTTTCAGCTTTGGGAGTAATTGCCAATGTATAGGAAAATTTGAAAAGAAATAAGAAAAGCAGGTGTATAAATTAACTGTGTGAGAAGACAAGTTTGACAGACGTCAAAGGGCTTCATGCTGAGCTTCCTGTGGAGATGTGGGGCGAGGGTGGGGTAGGGGGGATTGTGAAACGCAGTGAGAACATGATCCGGGTACATGGTGAAAATCCATAAAAGAGGTGAGACTCCCAGAGAGTGTCAAGGTTTTGGGACAGAACTTGAAGACCATTTAAATTTAAATATGGTTCCGTGCCTTCCGAGAGGCCCAGTTGCCCGCCGGCCCAAAGTGCACGATTCTCTGCGGGAAAGTCCAAGAGCCATGTCTCCAGGTGGAAAAGGTGAAGCGCGATGTCTCAAGTGAGTACAGGACAAGGTCTGTGTCACAAGATCTCCAATCCAGCCAGAGGTGGGAAAGGAGATTTTCTCCGAAATAAGTGTTACTGTTCTTTTTATTTGGGCTGCCAGGACCAGGCCAGGTGGCAGCAGAGACCTCAGGGCTCTGAGACACAGGCAGTGACAGAAGCGGGACCTGACTTGGGGGAGTCAGGTGGCTGCTTCGAGAACAGCTGGCAGCTAGCTCCCGCAGATCTGCACTGTGTGGGTCACAGAACAGCAGAAGCTCCAGGCGGCTAGCTATGGTCTTATGGTGGCTTGTCAGTCGAGTCTGGGAGTCCAGCAATAAATTATTCGGGGAGAAGGGGAGCCCTTCTTTTCCCCAGTGTTCTAAA
Source organism: Acomys minous (assembly GCF_964271855.1). Lineage (NCBI taxonomy): Eukaryota > Metazoa > Chordata > Mammalia > Rodentia > Muridae > Acomys > Acomys minous. The sequence continues at coordinate 45,738,841 of NC_140489.1, forward strand.
TAAACAACTAGTCTGAGACATCCTTCTGTGAAGTAGATGGTGCTCATTGCTTTCTTTCACGTGAAAGAGGGACTTGGAAACCTTGGGCAGTGGGGAGGGGCTTTGAGGATGAATGTGTCTCATTGGCTGGGACTTAGGATGCTGACAATGCTCTATTTGCATGGGGAAAGATGACAGGTGACAAGCTCATGTGACTGACCACCTGTAGCCACCTGAGGGTTGTGTCACGTGCCCCTGAGGCAGACACAGAAGCAGGAGGGAGCTTTGTCCCACACCTTCTGTTCTCAGGATGAGATTTTTAAATCTCAAGTCTGAGATTTCCAGGGTTTGAGCATGTTCCATCTTGGCAGTTCCATGACAGTTCCTCTGGAGGCACAGTCCGCGAGCCCCACATTTAAGAAGCCAAACAAACAAATAAATAAATACCAAGCTATATAAATATCCCAAATCAATTTTATATAGTAAAATTCCTACTGTCCATCAGTCTTTGGAGGTACAAAGAAGAGGAGGAGGAGGAGGAGGAGGAGGAGGAGGAGAAGGAGGAGGAGGAGGAGGAGGAAGGAGGAGGACTGAGGCAAGAGAGAAAGAAGGAAAAGTTGAGGGACAGCGGGGAGGGAAAGGAACCCCTTACTCCAGAATATGGTTGAAGTCTCTCATCCACCAGAGGCAGGAATTCCAATGGAAAGCTTGGGATGGAGCTGATTTTGTAATGTGCCAACCTGGTAGCATACAGAAGGCCCTGGATTTGATCTGTGCCTATAATCCCAGCATTCGGAGGTAGAGGCAAAAGGACTGAAAAGTCCAAGGTCATATTTAGCTACATAACAAGTTCAGACTAGCCTTGGTTACATGCGACACTGAAAGAAACTAACTAAAGCAATTCCAGCACAATTAGCAACAGTTGCTGTCCAGACTGCTACATAGAAACAAGATTTCTTTTATATTGAAGTATTTTCAATAAGAACGTTAAAACAGCAACAGACTGTGCTTTAAACCATCAAGTATGGCTTTATTCTTTCCCCAAATGTTAATTATACTTTTCTGGGATTGTCCCAAGCAAGGCTTTCAACTTTGTTTACAGTGAAAATATGTCTCATCTCCCTCTTGTCACCATTGGGTAGCCTGCTTTTACCTTATCGGCTGTAATCCCAGCCAAGGTAATTTAAGAACTACCTTATGTTCTTACTTAAGACCCTCAGAAACTTTTCTTTAAATTGCAATTAATTAATTAAATTTCATGTGTCTGAGTGCTTTGACTGCATGGAAGTCTGTGTGCTACATGTGGCTGAGGAGGTCCGAAGAAGGTGGCAGATCCTGTGAAACTGGAGTTCCAGACAGTTGGTTGTGAGTCACTTTTTGGTTGCTGGGATCAAACTCAGGCTCTGCGAAAGAAAAACAAGTGCTCTAAACATCCAAGCCATCTCTCCACCCCACCCCACCCCCATCACCACCCAGCAACCCCTTGAGATATAACTTCAGAAGCCACTTTTAGTGCTACACATGGTATGGTAAAGACATTTAAGTACAAGCTCTCTTGAGAGGCCCACACTCACACACGGATGTGCAATAGCCTTTTTCTTAGCACCTTTCTATTAACCTCATGCTTAAATATACATTAAAATCTAATAAACTCCAACTTTGCTCTAAATGAGAAGATTCTCAAATAATTAATTAAAAAACAGTATTTAAAGATAGAAATCAGTCTTTTACAGGAAAGAAAAAAAAACAAGACCAAGCTTTATTGTTAATAGTGGTCAATGTGATAAAGAATCCAAGAAACCATTAGACTTTGGTTATTAGAATGTGGCTTCCAGGCAGCAGGTTGATCTGAGTAGTGTTGGGGGATGGGACAGCAAGAAGCTAACTAGTAGGGAATGAATTTGGGGGGGAGTAGTGGGGGGCAGAGGGGGAAGCAAGGTAGCCTTACAAAAATAGCTGCACTTGGGATAGAGTATTAGAGAGAAACTTGAGCCCCCTGGCAGGAGAGGAGCTGAGAAGGAGAAAAAAAAATGTTCCCTAGAGAGAGGGACAAAAGTCAGAAAGGAAAAGACAAAGACAAGATGGCAGGGCAGATGCTAGCATGCCCCTGGATGAAGAGTGGAACCCACTGTCCTCGGGCAGCAGTGATGGAAGATTAAACATGAAGATGGGAGGAAGAAGAGCTACCAAGAAAGCTCCAACAACTAGAGTCCCCAAGATTCCAGGCCATAGTCAAATGCTGAGCGAGGAGAGTTAAAGCGGAAGAAAAGTAAAGCAGTTTGGGATGCATTGTGGTTTAGAATAGCGACGGTGTGCCTCTTCTATTCTCAACCAGTGGTCAAACGACCCAGTATTGAACAGCGAGCACCCAGTGCTTGTATCCTTTACTTAGACATTTTCACACACATTGTGTAACTTATCCCTATAACCCCGTGAAGTAACTGAAACAGATCTTCCTAGCTCAGTTTTACAGATAAGGGAACCAAACCTCTCCAGATTGATGCCTACCAAGACCTTGCTCCCGTAAAGTCAAAAGCAAACGCTCTTCTTTTCAGCGCATCATGTTAGGCCCTGCTGGGAAATAACAAGTTGCCTACTTGTGCTCCGTGGACAGAATCAGGGCCTGATAATCTTGTTAGTTGAACAGGAGTCTTCATTACATTTTGTAACATTGTTAGGACCAGGTTGGGAGCAGATGGTAGAGACTTGAGAGCGGCTCTTTCCGGCTAGAAGCTGTAGGCAAGAGCATTTAGAAAGTAGTGATGGATGACATGGCATCCGACTTAGGGAAGACAGTTGAGTCTAATAGGATGACCCAAGGGTCAAGCTCGGGCTTTGTTCTGTTTAACATCTCTTATGATTCTCAAAACAGGCAGAGAAAATGCCAGTGGAATCTGATGGGTGAGAAAAATACAAGTGAGGCAGAGGAAAGAAAGAAAAAGGAACTTGATGATGTTTAAAGTGAACAGAGGGAGTGTGGGGAGTCACATAAGGTTCAAAGTAGAGAGAGAGGCTTTTTCCATTAAAAGGAAATACAAATATACTACAGCAGGGGAAAACTCCTCCCTCCTTTGAAGAGGACCAAAAGATAATCCTGAGAGAAGTTACAAGTTCTGATGGAGACAGGACATAGACCTGCCGGCCAAACGATGTGGCTGAGTCACAGAGATAAAGTTGCACCAACGTACTGTCATTTCCTTAACAGAAGAAGGGGAGGGGCTGCAGGCACGTATATGAAATTCATCCATTCGTGCATGCACACAAACATGTGCACTGACTATGAGAAAAATACAGAAGAAATTAGTAACCCTGGCTACCTCCAGTGAAATGTGTCTGTAGCCGATGAGTGAGCTCCAGCCTACATTACTCTATGTGGTCGCACCACATTGCAATTTCAAGTTATCTCAGGCTATGTATGAACTCTCCAGTTCATACTTAATCCTTGTCATCCTCCAATTTGTCTTCTATTCAGCTGACTTCACACGTGCATGTTATCTGCCAGGCTCTTGGGGACTTAGTTGGTGACATCACACATGCCTACATACAGATGCGGCTGAAGGTAGAAGAAAGTGAAGATTAAAAAGGGAGATGATACAGATAACTCAAGACGCAGCTTGAAAGCTTATAACAAAAATCTTGGATAGACAGACTACAGGCTACCTATCAGCATTTCTTAATGTTGTACTATAAACACATGCTGCATTTGTAAGACAAATACATGATGTGCTTTATCTTTAAATCCAAGTTCAAGTTAATAATCATTGTCATCCTCTAGCCAGGGACAACCACAGCTTCTGGCAAGATCTAGTAGGACAGTATCCCTGATGGATTTTGCTTCCTATCAATCCTTTTAATTAATGGTCGTAAGTGTTCAACTTACACATCAGCTGAGGTTGGAAAATGGTTGCAGTAAGCTAATCACACACATTAACTAAAAGGCAAGCCAGCCAGCATGATGTGCCCTTTGGGAGGGGGGGCGGGTCGGAAATATATATATAGGCAGGTGTACAGTGGTGAAGGCCTGTAGTCTCTGCATTTGGAAGGCTAAGGCAAGAGGATTCTGAGTTTGACACAAGCCTGGGCTACATGATGGAATGTATTTAATATTAATAGATAATATTCTAATGAGTAGTTTTAAAAAATATATATTAATAGCCTATGACAATCATCCTGAAAGGGGGCCAGAATTACCAGTCCTTTACAAATTATTTCAGAGGCAGCCCTTAGATAAGAGTCTATCCATTGTTTTTGCCTGTGTATTATAAAAATAAATTCTACATATATTACATATATATCATCATTTTTAATAACATAAGCAGGGGACCATGGTGCTTGCTATGACAAGGGGTATGTCAGAGTCTTTCTGGTGGTGGCTGTAGATGATGTCCTGCCATCTGCAGAAGATGATGAGCCGAGCAACCTAACCACTAAGCCCAGCGAGTCGCCTGCCTCCGTGACTGTAATGGTTTTCTCCTAATCTGATCATTAGTATCCATTCCGGTCCTGATGCTGGCAAAGGGCCTCTGGAGAATTGCTGGTTTTAAAAATGAGACAGGCTTGAGTATGAAAATGTGCAACCTTGTGTTTTAGTGACAATTTATCTTAGTCAGAGCCTGACTGAATTCAAATCCCATTCATCATAGTTCCACCTCCACACCTGAAACCCTGAAAGGACTCGGCTGCGTCCGCTCCTCCCAAGTCATTTATCACTCTAAAAAGGAAAAGTAAATGGTTCCGTGCCTAATTAAAATTCAAGGGTGCCCTTCTGCAACCGCCTGGATCCTGGCAAATGTGGCTATCTGCCACGTGACTGAAAGAGCTGGGCGTGAGTGCTGTGGCCCAGGTGACATTACATTCTTGAGGGATTAGGAGAGAGCCCTTTCACCTTCTCCTCAGGATGTTCCCACAAGGCTGCTGACCCCGGTGACCTGGTCCTGACCCGGCAAGGGTGGGTTTAGGAAGCAGAGTGAGGCTCTCGTCTCTCTTTCTTCCTCACTCCTGCAATCTAAGCAGTGAGACTGAGGTGCTGAAAGGTGAGCCTGTCACACACATCGCTCCAGCAGCCTGCCAGGCGTAGAGATGTGACAGAAAAGGTCACGACTCAAAACCAGAAGGCTCCCTCGTGCTTTTCGGCTATCACTGTTTTAGGGAGGCAAAGCTCTCTTCCAAGCTCCTCGCTCGGCAAACGCCTTTCTCCAGGGCTCCTTATCAGGAGCCCCTACCGTCTGTCAGCCACTTGGGATGTGGGGCCCCACTTACAAAGAACCGCCCTGAAGGAGGGTGATTCAAGCCTCTGAGATCTCCCCTGAGCCGCCTCCTTCATTCACCGGCTTTATACCTGGGCTGGCCGGTTCATACCTCACCCACACACCGGAGGGCCTGAAGACACCACCATCCCTGCCTTCAGGAAGAAATCCTTGCCATTCCCAAAGCCATCTGACCTCATCACACCAACACCTCTGTCTTTAGCAAATCCAAAAACCAGACCTAGAGCAGAGGCGACAGCAAGGCATCATCTATTTCAGGATTTTGCCCATCACCTTCACCTAGCCACACCCATATTCCTGCCCTAGTCTATGTGCTCTGGGCTCACGCTCCCAAAGTTGATAAAGAACACTAACAAGCAGATTTGCCTCAGTCATAGGACTCAGGCAGTATGTCACCAGACAAGTTAGATGAAGCTTATTGTCAATTCAATGGCTGGTAACATCTGTTCTATTTTCATTGTTAAAATAAAGACACAGGGGCTCTGCTCAAACTACTGTGCCAACCAAGGACAATTCAAGCAGTAAACACTGAACCCCTCCTCTGATCTAGCCAATGGACAAGGCATTCTCCACATTTGAGTGGAGAGCGGGGACTGACTCGAACGTGAACTCTGGTGCCCCATATTTGACCACATTCCCTTGGTGGGAATGAATAAGCAGGCTACCAAGATGAGACTTGATAGCCTATGACCATATAGTGGGGGAGGAGGTCCCCCTCAGTCATAGACCTAGGGGAGGGGAATAGGGTGAAAGCGGGAGGGAGAGAAGAACAGTAGGATACAAGTGATGGGATAACAATTGAGATGTAATCTGAATAAATTAATAAAAAATAAAGACAATATATATTTCTACTTGTTGCTTTTGAAAAAATTACAAGGTGAATTAATCATCTCTAAGTGAGTTCTCTTAATCAATAAATGGCATCTCTAGTGTCCTGGGGCATGCCAGCCCTGTCTAAGTGAACCTGAGTGTCTTCTACTCATTGACTGTGGAGACACCTGACCCTGCTGAGATACAGAGGCACATCGGACCATGACAGCTACAGGAACAAGACCCTAAGCCCACCAAGCCTGTCAAGCAAGGAGGGACAAGAACATCTAAGCAGCTCGGAGGCTCCAGGTGACAGGGCTAGGTAGATACCACGGCCTGACACTCAGCTCCTGCCTACAGCTGTTAGCCAAAATGACAATGTGCTAGGTCATAGACTCTTAGCAATAAGAGAGGGGAGGAGGGAGGGGGAGGGAGGGAAAAGCAGCCAGAAACAATATAATAATAACCTAAATGATAGTAAACTCGGAGGATAGTCTAAAATCATTTTGAAACTGTCTAATGAGAATGTCAGTATGTCCACAAAGACTTCAGTCTCCAACAAGCAGCCACTCACAGATGCCACAAACCTGGAGAGGTATGTGAGAGATTAATGTACCAGAAAGAGGCCAGCAAAAAAAAAAAAATGTCAAGGTGGATCTCATTCTTAGCTGAACATCCCAAAGAGCTTTTTGTCTCGCTCCTGTGGCTTGTTTTTTCCTGGCTCCTCATTGTCTGCTGGCCCTCAGAGAGATGTCACTGCTACCCTGCCCCCACTCCCAATACAGCCCTCTAGGCTCCTAATCTATGGCTCACCTTCCCAGCAGCCAGCAGTCTGCTCTACCCATCCACTGCCGTCTGACTTAGTGGCATGTGGCATCAGGTGGCACACCCTCCCCAAAGGCATTAAGGCATTTTTCACCAGAGGGATGGGTATTTTGGAAAGCTAATCCACCTCAGAGCCTGAAGTCTTAATAATTTATGCAAACCTAAAACAGAAAAGCAAAGCTAAATCACAATAAATACAGCAGTTGGGACTCTTAGAGCATCTGGTGTGAAATGTCTCACAGGAAAGAACACAGTTGGAGAGTCAGTCCCATCAGAGAGAAGGCAGTTACAGGGTAACATATATTGACATCATGTGGAAGCAAGACAGTCTATTAATGTCAGAACATGCACACAAATTTTGTGTGCAAATTATTCAATGCAAGCACTTTATTTTTATTCAAAGGACTTTCCTCCCCCTTGCCCAGCCCGCCCCCGAGCTTTATTTTATCAAAAGAGAGTCCCATTTAGCTCAGGGACACCACCACCAAGGAAAGGGACTTCCAAGTACGAGCTCCATGCACCCAGGAAGAGCTGGCAAAAAGGTATGGTGAGATCTTCTCTCCCAGCTCTCTGGGCACTAAATACCCATAATAATATTTTTGGTTTTTCATTGTATGTTTTGGAGTGGTAGCATAGTATATTTTGCTGCAAAACATCTGAAGTCTTTTTTTGTTTTGTTTTGTTTTGTTTTGTTTTGTTTCTTTTTCTGATTATAAAAACTAGGTGAGGGTCTCAACTGGCTGGTTTTTTTTTTTTTCTCGCACCGAAGTTCTCCTTTGACGTGTGTAAGACAGACCACATTTAGAAATGGTTTGAAGGAAGCTGCTGTGGAGCAGGAATGCAAGATGGAAGCAGGAAAGTTGGGAGCTGGAGGGCAGCTTTAGGTCCTTAGCAAGTTTAAGGCTAGCCTGGGCTCTAATGGGACCCAGTCCCGTTATAGAAACATAAAGCCGGCTTGAAGGACTCCATCACAACGTCTCCTCCCTCTCCCCTCTCACACTACCAGCTGAAAGGCTCTCAGCCCTTGAAGCACATGTCACAAATGAGGTAAAGGTTGAGCTCAACGCAATTAGGAAAGATTCGTTGTTGTTGTTGTTGTTGTTGTTGTTGTTGTTGTTGTTGTTGGTTGGTTGGTTTTTTTTTTTTTTCTTTCTGTTGTAGTCAGGGGATGTGCAGCATTTTTCATTTGGACAATGACATGGTTGAAAACCAAGCAAACAGGCCCTTTCGCCTCACATCTGTCGAGTGGTGTCGAGTGGCTCCCGAATGCCCTGGAGGCACAGACAGCACCTTTGTCAATCAGCTTCCAAATGACTAGCAACACAGCGGTCCCAGACCCACAGGTCTGCCACTGTGGCACCTAACATGAGCTGATGAACAGAAGGGAGAAGGTCATAGAGTCAGGAGCCTGAGGAAATCCCATGAGCTTAAGCAGAGGCCCCCGCAGACACCGTTTGCTGGGAGTGTGTGGGCAGCTTCTATGACCGAACTACATCCACTAAATCTCCATTTTAGGCGGGAGGGAGGGCTCTCACCTGAGAGTCTAACCTCCCACTCAACGCCTGGGCATTTGCACGTAATTCTGCCTTTTCTGTACTCTTCTGCTGGTAGCTTTGGAGGTACTGGAACACGTAGGTGAAAAGTTAATGTGAAAGGGGTACCCCATCGACACTGGTCTGGGGAAGCTGCAGCCCCTACTGGACTGTGACATTCTGGAGGTGCACGTTTGGGGGTCACTCACGGTCCTGTTAAGTAACCCTTCGCCCAAGCTCCGTAAGTGAGCCCACAAAGCTCAGCAGTTCCCACACAGGGCTTTGGTGGGACTTTGGCGGGACTTTAGCTTGTCATTGGCGCCTTATGATGAGAGATTTGCTTACACTTTTCCAGGGGAAGGAATGCTTACACTATCTAGCTATGATCTCCACTATGCTGGCTACCCTTATTTTTGCCAAATTCCTTCAAGAACATGGCTTCATTTTTATTTAATTATGTTAATTGTTAACGCTTTTCTAGAACACTTACCTTATACGTTTCTATTTGGTCATATTGGAGGAAAATTAACCTGACGTTCTTGGCTAGTTTTGTTGCACCCATCTTTATTTTACTGTGTACTTCAACCTGCCTCTCTGTAGTCTGCTCACATTGCTGGGACATCTCACCTAACCCAGCATTCAGAGCCTGGAAATACAAGACTAAGTGGTTTGCTGTCGCCCTGTTCCCTTCATAATGTCATAAAAATTTATAACACTTAAAAGCCAGCAGTCCCTGAGGCCATTTATCCTCAAGCAAGAACAAGTTTGTGCTTGTGGAACAGAAGTTCTATTGATGTGTTTCTCACATTGTGAGATGTGTGCCCTTAATGCACACATACCATCAGGACAGCCTGCGAGCGCCCAGCATCCGTTCTGTGCCCCGATGGCGGAAAGCCCATTAGAAGGAGGCAGGTGGGCTCTTAGCATTCAGAGGTAAAGGAACAGTATTTTAGGAACTCATTTCAGCCTCGATGCCAGATGTGGTTTCACAGAGAGATAATGAGCCCCTTCTAACAATGGGGAATAACTGAGAAAAGTCATTACGTCACTGGGAAAAAACGTCCTTGATTATCCTGCCCTCGGCGGTTACCTAATCTCAGTTTTATTTCTGTAGGCTCCTGAGTGGGGAGCCTCAAGCCCCGCACATACCTAGTTCATGAAGTAACTGCTTTCAATATACATCGGATATCGGTGGCAGAAAGCGAGCAGTTCTGAGGTGGGAAGTAAGCGGAGTGAGGTAGCGAGGTACCGGCTAAAGAACTTTGAAACTACACCCAGTTTGACAAAGCTCCTACACAGACCAGAGAAAAGGCGAGCGCCCAGCAGATGCGGCTGTTTACAGAGCACCAGCTGGCCCCGACGCGACTTCTCCTGAGCCATCTGCCTCCAGAGAGGCCCTCACCTGGGCTTCCCAGGGAGCCTCCGGGGCTCTCCGAGACAGCAATCTCCTCTAAGGTCTCTGACAGCCAAGTCTCCAGACAGGCTCCGTAGGGGCCACCAGTTGTCCAGATATCAGATTCAGCCTCTGAGGCCCCGGGCGGCTGCGCAGCTAAGCTTTTCTGATGAACCCCCTTTCAAGCCTTCTGCTGGCTTTGAGCTCACTGAGGTAGAACGAACCCCTGCATTTGATGTCTTCACCAAGAACTGAATTTTTACACTCTCTCAATAGCGCGCCTTCAAAAGGACTATCAGTTACGGTTCTTGACCCGAAGTTCACAAGATTGCATTTAAAACGCTAAGCATAAAAATGTTAATTTCATAGTGTTTTTTTAAAAGAAAGATTCATTTGCTTATATTTCCAAAAAAGGCATAAACAGCTTGAAAGGGCTAACATAAGATGTTTTTGTTAGCCTTTATTTTCCAATCCTTTGAATATATGCTGTATGTGCAGTTTTTCAAAGAAGTCAAACGAGGAAAAATTCATTCTTTAAATATATGGGCCAATTTTTTTGCCCCTTTCTTTTTGATGAACAGGACTCTACAGTTCCCCCAGCTCTGGGGGAAACCTCAAGCAGCCATAGGAGTTCCTTGAGAGCTCTGTGCCCTGCAAGAGAACAGAAGAGCCTTGTGTTAAAAATTGAGGCCTTAGAGAACCACTAATTAAACACAGGAGGACCACAGAGGGGTTGGACTGGGGGCCCAAGCAGTGTGGCTTGGGGATTTGCTTAAAGGAAGAAAAGGTACCGTTAGAGAAAACAGATTGATTTTGAAAGTATTACTATGACCTTTGCTTGGTGATCAAAAGCTCCTAGAAATTTATTTATAATATCATGGTATATTTTTAAATTTTTTACCTCTGCCTAACACAAACCATCTGCTGTCTCTGGGCAAGCCTCTCGTTTCCCTCACCATCCTCCGTCATCTCTCTCTGACCATCTACAGATGACACGCTGTAGTCTCTCAGTCAACCAACACTTGAGATCTCCATGTCACCTGTTACTAATCTTCTGGCTTCAATAATACCCAGCTTTAGGGACATCCTAAAGTCAGGAGGTAAAGACCCTTGTCGCCAAATGACCACCTGAGTTCAATCTATAGGACCAAAAGAGAGTCAGCTTCTCCAGGTTGCCTCTGATTGTCTACATGAGCTCTGTGGCACATGCAGGCCCACACTAACCACACACACACACACACACACACACACACACACACACACACACACACACGAGGGTGTTAGATGCTTGGTTGGTTTTGTTGCTTATATCTTATATGATTTTCTGGAATATTCCACCTATTCCATTACCCAGAAAATGAAAATATAATACTAAGTGGTCGACCATTACATTGTTAAAAAAAAAACTGTATTTAGTTTTCTCTGTTTATTTTAATTTTATGGTTATAAAGGTTTACCTTCTGAGAAGACCTGAATTCATTGTCAAGAGATCTGCTGAATGCCCCGATGGCCCATTCTTCCTTCTTCCACAGTAATGGAACTCCCATAATTCCTCTGAGGTACATGGTGACTTGGTGACTCATAATCAAATCTACTTCTCTTACCCTTCACGCCTCGAAATGTGACAATGTAACTAAATTCTGGCCAGAGTAACCTAAGTAGAAGGATTATGTGCCATCTTCAGGAAGTACTTTTAAAAAGAAGGAGCATGGGGCCAGCGAGATGGCTCTGTGGGTAAAGGCGCTGGCTACCGATCCTGAGGGTCTGAGTTCCATTCCTGAGATCCACATAGAGGAAAGAGAGAGCTGACTCCTCAAGGCTGTCTTCAGATCTCCACACATGTGTGGTGGGGTGCATCTGCCCACACAACTAAATTAACAGATGTGTTTACTTTTTTTCTTTCTTGGTTTTTTAAGACAGGGTTTCTCTGTGCAACAGTCCTGGTTGTCCTGGAGGACCAGGCTGGCTTTGAACTCACAGAGTTCTGCCTCTGTCTCTTGAATGCTGGGATTAAATGTGTGCCACCCCCACCCAACTAAGAGATCTAATTTTTAAGAAGAAAAATACGGAGATGTTTAATGAACATCCAATGGCAAGCTTCCTGCCTGTGTCCTTTGCCTTAACACTGGCACTGTGTTTGTGTGAGAAGTGTTGTACAACTAATGCTTTAAAAAAATTTTTTAAAGAAAATTATTTTAATCAGCCTTTCCTGTTACTATATCCCCACCCTCTCAAAAAAAAATCCCTGGTAAGCACATTAGCAAAGCCTACCAGTGCCTCTTAAATTATACTGGCCAGCGCTGACAGATGTGGCATTGCTGCGCATGCACCCATGCCTCAATTTCCTTATTCATTATGCAAGAATTGTACACAGCCAGTCGAGAACGGAGTGAGGAAATGTCTCAGAAATGGCTAGGGAATCTTAGCTTGGAAGATAGTCGTATTTTTTAACTCAACAATTCTAATTCCTGAATTCTAGCTTAGGAAAATAATCCTAAATAGAGGTGTGTGTGTGTGTGTGTGTGTGTGTGAGAGAGAGAGAGAGAGAGAGAGAGAGAGAGAGAGAGAGAGAGAGAGAGAGCAGTTTGACCCAGTGTTGTTTATAATAGAAAGTAGAAACTTAGTGACCTTTCCCTGTCACCTTAATAGTGAACTAAGCCCCCAGCTCTGGCATAGCTGAGAGCTATGCATACAGTACCACACAGAGGCTGCAGATCACGCATCCTGTTGGAATTAAGGGGTTTTTTTTTCTACGCTCGCTCTAGCTCCCAAATAATGAGACCGAATCCTGTCACATCTATTAATAAGCTTCAAGCACCATAACCGGGCAGATGCTGCCCTTATTTAACCTGTCTATGCTAGCGTGTCTGCTTCCCAGCCATGTGCCCCACGCTACTCTCCATCCAGTCTCACGCTGGCTACTCCCGCTCCATCTTTGTCCTTATGGCAACTACTCCATGGTGACCTCCTCCTCCTCCTCCTCCTCCTCCTTCCCCTCCTCTCTCTCCCTCCCTCCCTCATGCACTCCCTCCCTCCCTGGAACCCCCAGACTGGGAACAAAAGTCCCTCCTACTGTCTCCTCTGCCCATCATTGGCTCGGTCAGCTTCTTTATTAACCAATCAGAGATAATTGGGAAGTAATTTTTACACAACATTGAGACAGGAGACCCCTCAATAACTATGACAATGTCAGAATCATGTTCGCATTTAGCTCGCTGCTGTTCAGCAATTAACAATCAAATATAGAAATATGCCTTAATACAATGTGAATGAAGGTCACCTCTACAACATCCAGCACCATCAGGGAGTGAACTGAACTCCAAATTCTTGGCAAAACAGATGTACAGAAGGGAACATTGGGGTAAGGCAGAACGAGACAGCCAGAATGAATCCTGACCTCTTAGATCATGCCCCTGAGAGAACGTTCCAGAAAGGGAATCCTGGAGCAATTCTTGTGAATGAGTGAGAAAGGAAAAGAAATATGACTGACAGGCATTTCTGAAGTGTGCTATTGGGAAAATGTGAAGGCTCGGGGCTACACAGTAACACCCTATCTCAAAGAAAAAGACAAAAAAAGTAATGTGTTCATGTGACAGATAACCTCGTGGTTATCAATATCAAGTCTTGAGTTAACATATTTAAAACTGACAAATGCCTCTCATGGAACCACTGAATAGCATCCTTAGGACAGTCTCTGATACAAGGTACAACCAAGCTTCAAGAGGCCTCAAGGGAGAAGCTCAGATACAGGCAATGGGTGGGCCAGGGATGCTGAACAAAAGCAACATTCATTTCCATTGGAATAAATACACTGTTGAATACTACAGCAAAATATTATGTAACCACCACAAAATGCAGATTGGAAAGGCTGAGAAAAATCTGTGTCATGCTAAGCATCTATATTTTGGTACACAGATCAGTGTATGTAAGTAAATGTGTAAACGCCTACATGTACGTGATAGCAAAACTATGGGATATTCATAGGAAAAATACTTAACATAATGCCACCAAAATGCTAATAGTTGTTCAGAAAGTTAAAGTGATGGTAGAATTTTTTTTCTATTGGTTGAATTGTATTTAATGTCTAGGTTTGGATTACTTATATTTCAGAACCTGGATGCAGGGATAGAATGAAACCTACGCACTTTTATCCAAAGTGCCACAGTATTGCTCCTGCAGAAATCTGTGTCTCAAGAATATATCTGTGTCTCTGGCAGCAAGCCCTATTTTTAGCCTCCTAAATCCTTCCCTCTGAGTATCTATGGATGAGATTCTGGAGAAAGAATGTTACTCCCGTAGACCAGCTTTGGCTCTTTAAAAGTAAATTTAACTCTTGCCTGATGTGAACGACCATTTAGGACAGGGCTCATTATAGGGTTACACATTGATGGTCAACAGTTACCCTGACTTTCTCCAAAGGTCCTAAAGTGGTGACATTTACTGGTACATTTCTGGGAAGGCGCACTAAGTAAAAATAAATAAATAATAAAAAGCCAGAAATAGGAGAGCTGTTACATTCCTTGAATTCTAGAGTTTTTTTTCTTTTGGAGACAGGGTCTCTCTGTGCAGCCTTGGCTGTCCCGGATTTGCTTTGTAGACCAGGCTGGCCTCACAGTGATCTGCCTGTCTCTGCTTTCCAAGTGCTAGGATTGACTTCTTATACCTATGGGAAATGCATGCCATTTGGTCCCTGGCTATGCCAAAGCAGAGGCAGCTCATCTGAAATCTCAGAACATCTATAGCCATGATCCAAAACTAATTATCTGCCAGGCATGGTGGCGCACACCTTTGATCTGAGTGCTGAGAAGGCAGAGGCAGGTATATCTCTGTGAGTTCGAGACCACCCTAATCTACAGAGTGAGTCCAGGGCAGCCAAGGCTACACAGAGAAACCTGTCTAGGCCCGGGGGAAGTCATTCCTTTTCAGTTTGTCCCACTTTTTTTGTTTTGTTTTTGTTTTGGGCTTTTGGTTTTTTGAATTTTTTTTTTTTCTGAGACAGGGTTTCTCTGTATAGCCTTGGCTGACCTAGACTTACTTTCTAGACCAGGCTGACCTCAAACTCACAGTGATCCACCTGCCTCTGCCTCCCGAGGGCTGGGATTAAAGTCATGTGCCACCACGCCCGGCTCAGTTTGTCCCACTTTTATCCCCCTATTTTTCTACAATAAAGTTTAATTGGTCATAAAAACCACAACCTTCCTTACCAAATGCTGATGTTCAATTTTTTTATTTAATGCTAAAAGTCTGCTTTTTCAAAACCCCTTTAGTTAACTGGGAAAGTGTGATTGTGGATTATTAGATTAAAAGAAGATGTATAGGCAAAGCCAGAGACTCTTGACTTAAAGACTATGTAGTAAAGCAGTGTGTGTGATCACAGTAGCAAAAGAAACACACCCATACAGAAGGGGATCAGTTAAGGAGAATGGACAGGGAGACACTGGCAGAAATCATCTCTCAGTAATGAAAGAGATCCTGTAGCGCTGTCTTGTAATAGTTTTTATTTTCTTTAATCATATATGTATATGTTTGTAATAATAAAAGAATATTTTCAGTTTTACAAAGCTCTCCCTTTGTCTTAACAATGTTATTCCTTTGTACTTCCTGGTCCTTACAAAATGCCCTGTTCGGAATCAAATGACAGAACCCACTAGAACAGTGATTCTCAATCTGTGGGTCATGACTCCTTGGAGGATTGAGTGATCCTTTCACAGGGGTCACCTAAGACCATTTGAAAACCCAGATATTTACATTATGATCCAGTAACAGTAGCAAAATTACAGCTATGAAGTAGCAACAAAAATAACTTTATGGCTTGGGGGTCACCACAACATAAGAAACTGAATGTGTTAAAGATTCCAAAGGTTGAGAAGCCCCAAGCTAGACTATTGACTGGCTGGCTAGGGACTATTCCTTAGAGGCCACTGAGGATGGACCCTCCTCCCTCATGGCTGACTTTGGACCCCATCTGCTGTTTCCTAGAAAGGACAACATCATAACTTCTCTGTAGGGTATAAAATACCACGCAAGAGTACAGAGGCTTCGTTGAGGCCCATTAAAGGAAATATGCTTCCTCCTGGATAAGAGAATAAAACCTGAAGTCCAGCTCTGGCCCTGTGTGGACACGTGACACTCTGCTTTGCACACAAGACTGGACCATTGCATGTTACTGTCTCCGCCCGTGGGAGTTAATCCAGCTGGGCCTGTCAGTCACCTAGCCACGAGACACTCCTCAGCAAAGCTGAAGACATAGCAGGAAAATGTTAGAATAGTAATGTCTTATGAGATCCCACACTTATCCTTGCCACAGGCGCCCTCCCACAGTGCAGCTCCTTAGCATGCCCAGGATGCAGCTCTGCTAGGCTGTTTACTTTTCTGACTCAAAAGCTTCCCTTTCTTACCTTTCTATTTCTTCTTTGATATTGTCCAAAAGCCTAAGCATGCTTGCTTTGACACTGTGCTTTCTCACTGCTCTCTGAAATCACGCCTGACTCTCACCCCTCATTCCTACCCCCACCTCCACCTCCCCCCTCACCTCCATCTCCCACCTCTCACCTCCACCTCCCCCCCTCACCTCCACCTCCCCCCCTCACCTCCACCTCCCCCCCTCACCTCCACCTCCCACCCCTCACCTCCACCTCCCCCCCTCACCTCCACCTCCCCCCCTCACCTCCACCTCCCACCCCTCACCTCCACCTCCCACCCCTCACCTCCACCTCCCCCCCTCACCTCCACCTCCCCCCCTCACCTCCACCTCCCACCCCTCACCCCCACCTCCCACCCCTCACCTCCACCTCCCCCCCTCACCTCCACCTCCCACCCCTCACCTCCACCTCCCCCCTCACCTCCACCTCCCCCCTCACCTCCACCTCCCACCCCTCACCTCCACCTCCCCCCCTCACCTCCACCTCCCACCCCTCACCTCCACCTCCCCCCCTCACCTCCACCTCCCCCCCTCACCTCCACCTCCCACCCCTCACCTCCACCTCCCACCCCTCACCTCCACCTCCCCCCCTCACCTCCACCTCCCACCCCTCACCTCCACCTCCCACCCCTCACCTCCACCTCCCCCCCTCACCTCCACCTCCCCCCCTCACCTCCACCTCCCACCCCTCACCTCCACCTCCCACCCCTCACCTCCACCTCCCCCCCCTCACCTCCACCTCCCACCCCTCACCTCCACCTCCCACCCCTCACCTCCACCTCCCACCCCTCACCTCCACCTCCCACCCCTCACCTCCACCTCCCCCCCTCACTTCCACCTCCCCCCCTCACTTCCACCTCCCCCCCTCACCTCCACCTCCCCCCCTCACCTCCACCTCCCCCCTCACCTCCACGTCCCCCCCTCACCTCCACCTCCCCCCCTCACCTCCACCTCCCCCCTCACCTCCACCTCCCCCTCACCTCCACCTCCCCCCTCACCTCCACCTCCCACTCCTCACCTCCACCTCCCCCCTCACCTCCACCTCCCCCCCTCACCTCCACCTCCCACCCCTCACCTCCACCTCCCCCCTCACCTCCACCTCCCCCCTCACCTCCACCTCCCCCCTCACCTCCACCTCCCACCCCTCACCTCCACCTCCCACCCCTCACCTCCACCTCCCACCCCTCGCCTCCACCTCCCACCCCTCACCTCCACCTCCCACCCCTCACCTCCACCTCCCACCCCTCACCTCCACCTCCCACCCCTCACCTCCACCTCCCACCCCTCGCCTCCACCTCCCACCCCTCACCTCCACCTCCCACCCCTCGCCTCCACCTCCCACCCCTCGCCTCCACCTCCCACCCCTCACCTCCACCTCCCACCCCTCACCTCCACCTCCCACCCCTCAGCCCCACTATACTTTCTTCACAGCAGTTTAGCGACAGCTCCCATGAGCAAACGTGGCTGTTTCCTTGGGCCATAACTCAGAAGGGCATGCTTTTTTCTGTCCCCATCCCCTGCCTTAGAGTTGCTAAGATTCTCAGCGGGCCTGTCCTGCTGTTTCTGTCTCAAACTCTCATTAAAATGTCCTGAGCTTCCTTCAGAGTTCAGTTCTAAATTCTTTTATGAAAGAGACTGAGAGCCCACAAGGTAGCCCTAATTTCCCTGGTAACACAGACCATAAAAATGATACAAAAAAGTAACTTTTACAAAGTAATTACTAGGCACAGTGGTGGCAACACATGCCTTTAAACCCAGGACTTGGGAGGCAGAGGCAAATAGATCTCTGTGAGTTCAGGGCCAGCCTGGTCTACAGAGCAAGTTCCATGACAACGAAGGCTACAGAGAAACATTGTCTCAAAAAATGAAGCAAATCAGTATTTGAAAAATAATATTTTAAACCTTTTATAATATCAGCAAACATCATAAAACATATAGAAAAAAAACTAGTCTGAGATAAGCTAGTACAGTGCTTTCCTAATGCACAAAGACCTGGGTTTGACTCCAGCATGGCAAAAAACCAGGTGTAGAGCTACAGTCTGTGACCCTAGCACTCCAGAGATGGAAGCAAGAGGATTAGAAATTCAAGACCATCCTAAGCTACACAGAAAATTACAGGTTCACCTGGAGTAGATAAGACCTTATCTCAAAAAAAAAATAAAATAAATAACAACAACCTCCACACTAAAACTACAAAGCACTGCTAAAAAGAAGAGGTGGGGGAGAAGGGGGGAGGAGGAGGATGGGAGGAGGAGGAGGAAGAGGAAAAGAAGAAGAAGAAGAAGAAGAAGAAGAAGAAGAAGAAGAAGAAGAAGAAGAAGATTATTTAAAGACTCATTATTAAGCCAAGGTTAGTGGTACATGTCTGTGCTGCGGCAGGAGGATTGCCAGAAGCACAAAGACATCCTGGACTACACAGTGAGCTCAAGACCAGATTGGGCTACGCAGTAAGAGTCTGTCTCAAATAAAATAAATAAGCAATAAATAAGCATTAGTGCTACGATGGACATATATCCCTGTAGTGAGTTACACTCCATGCAACACCAAAACAAATTTCAGCAAGCCTCCTTCCTAGTAGAAACTGATGGATGACAATGCAGAGGCTCTACCATCACCAAAGGAGCTAAGGAGGAGGCAGAGAGACATGGGGTCCAACTTCAAGACAGGACAAAACTGCACAAGTCAATACCATTGGGTCTAGATAGGAGGGAGGGGAGAATAGATCCATGAACAAAGCCCAGAAGCCGCCCGGCCCCCACACAAATGACAAGTCCACTTGCCGACAGAGCTGCAATGCTTTGTCATCTCCACATGGAAGCCTAGACAACTGGCTCTTTGCAAAAACTAAGCCTCTACCTTTCCCTCATCTCAGGCACAAAATTAGATCCGTGACTTACATATAAGCTGAAGACAATAAAATTCTAGAAAAACAAAATCTTCACAAGATTGGATTAGGCAAAGGTTTTCTAAGTAGAATTTCAAAATCATAAGCAATAAAATAAAAAAACAGAAAACTCGCCTTGATCAAAATGTAAAACTTTTGTTCTGAGACACTTAAGGAGGCAAGCAGTTCAATTTCTTAAATAGACAAAATATTGAACAGACATATGGAAAAATCTTCAGCATTACTAGTCATCAGGGATATGTTTGTTAAAATAATAAGGAAATGGCACTGTGCATTCAATGGTTTGGCTAAAATTAAAATGACTGAGCATGCCCACTTCTGAAAGGATGCAAAGCAACTCGAACTCGCATGCATTGTTAGCAGGGCCGTAGGATGACATGATCACCTTGGAAGACATTTTGCAGTTTCTAGAAACTTCAGGATACACCTGTGATAAATCCAGGAGACAAGGCCACCTGGCCACAGAAAGACCTGTGTGTGCTGAGCCTACTGGCACAAGTTTAGAGTCCCCAGTGCTTCTAAGGCTGAGGCAGGAGGATCACAAACTCAAGATACTTGAATTACACATGCACACCACCATGCCTGGCTTTTTCATGTGGGCTCTAAGGATCACACTTGTCCACCTTCTCCCACGCCAAGTGGTTTGATTTTGATGGTCATTCAGAATCTGGAACCGAGGTGTCCCCAGACTCCTAAGATCACTAAAGGGCTGTGTTCTTAATGAAAAGACATGGATGAAAATAAAAATAAATCACTCTTGCTGGTCCCAGATGAAAATAGAAAGTTACCTTGGGAAAAGATCATTCTGAGAGCACACAGTCACTGCCTAGCCTCCTATGGATTTAGGATTTGAATTTATCCCTGTTGTGGGAGAACTCCAAAATAGATACATTAATTTAGGGTAGTCTGGCCTGGAAATATCCCAGAGAAACTTAACCTTAAAAAAAAATCTTGGTGTGGCAAAAACCTTACCCCATAAAATGCCTTTGGTCACTAAACATGAGCTCATAATACAAAATAACAAACTCCACCAAAAGGCATCCTGTGGAAAGGAATAACACTTGAGCAGCACTTTGTGTCTAAGTAACACATTTTTTCTAAGCTAGGTAAACCCTATTAATTCATAAAATCTGATGCCTTTTTCTTCACCGAAAAATGTTTGGAACTGGGTGATGGTAGCATACGCCTTTAATCCCAAAGGAAGGCATATCTCTGAGTTCAAGGCCAACCTGATGTACATACAGAGTGAGTTCCAGGACAGCCAGGGCTACACAGAGAAACCCTGTCTCAAAAAAAGAAAAAGAGAAGAAAAAAAAAAAAAAAAAAGAAGGAAGGAAGAAAAGGAAGTTTGGAAAATCCATTTGTCTTAGTTACTTTTCTATTGCTGTGATAAAACACCATCACCATGACAAGGCAACTTAAAGAAAGAAGTGCTTATTGGGGCTTAGAGTTCCTGAGGGACAGGACCACGATTGTCGCAGTGAGGAAGTGTGGCAGCATTCAGGCAGGCATGGTGGTTGGACGAGCTGAGAGCACACATCTCAAACCACAAGCAGAAAGCAGAGAGAGTAAACTGGGGATGGTGCACACAGCCTTTGAAACCTCAAAGACAGTGGCTAATCCTACTGTAAGATCACACCTTCCAAACCTACCCAAACAGTGACACTAACTGGGGACCAAGTAGTCAAATGCCTGAGACTGTGAGGGACATCTCATTCAAACCACCACAGCATTAGAAAGAAGTGGGAGTCTGTCACAGAGATCCACAAAATGAAAGATACAAGTTGTGGGGCCAGAAAGCTGTGGGATGGGCAGGGGCGGTCAGTCAGGAGCAAGAGTGAGGTGGAGACATGTCCAAATCCCCAAACAATCTTGTCCAGAGACGAGCAGGAGTAGGACTACTTCCTCCCTGCTCTGGGTGTGCATGGCCGCATGCACACACACTCACACTCACACATACACACACACACACATCAGACATTAATATAAAGATTTGGGAAGTTCCTGTTGATTTCAAGTGTGATCGTGGTATCATTATTTTTATGATTAAAGATATAAGATATAAGGTAATAAGAAACCAAGGTAATAAGAGATACCAGGAAGCAGATATAATGTAAGGGGGGGGTGCCCCAGAGAGAGAGAGAGACAGAGACAGAGACAAAGGAGTAAGAAGAGAGAGAGAACAACCACGAGGAAAGTTTGTCCTTTTATATAGCCCTGGGCAGGGCCACTCCCCTGTGGCAGGTAAGCAATGCCACCACAGGTAGACAGAATGAAGCAGAATGCTATAACAATTATGCCAGAAAATCTTTCTCTTAAAGAATGCATCCTTGAATTTTTAAGAGATAAAAGGCCACTCCTGAAATACATTTTAAAATAATGTAGTGGACTGGGCATGGTGGTGCTCATGATTGACCCCAGAACTCTGGAGGCAATGGCAGGTGGAGTTCTGTGAGTTAAAAGGCCAGTCTACTCTACATAGGGAGCCCCAGGCCAGCCAGAGCTACAGGATGAGACCCTACCTAATATATGAAGAAGCAGTGTGCAGCAGGGAGATGGCAGGATTGCCATATGGCTTTGGCTTAGAAACGCAGCAAGCTGGCCTCATGCTCAGAGTTAAAGCAAACATGGCAAAAATGCTGTAACTCTTGCAGCTGGGTGCTGACTACGTCTCTGTTTACTGCACTGTCCTTTCAACTTTCCATATGTTTAAGAAATGTAATAAAAGCTTGGGGGTGGTTTCTTCCCCACGTCATCTAAAATTGGGCATGGTGGTATACATCTGTAATTCCAGGGCTCAATGAGGTGATTTATGAAGCAGGACTAGGAGAATTCAAGGCCAGCCTGGGCTAAGTAAAGTGAATTTTAGGCCAGCCTGGGATACAGTGAGACTCTGTTTCAGAAAAAAATATAATAATAATAATAATAATAATAATAATAATAATAATAATAATAATAGGAAAAATAAAGACAAATATTTCCTAGCTAAGCATTTAACTAACTGGTTTTGTGGGGCTGGAGGCATGGCTCGCTGCCTATGAGCACTCACTGCTCTTGCAGAGGACCTTGGTTCAGTCTGCAGTGCCCACAGAGCAGTTTACAACCACGTGCAAGCCCAGCTCAGGGGATGGACTACGTTCTTCTCAGCACCACCAACCACACACAGGCTCCACATCCACACATGCGGGCGACATACTCACACATAAGATCCATAAACCTAATTAAAATGGTGAAAAGGCTAGCCTATCCATCTTCCTCTCTGAGCACAATCAAGCCTATCTTAATCATTGCAACTAATATCCCACTGTTAGAACAAGTCTCGTGTAAACCTCAAAAATAACACCAAGAGCCAGCACAAGAGCTATAGGTGTAAACATCTGGGTTTTTTTTTATAACAAATAACAAAGTTAACAGCAATAAAACAAATCATTTAGTACAGCATATAATGTGTTATATTAAATTTACACAATGATATATATAAAAACACATACTGTTTATATCATACAGTAATTCAACAACAGGAATATCAAAACGGGACTCCAAATAACTACTACTCATGCACAAAACATGCATATGTTGGTATTTTAAACTCTATTTTACACAATTCTGTTTACCAAACACTTTAAAAACTAAAAGCCCTTCTAGATAAGTCAGTGGTCCAATGGGGATTGGCATGCACTAATGTTTAGGTGGCACAGTGCTTGGTGAGCAGTTCTGGGCTTGGAGTCACGTCCATTAAGGGTGAATTTCTTTGCACCAAAGGACCAACATTTTATCCCAAAGACAAGCCCTCTAAGGGACAAACAGTTGTATTGGCTACAAGGTAGGAGCGGAGAGAAAGGCATCGACAACTGCTGGATACACGGCCCGAGAAAGGGTCACTGTAACGAAGGCTGAGGCACTACAAGTGGCAAAGGTCCTATCAAAGTCTCCCTATCCGGGTTCCCACCGCCAGATTTACAGTCTGTTCTACAAAGTTATAAATCCAATAAAAAGCGTACTTCTGAGAAAATAGGATGGGGAGAGATCTGAGAAGTGTTGACTATATTTAAAAATTTACAAAAAGCGATGATCGTTTTTTTCTACCTAGTCTAAACAATTGTAAGTAATGCCCCATCAACGGGAAAGCCCTTTGAATCAAGGAGCGAGTTCACCTCTTAAAAATTCCATCCACTGACCTTGGAAACAAAAGGTCTCATCCAAATAAAACCTGACCATCATAAACCTGTACTTTGCCAGACGCTCGAACAAAACAGCTGATAATCAAAATCCATTCACTATCACCACCATTAAGACCTTAATATTGACTTCTAACTAGCGATACATCCTTCACCTTCCATTAAAGGCACTAGCGTCCATACATGACGATGAGACATAATTTATCTTGGGTTTAGCTTAATAAAAGGAAAGTATCCCTTTTAAGTATGATGCAAAGATTAAGACACCACCTTTTTCTTCTTTTTTCAGAGGCTTAGAGGGAGGGGAAGACTCTTGCTACTTGAACTACTCAAACGGTCGTCATCAGTTTCAAAGAGCCAGACCGGAAGCGAAGGATCTTCTTCTTGAGGTTGTGTGAAGCCTTAATTTTGACAAAGGTTTTTGTGGGACGGGTGTGAAGGTCTGGGGCCGTGACCGTTTGAATTGGAAGAGTCTGGACAAACTGGGACCAGATTAAACCCCCGCTCTCCTCGGAGTCGCTGGTGGTGGTGCTCTCACCCACGAACTCGCCCTCGCTCACGCTGGACTCGCTGTCGCCGAAGCAGTTGGTGGTGTAGTTGCTCTGCTCGTCCTCGCTGGTGTCCACCACCGTGGAGTGGAAGAGCGACTCGCACTCGGCCGAGTACTCCGAGTCGCTGGCCACGTAGGCGTAGGGACTCGGGTAAGGCAGTGCCATGGCCACTGGGTAGGCGGCCGCATGCTCCCGGCGGGCCCGGCGCGCCCGCCGCATGGCCTCCTCGTAGGAGACCTCTGCCGACGACTTCCACCGGCGGTAGTCGGTTCGCTTGTGCTTAGGTTTGGCCACCACCGGCTCCCGTCCGTGCGCGTGCGCCCTGCTGCCCGCCCTATGGCCGCTGGCACCTAGGGTCCTGCCGGGAAAGCCTGAATCGGGCGGACCTCGCCGGCCCTTGGAGGAGGCCTTCCTGAGTTTCTTATTTGTATCCGAGTCGTCGGGGAAACGGCACTTCTTGCTTGCAGCCCGTGTTTTCTCCCTGACGGTGGGCAGGCCGTGCTCCGGGGCTGCCGGGCCTCGGACCTTCAAGGTGGCGCTCCTTGCGATGCCCGGGTTCCTGTGTGCACGATGCGGCCTGGCGCCTGCCTGCTGCTGCGCTGGGATGAACTGAGCTTTCACCAGATGCCCTTCCTCCAGGCTTTGAGAGGAGCCCTCGCTTTTGAAGTCCAAGGCCTGTGGGCTGCTCTTCGGTGGCATCTTTTTCTGGGGCTGCAGGGGGACTTTGCCCTCCGCCAGGGCACCAGGGCTTCTGCCGGGACTTGCTTTAGGAGAACCAGCCGAGCCTTGGTTGCTGTCCTTCATGGATTCCCCGAGCCCTGCCGGACACCTTGCAAGCTCTTGAGATGCTGCCTTGGCGGGTTTGGACAGATGCTTGTTTTGGGGTTCCACGGCAGCGCCTGCGGAACAGCCCTCCGCCAGAGCCAGCCTCCTGCTTTCTAACTGCTCCGTCTTTGAGTCTTTTGCCTTCTGCTTAGGTGGGGAGAACGGCCCGTTTTCCAAAGAAGGTATTCCCCCAGTGGGCAAACACATCTGTTTCGTATTCTTAAGGGTCACACCAGTGCCCTGGGGGACACCTCCAGGGGCCCTGACACACACACTTCCATTCCTCAAAAGCACCTTGGTAGGATCAGCGTTCACACTGGTTCTAGGTTTATTGGTCCTTACAGGGTGTGTTTTCTTCTGGACCAGGCTCAGAATGTAGCCGTCCATTTTCTTACTGGATGAAGGGTGAGAGGCTGACCACAAACTGCTCGGGGATGGCAGGGAAGTTTCTGTTTTGGTGGCATTCAGTTCAGATCCAAGGCAAATGTCGGCGGCATGGTTCCCAAGCCCTTCCTCTTCCCTCAGAGAGTTGCCCGTCAGACAAAGGAGAAACATTGGGCTCTGCACAGCGACAGCATGAAGCGGACTGGGATAGCGATATACGTCATTCCCGTTTTTAGACACAAGATCACACTGGTATTTAGGATTCACATCTGCAATGACATCAAGGGAATTAAATTGTGTGGAGGGGGAACTGCAACTTGCCCCTGAGGCCTGGTCTTCAAAGTGGCCGCCTTTACATTCCAACCATCCTATGAGATCTGAAAAACATGTAAAGGTACACTGAAGGAACCGGTTGATAGAGTCAACTTGGCTTTGGCCAAAGTTTACTAAAAGAAGCTTAGTAGAGAGAGCATACCAAAAATTGAGAAATTCTCCACAACAGCTCCTCTAAATGCTTACCCGAATTTCACAGATTACTGACATGAAGGCAAAAAATATTCAAGAATTTTTGACAAAGTTTGATGTATCGTGTCTTTAACAACAACAACAACAAAAATTAGCCATACATAATGCGTTGGAACTACTGAATAATGTAAAGAAACACTGTGAAGCTTAGAGAAAACCATGATGCAAGTCAGTGTAATTTAAGATACAGAAAGAAGCAAAGAAACTCTGAAGTGAAGCACACCGAATCCTAAGAGTGCCCTTCCAGTGTGATGAGTGAAAAGCGATGTTTACTTTCTTCTGTTTCCAGCAACCGCACCTTAAAACATTGGAGTGGGGAGGGTAATTTCTTTTTTGAGTCCACTCTCCCTTCTCTTGTTTCTTTTTAAATACTTCTGATTAACTACACTTGCTGTGGGCTTTCTCTTATTTTTTAAAGCTCATTTCCTAGTGGCATCTAGTTAAACATAACTGGCCTTTGGGGCATGGGGGAGTCAACAAAACAGATCAAATCTTTTCTAAGGAGTATTTTTACTTTTTATTTTGTGTGTGCTAGGGAAGGTGCCCAGAGGTGACAGCAGGACATCAGATCCTCTAGAGCTGGAGTTAAAGGCAGTTGGGAGCCACTAAATTTGACATTCAGTGTATCTTCAGTAGCGACACTAAAAACAACGTTTTTAATAGGATAAGGAACTCTGGGTAAGATTTTTAAAAGCTGAGCACTTTTAAAGGACAAGTTTCTTAGGGCTGGAGACAAGCTCAGCAGTTATGAGCACTTGCTGCTCTTTCAGAGGACCTAGATCCAGTTCTCAGCGTCCACATGGCTACTAGCAGCCCTCTGACAGCTCAGAGACGATTGGATGCCCTCTCTGCCCTCTGTGTACCTGTGGTGCACCTTCTTAACATACATACAGGCACACTCATACTCATAAAGAAGAGGCTCCTTACATTTCAGAAATGCACATATCAAAATACAATGAAACAAAGCTCTTAATTAAATGTTGGTTCCTACTGGGGAAAATAAGTCTTTATATAACCTTCAATTAGTTTTCCTCTATTAAATCCATTTAAATATTGACCTGTGATGTATCAAACCGTGTTACCTGTTTAAGAGAAAGCTTTCTGGCCTTCAGTAACTAGCAGTCTTTAGAGGAAAAAACAAAAATGATCTAGATTCCATGATGATATAATTTATAAAGAGTTTTTTTTTTTAATGAAAATGCCATGCCTTACCTACTCAACCTCTAATTAAAAAAACAAAAAACAAAAAAAACTTGATAACAGTAGAAAACCCTGCAGGTAAACACCTACAATCCCAGCAGGAAAATGGGGCAGGAGAGTCTGAAGTTACAAAAAAAAAAAAAAAAAAAAAAAGGAAAAAGACTTTGAAGAAAAGAAGGAGAGACAAAAATAAGCATCATTCCCCATCACAAAACACACACCTTAAAACCCCACTTTTTTTACATGAAAGTCACATTTGCCTATGAGTTGTCCTTCATCTCCTTTCTCTACTTAGAGCAGAACAAAACAGCCCTCCAAGTCCCAGCCCAACTGTCTCCATTATATAAGGAAGAGCTAGGGGTCTGTCTTCATGGAAAACCTGTCCAAAGGGCCTGTTAATGGGTTTAGAAAGTTACCCTCTGAAACCAGATCTGCAGAGGGATGGGGAGCAATTAACAATGAACTTGAGGCCCAGATACTAGATAGATAATTGATGACAGGGTTCCATATTCTCCCAAATGGTTGATTGCTGCCGACAATACAGTGTACAAAAGGCTTGACCGATTAGCAACCTCAGCTGCTCAGTGTGATGTTTGCTTTGCCCGGACTCAAAATATCAGCCTTGTACTTAGACGAAGAACATAGACCTCAGCATCTCATTCCTGCTCCTCCAGCAGCTCTTATCCTCATGTTTTCTCTACTGTTCTGTTACCAAAACATAATAGGAATAAGGAGGAGCTGGGACTTTCAGGGACAACTCTTATTCAGGAAGTAGGAGCTTCTGGCAATAGATGGCTCGATAGGCCACATTTTTTATTTTAAATCAGATGAGATGGTTGAATATAACAATTTCTGAATTTCCTTGAAGTGGTGGGAAAACATAAATTAGACCTGAGTTTGAATCCTGTTGTGACCCAACTATATAGCCTTAAGTCATTTAAATAACCCCATTTGGACTCATTTTTTAATATTTAATTTTAAGAGTCTGTGCCTAAGTGTATATGTACCACGTGTGTGCAGGGGCCTGCAAAGGTTAAAAGAGAGGTCAGATCGCTTGGAACAAGAGGTACAGATGGTTATTCTGGGACCTGAGCCCAGGACCTCTACAAGAGCAGGAAGTGCTCTTAACTGCCGAGCCATCTCTCCAGACCCTCATTTTTTTTTCTTACTACATAAGTGCACCCTGAAGGTTAACAACTACACCCTGAAAAACTGCTGAGAAGATGAAGTATGCAGCTCATCATAACTGCATCTGTTAGTTCCTCCATCACTAACAATACCATGGTTACCTCTGAAGCCTGCGTGGAGGATTATAACACACAGGCTATGGGGAATTTCATTGTGTGGGTATTCTGAGAAATGTGCATGGGCCACTGCTCCCTGTACTGTCAACAGTCCTTGGCTGATGGACATATGTAACTTAATGTATACGCTAGAGAATAAGAGAGTTCCAGGATAGTTTTCCAAAACTTAAGGGCCAGACATATAGCTCAGGGGTAGCATGACAAGGGATACCCCCAGAAACCGAAAAAAAGAATGTAAAAAAAAATGAAGCTGGGCTGGAGAGATGATGGCTCAGAGGTTAAGGGCACCGACTGCCCCTCCAAAGGTCCTGAGTTCAATTCCCAGCAACCACATGGTAGCTCACAGCCATCCACAATGTGATCTGATACTTTGTCTGGCCTGCAGGTGTACATGCAGACAGAGCACTGTATACATAATAAATAAATATATTTTAAAAAATGAAGCTATAGATGGTATAGTGTGTGTGTGGTATGTGCAGGCCCTGGATTCGATCACCAGCATCAGAAAGGAATGAGACCAGAGCTCAATGTCTCAAATATGGGAATAATTCCTCTAAAAGTGACGTGTCTTTCTAATTCTATAATAAAAAGCCAAATGGCACCCAAAGAGTTGGTTACTCGAAATGTTCATATAGACCAAAGTATAGTGCATGCACACAGTAACCAAACTGTTGTCCTATCAAGAAAGCAGCTGAAGCTACCTAACTCCAAAGATCTCTGACCTCTTCCAATTAAAGTTTCTGTCAATGGTAAAAAGTCCTTACCTGCAGACTTGGGGCAACCGTCTGAGATAGTCAAGGCTGACTCTAACGGGCTGCAAAAGCAGGTGCTGGAATGGCAACCGGACAGACACTCGCTGAACACGGAGTTAGAGGAGTTAGACAAGGACCCCGAAGCCCCGTCACTCAGCTCATAAAACCCTACAAGTAAAAAGAGGGTTGGAATTAGGGCCACACTAAGCAGCAATACACATATATGTCAAAAAGACGAAAGGGCGAGGCGCCAAAGAAATGGAGAGCTGCTTTTTGTTTCAGGTTGTAGGGAGAGGGGTTCACACACATTGTGGATTTTAGAGTCCTGGTTGTATGTTTTATTTCAAATATTCCTTATAGAAGGCAAAAATCCATGGGAGTCTGGGTACAGCTCAAAGTTCCTTATGTCCTCCTCTTTGTGCCACCTTTAAAGTTGTATAAAAAGTAAACCACATCTGCCAGACCCTCAACTTTAGTATAAACGTTTCAGAAGGAAGAACTAGTTTATCTGGGTGTGGTGGCTCATGCCTATAGTGCCAGCACCCAGAAGCCTGAAGCAGGAAGACAAGAGAGGATTCAAGGTCAACCTGGGCTACAAAAAAAACAAAACACAAAACAAAAAGCCCGAAGTAAACGGTAAGTAGATAAGTTACTTTAAGAGAAAAAGGAACATAAAGAGCCAAATGGCTTAAAAGAAGAAGTAGGGATGAAAAACTGCGGTGATCTCAGGAAGTTGAAGTGTGACTAATTTTCTAGCCCAGATCTGACTTTCTCAGGTTTCAAAGGAGGTCTGTGGGCTCTTCCAGGCATCTGAATAGAAGTTTGTATTTTTTAAACTCGAGACACTGAGCAGCTCAGTCTTATTACTGAAACTTTTGTGGACTGAATTTATTTCCCCCTCGAGGAACTGAAGGGTGAGCTGCTTTTCCGTTGTTTTCACACTGGAAACAAACTCCATAGTCATCAGCTAGTGGGAAGCCTGAGCTAGCCCTCGCTCACGCCTTACCTGAGCTAGGCCGACTGTCTGCCTCCAGGCGCTCCTCAGACGTCTTCTCAACATCCAGTCTCAGGTCACTTATCTGCTTGTCAAGTTCCTGCAACTGATTCAGCAAACCAGCGTCTCTTCTCCTCAAACAATTCTGATTAGGAAGGGGGGTGGGGGGGAGAAAAAATAATGGGCACACGATGACCAAACCAGAAAGCCTTCCATCCAAACCACTCATCCAAACAGTCGTCAAGCCCTTTTAGATCAAAATGCTGCTGGATAATCAGAAATAAAAACTTCAAGAATGCGAGGCATAGCCTATCTTTAAATCTGGCTCATAGTTTTTGTCACACAGAGTCTGCTCACTAAGAAGGATAACATTGGGCCAGCAGCAACTCGGTGGGGAACAATGTTGTGCAAGCCTGACTATCTGAATTCAGTTCCCTGAGCACACACTGGAAGGAGAGAACCAACGCCTGCATGCTGCCCTCTAACCTCCACAGGGGCGCTTTGCTGCACAACCACACTCATTTGCATATACCAAATACCCAAAAATAAATTTTTAAAAATATATATGGCTGAGCTGTAGCTCAGGGGTAGAGAGCTTAGCTAGTGTGCACTAGCCTCTATGTTCAACGCCCAGAACTTTAGGAATGGAAAAGTCTTGGGTTTTGTTTTTTGTTGTTGTTGTTGTTTTGTTGTTTTTTGGGGTTTTGCTTTTTATTTTATTTGTATTTACTTATTTATTTAGCTTTTACTAATGTATACAGACTGTGACCTTTTATAGATAAAGGTAAGGAATCTGTATAGACTTTGAATCATCTGATGTGCCATCTGATGTGCAGCCTGTGTAACGAGAATCCTTCACAGTACACTCTTGAAGTCAGAGTAACAGATTTCCTTACATTACACTCTAATCTTTCTTAGGTGAGGTTTTCTGGCCAAATGTCATGGCCTACAGAATTTTGTTTTCTATTAGTTGCTTAGTGGGGCTTAATCAGTCTTAGGGCCTTTGAAAGCAAGAAATTAATACTAATAGCCAGCGCCAAGTATAATGTGAGCTGGCAGAATCCAAAACCCTCCAGGGAGAGCCCATCAAGGCTTGAACTCAGCTTGGGTTTCCAGAGGTGACAGATTGGTTGTGCTAACTCACACCGCCATCTAGCGCTTCCTAGTGCTGAAAAAGCAAAAGACCGCAAAAGGCATCTGGTTCAAATCAAGGATGCCAAGTCTACAAATGAAAATAGTACCGTAAACACTGACTGGAGTGGAATTCTCCTGACACACACTGCCTTGCTCCCCTGAAGCGGACAATAGGAACGCTCCACTCATGATCTGGAGATTTCTTTAGACAAAAAAGGTGCCGCTGTACAAGACAATGCTGGAGTGTAAACGGCTTTAATCCATGTACATAAAATTCTGTTCTATTACCAAAGAAACAGTAAAAATGCCAGAACAGAACTATTGCACAAACCACAGGACACATCCTTACAAAACAGATACAAGGAAATATCTAGTCCTTGCTTGTGACCTGTGACTTTTAAAAGCTTGGAGACGTAAGCCATATATGCTTGTGTGCTAAAAATTGAATTTCATCAGGAAAAAAAATGAATTAAGTAAAAGCACTTTGATGCTCAACAAATACACAAATAATCTAGAAAACAGTAATACAAGAAAACGCATGGCAGCCCACAGCATCGCTTTCAGAGGACCAGTGTCTAGCTTACGTAGTCTAATAAAACATGGTGGGATACGAATCCTTCTGCTATTTCCAAAACTACATTCTGAGGTCACTGAAACAAAGCTGCCGCCATTATTTTGAGGCGGTATCAAAAAGCCGTTCTCAACACATGAAGGCTCAAAGTTCTTTTTCTGCTTTGCTAATGAAGACTGCACAGTACGACTGAGGCAGTGACAGAAATCCAATAAGATAAATACTCCCAGCGAGCAGGCTCTCCCACCTCCACCACCAAGCACAGCTGGCTGGCGGACCGGATAAAATACGAGAGGAGGGGGCAAGCTCTCCGGCCCAATTGCCAGTATTTGCAGCTAGTTTTAGCTGCCTTATACAAAGGACTTCTATTTAAAACTAAGCACCATCCCAGGCGAAAGACACTTGCAGGGGGACAGAGCACCGGAGGGGCATGGCTCCCAGCAGGAGCTTCGCCACCGTAAAACTCTAGGTTGGACAGTGGGGCAAGCCACAAGCCCCTTCCAAGCTTTTGTGCGAGGTAACTAGAGGGACTACAAGGTGAAATGGCATTCTAAGTGGGGGTTGCAAACCTCTGTGGAAGAGTACATGCCTAACTTTCAGGCTAGAACCAAGGGAGTCCAGGAATTCTAAATGGAGGATGGAAAAGCGGCCACCCCCCTGACCGCAATCCACGCGAGGTTGCCAGCTCCTCGGGTGACACAAAGCAGACATTCGCCAGGAACGCGTGGAAGTCACGCGCGGCGGTCATCCGCGACACTAGGGGTCATGGAAAATCGAGGCGGGAGAGGGGGGGTGTCACGTCGTGGCCAGGGATCCCACCGCCAGAGGCCACCAACCCACCCTCTAGCCCGGGCCACCGACCACTACCTACCAACTGCCTCCTGAGCAGCAAGATGTTCTCCTCCAGGAACTTCTCCTCCAGGCGGCTGCGCTGCGCCGCATCCCCCCGCAGCTCCCCGGCGCGTGGCGCGGTGGTCCCCACCGACCCGGAGCAGCGCAGCGCTCCGCGCACCAGCAGCTCCTGGCGTTGCCGCAGGTACCCCAGCTCCGCCAACCCCGCCAGCGTGGCCTCCTGGCGCTCGCGGGTGCGTTGCCGCTCCGAGTCCGCCTCGCCCCTCTCCCGCCAGCGCCCCTCGGGCTCTGCGCCCCGGCCGGGGGTCAGCGGCTCGGGCTCGCGAGCGGCGTCCGGCTTCATGACCGCCCCGAGGCCCGGCCAGCCCGGGAGCAGTAACACAAGCTAAGGTTCCGGCCGCGAGCTCATGCCGCCCGCACTCGCATCCCGCGCCGCTCCAGTCCGCCGCCCCGCAGCTGATAACGCCCCGGCCACGCTACGTCACGCCCGGCCCCGCCACCCGCCAGCCGCCACCCCGCCCGCCCGCCCGCCGGCCGCCTCCGCCGGCTTGCAGCACTCAGCTCCTGTCAGGCGCCGCGGCCGCCTGCGCCCCGCCCTGGTCCCGCCCCGGCTCCGCGCCCCCTTTTCGGACTGACAGCACCGCGGTCCCCCTCCGCGCCGATTGGCTCGGCTCCGTCGCCGCAGGCCGTGGCGGGGCGCGGGCCAAGCATCTTGTTACAGACAGCCTCGAGGGCCGGTCCGCGGGGCGCCGTGGCTTCGGGCTCCCGGGACAACTTTCTGAAACTTAACCCCTTCCTCATGCATCCACGCTCCCTGTCCGCTCCCTTGGATTTGGGTTTCGCCTACCCAAGTTAAAGTCCGCTGGGTACTCAGAACACCATTTCTGTGGGTTTAGGCTTGGAGGTTGCCTTTGTCTTAAACTCTATCTTGTAACTGAAAAAATACAAAGCAAGGGCATTGTTCTAAAACTCTGTTTTTGTTTGTTTTAGCTTTTCAGTGGAAGCCTTGCTTTAGAAGGCATTTAAAATCAGGCAGAAGGATGCTGACGTAAGGCCAGCAGTCCCATCAATTCCTATAAAAGCTTGGACTTTATGAGGGGTCGCATGAGCACCTAGGGTTTGTGCTTTTACTGTTCCTTAGCTTCTGTTCACTAGAGCCCTGTCTCCTAAATCAGATTGTCTGAATCTGATGCCTGTTTCATACGCTAATAGGTAGGTAAGTATCCTCTCTTTGTGCCTCCGTTTACCCAATAGTAAAATGGACCTAACATACTTAGACAAGTATGTCACTCATTAAAAGAATGAGTGACAAACGGCGCAGAACACATATACACGGTGGTCCAGCATGTAAATCTTAAAGATTATCGCTCTCAGGTAGGCGGGGGTGGCGCATGCCTTTAGTCCTAGCACTTGGGATGCAGAGGCAGACAGATCTCCACAGTCGCGCCCAGTCTGGTCTACATCTTGAGTTTCAGGAAAGGCGGGGAAACCTGAGAAACAGAGAGATTTGACCTTGTGTCCTTGGCACCTCAGAAATTGAATTTAGCAAGTCACAATTTGATGAAGTTAAGACAAAGTGTTATATGAGGGAGCACAGTTCGGGTCATGATTTCAGAATTTTACACCTTTGTCCAGCTGCTTGCCCCAGCAAGGAATTCTCTCTCGTTCCCGGCCACCCCATCCCACCCGTCGTGTCCTCCAAGATCAATCCATCCATGTCCCCTCTGAGCTGGCTAGCTGCATGAATGTTTGTGCCCTTCGCACATGCTATTGACTGGCTCTTT
The DNA here is from genome assembly GCF_964271855.1 of Acomys minous. Lineage (NCBI taxonomy): Eukaryota > Metazoa > Chordata > Mammalia > Rodentia > Muridae > Acomys > Acomys minous. The sequence goes on from NC_140489.1 coordinate 45,773,027, forward strand.
TTGTGGGCACACACAATCTGTGTACTTAGGTGTCCCTTGTGTAGCCTCTCTCCAGCTACATCATAAAAGCTCCCTGAAGGTAGGGACTGTTTAAAACCCTCACAGCATCAGTGTTCTCACTCAGCACAAAGCCTGGAAGCATACTGTTGATAACTGCTAGAGGAGACCCCAGAGAATGCAGCTTAGCTGTAAATTGTTTTTCTATTAGCATACTTTTAAACTTAATAGTACCCACTTAATCTCTATGACAAATAGAATTAAGTTGACCTTTACCAAAAAGACACAAACAAAAGCAAGCACTCCTTTGCCACCCACTCACAGCCCCTTACCCTCTGCCCCACCCACCCCTACCTCCCTCAGACATAAAAGGGACAGCAGCCTTGGTTCATAATTAGCATGATATGCAAATGGAATCATATTCAGGTGTTTGCACACTTACAAAGTCTACAGGTCACACATCTGTTATGCCTACTGTGAGCCAAACACTGTGGTAATACACAAACTAATTTTGCTACCTAATTTCAGGGAGACACCTAAGAACAATGTCTTGCCTTACATGCCAAATGCCACTCCCCAAGTCCTCTGCCATTGTTTAATTCTACCCATTTCTAAACAAACTTCTTGCTTTCTAGCTCTGAATTAGCTTCCCTCTGGCTGGGTGGACCCCTATTACTGTGGCCTGTGTTGTGTCACACATTGACAACTATATTTATATAGTTGAAGGGGGAGGAAGCTGAAACGTGTTTTTACACACTGCTAATAAATCTTCCTACAGCTGCCAGATAAGTCGCTGTGCCTCCAAACTTCTCCACCTTCCTTCCTACCACCCCCCAACACACACACACACACACACACACACACACACACACACACACACACACCCTGCTCCCCACCAAATGCCACTTTAAGCTGGCTTGCTAGTCCAAAGCAAACCATTTGTCATAGCAGCTTGTTCATCTCCATGAAAAAGTATTCCCAACAAGTTTAAATATTAAAACTAATGTATGCAAAGGGTTCCACCAATAAAATGGTCACAACTGGAGGGAAAGGGCCATGCTTTCCAAGGTAGCCATTACACACTAGTAAATAAACACTGGACCTTCAAATGCCAATTAAAACAAACTCAGGCTGTCAAATGAAGTTTGAAGCAAGGAGCTCAACGCTATAATTGTTTTTCCAGGAAAATTCCCCAATGTCATCAGATTAAGTGTGACTGGCCTGGTTGGCCCTGTTCTCTTCTAAACCTAACAGCCAAATATTCATTTGTAGGTAACAAGGCGTCAGTTGCCAGTGATCACGCACAGTCCCCTCCCCCTTACAAACAGGGTCTCCTCACTTTCTGTGTGGTTTTGGTATTCCCCCCCCCCCTTTCTTTTAAGCAGTCACCAGGGCTTCTTTCTCTAACAGTGCAATCTAGCTAGCTCCTTTCAAGTGGTGTTCTGTGCTAGTTCGGTCCAAAGGCTTATTCTTTTCAGGAACGCTGCTCTAGACCCCCAGAGAGTGTGACATTATTAAAGACAGAATGGACCTGCTGCCCTGCGGATCTGGAGAATAAGCTAAGGGTGCCAGCAAGAAAATGTGTGGGCTGAGCACACTGCAACTGTGTAGCTGGTTTTCTAAGCACTGCCAGAAATGACCCTTGCTTGCATCATAGTCTGAGGCTACAGCCTTGGACAGACCAGTTCCTAAGAGCAACCCCTCCAAAGTCTGAGCGTTGTCCTGCAAATTCCTTATCCTGCAGTGGATGGTCTATGGCAGACACAGTCAGGAGCAACAGTTGCATGATTTGCCATAGAGAAAGAAAAGCGACAAATGATGCCTTGCAGCTTTTATGGCCAGACACAAATGATGCAATTGAGGAGAGCTGCCTCCAGAGAGGAGGGGGAAAGTAAAGTGCAGTCCTTTTGAGATTGGGTGATGACCACCGTTTGAGGGTCTGGGATCAAAGCTCCAGGCAGACATCAAAGCCCATTTGAGTCTAGCGCCAAAAGAGCCACAGAGAACTCAACTTCATATACAGCCTAATTATAGCCCGACCCCCACAATCAGACGTCAGTGAGCAGATAGGGGAGAGAAAGCCGACATTGAAATAAAAGATCAGCAAGAAGGAAGGTTGGTAGCAAAACGGGGCAACATCATGGCCCTGGTCACGCTGCAAACCTTTTGAGGACGGAGAGGGCTAGGGAAAGATCAGGCAGAGGGCAGCGTCCTGACAATGCTGGCGTTGTCTGAAAGACTGTGGAGCAACCTCTTCCATCCTCTGGGCCACATGACCAAACTCCTCTCATCCCTAGAAGGAAAGGTTATCTTTTAGCTCAGTGCTAGAGAGGTTCCACACCCCCATGCTTCCGTTAAAGAGGCTCAGAGTGAGCTCTGAAAATATTCATATGTCCAAGCCTTACATAGCATGCTAATCACGTGTGTGTGTGTGTGTGTGTGTGTGTGTGTAAGATATATTTGGGGGCTTAGTGGGTCAGAGCCCTGAATGCTCTTCCAAGAGGACCCAGGCTCATATTCCCAGCATACACATGGCAGCTGACAACTGTCAGTAATCCCAGGTCCGACACCCTCTCACATATACACATGCAGACAAAACACCAACACACATAAAAATTTTAAAAATCATTTTTAAAGATGTATTTTTTATTTTGTATGTATGGGTGTTTTGCCTGCATGCATGTCTGTGCTCAGTATCTGCAGAGGCCAAAGGAGGACATTGGATCACCTTGAACTGGAGTTAGAGCTGGTTGTGAACTGCCATGTGTGTGCTGGGACTTGAACCTGGGTCCTCTGGAAGAGTATCTGTGTTCTTGATGGTGGAGCCATCTCTCCAGCTCCAGATTACACATCTTTAAACAATTCTTCGCTTATCCAACGGCTAGTTATGGCGTACATAGTCCACACCAAGCATCGAGGATGCAATGGTGATCCAGCAAGGCATGGTCTCCAGCTTCGTGAGCTTTGAGTCTGCAAAATGTTGATTAAAGCAGTGTTGATTAAATGGCGAGTAAATAAAGATGCAATGCATATTTAAGGAGGAAATCTGAGGGGCTGGAGATGGCTCAGAGGTTAAGAAGACTGCCTATTCTTCCAAATGTCCTGAGTTCAATTCCCAGCAACCAAATGGTGGCTCACAACCATCCATAATGTGATCTGGTGCCTTCCTCTGGCCTGCAGGAATAATTAATTAATTTTTTTGAAAGGGGGAAATCTGAAACACTATTGATGAGAATATTAAATTAGTAGAGCTACTGTGGGAAACAGCACGGAAAATTCCTCAAAAATAACATTCCACTCCTGCATAGGAACCCCCAGGAAAAAAAATGAAGGTGTTTTGTCAAGGAGGTATTTGCAGTCTCGTGTTTACTGCAACACTATTGACAGAAGCCAAGATACAGAGTCAACCAAGGCCTTGAACAAATGAATGGGTAAAGAAAGAGTGGTATCTGCACACAGTAAGAAAATAAAATAAAAAAGAAATAGCATCTTGTCGTTTGTGGGAGCATGGAGGTTATGTTTAATAAGTTGGGCCTAGAAAGGCAAATGTCAAATATTCGCTCTTACATGTAGAGGTTAAAAAACAGTCACAAAGAAGTAGAAATTAGAATAGTTGTAGGGAGGACTTCAAATGTTCACAACCCAGGAGGCTGAAGAGATGGTTCAGCAGTTAAGAACGCACTGCTCTTCCAGAGGTCCTGCGTTCAGATCCCAGCACTGTATCAGGCAGCTTGCACCCACCTGGAATTCTAATCTAGGAGATATGATGGCCTCTTTTGGCCTCTGTACACATGCACTCACATTGGCTTGCACTATCCTGCGACTTCGCGCACACACACATAGACACACAGACACACACACACACACACACTATTTAAACATAAAATAAATATTTTAAAACTTCAGTGTTGCTGATACAACCAAAATATAAATGTTTGAGGTGAGATATATATATATATATGTATATATATATATATATGTATATATATATATATCAGGTCCAATGATTATATACATGTGTTGAAATATCATATCGTATCCTATAAAGACAAACAACTATTGTGTACCAATTAATTTTTTAAGTAGATACAGCCTCAAATTATATATTATGCAAGTCACACTCAAATGAAGACACAAAAAATATATTATTGCTTCTTTTTCCTTCTATGCTGGGTATCAAAACCAGAGCCTTGCATAGATTATGCAGGTATTCACCACTGGGCAGCACCTTCTGCCTACAAAAATGTATTGCTAGCTTTTACACTCTCATGTGTTTTCCAAGAAAAGGGATTTTTTTCCCCCAGTACTGGGGATTGAGCCCACGGTCTCATGTGTTTGTTAGGGAAATGTTCTGCCGTTGCCTTACTACTCCAGCCTTGGAAGAATATTATATTTTATTTTTTCATTTTAAAAACATTTACCTGTGGCCTGGAGAGATGGCTCAGAGGTTAAGAGCACAGGATTTTCTTCCAAATGTCCTGAGTTCAATTCCCAGCAACCACATGGTGGCTCACAACCATTTATAATGAGATCTGGTGCCCTCTTCTGGTGTGCAGGGGTACATACAGACATAACACGGTATAAACAAATAAATAATAAACAAATAAATCTTTAAAAAACAATACTTACCTGTGTGTAGTGCGAGCCTATGCATCTGCAGGTTCGAGGACCCTTGCATGGATGTGGAGACCAGAGGAATTCCAGCTGTCCTCCTTCCTTGCTCACACCTTTACTACCCTGAGACAGAGTCTCTCACTGAATAGGTAGATCGTTCCCTTGTAGTTTTGGCTAGCTCTAGGCATCTACCTGTCTCTGCCCTAGCAATGCTAGGACTGTGAATACATATGGCCATGGATGTGGGTACTGGGGATTTGAACTCAGGTCTTCATGCTTGCAGAGCAAGTGTTTACCCACCTAGCCATCTCCCCTGGGCCTGAAACAATGACTCTTAAAAGCCATATTTAGAATTTATAAAGGAAGATACTTGTTCTATAAGAAAACAGTTCAGCCAGGCATGGTGGCGCACGCCTTTAATCCTAGTTCTCAGGAGGCAGAGGCAGGCAGATCGCTGTGAGTTCAGGGCCAGCCTGGTCTACAGAGTGAATCCAGGACAGCCAAGGCTACACAGAGAAACCCTGTCTCGAAAAACCAAAAAATAAAATTTGAAGAAAAAAAAAAGACAACAGTTCAATATTCTCATCCAAATATCATTTATTGTGACAATAAACTGAAGATTAATTTGCTTACTCATTTATGCATTACCTTTCCCTTGGAACAATCCCAGGTAAAAGAAAAACGCATCCCTCATAGTGCAATGGGCTATTTCCATGGAGAGCTGGTCAGAGGGGCACTGTGCTCCTGGGGGGAGGGGGGCTCTAGTCTTGAAGAAACAGCTGGCTCCCTGGTTACCTGTCTTTTTCTTCTCTGCACCCAGGTCTCTGAGGGGAGACAGAAAGGAACCAGAACTCTAAAGGAGCACCCAGGCAGAGTTCTTGGACAGTGTTTGCCTCAGAGACTCACACATCCACTTTAATTAAGACCCTTTGGGGGCCTTGGGATCCCAGTAGAAAAGCTCAGAATGCCATTATCACCCGAGAGAGGCTCAAAGCTCACACTGCTGGCGGAGGCTTAGACCGACTCTGCCCCCATGGGGAGCCGCTTCCGAATCCCTAGCACCTCCTGACAACAACTGTGGAGAGGAGCCGGTCCACTTCAAACGGGAGCTGGGCCTTGAGCCTGTTTGGACTGACAGGAAGGACAGGGGGCTGTGAAAAGCCTCGGATTCAAAGAGGAGTCAGCTGGTATGGCAGTCACTAGCCGCACCGGGGCCCAGAGGAAGCCTGGACCCCGGCATCCTTCTCTCCACCCACCCCCACCCCAGAGAGACCTTCCTCCTCCGCTGCGATTCTTTGAAGTCCCTGAGGATGGTTTTGCCAACAGATGGGACGATTCACTGCTGTTCAGTTTGGTCCAGGAAGATGCAAGTCGAGGACAAAGTATTGCCTAATGATAAAGAGACACTGCCGGGTTTGGTTTGGTTTGGTTTGGTTTGGTTTGGTTTGGTTTGGTTTGCTTTGCTTTGCTTTGCTTTGCTTTGCTTTGCTTTGCTTTGCTTTGCTTTGCTTTGCTTTGCTTTGGTGTGGGTAACTTTCCAGGGCATTTGTGCAACAAAGGTAGATTACCCCCACAGGTTTCAATCTTTATACACACAGAGAATGTACAGTTAAGGAAGAGAGTTATCATTAGATGTTTTAAAAGTCTTCATAAGGTATACATATTGTTTCATATTTATTTATCTGTCTGTCTGTCTATCTATCTACTTATTTGAGACAGGATCTCATTTTACAGCTCTGGCTGCTTACACCACACAGAATCAGTGGTGGTGGCACAGGCCTTTAATTCCAGCATTCTGGCTGCAAAGGCCAGCCTGGTCTTCAGAGGAGCTCCAGGACAGCCAGAGCTACACAAGGTAACCCTGCCTCAAAAACCAAAACCAAAACCAAACAAACAAATATGGGGAAAAAAAAAAGACCAACTCACTATGTAATCTATGATGGCCTCAAACTCAAAGAGATTTGCCAGCCTCTGCTTTCTGAGTGCTGGGACTAAAGGTGTGTACCACTGTGCCTGAAGTTTTCAGAAATTTTCTTTGAGTTTGAGGTACAAGGAGATGCACTCACTCCAGGATACAAAGTCGGCAGAGTCTAAGATCCTGCCTTTAGAGCCTGATGGACCAATGGAGCTAGGCTTGGGAGAGCTCAAATTCCTGAGCAATATACAGAACCTCTCAGGTTCTCAGTGGCCCCACTTTGTAAAATAGGCACACAGTTCATTCGCAGATAGCCATGGTAATGTGTTTAGCACAAACGCCGTTGTGGAAAATGTTAACTCCCTAATTTCTTCTTTTAATAACCTGAGGTATCATTTCGGTTAGTGAAGTTTATTTGGGCCCTCCTTTTGTGCAGAGCCTCTCATGGAAACTTTATCAATGTAAAAGCAGAGGAAAAGATGCATGCTGTCGCCATAAGCTCAGGAGCCAAATTAACAGTTGCGAGGGAGGTTAAAACAGGCTCCATTAGAAGTGACTATCTGGGCAAAGTTGGGGCCAGCAGACATAAAACACAAAGATAAAAGATCTATTTCCACCATGAGTTTTGTGCCAGACACTCAATAAATATATAACAGATATCACATTGTTATCATCATCGTTGTTACGATTTTCCCTAGAATTACACCAAAAACCTCTGTGTGTCTATTTATAGTTCCCTTTTTATCCAAAGAACACAAAGCATTCTCCCACAGTCCTTGCGGTATGCAATGGGGTGTGCTGGAGTTGGGGACAGTAGGCAAAGGTAACCTGGTTCAGGAAGTGTCCCAATCATCCCACGGAAGAGCTTGATGACTGTCCCCTACCCCTCCCTGTTCTTGCTACAAATGGCTTTCATCCATAAGTTCCAGCCCCTCGCCAAACTCTGCTTTTTCTCCTCCATGGAGCTGGACCCCCACCCCAGCTTCCCCAAAAGGGTAGCAAGATGGAGTGAGGAGGGCTTGAATGTTTTCAAGTCGCGAGTCTGGGATGCAGAGCTGTGAGGTCAAGAGCCAAGTACACCAAACTAGCTTGAAAATTAGTTCTAGATTCAATTTCCTTTATTTGAATTTCAGAAATGTTTTTCCGCTAACAAGTAAATGTACTCTTTTACATAGTTAAAACCAAAGGACATACAGAGAAACACTGAAGCCAAAAACATGGCCTCAAGAACTCAGAAGTGAACCGGTGGGTTATTTAGAGTTGCCTCCCTTGCTTGATTAAGTTTTAAACTCCTCGAGGGCAGGAACAAAGCCTGTCTCATCTCATCTCCAACTCCCTCACCACAAAGCCAGGAAGTCAGGGGTTCATCAGATGCTGGTTTATTCAGCTGCCCCCCCAAGATAGATTGGGGTAGAATCCCATCTGTACGGTCCCAGAAGAAAAGACCAGAAAGTCCTATAAATAGATACTTAGAAACAAACCAAAATGGGTTGCTTTTCCTGTCTGTTCCAATTTGAGGACCATCTCCTCCTCAGTTCATACCCTTTGGAAAAAATATGAGAAGACAGGAAAAAGAGAAACGGTTCCATTTCTGAAAAGATAAGAATGAAGTCTGACAAAGACGAAGGGGGTTTGGGGGTCAGTCGAGTTAAAACAAACTCAGAGTACTCAGCCTGTTTGATGATGACAAGAAACAGAAAATGGCCCAGGGGAGGGCCAGGCAGCTTAATCAGGATTGCATCAATAGGGACGCCCAATGGGACAAGGCCAGATCACCAGGCTCTATGGGAAAAGCCCAGGCTCTATGGGTAACCTATTGAGCATTGCTAGGCCTTCCCTCCCTCCCTCCCTCCCTCCCTCCCTCCCTTCTTCCCTTCTTCTTCTTCTTCTTTTCTCTCTCTCTCTCTCTCTCTCTCTCTCTCTCTCTCTCTCTCTCTCTCTCTCTCTGTGTGAACAATGACAGCAGAGAGGATCACTGATTTGATACGCACATTTTCTCATTACATTAATGGGATTAATTTCTAAGAAGACTCTTGAACAGTGGCTTGATTTGTGTAGTCATTAGCTCACATTTACTCACCTTTTTTGTAAACTCTAGCATTCATTGCCTACTAGGAATTTAATCACTGTTGAACTGGGCAGGACAAGGAGAAAACACAGGTGTCATAGGAAACATGCTTTTTTTTTTTTCTAGGAAGGACATTGCCTTGATGAGAACCTTTTAATTGAAAATGGTTCCTTGGGCCTGGAGAGTTGGCTCAGTGGTTAAGAGCTCTGGCTGCTCTTCCAAAAGTCCTGGGTTTAATTCCCAGCACCCACATGGCAGCTCACAACCGTCTGTACCTTTAGTTCCAGGGGATCTGACACCATCACTCACACATAAAAGCACACAGAACACCAACGTACATAAAATAAAAATAAATCAATCAGAAAGAAAGAAAGAAAGAAAGAAAGAAAGAAAGAAAGAAAGAAAATGGTTCCTTAGCCAGGTGTGGTGGTGCACTCCTTTAATCCCAGCAGAGGCTAGGACCAAAGTGAGTTTGAGGCCAGCCTGACCTAAACAAAGTGAGTCCAGGACAGCCAAGGCTACACAGAGAAACCCTGTCTCATAAAAAAAAACAAAAAACAAAAAAACAAAAAAAGGAAGAAAGAGAAAATGGTTCCTTTCCAAAGACCAGGGCTCACAACATCTTTGCCCCTAAACACAGAACTATTTACATAAAACACTTCCGGCCCCAAGCCGAGGCTGCATCCTCAGCATCCCTGCTCCCTTCCCAGCCTTTCCAGGAAGCCAAGAGCTTACCTTGCCTGCAGCCAGCTGCTTAGGCTGCCACTGCTTCCATGAACATTAAGCCTGGGAAAGGTGCCCACTTCTGTACCCCACTGTGCTGGCACCTGGGGGATCCACGGTGCAGGAAAAGTGCCCGGGGCTCACGGGCACACCGGTCCCTTATTCGGTTCCTTTATTTCCACATCAAGACATTAGTTTGTTTGTTTTCAATACAGCCAAGCCCAGCTCTTGTAGGTTTCCTGACAGAATCCAAATCCCCTTCCTTTCTGAGGAGCCCCTCTCTTCCAGGGACTCAAAAAAACAAAAAACAAAAACAAAAAAAAAAAATACTTGTCAATGGAATGTGATAAAAACTGAGTGGATCAGGGCTGGAGAGATGGCTCAGAGGTTAAGAGCACTGACTGCTCTTCCAGAGGTCCTGAGTTCAATTTCCAGCAACCACATGGTGGCTCACAACCATCTGTAATGAGATCTGGTTTGTTCTTCTGGCCTGCAGATGTACATGCAGATAGAGTACTCACATACATAAAATAAATAAAGTAATATAAAAAAAAACCTGAGTGGATCTTGGGCATACCAGATCCTGTCATAGAAACATAGAAAACTGACAGTAACATAACAATGTCACCCAAACAAGGATTGTATGACTTGCCCAAATCCTTGCTCTTTATCAAAACTCATCCTTTCCCTATGTACCTTCCAAGAAATAATAAAAGTTGCTCTTTTATCCTTTCTTCATGTCGTCACATAGTCTCAGTCTGGGTCTTTTGTCTGTCCCTTCTTTTTTGTCGTTTTTGAAACAGAGTCTCTCTATGTCTCCCTGGCTGTCCTGGAACTTTCTATTATGACCCTTGAACCTACTACAGTCATCTGCCTGCCTCTGCTTCCTGGGTGCTGGGGTTATAGCTGTAGCCACCATGACACCAGCTGTGGCCCTTCTGCCCTGAGATCTGACTGCCAGCCTATCAGAAGGCTCTCCCTTCTAGGAAAGGCAACAGTTCTGACAATGCTGAAAATATCAGTCTCAGCCCAGCAGAATTTCACCTCTGTGTTACTCCTGAATTCAGGAAACCTTCCAGCCTTCTACCTTGCCCCCCCCACCCCCCCACCACCCACCCCACAATCCCCCACACCCCCGCTTTCTTTTTTGACAAATCGCTTCCAGATGTGGTATGCAGAAAGCTCTTTATTAAAAATATCACACAGTAGCCAGTGACCCATAATTTCTTCTTCTGTCACCTTGTTCCAAAGATGAAACAACAAACCACCAGTCTTGGAAAACAGGAAGAACAAAGTATTGTCTGCAACCAGCTTGGAAAGCGCAGTGGCCTATTCTCCCTGCACTGCCTGCGGCCACCTCACTCTCTTTTCCCAATGCGCTTTACTGCACTGTGTAATTTACTTATTTATTAGGCTCACTATTGGTTGTGCATCTCCTTCGCTGTAATACAAGCATCAGAAAAGCAGGCTTTTTGCTTTGCTCTCTAAAGCACCTAAGGCTCTAGAACCAGGCCTGGCACCCTGTAAGTGCTCAACCATTCAAGCGAGAGAACAAATGAATACGTCAGTGTGTCAACTTCCATCTAGTCCTGACAGCAAATTTTTCACTAATGTTATAAAAGTTTTGTTCCACACAGGCTACTAAGAGCCCGCGGAGAATCCCACATTTTTCTAGGCACCCTTTTTTACCTTCTCAAATCCCTTTTTTGTCTGCTTCTATGCCCAAAGTAACCACTTTTATTTCTGATAACAAAAGCTGGTGCTCATGCTGCAATTTTTGTTTTATTATTTTTACTTCCGGCCATTAATTTATCAAATTTGTGAAGCTATTTCAGGTATTGTCTCCATGTTGCGCCTTCCCTTCTATTTTCCTTGCCCTACTCTACACAATTAGCACCTCAAATGGACTCCTAATTGGCCTTCCCACCAGGGGCTCTTTTGCTTGTCTTCATCCGTGGTTTTGATCTCAGCAGCCCCCTTCCAAATCACTCTGTGATCTCTTATAGCCCATCCTCCTGAGCAGTCAAGGTCTTGAAAAAATAGAAAGTGTTGCCTTGACAAACAAGAGACGGTATGCCGGGGTGAAGGAAGGATCTGGGGAGATCAGAACTGGTAGGCCACAAAGGTAGAACCCCCTGCTGGGAAGACAGTAGGGCAGGCAAGACACAGGGGTGGAGGTCGGTGAGTAACCAATGAGGACAGCATTCCAGGACATAGTTTGGTGAATGGATAGAGACTGCCACGTGAGGAAAGACTGGAAAAAGAATATACAGAAAAGTCACGAGCTGCGTGACAATTGACAATTGCCTAGTGAGTGCTCATTGCATTTCAGGAAGTGTTGAAGGTATTGAAGAGACAGCAGAAATTTTCTTGGGATTCTGGGAAAGCACCAAACGCCAGCACAAGACACATTTAGCTTGTCTTATGTGTGTCTAGCCACTTCTCCTGGTCCCACGTAACCTCTCAGATTAAAAACATGAATCAGTACTGGGCAGTGGTGGTACATGGCTTTGATCCCAGCACTTGGGAGGCAGAGGCAGCTGGATCTCTGTGAGTTCAAGGCCAGCCTGATCTACAGAGTGAGTTCCAGGACAGCTAAGGCTACAGAGAAGCCCTGCCTCAGAAAATAACAACAACAGCAATAATGATGATGATGACGATGATGATGTGTTTGTTTGTTTGTTTATTCTTTCTTTGGGGACTTTAAAAACAGATTTCAAATTTTTTAATTAAGTTTGCCTATTAGTGTGCGTGCATACAAACATGCCACAGTGTGCATGCAGAAGAAGTCGGAAGCCAACTTTCAATAGTCCTCTCCTCTTACCACGTGGGTGCTGGGGAGCCATCATCAGGCTCTTTGGCAAGTGCTTCTTCTCATGGATCCACCTTGCCACCCGCTCTCTAAGACTTAAAATTAGCACTATTGGTCAGACCAGTCAGCACTGCATCAGCTCTCTCAAGTTAGGAAAAATCAAGGAATGTTTCCTCTAAGGCAGGAGTCAAAAAAAAAAAAAAACTCAGTAAATGTCCAGAGAGTAAACATGTCAGCCATGGATACTCAACTACTGTCACTACTCAACTCTACCGTTATAGCCCAAAAGCAAAAAACAAAGAAAGGCATGCCTGTGTTCCAATAAAACTTTATTTATAAAAAACAGGTAACAAGCAAACTTAGATGCAGACTGTAATTCATTGACCTTTGCTGTAAAATACCCCTCTTTAGCCAGTGCCCAATTTTAACTGGGAGAGATAATGCCTGAAACAACTATAAAAATAGAGTCTCTCAACCGGGTATGGTGGCACACGCCTTTAATCCCAGCACTTGGGAGGCAGAGGCAGGCCTGTGAGTATGAGGGCAGCCTGATCTATAGAGCGAGTTCCAGGACAGCCATGGCTGCACAGAGAAGTCCTGTCTTGAAAACAAACAAACAAAGAGTCTCTCTAAAGAGAATCATTGGAAAGCCTCAACAGCTGGACTAGAATGGCAGCTTGAAGGCACTGAATATGCAGCTCGTCGGTATCTCCGTGCCCAGTATGCACGCAGGAGGTCCAGTTTTGGCTCCCATAAACCCCACCAAAAGAGAATTCCAAGTTTACAACAAGCTGTAGTGCATTAGAAAACCAAGCCACACTTCCTTGATGCTAAGAGTCAGAACCCCGGGCTCAGATTTCAGCTCTGAGGCAGGGGATTTAGCTCCGTGATAAAGCATTTGCCTACCACTGCAAGGGCGAACCCACAAACCGAAAAGAAAAAAAGAAAAAAGAAAAGAAAAAACAAAACAACAACAACAACAAAAAACCACCTCCCACCAGGACAGCCGCTTTCTACCTCTGCAAAGTTGGGCAAGAGTCCCCTCCCTGTGAACTTTGTCTCTTCCAAACTGTTCTTCATGAAGATAAAAACTATGCTCTTCATTGACTCAGGGAGATGATGCTTACCGGGGACCCAGCACTAATTAAGCACTATATAAGTGCCGGAGATCACGGTTGTTGTTGATACATTACTCTGAAGTTTCCCAACACGTGGCTATTGAGACGATTTGGGAAAGTATTCCTTTCCTTACTTCGCAGATTAAAAGCAGAAGTGTTGTTCAGTTTAACACCGTACCGGGTAAACGTTTTTTCCATACCACCGCAGGAAGCCGCAGCAACCACCCTGTAAACCAGCCTCCCTCCGCACTTCCGGATGATTGCCTTTAAGTGGCTTTCGCATTCTGAAGATTATCATGCATAATGTATTATGCTTATGTCAGGGTGAATTTTTCCCATTGATTGGGCCTCTTGCCTCCATCATGGGGTTTGTGGGACGGAGGGCACTTTGTCTGCAGAGGAAGCCGCTCTTGCTTTCTCCCTCTCCTGAGCACAGTCTTTCAGGGGATGGTGTCTTCAAATCAACCAATGGGATTTTCGTATCCAATTACAACCAAGTTCAAATTCTGTTATACTCCTTAGACTTCCTGAGGTAGATATGTGTGTGCCCCTATTTGTTCAACACCTGCATGGGAAAGGGGAGGCGAGGGTAGGGGGGGGAGATTGGGGGGGAGGGGATCTGAGGGTTGGATCATGAGTAGCTCCTCCCACTTTTGGGGCGTAGACACCAAGACTGAGGAAAACACGGATGCTAAACATTTTGGGAATTCTGTGATGGGATACTGCGTCCACAGTTTAATCTGAATATTCAAGTAACCTTTCAAAATGCAATATATGGTCCCATCGATCACAGCGTCTTGCGTGCGACTAAAGCTCCTTCAGAGCTATCTGCTGTTCTGTTTCAAAACGCGAGGCAGAATCCTTTATGGATTTTCAGGCAATGACCTCCTGAACGGGCGGGGAGCAGAGGACTCTGTCTGTAGGTCATGTCATTGCTAGCCAGCATGTTAGCCTTTCTTGTCAGTTCGAAGAGTGGTGGGTAGCATTTCAGGCCGTCTAGTGTCTGTCAGACGCTCCGGGCTGCTGTATGTGTCAAGATCTTTGTTAGAAGTAATCAGCCACAGGGGCAAAGGCGGTAAACAGTAATTAATATGCAAATTTGCAAGTAAGTTGCCTCTAGGTTCCGAGGCTTCTTTGTTTGTTTGCTAGTTGTGGACAAACTGAGGTTTGCCGTAACCGTAATTAGCAGGATAAATATAAAATTATGATGTTAATAGTTAGCTGGCTTTTTAAAGACAGTAGTGTGCCCCTGCTGTGTCTGAGACGTTGCAGCTCTGTGGGTGGGTGTCTTTAAAAGTGATTTTTAAAAGCTGAAATGCCCATTTTAATTAAAAGGCAAACAACTGAAATGACTTTTTCACTTCAAAAATCATAGTTACTGGGCAACAAATCATTGATGCATATATTAAAAAATTAGTGAGTTTTTTTTTTTTAATGTCAGTTGACCTTATTCTAATGGGGAGCAAAAGGGATCATTCTTTTCCAAAAGTGACAATGAAAAGTGGTTTCTATTAAGCACTCAGCACCCCTTACCATATTGTGTGCTATTCCCCTGCCCCCTTCCACACGCATCTGAGACAGTAGCTCAGGCTCGTCTGTACTTACTACGTAGTCCAGGCTGACCTTGATCTCTTGCTCCTCTTGCCTCAGACCCTCAAGCGGTGGCATTGCAGGCCCACCTGGCTGCATTCTATCTACTGGCAGCTAGCTGAGGCTACTGGTAGCTTGACATCTTGAGAGAGGCAATTCTGGATCTCCTGTTTAACTGTCGAAGTCTCTGAGCTCTGAGTTTGCAGATCCCAATTCTTCCCCTTTCGGGGTCTCCCCTTTCTGACAAGCTGCCAGTTAGCTGCTATCAATGAAATAAGCACTAAGCCAGGCCTCTAGTTCTGCCCTGTCCCCTCAAGCCACGTGTGTACAAGAGTCTCATTTCTGCTACTCAGCTTAGTCCTGAGATCTCAGGCCAGCCACGCAGGTTTTCAGAGCAAGACCATCTACTTTCCAACTTTCATTTCTCATTTTACTCTTTCACTATTCATCTCCTGCCACTGATGGCCAGCTGGACAGCACCATATTTGTTCCTTGAGGTGAAATGGGATAGAAAAGAAGGAAAAGTAAGGGGGTTTTTTTTGTTGTTTTGTTTTGTTTTGTTTTCTAATTCCCAGGATAAGGCAGGTCTCCAAAACCAACTTGGGCAACATAACGGCACCCTGCCTCTGCTAGCCCTAAGAAAAAGCACTGCTGGACGTGGTAGCGTACAGTTCACTGGTACAGTGCCTGCCTAGCAGGAATAAGGTTGCAGCGTTTAGCTCCAGCCATTGTCCCCTGTGAATGTAAGATTTTTCTATGCTCGCTCTAGCTCTGAATAGCAATACAGAGGCCTTCATAGTTAGTAAAAGCCTTAGGCACTATGGCTGGACAGACACTCAACTACTCTAACCCAAAAATACTGGCCTGACTTATGTTCCACGTGACCCGTCACCTGCCATCTTAGTCTTGCCCTAGATGCTCCTTCTCCATCTGGGGTCGTCATGGCAACTCTCTTCCTCTCTCTGGTTGTCCACCTGAGACCCCTCTCTCTGGGCTAGGAGGGCTTTATCCTTTCCTGCACAGCTATTGGATGTTCAGCTCTTTAGTTAACCAATCAGACAGAGATGGAGAATAACGTTTACAACATACCAAGACAGGAGATGCTTCATAATAATGAAAATGCCAACGCCAATCTCTGGGTACAGAAATCAGAACTTGTATACAGAGTGCACAAAAGCACCCTTCAAAGTCCCCAACCCCCTACCCCACCTCTGACATATTCGAGTATTTCCAAAGCTCTTGGTAAGGTTTCTTCTGTTGGGCCCTGTGTCTCTCTACAAGTCTTTCCTTGTGGGGCCTGAAGTCTCCCTTGCTCTTCCCAGCAGATGCTGGTCTGCCTGGACCACCTGCTTCCCAGTGACACTTGCCTCATGCTATCCAACTGTGCGGTGATGACGTGTTTGTTGAGGATCTTTCATTAGACTGGGCACTTTGAGGCTAAGAAAAGCCTTTCCCTTTATGCTGCTGAGTGTGGCACACCTACTGGCCAATCAGGAGTTAGTGCTCCTTGCAAGTGGCCAGTGTCAGACCTGCTGACAAAGGGGGAGCTTTTAGAGACCAAATTAACAATTCAGACCGGAAGGCGAGCGGAAAGAACATGGAGGAGCTAGAGGAAAGTTACCCCAGGTCGGCCTTGAGCTAGAAACGCCACGTCTTCACAGCTGGACTGCTACAGGCTAGGAATAGCAGTAGTTGAGAGAGGTAAGGCTTAGCATAATGATTTTGTAAAACACTCCAGAACTTTCTAAAACAAAGCACACAGGCCAATGCTCTGAAAGCCAGTTCGTTTGTGGAGCTGGGAATGAATCCCGGGTTCAGCCCAGGCCCTTTACAGCAGAGCTGGCTGTGCCCACAGCCTTTGGACAAGCATTTTGTAGAGGAGGAAGTTAGTATCTATTTTAATTTTTTAGGAAACAATGACATTATGGTGGCGCAAGAAGGCAATTTTCCCAGTGCTGCCACAATAGTGATTACAAGTCTTTGGGACCTTGACCCCCAGTGTATTCAAACATACAGAAGGCAGCTAAGCGCTGTGAGCTTTCTCTCTGATGTTGTCTATAACTCCAAAGTAGGAACTGGGGAATTAACTGGGGAGCAGGGCAAGCTATCCTCCTGTTTTTAACAGGCCTTCAACAGCCCGTCTCCTCTCTGTAAGACCATGTCCTGTCAGTCACAAAAGATTGCCACAGCATCTGTTGCTATCAAAGGAGAACAGACTGCCCCCCAAGATAAACTAAGCCCTCCTTTTCCCTCGGTAATATCCCAGATTGGTCTTGAATTTGCTATTACCAAGGAAGGTGATCTTGAACTTTTGATCCTCCTTCCCTGACCTCCTGAGTGCTGCGATTACAGGTGTGCACTGCCTCGTTCAGTTTTATTGGGTGCTAAGGATAGAACCAGGGGCTTTGTGCATGCTGGCTAGGCAAGCACTCTGCCAGCTGTCAGCATCCCCAGCTCAACTTAGACACGTTGTTTTCCAGCTATCTATATTCCCTGTAGGTCTTTCTGGAGCTCTGGGGCAGAGTGCTGAACACAGCAGGGCTAGGACAGTGGAGGGGAGTAAGGGGGTGGGCGATTGGTAACAGACATCTGTCTTTAAGTGGAAGCCTGAGTTCTCTGTCATTCTTCTATCCCATGCCTGTCCTGATCCTGAAGCATATGTCCTTGTCATAAAGATGTGGGACTCCAGATGGGTGAGGTGGAGCAGAGGGAGGAGGATTGCAAATTCAAGGCCAATCTAGGCTACATAGAGAAAGCCTACTTCATTAAACAAACAAGCCAACCAACAAACTCAACTAAAGACTATCGTGGATTCAGCCGGCCTACTTGGTAAATAAATAAATCATCTCACAGGATCATGCTCCTGAGCAATAACTGCTCATCCAGGGAAAGTGCCCCCAAATGCGCTATCAAAAATTATTGTAAAATCTGTAATTCTGCTCTCAATTAGTTTGCCTCTTCTCCATTACAACTGATTAAATGGTTCGTCATAATTTCTACTTAGCATTCCATAATGGGAAGGAAAACCAACCTGAGGGTCAAGTGCGTTTTCAATGATCACTTTCACTGCCTCTGTAAGAACCCCTCATATCACCCTCAGACTCCATCTAGCCCCAGCATGAGATGCCCGAGGATGCTGCCCCTCCTCTTTGAGAGACCCATACACTCCACAGTTACTACTATCAATTCAGTCACAGTGGCAGGAACGTACACCAGAAGAGAGAGCAGCTGCCAAACCCCTGTGGGGCTGACACTGTGGTGAGGGAGAAGGACACTGGGTCTGCATGCATCTTGTAGCTGGATGTCCATAAAGACTCTGGGGAGGAACGCAGGTGACTGTCAGTGGGAGGGCAGGAGACCCCACTTTCCATGCTCCTCGTTCACACTTGACCTTTAAGAGCTGATGATTGGCCTCAAGATGCCCTCACCTCACTTTCAAAAGTTTCACAGCTCTTCTGTGACAAGGAACGGACTGCCTTCCTTTAGACATTTGCTGTTAGCTAAGGAGCGAGTGGTCTTTGAGGTGCTTCAGCATTCTGTATACCTAGTCAGTCCTTTATAATAGATGATACAGTCTTAGATTACTAAAACGTTTTATCACTCAAGAAACTCCACTATGGTCTTTCTTCATAGTTGCCTTTGCTCCTATCCCTAGTACCTGAAATGTACCAGTTGTCCTACTTATCTCTAATTTGGTCTTTTAAGAATGACATAGACAGCTGGGCATGGTGGGTGGACGCCTGTGATCTCAGCATTCAAGGAGGCAGAGGCAGGTGGATCACTGTGAGTTCGAGGCCAACCTGGTCTACAAAGTGAGTCCAGGCCTATACAGAGAAACCCTGTCTCAAAAAACCAACCCAAACCAAATAAACAACAAAAACACAATATCATAGAGCCTGCAGTGGTCCGTCTTTAATCCTACCACCTGGGAGACAGAGACAGGCAGATCTCTGAATTTGAGGCCAGCCTGGTTTACAGAGTGAGTTTTAGGACAGCCAAGGCTTACACAGAAACCCAGTCTAAAAAAAAAAAAAAAAACAAGCAAACAAACAACAAACAAACTGTGGGGTTCTGCTGGCACTTCTGGATAGCCGTGCTTCCAGATAGCCTCTGAGCTCGGTATACAGCGATAGCACTCTCTTTCTCAGCGGGGTCCCCTTTTTTACCTCAATCCTAGAAACTTTAAGGAGCTTCACGTAGTAGGGCAGATTATAGGCCTGACCCTTTCCTAATAAAACCTGTTCAGCAAGCATCAGGGGGTTCCTGGAAATACCCCATCCTATGCTAAGGAGATTCTAACCTTCAGCAAATGACCTTTAATCGTACCTGAAAATTCTTCCCCCACTCATAGGATAGTTAAGTACTATGTCCTTCCTGTGATAGGATCCCATGCTTACTGCATGTAAATGAGTACCACTGCATGCAAATCAAGTATCCTGGCACCTTTAACCCTAGCAAATCAGACATATTCACCCTCAAACCCCTCCCCAATGCCCAAGGTTTATAAATCCCAGATTCATGAGTAAAGATTGGCTTGCTCTCCCACTCCACCATGACCAGCTGGGAATTATCATTTATTCCAAGGAAAAGAGGACTCCTGAAAAATTCCACTAGACCACCTGCAGCTTCAGCCATTCACCACCTTGCAGAGCTGCCTTAGAGAAAACATTTGTTGACATTTACCACTATCATGTGTTGTAGCATCATTGCCTGCTAAAGAACCAATAGTCAGTAGTTACCATTTTAAGAATACGCTTGCAGATGAAGCTTAGTCCACTGAACTGAGGATAGTGGGTGTGCTGGGGCCAGAGACCTGAGTAGCACTGGAGAGAGGTCTTGGGCAGCCAGGAGGGTCGGGCCAGGGTCCCTCAGGTGGGAAGAAGAATGGTTGGCCCTGGCACTGGATATTAGTCATGAATCTTGGGAGAAAGAATCACAGTTGGGCCTCTAGTCCAGGCAGCCATGGGAGCTGGGCCTGCATGGACAGGTTGGCCAGCAATGGGATGGGAACCAGGCCTTGGTCACAGCCACCATTGCAGGGAGTGTCGGGTGAGAAACAGGTCAGGTTCTGACAGGAGCCTGGGGAGAGTAGTTCCAGAGAGAAAAAGAGGTCTAGCTAAGGGTTAGGGGACATTTGATATGAAGCCTTGGGTGAGGTGGGGGCATCGAATGGCCCTGGTGATTTTTACCTGATCATGGGAATCTGAGATGCCAAGGAATCAATGGAAGCCTGATGTGGGGGGCAGGAAGGCCCCCTCTGGTCCCACTCCAAGATGCCACTTGCTAGCCATCCCTGTAAGATAGCCTCTAGCAGCCAGTACCTCAGCCAGAGTCACCTCCTCCAGGGGCAGGCACCCTTGGGAGCTGGGCCCCAGAACGCCAGGATACATGCTTGATCAAACTGGGAGCTGGCCAGTCAGGAAGGCAGCTCTACTCCCCCACCCTTCACCATCCACCCCCACCCCCCCACCCCAAAAAGAATAGGCTTGCAGAACAGCTACCTCCTAAAGGGCTCAGATACACATTAGTCTAAAACACAGACATTTGGTTCAAACCAAATGACTGTTGTCTTAAACATACTTCAATATATTTTCAGCTCCGAATATTCTTTCACACAGAGAAAGTAAAATATCCCATGTTATCTGTTTAAGAAAATATCATCCGGAGCTGGAGAGATGGCTCAGAGGTCAAGAGCACTGTCTGCCTTTTCAGAGGTCCTGAGTTCAATTCCCAGCAACTACATGGTGGCTCACAACCATCTGTAATGTGATCTGATGCCCGCTTCTGGCCTTCAGGTGTACATGGAGGCAGAGCACTGTGTACATAATAATAAACAAATAAATGGTTTTTTTTAAAAAAAAAAGAAAGAAAGAAAATATCATCCATTGCTCCAAATATGAAACCTTTTGAGTGAAAGAATGGCTAGATGGTTTTATCCAGTCCAAGGAAAGCTTGCAACTGTTCATCTTTTCACATCTGATGTTACTATGAATGCAGCTGAAAATTCTACTTAAAAGTTGGACGCTGACCCTGGTGTGGTGGCTCACACCTTTAATCCCTGCACTCAGGAGACGGAGAGAGGTGGATTGCTAAGTTCAAACCCAGGCTGCTTTATGAAGCAAGATCCAGGACAGCCAGGGCTACATAGAGAAATCCTGTCTCAAAGCAAAACAAACAAAAAAGCAAAAACAAAAAAAATAAATAAACAAAAAGAAAAAAAGGAAAGGAAAGAAAGAAAAAAAGAAACAAAACAAACAAAAAGTTGAACATTGAAAACAAACGGATTTTCGTGGTGATAGTGACACCCACGTTTGTGGAGCAAGCAATACTCTCTTCTGGGTTTTAACTTTAAGTTGAACCTATGCTGCGCATAGCAAGGCCTGTTTCCGAAAATCTAAAACCAACTGTCATAGTTTGATTTTGGATGCTGACAAAGATACCAAGACCAAGAGCAGCTTTGGGGAGAACGAACAGGCTTTATTTCAGCTTACAGGTGCAGCCCAGCATAGAGGTCAAGGCAAGAGCTCAAAGCAGAACCGCACAGAAACTGGCTTCCCTGGCTTGCTCAGCTTGCCCTGGCCAAGAGTGGCCCCTCCCCCCCTGCAGTAGGCTGGCCTTCCCATAACAATGATTGATCAAGAAAATGTTCTGCAGTCACCTCCAGGTCAGTTGAGGGAGCATTTCTTCTTCAACTAAGGTTCCCACTTCCCAGATTACCCTGGTGTATGTCAAGCTGACAAGGAACGAACGAACCAGCCCACCAAAGAAACAGACAAAAATCCAGTACATCCCTGCTGTGGAGGCTTAGCTTGTACTATGTGAGACTCTGTCTAAAATATATACATATATAAAAAATTGAAGCCGGCGTGGTGGTGCACGCCTTTTATCCCAGCACTTTGGAGGCAGAAGCAGGTGTATATCTGTTAGTTCGAGGCCAGCCTGGTCTACAAAGTGAGTCTAGGAAAGTCAAGGCTACACAGAGAAACTCTGTCTTGAAAAAAAAAAAAAAGAATTGGTGTCAGTCTATCACATCAGAACAAGCTGTAACAAAGACACTATAATTTAGACAAAAGATAAAATATGGTTTGACAGCTGATGTGCTACTGAATTACCAAATTAATACCATCCACACTCGTTCTCCCCTCCCTGTGCAGTAGCAACAGGATTTTAGAAACACCTGAGCCTTTGGAGAACTAGGGTGGGTTTTGTTTTGAGACAAGATCGTGCTGCACAGTGCAAAGTGGCTTTGAACTCAAACTTGATCTTCCTGCCTCTGCTTTCCACATCCTAGATCTATAGACTAGCACACCCAGGTCAGACCTCACATGTCAACAAACATGCCCATCCACTATACTGAACATTTTAAAAACGAGCCTTCTAATTTGCATTACAGTTTCCTCCAAAATAGCTGGAAATACTGTCTTGAAACACCCCCCACAAAAAAAGGAATAATTGTGATGATATTGTTTTCTATTATATATATATATATATATATATATATATATAATATTTGTTTTTTGAGACAGGGTACATGTGACACTATGCAGGCCATATATTACATTTTCATATACTTATTTATCTGTTGAGACAGGCTCTTGCTATGCTGCCTAGGTTGGCTTTGAGCTCCTCTGAGTCCTAGAAATCTCTCTACCTTAGCTTCTGAGTGCTGGCGTCATCACGCCCTACAATAGGGATTTAACCCAGGGCTTTGTACACAGGCGAATGCTCTAACATTGAGTTCTACTGCTAGCCATACAACACACGATACATTAATATGTTAGTGTATATAAGTGTACTAAGTGTGTCCTTTACTCTTCAAAGTATCCGCATCTGGATGATGAGCTAGCTATAGGGCCTTTCTGTTCCTAAGGAAGGCATGTATGCGCAAACTCAGATGGCACAGAACAAGCTGGTAGGTCAGCTGGCTTTGAATTAGGTTCTGAGTGGGCACTGAGCATCGCCACGCTGGATGTCTATCGAGTATTGTGGAGCGGGGCTGGAGAGATGGCTCAGTGGCTAAGAGCACATACTGTTCTTGCTGAAGAGTGGGTTCAATTCAAGGCACCCACACAGTGGTTCACAACCACCCCTAGGCTTTGGTTTGGTTTGGTGATTCTGGAAATCACATTCGTGCAAGGCAAGTACATGCTCTACCTCTGCCATCAAAAAAAAAAAAAAAGCCCCCGTGACTAAAAGAATGTCAGTGTTAAAAGAGAACAGCATCTCAGCTCTGTTCCCTTGAGCATCGGATCTCCTTCTCTGGTAAATGATGACACCCATAAATGATGACACCAGTGCCTTGTACAGAGAGAATTGGCAGCAGACAGGATAATCGTTGTTTAAAAGTACAATGAGCAAACGCCTGCTTCCATCTACAAAGAAGGAAACAACTTCTCTCAGGAACTGTTTTCCCCAACGAAATGTTTTGATTAGCACCTTATACACAAACCCTGAGCATGGATCATGGTTTGAAAAGATTGGGGGGGCAGGGCATGGACATGGGGGGGGGGGAACAATGACAGGAGGACGATGGGGGACCGGACACTTGGAATCATAGCTAAATTTGAGACAATGTGAAGAGAAATATGAAGGGCTTTTTAACATGACAAGCGGCCAGTAACCCCAGACTCACTTCCGTGCTGCTGCTATCCCAGGCGCTTTAACAGAGGTACAATCAGCCCCCCCAATTGCTGCCTCAGGAGTGGGACTCCAGAAAAGCCCCAGACTCAGCCACCTCCCTGAGCATGAAACTCACGCAGTTACACAGGTCCCCAACTTTAGAAGGCCACGCTTGATTTAATGCCTTCCCTTGGCATCTTGAACTTTTACCAAATGGGCTCCTTGTTTCCATCTTTCCCAGCCAGCTCTGCTTGAGGAGCAGAGTCTGTACTCTCTATAGCTGTCCTCGAGTTAATGGCACAGACAAGGAGAGAGCTCCAGACACAAGGTCAGATAGAGTGAGTGTAAGAGTCCAGAGGCAACATGACAAGAGCTTGCAGTGAACACAGAGGGCTCACCCCAATCCTACAACATAGAACTTCCACATTGAAACCAATTGTATGCAAGTTTTGGCTTTTTGTTTTGTTTTGTTTTGTTTGAGAAAGGGTTTCTCTGTCCTGGAACTTGCTTTGTAGACCAGATTGGCTTCAAACTCATAGAGATCCGCCTGCCTCTGCCTCCTGAGTGCTGGGACCAAAGGTGTGTGCCCCCACTGCCTGGCTAATTGTATGCAGTTTTTAAAAGTCAACCTCAAGCCGGGCGTGGTGGCGCACACTTTTAATCCCAGAACTCGGGAGGCAGAGGCAGGTGGATCGCTGTGAGTTCGAGGCCAGCCTGGTCTACAAAGTGAGTCTAGGACAGCCAAGGCTACACAGAGAAACCTTGTCTCAAAAAAAAAAAATTAAAAGTCAACCTCATATTGTCTATGTTAAACTAAACTAGATTAATAGTGACATATAAACAGGTGATAGACAATTATCAAGATTACATGTAACTTGCTCCCACGTCCAGGGTCATGCCTAGAGCAGCAAGGAGAAAGCGCACAGGCTTGGCTTCGGGTCTTCTCTCATTCTTTCTCCTCAACAGCACTTCCCCGGATGTACAGATTGGGAAGGTCGAGATCTAAAAGCTCTTATTTCTACCTGTGTTGCTTGTGTTGTGAGCACTTAGCCCTGCTGTAGCTTTACCAAATTACCAGAGCCAGAGTAACAGGAAAAAGACTGTGCTAATTGGAAGGTAGGAGGGGCACACGTAATGAAGGCAATTCCACTCTGGAGTGTTAATGGAGAAATAATTGTAACACAAATAGTAGCCGGAGCCTGTCTCACTGTGAGCACCACCCATCTCCAGGGTCATTTTGCCTTTGGGGATATCAAGGAGCAGAAAGAGCTCTTTTCTGTTGGAACACGAGGGAGGCTGACCGCCCAGGTGCCTTGTGCCCGAGGCCTATGTCAATTTGCTTATTGCGAAACCCATTCGCTTTCCCATTTGAGGCTGAACAAGGTGTTCAGGAGGTAAAGATCCTGAACCTCAAGGTCTGTAAGCTCTTGTTTCTAGACGTGTCGCTCGTGTTATGAGCACGTATCTCAATTATAGCTTAGAGAGCACATAGACCTCACACGCTTGCAATTCCCTGTACCGTTGGCACAGTGGCTCTCAGCCTCCCTTCGTTTGGCACACCCCACTCCACGCTCCCCCGGAGTCATGACCCACAGGTTGAGAACCACTGCTCTAGAGCCTCTTCCTTGCATGGCTGCGGGTATGGAGGCAAGGTAAGGAAGAGAACACAGATGCATAGAAAAGCTGGGATGGATAGGGTAGACTGGAGCTCTCTGTTGGAGAAACCCCAGCACCCCATAAGCTCAGTCTGTTTATTGCATACATCTGAACAGCGAGGCAGGTTTAAGTAACCTCAGGAGGTACATCTCTGTGTAGGGAAATCTTCCAGCTGTAAATATCCTCAGGGAGAAAGCGGTGGTAGACATTTTCTGCACACACTACCAACATCTACATATTTCCTCAGGAGAACGCTTTGCCATTTTCTTTCAGGCCAGAGGCTATGGTCCTAGACTTGCCCTTGCCCATGTTAAACAATACAAACCCACTCAGGGCCTCAGTCATTTGGGGCTTCCTCTCCTCCCACACCCTGGAAAGGAGTAATGGAACATCCATGAACTTTTTTTCTCTTTAAAAATATCTATGTATTTGGTTGGTTGGTTGGTTGGTTGGTTGGTTACTGTGTGTACATACATGTGTGCATATACAGGAGCCAGGGCATCATTTGCAGGAGTCAATTCTCTCCTTCTATGGATTCTGGGTTCTGGAGAGCAAAGATCATCAGGCTTTACTGGCTGAGATGTCTCCATGGCCCACACATATGGTTTTTATTTCACATCTAAAGTCACATTGACGTCATCATTATCCAAGATGGGAAAATACGTAAGATAAAGGCGTTTGTCTTTGGGACTTGATTTTTTGTCATGTAAATAGACAAGTGAGGCATTTCTTGGACACTGACCCCATGCTACAGTCATCTGGAATACATGAGAGAGGTTCACCGTGCTACAGTCTGGAGTACACAAGAGAGGCTCACCAGCCTTGTTTTCTAGTTCTTATCCAGAAAGAAGATGTGGAAGGCAGAATTCTCCTTTGTTTGTTTTTGGGTGTTAGTGCTCCTGTTTTGAGGCAGGGTCTCAGGCTGAACTTCAAACTGGCCTTGGAGTCTCTAGGCAAGAAAGCCATTAAGTTCCTGCCTGTTCTCCCTCTACCTCCCAAGTGCTGGGATTACAGGTGGTTACCACCATGCTCGGCTCAAGAATTCTAAAGTAACTCAGTGAACCATACCTGTGAGGTGCTTCTAACCAGGAAAATATGGAAAAGACAATATTACATCACCCTTAAGACTTTGTGACTTTACATGGGACAGACTGATGGAGCAGAAGCTGCCTGGGAGTCATCAGATTGGCAAGTGATTGGCTTTTATGTGGGTTTTAAAGGTACTAGGATTAGAATAGCTCAGAACTGGCCCAGGTATAGTGCTTACAGAGTACTGGGCTTAGAGACATGCGCTACCACTGCCTGTCAAAATGATGGGTTTGAAGCAGCCTGCTACCATAAAGTCTACAGTACAAGACAGTGAGTCCTACCAACAGCCACAGGACTGTGAAGGAGGACCCTAAGCTCCAAGGAGACCCTGGCTGGGCTGCTGACACCTTGATTTCAGCTGACTTGCACTGCTACTTTCTGGAAGTGATTTTCAGGTCATTTGCTGTGCAGTAACAAAAAAACTTAATTGAACCAAGCCAGGCATGGTGGCACCTGCCTGTAATCCCAGAACGAAGGAGGCTGAAGGACAATGGCTGGTTGGAAGCCAGCATGAGATACTGGAAAAGACCCTGTCTCAAAAACCAACCCCTCAAAAAAAAATCAAACAAATTTTTTAAAAGGAAGAAAGAACCAAGATTAGGGGTAAGGGCTAAATAGGAAAATCTATCAATCTATCAGTTAAGCTATGGGCTAGACAGCATTTTAGTTACAGCTAACCGGACATGCACAAGTGCTAGGAGTCATAGCCTGGGCTTTTCTCCCAACAGGGAGGCAGACATAAGAAAAGCAATGGGAAATGTGTTTCATGTGGGTCATAAAACCTACCTCGAATGTGATTATCGAGCGCTCAGTGTCCTCCTTGCTGCTTTGCTGCTTAAGAACAGCCTTCTTATTGCAGAACAAAGAGAAAACCAACACAATTGCGAAACTATTATCGTCCAACAAGTCTGTGTACCAAGGGTCAGCAGCTCTGGCTCCCCTGGAGCATCTTTAAAGAATCCTACTTAGACTCTACTGCACCTTTCCTATCCGACACGCCAGCCAGTCAACACATAGGAAGATCTTTCGGATAATTAAAGACGGCAGTCTGTGAGCCCGGAGCTCACTGAAGAGCACCGCTGTTTTCACTCCATTTGGAGAACTGAGCTCCACTGACACGTGGAAGCTTTGAAAACTCCTCAGTAGTTTTTAGTATCTTATGAGAGATTTAGGCACGTAATGCAAAGAACTGGCCTAAAGCAAGCTGTTGCTAATGCTTTGGTTCTTGAAAGGCTGTGAGTCAACTTTGCCATCAGCTGAACCTCATTCTCAGTTGCACTGGGGAGCTTGGCATTTGAAGGAATTCTGCAGGAAAGCAAATTAGCTTTGGGTGGGATGTAGTTAGGCAACCCAGGGCTTCTGTTTAGCTGATACAGGCTTTTCTATATCCGGGTCTCCTGGAGGAGAGAACTAGTCAAACTATACTCAGTTTTGTGTGTGTGTGTGTATGTGTGTGTTGTTGTTGTTGTTGTTGTTGTTTTCATGAAGTGGCCACAGAAATTTTGCCTAATGTGTGTGTTTGGGGGAGCTGAGGGGGTGTGGGACGGGAAATCCTGGAAGGCCGCAATATGAGCACAGATGGACACTGAAGAAAAGAAAACTGAAGGGGGCCACAGGGAAGGTGTGTCTACCAGGAAGGATATAGACTCCAAAGGCTTCTGGGTAGGATATGGACAGAACGTTAAGCAAGGATATTAAAGGAAGAAAGCGCAAATGTTAGGAAAATCTTATGGATGATGGAACTAGTGACGGGAATGACACCCAGGACCTCATACATGCTAGACACACATTTTCCCACAGAGCTAAACCCCAGGCCACATGTCCTACCAGACTCCGACTGATAGAGCTCTTGGCACACCAGCTGTGTCGCCAGGCGAAGCTCGAAAACACTCTGTGCTCATCACCTATAAACTGAGAAGAAGCAATGTCGACTTTATCAGCTCCTATGATGAGCAAACACAGAAACGCAATGCAATACCCAGAACTTAGTCATCACACCAACGCTATTGCTACTTAGCACAAAGAGGTTGGTGAGGCTCCAGTTGTTAAACGCTGAGCTACACCTGGGAGGAGGAGTAAGCACAGCCTGAGGAAGCTGAGCATGCCTCCAGGGAGAGGTGGTAGAATTAGACTCTCCAGCTGCAGAACGTTTGGTCATTTCCAGCCCGATGGCCCCAGACCACTTTTAATCTGCATGTCATTTAGAATTGCAGATGGACCCTCAACTTCGAAGCTTGACTTCATCGTGGTGCAAAAGCACTGTACACTCAACTAGAGGCCGTGCTACCAGTTTTGAGATTTGAATTCTGCCTCGACCCACCCCAAAGCTAAGAAGAGTCAGTACCATCCTTGCTGAGTAGCCATAGGGCACAGTCCGCTACACAAGCACAGGAGGAGATGGCTGCATCATCTACGACCGCCAATGAGGCCACACGAGCATTATTGGTTCAACTCAAGATGAGTTTGTAAGACTAAAACCCCACCATAAACCAAGGCACATCTGTAGAGTGAAGAATATTGGGAATAATTAACCGCCATCAGCTAAATGTGATGACACCAGGAGCCCATCACTACAGGTGGAGAAATTGGATACCAGCTCCCTACGGAGCAGATACACGTCCTGGACACCCAGCACATTCTTGCCAGAGACAAGGTAGCAGCCACACTGCTTTCCTGGCAGCTTTAGCAAACTCCCCACCCAATACATAAAGGCTACCTTGCATTCATCTCTCGCCTTGATAACACATCAACTGCCACAGAATAGTGCCAGCTCCTGGAAACAAGTCAGCCCTTTGAAAAGCCTGGAGATGACAATAGCAATGAGGGTGTGTCCCTTTAGAGGCTGATGTGGTAAATCCCCTCTCCGCTGAGCTGCCAGCCTAAAAACTGGCTCTCTCCTTTGTTAGCAATTCTGGTCACAAAAAAAAAAAAAAAAAAAAAAAAAAAAAACCCTCCAATAAAATGCTGCAGGCACATCAATAAAGGATAGAATGAGTCAAATGAGTCTTGTTCCCTACATTTACACGCAAAGTATATCAAAGGAGCATCCAGCGTGTTCCTGAGACCACACAATGGATTCTTTTGTGTGAGGGGAGGGAAGATATACGAAGCCGAATTAGGAAGCAATTCCAATTAAAAGGGTTGTGTTTAAGGCTCCAAAGACAATGCAGCCTTTGCTAGACAGTTAGCTATTAGCAGTGTCTGGGTGCCTGGGTGCCTGGGTGCCGAGGTGGTTTTATGGTAATTGAACTGGAGCCCAGTGGAAAGGAACAGAGCAATCCTACCCCCACGTCCCAGTCTCTGGGATTCCCAACGTCCTCCTGTGTGACCTCGGGAATAATGACAACACCTGCCTAGGAGGGTTGTTATGGGACTGACAAGGCACGTGAATGACTCTGGGCAGTGCCAGGCACTTGCTAAGCAATCTACTCAGCTACCCTTGTGACTTCCGCCCAGGGGGCTCCACCCCAGGGCTGGCTCGCTGCCTGTGCACATGTGGGCCCAAATCTCACAGATGACAAGTGAGTGGGCGCTGGAGTATGTCTGGATATGGATGCCACCTGGCATGTGCTGAAGGGGAAGTTGTCCTTTGTCACAAT
This sequence comes from Acomys minous, assembly GCF_964271855.1. Taxonomy (NCBI): domain Eukaryota; kingdom Metazoa; phylum Chordata; class Mammalia; order Rodentia; family Muridae; genus Acomys; species Acomys minous. The sequence continues at coordinate 45,802,827 of NC_140489.1, forward strand.
GACCTTTCAAAGTCAAGCCCGAGTGGGTAAGATGGCTCAGTGGGTAGAGGCACCTGCTGCAAAGTCTGATGACCTGAGTTTGATTCCCCAAAGACCTACATGGTGGAAGGAGAGAACTGTACACATACAGACACACACAATGATAGATAGATAGATAGATAGATAGATAGATAGATAGATAGATAGATAGATAGAATGTAATTTTTTAAAATCACAAGTCAAGCCCAACTTTCTGTCCTAGAGAAATAGGTGTCTCTCTCTCTATCTCTCTCTCTTTTGTTTTTGTTTTCAAATATTAGAAACCTGAACGATGTGTAATTTAATTGTTTTTGTTTTTGTTTTGTTTTGTTCTTATTTCGAGACAAGGTTTCTCTGTGTAGTGTTGGCTGTCCTAGACTCGCTTTGTAGACCAGGCTGGCCTTGAACTCACAGCGATCCACCTGCCTCTGCCTTCTCAAGTGCCCCTGGTTGTGTCATTTAAATTAACTCCCCCCACATTTCCTGTGCCCTTTTCATATTTGGTAGCTTTGGGATCAGAATTAATAGATTGTACCTCAAAGATAAGTCATTTCTTTATGTCGTCTATAGTTTTCATCCAGATTTCTCATCTAACTTTCTTTTTTCTTTTTTGAGACATGGTCTCATTTTGTAGTTATGTGGAACAAGCTGGCCTTGAACTTTCAGTGAGTACAAAACCTTCTTCCCCCAAATCCTCCCCCCACCACTAGTGCTGGGATTAAAGGTGAAACCTGCCAGGTCATCTCCATTATTTTACATAGATTCTGCTTCTCAAAGCGGCAGGGAGGCCGCTGTGCAGCAGCTCAGATCTGCAGGATGTGGGGATTCACACTTCTACAAACATAGGAAGACACAAATTGGCCCTTTTCCCTATCACCTATATCACCAAAGTGTGGCAGGAAGGTAAGTGTGTGAGGGCGTGGGGGGTCGGGTGGGCAAGAGGGCATCAAGATAAACATAGAAGAAACCAGCCTGGAAACTCCTGTCAATAAGGGATACCCATTAAGGGACAGAGAAAGCACACTAAAACAAACAAAGAAAAACCAGGGGGCGCCATATAAATATGAAGTAGGAACTATGAAAATGGGCTGTTCTCTGTGGTCCAGAAAGTTATCTATGATGGGCATAATTTTGGTTTGGAATGAAGAAGTTTATTAAGCATGTCATAAAAAGTAAAAGAGCAAATAGTGAGCAGCAGTAGCAGCAGCAGCAGCAGCAGCAGCAGCAGCAGCAGCAGAGATAAACAGCAGACAGACTGCAAAACATCATCAAATCAATGCCTACACCATCCAGCAGAGAAAACTAGAGTAGCCTGAGAGAGCAAACAAAGGTGATATTAAATCCTGCGCTTACAACGTCCAGCAGAAATCAATAGGGAAAGCCGGACGTGGTGGCGCACACCTTTAATCCCAGCATTTAGGAGGCAGAGGCAGGTGGATCGCTGTGAGTTCAAGGCCAGCCTGGCCTACAAAGCAAGTCCAGGACAGCCAAGGCTACACAAAGAAACCCTGTCTCAAAAAACCATTAAAAAAAGAAAAGAAAAGAAAAGAAATCAATAGGGAAAACAAACAGTCCTGCTGGAACTGGTCTCAGGCAGATGGGAGCAGTCTAGTCTCTCCCTCTCCATGGGATGAACACTATAAGGTCTGTTGGAGGTGGTTTGTGGGAAGCCATGTCAGAAATCCCATGCTTAGGCTGCATGCTGTGACCTTCCAGTTGCTGAGTTCAGCCGGAGGAGGGCATTGTGTTCCAGGCCATCCTTGGACTATTTACCTTCAAAAGAAGCAGGGAAGTCCCTACTGAGGGACACCTGGAGGGTTAAGGAAATCCTTTCAGAGAGCTACTCAGTAATAGGAAGTTCTTACAGGGAGCTATTCAGACTATTGTGTTCTTCTTGCCTTGGGAGCTAGGGAGAGAGGGACCAGAATAGGACCTATTGACCTTACTATATAAAGTCTTACTTGTCCGCATTAAAGAGAGTCTTGATTAGAAATTTCTAGACTTGACTCATTATTTCTCGCGTCTCTGTACCCTACTTTCAATCCCCACTCCCTCTTTCAGGTGAAGCCCAATTCGATTTGTCCCGCATGCCGGGACCTGTCAGTGGGTCACCTAGCTGCTCTCAAAAACGTAACAATTTTATTCTTGGCTTTCTCCCCATCTCAGGTTAGAAGGATCACCTGCCGCAGGTTTAGAAGATACTTGGAATAAACATGCTTGAGTCTGCAGTTGGGAGGGGGCAAACCTCAGCTCTCTTCTCAGTGCGATTAAACAGCACGTGACAATTTACCAACACAATCTATACTAGTATGACCTGTAAAGGCCTGACACTGAGCACTCAGAGCTTTTTGAGCCTCAGACCCATCCCAGCTCGCTCTCTCTCTCATATTTCCATTTTGGAGAATGCCTCTCTGGCTGTGTTTCTATAACTATCCACGTGTCTCCAGTCTCATTCTTTGTTGCAAAACCCAAGAACCTAGAAATCTCAGTGGATGCCCGTGAGACTCAGGCCTGCCCCTATAACAAAAGGGCCGTGTAGTGCCCGTAGGGAAGGAGTTCCTGGGCTTGTAACTCACACCTCGTCCCCCCCCCGCCCCCGCCCCATCTCCCTGCATGGCATCCAATAGATGCATCCAATAGACCTGCATTTATGTACTTTAACTTGTCTTGTGTTATTCATATTGGCGTTGCAATAAGGCTTATCAATTGTACCACAGTCCCCCTCCCAAGACTGTAAGAAGCAGAGGCAGTGGTGGGTGCATGACTACAAGGAGACACTGTCTTCCAGACACAACAAGGCAGTTGCACTTGTGAACTCACAGTTGTGGCAGCACACACATGACCAGAGCTTGGAGCGGGGAGGTGAGCATGAAGTCCCCAGCGGAGGCCGCATTGGTAATTGACAGCAGCCACTAGAGGGCGGGTTGGTTTTCTTTCAGGATTTCACTATGTAGCCTCATCATCTTGAAGTCAGGAGATCTTCCTGCCTCGGCATCCTGCGTGCACGCAACCATTACTTTTGAGTTCTCTACTTTGATTTCCAACGAATGGTGGAGGGGTGGTCACTGTGCACTAGTGGAGCTGGGTCACACAGCGGCTGGGAGTGAAGCAAGCACTCTCCCGGGACCAGGATGTGGCAGACAGCTTATGGAGAAGTGCAATTGCCTTCGTTCAGTGATGGCTTATTGAACACTTCTTCTGCGCCTGGCTTTCTTCTGGGCCCTGGGAACACAGTGGTGAACAAAAGGCAAAGCTTCTCTTGGAAATTTACACCCACCCCAGGAGCAAAATAATCACGTAAAACAGATAGACGTAATGTCTCAGATGGTCTTAAGTACAGTGGGCCAGGGTAGTTGTGCGTTGGTAGTGTTTAATGACCAGTTTTCTGTGGGGCAGTTGATAATTTCCTTTATGCGATGATTTCTCCCACAAACAATTGAAAGCTACTACCACCCGTGGACCCCAGGTTGGGAATGGCTGTACATTGTATACTGTTATAAAATCCCGTGTAGACATGATAAACGCCCCTGGGAGCATAAAAAGCAAAACAGAGTAAAATATTAATGGCTAATGGATAAGTGAAACTCTTTTGTGTAATTTGAAATAAAAACCCATTTTATGTGACTTGGAATAATATAGTGCTTGTAAGAAAGAAGCCAGCCCCTAAAGCAACCTCAGTATGCTAATGAACCAGCCACAAGGCTGCTCCAAAGCCCAAGCCAGGCTTTGATATGCTAATGAGATAGCCTCAACTGAAGTGTTAGTAAACTGTGAGCCCCAGACAGGAAGCAGAGGCAAGCAGATCTCTGGGAGTTTGAGGTCCGCCTGAGCTACAGAGTTCCAGCGGGGGTGGGGCAGGGGTGTAGAAAAAAGAAAAAGAAAAGGTACAAAAGAGTTGGAACTTTGGAAGTGGAACTTAAGATGGCGCTGCAGTGCTCCCTGAGGCAGGGAGGTATCCAGCCTCCCAGCTGACGCCCATCAGTGTGGGGACTTTGAGATTGGCCAATGTGTGACTCTGGCTTCGGTGACTGCCATGTTTCCAGCATGATGGCTGAGTTCTTACATGCCTGCACGTCAGTGCTAGCTGCTGGCCAACAGAGGACCTTCTGGGACCTCCTTCAGTGCCACCCGCCACGGTAGAAAAACTTCACAGCCAAGCCAGCCAGTTCCAATGCATCCTAGCTGGAGAGGACTCCCCAGTGGAATACCTACAGGGGCAGTGACTGCTCAGCCAACGGTTCCCCCTTGCTGAGATGTCTGTTTAACCTTTATAGAAAAATGGTAATGAAAGGAGTGTTGTGTGAATAAACTGAGAATGTTTGAGAAGCAGATTTTGTACGGCTTTCCAGTTGCCAAGCGCCTCACAGTCCACCTGCAGTGTTCTCCACAACTAGGAAAGGTATATATTGAGAACCTACGACTTTATTTTTATGTAATTAAATTATGTGAAACAATTTAAGTTTGATAATGGCTTTGTTTAGCAACTGACTCACAAAATTCCTGGAACTGTCCCCTTCACCTCTTATGAGCCAGGATGAACCAAATTCAGGCCGTCTCTGGTGGTAAAGAAAATACAGCAGGTTGAAGGTGTCGGTAGCTGTGACTGTGTAACACACCATGTCACCTCAAGAAATACTTGGGACACTTCTCTTGCTCAAAGCAACCTCCAAACTTTCCATGTGGACCCAGACCCAGGCTTGGTAGGACACCTGTCAGATTTGGTGGCCATCTTTAACCCACTCCTGATAAGGAATAGTAGTGTTAGAGGGGCCATGTTACTTTAAACCCCAAGGTTGGAGAATGCCTTTCCACTGCAGTCTTTAGACAGTATATTGAAAGGCAGTGAGCCTTGGAAACAAAGCGAATGTGTGCCCAGTCCTTGGGTGAGCTTTGACAGCCAGTTCAGACTTAGCCCTCAGTCTCCACTCTGTTCTGCCATGGGATATCATAACAGAAAACGTTTCTGAAGCACCAATTAAACCAATTTATTCCCTGGGTGAAAGAAACTGAAGTCCAAAGAAATTTGAGAGCCTGTCCGTAGGTTCCCAGGCATTGGACAAGGCCATGCTAACTGAAAGTGGAATACAGCTTGAGCTCTGAAACACACACACACACACACACACACACACACACACACACACACACACACACAATTTATGTTATCATTTTGTGTGTGTGTGTTTGGGTGTTTGGTCTGCATGACTGCATGTCTGTGCGCCGTGTGCATGCAGTACCCACAGAAGCCAGAAGAGAGAGTGAGAGATCCTGGAACTTGGAGTTACAAATGGCTGTGAGCTGGCCTGTGGGTGTTAGATTGAATCCTCCTGGCTCCTCCACAAGAGCAGCCAGTGATCTTAAGCACCGAGCCATCCAGCACACCCAGCCGTGGCCCCAGTTCCGCTGTTCTACCCGGATCTCCTCTTGACAAGTCCAGCGTTCTGCCCTTTTTCTAATTTTTTTTAAGCCCCGCTAAAGTCAGTGTTGTCACATCAGCTTCGGACATTGGAATGTCACACATCTTACCATCAGGATGCACGTAAATTCCAAGAGGACACACACTTTGTTCTTATGTGTGCAATTGTTTGTTTTGTATTGTGTGTGGTACAAGCCATGCTGAAGAGGGATTTGAGGGGAAGGCATTCTTGGAGCCTTTACAGCCAGGCTGCATTGTCCCCAAAGACAGGCAGTGTTTTCCAGTGCTGGGGTGGTGGGGGGTAGGTAACTTTGTTCTCCTTATCAGTTTCACATTATGTATGACAGCACAGGGCACATAGAAAGGCCCTGTGTTGTGGGGGCAGGGGCGAGGTAAACGGACATTCTGATTAAGAAACCCTGTTCAGCTGGGCGCGGTGGTGCACATCTGTAATCCCAGCACCCAGGGAGGCAGAAGCAAGCTGAGCTCTGTGAGTCTGAGGCCCGCCCAAGGCTACACAGAGAAACCCTGTCTTGAAAAAGAAAGAAAGAAAGAAAGAAAGAAAGGAAGGAAGGAAGGAAGGAAGGAAGAAAGAGAGAGAAAGCCCATTTATATTCCTCCAGAAATTTTATTTATCAATAATTTCATTTTATCAATCTGCCACTCCAGATATAACTCCGCAAACAGGTCCCTAAGAAGCAATTTGAGATGCACTAGTCAGACAAACAAACAAACAAAACAACAATACTCATAGGCACAAAATGAATAATAAAGAAAGGCCACAAAGCCAGCAGTGTAAACCAGTTACTCTCAGCACCAGGGAGGCTGAGACAGGAGGGTCTCTCCAAGTTGCTGGCTAGCCTGGGCTGCAAGACTGAGACCCTGATTCAGAAAACAGACCCAAAAGGAAATGATCCCAGGAAAAAATGGTTATTCTGGTGGTATTTGCAGGCCTGTAATCGGCCCTTGGGGAGTGGAGGCAAGATCAGGGTCATCCTCTGCTACATACTGAGTTGATAACTAGCCTGGGGTACAGGTGACCTCTGTGGGTAGGATGTTAAAAAAAAACTGGAACCAGGCTGGAGAGGTGGCTCAGAGGTTAAGAGCACTGGCTGTTCTTCCAGAGGTCCTGAGTTCAATCCCCAGGAACCACATGGTGGCTCACAACCATCTACAATGAGACCTGGTGCCCTCTTCTGGAGTGCAGGCACACATGCATCATTGTATACATAATAAATAATAATAAAATACATAATAAATACATCTTTTTTAAAAATTGGAGCCACAACCTCCAGCCTGTGGGGTGTAGTCTACAGGAAGCCCCAGTTGGAGATTCGGCTTGATTTACCGTCTGCCATGACATTTCTGTCCAGTGCCATCTGTCTTGGCACCCAGGTATTAAAGCATTGACCCTGAGTGTCTGGGAAGCATCCAGTATTTTGGTGGGTTTGGGGAAGCCAGGAGTCAGAAAGAAGTGGGGTGCTGTGCTACATGTTGGAGTGGCCCCATGGGCCACAAGAATCAGCAATTGTGCTCTGAGCTGGTTGAGGACTCCCAGGAGTTGATGGGAATGAGCCTGTACCTCGAGTGCAGTGTCGGGCAACAGTGGCCTTTGTGGGAAGCACAAGAAGAGATGTGGAAATAGAAGGACCCAGAAGGTCCTAGAAACGTACGGGAAGAACATCTTGATAGGTGGATCGGGGCCCAGAGAGGTCTCCTCAAGCTATTGCACTATCCAAGGACAATACAAGCAGTAAACATCGAACCCCTACTCTGATCTACCCAATGGGCAGGACATTCTCCACAGTTATGTGGAAAGCATGGACTGACTTTGACATAAACTCTGGTGCCCCATATTTGATGACCTCCCCTTGGTGGGGAGGCCTGGTGGCACTCAAGGAAAGAATAAGCAGGCTACCAAGATGAGACTTGATAGCCTATGACCATATAGTGGGGGAGGGGGTCCCCCTCGCTCATAGACCTAGGGGAGGGGAATAGGGTGAAAGAGGGAGGGAGGGAGGAATGGGAGGATATAATTGAGTTGTAATCTGAATAAATTAATAAAATAAAATTTTTAAATTTAAATAAAAAGAAGAAGAGGTGTTATCCTGGGTGGACTGCTGGAGCCAGGCAAAGAGAGGGTGCATCTCCTGCTCCAAGGAACGCTGGATGAACCAAATCTCAACTTGCCCCTCCTTCAAGGTGAGTCTGGTGGCCAAGACCTTTTGTGCCTTGAGGTCAGGGTAGAGCTCCATCTTGAAGTGTTTTTCCACCTCTCAAAGCTGCCCCCAACTGCGGCCCAGGGCAAAGGAGGACAGGGTCTCAGAGACGCTTCCATCTTGTCTGTAGCTCACTTCATGTGCGTTCTGGGAAGAGCACTTGGGAAGACCTCTCTCATGAGTCCCTCAATGTTCGAGACTCAGCTGAAAATTTGTTAGGGATCTGAAATCATTGTTTGTTTGTTTTTCCCCTCACATGCCTTGTGCATATGCTGAAATGGCCCAAAGGCCCGATTCCATGAGGTCTGTTGACAGGGACATATATGTACCTGTGGCCCACATGAGTTGGGTTTTCCAGTTTAGGCTTCATGCTAGTTGTGGGAATAGCTTTTCAGGAGAGAAAATGTGTGGAAATTCCTAACCTTGGAAATTACCCCACAACAGTGGTTCTCAACCCTCCTAATGCTGCCACCCTTTAATACACTTCCTGTTGTAGTGTTGTACATATTGTACAATGTACATATTGTAATGTACATATTGTAATGTAAATATTTTTGGAGATAGAAGTTTGCCAAGGGGATGAGGGTAGGGTCACAATCCACAGGTTGAGAATCGCCGCCCTACAACTCATTAGCTGCAAGAGAGTCACTATAGCTAGCCTGGACTGAAGAGAATAAAGATGAGTCTGCCTCTGATGGAGACGATGGAGTCACAGTGCAGATAGATGAACAGGTGAGATGACAGATATCCTTGTGGCCACGCAGTGGAGAGTGAGATGGCCTCAAGGCACATCTCTTCCTGACCCTGTGCCATTGATGAAATGAAGCAGGGGTTCAGAGTTGAAGGTCCTGTTGGCTCTGAACGTTTTAGTGAAGCATCGTCCTGGGCAGACCTCTCCACGCACCGCGTTCTCATGGCAGCACCCGGGTCTCTAAAAGCCTGTCTCTGAAGTCTCCAGCCAGTGAGGGCTGTCATCCCCACAACACAACAGCTGCAAAAATGCCCCAGTGCTCCCGACTTCCCTGTGGGCTCCGTGGTTGTGCCTCCAGGAAACTCCATAGACAGCACGAGGCTCTGCCTCATTTTCAGTGTGTGGGCCACCAGCTGACTGCCAAAGTTACCAGGGCTCAGACCAGAGCCAGATGTTCCTAACAGATGTGCGAAACAAGGCAACTCCCTCATTACACATGCTGTCTGATGGTTTAAGACGCCTTTTTTTAGTCTAATGGGGGAGGGTGTTGAACACCCCTGGCAAGGCAATTGTAACCATTCCCCCTATTTTAGAGCACATGAAATACCCAGCCATGGTGACAAACGCCCTTTCTTCTTAACTAATTGGGTGGCCTTCCACAGCTGGGCAAGTTGCTTTGAAGACTGAATATATAATATGTATTTTTCCCTTTTAAGTTCTGCCGTTCATTTTACCATCCTACTTCTTCCCTCGATTAATATGAGCCTGATTCGCCATAAGTTAGAATGCACGCTTCCTTCATAAAAGATGTCGTTACATGTAGTTGCAAGCACATCATATGCAGCTCTTCGTGTTCGCATCCCATCAGCCTGACTTGACCTTCACAGGGAGCCCACTTCTTCCCCTCCTTCTTTCTGCCCTACTACTTCCCCAGTTGTTACTAAGAGTTGGGCCATTGCAGACCCAGCAGAAGTGAGTGGGAGCTCCTGGTACAAGTATGAGCCCTTCCCCCTACAGAAAGAGCCTCTTGGGTGCACATAAGCAAGCTGCTTTTATCAGTCAACTTAGATACACAGTTTCCCTGGCTTAAGGATGCCTTCAGGGGCAGTGCTAAAATGAAAAAGTGCTCAGACACATTCCCATTTCTCCTTCTCCCACCTCCTACCTACGAAACAATAGTGCATGCTTCAAAATAAGTTTACATCTATTTAGTGTGTGTGTGTGTGTGTGTGTGTGTGTGTGTGTGTAGTGTGTTTATGTAGTGTGTGTGTGCAGTGTGTGTAGTGTGTGTATGTAGTGTGTATGTATGTAGTATGTGTGTGTATGTAGTGTGTCTGTATGTTGTGTGTCTGTAGTGTATGTGTGTAGTGTATGTGTGTGTAGTGTGTGTATGTAGTGTGTGTGTATGTAGTGTGTATGTATGTAGTATGTGTGTGTATGTAGTGTGTCTGTATGTAGTGTGTATGTAGTATATGTGTGTAGTGTATGTGTGTGTGGTGTGTGTGTATGTAGTGTGTGTGTGTGTGTGTGTGTGTGTGTGTGTGCGCATGCGCGCATGTGTACGTGCAGAGGACAACTTGTGGGAGTCGGTTCTTTCTTTCTATTCCTCTCACTGGCCCAACAATGTACAGTTAAGGCTTCAAAGAGCATAGACTGAACCAGATAACTTTCAGAAGGAAAATTTCAGGAAGGCCACCAGAGCTGCCATGTATTTCTGAGGACCTGGACCTTCTCCACACAGCGTTTTTAGAGCCCCTGCCCTGTGCCCAGCACTGTGATGGAGGAATTCATCAAGTCCACACCTAACTCTCTATGGTGGGTCTGAGTAGGCCTGAGGCATTAACACTACGCACAGACCTTAGGAGCCAGACTCTCCCTTTCCAAATCATTAGCTTTGTTTCTCAGTCAACAGAACCATCCTAGGGGAGATGTCACATGGACGTCATAGCTTGCTGACCTCTACACTATCTCCAGCATCAAGCACACCAGATCCTAGGCCCTTAAGCTATAGTCTCCATCTTCACAGGAGGTCATGGGTACTTGGCAAAAGAGTTCCAAAGCTGTCATGCCTTAAGCACATGGGATTGAGACAACTGCTTCCAGGAAACCTTTTTTCTAAAACTGTACTAGTCTTAAATAAAGCTAAAACAAACTTCCTGGTATCAGACTCTAGAAGTTTGAGGCCAATTTTCCTTCTTACCTCATGTGGATCACTTTCCTGCCGACCATGACACTTGCAGGGACCTTCACATATGCTGAAACTCATGTAGGCGTTCATCGTGTTTCTTTGCTTAAGCCACACAAAAAGGACCTCTAAAAAGATAAGTCCCTGGGCTGGCAAGGTAGCTTAGTGGTAGAGCACTTGCCTAGCATACATGAGGTCGTGGGCTCAATCCCCAGTTGATGGAAAAGAAAGGAGGCAAAGGGAAGAGAAATTGATTTCTGAATCAGAAATTCCCACGTGTCCTTCTGCCTGTCATATATTCCAGAAGGCTTTTTGTTGAGTGATTACAAATTATAGACACTCACTCCCAAACAGGAATTGATTAAAGTAGATCACAGAATAATCTGGAAGGTTGGAAATCAGGCTGGGCTAGACCTCAAGGCCATACAGCTTGAACCACAGCCAACGTCTTAATCCCACTGGAACAGATGAGGAAGTCTCCCCTGCTGTCTGCCCTGCAGCCTGTCACAGCCATCTCTAAACCCTGGAAGGCACCACCATGAACCAACCAGGCATTTCTGTTTGTTCACCCCACCAGCTCAGGGTTCAGGCTTGAGAAAGTACACCCGATAGCTAAGCTCTGGCCACATGTCGGCACTCAAGCTTCTGGTGGGCAGAAAGAGAAATCCGGAAAAAAAAAAAAAAAGACAATTACCCATTCTTGTGCTTTCAGAAATGGGAAAAAATTCTTTTCAAGAGTCACATTGAACTTAAGATTGCTTCCTCCTCCAATTTTTCCCTGCTACTTTATCAAAATATCACCAGTTTGTTTTCTCTACACTCTGCTTCTGCTCCGTTCCCCTCCACGACCTAAACAGACAAACTTCTGGCCTATGCTTAAATTCTATGATGACGAGGGAATTTGGAGTAGGAGGTATCCAGGCGGCAACATCTTCACCAGGCTATAAAGACATCATTAGGCTCCGTTTAGGCTGAAAGACATGAAGCAAGAGCCCCTTGTCACTCTGCCACATTCACTGCCTTTGAGTCCCTTCCCACCTGTGACCATGACTGAGCCTGCACGCGTCCATTCAGCCCCCTTGCAGCACCCTGCTAGTCTGTTCTTTTTCTCTAGGATAACATCATATTCTGAGCTTGGATTCCTGCTTCTACTAGCTACGCATACACCATAAGAGACATGATTGCAGTCTACTCTCAAGGGAAGTGGTCCTGCAGGCAGAGAGCCGCAGACATGGCTGATGGGAACAAGTACACGCCACAGAGCCTCTCCGGGCCGGAGAGATGGTCCGGTGGTTAGGAGCATTTGCTGCTGCTCTTGCAGAGGACCTGGGTTGAGTTCTCAGCAGCCACAAGGTGGCTCACAACTGTCTGTATGTAACTCCAGCTCCAGGGAGTCCAAAACCTTTTCATCTCTGCAGGCATCAGGCATACACATAAATATTCATACACATACACTTTAAAACTCTGAGACAGAGCTGTCTGCCAAATTATATCCCTCCCACTTCTTCCCCTGCCCTCACGCCCTCTTTTCCTTCTTCTCTCCCTCCCTTCCTTCCTCTTCCTTTTTCAGCTGGTGAGTACATCCAGGACCCCAACACACACTTCACTTCAAACCCCGGCCAAGTCTCACCACTAGCATCCCAAATGCAAATTTAGCATCAGCACGTTTCAACGTCTTTCTATCAAGGGTTTTAATAAAACCAGTATCAACTTGTAAGAAAACTGATGATCCAGGTGTGCAGCATGCATCTGTCACCCCAGTCCTCACGAGGCCAAAGGAACAAGATTGCAAGTCTCGAGTCAGCCTAGGCTCCGTAGCTTTGTGAGACGGGTTAGTGGGTCTAATACGCACAGGCTTGAGTTGGATCCCTGGGACCCACAGTGGAAACAGAACCAGTGCCCAAAAATTGTCCTCTGACTTCCACACATGAGCAATGGCACATGCACACACACTAATAAATAAAACAAAATTTAAATGTTGAGAAGCCACCAATATGAAAGAATATGTTCCATCCACCCTACCTGCCTCTATCATACTTTTTTTTTTCTGGGTTCCTGCCTTTCTATCTCTCTGGACTTTCTCTCTCTCTCTCTCTCTCTCTCTCTCTCTCTCTCTCTCTCTCTCTCTCTCTCTCTCTCTCTGGACTTTTTAATGTTTCAGTCTTTTCAGTTCTCTAGGCTCGGGGTAACTTTCACAAGCATTCTGGCAAAACTTCACCTCTCAAGGCTTACTACTTTGGGTCCAACTTTTGAGGCAAAAAGTAGATAGCTTGGACTGGGGATGTAGCTCAGTAGGTAGGGCTCTTGCCTAGCATGCACAAAGCCCTGGGTTCTAATCCTAGCACTATATAAACTGGGCGTAGTGACACCTGCCTATAATCCTAGCATTCATGGGTGGAGACACAAGGATCAGAAGTTCAAGGTCATCCTCAGCTACACAGTGAGTTTGAAGTCTGCCTAGGCTGCATGAGGCTCTGTCTAAAAATAAACATGCAGCTCGATTAGCACTGCCATCCATATGTATCGTATCAATGTTGTATTCTACCTAGAAATGCATCACAAATATAATGCAGTCATTTCAATGAGAATAACCCCTATATATGTGAGTGCTTGGTCCACAGTTGATGGAGCTGTTTGGGAAGGATTAGGAGGTGTGGCCTTATTGAAGGTGTGTCACCGGGCGCTTAAAAAGTCCATGCCATTTCCAGTTAGTTCTTTTCTCTCTCTGACTCGTGTTGCTGTCTCAACAGGTGAGCTCTCAGCCACTGCTCCAGTAAGTACCATGCCTGCCTGTCGCCATGCTTCTTGCCATGATGGTCATGAACTCTCCCCTCTGAAACTGTAAGCAAGTCCTCAACAAACTCTTTCTCCTATACGTTTCCTTGGTCACGGTGTCTCTTCACAGCCATAGAAAAGTAACTGAAACATGTAGTGACTTAAAATAGCATGTATTTATCATCTCGTGATGTGTTTGGGACAGGACTTCAGGCACATCTCTTAGTCTCTGCTTAGTCTCACAAGGTTTCAGTCAAGTAGCCTACTGTCATGGAGCCTCATCTAGTGGGCTGACTGGAGAATAATATGCTCCAAGCTTGTTCAAGTTGTTGACAGAACATACTTCCTTATGAATGAAAGATTAATGGTCTCAACTTCTTATTCAAATTTTATTCCTTTCTTACTTATTGATTGAGGGTTTGTGTGTGTGTGTGTGTGTGTGTGTGTGTGTGTGTGTGTGTGTGTGTGTGTGTGCATGTGTGTGCATGCATGCCATAGAGGTCAGAATTAGCTGTAAGACCAACAGTGCTGGGCACAGGACTCAGACTCTCTGGAAGAGCAGCAAGTCCTCCTAACCATAGAGCCTCACCCAACACACACACACACACACACACACACACACACACACTATCCTGGTCTTTGACATCTGCTAATCCATTTTTTTTTTAAATCCTGTAAATTAGTTGCTCTCTCCAGAATAAAGCTATGCTCTCCCGTCTGGCTTCTGCCCTTCAGGTGAGTATCCTGAGATTCAGGCGTGCTGTTGTGCGGATCCATAGCTCATTGCTCCCATTCCTGGGCAGCCTTCCACTGTGTGATCTGCCACAGCTGGCGTTTATCCTCTTGTCTGGGGATGGGCTCGACTCGCCTCCCAGTTTCTGCAGATTACAAATAAAGCTGCTGTGAACACAGATGTGCAAGTTTTCATATGGACATATGTTTTCACTTCTCTTGAGTAAATGCCTAGGAATGGAATGCTTGGTATGTATTTTTAATTTTTTAAGAGCAAATGGCCAAAGTCATTGTATTGTCATATTCATGCATGTGTAATGGGATGTGGGATTCTGTTTCTTGCCAGCATTGTTGTGTCCAGTGTTTGGCACTTTAACTAAACAAGCAGTTGTCAAGCAACATGCCAGTGTTTTCATTTGCACTTCTAACACGACGAGTAATGTTGATGAGTTTGTTTTTGTCTGTCTCTGTTGACCCTTCATCGGTCTTCTTTGTTGAAATATCTGTGTGTGTGTGTGTGTGTGTGTGTGTGTGTGTGTGTGTCTGTGTGTGTGTGTCTGTGTGTGTGTCTGTGTGTGTAACTTGGATTTTAACTTAGTGAATTGTAAGACTCCTTTATATAGATGCTGGGTATGGGCATTTCCCCGTATTATGTTTTAGCTGCCAAAGCTGGGCCACACAAGATGCTTTGTTTTATTCCTATATATTTACTCTGTATATATGTATGTGTAATGTATGTATGAGTATGTATGTGTGTGATCTGTGTGTATGTGTGCATGTATATGTATGTGTGCTCTGTGTGTGTGTTTAAATGTGGTATGTTTGTGTATGTGTATATCTCTGCATGCAAGTGTGTGTGTGTGTGTGTGTGTGTGTGTGTGTGTGTGTACACTCATACCACAGCACATATGTGAAGGTCACAGGGTAACTTTGTGGAACTGGCCTTCTCCTTTACATGGATTCTGAGAATAAAACTTGAATTTTTTAGGTTTGCCTAGCAAGGGCTTTTACCTACTGAGCCATTTCACCTGCTCTGGCTCCCCTGAGTTTTGAGGCATATAGTCCAAGCTGGTCTTGCTCTTGTTACATAACAGCGGATGGCCTTGAACAACCGATCTTCTTGCCTCTTCCTCCTAAACATTGGGATTATAGGCATCTGTTACCACATCCAGCTCTAAGATGGCTTCTTCTTTCATTAGTCTAATATCCAACCCAGAAAGGCTGGAAGAGCTGGGGACTCAGAGGCCTCTCTGTCTTCACGTGGGTAGGCTAGGCTTCCTCACATGGTAATTTCAGAATACCTGTTCTTTATCACAGCTTGGTTGAAATCATAGTGTTTTGTCTGGTGAATTCACCGAGCTTTCCAAGAGACTATGGCAGGAGTTTTAAGGCTTCTTATGGTCTGTTTGGGGAAGTGAAAAAAAATATCATTTTTGTTGTATTTTATTTGTCAAAATTCAAGGGCGAGGAAATTGAACACTGTCTGTCAATGTTCAACTTAATAAAAAATTTGTGGCAACTGACTCTCCCATGCCTGGTAGAACTAAAGTTCTGAGCGTTAGTGCGAGGGACAAGGCTGTTCCCATGGCCCAAACTCATTCACATCATTTTATAATGCTCACAGAAGGGTTCGTTTTCAAAGTGTAGGCATATATTTTATGTAATTCTGATAAGATTTTTTCTGTCCATTGGTTTTTTTCCCTCTTGAATTTCTAAGAGATTGCAAGTACTGAATCCAGGCTTCGAGATCCTTGTGATTAGCCATAGAGGACACTGGGAACCGAATGCGGGTTGTTGGGTTCTCTGCTATAAAAGGCATGTTCATACCTCTGAGCCATGTCTTCAGCTGCCGATAAACATTTTTGATATTGACAAGAAGTTACTGAACGGGAAGTTGCTGATGGGCCATTTAACAGTCTTCCATGGGAAATGGAGGGACTCACAAGGGCACACCCCTCCTTGAGGATGCATACAGTCTATTGGTTGCAGGGGTGGGGTGGGAGGTGAGGTGGGTGGGGAGGGAGAGACATTTTCTTCAGTAGTGTAGCCACTTAGCCACTGACAAGTTGTCTAAACCTTCGCTAATATTTGTATAAGCAACTAAGTTCACTGGTACACACACAGGGATTGCTGAATGAGCCGGGTGCACTGTACAGTTGATACAGCACTTGCCTAGTACATCTGAGGCTCTGAGCTCCATAATCAGGACAATATGGTGCGCACCTTTAATCTCAGCACTCTCAAGGTAGAGACAGGTAGACCTCTATGAGTCAAGGCCAGCCTAATCTACATTGTGAGTTCCAGGACAGCCAAAACTGCACAGCGAGTCTCTCTCTCTCTCTCCCGCGCCTCTCTCCTTCCCCCTCCCCTCCCTCTCCCCCTCCCTCTTCCATCTCCCCCTCCCCCCTCTTTGTCTCTCTCTGTTTCTCCCCCTCCCCTCCCTCTCCCCCTCCCCTCTGTCTGTCTCTCCCTTTCCCTCCCCCTCTCTCCCTCTCTCCCCTCCCCTTCTCTCTTTCTCTTTGTCTCTCCCTCCTCCTCCCCTCCCTCTCCCCATCTCCCTCTCTCTCTCCCCCCTCTCTCTCCCTCCCCCTGCCCCCCCCCCACCACACTACTGATGTGTCCAACAGAGCACATCTGGAAGCTGTGTAGTGCTTTCTCCATTCTGTTGTGCTGTTTCTACTACAGTGTATGAATTTTCCTGGCTGATCCTTTCCTGGAAATAGGTATGTGGTGGCCCGTAACTGCTAATGAACTATTGATCAGTACATTTTCAGGCAGGAAGAGCTGTCCATTTAAATGACTGGACACCGGTCAGCAAAAATCTCCCAAGAACCAGACACTCTGTGGTTAGTGGGAATGGAGTGAGTGAGTGCACTTAAAGCCATACTGATGCTTTACACTGCTAGTGTGCACGTTCAGAGCTGTATCTATGGACCTAGAAGTGGCAACCTAGTCTTGGTGAGAAAAGGCATGTGTGAACACACACCATGCACACACACACTCTTATGTGTGTGCACCCGAGCATCCATGGAACTGCTCACAGTGTTACGTGTTAAAGATCTTGTACTGTCTGAATTTGAGGATTATCCTTGAAATGGTAATAAAAGTATGTACAAACTGCCCCATCCTTAGTGCCCCGGCTTCTGAAGCCCTGGCAGGTGGGGTAAGTACCACGAATGAGCAAGCAAAACTTCCAGAAATATAACCACTTGTTCATTTGTCCCCAGAACAGAAGATACCTTGAAACGGCCTTTTCAGTGCTCTGTGTTGAGAAATGGTTTTTTAAACAAACCAATGCCAGAGCATTCTTCAAGCCTAAGATAAATGACTCTTAGGAACTCAATGGTTAGTACTCAAAAGGCATGGGTCATTCCTTTCCAACCAAGAAGGGGGTGTTTTTCACAATCAAAGAGAAGAGTGAGCCAACCTCTTCAGATGAACACATGCACACATGGAAATGCCGCTTAAAATGGGAACTATCCTGATGGATGCTGCATTACTTAGAAATTCGAACCCAAGTGTGGCTTCACTGTTCTGAGCCCAGCAAAGGATGATCTGAGGGGTGAGTAGAACTAGAAGCTGAGACACGGTGAGAAAGATGCCTTGGTAGGAGTTTTCACTCTGGAAAAAAAGCAGAGTGTAAGTGGTGAGGGGCTGAACAGGACTGCCCATCTGTGAGACAAGTGTTCTCTCTGGGAGTGTCCTGGATTAAGCCAGGGCTGGTAGGACTTCAAAGGGCAACACTTGAAAACCTGACTCTGTGAGAAGGTTCCATAGGCAAGTCTGGTGAAGGACAGAGGTCGCCAGTAAGGACAACAGTGGTCACTGAGTGACAGCCATGCTAGGCTGGACCCGTTCCACACAGTACCTCACTTGTGGTTCTTCTTTCTGCTTCTTCCCTTGGGGGTGGAGTGGGGGTGGGGGGGCTCAGGTGCTGCTGCACGCTGGGCTGGAAAGGATGAAGCAGAGCCTGGAATGGGTGGGGTCCTCAGGATCCCGGGCTGGAGGGGAATGCCAAAGGAGAAATCCTTCTCCTAGGTTCTCAGTGCTACAGTTCTTATGGACAATGGTAGCCGGGGTAGGGGTGGGGTGGGGGTGGGGGGCTCTTCTTCCCTTCAGAGAGTCCGGGCACCAGAGTTTCCAGGCACTGGAGGAAGAAATGAGGCCTAGCCCGGCAGGTGGGGTCCAGGTCCGGCCATGAAGGTCTGGAGGGAGAACGCCCTCTCCAAGTGTTACAGTCTTTTAGCTCAGATGCGGCAACTCTCAGATGAAAGTCAGTGAAACAGCTTGTGCCAGTTTATTCCTTAGGGGAGTGGGAAGGGATTCCAGGGTGGGCACATTTCATCGGTTGGGGCTGGGATGCTGGTGATGCTTTACTCGCATGGACAGGAATTCCAGGTGCCAGGCTATGTAATTACACCTAGAACTGTGGCGAGAGGGTGGAAACTACCTGCGTCTGGGCAAGCTGATACAGAACAGGGAGGGAATGAGCCTGACTCCTGCCGATCTCAGGAAAGAGATTTCCAGGGCTAGGCTACTTCTCCACCTGGCTCTAGCTCCATGCCAGATGCCCTGGTGGCACGGTCCACGGGCCCCACACGCACTAACAGTCCACAATTGTCCTTAATAACAGAACTCATGTTTCAGATGACAAGAGCAGGGTTGCATGGCGCACCCAGAGTCACACTGCTAAAAATGAACAGGACCAGAATCCAAATCCAGACCCGTTTTTTAACCACAAAGTCTTCGGCATATACTAAGCATGGATGTGCATAGTAATTAACGGGAACGCAGAACAGGTGAGAGAGAGAGCAGGGGCAAGGTTTCAGACTGCATGGAAGCTAAGGAGGAGAGCAGGGGCGCCCGGGATATAAGAGAGGCATTAACTGCTGGAGTGAGCCCGCAGCAAGAGACATAGAATCCCAGCACCATGGAAACGGAAGTGGGAGGAGGCGCAGTACGCAAGGCTTCAGTGAGAGTAGTGCAGTATCCGGCGTGGGCTGAAGACCTTCTCTTACTGTTGGTACGTGTTTTTCTAGGACAGAATTTACTCCGCTCACTTTCAAGACGGGTTGTGTTTCTGTGTCCCGCCTCCGCGGAGGTGTTACACTCTGCTTACGTCAGTTCTCCTGAGCATATGGTTAAATGTCCAGAAATTAGGAGTTGTGAGACCACTGGCCATGGTGGGAAGAGGCCAATGTTACAAGTCGGGGATTCTTCCTCCTTCCTTGGGGCTCACCACACCATTGGCTGCTTCTCCACAAGGCTCTATGAGGCTGAAAGGAGAAATGACTTTGCAAACAACCAAGCTCTGTATACACATAGGGGCTTGATTATTCATATTTAGAAAGTGCAATAACGTGACTTTTTTTTTTTTGACATATTAAGATATGTTTTCCAGTTCCCTACTACTCACCTTTCCTGGCAGTTGGTGTTAGCATTTCCTCATTTCAATATTTTTCAGTAAGGCAGAAGGCAAAGACGCTCAGAGTCAACGGCTCTTCTAGTCCTGTTAAGGAACTTACTGACCAAAGAAATCCTGAGAGTTCTTTAAGTGATCCGGAAGGAAGGAAAATGATGATATCAAAGAGACTTCCAGAAAGATTCCAAAGATGAGAGTCCCTACAGACCAGGAAGGGGAAGGGTCTGTCGATCCTATCTGAAACAGAATGGCCCGTACCCAGCTCCCTAAAAACAAAACAAAACAAAAACCCTGGGAAAGCACGTGTCTCAGGAAAAGGTTCAGAGTAGTTTTACAAAACCCAACTAAACATACAGGCACTCAAAACTACAACAACTGTGTGTCCAGCAATGTAAACAGCCACGGTTAGCTCTTCACTTTGGTTTCCTAGTGTTAGAATTTGGTTCTGAAATATTCTCAAAGATTTACCCGTCTGTCTATGGTGATTTGGCAGTGACAGAAACATTAGGACGTAGGGCTCAGGGGAACGGTATTATGTCACTGTGGGACATACCGTTAAGGGAGATGCTGGGACCCTGTCCCTCTCTGTGCCCAGGCTCCTGTGAGGTTGGCAGTCTTCTGCCATCACCAGCTTCAGGCCCGATGCTCTGACTTGCCACAGACCAAAATCAGTGAGGCCCACCAATCAAATCTTTGACATCATGATAGAAACAAATCTCTCCTCCTCTTCATTTTTTTCCCCGTATTTTGTCAGCAGAAAACTGACCAACACCATTGTTCCATGAAGGAAAGGAAGCCACATCAAGTGTATGACGGCTCCTCCTTAACGTGAGAGCACTGTGCCCCACACAAGCCAAAATCTCCTGTGGCTACTGCATTGCATGGCTTCTGGGGACAGGTCATATTTACAGAGCCACTGCTTTGAGGTGCTCTTGTCCAAAGTCATGGTCACCTCTGGGGTAGTAGGTTTTCCGGTCTATATGCAAGACACCAGCAAGGAGACCTACAGAAAGTCACTTACCTACTAGCACAGCTGACACACTCCTGCAGTTGAGCATCCATAGGGAACAGAACAAGTCAACCCAGTGGCAAAGTCTCACGTAGAAAGAAATGAGTTTTGGGGCTGGAGAGACGGCTTAGTGGTTAGGGGCACTGGCTGCTCTTCCAGAGGACCCAGGTTCAATTCCCAGCACCCACACGGCAGCTCACAACTATGTGTAATTCCTGTTCCAGGAGATCCAAAAACCTCATACATACATACATACATACATACATAATACAAAATACCAATGCACATTTTTAATGGGTTTTATATAAACTTTCGCCCACAGTAGGCCTCAGGAGGCAGAACTCCAATCTTCAGGCATCCCTTCCAAGATACGGCCTATAAACAGAGACTCACAAAGCACATCCTGCAGGTGATTAATTAGTTAATGTAATTCTTGCCTTGTGGTTCCTTGGCATTTCATTAGCTCCTGGGTCAACAGCCACAAAAATTAAAGGGAAAAAGGTCCCTTGACCCTCTCTGTACCTCAGGTGTCAACAGCAGCAAAAGTGTTCTCACGCCAGGGGTGAGGGAAAGCCATTCAAGCTTTGTAGCAGGCGGAAGATGAAAAATAGTCAGCAGTGGTCATGGGATGAGCGCTGCTCCTGGGGCACCTGGCAATCACCAACTGTTTGCAAAGTATTATCTGTCCATTCCTAGTGCAAACAACCTCAGCATTAGTGGAGATTCTAATCCCAGACTATCTGGTCATTTAAATTTGTCTTTTCAAGACATGGCATTGTGAGGGTTGTTCTTTTAAAAGATTAATGAGAATCCTATAGTTTGAGATAATTGAAATCAATGACATTTATGCATCACATAAAATATTTTAGTTGTAGAGCTAACACAGCATAGATCCATTATTTAAAAATCACACGGTGTATGAGGGGTTTTTAATTAATTGCCTTTTTTATTTTTTTGAAACAGAGTCTCACTCTGCTGCCCTGGCTAGCCTGAAATTCACTGTGTGTCCAGGCTGGCCTTGAACTCACAAAGCTCCATCTGCCTCTGGCTCTCAAGTGTTGGGATTAAAGGCTTGCACCATCACCATCTTGGATTAATTAATTACATATGTAGGGGCTCTCACAATTTAGCTCAAGCTAGCCTCAAACTTGTGATCCTCCTGCTTCTGCTTTGCTTGTGTTCAGACTGCAGATGTGTGCCACCAACCCCTGTGTCAAACAGCACATCTGAAGTGTAAGTTTGCTAATACCTGTCTCACCTGTCTCCCTCCTTGGAGATGAGGAGAGTCACAATTGGAGTGCTTCCTTCCTTCTTGTGGACTCTACATAGTTAACTAATAGTTTGAGGGACTTTATTTTGTAGTAAGATCGCTGTGCTGTAGATTCTGTTTCTTTAGAAGTCTCTAGCTAACAGAGAGCCCGCCAGAAAGCTTATCACCAGGAAACGTTAATCATTTCCATATTACCCACAAGTAATAGGACCAAGAATGCGTCACCTTCCCCCTAAGAAACAGGAGACGTCTGCAATGTACGCGAGGGACATACGTGATCCAGAGCCAGTAGGCTCACTCTGTAAACAGTCCTGGAGTCCCTCAATAGCTCCAGCAGCCCCAGAAGCTGCTGGGACTAAGTTCCAGGAGCTGGCATCTTACAGTGGTGCAGTTCAAACTCCAGAATATACAAAAGAATCCGTCAGCTACGCAGACACCACAGCGTGCTCCGGGATACCCTTTGCACTTCTCTGGAGCTTTGGTCCTGGAAGTAGGTTGGCCTCTAGTCATGTGGCCTTCTGCTCTGATCTCTGTGCCTGGAAACAAATGGACCATTAGCAGAAAACACTCCGAGACAGTTAACTGCTTTATACCTGATCTGTGGGGTCTAACAGCCTTTCAAACTGTCTCTTTTGCCAGATTCCCCCTCCCCCACCTCCAACCCCCTCACCCGCACACCTCCCTTTCCCACTCAGAACCTAACCCCTGGAATTCCCACTAGAAACCAGCCCATCTGGAATATTCTGCTGACAGAAAACGTCAGTAATTGATGCCAGGCGGAGAGAGCCACACAACCTTTCCGGTTGCTTCACTCCCAGAGTCTTTCATCCTCCCAGCATTCCCTGCAGCCAGGCCTGGCCTCTCTCCCAGCATTCCCTGCAGCCAGGCCTGGCCTCTCTCCCAGCATTCCCTGCAGCCAGGTCTGGCCTCCTGTGGCTGTGAGGCCTCAGCCCCTCCATGCCGCCCAGAAGACAGAGCCCAATTAATGTTTGTCAGGTTTACTCCATGAAGTGACACTGTCTTTGGACAGCATTTGAAAATGACAGTGACCTTAGTCCTTCACCATGAAGCACGAAAGGAGGACTGTTTGTTATCTGATCAAGTGCCTGGCTTCAAGGAAAAAAAAATCCCTTGGTATCTGTTCCCTGAAGGGTAAGTGGGGTGCAGTTTTTGGCTTTGGGCTTGTTTTGTGGGTGCTATTGAGCAGGCTACTTCATCTCTCTCTCTCTCTCTTTTTTTTTTTTTTTTTTTTTGGCTCTTCAGCTGTAAAATTAGGAGCATGGCACTTATGTTGAAGGGCAATGAACTCTAAGTAGGAAGACATGAAGTTCATGGTACACATGCTGCACACAGAAAGCATTCCACACGTGCATGTACATGGTGTGTACACGCAGATACACAGCTAGAATGAAGCAGACAGACGCCTGGTGAGTGAGCGACCTGATGAGTGGACAGACGCCTTGTGAGAGAGTGACCCCATGAGTGGACAGACGCCTTGTGAGAGAGTGACCCGATGAGTGCACAGACGCCTTGTGAGAGAGTGACCCGATGAGTGCACAGACGCCTTGTGAGAGAGTGACCCGATGAGTGCACAGATGCCTTGTGAGAGAGTGACCGTTGAGTGCACAGATGCCTTGTGAGAGAGTGACCGTTGAGTGCACAGATGCCTTGTGAGAGAGTGACCCGATGAGTGCACAGACGCCTTGTGAGAGAGTGACCGTTGAGTGCACAGATGCCTTGTGAGAGAGTGACCGATGAGTGCACAGATGCCTTGTGAGAGAGTGACCGTTGAGTGCACAGATGCCTTGTGAGAGAGTGACCGTTGAGTGCACAGATGCCTTGTGAGAGAGTGACCGTTGAGTGCACAGATGCCTTGTGAGAGAGTGACCCGATGAGTGCACAGACGCCTTGTGAGAGAGTGACCGTTGAGTGCACAGATGCCTTGTGAGAGAGTGACCGATGAGTGCACAGATGCCTTGTGAGAGAGTGACCGTTGAGTGCACAGATGCCTTGTGAGAGAGTGACCGTTGAGTGCACAGATGCCTTGTGAGAGAGTGACCGTTGAGTGCACAGATGCCTTGTGAGAGAGTGACCCGATGAGTGCACAGACGCCTTGTGAGAGAGTGACCGTTGAGTGCACAGACGCCTTGTGAGAGAGTGACCCGATGAGTGCACAGACGCCTTGTGAGAGAGTGACCATTGAGTGCACAGACGCCTTGTGAGAGAGTGACCCGATGAGTGCACAGACGCCTTGTGAGAGAGTGACCCGCTGAGTGGACAGACGCCTTGTGAGAGAGTGACCCGCTGAGTGGACAGACGCCTTGTGAGAGAGTGACCCGCTGAGTGGACAGACGCCTTGTGAGAGAGAGACCCGATGAGTGCACAGACGCCTTGTGAGAGAGTGACCCGATGAGTGCACAGACGCCTTGTGAGAGAGTGACCCGATGAGTGCACAGACGCCTTGTGAGAGAGTGACCCGATGAGTGCACAGACGCCTTGTGAGAGAGTGACCCGATGAGTGGACAGACGCCTTGTGAGAGAGTGACCCGATGAGTGCACAGACGCCTTGTGAGAGAGTGACCGTTGAGTGCACAGACGCCTTGTGAGAGAGTGACCGTTGAGTGCACAGACGCCTTGTGAGAGAGTGACCCGCTGAGTGGACAGACGCCTTGTGAGAGAGTGACCCGCTGAGTGGACAGACGCCTTGTGAGAGAGTGACCCGCTGAGTGGACAGACGCCTTGTGAGAGAGTGACCAGATGAGTGCACAGACGCCTTGTGAGAGAGTGACCCGCTGAGTGGACAGACGCCTTGTGAGAGAGTGACCCGATGAGTGCACAGACGCCTTGTGAGAGAGTGACCCGATGAGTGCACAGACGCCTTGTGAGAGAGTGACCCGCTGAGTGGACAGACGCCTTGTGAGAGAGTGACCCGATGAGTGCACAGACGCCTTGTGAGAGAGTGACCGTTGAGTGCACAGATGCCTTGTGAGAGAGTGACCCGATGAGTGCACAGACGCCTTGTGAGAGAGTGACCCGATGAGTGCACAGACGCCTTGTGAGAGAGTGACCGTTGAGTGCACAGACGCCTTGTGAGAGAGTGACCCGCTGAGTGGACAGACGCCTTGTGAGAGAGTGACCCGCTGAGTGGACAGACGCCTTGTGAGAGAGTGACCCGCTGAGTGGACAGACGCCTTGTGAGTGAGTGACCCGATGAGTGCACAGACGCCTTGTGAGAGAGAGACCCGCTGAGTGCACAGACGCCTTGTGAGTGAGTGACCCGATGAGTGCACAGACGCCTTGTGAGAGAGAGACCCGCTGAGTGGACAGACGCCTTGTGAGAGAGTGACCCGATGAGTGCACAGACGCCTTGTGAGAGAGTGACCCGATGAGTGCACAGATGCCTTGTGAGAGAGTGACCCGATGAGTGGACAGACGCCTTGTGAGAGAGAGACCCGCTGAGTGGACAGACGCCTTGTGAGAGAGTGACCCGATGAGTGCACAGACGCCTTGTGAGAGAGTGACCGTTGAGTGCACAGACGCCTTGTGAGAGAGTGACCGTTGAGTGCACAGACGCCTTGTGAGAGAGTGACCCGATGAGTGGACAGACGCCTTGTGAGAGAGTGACCCGCTGAGTGGCTTGGCCACATCAGGCCAATTTGACTGAGTCTGGTACTATTTCCTTATACTGGCCAGATGTATGCAGTTCTAAATGCAAACTTTTCCTGGGCATCATCATGAAACTTGGCCCTTCCTTAGCATTCTCAGATGAACAGGACGCTCTGCTTCCTGTGTCATGTGGAAGGGGAACTGAGTGGCTTAGGTCGCCTGGTCCATTGGATGGGTAGGACTGTCTTCCTTTTTGTTAAACCACTCCATGACTTGCTTAGTTACTTTTCTATTGCCCTGTCAACACGCCTTGACCAAAGTAATTTGTGAAAGAAAACATTTCATTGGGGCTCATGGTTCCAGAGGGAGGGACCATGCCTATTATAGTGGGGAGCACGGCAACAGGCAGGCAGGCATGGTGCTGGAACTGTAGCTTATGTCTGATCAGAAAGAGAGAGAGAGAGAGAGAGAGAGAGAGAGAGAGAGAGAGAGAGAGAGAGAGAGAATACTTAGCAATACAAAGGATTTGCAAAACCACTTAGAGAAGCAAGACAGACTGTAATGTTTGCTCAAGATCCACAAGGAAAGTGCTCTGTAAGATACGGCAAACAAATACAATAAAGGATGGGGAACAGTTTGGATAATATCATTCCTGAAAAAAAAAAAATCGAAACCACTAAAACTGATTTACGTGAGGTGGGAGTTTCACTTTTAGCACCACAGATGTCTATTGCTTTGAAGTTTATAACGTATATTATATTGCTTATTTACTGAGCCTACCTAAATCAATGTTATCCCTATGCAATAATGTAATTACATAAATTAGGGAACTTGGGGAAGTTTCTAGAAAGGTTAAAGAGTAGGTCAGGCTGGTGAAATTACAGGAAGAAATCCTTACTTGAACTATTGGCATGTACACAATACTTATGATTTTCCTCCCGCAAGTTGCTCACACAGAGTATGTGGAGTTGATAAAAAACAAACAAACAAACAAACAAACCCAGGTTGGGTAGACTTCAAAAGGCATCTGTGTATCTGCTGTGGTGTGGCTGCATCTCCCAGTGTTAGAATCTTAGTTGCCAAGGCAACAGTGTCTAGAAATATGATCTTTAAATGATAACTCTGCTCCCATCAGTGGACTCACGGTCTTGCTTTAGGAGTAGGTGAGTGATCACAAGCGGAGGCTTCTGAGACATGAGCTGACCCCTCTCTCATGAGAGTGGGCTCCCTTGCTGTCCCCTTTCCGTCTCCCTTTCCTTCTGCAATGGGAAAATGCAACTAACAGTTTGATGCCAGCTGTTGACACTTTGATATTAGATTACTCGTCTTCCAGAACTGTGAGAAGTTCTTGCTTTTGTTTTCTTCCACTTTTTTCTTTTAACAACTACCCACTCTGTGGTATTTTATTATAGCAAAATGGGCTCAGATAGCAACATGAGTTTTGCTAACTGAGAGATCTACCTGGGAGCTTCTGTTGAGACCAAAGTGTGGCAGAGACTGTTTGACATGCTTGAGACCAAACGATTTTACTTAAATTTGGTGAAAGGGCTGTCTTTCCAGTTCTACTTTTTTTTTCCACCTCCAACACTAACAGTCAGAACCACAGGGTCAAGACATCCCTCTGAGAACAGAACACGCTGTGGCGCATGGCACTCTGGGCTCTAGTCACATGCTGTTACTGATAGGAAAGAGGCTGACTGCGTCTCCTTGGCCTGCTTCTCTGTTCTATGCTCTCCAAATGGGGGTGGGGTGGGTAGGGGGGACAGAATCTGCACCATCAACCCCAATGCTATAAATCCAGCTGCTCAAAGAAGCCCAAGAGAAGGGAATCAGTATAGAAAATTCCAAGGTTGAACACGGAAGTTAGCATAATGACTCAGGGGGTAAAGGTGCTCGTGGCCAAGCCTGGAGACCTGAGCTGGATCCCTGTATCCACATCACAGAAGAAAGAGACCAACTCCAGCAAATTGTCCTCTACCTACCTGCACACACACACACACACACACACACACACACACACACACACAGTAAATAAATAAATATTAAAAATTCAAACTTCGCACAGAATAATGCACATAAAGCACACACACACACACACACATACCAGCTTACTGCAAATTGAAGTGACTGACTTGCTCAAAATTGTGTAGCTCTTGAAGAGAAAGACCTTGGACCCATGGCTGTGGCCCTGAAACCCATTTTTAGCCTGTGTTTAACATTTCTTCAAGGCATTTGCACTTGAGCAGAGTTTGGGCCCTCTGGGACAAAGGATTCATAGAAAGCTGGGGAGTATTTAATTTGTGTTGGGGGAGGAGAAAAGTTTTCCGAGACTTTCAGTGCTGCAAGCAGACTCCTCTGATGAATGAAAACAGGCTTAAGTCAGCCCCGGTGTGCACAACACGGCCTTTAAGCACTTGGGTGCACCGCCCCCTACACATACCTGAGCAATATATCACTGGTACCACAGTAGCCTGCAATGTATGGCTCTAATATATTACCAACGGGAAACTGTCCTAATGATTTACTGGGGTCCACATCATTGGCGTTAGGAAGTAGCATTCATCAAAGCTATGGGGTTGGCTTCTGAAAACCATTAGGTAAATCCCAAGCTGTACAGTTAATGTATTCACCTTGGACCACAGTCTAGAAGGAATGAAAAGATCCCATTGCCTTTGCTTTAGAACTGCCTTCCCATTAGTGTGTGTGTGTGTTTGTGTGTGTGTGTGTGCGCGTGCGTGCGTGCGTGCGTGTGTGTGTGTGTGTGTGTGTGTGTGTGTGTGTGTGTGTGTGAGTGTATACGAGTTACTTGGACATTTTTATCTATGCACTGGGCCAACTGACTGTTGAAAGGACTCTTCATCAGTTGTCTCTGGAGAAAGAAAGGTCAGTCGCCACGTTAGACATTCCAGGGAGGGCCTGTGCTGGCTTCCTAGTTAATCGCCAACCGTAAGAAGCAAAACATAAAGCTGTAAGTCACTGACTTTCAAAACCAGTTTCACTCACTTATTGAAGGGACAGTGGGTGGATATAAAGTTGGAGAAAAGCAAGCCCTTATTCATGATAGCCAGAACATGGAAACAGCCTAAGTGTCCCTCAGTAGAAGAAGGGATAAAGAAACTGTGGTACATTTACACTATAGAATACTACTTAGCTATTAAAAACAAGGAATTCCCAAAATTTATGGACAAATGGATTGAACTAGGAATGATCATAATGAGTGAGTTAACCCAGAAGCAGAAAGACTCACATGGTATATACTCACTTATATCTGCATATTAGCCCAAGGGGCGTGTCCCATGAAAGTCTTCACTTACCAGGAAAGTGGGACAGAGAGGAGGACATCCTTTTAGGACTCTAGGTGAGAGAAGTATGGGAGAATGGGGAAATAGAAGGATCCAGAGGGTCCTAGAAACCTACAAGAAGAACACTATGATGGGCAGATCTGGGCCCAGGGGTCCTGCTCAAACTATGGCACCAGCCAAGGACAATACGTGCAGTAAACTTTGAACCCCTACCCAGAGCTAGCCAATGGACAGGACATTCTCCACAGTTGAGTAGAGAGTGGGGTATGACTTTCACACGAAGCCTGGTGCTCCATTTTTGACCATGTTCCCTGGATGGAGAGGCCTGGTGGCACTCAGAGGAAGGACAGCAGGCTACCAAGAAGAGACTTGATACCCTATGAGCATACACAGGGGGAGGAGGTCCCCCTCAGTCACAGTCATAGAGGAGGGAGTAAGGGGAAATGGGAGGGAGGGAGGAATTGGAGGATAGAAGAGACAGGATAACAATTGAGATGTAATATGAATGAATTAATAAATAAATAATTTTTTAAAAAAAGAAAGAAAAACAACAACAAAAAAAAACAAAAACAAAAAACAAAAAAAAAAAAAAGAAAGAAAGAAAGAAAAAAAGAAAAGAAAAGCAAGCCCTGAGGAAAGAGTAGAATGGAGCCTGTGGGCACCAGAGTAAGAAGTGAAAGTAGAAACAGGGGGCTGGAAAGAAGTAAGGGAGCTGTCCAGAGCAGAAACAGGAGTACAGGAGAAGTCCATGCAGGAATGGGGTGAATTAGAACAAAATATATGAAAATGCTCTAAGGAAACTATATATGCTATATAATACTATAGTACTATATATTACTATGTAATACTATATTATACTATTTAATATACTATATATATTGTAACTTTATTATAATAATCATAATTATAGGCTGGGGAGATGGCTGGGTTGATGAAGCCCTTGACTCACAAACGTGAATACTAGAAGAGTTCAGAAGTCCAGGACCCACAAAAAAAAAGAGGGTAGGCGTGGTGGCCCATCTGTAGTCCCAGCTCACAGAGGTGAAGGCAGAGGGTCCCCGGCACACGCTGGCTACCTAGACCACACGAATCGATGAGCTCTGGGCTCAGCAAGTGACTCTGCCTCAGCGTCTGTTGTAGAGAATGATGAAAGGAGACCTCTACCGTGGACCTCAGGCCTCCACCCTCATGCATGTGCACCCGCCCACACACAAGTGAACACACGTGCACATACACACACAAAACAAAAAACAATTGATTAAAAAAAAAAGGTATAGAAATGATGTGTTTCTTCCTGGGAACCTCGTCACCTTATTGAGTACTCAGAGCTTACGCATAAAAATATCAGTCTGGAGCTAGGGAGGTGGCTCGGTAGGTAGAGTGCCTGTGGTACAAGCATGGGGGCCTGAGTTCGAATCCTGAGAGCACAAGTAAGAAATCCAGGCATGGCAGTCAGAGCGCGTGGGGCAGAGACAGGTGAATCCCTGAAGCTTCATGGCTAGCCAGCCTAGCTGACCCACTGAGAGACCCTGCCTCAAAAAAAGGTGGAGAGAGAGAGAGCAAGGAAAGATACCTAATATTGACGTTGGGCTTCCAACGCACATGTGTATCACACCCACATAACTTAATACACCCACACTAACACACACAAATACACACTCTTACATTTGTTTGTCATTTGACGTATGCTCTTACTAATAAAAACTGGCCATCCAAAATGAAAGAGCTGTTCACTAGAGTTCAGACACTGCCTTCTGGTTTGCTCAGAGAACGGGGGAGTTTCCCGGGCCAGAGAAGACACAAGTGCCTCCAAAGTTCCAGGGCATCATTGGCCGGTCTAGCTCAATGCCTGAGCCTCCACAGACCGTCAGGGCCCCTTCCAAAGGCAGACACTGGCAACGTGAAAGAGAAGCAATCAAACATTTGCAGAATTGCACGGCATTTTAAATTATAGGTAAAGGGTCCCTCTCTTGGAGTTGGGTATACTCACAGGCATTAGTCCAATAAAAACACAAGCGAAACAGCAGCTGTCAAGCATTCTGCGGGTTTTAAGTTAATTGCTGCTTCCTTGAGAGGACATGCTAGGCAACACTAGGAAATGGCGCTTTCAAAGAGCTTTTTTTGTGTCGCATCACCTCCCTGTTCTTCTGCCCGCAGACTTTACACATCAGCTTCCCAGCTTGCATCCTTCTGGGACAGATGGTCCACCTGACCTCAGCTCGCTCCCCACGACAGCGGAGAGGACCGCTACCCTGTCATTTTCTAAGGAAATCTACTTCAGGGACAGGCTACTAACAGGGTGTTTTAGAACTTAACACGTCATTAAAGGAAAACCAAACCAAACCCTCGAAGTGACCTCAAAAAGCGATGGGGAGTGTTTAAACGGAGACTGCTGGAGTAACAGGCTGTGCACGGCCCCACACGTACTGACGCCTCTACTGCAAGAGCATGGCCCTGTTAGTCCTTGCTTCTAAGCTTCCTACTTGCCTTTAGAATCGTTGGGAAACCTCTCTGTCCCACACAGAGCCACAAGTAACATAAGGTTCTTGAAGATGTTCCATAGTGACCTTTTATTGTCACACGTATTAAATCCTCTATGTTTTAGATTGCTCTGGAAGTCTTTGATCATTTACTTATCCAAATGTACTTTAGAAGCAGAAAATATCCATTTCAGATATGAGAGGGGATATATATATATATCTTGGCATCACAAATACATATATACACACACATGCACACACCACAGGCCATGGTCACCACACTGGGGATCCGCAGGCTGTCCCCAGAGAGGATGGGCAGCCGAGATGGGATCTGAAGACAGGGAGGAAGGCGAAGAGGAGGTGGACGAGGCAGATGAGGTGGCTGGCGGGGAGAGGGTAAGGTGACACTCACAGGCAGGGTTACAGGAGGCGCACACACGGACATAGGGTGGCAATGCAATCAGAGTGTCACAGGGCGAGAGGTGCAGGTCCCTGCCAGCGCCTCCCAGGATGTTCCAGCTTGGGTGACACTGGAGTGGCTGCAGGGAGGATGGTTCTGGTCCACTGGGTTTAGGGGTGCGATGGGATCTCGGGCGTCCTGTTCAGCTGTGTCCAGTCTGGCTTGGGCAGTGGTAACATGGAGGCCTCAGGTGTCCATCTGGTGCTGTCAGGCAGCAAGGGGATGCAGCTGGTGGCTGAGGGTCCCTGTGTCCCCATCCCAGACACCTGCTCCACAGCTCACAACGAGGCATTCAGGGTCTCCACCCGGCTCCCTCCTGCTGGATGCCTCTGAGGATGGCAGGGACAGCAGGACCCATGCATGCTGGCTGATCCATTTCTGCACCTTGGGGCTGCACATCCCGCCTGCGGGTCTATCGGATCTGGGTGAAGAGGTTGAGCACAGACACAGATTCCTTTGTAGAGCGCGTCTTACTGAAGACGTTCCAGAACCACAAGGTCTCATCCCCAGCCCCTGTGACGATGGGAGAGGAGAGATATTAAATGTGGGTTTAAAATATATTTCAAAAGAATTATTTTTCTTCTTTGTGTGTTTTAGCTGCATGTATATATATATGTTTGTCGCGCGAGTGCCTGGTGCTCACAGAGGCCAGGAAAAGGACCTCAGATCCCATGGGACTAGAGTCCCTGGCAGTTGTGCGTCACCATGTAGGTGCTGCGAACGGAACCCAGGTCCTCTACAAGAAAAGTAAACTCTCTTAACCGCTGAGCCATTTCTCCAGCCCCTAAATATGCTTAAAACAACTTTTTAAAATAAAGTAAGCTTTCAATTTTTCCTGGGATGATGAGTAGAAAGGAGTTGGTGAAATTAAAAGTCAACTTTAAACTTTATTTACCCCACTGTCCACTAAACTGTTCCTCGATTCTTGGATGAAATCTTACTCCTCAAGCTTCAGTGCTAACACCATAATCACATTGCCATATTATTAACTCTTTGATAAGTAGAGTCATAATACATATTCTAGACAGGTCCCTCAGCTGCTTGCTCATTCATAGCTAACAACGCTCCCTGGCCAATCAGAGTCATGAAAGCATCATAAAATGAAGTGTCCGTTCTTTCATGATAGGAAGAGTCTGAACTTCATTCAAAGTCAGTCCCCCCCCCCCCCAAATTCAGGGCTCTCTCAGAAAGCCTGGGTGGGGACAGGTCCTCACTGTCGCTTTGTCTGCTTCTCCTTTTCTGCTCTCCCTAACTTGCTAGGTGGCCACAGCTCCAGGTTATAGAGCAGGTGAGGAGTTTGGGGGGATGGGGTGGGGAAGGGGTGACAAAGAGCTCAAGGGAGGAGTGAGGGAGTCCTCTGGGAAGAGGGGTGTGTTCAGGTCAGGCCCCTCAACCAGGTCAGTAGCGAAAGCTGTCTGTGCTTTGAGGGTGCATCTTGGGTTCTTGAGACTATAACTCTTCTAATGTAAATAAATGCATATCCCCTTGGCTGGTTGTTTTTAGTTTTTCTTTCCTCAGCTCCAGAGAACTTAGTGACCCAGCAAGGGCCAGGTCATGTCAATCATCTATCTAGGCAGTCCTTGGAGCAAACTGAACACGGCTTTGGTGGGGCTCTTTCCCACACTGTTTGTTTCTGATCCAAGAAAGAATGCTTATATATCCATGTGTGTGTGTGTGTGTGTGTGTGTGTGTGTGTGAGAGAGAGAGAGAGAGAGAGAGAGAGAGAGAGAGAGACAGAGAGAGAGACAGAGACAGAGACAGAGACAGAGACAGAGACAGAGACAGAGAGACAGAGAGAGACAGAGAGAAAGAGAGTGCACAACTATAATTGCTCCGTACTCTGCAGGCCAGAGGCTGTGACTTCAGAGAGTTCCCCAGCCCAAGATAGCAGCTCTCCAAGCAATCTCCCTGGAGCTTCTCACACTCGGCACCACCATACCATCCCCAAACTCAGAACAATCAATCCTTTCTCAAGAAGTACTCTACCCTGAGGGCCTCAGTCTCTTCAATCTCTGCAAAGAGAGGTAGGCCCAGGTCCTCTCTGCCCCTGGGTGAGTCCTCTCCCTGGTCAAGCACTTCACCGTGGAGTGGAGGCATTCTGAGCGCTGCACAGGAAAAAAGAATTCCTATAACCTGGCTTCACTAAGCACCCTGGCCTTCTTCAGTCGTTAACAGCCCAGCTGCCATCCTAACCCTAAGTCCCAGGTTGCTGCGTCTTTGGAATTCACCTACACGGAGGAAACAAGATAAACCCACAGTGAGATGTACTTTCTTTGGAAACAAGATTCATGTTTTGGTTTTCTCGGGTTTCCAAAGACACCCCTGGACTGCCTGAAGGACCCACAAACCAACACTGAAGCAGCCTCCTAGTCACAGGGCACCTCCAGCAAACAGAGTCAGAGGGACTCCTTTTTGTGTGTGTGTCCTCCAGTCAGTTAAATTACTTTTCGGCCTATAGATCTCGTCTGTACCAATTAAGTCCCGGCCACTACTACACAGAGCCAATCTTGGCCACAGAGTGCCAGCCATAACAGTTTAACTTTTATGGTAAGAAGCCTGCTGGGGCCCGGTGAGCTTTAACGGCCCCTCTTTTGTTAGTTCAGAGGCTCATGTTATGCCAAGAAAGCCTTATCCCCACACCATGTTTATACTGAAGAAGAATGAATGGGGCAAACCCTGTGCCTTTCCGTCTGCTTCTAAATCAGTAAAGCCAACGTCTTATAAAACCTGAACAATAAAACATCATGCTTGAAACGGGGTCTCCGGTTCCTGGCGCTGAGCTCTGCCAGCACCACAAGCGCCCGGGCTTTTCAGTTCTGCTGTACCCTGCGCCGCCTCCCCACCCCCACCCCCTGCGTGCCCCCCACCCCCCTTCAGCAGGAATGCTTTCTGGGTTTTCTATCAAAACAGGACAAGAGACGGAAAACAGCAGGGGCATTCATGTAGTCACTTACACGGCTTTTCTCTCCTGCCCTGCTCCACCCGAGGCCCCTTCTTACTCACAGAATACCATTGTATATACATTAGGATTTCAGCGCTCTCAAGTGAGCCTTTTTCTAAGAAATAGGAGATTAAAGAACCGACGTCTCTAAAGAAAGAGAAATAACATGTCAGTTGTGTTTATTTGTTGGGCAGCATGATTTATGCTTTCTTAGGTGAAGATGGACCAGAGAAAAGGGGACACGTGACATTGTTTAGATAATCTCCAAAGAAAGTTTTAGTCCCTTCCTCGAGAGAAGGGTTGCCTTTCACATGAAATATAAATGGTTCTGAAAGCTTACAGAGGGGGGAAAAAAAGACTTCCTATGTCTTAAAATATAAATCCAAGATGCACCTGAGTCTCTACAGCGGCAGAATATTTAGCATTCTAAGGCAGAAAGAAAGAATGTCATGAAAATGGAATTGAGGGGTCCTTTCACCAAACTTGATGTCTGTGAGATGAAAAAAAAAAAGACAACATAACTTTAGCTTAAAGTATCATTTTAAATTCTTTACCTCAGACATCTTCCAGCCAACCATTACCTCTTTATTCCTTAATTAACCATCCAGCCTAGGCAGATGATTAAATAAAGCAGGAAAGTTGAGCAAAGCCTTTAGAATTTCTAATGTGAAAAAGGGAATAAAGTTCACAGATAGGTATTCTATATTTTACTCCCTCCCTTTCTTCCTCCCTTCCTTCTTCCTTTGAGGTTAGCCTCTGGCCTCGACATGCCCATGCAACATGTGCAGACACGTACCCCTGCATCCCCACATACCTGTTTGCCTCCATGAACATGTACACATATGTGCCTTTACATGCACAGGTTGTGTGCACCCACCCACCCAATAGCAGCATCCTCCCAATCCACATACTTTCTCCTTAAGAAGACTGACTTCAATTAAACCCCCAATGAAGTAAAGATGTAACGATGTGTCTTCCTGCCATCTGCTGAGAGACCATTTCCCACCCTCATCATGGAGAAAGGGAACCATATCCTGTCACCCTCAGGTAAGCCCCACCGTGAAAGGTCTTCCGACTCTGACCCAACAGCCTTCAACACATAGGATGATGTAACATTCGCCTTACCTCTTACTGGGGGCATTTGAGTCTCTGAAACTCAATGTTTATTTGCTCATCTACAGTCAAGGGCTTTTTCCTTTTTTTAAACATTTAATGTCTAATGTTAATGCCAAAGATGGGATTATTTCCTCTTAAAAAAAAAAATCCTCCTCAACCAGGTGGCACACACCTGTAATCTCAGCACTTGGGGAAGCTGAGGCAGGAGGATCTCTGTGAGTTCGAGGTCAGCCTGGTCTAGAAAGTGAGTCCAGGACAGCCAGAGCTACACAGAAAAACCTTGTCTTGGAAATTAAAAAAAAAAAATCCTCCTAAAGGAGAGGAATTTCTTATTTAAAAAGAATTTCGGAGTCATTTTAGAACTACTTGTGGGTGTTATTTTTTCAGGCATCATAAAGCATTTGAGTTAAGCTGCTTTTGAATCCAAGTACAACACTTTTAAAGATAAGTGAGGTTTGTTTCCTAAGTTAAGGGCATTTTTAAGTGACAGATACAGGACAATAAAAGGCTCTTTCGAGGACATATAAACCGGAACACAAACAAATCTCAAGACGGAGGAGAGACTGAAAACCCTAACAGGATCTCTCACATTTAACACATTCTCAAAGGATTTCAGACTTCCGGATTGGCCCTGGACTATTCCCCATGTAGCAAGGCATCGTATATCAGTGTCAAAACTCACTGGCTGACACTTTCCAAGGCCCTTGGACAAGTCTTCAACAACTCAATTTACAGGAAGGCCAGCCTGGGACAGAGGAAGCAATTCGACTTGTGTGAAATATTTCCCGGTAGCCACTTGTACCTATGTGTTCACTCGTTCACTCGAGAAACACTTGAGGCCACTTGTCTTCAGTGAATGGGTCCCAGCCCGAGACAGCCACCAGAGTCGCCTGGGCTCACCCAGCAGCTGCTGGCTTGCCCCTTAAGGAGTGGAACTGCAGGCCTCAGCTTTTACAGCCTGATTTGAAGCCACACATTTAGTGTTCGACTGGGTCGCCGTGGAGGTGCATGTACCGCCGTGGGAGAGCATTTGTTTCTCAAATTGAGCTGCCTTTTCATGCCAACATCCTATTGTGATCCTTTTCTCTTACTTGGTTTCTACACGTCGAGGCTGGTGCCAGTGCTGGAGAGATGGGGGAGAAGTAGAAAATGGTTTTAACAG
The DNA here is from genome assembly GCF_964271855.1 of Acomys minous. Taxonomy (NCBI): domain Eukaryota; kingdom Metazoa; phylum Chordata; class Mammalia; order Rodentia; family Muridae; genus Acomys; species Acomys minous. Next base: position 45,839,628 of record NC_140489.1, read on the forward strand.
CGACATGATGCCCCCTTCCAACATTTTACCGCTGTTTCTATGCCAGTGCCCAGCAATGGTGACGTACAGATGGTCCCTGACCGTCAATGAGCAGTGCCCACATAATCTTCCCACTTTTCACTTCTGGTGTAATAATCAAGAAACTGCACGAAAGATCCAGTGTCTCATAAAATGGGCTCCATGTTGCACCCTGTCCAATTGTAAGTGTCCCATGGCACTCGGAGTATGCCTAGCCAAGCTGTGACGCTCACTGCGTAAGGTGCATTAAACACATTGGCAGCTTAGTGCGTTTTCACTTCCCAGTGGGCTCAGCGGGATGTAAGTTCACTGTAAATCAAGCAACGTCTCTTGAGATAGACTGTCCCTCCCATTACAACGGTACAGTTGGGACTGCTGCATATAAAATCTAGTCTCTGGAAGACAGAAACTGAGGCCATTCAGACTTCAAAGGTGAGACTTCCTCCAATCTGAAGAGGTGTGAGTAACCACCCCAGCTTGCTAAGGTCAAGGATGGCCCCTCCTTGTATTGCTCACTGCAACGCTGACTTTGCTGATTAATACATCTAAAGCAGTAAGGAGTTCTCAACCTGTGGGTTACAGCACCTAAGACCATCAGGAAACACAGGCATTTACATTACAATTCTTTTTTTTCCTTTTTTTCTCCTTTATTAATTTATTCTTGTTACATCTCAATGGTTATCCCATCCCTTGTATCCTCCCATTCTTCCCTCCCTCCCATTTTCCCCTTATTCCCCTCCCCTATGACTGTTCCTGAGGGGGATTACCTCCCCCTGTATATGTTCATAGGGTATCAAGTCTCTTCTTGGTAACCTGCTGTCCTTCCTCTGAGTGCCACCAGGTCTCCCCCTCCAGGGGACATGGTCAAAGGTGAGGCACCAGAGTCTGTGAGAAAGTAATATCCCACTCTCCACTCTACTGTGGAGAGTGTACATTACAATTCTTAACAGTAACAAAATTACAGTTATGAAGTACCAATGAGAATAATGTTATGGTTGGGTCCCCACAGCATTAGGAAGGTTGAGGACCACTGACCTGAAAGGAATGCCTACAGATTGCTTTTAAAGAAACAAACAAACAAACAACTCCAAGCAATGAACAGAAATATGATTCTTAGGTTCCTGGTATTTTATACCTAGATACATCTTGTTTTCTATTCCTTCCACAAATGAATACACAGAAACCAATTTTTTTAAAAAAAATTATTTTCTTAGATTATAATAATTACATCATTTCCTGCTCCCTTTTCCTCCCTCTGACCTTCACACGTGCCCCTCCTTGCTCTCTATAATTCTTAGCCTTGTTTTTAATTGTTGTTACATGCGTACATGTATATGTCTATGTATACACTTATTTATTCCTAGATACAACCTGCTCAGTTTGTACAATGCCATTTGTATGTCTGTCTTTCAGGGATGACCATCTGGCATGGGTAACCACTGGCGTGCTCTTCCCTGGAGAAGACTTTCTCTCACTCTCCACCAGGAAAGGTGGGGAAGAACAAATGGAAAGCTGGAACACAGTTCAGTGGTAATGCAACTGCCAAGCATGCTTTAGGAGCCAGGCTCAACTTCTAGCATTATAACACACACACACACACACACATAGATACAGAGACATGGACACATACACACACACACACACACACAGAGAGAGAGAGAGAGAGAGAGAGAGAGAGAGAGAGAGAGAGAGAGAGACGGACACATAAATACACGAGACACACACACACAGAAATACAAAGACATGAACACACACACACGGACAGAGAGAGAGAGACACACACACAGACATACAGAGACATGGACACACACACAGAGGCAGAGATACATACACACATACACACAACATATACACACATAGACATACAAAGACATGTACACACACACACATGGACAGAGACACACACACAGACATACAGAGGCATGGACACACACACACAGACAGATACACACACACAGACAGACATACAGAGACACTGACAGACACACACACACACACACACAGAGACATGAACACACACACACACATCAATATGGCTTTGGTTTTCAGAAGCTTCACAAGCTGTAAAGCATTTCTTAAATATTTTTAAATTTGTAGAAAGAGGAATATGGAATGTAAGAGACCACGTGTGCCCTGACTAACTGAGCCTGTTATCTACCTGGATCATCACTGAGACAGTCTGCTGACTTGAGATCTAATCTAGGCAAGGTTTAGTCCAATGTGCTGCCATTGGTGTTAATGGCTGCAGAATCGCCCCCTCAGAGTTCACAGATTTTTTTTCCCTCCATTAGGATAACTCCGGGAACTCCATTAACAACTGTATCTTGTCACATGCAGATCTAGCTACTGTTAGAACCCAATCCAATGGGATGGTTTATGCTCAATCTCTCAAAGACATCTTTTCAAAAGAGACTTCATCCAAACCTTTATGCAACTTCCGAGTCAGTGACAGGCCCGCTCAAAAGCAGTGGGTCAAACTGCAAAAGTGACCACACATTCTTTCCATTCCTTATGCATGCTCCCTGGCATAGGACGACAGGAAGAGAGTCTAATTCACTACCCTGTGAGTGTAAGCTGAGAGACCTAGGTGCTTTGGACAAAAAGGGCGTGAAGAGCATGACACGGGTTAGTGGATAATATAAACACGTGGCATGAAATACAGGGAGGATCCTGGGAGTTAAAGGGTTAAGTGGGGACGGGGGCAGGGGAAAGGAGGGGCAGTGGGTTAATCAAAACTAAGAATAACTTTTCTTCCTTATGGAAACTCACTACTTTGTAAATTAGCTTAAAAATACAGTTTTAGAAAAAGGAACTCAAACACAGATACACTATATGGATGAAGAATTCTTCCCCAAGAGGACATGAGTTATTAGGTGAAATCCCAGTACAAGGTACAGGACACCTTCCTATGACTTATTGCTCTTCCCCTCCCCCCCCTCCTGCTACCGCCCCCACCAAACAGCACAAGACGTTGCTGTTGCTCCTGGTTGCCCATCAGCACTTGATGGTAAGACCCTATTGCAGAAGAAACAGTACACTTTGGTTTCAGGACATAGAGGAAACAAAGCTCAAGTTGACCTAAAAACTTCTTCTCTGCTGGCTGTTTCCCAGTGCTAGGTGCTATACAGGCCGGGGTGGTGGTGGTGGTGGTGGTGGTGGCGGCAGCAGCGGCAGCAGTGGCAGCGGCAGCAGCATCAGTGGTATAACCTAGTTGTGAATTCTTTTTTGTTTTGTTTTTCAAGACAGAGTTTCTCTGTGTAGCCTTTGCTATGCTGGACTCGCTTTGTAGACCAGGCTGGCCTTGAACTCATAGTGATCCACCTGTCTCCACCTCCCTGAGTGCTGGGATTAAAGGTGTGTGCCCCCCATGCCCAGCTCCTAGCTGTGAGTTCTGAACGGTGTAATACCAACTTTAGGCGAGCTTTGACTACTGGTAAGAGTGGCATGAATGTTATGGAGGTAACCAAGCAACTTTCTGAGTGGATTTGAGGCCTGTTCCCTAAGAGAGACTTCATACATGGTGCTATCAACCTGGCAAAAAGCCCACAACTTGGGGGGGGGGTGGTCATAGGCCCTGAGTGGGCAGGCAAATGGGGGAGCTCCACTGCTGTTGTTTTGATAAATATCAAACTGTCTTCTAAATCTGTGTATGCCCATGGACAAGTGCTGCTTTCGACCCGAGCTACAGAACAGTCTCCTGCAGCAGTTAATGTAGACTCCTAACCGGTCAAAGTGCTGAGAATAAGTAACTATTGCGCGGCTTAGCCCTAACCGGGACTATTCAATTTCCCCAAGGCTTGGGGAGCACTGGGAGAGGAGGTGCAAGAAAGTAAGAGTGAGACAGTGGGTTAGAAGGGGGTGTTCATGAAGGCTGGAGGGGGGCTACTGGGGGTACCTAGAGGGTGACTGGGGGCTTAGGAGTGAATATGACGAAGATATAGTGTATGCATGTAACCTGCCAGAGAACAAATTACATACGTGTGTGTGTGTGTATGTGTGTGTGTGTGTGTGTGTGTGTGTGTGTGTGTGTGTGTGTGTTGTGACACGGCAGAAGCTTGAAAACGGCTTGCATACAGGAGGCAGTCCTTCTCTGTTGTTTGCAGGCATCTTTTGGACCAGTATCGGTGAGTGAGCACTATTCCAAACGGTTTCCAGGTGGTTGGCGGATGAGCTCTGTGTGGTCAGCGCAGACAGGCACTAGTACTGACAACACAGTCATGGGGAACAGATACCATTTTTAAATAGAAATGCTCAAGTACATCACAAGAGCCATAGGCTACAGACTGATTTTACTCTATAGAAGATGTAGGGTTTCCTATGATTGGGGCCAGGGGGAACTACCAATATTTCTATATTAAAAAAAAAAAAGTTTTGAGCTATCATCATTTTTTCTAAAATCCTTTGTAAGGAAAAAAAAAAGTTTGGAAAACCAGACAGCTTTGTTGAAACAAAACAGCCCTCAGGTGGGTCTGCACCCTCTCCCTCTACCCTGATTGGTCCCTGAGCTCTAAAAGCAAACCAGGAACTACAAAGCAGTTCCTCCCGCCAGTTTAGACGAGTCTATTTTAGGCAGAAACTCTATTTCAATGCGCCTCGGCAAAGAAAACAGCTCCTCACGTGAAACCCAAACCATCTCAGTAACCAAATACCTAGGAGAAGTCTGAAGAGCTGTGACTCAGGAGGAAATGCTATGGAAGGCGCACATGGTTTTTCTGCACTTCCCCCACCCCAACCCCAACTTCAGCGAGGAGAAATCCCCAGACCCTGGGCCCTCCTAGAGGTAAAAGGAATTCTAAATTGCGCTTCGTTAATTCTCAACCTTGAGTGTATACTGACGTTGCCTAAAAAGACCTTTTTTCACTTTTAATACCATTGCCTGGACCTCACCCAAGGTCGATTAAACCAGAATCCCTAATATGTAGCCCAGCGTTAGGACTTTCTAAAGCCCCCTAAGGTTCTGCCGCGCAACAGTGCCGAGACCTTCTAAATAACCTTTACAACTGCTCCGAGAGATGAACGGTGGCTACCATTACTGTGTGTGTAAACCTCAGTGGCAACAGAAAAGAATATTTTAGGGAGGCAAAATTTTGTTTGAGAATTTAATAAATGTATACAAACGTACTTTGAAAGGGCACCCCATTCCATTTCCGCTTGCTTCCTTACCCCACCAACCAGTCTCTCCCCGTGCTCCTGCGGTTTCTGTTGTTTTAAACCCGCTGTGTCCACTTAGCGCTGCGGTGTATGCACGGATGGAGGGCCCTCTCTCGGAGTACAGGTAGTAGCCTTTTGGGAACCGCATCCTTAAAGAAAACTGATTCTCCCTCTCCTAGAAACAATCCCGTGCCAAGAGTTCCGCTGCGGCAGGATGTTGTGCCTACCTCTCCCCTCTCTGCTGGGATTTTGTTTGGCTTCACCTAACACACGTCTTGTGCATGCAGTAGCCACAGCCACTGTGAACTCGCACTTGCAACTGCCTTCTTGGGTCTGGAAAACGCTATTTTGCTTTAGTCATTCATTGCCTCTGGCTCTTACAGTCTTCCTTCCCACCCTCTGTTCCTCGATGAGCCCAGGCTTTGGGGGGGGGGGTGTGTGATACAGGGGCTAGGCAGATACTTTCTTTAGCTAATGTTAGGTTGTTCTTCTAATGAGTTTACTCTTGTGCTGAAATCCTTCCAGGTAAGAGGGCTACCATTCGCTGCACACTGATCTGGTACCAAGCCCTGTGCCGGGCAATGCCTACCTCACTCAGCCCCCAACACTTACCACCTGGCCAACATCATCACTAATCTCCCTTATTTTTCAAAACTAATTATTAAATGCATTAACCTAAGGCAGCTGACCAGAAGGGGCTCATTTACCCATCACAGAGCCAGTGGGTATGGGAACTGGAGTAACCGAATTACAAAGCTGTGCCTCCTCACTCTCTTGTATTTGTGTACTCGTGTTCTGAAAGGCAACACAGTAAGTGACACGTTCCGCGGCTGGAAGGTATGAAGGCGTACAGAGCAACATCAGGAACACACAGAACCGTCTCCGATCACCAGCACTCTTCCTGTCAGAATGAAGTACAGCTAACTATGGCTGTCCTTGACTCCAATTCTTCAGTCATCAGCTCCCTGCCCTGGAGACAAAATTAGCAGCTTTTTCCTATTCCAAAGGGTGGAAGGTGGTTGGCGGCGTAGTGAGCATGAGCAAACCCAGACAGGCGCAGACACCATTTTCTAAGGAAGTGCTAATGTGCATCACAAGGACAGTAAGTTAAAGACTGTGTTTGTGCTCTCAAATCAGAAGAGCACAAATTTCTCTCCTTTTAAGAGGAATTCTGTATCAATGTATACACGTTTAATTCTTTTAAAACTACATAGTACAATATACAAATGTGCCATCTAGTCCCTTGTGGACAGACCTGAATTACTCTGAGTTACTGTTGTTATAAAAATGTTAGTCACTGCCCCAGCTACCCCAGCTCCTAAGAAACAACATACAGCCGGACTCAGGATGAGTTACATTTACTTTATTCAAAAGCCTTCCTAAATATTCAAAGAAAACTTTCATTTTAATAAAATATTAGAAATGTTTCCCCTTAAAAATACGCTCAAGGGCCACAGTGTGTGGGAATGGCCCACAGCCAGAGCTGGGCCTGCTCTCCTGTTCAGAAGGTGTCTGTCCCGGAGGACTCTGTGCCGCCATGCATGGTGCTGGTGCTCAGGGACTGACAGCAATCCTCAAGGTCCACGGAGGGTAGAGTCACGGACATCTTGGTGGGTGGCACCTGTGCAGTAAAGTGTGGGTCCGCATCGCCACCTGCACAAAGGAGAAAGGCGTTCAGTGACACCAAGACAGCCTTGACTACACACATGCTTTAACAGTAGAGGAGACAGTGGATATAAGGACTGCACACAAGTCCTTTCTCAATGCTTGGAATTTGTCAGAGATAAAACATGCCTTTCCGTTACCATGGGATCTCTCTCTCCTCTCCTCTCCTCTTCTCCCACTCCTCTCTTTCCTCCCTCCCTCCTGCCCCCATAAAGTGTTCTGCCTGCATATACACATGCACACCAGAAGAGGGCACCAGATCTCATTATAAATGGTTGTGAGCCACCATGTGGCTGCTGGGAGTTAAACTCGGGACCTTTGAAGAACAGCCAATGCTCTTAACCTCTGAGCCATCTCTCCAGTCCGCTACCATAAATCTCTTAGAGGCAAACATTTTACAAAAAACAAACAAAACAGGCACTAAAAGTTGCAGTTCATGAGATTAGGATCCCCCCAACTGAGTTTAAATAGAGGGGGCCAAGCTGAGAGGAAAAGGGGTCAGGAGAAATGTAAGGGAGAGAAAAGGGTGATGGAGGTATTGTCACAAATGTAACTATGAAACTGTCCAAAATAAGTTGATAAATTGTAGTACAGATGCTAAGTCAGATTGCTAGAGGAAGAGCCTAGTTGAGTGTTTTGATGTTAAACAAGAAAGCGGACCAGCAGGGCTCAGCACTGTCACCAGCACTTCAAGCCACAAAGCCCACGGCAATGAGTCCCCAAAGACAGCCACTATCTTCATAAAGGACCCCGTAGTGACAGAAGCTGCCGGAAGCCACGGCAGCAGTTCCACAGAGTATACTACTAATTACAGAATGACTTTTAAAAAAGAAGCACCTGAGAGTGTAAGCTGCATCTGAAGCCAGGTGTTGCGGCACTGGCCTAGCACCCGAGCACTGAGAAAGCTGAAGGAAGAGGGGGGTGAACTGAAGCGGCCTTCTTAAAAATAAAGTGAAAACATCCTAAACCAAAGCCCAACTTCCTCAGAGCTTTCCCTCTCACTTCTACTGAGTGGACTCTCAACACGGGATACATTGTTGCAACTGGTTACTGATGAGTGCCTGACAGCGCTACACTGTTAATTAACAACTACTACACTATTAGTTAACAACACTCTCTAACAAAGAGTGCTGACGTGGCCATTCAAATGGCATTGACATTTGACTTGGAAAGTACTGATTCTGTACAAGAGATTTTCTTTCCTTCTCTTTACACTGAATTAAGTATGGGGGAAAAACATTTTACTCCACGAATAGCAAGCAGTATTAGACCTGTAGGGATAGGATAAAAATCAAAATGAAGAGACATTAAAAAGCACATCTAAAATAATTATAGTCTTTAAAGGTTATTAAGACACATTCATGTTTTACAAAGCTATGATCTGGAATATACAAAATAACCAAGAGAAGCAAATTTGTGATAAAGTTACAAATTAGCGCAGGACTGTGTAGAGCTAATAGATGCCCCGCCCATCCATCCCCTCCACTCAACCTTACTTCCCCTAAGTAGCTTGAAGAACTCCATTCCTTGAGTTCTTAGCTAGTCAAAACTCCAGCCATGCCAAGCAGTTCTGCTATCTAACGGAACAAACTGCTTTATATATGCACCTTGTTCTTATCTATATACATAACATCACATATTAAATTGTTTAGTAATATGACCTTGAGTGACAAAAAAGTTATGTAATTCCCTGCAGTTGCTTGCCTCATACTTAAATACCAACCCAAAATGTTGTGGAAAGCTTTTTCCATCTCTTCAGTACTAGTGATTCTGTGGGACAAACATGATGACCAAGACCAAGGTTAAACTAGGTTTTTCAGTGCTGTATGAGCCTGCCATACACAAGGTCAAGATGCTCCTGACATCAAGATGCTCAAGACAGCACATACACGGTGGTAGTTAAAATCACATGGAAGTTGCAATTGAGCTGGGTCTAAAAGATGTTGGGAAACAAACAAACAAATTAAAAAAAAAAGATGTTGGAAGGCAATAAAGTAAAGAAGAAGAAAAGCACAGACTTAAGTTTGTGTGCAGGGCACTGTGTGTTCTGGTTTCATACACAGACCGGACTGAAAGAGTGGTGGGCACTGAAAAGCTAAAGGAGGCGGGGCAAGCCCCTGCTTAAAAAACGGAGAACTCACAGGAGATTTCAAAGAAAATAATATTTTAAAAATGCACTTTAGAAAAGATAAACATAAACATAAAACAAGCAGAGGGTCTGTGGCAATGTCAGAGGGCGACTGCGTGTGGTGCTCACATGCCAGGCCTGGTGGACTGAGTGGACAGTGATGAGAAGCCTCTGGAGGTGCACAGAGATCAAAGATGCCGGGACCCGTTATCCCCTTGATTAATATAGACGTCTACACGATGCATGCATGGACTTTCCAGGAGGCAACTGGAATCAAAGCTTTCACAGACTGGAGCGCAGTTTTAAAGAGAGAGGGGGCAGCCACCCCCGCAGACAGATTACTGTAATGGGCCTGCGATCACTGAGAGGGGTAGACAAAATGAGAACATGGCGGGGAGATGCAGGAAGTGCTAAGAAATGTGAATGAAGAGAAAATAAAAGGGAAGTGTTCAGGAAGAGACTGTCAAAATAAAGTCTACTGTAATTTGTCTAATCCAAAATTGGGAGAGCCAGTTTACAGCTCACTGCCTTTAAGTACAATAAAGATCATGGCTTTCAAAGGCGACTGGAAGTAATTTCATGTTTGTAGTGTGTAGTGACGGTGACAGCTAAGGACAGGAACAAGATGAAGCTTCAAGCATTAGCTCCTTTCTTTTTAAGAACTATTACTGTGTGTGTGTGTGTGTGTGTGTGTGTGTGTGTGTGTGTGTGTGTGTGTATGCTGTATATGGAGGCATGTGCATGCTACAGCACACGTGTGAAGGTCAGAGGACAACTCTGTGGAGTTGAATCTCTCCCTTCACCTTTATGTGGGTTTAGGGGATCAAACTCAGGTCACCAGGCTTGCACATCTCAGGAGTCCCAAGCAGCCCCTTTATGATGACAGGTCACGGTTAAGGACCCAATCAGGTCAGCTTAGGAAAGAGCTGACACAGACTGTCTCGTAAGCTTCTGTGCAGGGAGGAGTAAAGAGAAGGGAAGAGCAGGGACGACAGAACAGAGTGAGCACCTTCTGTGAGGCACGCACTGCTCTGGACTCTGCAGAGGGCAGCGGTGAGGAAAGCCATTTGGATGTAGGAGAGGAGTGACCACAAATAAGGAAGTAAGGACACAATGCATTAAGCCCTAGAAAGAAAGGCAGGTAAAGCACAGGCGAGTCAGGATACAGGCTGCAGGACAGCCACATATATTTTCTGAACTCCAGCTCTCATCTGTAAGATGGCTCAAAGGGTTTGGTGAGTAGTAAGCGGCGTCATCTGAAGTGTTATATACCCACTAGAACACTGAAATATCCCTCAAACAAATCAGCTCCTAATCCTAGGTACTGAACAGTAGCCGTCCCCACCGGCACTGGCCTGTAGGAGGGCTACAAAAGGCACTGTTCTTTCGGGAGACAGATGGAAACCTCAGGTGGAAGCTAGTAAGAAAACAAAAGAAGAGCTGGGACATAGCTGGGTTTGGTATCCTGCTTGTCCCGCAGGCACACAACCCTGGGCTTGACCTCCAGCACACATAGCCAGCCGTGCTGCTGAGCCTGTAACAAACAGAACCACTCAGAAGGTGGGAGCAGTGGGGTTAGAGTTCAGCCAAGCGGTGTGAGACCTTGTGTGGAAAGAAAAGGACTCTAGGAGGCCTCCAAATAGGTACACCACCATTTTAACTAAAAAACTGTATCAATGAAATGTGCCATTTTATATAATATAATTTGCTGATAACATTTTGGGAAGTTTTTTTCGAAGTTCACGCAAGTTTTTAAATAATCATAGCTTTACAACATTAAAAGAAAATTTTTAAATGGGATATTTTAAAAAATGCCACTCAATTACTGTTAACAGATGAAAAGGCTAACACATTCACATCCAGTTATGACTGTTACAGAGAAAAACAAAGAAAAAACCATAAAGAACAGAAGATCTTAATAAATCACCATTAGAGCAATATAAATTTTCTGCCTATATTAAATGTAGTTTGATGCTTTAGAGTTTTAACTTTAGAATTTCCAGTTGTGTCATTATACTATGATCTCATTGTTTCAACAGCTGGTTTTGGGGTCTGAAAATAAGATGACTCCTTAATCCCATGGGTTCCCAGTGTGTCATTAGGCCTGGCATGCATATAAGCTGGAGATGCCAGAGTCAGATCTTATTTGAGACTGCCAGAGACATAATTTAATATATATTATACATACATAATATTAAAATATTATACATATATAATATTAAAACATTATGAATACCAAAATTTTGCTTTAAAATACTGAAAATTCATCTTCTCCACTCCCTGCTGCTGGATTTATATGACTAAGGAATACAAAAACTAAAAGCAATTTATGTGAAGTAAATCAACACTATTTTTTATTTTTTAAGGTCTACATAGCTCTGGCTGTCCTGCAACTCACTATGTACACTGTAGGCCAGGCTAGCCTTCAACACACAGAGGTCCACCTACCTCTGCCTCCCAAGTGCTTGGATTAAAGGTGTGCATTGCCAATACAGATTGTTTAATGCTCATTTAGACATATGTGTCCATACTACACGGTTTTAGAAATATAAATAATAAAGCATCCTACAAGTCTTCTGGAGTTAGAGGACCCATTTCATCAACAGTTGTAGATTATGAGTCTACATCTTAAGCCCCGGTGACCCATTTGTAGGTCTCTTACCTGCAAGCTAACAGGACCCCTGAAAGACCGCTGAGAGAAAGAGAAGAGCCTTGCTCTGGGCAGTTCCAGAGAGGAGCAACGCATCACAAACACGTGTACTCAGCTCACGACACAAGTATGATCACAGTGGGCTACAAGATGACAATGCAGTAACAAGACTTCTAACTGCCTCCATTTGGGCTTTTCCTATATGTCAATAAACACTAGTTTCTTATAAACTGTGAGTTACAAATAAAGTTTAAAAGAACCAATTGCAATCTTTAACCCAGGTCCATGGAATGTCCTAATTAATCAAGGGGAAAGAACAGCATAAAAACATGCTAAGTATTTCACCTGGGGAGAGTCTGAGAGAGACAAGTAGCCACAGCTTTCGGAGTCCCACAAGTGTCTGCGGCTGCTTCATGAAAAGATATTAATTCCTTGAACATTTCATATCATGTATTCTGACCATACGCACCCACAAAGCCTCCCAGATCTCCACCTCCCTATGCGCCCATTTCCATTTCACTTTATTCCTTTAATCCACGCACTTAAAGGATACCCAGCCCCGCAAGTAAAGCCCACCCTCTGCGCTTTTCCCAGCAGTCACAGTAAGATGTCAGGCATGACAGTCTCTCCTGTCAGTACTGGGCGTCACTTGACTGCACCTCTTACCAAACTGCACTGTAGCTAGTTCTTTGTGTGTCTGTCTTCTGACTGACAAGCACAGTAGGTTCACAACCTTGCTTTGGTTTGGGTTTCTGAAACACAGTCTCTCTCTACACACCCCCATCTGTCCAGGGACTCACAATGTACATCAGGCTGTCCTTGAACTCACAGAGATCCACCTGCCTCTGCCTCCCCTGTGCTGGCGCCACTACACTCAGCCCAGCTAGCTTATGGGGCTGCTGTTATGTTAAACATGTGTTCCCAGGGAGAGCCTCATTTGCCTGTTTTCTACAAAATTTTAGCATGATCCTGGGCACATGCTGGATACTGAAATAAGGTAGACCAAGTAAACTGCTTTCTCTTCGAGAGCCTGTGGCTTTTCTTCTAACAGCTTGCAAGCATCCAGCCTCCAGATCTTGTTTTTAAAACTAGCAACTATTCCCAGCGATGCAATTGCTTCCCAGCTGCCTGAAAATGCTGGAGCGTTTCCGTGAGGTTTTATTCGGCTCTGGAAGTGTTGCTTCCTGTCTACCTTGGTCTCATCTGCTCTTGGTTCAGTTTCTTGTGTAAGCAGCTGCTGACCTCTCCTGCCGCATTAAATCTTCCTCACATACTTAACCCAGCCTGCAGAGGTTGTAACACCCTATCAGTGCTTGGGAAAAACGCTAAGTGTTTTGACGATGAAGCTGACTGCTTATATGACACTCAGTACCATGCGTTTCTATAGTCACTAGTAACATCTTATCTTTTTGTTTAAAGAGACATTTTAAATTGTCACAATATCTTATTTTTGCCCCTTTGCTTGTAAGGACTTTAATGGCTGAGCTATCTCTAACTTTCAGTATCTTATTCTTAAGTATGTTTCAGACATATAAGCTCCACTATACTTGAGTTTATTACTGCTTCTGTTTTTCAAATGAGTTAACAAATGCTTATCTTAAAATTTATAATTTAAGATAAAAACAAGGTGGCTTACATAAGACAAACGAAGGCACCTGTGAAAACAGCTCAGCTCCTTGTCTGTAGCGCAGTGAGACAGTTAATGTGAAAGGCTTGCTGCTTCTTATGCCGGGTTCCAGCTGCTTCCCTGTGTTTAGAACTGACTTCAAAGTCTAAACACTATCCTTCCCCAACAGATCACTGCCCCCAGATGCAGCGACCCCGAGTACTGACCTCAGTGCTCTGAGCACTGCACCTGCAGCTTTTAATTCAGCATTTTACAGGCTTTCCAAAGGGAGGAAGGCTTCTCTCCTTGTCTCCTAATGCACTTTTTAGAGTGCTGAAGGTCTGAACCCTGGTGAGGCTGCATACTCTTCAGCAGGGTAAAAAATGGGTGTCAGTGCTTCCACTGTGCTTGTTATGAGAGAGAAGACATTAAGGAAGCAAGCGAAAGAAACCTTAAGAGCTCCAAGTTCAAGACCTTTAAAGGAGCATCTTCACCTGTACATACAGAGGCAAGACACAACTGGGCTCAGTCCGCGTCCTGCCCGCAGCACCCAGGGAAGCGAGGCTAATGCCAAGTTCTGCTCCCTCACCCCCACGGAAAGAACGAGGTAAACATAGAAACCATCACAATTCCTCTTCGCGACACAGAATTCAGGCCAAATGCACTCGCTCCCATAGTTCCTCTCATAAAACCAGGTCAACAGACGCCTGATCTAGTGGCCTTAGTAGAGGAGGAAGTCAAACCGATGACTCTAATGACTGTCAACAACAGAGACCTTGCCTAAGATTCTTATCTTTATAAAAAAGATGAGAGAAGAGGAAGCAAAGAACCATGGGTGAAACTGCAGTTAAATACAAAATAAAACCTTTTTTTTTTTAAGTGAAAGAAACCCATGAGCTGTTCCTTAGAAGGTTATAATTCACAATCTATAGTCTTAATCCTTACAAAAACAAAAAACAAAAACAAAACAACAACAAACTTTTAGAATCTCCCCTTGCCCTAGTCAGCTTAGGCCACACTGCTCAAAACAAGCTATACACACAACTTCTCAGGCAGCAAAAGACAACGTATTATCGGGCTAAGGGAAGAGAGTTAAAGGAAACATTCAGGCACCTCTTTTCATGTCAAGGAAGCCAGAAAAGCAGTGAAAAGTTAAATAACTTGTGGCCCGTATACAGGCTGAATTTTCCTCATCTAAAAATTTAAAAAACAAAATGCTCCAAAAATCAGCAAAGTCTGACAGTCAACTCACAAGTGGAAAATTCCACACCTGACCTCACAACATGACCACAGCCATAGTCTTTGTGGACTAAAATATATTGTATAAAATTATCATCAAGCTATGAGAGAGGGTACAAGTGAAACACAAGTGAACTTCATGTTTACTCATGAGCACCATCCATACATAACACTATGTATATATACAAATATTCTGAAATGTTAAAATCTAACCACAACACTCCCAGTCCCAATCATTTTTAGATACGGCTATTTAAAGTACAGTTCTCAGGCCAACAGAATGCCCTGAACACCAAGACCTGACCACACTGATGTTACGGTGTTAACCTGCACTCCAAAACACAATCAACAACCACCAACCACTGTTTCAAACGAACTCTTGGAGCTGAGCAATAAGGAAAAAAATTGTCAGAGTACAATAAGTATTTCCTTTATCATTTTCTTTGATACAAAAAAAGTTTCTCAAGCTTCTATTCAAATTCTTACATGTATTTACTCTTTTGTGTTGGGGGCACATGTGTGGCAGTCAGTGGACAACTTCTGGTAAACATTTCTCTCCTTCCTCCATAAGGATAAAGGGAATGAACTCAAGTCATCAGTGGCGAGTAGCTTTAATCACTGGCCCTCAAGCGTTCATCAACAAGAATTTCAGGTAAACTATAAGAAGATAAAGCCGGGCGTGGTGGCGCACACCTTTAATCCCAGCACTTGGGAGGCAGAGGCAGGAGGATCGCTGTGAGTTTGATGCCAGCCTGGTCTACAAAAGTGAGTCCAGGATAGCCAAGGCTATACAGAGAGACCCTGTCTTGAAAAACAAAACAACAAAACAAACAAACAAACAAAAAACTGTAAGAAGATAAGATATAAATGAGCAACATTATAAGAATTGGGCCAGGATTGATGGCTCACACCTGTGGCAACACACTTTAAAGGACTGGTTCTCAAGTTGTGGGCTGTAACCCCTCTGAGGGTCACCCAACTCTTTCACAGGAGTCACCTAAGACCATCAGAAAATATAGATATTTACACTACAATTCATAACAGTAGCAAAATTACAATTATGAAGTAGCAACAAAAATAATGTTTTGGTTGTGGGTCACTACAACATGAGGAACTGTATTAAAGGGGCCACAGCATCAGGAAGGTTGAGAACCACGGCTATACAGTGAGATGCTAGTTTTTTGTTTGTTTTTCGAGACAGGGCTTCTCTGTGTAGCCTTGGCTGTACTGAACTCACTTTTTAGGGCAGGCTGGCCTCGAACTCACAGCAATCTGCCTGACCGAATAGGACAGGCCCAACTCTCATCAAAAGAGACAGGAAAAGGAGGAATCAGGAGAGCAGTGCAGAGGAAGAGAGAGAGGAGGCAGTTTTATCTTTACCGGGAGAGTTTTACCTTGACAGGCTGAAGAGAGAACAAACAAGCTAGACACAGGTGAAGACAGAATGAGGTAGAGAATGCGAAGGAGCCAGAAGATTAGAACAGATCACCAGAGCCAGTTTGAAGCCAAGCAGAACAATTTAGTCAGAGGCAGAAAGAAGCCAGATTGAATCAGTCAGCTTGGAGAGGAGTTTGAGCCAAAACAGCTGAATTAAACCAGCTGGCCAGAGTTCTGAAAGAGCCAGAAAAGGGGAGCTTGTTCAGCAGTAAGTCTCAGAGGCTGGACACATTCCAGGCTTAGGTTAGATTGTACAGAGACTAGAAGCTTCCAGGACCAAGCCTAGGTTAGCAGATGGAGGCAGCAAACCTCAGAGATAATAATTAACATCAGGTGAATAAAAGTTACTTTTACATGTTCTGACTGGTGACATTTGGTGTAAACTATAGGAAACATCTGAAAAGTACGTGTTTTAAAATATGAACTACATTAAGAACAAATCAAGGAAAAGAAACCAAAGCTTACAAAAGACACTTTTAAAAGAAAATGGGGTTTTATGAAGACCAGAGGTTGGTAAACAAGTTACTCATATATTCAAAAATGTGCAAGGAGGCCAAAACGGAACACTGGTCTTTGACACTAGTTTCTGAGACCTGCACTAACGCTGCTTATGTGGCATACTTCTGCTCACTGTCTCCTCTGCCCAAGTCTCGCAGAGTGAGGAGAGAAGCTAATGTCTGGCCCTTTTGGCTGAACAGACTGCAAACAAATGTCAGTACTCAGGCGGAGGCGCTTCCACTGGAGAACCATTCGCATCCACAGAGCAAGTGAGAAGGGGCAGCCCTTCCTGAGTGTCAGGGTCCTCTGTAAAGCCAGCACATTCCCTATAGCTGGATTAAGGATCCTCTCAGGCACACTACATTCAGGAAGTGTCACAAGCACCATCACAAAGTACCACCACTGTAAACAAGGGATTGGTAGGCTGCCTGTGTGTGTGTGTGTGTGTGTGTGTGTGTGTGTATGTGTGTGTGTGTGTGTGTGTAAATATAAATTGCTCAATCCTTTAAAAAAAAAAAAAAAAAAAAGAGCTCTGGCTGCAGAGGACCTGCGTGGGGTTTCCTGCACCTACATGGTGACGTAAGGACCATCTGTAACTCCAGTTCCGGCACCCTTTCTGGCTTCTGACGGCACCAGGCACACACGCTGCACTTACACACATGCAGGTAAAACACTCATATACATAAGATATAAAAATTAATAAAAATAAATCTTAGAAAAAATGATGGATCCTTTTTACAAAAATACCAAACACCCCTCCAGCCGAACTGAGTTAGACTCATGGTGTCTCATAGTAACACTACTAATAGAACCCGCTGTGTCAGTGTTAGAGTTGACCGCATTCTAACTAACGGAAACTGCTACATCTATGTTAGAGCTGACGGCAATCTCCTCTCTAATGAGAAGCTCCTCGGCTCTCATGCGTTAGGAGAGGAGAGCCCTGGTAGAGGGGCTACTGCTCTACACCTGAAGATTACAAGAGGAAAGCAGCCTGTGGCTAGGTCCCTGCCACCTGAGCAGCAGCCATGCCTGGAGGCTGCTGCCACACCTTAGCCTGCTGCCGCACCTTAGCCTGCTGCCGCACCTTAGCCTGCTGCTGGACAAGGCCAAGAGCACAGCAAGTACTGGGAAGTCAAAGGATGAAAGGCAGCCGATTTGGTCCACACACTTCTGTGGAAATTCTGAGTGGGTAGCATGGGCTGGACAGTAAGTTTACCATGCCTAAGTGTGTTTACCTCATGGGCATCACTTGGAACAAACTTATTAGCCTTTACATAAAGGTCTGAAGACAACATCGAATAAAGAGCTAGTGACCTTAGATTTCGAAATGGAACCCTATGCCAGGAAAGTGAGCATCTTGCTGAAATGCTTCATAAAGGCACACAGAAATGTCTTGAGATGGACTACTTGTCCATACTTGGCTCCTCCTAAACACACTATATTTCAGTACCTTAGTGTTTTGTTTTAAATAATTACTCACAGTCTTGTGGCCTTGCAGTGTTAATTAAAAGTGAGCTAAGGTATGGGGTGCAGATACATATAGCTTGTTAGTATAGGGCTTGCCCGCCACACATTCCTGATATCACATAATACACGCGCATGCACATACACACATACAGACACAAATTAAAAATAAATTCAAGCTGGAGGTGGCTCAGTGGTTAAAAGCACTTGTTGTGCATGCAGTGGAGCAGGGTTCGATTCCCAACGCCCACGTGGTGGTTACAGGAGCAGGGTTCGATTCCCAGCACCCACGTGGTGGTTAACAACTCTCTACAACTCCAATTCCAGGAGATCTAATGTCTTCTGGTCATCAAGTAGGCATATGCACACACACATACATACAGGCAAAACAACCACATGAAAAAAAATTAAAAATCTACCATACAATATTATTAAACAAAACAAACCATCTACAGGACCTTTACCTATCTAACAAGGGTATATGGATGAAGCCTCTCAAAACATGAAGTTTTTCATCCACAAAACAAAACATGAATTTTGAAATGAATCTCCAGAATTTAAAACAAGGGACAATTAAAATTAAAAACCATTCAGGATAGATTCAATTTTAATAGAAAATTGAGGTCACTGAAAAGAAAGAAAAACAGAGTATTATGAGGGTGTTTAAAAATACATTAGAAACATGTTAGTATTTTTAAACAAGCAATCTTCTAAATTAGGTTGTTGTTGGCTCTGTGTCTAAGTAGGTACATCAACTCTGAAATAATAATACTTTCAGAAACAGCATCTGGTAGTACAAAAGCGATCCAACTGCCCAGAAGTTGCTGGTTAATTCAGGAAATTAACAACTCACACATCCACTATGAATATAGACCATGATTTACTTTAATAATGTACATTTAATTATTAGAACCCATTAAAAAGCAGTTAAGTAAGTGAATGCATTACTCTGTGGTGTTATGACATAGACTGCCTGCCTTTTAGGGGCAAGAATGTCTAGAGGGGAAAAAAGACTGCCTAGAGGGACACTCCATCATTAAACTCCGCTTGAGGACGGGGAGACCATGTTTTAGTAGACAGCCTTATCTACAGTGTACTTCCTGTTGGTTCAAGAGCCTGTGAGACAGCTACTAAAACAAATTCCCTCCTCCGGGCAATGTTTTATAAAAGAATGCCATAATGGTTTTAAAATGAAAAGAATCTTTAAAAGCTACAATAGGTTTGCCTGTGAAAGAAGCCATGCACACTGTACGATTTCACGCACATTAAGTACAAAATCAAAAAAGTATTAGAAGTCAGAAGAGTGGCGGCATCCTTGTGCGTGGAGGGCATGCTGGAGGGAGAGCACAGGCTCTGGGCCCACAAGCCAATCTCTTCAGCTGGACACTGCCTGTGCATGTGTGGCCTGCTGGGGCTGGTTCTTTGAGCAGCAGTAAGCACACATGTTATGTGCACTTTGTTATTCACACATAAAAAATTAAAATTGGGGAAAATGAATAGGTTTCAGCAATTAAAAGGGAGTATATTTGAGTTTGTAACTGTTTCTTAATGCTATAATATTGTTACTGCCAAGCTGAATACAAACATGAGCTCCCTCAAACTCTAACATACTATACATGAACCTCTTTAGAGGCAAAGATTAGTCTTTGTTTTTGCTATATTCTGACTCTTACATGGCTTAGTATCCATGACACTTTGACAACTGGATTTAATTAACACTTGATTTAATTAAAAACAAAACTTAAGTGAAAAAAAATAAAACAAACTAAACTAATTTTAACTAAACTTGAAAATATTTTTGAGATCTTCATACTTTCAGTACACACACTCTTCACCTTTTTGTGCAGGGCAGTTTCCCAGGGAAGGCACTGTAACTACACTTGAAAATAACTAACTTCTGTGACTTCATCTGACAACATTATACCGGGGCACAGTACAGAAAAAGTCTCGATGGCAATGTTTTTATATGTGGCCTTTGGCAACTACAAAGGTTGAACACAAAGTGAGTAACATTTACAAAGCAAGTTGGAGCTAAATAACCTATCGACAGAAAATCTGTTGCTGAGATGGAGACCATTCCTAAATATGAACATTTCTCACAAACTATGGCTTGTGATTTTCACTAAAAACCGACAGCATCATCTGTGTTGTCATAACAATGGTTTCTGCCAACATAGTCATTTCTAACTAAATCTGAGAACAGAAATTAAATCTGACAGTAATCAGTTCTTCTCCCTTGGGCTGGACCTGGTAACTTTTAGAAGTGTTTACAAAAAATGAGCCTTCACACACAGGAAGCCACCAGAAAATAAGAACGGCAATACTCCATGTCCTAAAGCAGGAGCTTGCATGATGGCCACTGAAGTGAGTTTCAGGCATGGGGAAAGAAGGCGGGCTTCTCACTGCCCATGACACCAGAGGTAATAAGAGCCGTCCAGGTTGTGTGTCACCATTACTCTGATAACAGCTCCAAGCTGTGAGGCACAGCTGTACAGGCCCTGGCAGCAAGGCCGTCCCAGCGGTGTGCTAGCACAGCCCTGCAGTGTCAGGATACAGAGAAGGCAGCAGTTCCTGGCTGTGAAAACAGTCTGATACAAACCAGATGGGAACTTACGAGATGGGCAGCACGAAGGAAAACAACTGGCTCATTCCACAAAGCCAGGCCCCTGCCCCAGAGAACTCAGAGAGCACACTAACAGTCATCCACAGTTGACACAAACAGGAAGCCGTGTGGATATAGTTGGAAGAATTGTTTTTCCTCAGACTAAACAAAGTTTTGATTTCTAAATTCTTACATTCATTAATTGTAATTTGGTATAGTGTTGGCTTTTCCGTTTTCTTTTTTCTTTTTTAATCAAATATAATATTTTCCTTGTGGAATACACACACACACACACACACACACACACACACACACACACACACACGTATATATATTTTGTGACACCACAGAAATACATGAGGAAATAGAAACAAATTTTGTGCTGTGAACACAAGCTAAATCATTTCAGGAAACTGAATGGCACAGTTGATGATTGATTACACTGCCACAGTAATTAGAAAATAGCTAACATAGTGTTTCCAGGCCCGCCTAAGTTCTGATTGGCATGAAAGGCTCCCAATAGAACTTTATTTCTACCTAATTTCCTAGATTCATAGGTGATAAAGTATTATTGTAATTATATTAATAGGAAAAAAAGTACCCATGTCCCCACCTGTTGATTCTGAGCTAACAAGTATAGTCAACAGCAACAACAGGATTGTAGGGTAACTTTGGAGGGACCAACCACTCAGACCCTCTGTTAGTGTGACTCAACACAACACCTATGTGTAACCTGTGCACACAGTGTTAGTTTTACTGCTCTATTACACACTGAAAAAGCAACTGGACTCCATCTTAAATTGAGTAATTACAGTTCCACACAAACATCTAAGGAAGTACCTATTTTTCTTTATTTTTATTCATTTATTTTTTTGAGACAGGGTTTCTCTGTATAACCTTGGCTGTCCTGGACTTGCTTTGTAGACGAGGCTGGTTATTTTCTTAATTATTACTATAAAAGACACTTCCTGTGTTTGCCTTTTGTCATCAGAAGTTTGAGGTAGTTTTTCAGGACCTTCCTATGTACTCGCATCCAGCCTGACCAGGTGTCACAGTCTATACAGGCTTATGGAGCCCTGAACGATCACTTCTCTTTTCCATTTAAAAGGGTGAGAGCTGGAACTGGAGAGAGAGACGGCCCAGTACTTGCTGCATGGGCTGAGTTGCCAGCACCTACATAAAAGCTGGACAGAGCTATGACCCCAGAGACAGGCAGATCCTGAGGGTTTTCTGGACAGCTAGCCTAGCTAAAATATGGACACATAAGGTCATTTTCCAGTTTCCACATGGACACTTACCACATGCACTCACATATGTAAAATATACACACAATAAGAGAACTGTTGACAGAAAATGATTTACTAAAGACATTACCTGCCAACACATATGATTATGGCATGAAAAGGACCCTTACTAATAAACTTTGCTAGATTTAACTAGGCATGTACAAGTTGATGGAAAACTATGCTGAGGAGTCCAAAGTGTACATATAGCACTTTATTTTATTTTAATTTATTTTATTTTTGGTTTTTCGAGACAGGGTCTCCCTGTGTAGCTTTGGCTGTCCTGGACTCGCTTTGTGGACTAGGCTGGCCTTCAACTCACAGCATTGGCCTGCCTCTGCCTCCTGAGTGCTAGGATTAAAGGCATGCGCCACCACGCTTGGCATAACACATATTTTTAAATGCTACACTTAACCTTAACTTTATATTCTGCTGAGGAACAAACGTGCTGTGGAAGGTCAATGTATCCGCCTAAAGTCACAGAGAAAACATATCCTACTAGCACTTTCTCACAGCATCACTAAAGCTCAGGACTAGCACAGGTTCAATTCCTTCCTGTTAAAGGAACAGCTGCTTACATTGTAAGTAGGGAAGAAAGAATCAATTTCCTCCACACAGTCATGCTAACTCAGAAACTACTTCCATAGTTCCTAATGGCCACATCAGCCTAATAAAGGATGTATCATACTACAGAAATGCACAGAGCGGTTAAGCAACTTGTGCAAACTCACCACTGAGCTCCGTTTGATCCTAGGCAGCCTGACCCTAGACTGCACGCTCTATGCTGCACTGCTGCCTCTATGCCTCCAGCAGACGCTGAAGTCACCAAGCCAAGGGCGTCATCAGCAGTGCTGCTCCACAGTGTGCACCCCATCCGAGTCAGAGCTGTGAGCTCCACTAAGCTTCTGCGCCTCCCACACTGCACCGTGGGCAGTGTCAAGGTGCAGCCGGGAACCTGCGCCTTAAAGAATGACAAAACTTCATGTGTGTTCAAGTTTAGAAGCACCATCTTCAGACGCCAACGAGGAGCACAGGAGTGGTCAGCTCGGCAAGCAGGACACACACCTCTGCTTTGTTCCGATGCTGAACTGCAATCATCAAGCCTCTTGGTCTGCAGCGTGTCAACAGGTGGACACGGGCTGGGTGAAAAGTTTACTGCTATCCTGGTCTGTTTAATTTTTATTTTATTTAAATAACTTAAGTAACTAAGGCATTTAATAAATAATTGTGCTGATTAGAACACTGTAATTGTAGTTAATGTGTTGGAAGAAGACTGTGCTGCACAAGAGGCCCTCATATACTAGAAGAGTAGATGCTGCCAGCAGTGACAACTCAGGCCCACGGGTCAGATGCCCTGGAGAAGCTGCTCCTGCTCCCAGGACTGTTTCCTTCATTAATATCATAAAGATGCTGTCAATCTACACACAGTAAGTCCAGGCATTTGGGAGAGCTTGCAAGATGGCTCCACACAAAGGTTCTTGCTGCAAGCCTACCAAGCCTGCCAAGTCAAGAACAATGCCCGACTTCCACCCGCATGGCTTATTTACTTTCTAACGTAATCCTTTATGCAGTGTCCACTTTAGAGGACATAATTCTACAAGTTCTCACCTAGATAATATATTAAACGCGGTCTCCATCCCTTCCTTCAGTGTCTCTTATTTATTCACTTGTGTGTGTGTGAAAGCAATACATAGATGCTGAGAGCAAAGGGCAAATTCTGAGAGCCGGTTCTCTCCTCCCACCATGAAGGGCGTAAGGAGTAAACTAGGGAGGTCAGGCTTAGTGATGGCTGGGCACACACACACATATTTCTATTATGTTTCTTTTTTAACATATATGTTTATATTATCACACATGAATAAAATAAACTACATACAGCAGGAAGAACCATGAGACAATCAGGAACTATATAGTTACATTCACAGTGTTTTGGCTGTTTGTTTTTGAAGCAAACGTCTTTCCTATCTTGTTGGATCTAAACTTCTGAATGAGAATCAGTATCTATCATATCTCATCTCTACTAAGTTAAAATATCTATCTTGATCTAAAAGCATTTTAACCCCTAACCTACTAAGTTTAAATGTAAGACTAAACTACCTGGTCTTCAACCCCACCAGAGACTGAAAGAACTGACTTATGTGCATTTTGCTCCTAGACAATCTGTATTTCCTCCTCTTTTAAATAAAAGGCACAGATTTTTTCATACAGAAGCTGAAGTTAAAATAATCATCTGATGCCAGGGTGGTGATGTTACACACCATTAATCCCAGCACTCAGGAGGCACAGGGAGGCATATCTCTGTAAGTTTGAGGCCTGCCTGGTCTATGGAGAGAGTTCCAGGAGAGCCAGGGCTACACAGAGAAACCCTGTCTTCAAAAAAAAAAAAATCTGTTTTAAAACCCACTAATATTCCAAAGCAGTGTCTTTCCTCATAAGGATTATGTCCCTGCCTGTATGCCGATATCCTCACATAAACTGAAACACAAAGATGGTGTGGTGGTTTGAATAGGAATGGCCTTCATACATGCAAAGATCTGAATGCTTAGTCATGAGGGCGTGGCACATCTAGGTGTGGCCTTGTTGGAGAAGTGCGTCACTGGGTGTGGGCTTTGAGATTTCGAATGCTCAAGCCAGGCCTACTGTCTCTCTCCTTCCTGCTGCTGCCTGACTATCCAGCTCTAGAACCCTCAGCTCTGTCTCCAGCACCATGTGTGCCTGCGTGCTGCCATGCTTCCCTCCATGACGGTAACAGCTAAACCTCTGGACTGTAAGTCAGCCCCAGTTAAATGCTTTCCTTTCTAAGACTACCATGATCATGGCGTCTCTTCACAGCAATAGAACACTAAGACAAAGAGCAAAAGCGAAGGAAAAAAAAATCATTTTTTGAAGAAGTTGCTCTCATGTAAGAGTGCTGGGCACATGACTAGCACACTGACCCGAGAGTGGCAGCCTCGACCCTGGGGTCAGAGAGCGTACCCGGTTAAGCCAGCAACAAGTGAAAAGAGCTCACCATTATGGTTTCTTACTCCTTGTGTTTTTTGAGACTAGACCAGATTAATCTCTACCCTTAGTGTACTAATGCTGGGACTGTAGTGGCTTGAAAAGCTCTTATTTATTATACTTCAAGGGTACCACCTGTCACAATAATGAATTTGATTTCTTTTATGTTAAGATCTGGAAATAAAACAAGATCTTGACAACTCTTTAGCCATGCAGTGGAAGAGCCTATGTTCCATGTTTGCATCAATTTCCAATGAGTGCTAGCTCACTGAAAGATATTTCTAGTAGTTTGCTCAGTTTCTCCATATGCACACAATAAGCCACTATGCATTTCAAAGTAAAATACACGATGACTCCAGTGTAAGACAGTCATCATCAGAATCTGAGTAACCTTAGAACCATATACTCGCCAGGAAAGACGTGGTTTTGATTCCCTTGTGATGTGGCAAATTCCCTTGTCTTCAAGACTTTTGTATACAAGAGACAGGCCTGAATTCCTTCAAGGTCACCCAAGGTCACAAGGTCACAAAAGAGATTGTTTTGGCACACTCATCCTCCTATTTTCTGAAATGTTTGGAAATGTTTCAGAATTTCAGAACAGGGGGAAATGCACACATTTTATGGGAAGGTCCTGAATGTATGTGCCAAGGCAAGAACGTTCCTTCAAGAACACTCTGTGCAGAGATGCATAGCGACTGTGCAGTGAGGCTGCACCAACGCAGATGCCTCATCTATAACTTACTGGGTTTTTGTCTTAATCAAAGCCAAAAATAGGCCTACTTGCCTACTTTTTTTCCCCCCAAGACAGAGTCCTATTAGGATGTAGCTCTGAATGTCCTTGAACTCCCTATGTAGACCAGGCTAGCCTCAAACTCACAGAGATCCACTCTGTCTCCCAAGTGCTGGGATTAAAGCATATGCCCCTAAACCCAGCTATCTTTTTTTTTTTATTAGATGTAAAATTAGATGCAAAACCACTAAGCTAACCTTCAGTAACTTTCTAGGTAAAATTTCCTCCTAGGCTGAGCACAGCTGTACACTACTTTAATCCCAGCACTCAAACATGGAGGCAGGTGCGTTTCTGTGAATTCAAGGCTAGCCTTATTCTAAGTTCCAGTTCTGTCCACTTTCCTGCAAATGTCATGATTTCATTTTTCTTTGTTTAGTGTCTGTGGGATGGGGAGTAAGCGTGCTGGTGTGCACTTGTAGAGAAGGCCAGAAATTGACAACGTCAGAGCATCTTTCTTAATCCCATCTCTGCCTTACTTCTGAGGCGGGCTTGTCTAGGCTGACTGGCTAATGAGTCCCCAGGGTCCCCCTGCCTCTGCCACTCAGTGCTGGAGTTACCAGTCCTCACTGGCCCATATGGCTATATTGTGGAATGGGGGCCAAAATTCAAGTCCTCACCTGGGCAGCAAGCACTTCAGCAACTGCATTACCTTCCCCAGCATCCACACTCTCCTTATAGCGGGATATGCTTCCATCATGTATAAGCACCACTTTTAAAATTATCTCTCTGTTAGTGGACATTTATCTGTTATTGGCTGATTCCGATAGTGCACACTGAGCAGTAAACATGGGTGTATAACTATCTCCATAACGTACTCTCTGAGTATAAGGCCAAGAACAGTACAGCTCAGCCACAAAGTTAAGTTCTTTCTTCATCTGAATATACTAAATGAGAGAAAACAAAGTAACTCCTGGAGACAAGAATGAGAGTCGTATAAAAATATTTTCATTATATATTTGTTCATTATCAGGACATCAAGTTTGATCTGATAAATACAATCAAATATTTAATTAATAATGCTATTTAAATAAAATATCACTATTTGTTACAAAATAGCTTACCTTGACATTGTGAAAGTGAACTGTCAGATTTATTTCTCACACAGGTTAGATGCCTTTGTACTGGCTTGTGTTCAACTTGTTTAATGTCTGTATCTTGCTTTTGTTGGTACTAAAGAATTTAAGAAATGAAGCCATAATATTATTTTTAAGTTAAAAATTTGAGTTAAGTTGATTATATTATATAAACATTTAATAATTTGGTTTGCTTTCAAATAGCTAATCTGTCATTTGACTTAATGCACAATTCACAATGTGACTGTGAAGAAGCCCATACCTCCTTTAAGCATCACACCTCTTAGGTAATGTAAAGATGCTGGGACGAATGACATGTGTGATTCCAGAGTGAAAGATGCAGGTGGCAGTCAACAAAGGCATTCATACCATCCTTTCCCACTATTCAAAGCCAACAACTGAAATGCTTTCTGCTACAGATTAGAGTGCACTTTCTGGTCTTTCTTTCTTTTCTTTCTTCTCTTTCTTCCTTTCTTTCTTCAGGCCTCAAACATATGATCCTTGACTTGGACTCATGAATGCTACCATTAGTGTTCATCCCTGTATGTGGCTAGAACTTTACTAAACTGAATCACTGAATCTTTTTTTTTTTTTCAGGAAAAGGCTCTAGCTTTTATTCAACATAACTTTTGTACAAAAAAATAAATCAGGCCCCCTTCTCACTACTTGTGGCAGTTGGGAGAGCTGGCTCTGGGGTCATGAGAACAGGTGAGTTGTCCCTGTCCCTCACTTGCTGCAGCACTTGGGCCCTGCACAGCACCTGAGCATCATAGTAAAGCTGGCCCTGATGGAGGGGATGCAGGTGAGCCTGCCCTGAGGGAAAGGGGCTGGAGAGCTGGCCCTGACACTCACTGATGTGGGGCAGCATGGGTACAGGGTTGATGCCCTCCCTCTCTCACCACCTGTGGTAGTCAGGAGAGCTATCCCTGCCCCTCACTAGCTGTAGCCCTCAGAAAAGTGGAGGCCCTGCACTTCCCCCCTGAGCAAAACAGTGGAGCTGGCCCTGATGTCAAAGGCACAGGTGAGCCAGACCTGAGTGGGAGAGTGGGAGAGCTGGCTGCAAGCACTTGGGAAAGTGGGCCCTGTGCCTTGACTGGGTAGCACAGTAGAGCTGGCTCTGGGGCGAGGGTGCAAGTGAGCTGGCCCTTAGAGCAGAAGGGCAGGAGAGCTGACCTTGCCTCCTGCTGATGGCGGCATTGGGTGACCTAGCTGGTGGGCAGTTCTGGAGAGCTCATCCTGGTGGTGTGGATAAGTGAGAGACTGTGGGACCCAGATCCAGGGCTCTGAGTTGGTCCACTCCAAAATCTATATCACGGTTGGGATTCATGAAAGGGCCAGTCCTGCTGATCCAAAGCTCAGGATCTCCATGACACAGGGCAACAACAGGATAACCAGGAGGAGACACAGTGAGGAGGAGGAGGAGACACAATACTGACAGTGTCACAGAAGTCAGAGATCTCAAAACAGACCAAGGGCATAGGGTGGATATAAGGGGACGGAGGAGAGGAGCAGGACTGAGACGCATGATGTGAGAGCCCTACACGCATAGTCCCCTGGGAATCGTGGTACTCTAGAGTACAGACCCTAACATATTTTTCCAGTTGATGAACACTGTGTTGTTTCACGTCTGGGGCTAATACAAATACATAGTTCCCATGGACACTCATCTGTGCTATAGTCGTAAGAAGTGAAGTGTATAGGCTGTATGTCAGCTGTACGTCTGTACCCTCCGTATCCCCAGCCAGCAAGGTACTAGAGCTCAGTAGTTCCACATCCTTGCCAACTAGTGCACGGCAGCCTCTGGGCCTTCTGCATTCTAATGAGTGTACAGGGTACTTGTTGTGTTTTAATCTGTATTTCCCAACGTCTAACACCATGTTAGGTGCTAGTACCTTTCATATGTCTCTTTTGGATGAAGTGTATGTCCAAAATTTTTTGTTCATTTTAAGTTGAGCTGCACTTAATATTTAATTTTTTGATTCACTTTGTTCTGGATCTATCAATTTCTCCCCTCTGCAACTCTTCTTTTGATTCTCTTAATGTTGTGTTTGGAGGTGCACAAGTTCTTATTTTGGTGGGAGGAATAGAGGTTCTTATTTTTTGGAAAAACTAATTATTTCTTTTTTTTTTTTCCTTTTTATTTAACTTTACTTTGTGTGAAAGTATTGAATGCCTTGGAACTGGAATTACTGACAGTTGTGAGCTGCCATGTGGGTGCTAGGAACTAAACCCAGGTCCTTTGGAATAACAGACAGTATTCTTAACCACTGAGCCATCTCTCCAGCCACCGTAATTGTCTTTTTCATGGACAGTGCTTTTGCTATTGCATCCAGAAAGTTTTTGCCTTTTAGTCAACAAACATTTTCTTTAATATAGACACTATTAGCATATTTATTAGTTTTTCCTGATTTTTGCTTGAACACAGATTAGCAATAACCCTACATAATGTTGTATTCTATAGGCAATCTTTAATATATATTTTAAATGTTCTTCCTTGATATACAATGTTATAAAATACATGCAATGAATACTAATTGAATAAACTGATTCATAATGAGGAATTAATTGCTAATCATGAATATTAAACTATATTTATTACCATGAACATTTATTTAGATTAAAATCTTTGAGAACAATCTTCCTAATTTTTTAATATACAAGGTTTCATGGGCCATTGGTTTCACTCATTATAAAATTGTTATGCTTTCACAGAACATATTTTATATATTTTAAAGCTATAAACATCAAATACTTAATAGACACAAATTACTGAGCTGGCTTTCATATAGTCACAAAGATTAAATGATAATATCAACTTAACCAGGTATCAGACATCTTATATACAGTTTTTAGTTTAAAAAATGTTTTTAAATTTATTTTGTGTGGGCAGGGAACTTTGCTAACATATGTTCATGTACAAGTCAAAGGACAACTTGTGGAGCTGGTTCTCTCCTTCCTCCTTTAAGAATGTTCTAGAAGATGTTGGGTATATTGATACTAATCCTTTAATCCCAGCAATCGATAGGAAGAGGCAGAAGGATTTCTCTGAGTTTGAAGCCATTCTGGTCTACAAAGGGACCTTGAGGCCAGCCAAGGCTATATAGTAAGACCGTGTCTCTGTCATTCCAATCCCCCTAAAAATGTTCTAGAGATTTAACTCAGGTCTGTTTTTGTCTGTCTTGAGATATGGTCTCTTTATGTAGCACTGGCTGTCCTGGAACTTGTTATGTAGACCAGGCTGGCCTTGAACTCACAGAGTTATAATGCTCATTTTAAGTAAAGTACAAATGTTGTTCTGGTACCTGAGAAAACTCTTCAGCTGCTTCTGGTAAATTAAGGTCACTGCCTTTTGCTGTTGTATGTGTTATGGGAAGAATATGGTTAAAGTCAGGCTGCAAATCCAATTCCCTTGAGCTCATTGGACCATGACTGGCACAGGAATCTTCACAAATATAACCTATATCAAACATGTAAACAAAAGTTAAATTGTCCGAGTCACCTTAGAAAAACAACAAGCCAGTATTCCTAAGCCATTACTCAGAAACAGCAGTGAACCTCAACTCTATGCCTGGTATTACACTTTTATTTATCCTTAAGCCAAATCTCAGAGAAAGCAAAAAATAGCCCTGTTCAAACAAATACATGGAATATTCCAAGTTAGGTCCTATTAGCCTCACCCATGTATGTGGTCCATCTCTTCCCTGAACAACTCGCAAGATTCCCAGTTCCCTTGTCCATCACTGAAAGGTCGCTCTTACTGTGATACTTTCTACTTAAAATGTGACCTTGCTACAGAATGGGGACTAATAGCAGCAGAGGGTGACAAAGGCGAGGACAGAGGGTGTCTATTGCTGTGATAAAATACCCTGAAGAAGCAAACCAGCTTACTGGAGACAAGGGAGTCCAGTGTCAGCCTGAGTCAGGTCACACAAGCAGGTCAGAGCAGAGATCCAGGAGCTAATGCATGACGCTCCCGCTCAGCTTGCTTTGTCCATTCTCACACAAGCCAGGGCACTGTCCAGAGCCTGGTGTCACCCACCATGGGCGGGGGGCTTCCCACTGATGCACATAATCTCCCACAGCCACACCCACAGGCCACGCTGATCTAGGTAACCCCTGATTGAGCCTCCCCCCTCAGACAACTCTAGATTGTGTCAAACTGACAAAACTACCACAAGGGGTGTGAGAGGACAAGGTCAAATTACATCATACAGTGTATGAGTGTATGTCGATGGAAAAAAGTAATGCTAAGTAGTGTACAAATCCTGTTAGAAAATGCTGGTGTCCACTAGCTGTTCTGCAGCACCTTGTGTTCTTCTTCATATTCCAAGCACTTTCATATGTATTATCCATTCAATGAGCTATCTGAAAGCTCAGCATCAGCAAAGCTGAAGCTTAAAACTGGCAGCTTCTAACTCCTGGCTTCGTATTTCCTGTTCTCCTTAAAATATCTTTTAATGCATGCAATGTGTGTGCCCATATCCATGCTTCCCAGGTGCACATGTGTACTGGGTGCGCATACATATGAGTGCGTGACTGTGGTGGTGGTCTGAATAGGTATGGCCACCACAGACTCCTGTATTTGAACGCTTGGCCCATAGGGAATGGCACTATTAGGAGGTGTGGCCTTGTTAGAGGAAGAGTGTCACTGTGAGGGTGGGCTCTGGGGTCTCCTATGCTCAAGCTATGCCCAGAGTGGCACACAGTCTCCTTCTGCTGCCTGTGGAGCAAGATGTAGAACTCTCAGCTCCTTCTCCAGCACCATGTCTGCCTGCAATGCTTCTCTCCATGACAAAACCAGCTCCAATTAAAAGTTTTCCTTTGGCTGGGCGTGGTGGTGCACGCCTTTAATCCCAGCACTCGGGAGGCAGAGGTAGGCGGATCACTGTGAGTTCGAGGCCAGCCTGGTCTACAAAAGTGAGTCCAGGACGGCCAAGGCTACACAGAGAGACCTTATCTCGAAAAACAAAACAAAACAAAAAAACAACAAAAAAAAAGGTTTCCTTTATAAGAGTTGCCAGTGGGTGGGCATGGTGGCGCATGCCTTTAATCCTAGCACTTGAGGGCCTTTAATCCTAGCACTTGGGAGGCAGAGGCAGGTGGATTACTGTGGGTTTGAGGCCAGCCTGGTCTACAAAGTGAGTCCAGGACAGCCAAGGCTACACAGAGAAACCCTGTCTTAAAAAAAAAAAAAAGAGTTGGCATGATCATGGTGTCACAGCAATAAAACTCTAACAATGTGGCCAGAGGACCACTTCAGGTCTCCATCTCTAGTAATGCTCTCAATCTCCTTTAAGATTCTCTTTAGCTTGAAGCTCAAGAATCATGCTACTGTGGCGTGGCCAGCAAGTCCAAAGGGACCCTTCTTTTGCCCCAACACTAGATTACAAGCGCACACCACCATGCCTGGCATTACTCTCCCCACCTCCCCTGCCAAAAAAGCCAAGAGGATGGTATCAGATCCTATGGAGCAGGAGTGACAGATGCTTGTGAGCCATCAAGTGGGTGCTGGCGTTTTTTGTGGGCTCAATGTCAGGTGCTCACACTTTCAAGGCAAATACTTTACTGACTGAGACAGCCTGCTCCTTCCACAAGTATTTCTAAGAAAATGGTTTTTTCTTATTAATGGTTATATTTTTAAAATAGCATAATTTCATTTAATCAATATGAAAGACTTAAAAACTATTCATGAACTAAATTGTTTAAAATGGGGTATTATAATGACACCATAGACATTTTCTCTTTAAAAGCAACCACCTTCACTGGAATTGCATGGCTGACAATTTCCTAGACATAACAAATAATCACTCTATGATTGGTGTTTTATGTTAATTCAAGTTTTTATGTTAAATCAAGTTTTTAATGGGCTTTTCACAAAGCAAAATACATCCATTTGAGCTTTCACTTTTTCTTCTATAGTAGTTACTATGTACCAAGCAATTTATCAAAAAAGCTACCTGGTTGATTCTCCAGGACATCATAAGATTAATTAAAATAATGGCAATGAGTAACTAATGTTCCTGGTGTCATATTTGCTTTTATACATTATGCTATTACTATTTCTAGTCGTATGTCACTTGCCCAACATTTTTTCTTTAACTGTCTAGCAAATAAATTGATAATTAGCATATCTAATGTTGAAAGAAAAATATTAAAAACGCTTTTTTGCTGATGGTATGGCAAACACCAAAAACTCTAAACTATTCCAGTCTCTACTGGACTAATAGATCTAAAAGTATCAGTGTTCCTAAAATAACTATGAGAATTAATGAGAGTCTTCTGTACCAAGACTGGACACTAACATAAATACTCACAGCTGTAGCTCTGCTCTTCACTACAGCAATAAGCACGAAAAATGGAAAAAAAGTTACTATCATGATCAAAACTATAAAATAACTAAGAGCAAAATTATTAGACATAGAATCTATATGAGGACAACAGAGAAATCATGCTGAAGGTCAACAACCCCACATGAAGCCAGATGTGGACTTTTCTACTTGTGGTGAATCTATGGTGTTCAGAAGCATACAAACAAGAAGATAACTCAACCCAACACCTAGAAAAGAAAGTTGGTAACACAGATGAAAAGGTCAGAAAACCAGATTAGAAAATTGGCAATATAAAACTTCAGCAAGGAAACTGAAATGAAAAAACAAAACCAGAACACCAGAAGTGTTTAAAAAAAAGAAAAAAAGGAATAAAAAGTACAGTAGAACATATTACAGACAGACTCCGCCAAGCATAAGGAAGCAGAGTCAGGGTGAGGCCAAAGTCAAATCAGTCAGGGGAGCCAGCAGGATCACTGCATCTAAGAACTGTGGGTGCTGAGCCAGGGGAGCTCGGACTATATTTCCTCCATTTTAAAACGTCTGTTTATGCCAGGCGTGGTGGCACATGCCTGTAATTCCAGCACTCGAGAAGCAGAACCAGGCAGATCTCTGTGGGTTCGAGGCCAACCTGTTCTGACAGCAGGGCTCTGCTACACAGACAAACCCTGTCTCAAATATAAATATATTTACTTACTTAATGTGTGCTTCAGGAGAGGGGGAGCCGATACCACGGCGCCTGTGTGGAGGCTAGAGAACAACCTGAGGAGACTGGCTCTCTCCTTCCACCAAATGAGTTTTGGGAATTGAGCTCAGATCACCAGGTTTGACTGCAAGCATCTTTCCTTGCTAAGCTGTCTCACCAAACCTAATCTGGCATCTTTTAAATTCTTTAATTAAATGAGTGCCAACCATGAATGCTATACTTAGCAAGTCTATCTTTCAAAAATGATGGAGAAATGAAGAATATTTCAAGGCAAGCACAAACAAAGGCAGTTCATGGCCACCAAGCCAGGGGTACAAGATTCTTACATGGTCACCAGGAAGAACCCCGGACACATTTCAGCAGACTTTATACTGCAACGGTGACATTGACTGGAGCAAGGTTAACCACCAATCAGGTTTGGTAACACCAGCCTCCACGTGGCTCACAGCAACAGTCCTAATCCCACCAATTTTACAGGCATCTAGGACAGGCAGGTGCATAGGCTTGTCAAAGGGACAATTTGATGGCAAGATATATACCAAAGCCACTGTCACTTCTATCTTCATGAGTGACTGCATTCTTGACCCATGGCTTGTTTGCACTTGACACCAGCATGCTGCCAATGCCAAGAAAATGTCTGTCTGAGATGCTCCTAGTGTCAACAGCAAAAATGCCCCACAATGGAGGCAGGCGCTGGCGTCAGTGCTCAGGTGACAATCTAAAATTCTTCAGGCAAAACCAAAGCTGGCGATGCCCCTGAACTAGACTGTCACACAGCTCACACAGCACACAAACTTGCTAAACTGGAAGGAAAGACTGATCATCTTTCTGCTAGGAAGCTGGAAGATGCTCTACACTACCCTATTTGTGAAGCTGCCACCATCAATACGGTTCCAGATAAGCCTTTGCGTTTTGAGAGCTTCTTTCGGATCATTTCACTGCTTAAAAGGAAAGGATTGGACTGTTGTGCAAGGCCACAGACAAGAAGGCTGCTGAAATAACGAGATCGCCACATCTGCCTAGAAAGCTCAAAACCCTAAATGAATATATACGTTACACCTGTACAGACAGTCTCAGGACTATTTGTCTCCACTGGCCATTTAAGCTTAATAGGTTAATAATAACAAGGCATAGTAAAATCTCCCACCCAAAGAGGGAGGATGTTTTGATTTGTAGACCTTTTTAATGTGCAGCTGTTTTAAGTTATTAGTTTTTAAAATCAGTACATTTTTATAGAAGCAATATGACCAAAAACTTAACACAGAATTTTAAGACTCATTAAAGCAAACTTTACTAAGGGGGATACAGACTATGATGGTTAATGCTGTCAATTAGATGGGTGAGAGCCTGTGAGGGATTCTCTAAGTTACATTAGCTGACGAGGGAACACATGCCTTCAGAGTGCTGGTCCCATTGCAAAGGCTGCAGTTCTGCTCTGAGTAAAAAAGACAAGGCAGGTTGAGCATCATATTCATGACTCTTTGCTTCCTGGTTGTGCATTCAGTGTGCTCAGTAGCCTCACAGTACACCTGTTGTGCCTTCCCTTCTGCAGTGTCTGTGCCATGAACTATTTATAACCCAAAATAAATGCTGTCTCCCTTACGTTGCTTTTGTCACAGCAACAGGACACATGATGGCAGAAACTGGTGCCAAGAAGAGGTTGCTGTAATAAACCTGACCATGTGGTTTTTTGGAGCTTTGGGCTTGGTTTATGGAAAGATGTAGAAAGGCAGGCTAGCAAAGGCTAGATACTATAAGCAGAGTTAACAAGCCATTCTGGTAAGAGCCCAGAAGACAAGCTAACAAGAGAACACAAACAGTAGAGGTTTATGAGACTTCCAAGACAAATGAGGACTCTACCAGAAACTAGGTAAACTCTTGTGTTGTTCTGGCAAAGAATTTGGCTGCATCTCTTCCTACGTGTGGAAGGATTGTAGACATTATCCCAGGTGAAGGCAGTTTGGGTGGGTCTTGCCTCCAGCTACACTGCTTGGAAACACCACCGATACCCCCACTAAGATGGACATTGTTGAAGGCTGGGAGGAACCATCCTGGGTCCAGAATTCAGGAAACAGACCAGAGACTCCGGCCAGGCTACTGTGTTTCTAATCAAACATTGATGAGAGAAGGGATCCAAGAACGAGACTGGCCATATCAGGCTGGCGGAGAGGAGAGGAGAGGAGGCCGCTACAGGTTTGGACAGAACAGGAACACACGTAGATGGGGAAAAGACCAGTATACAGGCCAGACCAGCACACAGGCCCGAGACACCTGGGGATCTGTCCCGTGAAACAAACACGGAAAGGTTTATTCTTGTTTCCCTTTAACCTTTTTCCCCCTCTTGTATAGGATAGTTGGGTTGTATAACAAAGTTTAATTGTTAAGAAACAGAGCCAACACCTAAGGATTTGAGTGGGGTTGAATTTAAATGTAAAGGACTAATTGGCATAAAAAATTCCAAGACAGAAGCACATTTGTGCTGTGGTGTGGCAACTGTTTCAGTGCTCCTATCTAGGTCTATGTAAGGGAGCAAAGAGCTAAGCAGAAAGGCATCAAAATTTATGTCTGCAGACATACATGGAGTAAAGTTGATCCAAGAAAGGCTACGTATGCTGTAGCTGACAGAGAGGAGGAAGGAAGAAGGGGGCTACTCAAGTCTTTGAGAGCCCAGAAGACTGCATCACAGTCCCAGGAGCTGGACATGGAGTTGCAGAACTTGATGTTGTCTCTGCTAAGTTTGGTCTTGCTTTGGTCTCATCATTCCTCACTATTGTCCCAATTATTCCATTTTGTACTTTTAAACAATGTTGTAGTTATTAAAAAATGATGAAGATATTTTGGACTAAATGAATATTTTATTAAATGGCAAGCGTCAATGGGGACAAAAGGTGAAAAGTGATCGTTTAAACGTAATTGGACTAGGTGTCAAGGTAACAAAATGAAGAACTGTGATGCCAACATCTGACAGGCTCTGCAATCACCTAGGAAACAAGCCCCTGGGCAGCCTGTGAGGGAGACTAAATTAAAAGAAGAAAGCAAGCTGAATATCAGCATTCATCATCCCTGTTGACTGTGACTCCGATGTTAACAGCAGCCTCTCACTCCGCTCATATGCTCTCCTAGCAATGATGGATTCCCCCCACCCCCACCCCCAACTGAAAGTCAAGATAAATCCATCCTTCCTTAGGGTGCTTTGGTAAGATATTTTATCACAGCAACAAGACAAGTAACTAAGACAGGGATCAATAAATTAAATAGGTGTGGTGGCGCACACCTATAATCCTTGCATTCTGGGAGGCAGAGGCCAGCCTGGTCTGCAAAGCAAGTCTAGGACAGCCAAAGCGACACAGAGAAACCCTGTTTCAAAAAACCAAAAAGAAAGAATTAAATAGAGGACCCAGAAATAAGTCCACACAACTGCACCTAATCTTTGACAAAAACAATCATTAGAAAAAAACCAGACTATTTAACAAAGTGTTGGAAAACCTGAATGGCTACAGGTAAAAGAATAAAACTATATCCATATGTCTTACCCTGCACAAAAATCAATTGCAAATGGTTAAAGCACCGTATTATAAGGCCTAAAATTCTCAAACTGCAAGAGGAAAACTGGTCTTTAAGATAAAATCAGAGGCACGGACTTTGTGGAAAGAACTCCTGTGGTAACATAGAAACTCTTTCTAAGAACAAAACACATGAGATTACGTGAAATCAATTTCTACACACCGAAGAAACCACCGACAGAGTGAGGAGGCAGCTTGCAGATGGGACAATATGCATCCTTGTGAGTAACATTAGACAAGAGAATAATATCTAAAAAATTTTTTTGTTTTTTGTTTTTTAAGATAGGGTCTCTCTGTGTAGCCTTGACTGTCCTGGACTCACTTTGTAGACCGAGCTGGCCTCAAATTCACAGCAATCCTGCCTGCCTCTCCCTCCTGAGTGCTGGGATTAAAGGCGTGTGCCACCACCACCCAGCAAAAATATTTTTTAAAATACAAAAATAAAACACTAGAAAACCTAATTATCCCAGGAACAACAGGGTAACGAACTCAACAGACAGTTCTTAGAAGTTAAGGGCTCCACAGGGACAATGCTTGCTATGCAAGCTGGAGGTCCTGTGCTTAATCCAGCAAGCCACTGTGTCTGTAACCCTGGTGCTGGGAAAACAGAGTCAGGTGCATCCTACAGAGTAACTGGACAATCAGGACAACTAATGATCTCCATGTTCAGTAAGAGACACGATCTCAAAACACAAGGTGAAGAGTGATGAAAGCAGGCATCAACCTTGACCTCGGGTCTCCACACATATGCACACAGGCTTACACTGGGTAAGCATATCTACATATACACATATGCATCCCTACACACACAGAGAGAGACAAGTTCTAAACAGAACTACAAATGTCAATAAATATTCAAAAAAGTATTTAATATTCCAGGCCATTAGGAAATGCAAATGAAAACTGCTTGAGATTCCATTTTACCCCAATCAGCATAGTTATCATCAGAAAGAAGGACAAATGCTAGAAAATGTGAAGAAAGAAAACTCCTCACTCCCTGTCAGTGAGGATGTAAACTGGGGTTGCCACCATGGAAGTCAGTGTGGACACGCCCCAAAAGCTAAAGACAAAATTAGCACAGGGCCCATTTAATCTACAGAGGACTCTTAAGGCAACATCAGCACAGGATACATGCACATCTATTTACAAGCTAAGGCATAGAAACAGCCTAAATGTTTATCAAGAGATGAATATATAAGAAAATATATATACGCACGATCATTTTATTCAGCTGTAAAGAAAGCAGAAATAATGACATCGGTAGGAAAATGGAAAGAACCTGAGATCATTACGTTAAGGAGAGTAGGACACAAGAGACTCAGAAGGCAAGTGGCACATCTCACCTGTGTGTACGTGTGACTAAGGTGAAAGGGGACTACCAGATAAGAGGAAAAGATCTTAAAGGAGTAGGGACAGGAGGAAGAAAGGGCAAAGGAGTACATGTGACATAAAAAAAAACAAAGGAAGCTGTCTAGCCGCGTGGAGGGCACCAGCGAGAGATGAGAGGGAAGGACGGCAAAAGGGGAGTTGGTGGGAAGGAACAGATAAGAACACAACGTGATCACACACACAGTATGTGCGTGGGTGAGAGAGAGAATACCAAACTGAAACCCACTACTACTTTGTATACTAAATTTAAAAATTAATTTTAAAAAATGGAAAAAATAGTAATTAAGAGATATCAAGTTACTTGAACAAAGACAGAGTTAGAAATAAAATCTATTTCTGAAATTCCAAAAACCCAAATTCTAAACCACTCTGCCACACTGCCTCTTCCAAATATATTAACATACACATGTAAGTGTGTATGTATACAGACACACAGAGGCTGAAGGAACTGCTCAGTGGTCAAGCACATGTACTGCTCCTCCAGAGGACCCACGTTGTTTCCAGCACCCACATCAGGAGGCTCACAGCCACCTGTAACTTCAGCACCAGAGGATCCAACACTCTTTTCTGGACCCCATGTACATATGCAACCCATATCCATATATATACTTAAAAACTAAAACTCAAAAAATTTTGTCAAATTATGATATAATGGGACCTAATTTTTCCAAACTAATAAAAAGTTTTAAATAGTTTTTTTACAATTTAGTCATTATCTAAAAACTGTCTTTATGAACTTCCAATAAATAAATATTGATATTATGATTTTTGAAATATATTTAAAATTTTTTCTAGAATAATTTGTAAATTATACTGGATGGTAACAATAAAGCCTGTAAGGTATTATTTTCAGATTCTGTATATTTAAGAATACTGAAGCTGGGCGTGGTCACACACACCTTTAATCCTAGCACACGGGAAGCAGAGGCAGGCGGATCACTGTGAGTTTGAGGCCAGTCTGGTCTACAAAGCAAGTCCAGGACAGCTAAGGCAGAGAGAGTCCCTGTCTCGAAAAACCAAAAACCAAAAACCAAAAACCAAAAAAGCCCAATATATTCAGAACAGTCCGATAAGTCATACTAAAAGGCCACTGAGGCGGTTTAGTGGGTAAAGGTGCTGGCTGGCAAGACTGATGACCTAAGTTCAAATCCTGAGACCCACACGGTAGGAGAAGAAAGCTCTGGAAGTTATTATCTGAGATGCACGTGTGCACACACACACACACACTGGAAATCATTATCTGAGGTATACACTCACAGGCGCACACACACAAAATAAAACATTTTAATCAACAAGAATAGCAAATAATACACAATCCATCTTATTTTAAATATGATTATCCTTTTAAGATAATTATCTCTTAGTCTCAAGAAGAGATAATAGTTGTCAAATGACTAGGATTTTTCTAAAAAAATATGCTTTTACTAAATGCAAATATGATTTACTATACCACAGGTGATCTTCTGGGCACTACCAGAGACATAAAGACATGCTGGACAGGCTGCAAGCTTGAAGACTTAGGTTTACAACAATTTAAGTCCTAGCATCTGTCAGGTGATCTATGAGAGCCCTCTAGTGTTTGTTCTGTGCCTGCACTCTGTGCAGTCATTTTCTGTCCTATTACTCTGTCCTATGGAAACTCTCACCATATGTACAAAATCTTAAGTGACAGCAATCGTATGTGTAGTAAATGTCTTTCTATTCTGAACAATGTAAGGTTCTTACTCAGCATGAGGCCAACACTAAACACTCTACAATTTCAGGTAGAGCAAGTTTGTACTACCAAAGTTTCATTTATTTAAATTGGTGTAAGTAAAATTTTTACACTGTTGAAGTTTGTTTTTTGATATTAGAATACATTCTTAAATAAATATGGCCATGTTATGTATAATTTTAATGAGGATTTTTGTTTGTTTATTTTTGCTAGTGACATTACTTGTGGCCTACTTTATGTTTATTTTGTACTGAAGAAATGATTTTGTACAGAAGCAAACTGAAGTGATTTTTTTTCTTTTTTTTAGTTTTTTGAGACAAGGTTTCTTTGTGTAGCCTTAGCTGTCATGGATTTACTTTGTAGACAAGGCTGGCCTCGAATTCACAGAGATCCTCCTGTCTCTGCCTCCCTAAGTCCTGAAATTACAGGTGTCTGCTACCATGCCTGGCTTGAAGTGATTTTCTTTTCTTTCTTTCTTTCTTTCTTTCTTTTTTTTTTCTGAGACAGGGTTTTTCTATGTAGCTCTGGATGTTCTGGACTTGATTTATTAACCAGGCTGACCTCGAACTCACATCGATCCACCTGCCTCTGCCTCCCAAGTGCTGTGATTTTCTTATTTCAGTTCAAAACAGGCAATAAAGCAGTGCAGACAATTGACAACACACACACGCCATTTAAAAAGATAATTACTGTCCAATATTCCTGAGCACAAGAAGGCTAGCTATGGAGAAACTCTGTGTTACACATGCTTCCATCGGGCATGAGTTATAGCACTGTTGGCTGTGACCTCAGTGTTGGTGAATCAATGACATAAATTAGATACTATGTCTTTAAACAGAAACACACGTAAAGCTAGTTACATACTGATCAATGACAATGTTACGAGAAGCTTGCTGGAAGCCATTCTTGTATTTCTCCTAGGAGCAATGGTTCAGTGTTTGCAAACATATGCATACTTACCTTACAGGCCACAGCTACCACAGAAAAGGAGAATTAACTATATGCTATTAATTTCCAAAGTGCTACAACAGAAATTTCAGTTACTGTCTAAGAGTACCCAAATGCACTGACACACATCTGAAAAATTTGAAAAATCACACACTATAAAGAGTAAGTTTCTACAGCGGTTTGATCTCATTGAACTCTGTCCTAAATAGATCTGTTGGTTCTGAGGGAATATTTATATTTTTCTAGTATAATATTGATATATACAGTATATACTGATATATACAGATATAACATATCTGTATGAAAAATTTTAAGCATTTGTATGTGTCTTACAAAAACTATTTCATATCTGAACAGTACACATACTAAAAAAGACATGTTCAGGAAGAGGTGTTCACCTTTCACAAGAGCCTGTGAGGCCTCCATCTAAGAGACGCACTTGTCAATGTAGATAAGAGCACAACTATAGGTCATAGTGTAAAGTACTCGACAGCCATCAGGATGGGAAGAGTGCAAGAACCTGAACCACTAAGAACAACACCGTCACGTGTACCTAAGGCCATGTCCGACCGTGGCAACAGCAGCCTCGGATCCACCCGCGGGTCGGAAGGCTCTGTAGTAGTGGGTCCTGCTAAGATGTCCTCTGCTGCCAGCACCAGCCTTTGTCCTTCACTAAGCTCACCCACACTGTTATCCAAGTCCTTTAAAAATGAGAAAAACTGTTAAGCCATTGTATTAAATCAGTCAAAGCAGGAAACACTTTGTAAATATCATGATATATAACACACAAATGCTTATAATGTTACACTGAAGGTACATGAACTATCAGAAAGTTTAAGATGTTAGCTCAGGGGCTGGCAAGATGGTCCAGCAAGTTAGAACACTTGCCGTCAAGTCTGATAACCTGATTTCAATCCCTGGAGCCTACATGGTAGGAAAGAATCTACTACTACAAGTCACCCTGTGACCTCTACTTGCTCATGTACACCCTATATATACATATGTGTGTGTGTATATATATAAAATATACATAGAATACATAAATGTAAACTTTTCGAAAAAGTTTAATAAGGCATACAGTAATGTGTTCATATGTAGATGGGTGTGGGATGGTGCTGTACATACACATGTATGTGTGTGTGTCCATGTGTGTGCATGCATATATTGGTGAGGGATGGAA
Source organism: Acomys minous (assembly GCF_964271855.1). Taxonomy (NCBI): domain Eukaryota; kingdom Metazoa; phylum Chordata; class Mammalia; order Rodentia; family Muridae; genus Acomys; species Acomys minous. Next base: position 45,882,058 of record NC_140489.1, read on the forward strand.
CTGCACACATATACGTGCATGTGTGTGGGCACACATGCACGCACACATGCACTAAATATATCTTTAAAACTTCATTTTTTTTTTATTGTAGCATAAAAGATTGGAGCAGATTGCCTACATTTTTCTCACTTACAAAGCTCAGTTTAAGCCTGGCGTGGTAGTGCATGCCTGTAATCCCAACACTCAGGGAGGCAGAGGCAGGCGGATATCTCTGAGTTCAAGGCCAGCCTGGTCTACAAAGTGAGACTAGGACAGCCAGGGCTACACAGAGAAACCCTGTCTCGAAAAGAACCCAAAACAAAAACCCATCACTACAACAACAAAAACAAACTCAGTTCAGTCTAAGTTAAAGGGTCTATAACATTTTACATTGTCTTACCCAAATTAAAAATTGCATATTTTTTTTCCTATTTATATCTAGTCTTCCACCCAAACTTTATGGCTGAAAAGTACCTCTGCTTGTTGTGAAACTAGGAATTCCTGTTCTTGCTGAGTAAGAAGAGAAAGAATCGCACTTGCATGGAGCTTTTTCTGGGGCCTCCTAATCACCTGTCCTTCACTGGGAGGGTCATCTTCCTGGAGCAGACGCAAAGACAACATCAGAAAAGGCTAAAACACATTCCACTTTTCTCAATTATGATGAATAAAACTTTAGGAAGACATGATACCAGTATGTTTCAAAAGGTGGACTCTATTTTCATGTAGCTCTTGTTTCCATTTGAAGAAAACAAAAACATTTCACATCCGCCTTCAATGTGTATAACATTATAAAGCAATTTAAGTGTAGTCATAAGTCTACTTAAAAGTTGGATCTTCTGTCTCAAGCAACTAAACTACAGTGATTCCTAAGTGTCTGTGTGAAGCTCAAACAGAGCTCGGGTCTAAGGCGCACATGGCTTCCTGCTTCACATCTATGTTGTGCAAATCAGGACAGGGTGCAGTAAAAACAGCCAAGCACTCGGGTGATGCTGCAACCTGGACCACAGACAACATAAAAGCTGCAGAAACACACACAAGAGCATCTACAGACCCTCAGTGTTCCTCCTCCTCTGCACTGACATCTGTCTGTCTAAACTAGGGGATGGTATGCAATGCCTTCATTTTTGTGACACTTTATCTAGGTTTCACTGTGCCTCAAAACATCTGTCTGAAAAACAAGGGATGCCGTGAGCCTCGGCATCAAACAAAACAGATTTCCTTGTAAATACAAGTATGTATATAATTTAAAATTCACTAAAATAGTCATTTCTTGCCTTTGGCTATAAGGTAAAGTATAATAAATTTATTTAAATTATTTTTGGTTATTCTATCTTAATGAGATAAAGTTTATTAACGCTGGATACATGGTAGGGATAAATGCCTATCGGCATATGGTTTTAGTTAACTCTGGGTTCCAAGATTATATTTTTCATTTGAATTTACTATAAATTTGCTTACAGTTTTATTATAATTAGAAATAGTTTCAAATGTAGAAAAAGAAATGTTAGAATTTTGTTCATTTGATCAATTTACTTTAATACCAGATAAAGTTCTAAGAATTAGTAGCAATTTCATAGTGATGTATTAAATAGGCCAAAAGTAATTCACTGAAAGTAAGATTACTGCAGTTATGTCTTCTGCCAAATTATTTCACAACAGGGACTGCAACTCTCCTCACAAGATACTCAACCAGTTACTTGATAGGTAACCGTTTAAAACAACAACAACAACAACAACAACAAACCCAAAACACTGTTCAAACAAAACCTCAAAAGACTTTTTTTTTTCATTTTTCAAAAGCCTTGCTAACGAAGCATTCCCTACTCGTTTGAAAGGATCAGTGGTGACAGCGGTGCTCAGCCACAGGCTTGCTGTCAGTGACAGCTAAGTCCAGTTACTGTCCTGGGTTAAGTTACTAGAAAACATGAAGTGAAAATTTCTATTCCTTAACAGCTGTATAGAAAATGAATTATATGATAGCTGTATTCAAGTAAATAAAATACATAACATGACATTATAAATGCCCATTTTTCTCTTCATGGCATAGATAATAACCAGGAATGATTACTTTCCCTGGATCTTATATTTACTTTTACTTTTTAAAAAAAGATTTATTTTTATTACTTTTAATTATGTGTCTCTGTGTGAGTATGTGCATATAAGTATAGGTGTCCATGAAGTGCAGAAGAGGGGGTCAGATCCCTAGAGCTGGGATGACGGGTGTTATAAACCACCCAATATGGGTGCTGGAAACCACACTTGGGACCTACACAACAGGGGGTACCCCCCTTAACTGTTGTGCCATCTCTCCAGACCCTTATTTTGATTTTTAACTCATTAAATTTTAACCCATTAAATAAGTAAAGAGAAAGGGAGAATTATAACTAAGAGTAACGAGTATAACTAAATAACAATTATGACTAAGAAATTTAGAATATCTAAGATTGCCTGAAAGCACAGCTGAAACAATTCTAGGATCCATTACATAATTGCACTAACCTGTCTTCTGACTATCAGGACCTTACAGGTTAGTAACAAGTTTCTATCCCTCCCACCAGTATGTGGGATTATATCAGGTAACGTGTAAGCAACCCTAATTGCTTTCATTGCTAACATCTCTATCTCCCTCTCTCCTTCCCTGTCACCTCTCCTTTTCCCGCTGAAACAAGGTGATGCAATGTAGCTCTCCACCCCTTAACTGAGCCTCTGAAGGGTCTGGACCAGACAGGGACTTGCTACTGGTACCTGGACTCACCATAACATTTTACTAAACTTTGTGTCTATACCTCAAACAACCAAGGGAAACCCTGCTCAGCGGCAACAAGACATCCAGACATCCTTGTGGTGAGACTGCAACCCTGGAGTCAGTTTCCCTTACCATTTCTAGGGCATCCTGCAGAGTGCTGGATAAGCTGTCATTTATGTTCATCAGAATCAAGCCCCCATTTCCTAAAACCAGAAAAGTAAAGTAGAGCAATTAAAAGAAAATAAAATTAAAAAAAATAAGGGGGGGCATTTACTGGGAAACCTGGCCAGAAAGCACAGACCACTACATTTAAACTCACAGCTCAGTAGAAAAGCTGGTCAAGTTCCTATTTAGGTCATTATTAGGTAAATTACTCAGGCATAACAAACATGAGCTTTTTATTTCACCTATTAAGTAGTCAGAATTGTTTCTGTTGTTTAATTTTTTATTTTTATTTTTTGTTTGTTTTTTTCAAGGCAAGGTTTCTCTGGCTGTCTTGGAACTCACTCTGTAGACCAGGCTGGCCTCGAACTCAGAGATCTGCTGCCTCTGCCTCCTGGAATTAGAGGCATACACCACTCTGCGTGGCCCAGAAGTGGTTTTGAATTTGAATTTGTTATTATCTTATGGGTATGGGCTATTGTCCTCACTTGTATGTCTGTGCACCATCTGCATGCTTAGTGCCACGGAGACCAGAAGAGGACATCTGATCCCCTGAAATGCATTTACAGACAGGTGTGAGCCGCCGTGTAAGTGCTGGGAACTGAGCCTGCGTCCTCCACAAGAGCAGCCAGTGTGCTTAGGCACTGAGCTAGCTTTCCAGCCCTAGCCTGTCAGAATTTGAAGCAACTCCACGTAGCACAATAGCTATGATCTGAGAAATGGGCACTCCTACAAGTTGCTGAACATACTGAAGAACTGATTTAAATTCCAGCTGGATAATCTTCCCGGCAAGCACACTGACAGTGGATTGCTAATTTAAAGATGCCAATCTGTTTCAGTGTTCCACTTGCAGACATGGATTATGAAAGGTATCAGTAGGTGCACAAAGATATATGCAAAGATGGTCATGACAGCCTGCTATGTAGTCTGGAATATGGAAAACGATCTAAGTAAATGCCCCTCACTTAGGCATTATTTGAATACATCATACACCACTGGATAAAGACACGACCCATGTGCGTTGATATTGAACTATATTTACCACACATTACTTTGTAAAACACTCAGTTTTTACAATAATATATATAGCATGATCCTATGGAAAGGTATGTATACACACATAAATATGAATTTAGGTGTCTATGCATGCAAAGACAAAAATACACTGACAGACTATATTTCAAGCTATTATCAAATTCTGAGGGAAATTTTATTCTTCAAAATCACAGCCCAGAAAAGTTGACCAGCCTGCTCAGAACACATATTCCTTCTACTAAATCATGTTAAATCTACAAAGTTAAACGAAAACCTTTTTAAAGGTGGAGTTACCACTAAGGGAACTACTACAATGCGACTAACAAGCTCAGTTACTCTTGCTAACTTACTCTTAGTAGCCAAGTTTTGACCGCAGTTCAGTAAGACTTCCCCTTCAGAGATATGCCTGTCTGATGTTTCTGTCTCAGTGACAGTGAGGCTCAGGGTATTCTCCAGCGGGGATGAACCAGAACTTGCTATCTGCCGTGGAGGGGCCTTGGTGTCCTCAGGAAGTGGTGGCAAGGGAGCTGGCTCGGGAGGTGCAGGCTGGGCAGGGAAGTCGACACTCTCAGGTTCTTCGTCCTTAGCCACAGACATTACACTAAGAAGATAAAGGCACATTTGAATTACTAGGTCACGGGAGACCTGCATCCATTCACATGTGCAAAAGCAGACTTAACAGTCTCTTACAGCAGAGCATGTCTATGGTCTACACTATTAACTAATCAACACATTCATCTTTCTGAAGCTCTTGTGCTTTAATCAGAGGTCATCTTAAAAGCTGCTCTAGCCACAGAAGAAATCAATATGGAATATTCAGTAATACAAACATTCACTGAGCACAGTAAATGATGATCTACACTAGAGAAATAATTTTGTATTTCATTAATAATCAGATAGTTTATTCTTATTTACTTCAAATCTTTTTCAAAGACAAGAGAGTATGTTTAATTTAAAAATTTTTTTAATTTATAAAAGTTATTTTTTTCTAAAGAACAGACTAAAGCCATGAATGGTGGAAGTGTGCCTGGAATCCCAGCACTACGGAGCCCAGGGCAGGAGAATTAGCAATATAAGAACACCCTCAGCTACAAGGAAATTCCAGCCCAGCCACATCCCCGGCCTTTCATGCCATTTGACACGCAGGAATAGAGTGTGAAGACTGAATGGGGCAGGCTGCAGAATAACCAGCGGGTGCTTTTGCTTACATAGCTCTTGGGTGAAGAAGTTCTTGGACAGAGTTAGGGTTCTCTTCATCCAGTGGCAGGTCTCCGCTGCCCCACGGCTTGGCAAGTTCAGGGCTTGTCACCTTCAACTTGTCAATGGAAATGTCTGACAAAGATGGGGTAAGAGCTGCTGCTGGAGGAGGTGTGGACACAGGGGTAACTGTTGGGGTACTAACAAGTGTGACCGCAGGCGTATCACTTCCTGAGGATTAAAAAAGAAAAATTACAACTTTAACTTTCTAATAAGATGATTTGTTGTGTTTGGTAATCTTTGGCATTTAAATAATGACAACAATGATGGCTTTTAATAAGAAAGTTTCTAAATTTAAAACCTTAAAAATATGGCATTTTTATAATTACCATACATTTGAAACAGTGTCAGCAGGTACTAAGTTACACATTTTCAGAAATAATAGTTCCTGTGGATGCCTACTCTGAGAGTTACATTAGAAACATAAACCTCAGTCCACATATTGCAATATGGAGGAGGCCCCCTCTGAGCTCCCCAGGGACAGGAGCCCTACATGAGATTAGCAGCTCCCTGACAAGTGAGACCTCAGCCCGAAGGCTCCTGCTCTCTGGCTGCTACACAATGCCTTTTGTCATTCATAATGTAGCAAGAAAGCTCCCAGCAGAGGCAGCCCTATGGTCTGACCTCACATGCTATGGGATTTATCTGTAAGTTATAAATTACCTAGTGTGTGGTACTCTGTTGCAGCTACATAAGCAGTCAAGTAACAAGCAATTCCTTAGTTTCCTTGCAAGGAAAACCATTTACCGAAGCCTACTAGGCAGAAACAACAGTTGCTAAAAGTAAACCTGAGCTACAGAAACAACATTTTTAGGTGGAGGCAAGATGCCCCAACAAATAAAGCTCGGCCTGACACCTGCAGTTGAATCATGCTATGGTACCTGAGTTAAATGCAAGGAGAAAACCAACTTCTCCCTTGACCTCCACATACCACACAGACACAGACACACACAAACACACAGACACACAGGCACACAGATACAGACACACACAAACACATACAAACACACACAGAGACAGACACACACAGAGAGACACATAGACACACACATACACTGTTTTTAAAGAAACTAGGTTTCTACCTTTTTCAGCACGCATTTCTTTAATGGGAGAAGCCACATCCTGATCTGACTCACAGGGAGAGGAATCTGGAGTTTTTACTAGCACGTGTTCCTCAGGAGGTGATGGTGCGCGAGGAGGAGTGGGCTGCGGGGTAGCTACTGGAGCACAAACTCTTGCCTGAGATGAATTAGAGAAACAAAATACACTGTATTGTAATCACCCAAACAAAATAATATAAAACAATAATATGAACTCAATCCTAGACTACACAGAATTTAAATGGATGGTCAAAATAACAATACAATAAGATATTCTGTTTCTCTGTTACCAACCAGATAAAAATGGTCAAAACTACAAACTCATTAAGTGGCCATGCAACAAAAGGAAAGCTCTTTGACATTATCCTCTGGGAATGAAGGAACACCATGTAAAAAGTAATGGGAGGTAAGAAAAAGGAGAGGGTAGGAGAGATGAACTTGAGAGCCAAGACGCAATGAAGAAAAAAAGGCAACATTTTTATATTAATTTGTCAAAGAGGTTAATATTCCAAAATTCAAAGACATAAAAGGATAATAGTGAAAATGGTGACCTGTGCCCTTCCTATCTAGTTTCCTTCCTCAGAGTTATCAATTAATCTGCACCTTAGTCAAATGTTCAGCCAGGCGGTAGTGGCGCACGCCTTTTACCCCAGCACTTAGGAAGGAGAGGCAGGCAGATCTCTGTGAGTCTGAGGCCAGCCTGGTCTACAGAGTGAGTTTCAGGACAGTTCCAGGAAAACCCTGCCTTGAAAAAACAAAACTTCAAATGTATAATTGTACATATAAAAGATTAGTTTACAGGATTCATCTATATAAAAATGTCTTTGTGGGGGCTGAAGAGATGGCTCAGTGGTTAAGAGCGCCGCCTGCTTTTCCCGAGGTCCTGAGTTCAATTCCCAGCAACCACATGGTGGCTCATAGCCATCTATAATGTAATCTGATACCCTCTTCTGCAGATAAAGCACTCATATGCAATAAATAAAATAAATAAATCTTTTAAAAAATGTCTTTGTGGTTTACAGGATCAGAAGTAGCTGCAGAGTTTTAAAGAGTAACAGAGTCAATTTTGAATTTGTATCATTCCATGTTCCTACAATAGATTAGAAAATCTATGTAACATAGTGAGGATGACCAGACAAATAATGAAAGTATATGAAATACATTTTCTCCTAAAAACTAAAGGAAAATAAAAATGTTTTAAAGATTAAAAGTACTTAGCAAAGTAGGAAAGTATCTTTGTATGTGGAATCTAGATTTTAAATGTTATGTGACACGAACATACAAAACAAATATAAAACCAATGGTCTCAGTAAGGAAGAGGAGGAAGGACAAAAGAAGTAATGAGAGGTAGATAGAGAATATGAGCAAAGTAAACAATATATATATATGTATGAAATTTTATACTTTTTTTTTTTTTTTTGGAGACAAGGTTTCTCTGTACAGCCTTGGCTTCCTGGAACTCATCCTGTATACCAGGCTGGCCCTAAACTCACAGAGATATGCCTGCCTCTGCCTCTCAAGTGCTGGGATTAAAGGCATGAGCCACCACTGCCCAGCATAACCCATTATTTTTATATGTTTAAAAACAGTGAAAATTTCTTCTTAGGGAATACTACCAATGCCTTGGAGGTAGAGTCATCTACTCTCAAGTTTTGTATGTTTTTTTTTAAAAGAATATAGAGTTGGAGAGATGGCTCAGTAGTTAAGAGCACTGGCTGCTCTCCAGAGAAGCAGGGTTCAACTCCCATCACCCACATGGAAGCTCACTATTATCTGTTCCAGGAGATCAGATGCTTCCTTCTGGCTTCTGTGGGTACTGCATGAAAGTAGCAGACAGACACACATGCAGACACAACACTCATACACTTAAAATAACTTTTTAATATATTGCAGATATATATATTTTAGAAATGTATTCAACTGCCATCAATTGCAAAATGTAAGTAAGGAAAAAGTTGATCATTGTATCACACTTTGTAACTTTTCCATAGACTTTAAATTGTCAAGAAAAAAAAACTGCTATGCTGAATGTGGTAGCTCATACCTGACCACGGCCAGCTGCAGCTGCATAGTGACTTCAAAGCCAGCCTGGGCTACAAGAAACTTAATTTCAAAAACAAAATATTACGATGCTAGAGAAATCATTAATTACAGCGACAAGGAATAAAATTCTATCACAGTCTATGATCTTATAACATTAAGTTTAAAATCTATCTTTTTTATTTAGGTGCGGTGGTTCCCACATATAATACTAGCACTTTTTATATAGACTGAAGTAGAAGGGTTATCATGAGCTTGAGGCTACCCTGACCTACAGGGAGTTCCAGGCCAGCATAGACTATAGGGTGAGACCCTGTCTCAAGCACACGCACACACGCGCGCGCACACACACACACACACACACACACACACACACACAACTTGCTCTTTAATAATGTCTAAAAAGCTCCCCACAATTTTTAAATTCTTTAGTCACAAGAGAAGGGAAGGTATTCCTACCGGTGAGTTTGCTTTGTTTGTTGGAAGATCACCAGAAACACATATGGCAGCAGGCTCTTGCTTCTTTGTCTCTCTGTCACCTAACATGACAGCGATGGTCTCAGCCAGAGCTTCATTCACAAAATGACTGATCACATCCGAGCTCACAGGAACACCAGCATCAGCCATAAGCTGGAGTACTCCACTGCTTGTCCCTACGACTAAAAAACAAGAACTTAAATAATGCCAAGGAACATGCTTGCAGCCAAACCCTACCTCCTGAGAGTTACGGCGGCTGATGTGCATGGGATGTGAGCACGGAAGGAGGAGGGAAGATGAGCTCAGGGGCAAAGCTGAGAGCTTAAATGAACGGCCCTTTCCAACAAACCAAGAAGGAGAAAAACACACAAGGGAAACTTCACTTGGAATGACTTCTTCCCCACCACTGCAGAAGTTAATGAAGCAGTACATCTATGCTACATGCCCTCAGCTCAACACAATCCACTCCTGACAAACAACATGGACGCCGTGAGCTGGACGCAGGCCGCCCCCCCTCTAGTGCAGGTGTTAGTCCGTGACATGGCAGGCTGAGCCTCCTCCAGCTTCTGTAGCAGGAACTGGGAAGCTAAAGGTCGGGCTGTGAAGGAAGAACACGCTATTCTATCACTAAGAAGACAGGAAGAAGAAATGCTTTTTAAAAAGAACATGCGTGGTGCACATAAACTAACACAAATACACATACATATTAAAAAATCTTTAACAAAGGAAGGACAGAAACAACTACAGATTTATAGCCAATTAGTTCTCAACAAAGATATTAAGATAATTCAATAGAAAGCATTAAGAAAGAATACTAGAAAAATCTGAAATCCTAAGGAAGCTCCGATAGGGATGTAAAGTAAATACGTAAATTAATGAAAAAAATTAAAATCCATATGCAAAAAGAGAAAGAATAAAGATAAAATGAGGAGCATTTTAAAACCTCATTTTATATCATATATAAACCTTCACTTGAAATATACTATCAGGGTTGAGGGAGTCATTGAATGGTGGAATACTAGTCTAGCCTGGTCAAGGGCCCAAGTTTCAGTCCCTGGGAATGAACACACATGCACACACACACACACACACACACACACACACACACACACACGCACACGCACACGCACATGCACACGCACATACACACTCGCACGCGCACAGATGAAAGAAAGTCTGTGTATCACACTAGCTATCGAGAGTCATTATACTAGTCAGCATATTCAGATAAAGGCAAATAAGAACCACAGTGAGATCTCTCAGCATACAGGCAAACGGCTACAACATCCATTGTGCTACCACATCCCACTACACATGGGGGGCAACCCTAACAACCACACTACTGCTTGGGACAGATCATGGTACCTCCATTTGGAAAATGCTTAGCAAGTTCTGATAACTAGTTATTTATCACATGACTAGGATAAATTTGTCGGCAAATATTCTTAGCAGTTTTATTTATGACAGTCCAAGACTAAAAGACTATAAACACCAGCCAATTGGTAACTAGACTAACAGATTAAGGCACATAACACTAATATATGCAAAAACACGATTGCCAAGATATTACACCAGGACAGGAGAGATGGTTGAGAGTCATGCCTGACTACCCAAGTTCAACCCACCAGAGCCATGGCAGAAGGAGAAAATCAACTTCTACAAGTTGTCCTCTGATAACCACAGCACACTGTAGCAAACGTGTAGACACACACACACACACACAAACACACACACACACACAGTTAACGTAAAAAAGAATGTCACACTAAATAAGTCAGCCAACAGAAAAATAAGTTATATAATACTCATGTGTGAAAGTCTTCAAAGGATTAAAATGCAGTGGCAGAGAGCCAGATGCAGTTGTTGAGGCAACTGCACATGGTGGAGGCCAGGAACTGTCTGCAAAGCAGCTTAAGAAACCTTGGTACTGACAGAAATGTTTTAACATCATAATTAAATGCATAACCATTTTAAAATTTGTCAAAAAGAAAAAGAACTTGTCAAATTGTATACTTAGAACTGGTGAACTTGAAGCAACTACATTAAAATTTTTAAAAGACTGATGTCTTTCATATATATGTATATATTCACAAACATATACATATATATAGTCAATACTTTAGGAAACTTCTACAGCAGTATGTTTCCATATGACCCTTCAAATGGCCCTTAGTGTTAGCTGTCCCTCCCCATATTCCCTCCCCCCTTTCCTCTCCCCATTCCTATTTAATCCTCCTGCTTCAGTCTCCCCCTGCAGCTCCACACTGTAGTTCTCCTTCCCCCTCCTTGGGAGAGCCTCCCCTCCTCCACACCTAACCTCTGTGGTTATATGAATTACAGCATGCCTACCAAAGGGCTTTAAAGCCACATCCACTAACACAGAGACCCACACTGTACATTGTACAGAGAGTGAGAGGATTTGCAACACTCCATCCTAACTGGGATGTCTTCTTCAAACCACTCCTCTCAGGAAGCTATGCAGAAGAGGAGGAGGGAAGCTTGGATGAGCCAGAGGGAATGGAGGACAGCAAGAAGACAGCGTCCAGACACCGCAGGACTGATGCACACAGGACCTCAGAGGCTGTGGCAGTGAGCACAGGGCCTGCACAGACTCAAGCCAGACTGGATCCCAGATGAGAGGGGGACGTGGACATGAGCTCCCAACTTTTACCAAGAAGCTATCTCCAAGCTTGCAAAGGAAAGTTAGCTTTCTCTAGTGGAGTCTCACTGGGCAAGGGCAGACCCCACCCCAGCAGCAGGTGTCAATACTAAATGAACTGACTGGCAATTCTCCAGACTTTTGTATTGTGTTGCTTGGTTTTTGTATCATGCTACTCTGTTGTTTTCTTACTGGTCTTTTTCTTGTATATTATGGTTTCTGACTTTTTGTTCTTATGGGTTTTGTTTTGGTGTGTGTTTTTTGTGCTTTTTTTTCTTTTTCGAATCTGGTTTGTTTGTCTGTTTTCTAAAGAGAGAAAGAAGGTCATAAAGTATAGTGAGTTAGGAGGTAGGAAGTTAGAATATAAAAAAGACAAACTGTGGGGCTAGAGAAAGGAAAGTAGACAAAGATAAGGAAAGAAAAATCAAGAGTCAAAGGGAGACAAGAAGGAGAAGTAGAGGAATGGCATGGGATTCTTACAGAAAGGCTCCTTTAGCCATCAGTAAGAAGCAGCATCCTTAATATTGAATAATCTAGTCTAGAGAGTAACAGAGATATGTCAGACAATAATATACTTACATCTACTGTAAATGTGTAATGATTAATCTTGTCACCTTGATGGTATTTGGAACTGCCTAGGAGACACACCTCTGGGTTTGTCTATGAGGACGTTTTCAGGGAGATTTAACTAGGACGAAAAGACCCACCCTTAATGTGGACAGCACCATGCCATGGACTAGGGCTCTGGACCACATTTGAAAGAGGAAGGAGTTGAGTATGAAGTATTTATGTCTCCTAGCTTCCTACGGATGCAATGTGACCAGCTATGTTACACACCCGTGTTTTCTGCGTGAGGTTGTGACCAGCTATGTTATACACCCATGTTTTCTGTGTGAGGTTGTGACCAGCTATGTTATACACCCATGTTTTCTGTGTGAGGTTGTGACTAGCTATGTTATACACCGTGTTTTCTGAGTGAGGCTGTGACCAGCTATGTTATACACCTGTGTTTTCTGAGTGAGGCTGGGACCAGCTGAGTGAGGCTGTGATGTGACTGGACACATTGTGCTCCCACTGCCATGTCTTTCCCACCACAATGAACTTCTTCTTTCTCAAGCCATCAAACAAAATAAACCTTTCCTCTGTAAGTTTCCCTTTGCAAGGTATGTGGTTGCACCAATGAGAAAGAATATAAGTAGGGGCCAGAAAGATGGTTTAGTGGGTAAAGGCACCTCCCCCAAAGCTGATGACATGAGTAACTACTCCTAGAACCCACTGTGAGAGAACTTAATTCCAAAAGTTGTCTCTGACCTGGGCATGAATGTACGCATACACGCACGCACATAGTGTTCTATTGTTCCTCCACAATATGTATTTTACATAGCATATTTATATAATTTATATATATTTATTTCATAAATACATTACTGTGGAGGAACACTGGAATCCTGGAGAATGGCTTAGACCTGGAAGCTGCAGTATGTAACAGGTGGGGGAAGGCAATGCTGATCTCATCTGCAGAGCAGCAGAAAGTGAGATAACTAAGGACCCATTTGACCGCAGAGGACAGACGTCCACAGCAACCAAAGAAAGGCTTTATCCTGTAATAACAGTGACCATAGTGTCCATCTCACGTACCAATGTCAGAAGTGGACGGGTCGCTCGCCTCACTAATTGAAACACTGGCATCAAGCCTGGCCCGCTGCTGGAGAGGATAGAGCCCAGAGATAATTCTTGACATTATTTCTTGTTCTACCCTAGAAGTATAAAATTAAATATACCTAAATTTGGTTAAACGTATAAAATGTTAGCTATATCACTCTTAAGAAGAAGCTGTGCTCAGGCTGGTGGTGGTAGCTCACGCCTTTAATCCCAGCACTTGGGAGGCAGAGGCAGGCGATCTCTTGAGTTGGAGGCCAGCCTGGTCTGCAAAGCGAGTCCAGGACAGCCAGGACCACAAAAGAAACCCTGTTTTAAACCCCCTGCCCCCTCCACCCCCAAAAAAGAATAAGCTGTGCTCACAGCACAGACATGCAAAAGCAGCCTGCTGGATGGTACAGCTGGAAGGAAAAGAACTTGTCTCTTCTGCTAAGACAAACCCATGAAACGCTCCTTCTGAGAGACAGATATGAAAACAACTTAGAGCTTTTCATATTAGCCTGACAGAAAGCTCCCTACAACACCCCTAGTTAAGTATATCATTTGGGCTGATAATTATCCTGTATATCATGTACTGGAAAAGTGTGCTTCTCATTCAGAGCACACATATAAAGTGGTATCAGACCAAAGCTCCATCAAGTTCACTGAGCAGAGTTTGTGACTAAGCAAGTGCATAAACAGCATCCTTAAACTAGCCATGTGATGCTTCTATTTGTGAATTAATTAGAACAAAGTGATTTTGTTTTTTAAAATGCTAGAAAAATTCCTGTTCTCAACAAAAACACAAACACAAACTGCAATATAGGGTAGGGTTCTTTTCCTTGAAAAGGAAAGACAAATATATTTCAAGGTCACTGTTAAGAAGATGAAAGGAAAAGCAAAGAGTACAGAGTAGGCAACTTCTTTAATACACTGTTTTAGATCAGCTAATAGGCATATTAAAAATTACTGTTATATATATGATATATAACATATGTGATATATAACATTATCATATATATATATATATATATATATAAAATTCAGAAAAAAATTCCTTAATTGGTAAGGTTCATTCATAATCCTAGATCAGAGATAGTACAGTTGACAACCTGATATATATTTCAAACATTCATTCACTGCAAACTTATTTTAAGGTCTTAAGAGGTAGGTTTACACTATACCAGGATACTTTATTTTATTTGCTATTTATACACCAGGATATTCACTCTTACTGAATATTCTTCTAAATCAGTTCCATTTTTATCTGCTGTTCTGATTCTACTCACAAAGTGAGGTTATAAACTTACCACTGAATTAAACTATTTTCCAATGTTTCTTTTCTCTCAATTACTTTATCCAAAATATCAGTAGTGGGAGGAAGAGCAGCAACCACTGGAGGAAATGAAGGGCCATTATACTTTGTAGGGACAACTTGAACACTTCTGTTAAACTCCAAAATTGGTGCAGAGCATTCGGGAATTTCATCACATTTTTCCTCTTCCTGGTAACGTAATAAAAACAAAACGGTTATATTCATGCATCTATCCAACATCTACTGATTGCCAAACACAGGCAAAGAATTCAGCTATGTGAATTAACCAACATCCACAAGCCAGCCAGTAACCTTCCGCTTAGCTGGTGTGACACTAAATATAGCATAGGCACTACACTTATTCCCAACACAGACATGAATCACATGTGACACTAAAGAACATGCATTAACAGATTGTCTTTTGCAAATTCCATGTCCAAGCTCTGGGTATAATTTAGTGGTAGGACACTTGCCTATCCTGAATTTGATTTCCACATCACCACAAACACAACATTAAAAAAAAAAAACTCATTCTATGTAGTCATAAAGAAAGAAAATTTGAAAATTCTAATATTAAAGATGAAAATATCCAGAAATTTATGAACTCGATTATCACAAAAAAACTTGATGATCCCAAATATTTCTTTATTCTATCAGAACCTGCAATTTACATATAGTATATATACATATAGTTTATCTTACATATTATTTTCATCATCATATCACATTTCAAAGTTACTTCTTAATTTTTAAAAACTTTTCCTTATGAAAAATGTCATGGTTAAAAGTAAACAAAATTATGCATAGGTACTACATGTCACATTTAAATGATATGAACTGCATGTATCTGGTCGACAACCTCAACAATTATCAACTCAGTCAACTCCGCATCTAAATTGTCCACTCCATCCACTTTCTCTTTCATAGATCATTTTGATCCAAATCACAAATCTAAGTTTACCTATAGTTAAATAAACATCTCAAAAATGCCAGTCTCTGTAAGTATCACAGCTCATCAGTGCCCTATTGAGGAATAAAGTCCTCAGGTAGTGAGTGGAAGAGCACAGAAAGCCTTGACACTCAACCACAAATCCATTGTTAGTTCTGCAACTGTTTCTTCCACATATACACTGAAAAAACAATTCTATTAAACAGTAACAACAAGCTAGGAACATAGAGACAAGTAAGTTTCCTAGCTTTAAAACACGTGTGTAGCATTCACATAAGGGAACATATCTTGGGTACATAAATACAATGCATACCTCTGCATATTCTAAAAAATATGATCTTATTTAAAACTTTGTGTTCGTTTTGTGTGTATGTATACATGTCTGAGTTTAAATATTTGCAGCACATGTGCAGGAGCCAGCAGAGGTCAGAAGCGGTCGGATCCTCGGTAAATGGAGTTGCAGGCAGTTGAGTCACCATGTGGGTGCTGAGATCTGAATTCAGGTCCCCCACAAGGGGAACAAGGCTCTTCACCACTGAGCCACTTTGCTAGCCCCTCATTTTTCATTAACAAAATTAGTGAAAGAAATGTGAAAAGTGTTTTCCCTAATGCTAACTGCCTTATTCATAATATTAAAATAATCTTGTGTGTGTGTCTATTTTCATGTGTTTATGTTTTCCTATCTCTGCTATTTTATTATTTCCACCATGTTCATAACTCTGACATCCAAATTTTTAAAGATTTATTTATTAATATGTATACAGTTTTCTACCTGCATGCCAGGAGAGGGTATCAGATCACATTATAGATGGTGGTGAGCCACCATGTGGTTGCTGAAAATTGAACTCAAGACTTCTGGAAGAGCAGTCAGTGCTCTTAGCCTCTGGCCATCTCTCCAGCCCCCTTCCTTGGATTTTTTTTTACTATTTATAACTTTTTTCTCAAAAAAACAAAAACAAAAACAAAAACAAAACAACAACGACAAAAAAAAACCCTGCCTCCAGAAATCAAAGAGTTAAACGTAATACAATGGAGAGAGGGAAGGCAGAGAGGTGAAGGCAGCAAGTAAGTTCCAGATGGGACTCAGCAGACTACCATTAAGTTTACGAAGACAACAGTATACTACAGAAAAAAACTTCATAATCTTAAGAGATTTTAAAAAGTGTATGTAAAAGTTAAAGCCTATTTAAATCAAACTGAAGACAGGTTTCTCACAGCTTTGCAACACAGTTGTGACAGTCAAAAGACAGTCATCCACTTGGAAAACCATTTGTAGGAAAATGACTTCCTGTGTTTTTTTCTATGTCTCTAAACTTTGTTACCTGAATAACATCGATTACTTTTTCAAAGTTAGTTCCTGGAAGTTGCACCTCCTCTTCTTCCATCTTCATTAATTCTGGAGTCTAAAGAAATATTTTAGTAAGTTTTATTGCCTTCAATTTTAAATACCTACATATAATTTCTCAGATATATGTAGCCCTATTTTTTTAATATTCTGTTCAAAAGTGATTTAATTAGTAAATAAAATCCAGGTTAGTCCTCAATCATTATCTCATCATTTCAAGAACTAAAACAAATTATTTGGGCGGGGCTTTGAGATAGGGTTTCTCTGTGTAACCTTGGATATCTTGGAAGTAGAACTCATAGATATCTGCCTGCCTCTGCCTCCTGAGTGCTGGAACTAAAGGTGTGTGCCACCATCACCTGGCCAAAAAAGTATTTTCAATTAAATATTTTATTTTATTTTATTTTTTTGGTTGGAAAGATGGCTCAGAGGTTGAGGGCACTGGCTCCTCTTCCGAAAGTCCTGGGCTCAGTCCCCAGTGACCACATGGTGGCTCACAACCATCTATTGTGGGATCTGGTGTCCTTTTCTGGTGGGCGGGCACACATTCAGGCAGAGCATTATGTGCTTGATTAATGAATGGATCTTTAAAAGAAAAAAATCTATTTTTAAAATTATCTTGGTGGCATGGTTCACATCTCTTAACTCCAGCACTCAGGAGACCATGGCAGGAGGATTACTGTGAGTTCAAAGTTAGTAGTTCTAAGATAGTTTAGGTTATACTGTGAGCCCTGTCTCAAAAGACAAATACATATACCAGTATGACATTTAAACTATACCAATAAATATAAATTTTCAAAAATTTACATTTGTTTATTTTATTTTGTGTCCACAATGACATCAAAGCCTTCAAACAAAGGATCAAAGTATAATTACAGGGATCAGTTTTCTCCTTACATCATGTGGGTCTTGGGGATTAAACCAGGTCGTCAGGCTTAGCCACACATGCTCTTACCCAATGAGCCGTATCCCCAGACTCCAGGCAAAATCTAAAGAACTACTGACAGGACAATTTTACACTCTGAGGAAAATGTAGCTATGTAAGTGTACACATTCACAGACCCACAAAAGATAGATACAGTTTCAAATCATTTTATTTTATTTTGTTTTTCGAGACAGGGTTTCTCTGTGTAGCTTTGGCTATCCTGGACTCGCTTTGTAGACCAGGCTGGCCTCAAACTCACAACGATCCACCTGCCTCTGCCTCCTGCATGCTGGGATTAAAGGTGTGCGCCAACATGCCCAGCTTATTTTATTTTTTTAAAGATTTATTTATTTATTATTCATTGTGTATGAGCATTTTATCTGCAGAAGAGGGCATCAGATCACACTATAAATGGTTGTGAGCCACCATGTGGTTGCTGGGAATTGAACTCAGGACCTCCAGAAGAGCAGGAGGTGCTCTAAACCACTGAGCCATCTTTCCAGCCCTCAAATCATTTTAAAAGTAAAGAAAAATAAGGCCAGCAAGATGGTCAGTACATCTTTACTTTGTACATGTCAACCAGCCAGACGACCTGAGTTTGATTTCTTTTTTATTTTTCTTTCTTTCTTTTTCTTTTTTGGTTTTTTGAGACACGGTTTCTCTGTGTAGCCTTGGCTGTCCTGGACTAGCTTTGTAGACCAGGGCAGGCTTGAACTCACAGCGATCCGTCTGCCTCTGCCTCCCGAGTGCTGGGACTGAGTTTGATTTCTGAGAGCCACATAATAGAAGGAAATAAACAACTCGTGAACATTGTCTTTCGATCTCTATATACAACATGCCATAGACATCATAGATGTGAACTGCATACACGCATGTACACACACAGACACACACACGTATAATTTAAATTTTAAAAAGGCAAGGACTAGAGTGATGTCTCGGTGGTAAAGCACTTGCTCCCCTTGCAGAAACCGGATTGGCACCCACATCAGACAGCTCACGATTGCCTGTAACACAGCTTAGAATCCTCTGACCTCTATGGGCACCTGCATGAACTTGGTGCATATAAAGCCTCACACAGGCCCACACATACAGAAATTTAAGTAATGAATAAGTAAATCTTAAATTTTTTAAATAAAAATAAAGTTATCTTCAAATTTACTATTTAGGCCTTACTATATAAAATCTAGTTACTGAAAATAACAAGTTTCTTGCTAAAAACAAAATTATACAGAATCCGAATGTTCTGATAAACTTCTAAAAAACCAAAACTACTTACAAAAAGTGAACTATTCCATTTAGGATCAATTCTATTACAGTGTTGATAATCATGAAAGATTTTTGAGTTTTGTTTCCCCAACCCTCTTTAAACAGGTCTCACTGAGGCAGCCTGGCTGTTGTCCTAGAGCTGGCTCGGAAGACCAGGTGGCCTTGAACTCACAGAAATCTTCCTGTCTCTGGCTCTTAAATGCTGGGATTAAAGGTGTGCACAATTGTTCCCAACTGATTTTTGGCTTTTGTTTCTGGTTTGTTTGCTTGCTTTTTTTTTTTTTTTTTCCAGACAGGGTCTCAGTCATGAAGCCCTTACGTAGCTCACCTCAAATCCACAGGAATCTGTCTTCTGCCATCACACCCAGAAATTTTTGATATTTTTAAAAACTATAAACTCAGGGCTGGAGAGATGGCTCAGTGGTTAAGAGCAACAACTGCTCTTCCAAAGGTCCTGAGTTCAATTCCCAGCAACCACATGGTGGCTCACAACCATCTATAATGTGATCTGATGTGTAATGTATACATAATAAAAAGATTAATAAACAAAAACAAACTATAAACTCAATGATCAATTTGTTATATTAGATAAAACCAGGGACATGTAATAAAAGTTATATTGTAATAAAAGTTATTGCTGTAATGGAAGTTATAATATCATTATTAGCAAGCAAATTAATACAAAAATATATATATATTTGCATGTCAACAATGTGATAAGAATTTTAACATCTCAAAAAATTTTTCATTATTAAAACGCAAATTCTGGATGAGAAAAGGCTCCTGTAGCCAAGCCTGACAACCAGGTTTGATCCCCCAAACCCACACGTGGTGGAAGGAGAACAGACTGTTGGTTGTTCTCTAACTTCTGCATGTACACTGTGTCATGCACACACATGCACACACATGCAGGTGCACATGCACACACACATACATACAAAATAAGTAAATGCATAAAAGTTATTCCAATTTACATATAAATCAAATATTGCCAAAGATATAGAAATTCTTTCACCTGTGAGAGTCTCACAATTACTACGTTATACTAAGAATCACCATGTTCTGAATATTTATAAAGATATCAAACCAGCTTTAGAAATCTGTAGACAGCCGGGCGTGGTGGCGCGCGCCTTTAATCCCAGCACTCAGGAGGCAGAGGCAGGCGGATCGCTGTGAGTTCGAGGCCAGCCTGGTCTACAAAGTGAGTCCAGGATGGCCAAGGCTACATAGAGAGACCCTGTCTCGAAAAAAAAAAAAAAAAAAAAAAAAAAAAAAAAAAAAGAAATCTGTAGACAATTTAACACTCATTTCGATTTCATCATAAACCTAAATTATTGTTACATATTACAGATTATATAGCTCTGGCTGGAACTCACTATGTAGACCAGGGTGGCCTCAGAGAGATCTGCCTGCCTTTTGCCTCCTAAGAGCTTAAAAATATGGACCATCACATCCACCATAGCATACTATGATGTGGTAAGATCTCTGCGTGGAGTAACAGTTAACAATATGAAAGAACTCTGAAGCCTACCTGGATCCAGGTGTGAAATGGAGGAAGAGGGGCTTCTTTGGGACTTGGCGGAAGGGAAATTCTATCAGAACTGCTGTATGAAAGGCTATCAATATCCACACTAGGTAAAATCTACAACAGAACAGAACAGAACATCTGGCTTTTGTTTGCCATTATGACTTAACTGTCAAAAACAGACAAAACATGCTCTTTAAATTTTTACTGACACTAACAGATATTTTGTATTATGAAAGGATATTATACACTATCCTGTTTCTCCTCCTCTTCCTCCTCTTCCTCTTCCTATCTTTTGAGATGGGATTTCTCTGTGTAGCCTTAGCTGCCCTAAAACCATTCAATAGTTCAGGCTGGCCTCAAACTCACAGAGATCTGCCTGCTAAGTGCTAGGATTAAAGGTGTGCACCACCACCTGGCCTGATCCTGCCTCTGCCTGCTGCTAAGTGCTGGGGTTAAAAGTGCGCACCACCACCTGGCCTGATCCTGCTTCTTTGCAGACTTTCTATTTTAAGGGTTATACACTCCTTAAGTATTTACTCATATTCCTTATTGGCAGTTTTCCCCATTGTTACACACAGATCCTAACAACAACCTAATATTTTTATATATGCAGTGTTTTCTTCCCAAACTTTGAATTATTCCATCATGTTAGAGAGATTTTGATGAACTTCTTGGGCCACAGTACATGGATATTCAATATTCTTAGTAATCATTGGCAAAATCCTATCCAATTTATGTTTACATCATCAAAAACATAATTCTAAGCTTTATCCAACTCTCAGCTAAAATGAAGTTTTTCAATAGCAATAATTAAATGGGAATGTGTTAGCATTATTTTAGTTTTTATTTTCTTAGCTACAAGCAAAACTTGCATCTAACCTCCTTGTGCTTAGATGTCCTTACTGCTCTCATAGACTCTCATTCGTGGACCTGGACAACACCTGGACCTGGCCTTATGTTCTCTTATAACTTACTTGTCTTTGTATTTAAGAACAAATTCTTTACTAGGATCTTGCTCTCATAAGTTCTCACCATAAACAGTTTCCCTTTTTAGTTAAATTGTTTTGACATATATAACTTTTAGATTTTAGGTTCAAATCTCTTTCCTATTGTATCTAAAGTATCTTCCCCAATATCTGGAATTTGCTTCAGTTTTAATAAAAATTCAGTGAATTATCTTCAAATTTTTATGATTTTCTATTTTATAATTTGAACTGGCCAGTTTGAAGCTAATGTGCTATACAGTAAGAACTTAGTTCTAAATTAATCTTTTATCATTAAGCTAAACATAACACACATTATTTTACTATCAAGTCTCTGTCATGTCATAGTCTTCATAAATAATAAAGTTAATTCTGAAATCTCACTATATTGATCCAGTAATCTCCACTGGTCTTACATTACCTATGGTGCTTGGCCTTGAACTTGCTCTGCAGCTAAAGATGACCTTGAACTCCTGATCTTTCATCCTCTACTTCTCAAATAAGCCACCATGCCTGGCTCATTAACTTTTTTCTACACCTTTTATTCTTCTACATATCAAAATTATCCTCAAGTTCAAGTTTAAAAAAATGAAATTTCATGTTATTTTTTAAAAAAAAGCATATCACTAAAATTGCACATTACATTGAGAAGAACAGTTAACGTGAATGGTTTTTGTGAATTAAAAAAAATGCATTCTTTCTACAGTCCTCATGTCCTATGATTGGATAAAGTTTGAAGTATTGATTATATTAGTCACACCCTTCATTAACTTTATTGTTTATTTTATTGTATGTTTTTGTTTGCTTGCCTGCTTACTAGTTTATTATTGAGGCAGTGACTCCCTGTGTAACCCTAGCTGGCTAGCTAGCTAGAAACTTACTAGGTAGACCAGGATGGCCTTGAATCTGTGGCATTCCTCCTATGCTTGCCTCCTGGGTGCTTGTACTTCCTTTTTAAAAGTTAATTATAGTACACTGCTCAGCCATTCCTTTAGATCACTGACTTAGAAGCGCAGCTCAAGCTCTGCAGAGCAAGAACATAAGCATCACAGTACGACCACAGTCTCACAGCAGCAGAGGAACCTCACTGAAAGCGAAGTCCCCATAGAGTCATGAGTGAGTTTTCGGTGCTAGCGGCTTACGTTGCTTGCTTTGGCTGTGACGGGTCTGCTCGTGCACCCCAGCATACCTGCACAGAGAGCTGGGGCGGGTCCTTCTTCTCTGACTTCATCTCCACAACTGCTATGTTAGGTTTTTTGACTCCAGCTTCTCCTTTTCGAGATGATGGAGGAATAGAAGTTGTCACAATTATAGGATGGGGCTTGTTTACCATTACTCCAGCAGGTGGTATGGAATCACTATTACTTTGAGTTTGTCCTATGAAATTTAGGGTAGAGAGTAAGTTAGCTGTTTCTAAGATAAAAGAAAAAATCAAATTTAATGCCTGGATCTTCGTAACTGTTCTTGAATACAAAAGGAAAGTGACATCTCAATTGCCGGTCTCCTCATCACCACGGTCTACACATGCTCACATGTCAGCCTAGTAACGTTCAACTATTAGTATTTGAACGTAATTCCCACTTCACGTACACTATCTCAATTCTTAAAATAAAGGTTACATTCTACATATTAAAACATATTCCATATTGTCAGGTTTCATTCCAAAAACCCTACTTGTTTTTTTACATTTCAAAGCAAAGATTAAGGAGCTGGGCATAGAGGTCCAGAGAAAGCCCTGAGTGAAAACCTGCTGTCCACATGGACACAGTTGTGTCAAAGGCCTCAGTGCCTCAGCCCCATGGGAAATGGCAGAACCTTCCCCTGGCTAGGCTCAGGGAATGTGTGTGAGAAGATGTCCCCCACAGCTCTCTCCTCCCATGGCCCCTGGGTGTTTCTCCCCTACAGAGAATGAACCAACTAAGATTAAGAAAGCCTGTCTCCTTGTTTATCTGTAGGCACTAACCCTGCCCCTTTATTAAGCCCTATTCAACAACCCGAGCCTCTTAGTTCAACTGTATGTGACAAACAGGAGCTTCTCAGGTGCAGAGCTCTCGTCACAGAGCCCAGGCACTGGCCCAGCTGTTCCCCAGCTGTTCTGTACGCCATCTGTGTGTGTCTGTCTTCTCTTCATTCTCTTGCTGATCACGTCAGGTCCAAGTCCCTGAGGCTGTGCAAGGGTCCCGCACATGCCCATACCCAGCACTTAGATGGCTGAGGCAGGAGGACTGCTAAAGGTCTGAGGCCAGCTTAGGCTATATAGTGAATCCAAAGTTAGCATGGTCTACTGTGAGACCCTGTCTTAATAAACAAACAAAGAAACAAATGAACAAATGTAGCCTTCATTTATACTAACAGTGCATTCCCAGAGAAAGAAATCAGGAAAAAAATTTTCACTCAAAATAACTCCAAAACATTTTGTGTTTAGGAGTATATCTAACTAACGACGTGAAGGACCTTTACAACAAAAACTTGAAGATATTAAAAAAGAGAACTATAGAAGATACAAGATGACAGACATTCCAAGCTCCTGGACTGTAAGAATTAATATTGTGAAAATGACTATACTACCAAAATTCACTTCAGATTTAATACAATAGCCACCTAAATTCAAACATCCTATTTCACAGTTTTAGGAAAGGCAATACTATTCATTTGCAACTACAAAACGCCACCAAACAGACAAAGCAATCCTATGGAGTAAATAACAACACTGTGGATATATTACGACACCCAATCTCAAATTATACTATAGAGCCATAATGGTAGAGACAGCCTGGACCTGCATAAAAATATACAGGTAAACCAAGGAATAGAAGGGAGGACCCAGAAATAAAATGGCTATGCTTACTTAATTTTTGACAAAGGAGACAAAAATGTACACTGGAAAAATGATAGTCAGCTCAATAAATGGTGCTGGAAAGCTGGGTTTCTACCTATAGAAGAAGGAAATTAGATTTGTGTTTTTTACCTTATAGAAAAATCAATTTCAAAATGGACCAAAGCCTTTAATACCTGAAACACTGCAACTTCTAGAAGAAAATACAGAGGATACCCTTCAAGACACTGGAGTAGCTATCACCTGTTTTTAGTGAGCATTGGTGTGTTGCCTTTATTTCTGTTTGTGTGAGGGTGTTGGATCCCCTGGAACAGGAGTTACAAACAGTTGTGAGCTGCCATGTGGGTGCTGGGAATTTAATCTGAGTCCTCTGGAAGAGCAAACAGAGCTCTTAACCACTAAGCCATCTCTCCAGCCCCCAATAAAACCTTCTTAATAGAGGACCCACAGCACAGGAACTGGCCCCAAGCATCAGCAGAAGGGACGACGTGAAAAATCAAGTTTCTGGTCAGCAAAGGAAACAGTCAGCAGAGCCCACAGACAGCCCACAGCACGGGAGACCAGCTCTACCAGCTACACTTCAGACTAGGAGCTGACATCCAGAATTCACGAAGAACTACAGAAATTAAACACCAAGGAAATAAAGCATCTAGTCAGCAAATAGGCAAATGAGTTGAGTAAACAGTTTTAAAAATAAAGAAAAGCAAATGACCACTAAAAATCTTTGAAAGCACCTCTAGCCATCATGGAAATACAAATTAAAACTACCTGTGATACCACTTCACCCTGGCTTGAGTGGCTCTCATCAACAGAGCTGACGGGAACGGACCCTGTACTCATCGTCAGAGGGGTGGAGATTAATACTGCTACTGTGAAAATCAGTTTGGAGACTTTTCAAAACAGTGAAAGTAGAACTTCCATGTGGCGCTGCTAGTGCACGCCTCAGATACACACTGCAACATTTGCACCCATGTGTTTATTGCTGATTTATTATTCACTCTAGCAAGGTCCAGAGTCCCCGGGTTGAATTCCCAGCACCCATATGGCAGCTCACATCTGTCTGTAACTCTATGATCTGACACCCTCACACAGACATACATGCAGGCAAAACACCTATGCACATAAAATAAAAATAAATAATGTTTTTTTAAAAAGTGAACATGAAGCACCACAGCTTTGATTGGCAGGATTGAAATACACAGATCTGGGTCCGGCTAATTTCAGTGCATATGTCTTTATGATAACATTTATTAAGTAAAAGCATCTACTAAAACACTCTAAAGCTGGACTGCTTGGGGTTGGCCTGCTGCTTCCACACTGACTGTGTAGCTTTGACACCAACTCCTTAGATCTCATTTGTTTAATCTATAAAAATTGATCTGTTACAAGTGTTTTATACAATGGGTTAAAATGGAGTGAGTACCCTCAAATGCTTAGGCTTCAAAAGTTTTAACTTTGGGGGCTGGAGAGATAGCTCAGAGGTTAAGAGTACTGGTTGCTCTTCTAGCGGTCCTGAGTTCAATTACTGGCAATCACATGGTGGCTCACAACCATCTATAACAGGATCCAATGCCATCTTTCGGCGTGCAGATGTACATGCAGACAAAACACTATGTGCATAATAAATGAGTAAACCTTAAAAAAAAACACAAAAGTTTTAGCTTTGTAATATTCAAAAGGTCTGTTTGAACAGGGATGAGTAACCAAGTTGACACATTAACTCATAAAAGTACCTCTGATGTTAATAAACATATAGCTAGAGAGATGGCTCGGGCGTGCAGTGTTTGCTGTCTGCTAGAGGACTGGGCTCAGCTCCAAGCACTCACATCAGGTGGCTCAAAACCACCAGCTATGTAGCTCCAGTTCTAGGGAACTGAATGCCCTGTGACATTCATGGGTACTGCACACACACGGTGCACATAAACTCAAGCAGGCACATACACAAACACACAAATAAAAATATAAATCTGAAAAAAAAAAGCTAGGTAGTGGTGGCACACACCTTTAATCCCAGCATTCCAGCACTCGGGAGGCAGAGGCAGGCGGACCATTGTGAGTTCAAAGCCAGCCTGGTCTACAAAGTGAGTCTAGGACAGCCAAGGCTACACAGAGAAACCCTGTCTCAAAAAAAAAAAAATACAAATAGAAAAAATATATATACATATATATAATTTTTAAAATGTATTTGGGGTTGAAGAGATCGCTCTGTGATTAAGAGCACTTCCTGCTCTGTTCCCAGCACCCATGGGTATGTACTTTCCATGTCTTTTGTTCCTGAGGAAAGGAATTGTGGCTACGTAATATCACAACAGATCTATCCAATGTTTTAACACAATGACTCATAGAGATCTTATATAAGAAAGTTACCAACTATTCACCTAGAATATATGATCAACTAGCTTTTACTTATCATGACCTGGCTCAAAAGTACATTAAAGTGCTTTATAAAGTACCTCTCAAGACACGTAACAATATTAAAAAAAGCTTGACTTCCTAAATTATTATGTATGCCAATGACATGTCAGTCATGTCGTCTACAGCAATACACCAAGAGAACACTTGTGAGCAGGAATTCATAAGAGATCACTGTTACACTGCATAGGCTACTTTCTGAGGCTCCTCAGACATTTGAAAGTAGGTGGCTATCTGTTAGTGCAACTTTATAACTTCTGCTATTGAACCTCCTCCCCTTTCCCTACAGCCATATATTTGTTATTTCTTACCTAAAAGAATTGCCATAGGAATCAGATGACCTTCCAGGGTACCTGAAACAGTAGGCATTTCTCTACTTGGGCTGAACAAATATTGCTGATCACCATGAGGTAGTGTGGTAATGGAATGTTGTATTTTAGAATCCATTTTGATAGGTTTTGCTGCATAAAAGTCAGTTTGTGTTCTTGCTGACTTGACTTTAGTACCTGTAATAAACACCATTGCAGATATTTAAAATTCAACAAATATCTATTATCTACCACCTAGAAATACAATAATTCTTTTTCCCAGCAAGATTTCATTCAATGTAATAAGTTTACAGGGTCTCAAGTAGAAATAACACATAGACCAGATGTCCAGAGAGGAATCACGTTGGTCAAACTGGCCATGTACTCTAAGTTGCAACGACTCAACTCTGGTGATAACATGAACACAGCGATGGATAATCAATGAGTGTGGCTAAGTTCAATAAAATGTACTTATGAAAACAGGCAGCTAAGGCAGTGGTGGCGCACACCTTTAATCTCCCCACTCAGGAGGCAGAGGCAGGTGGACCTCTGAGTTTAATATCAGCTTGGTCTACAGAATGAGTTCCAGGACAGCCAGAGCTACACGAGAAACCTGTCTTGAGAAATAAGAAAAGAGAAAAAAGAAGAATATGAGGAAGAGAAGGAGGAAGGAAGGAAGGAAGGAAGGAAGGAAGGAGACGGAGAAAGAAGGAAGAGGAGGAAAAGAAAAGAAAGGAAGGGAAAGAGAAAAAGAAAGAGAATGAGAAAGACAGACAGAAGATAGACAGACCGACCAGGCAGGTCACCTGTAGACCACAGTTTGCCTGTCCCTGATACCTATATAGAGAGCTACTATGATATAATAATTAGAAAAATGTTAAAGAATATATCTTTAAACTCACTTATTTTCTTTCACAATACAAGAAAGTTAATGATCATTTTTTAGAATAGGATCGCCCTCACCAAATCTCTCTTTACACTTTATTCATTCTACAATTCTAAATAATGACTGTTATCCTTTGGAATTAAACACAATGAATCTAATTCTATACCTTTTCAAACTCTACAGAAGTTAATGTTGTCTATTTTTCTATCTCTATTATGAAGATCCATATAGATATTATCAAAATCTTCCAAGTTTTTCAGGAGGCCCAGCACTTGGAGGTGGTAAGAATATCATAAGTTTGAGGCCAGCCAGAGCTACACTACCAACAGCCCTTTCTTTAAAAAATAAACTGAAGGGTTGAAGAGATGAGTCAGGGTTTGAGTGTGACTGCTGCTCTTCCAGAGGACCTGAGTTCGGTTCCCAGCATCCACTGGGTGAGTTTCAACCCAACCACCTGGAGGGGCTCTGATGCCCTCTGCGGGCTTCCATGGGCACACCACACATACATAAATAAATAGCTCTTAAAAAAATAAAAAAAGCCAGCACTTGGGAGTCAGAGGCAAGCAAATCTCTGTGAGTTGGAAGTCAGAGTGGTCTACATAGTGAGTTTTAGGACAGCCTGGACTACAATACAAAAAGGATCCCTGTCTCAAAAAGACAAAAAAACAAAAAAACAAAAAACAAACACCCAAAAACCCAACAAAACAAACAAAAAACAAATAAGCAAGTAAAGGAGTAAACAGAACAAGACTTAAAGCCTTTATTCTCTGTCTCTCCAGAGGAGATGCATTTCTTGTTCCCCACAGCAAGGAACAGGCTGAGGATGTGTATGACAGGCACAGGAGCTCACTCGCTTTTACCTTCAAAGGCTAACTGACAAGGGGTATTTGAGGATCTGAAAATGCCTTAAAACCTTAAGCTATTGTTTTGGAAATGCTTTGTAACCTCCAAATATAATCTTAACAATAAATCCCCAGAATTTAAGAAAAATATTAAGGTAAATATCGTAAGTTGCATGTCTTTAAAAATAGCATTAATAGGATTTATAGATATTTGATCAATCAGCATTTACAAAGGAAAGAGAAGTGACTGCTACAGCTCCAACTGCAGAAGGGAAAGCACGTGACCTGGTGTCACTAGTCACTCAGGGAAGCTTACTAACTTCTGAGATGGAAGGTGAGAACCTTGAAAATGTAACCAAAATTAACAGACTCAGTATTTAACCAAGTCATATTCAAATACACCATGAAAATGGCTCACACAACTCAAACTGCATAATAAAAAATGAAAATATTCTTATTTAACTAAAAGCCATCTTTTTTTGGCAGAGACTTTTTGGTAACAAACAAAACCACAAAAGTGCCCACAAGCACTCTCCCTAGCAGATGCTGATAGTGAGTGAAGCTTTGATGTTTGTTCCTTGATGTTAAGACACTAGACACTGAGCTGTGTACACAGCTAACACATAAAAAGCAATGTTATGCAGATCACTGTGACTTTGAGGCCAGCCTGGTCTGCAAAATGAGTCCAGGATAGCCAAGGTTACACAGAGAAACCCTGTCTCAAAAAATCAAAAACAAAAACAAAAAAGGCAATGTTATATATTAAGCTTATTCTGTAAATAATGCAGTACAACACAGAAAATGAGCTTCCTTACCTTTCACCCGCTCTATTACTTTTGGCCTCTGTGGTCTTGCCTTAGGAGATGGGGAACTGAATCTGAGATATGGTCCTTTTTTAAGAGTGCTGCGATGACTCCGATAAACTGGCTTCCCATATATGTGTAACATATAATCTTCGTCTTGTAAAACTGTGGTAGACTTCATGAGTCCCTGCCAATGCAAAACATGTTAAAATTACTATAAAAATAGTAAAACCTTCCAGCCAAAAAACATAAAACAGTTTTACATTACTGTGCATATTTTCAGTTCCTAAAGAAATGGTTAAATATGTTTTATATAGTTATTATGTTTAAATACAATAAACAGTCTTTAAATGACTTTATATACTCCCAGCTCCACTTTCAACCATAACCAAAATACCACAAAAATGGGCTAGAGAGATGGCTCAATGGTTAAAAGCACTGGCTACTGTCCCAGAGGTTCTGAGTTCAATTCTCAGTAACTACATG
The DNA here is from genome assembly GCF_964271855.1 of Acomys minous. Lineage (NCBI taxonomy): Eukaryota > Metazoa > Chordata > Mammalia > Rodentia > Muridae > Acomys > Acomys minous. Next base: position 45,912,038 of record NC_140489.1, read on the forward strand.
GTGGCTCACAACTGTGACTCATGACCTCTAACGCTGGGGATGATCTTCTAGGCTTCTTGGAAGGATAAGGTGGGAAGACTGCTTGAGTTCAAGAGTTTGAGAACACTCTGGGGAACATATAAGACCCTGTCTCCTAAGAAACAAAAAGAAAAAATAAAAAACAAAAAACACACTAAGAGGCCTTTGAAAGAGCCAAGTATAGATTTCATGTGGATTTCCATATTGCAGGTCCAAAGGCTTATGTAGTCAATGGTATAGATCTGGTCCGGGTTTGTACACATCTTCACAGCTTATAATTTATCATATCCACGCCATTATTTCTCTCTCTAAGAAAATGACAGGTACAACATGGAATCTAAACACAACACTCAGGTGGGGGCTCACCTCTCTTCTCTCTCTCTGTGGCCCCGAAGCAGGCATGCTCCTTACAGGCAGACTTCTAAACTGCTCCTGTACTTGCTTTTGGCAGTGTCTTCTTGGAACCACAGATCTGTTCACAGCTTTGTCTTGTGTGTTGGCTTTGACATCTCTACTCACAGCCAGAGCTTTCTTGCTCTTTTGATTCTTTGGATCAAATCTCTTTTGTTCATAATCTTTTCTAGTAAGTTCATCCTAAGGTAAAGAAAATTATAATTACTTAAGCCACAACAAACAGTGACGCTTTGACACTAGCAAATATTGGAATTTATCAGATAAACATTGTTTACTACTTCTAAATGCTTTAAAAATAAAGAATATTGCTGGGTGTGGTGGCGCACACCTTTAATCCCAGCACTCAGGAGGCAGAGGCAGGTGGATCTCTCTGAGTTCAAGGCCAGCCTGGGCTACAAAGGAAGTCCAGGACAGCCAAGGCTACATAGAGAAACAATGTCTCAAAAAACCAAAAATAAATAAATAAATAAATAAATAACAATGACTATTAATATATACATGAGAAAAAAAGCTTTCTGGAAAGATAAACAGAAAACTAAAAGACACTGGGCACAGCAGTGCACACTGCATCTCCTGTACTCAGGAGACAAGAAAAGCTCCAGTTGGAGGCCAGCCTAGACTACACAGAGAAATCCTGTCTCATAAAACATAGGGAGGAAAAAAACAATCCTAAAGCTACGATACTAGCACATTGTGGAACATAGACAGGAGGAAGCAGAAACATGGGAGGAAGCACAATGGCTTTACACTTCAGAGGCTTGAATCACAAGAAGTTAGTAACTTTAGGAGAACAAACTTAAGTACATAATTTATAATAAGACTGAGGTGACTACACGTAAACTTAAATTATTTGAGGATTAAAATAAACATAGAATTAACAGTGGTGGGGGCTGGAGAGACGGCTGAGAGGTTAAGAGCACTGACTGCTCTTCTAGAGGTCCTGAGTTCAATTCCCAGTAACCACATGGTGGCTCACAACCATCTATAGTGTGATCTGATGCCCTCTTCTGGCCTGCAGGTGTACATGCAGGCAGAACACTATATACATTTAAACAAAACCCAAAAAGCATTGATGGCATACAGCCAGGTCACTTCATCTCTTTATCTGGTGAGTTATACAGTGACTAGTATAAATTCCTTATAAATGTTTCCAAGTGCTGGGCATGGTGGCACAGCCTGTAATCCCAGCACTCTGTGAGGCAGAGGCAGGTGGATCTCTGTGAGTTCAAAGACAGCCTGGTATACAAAGCGAAGTCAAGAACAGCCAAGGCTACACAGAAAAACCCTGTCTCAAAAAACAAAAACCAAATCTTTCTAAGTAACCAAGTTTAAAACAGCGTTTTGTGTTCCCTACTGTGGAAACAGAGCTGACCCTTCCCCTTGCTCTCCCCGTGAGTAAACACGCACGCACGCTGCAGGAAAACAACTGCGTTGCATCCCAAAAGTCATGGTTGCCTTGTCGAGGTCTACACCTTCAAATACACAAAACGTAAGAGCCTTTGGTGTCCGAAGATACGCTGTGCCCTTCACGGTGTGAGGAAGATGCCCCGCGGACCCGCCTTTCCTATGCATTAGCGCCTGTGCTGTGTTTGCCTGAGTGATCAACGCTTCCCAATCTGCAGTTTTGAAACACCTTTGCAAGTGGCATTTCGTCTTCTGTTTTCGAAGACTTTTCTTCCAAACTTCTCATACATCAGTTATTCTCTTGACAAGTTGGTATACAGAAGCCAAATAAAAGTTATAATAAAGAGTTTACTAAGTAAAACTATAATTACTAACAAGTAAATGTAAAGAATGATAGTGAAATTAAGAATTATCAACAAGGTCAGGTGTGGTGGCAACACTTTTAATCGCAGCACTCAGGAGACAGAAGTAGGTGGCTTTTATGAATATGACGCTGACTTAGTCTACATAGTGAGTACCAGAACAGCCAGAGCTATATAGTAAGATCCCATCTCAAAAAAAAAAAAAAAAAAAAAAAAAAAAAAAAAAAATCAAAGAACAAACCAAAATCAATCCAAAAAAAAAAAACCCCATCAAAACCAAACAAGATACTCTAAGCCAGACCTGGTGGTCATGCCTATTGTCCAAGCCACTGAGGAAGCTGAGACAAGAGGGTCTAAGCTACCACGAGCTCAATCCTGGGAAACTTAGATACCGTCTCATAAAATCCGAAGTGGAGGCTGGACAGACAGTTCAATGGTCAAGAGCACCTGACGGGCTTCTACAGAAGCTGAGCTCAGTCCTCAGTCTCACACTGGGCAGCTGAGAACCACCGATTGCCCAGCTCCAAGGACGGCATCCCATACCCTCTTTCGGTCTCTGTGGACCCCTATACACATTGTCATATAACCACAAGGACACAAACACATACATAAATAAAAGTAAATCTCTTTTTTAAAAGTTTTTTGAGACAGGGTTTCTCTGTGTAGTCCTGGCTGTCCTGGACTCACTTTGTAGACCAGGCTGGCCTCAAACTCACAGAGATCCACCTGCCTCTGCCTCCCAAGTGCTGGGATTAAAAGCGTGCACCACCATGCTTGACATAAATTATTTCTTCCAGAGCTAAGGACTGAACTCGGGGCCATGCTAGGCAAGTACTCTACCACGGAGCTAAATCCCCAAGCCCCCCCCCCCTTTTTTAATGTGAGAAATGCATAAGGGATGTAGCTCAATGGTAGAGAACACGCCTCACATGAGGGCCCCCAGGCCCAGTCCTCAGCACTGGGGAGAAAAGAGCATCATTAACTAGATTTGTATATGACTACTATTCTGAGAAAAGGTACATCAATACTTAATTTCCATTTTTCCATGACATACCTGGATTTCTTCTGAAATTATTTTAATCCACTCATCTACTTTCTTTCTGATCCTGACCTTCTCTGAGATCTCTCTATAAAGAAACAAAAGAAACATTCTTAAATTAGCCTTAATGTGCTACTGAGAAAGGACCAGGATTAGATGAGTCTTAAAGCTACATGTAACCCAACACCATCCTAAGAAAAACCCACAATGGTATTAGCCTTCATTATATGTTAGAAGGAAAATGCTTGTGAAGAACTGAAGGAGAGAAGTCTGAGGAGGAGGGAAAAATTAAGTAGAAAACTACAGTTACTAAAAGGCTGACCTCTCTAGCTTCCGTATCAGGTCCCACATTTTCAGAGGCACTAAGGAGCCTTTTCCAAACAAGAAAATGCAGTAAGCACAGTGAGAGCTTAGAAAAGATATTAAGAAAGTAGACCCGGGGGCTGGAGAGGTGGCTCAGAGGTTAAGAGCATTGTCTTCTCTTCCAGGGGTCATGAGTTCAATTCCCAGCAACCACATAATGGCTCACAACAACCTATATCCTCTAATGCCCTCTTCCGACATGCAGGTGTATATGCAGATATGGCACTCATATACATAAAATAAAATTTTAAAATAAAGTAGAGCTGTGGAGCTGGAGAGATAACCCAGCAGGTGAGAGCACTCCAGTTCGATTTCCAGAACTCACAACCGTCCCTAACTAGGGGCTCCAGGGGTTCGCTCTTCTCAATTCTATGGGCGCTGGGCACGCACATACATGCAGACACTCTTACACATAAATCAATCTTTAAAAAAGAACGTAAGCAAGCAGATCTAGCAGCTTCATAAATTGCTCTGATGCTCACATGCTGTCTCACCTATTGGTAGATAAAGCATTGATAAATGAATACATAGCAGCTCCGTCCTTTGCACGAACAATCGCCTCCAGGTTTTCTTCCAGTACTTTTTTATTGTTTTGTACTCCTCTTAAAATCTTCGCAGCATCTTTCAAGACAGACCTTGCATTGCCTGTCTGGAGCTTAACAGGATTCTGTAGACGGTCTGAAATCTTCAAGGTAACTAGTGACTGCTTTACCACAAGAGAAAATGAAGGCAGAAATTTACTGTGTTAAACTTACAGTGATTGTTTTACTCTAAAGAAGAAGAGCTGGGAAAATGGCACAACAGTTAAGCGTGCACACTGCTCTAGCAGAGAACTAGAGTACATTAAAGTACTCACATCAGGTGGCTCGCCACTACCTGTGACTCCAGTTCCAAGACAGCTAACACCCTTTTTTGGCTTCCTTGGGTCACATACATGTGGCATATATGCACACATACACACAAACACATAAATACAAGTACTCAAAAAAATAAATATTTAATACAAAGAAGAGTCCACTGCTGTGGCCATATGCTAGAATCAATATAGTCTAAGGCTCAGTTGCCCAAATGAAAAGTTACTGAGTACTTGGCATTGGTTTGCTTTCCAGTTAAAAAAATTATTACAAAACACAAGCAAACCACAAAAGCAAAACACAAGGAAGGAGCAAGTTGCTCCTAATGTGGCCTGGATGAACAAGGGCCACCCATAGGCCTTCACTCCTGCACTCAGAGCGCCAACACCAGGAGGGTTATCAAGTTTGAGGCCAATCTGGTTTAAAAGCAATCCCTAGGTCATCAGGCCTATACGACTGCCTCAGAAGAACAAAAGAAAGGGGGGAAAGAGGTTGGAAGTAGGAAATGGTTAGTGGCACAGGTCCAGCCAGAGTGCTGAGTAAAAATTTTTTGTAAAGGGAACAAACAGATCTAACTGTCATGGTTTTTTTCTCCCTAGTGGTTTATTTTCATCCTCTCTTCTGATTTGTCTTAATGGCATTTTTATTGTTTATACATTATCTGTTTGTTTTTTAGAGAGTCTGATGTAGCCCAGGCTGGCCTCAAATACACTATGTAGGTCAGATGAGTGGCCTTGAATGTCTCATTTTCTCCTGCGTCCACCTCCACAGTGCCAACATGTGCCAGCATGCCCGATGTCATACAGCGTGGGGGACTGAACCCAGAGCTTCATGCATGCCATGTAACCCCTAGGCCTAGCTGAGCTACATCCCTCAGCGCTTCCTAACTTTTACGTTATAATCATGGATTTTTAACACTGTCCCACTTTACCTGGAGTGTGTCATTTGTTTGTTTCTTCTTCTGGCCAAGATCGTGAGCACCATCACTATACTTCTGCATAGGTACTTTAGCTGTTCCTATCTCTTCAGAGGAAGGAAATCTTTGTGAATGTGCAGTTTCAATGCTACAAAAGATTAAAAAAAATTTTTTCCTAAATTGTCATAAACACAGTAAACATTTACATATATGGGCTTTTTGCCTGCATGTGTGCCTATGCACCGTGGTGTGTCTGGTGCCTGAGGCAGTCAGAGGAGTGTGTGTGATCCTTTGGATCTGGTGAGCTGCCCAGTGAGTGCTCAGAACTGACCTCAGGTCAGCTAGCTAGTGCTCTTAACTACTGAGCCAGCTCCCCACTGCACAGAACGTTTGATGGCATGAAGCTCTGAAACACTCTGAGGTGTGCACTGCTAGACAGCACTGTACTGAAATTATAGCACAGACTTTATCGGTTATAAGCATAACAGAAAAATCTGATGAGAGACACATATGCATGTCAGGGAAAAGGTAGAAAAGCGTCCTGCTTACACGAGGCTACCCTCAGATGCACGCACAGAGCAGAGGGGGAGGAGAGTTGAAGTGCCTTTCTTCCGCAAGCAATGCCAACACTCAAAACTCATCAAAATCTGTTTTGTTTTCAGAACTCTGGAAATGAAAGGCCTGTAACAACCCACGGACAATTTACTAAGCAATATGATTTAGAGTCAGAGAAGCAAGCTAGACATATTTGGTCTTTTTTTTGAGACAGAGTCTGATTATGTAGCTCTGGCTATACTGGAACTCAATATATAGATCAGGCTAGCCCTGAACTCACAGAGAACTGTCTGCTTCTGCTTCCCAGATGCTAGGATTAAAGGCATGCATCTCCACACCCAGCTCACACATTTGTTTTAAATTTTTGGTTTTTCAAGACAGGGTTTCTCTGTGTGGCTCTGGCTGTACTGTAATTCGCTTTGTAAAACAAAGTGAGTTTGGTCTGGCTGGCCTCTAACTCAGAGTGCTGGGATTAAGGGCATGCACCACCATGCCCAGCTAAACTTGCCAGTTCTTTTTTGTTTGTTTGTTTGGTTTTGGTTTTTTGTTTTGTTTTATTGCAGGTTAAATAATTAATTAAAAAAGAAATTAATACAAATATCATATGCAGTAGAGGCAGGAAATCCAGAGCAGCGCTAGGTCATCTGATCACCTGTGAAAGCTCTACTGGTGAAAAAGGCAGGGTTTCTCTATCTAGCCTTGGCTGTCCTGGTCTCAAACTCAGAGGTCTGCCTGCCTCTGCCTCCCTGAGTGCTGAGCTTACAGGCGTGCACCACTGCATCCAGCTAACTTGCCCACTCTTAAGACACCTTTTCCAGCTTTGTAGCCTTGAAAACCATTAACTTCACACCACGGCAAGGGGAAGGAGAGGTGTAGAGCTTCCTTAGTGTCATCCATCAGACTTGTCGTCATACAGCCTAATCACACTGAACCGAACAAAGGACAAACTTTCTCAGGGTATGTTCAACAACAGAGACAACTGCTGATCTCAGCCACCTGAAGTAACTGCGATAGTAACCAAGCAAACAAGACTGTGGCTAATAAACACTTTAACTCTAGGCAATGAGGCCTCCATAGTGACCCTCTGATAAGTTCCACTATAGTCCTGGGGCTTTAGAAGGCTGTGCACATGGCCAGGGAAACCTGAGGGGGTCAGAGCCCCTCATCAGGCTCACATGTACATGTGTTTGCACGTACTGAAGAGAGGGTCAGAGCCCCTCATCAGGCTCACATGTACATGTGTTTGCATGTACTGAAGAGAGGGTCAGAGCCCCTCATCAGGCTCACATGTACATGTGTTTGCATGTACTGAAGAGAGGGTCAGAGCCCCTCATCAGGCTCACATGTACATGTGTTTGCATGTACTGAAGAGAGGGTCAGAGCCCCTCATCAGGCTCACATGTACATGTGTTTGCATGTACTGAAGAGAGGGTCAGAGCCCCTCATCAGGCTCACATGTACATGTGTTTGCATGTACTGAAGAGAGGGTCAGAGCCCCTCATCAGGCTCACATGTACATGTGTTTGCACGTACTGAAGAGAGGGTCAGAGCCCCTCATCAGGCTCACATGTACATGTGTTTGCATGTACTGAAGAGAGGGTCAGAGCCCCTCATCAGGCTCACATGTACATGTGTTTGCATGTACTGAAGAGAGGGTCACAGCCCCTCATCAGGCTCACATGTACATGTGTTTGCAGGTACTGAAGAGAGGCTCTGTCCAGGTAGAAGTGAATACATACTTAAGAAAAAAGGTTTAACAGCTCAAAATAGAAAAATCTGTTTCAAATCACTAACAGACTAAGCTAACAAAATAGAGACTCTAGTGTGTTCAAAAGACAAAGAATTCAGATTCCAGACCTGGTCCAGTGAGGTCACTAAACACCCAGCATGAACAACAATAACCCACAAACCCCTAGAAGACCCTGAGTCACCGTCCTACTTCCAATGCTTAGTTTCCGTGTGTGTGTGTGTGTGTGTGTGTGTGTGTGTGTGTGTGTATGAGAGAGAGAGAGAGAGAGAGAGAGAGAGAGAGAGAGAGAGAGAGAGAGAGAAAGCTGTTGCATTGGTTTGAATAAGAACAGCCTCCACTATTAGGAGGCGTGGCCTTACTGGAAGAAGCGTGTCACTGTGGGGACAGGCTCTGAGGTACTATAAGCTCAAGCTAAGCCTAGTGTGGTAGTCTCTTCCTGTCATCTGTGGATCCAGATGTAGAACTCCCAGATCCATCCCCAGCACCATGTCTGCCTCCACGCCAGCATGCTTCCCACCATGACGATAATGGACTAAACTTCTGAACTGTAAGCCAGTCCCAATGAAACGTTTTCCTTTGTAAGAGTTGCTACGGTCATGGTGTCTCTGCGCAGCAACAGAAACCCTAAGAGATGTACATAAAGCAACAGGAAATTATAGCCAAGACACAGGAAAAGAGTTTGCTATTGAGGAAGCCCATGCATTGGACTTATCAGAAAAAAACTACTAAAAAGAAAATTAAACTCTTCCTTTTTTATTTTATTTATTTGTTGGGGAGAGACTGAGCCTAGGGTACCATGCCTGCTTGGCAAGGTACTCTACAACTGACTATTTACGGCTTACTTTTTATTATTTATTTTGAGACACAGTTACACTAAGTTGCCCAGGCTGGCCTTGAAGTCAACCAAGCCTAGGAAAACCTTAACTCGGGTTCCTGAGCAGCTGAGATAATAGGCCTGTACCACAATACCCAGAATGTTAAGAATGACCTCTAGACAAGTATGAGATAAAAATAAAACAGAAATTCGGAAGGCTAAAAAGTACAGTAACCAGTGCTGGAGAGATGGCTCAGTCGTTAAGAGCACTGACTGCTCTTCCAGAGGTCCTGAGTTCAATTCCCAGCAACCACAACCATCTACAATGAGATCTGGTGCCCTCTTCTGGGGCACAGGCACACATGTGGGCAGAATACTGTATAAATAATAAATAAATCTTTTTTTTTAAAAAAAGTACAGTAACCAAAACGCATCTGAGCATGTCACACTGTGGCCCAAGCTGACCCTGAGCTCAAGGTCTTCAGCCTCACATTTGCTAAAATTACGGCTTTGCATGACTACACCCAGTTTCAAATGTAGTTAGCTAGCAGAGGGCCTCACTATGACAGCTGAGATCAGAAGAGTCAACAAGTTCTAACGACAGGCCGCCTGAGATGATCTGAAGTGGCGCAGACAATTTAACTGAGGTTCTTTGATGTGAGCTCTGGCTATCAGGAAACTGGCTGCATTAAGATCAAGCTATCTGAACATGCCCCTGAGCCAGCCAAGAACTCCAGAAAATTCCGTGCTAGAGAATTCAGGGCAGTCTCTTTGCCTTAAGTATGGTATGCGCTAGAAAGATCTACAAATATCTGTCATCATCCCAAGTCATTCATATGTTGTTGTTCCAACACAAAGAGAACCCTCTACAGGATCGTTAAGGATTTCATCAGTCAGCAGGAAAACTTTGATTTTCACAGATGGTACTAGACTCATCAGAGACCATTTGCAGATGAAAACCTCAGTTCAGGGCCTGATTTCCATGGCAAACAGGGGTCCCAGGAACAAATGACTACCAGTTCTTTATCACCTATGCTAAGGGTGAATGAATGAATGAATGAATGGGAAGCACATAGCGTCTGGAAAGTTCATCAATGAATTTCTAGTGATAAGAGAAAGATTAAGAAAGTTCTGACAAGCCTTAGTAATAACCCCAAGTTGCCTCTGACTGAACTGTGTGGAAGATGTGATCCCCCGGCCTCTTTTGCCAGGTAAGCTAGACTGCCCCTTTGTTTGCTTCCTTACCTTCTATAGCTGCACTTGATCAACAGACCCGAGAAGTGGATGGGAGTGTGGTGCATGTCTTTAATCCTAGCACACAGGCAGCAGAGGCAAGAGGATCACTTCAAATTTAAGGCCAATCTGGTCTACATAGCAAGTTCAGGGTAGGCAGAACTAGATGGAGACCTTGTCTAAAAAATAAAAATAAATAAAAAAAGGGGGGAGGGAGGTAGAGAGAAAGAGGGAGGGATATCATGTAACAGAGATCCAAGAAATAGTATAGTCAGAAAGAAGATAGTATTCAATTCTGATGTGTAAAGAGAGGGTTTTTTATGCTAAAAAAATTAGAAAGAAATTGAACAGAGCCCCAGAGACATAGAACATTAATATAATCAAGCACATCAACATAAAGTCCTAGAAAACAAAGGTTACCAATACTATTTATAATTATATAAAAGAAATAATAGCCCTAAACTTTCCAAGTTTAATAAAAATTAATCTATTCATCATTTAAGAAGCTTAACATGCTGTAAGCAGGACAAACTCAAAGATAATCATTCCTAGCTAGAGATTATTATGTTAAGTTAAATAAGCCAGACTCAGAAGGACAATTACCACGTTCTCTCATATAAAAAATTTAGAAGCTGGGCATGGTGGCACATGCTAGTAATCCTAGCACTGGGGAGGCAGAGGTAGGCAGATCTCTGAGTTTGAGGCCAGCCTGGTCTACAATGTAAGTCCAGGACAGCCAAGGCTGTTACACAAAGAAACCCTGCTTCAAAAAACAAAACAAAAAATTTAGATTTAAAGTGTGTGTGCACACGCTCGTCCATAAGTGCATGTGTGATGTGTATGTTTGCATATGTGTATGTTTGCGTGTGTGTGCATGTGTGTGTGTGTGTGCGCGCGCGCGCGCGTGCGTGCGTGCGTTGAAATATAAAGGGAACCCTTAGAGGAAGAGAAGGATCTTAAGGGTGGGCAAAGGAAGAGGCAGTAATAGAATAATGAAAAGTGAAGGGAGGACGATTTAGAGGAAGGCAGGCAGCCAGCACAAAGGGGACAGGGGTTGGGGAGGGAACTGGGGCAAGAAAGGTCTAGAGGAGGGACAGCTAAGAACCAAGCATATTGACATTCATGTCTGAAAATGCCATAATGACATCTATTACTTTATATGCTAACTTAAAAAAAATCACAAAACCCAAATCATAGTCAAATTTTCAAAAGTCCACAACATAGAAAGAATCTTAAGTTTCAAAATAAGAGTGACTCGTTATATGCAGGGGTGCTCAACAAGACTGGCTCCCGGAGCCTCACGGGTAACACCACAATCTAAAAGGCAACAGGTGCCAAGTGCACGGTGGGGGTCAGGGCAACCAAAGCTTCTAGGAAACTACCCTTTAAAAGTGAAGGGCAGGGCACAGAAGGTGGCCTCCACAGGCCAACAAGGATGACTCAGAAGCTAGGCTTGTTTTCACCTTCATTTTGGAATTTACAGCTCTCACAAGTACAAGAATGAAACTCTGTTCTGATAATAATGATAAAATTATTAGTAGTATTAAAAAGTTAACAATGATCCCAAATAAACAAAAATAAAGCGAATTCATTACTTGCACAGATGACCTACAAAAAAATGAGACTCTTTCATGGTGAGACAAAAGATACCAGAATCTAACTTGGATCTATTTGAAAAAATAAAGAGTACTAGAAGAAGGGGGGAAAAAAAAGAAAAGAAAAGAAAAAAAGAGTACTAGAAGAGGTAAACCATAAAAATAAATATTGAAAATATCTGTATTAGCCACGCGTTGTGACACATGCCCTTAACTCCAGCAGTTGGAAAGCAGAAGCAGGCAGATCTTTGTAAATTTGAGACTAGCCTGGTCTACATACCAAGTTCTAGGCCAGCTGGGGCTGCATAGTGAGAAACTGTCTCAAAAAACAAACACATATATATTTTTGTAACTTTCTTTATGTTCAAAAGTCATCTGTACAGGGACTAGAGCACTAGCTCAGCAGCTAAGAGCACTCGCTGCTTTTGCAGAGGGCCTAGGGTGGCTCTAAGAACCCAGGGGCCCAAGTCTGCCTTTACCTTCAGTTCCAGGGAGTCTGCCATCTTCTGGCCTTTGTGGGCACCTGCATGCACATGTATGACACACACACACACACACACACACACACACACACACACACACACACACCTCTATCCATGGAGTATAGTTATCAAGCTGTACTTGGTCTCATAAAAATAAACTTTTCTGATCACACAGTAGGAAGGAAGGGGAGAAATTTTTAATATGCTGAACTTAAAGGAATATTAAGCTGAACTAGGTCATTTTAAATTAGTATGTCAATTATAATCACTTGGGTAATCACTAGGAAAGTAACAACAAAAGTAGCAAAGGAAATAGCAACAAAATGAAAATGCTACCAGCAGGTGTGCAATACAGAAGAACCAGCAGAGGGAAAGGTGCACAGCAAAGCGGCACACATAAAGGGCAGTACGCAAAACTATGCAATATTTCCAAATAAAATCACTCAGATTGTCACTTTTAAGGCTTTTCCTTACTAGTTTTTTTTTAAGTCACATTCAAGTTACATAATTACTAAGGCTTAGTTTCACCTGATATAACCTTTTTAAGCTTTTTTTGAGGGGGGCAGGAGATTGACCCCCCAGGGCCTCATGCATACTGAATAACCCTGTACTGTCACTAAATTGGAACTCAAGTCTCAAAGCAAGATGTTTGCAAAATTTCAAATATTCCACAATAGAGAAAAGAGCACAGTGACCTCTTTATGAACATTATTCTCAAACTCTCTTCTTTTATTCTACACTCTGAGCCCACTTTCTCCCTCCTACCCGCATGGTGAGGCTACACAGAATGCCACCAGCATCGGCCCTTATTAGAAATTAAAAGACCATATCTCTAAATTAAACACTTTAAAAAGCAGTGATATGAATAAATTCCTAACGAAAATGTAGAATTATCAACAAAGCTCTTTCTAGTCTAACTAGTTCCCATCTCTTGTATTTACCTGTCTCTTTTCTCAGAATTCCATCCCACTTTCGGCCTAATTAGTGACGTTATGTCTGGTGAGTCACTTTTTCTTGTCAACGGATCATTACTATTCAATATCTGCTCCAACAATCTTATATTTTCTACAATAGAAAAAAACAGAATGTCATTTTTCCAAATTAGTTCATTTCTCCTTTACATTTCATTTCATTTGTATTTGCACTCTAGCCTAAATTAAGATCTTACAATGATTATCTACTCAATTCACTCTGTAACTACTATTGTTCTTTGAAAGTATTCTATAAATTCTATGTGATGAAAACTTAATTCTTAGCCAGGTGGTGGTGGTGCATGCCTTTAATCCCAGAACTTGGGAGGCAGAGGCAGGTGGATTGCTTTGAGTTCAAGGCCAGCCTGGACTACAGAGCAAGTTCCAGGATAGCCAGAGCTGTTATACAGAGAAACCTTGTCTCAAAAAACCAATTTAAAAAATTATATATGTATATATATATACATATTTAATTCTCAAAGTTACACACCAATGGTATTTGAAATGAGGAGTCCTCCTGACATGATAGGGTGGGTGATATGGGTTTTATTCTCATGAGTGGATTACTTATCAAAGGAGCAGCTATATTATATAACACCAAGCTTTCTCTGGCTAGCTTGCTTTCTTCCCATGTAATGCTTTCCGCCATGCTGTGATCCAGTGGAGAATCAGAGCAAGCAGATGCCACCCTCTGTCATGCTTTTGAACTTCTGGAATAGTAAGCAAATTTAAGCTCTTTTCTTTATAAATTACCTAACCCTGGGGTTCAGTTATTGCATCTGAAAAATAAACCAAGACAAAAATATAGACATAAATACACTCAACAAATAAGGCAAAATATTTTCATCTTATTTAAAATTAGTGATGTAAAAATTTGATAATGTAAGTTAAAAAAAACTAAACTTATCTCTATTAGAGAATAAGGATGTTTGTTTGTCTGTTTGTTTGTTTGTTTGTTTGTTTCAAGTCAGAGTTTCTCTGTGTAGCCCTATCCTGGAACTTGCTCTGTAGACCAGGCTAAACTCAGAGATCCCTGCATTTCTGCCTCCCACGTGTTAGGATTAAAGGTGTGCACCACCCACATCCAGCTTGAGTGTTAAGGTTTTTAATCAACACACGTTGGACTACTGTAGTAAGAATTTTGACTTCTTCAAAAACCCAGTTATCTTATGCGAACATGTTTTTGTGGTAATCCCAGGTGTGAGATATAGGGGTGCTTCAGATTGTCCACAGCAGTTAACTGTGATTTGTCTTGAGCTCTAAGAGGAGTGTGATTTTTCTTTGCCAGCTTCAGACAGTGATTCTTAAGAGGGTATAAAAAATCCAAGAGCCCTGAGAGGGCCTGAGGGGGCCTGAGGGGGTCTGTGGGGGCCTGAGGGGGCCTGTGGGGGCCTGTGAAGGCCTGAGGGGGCCTGTGGGGGCCTGAGGGGGCCTGAGGGGGCCTGAGAGGGCCTGAGGGGGCCTGAGGGGGCCTGAGGGGGCCTGAGAGGGCCTGAGGGGGCCTGTGAAGGCCTGAGGGGGCCTGAGGGGGCCTGAGGGGGCCTGTGAAGGCCTGAGGGGGCCTGTGGGGGCCTGAGGGGGCCTGAGGGGGCCTGAGAGGGCCTGAGGGGGCCTGTGGGGGCCTGAGGGGGCCTGAGGGGGCCTGTGAAGGCCTGAGGGGGCCTGAGGGGGCCTGTGGGGGCCTGTGAAGGCCTGAGGGGGCCTGTGGGGGCCTGTGAAGGCCTGAGGGGGCCTGTGGGGGCCTGAGGGGGCCTGTGAAGGCCTGAGGGGGCCTGAGGGGGCCTGTGGCGATGGTGGCTGGTTCCTGCTGCTGCTTTTGCTATTACTGGATTGCTGAGTTGTTGTCTGATGGCTGGAGATACTCCGATGAGGAAGAGTGGACTTGCCCCAAGGAACCCAACACCCTTAATCAGTAGAAAATAGTCTAAAGAGATCTACGTCCCCTTTGCCTTCTATCCTTTTTCTCTCCTACCTAGTGTCGGGAGGTTGGGAGGAACTGGGGTAAAGAAGGGTGGTAGGGAAGAGAGCCCAGCTACAAGTGGTGCCCAGTATGGGATGCCAGCTACACCAGGACTCTCAGATCTGCTGCAGGACACGATATGGAGGTGAACGGGGGTGGGGGTAAAGAACTAGCCATGTGGCGGGGCGTGGGCCAGAAGAGTCAGAATAATTTAGAGGCGCTAGCTGGGAGTCTGCACAGCTAAACGCACAAGCTTTAAAAACTATTAATAGTCTCTGTGTCATTAAACTGCTGGTGGGTCCCACAGAGACCTCTTACAGACTATCTTAATAACCTAGTAAAAAGAAAGCTGTTTTTACAACTATCTGAATGTCCCACTAGCCTTGTTATTAAGACTACATAGTAAATATTTTTGGTGAGGTAATTGTCTTCTAAATTCTTAAAACTTAGCTAAAGATTTGAATGCTTGAATGATCCCAAGAATAAAGGCCTACAGCTTAATATCGTCATTTACTTTTACTAGAAGGGTTACATTTTAAGGCTCTGGAGCATACCAGTATTTCAGATAAAACATAAAAGGTTTTTGGTTTCATTAAGTCCATATACTAGCACTATGCCAGGTGAATGTGGTGATAAATGTTAATTTCCATGAGGTTTATTTCAATTTATACCTAAAAGCAATATAAGAAATATATTCTGGTCAGGCATACACACCTTTAATCCCAGCACTTGGAGGCAGAGACAAGTGCACAGCTGTGAGTTCAAGGCCAGCCTGGTCTACAAAGTCTAGGACAGCCAAGGCTACACAGAGAAACCCTGTCTTGGGGGGTGGGGAGGAAGAAACACATTCTGAACATAGTTGTTTTAAAGACATTTTAAATCTCAAATGGTTCAATTTTACCAATGAAGCCTCAGGAGCCAGATGCTGGGTGAAAACTTGCTAGCTCAGAGAGGCAGAGAATGCACCCAGCTGACCTTCCTGCTCAGCTCATGACCCAGAGGAAAAGTCCAAAAGCTAAAATCCAAAAGCCCAAGGCCAAAAGTTTGCTAGCTCAGCCAATAGCCCAAGAGGAGAAAGCCAGAGAACCAAAGACGCAAAGAGCTCCTCCACGATGTCTTAAATACCCCACAACTCAAAGTCCCTCCTTTGTACTTAATCCCAGCCAGTTGGCTTCTTGCTCCACCTCTTGACCTAGGGTTAACTTTATTAAAGCCTGTGTAGGAAAACTCTCGGATTAAAGGAGTGTGGTAGGGCTGAACCACACCATAATTACCTGCTTACAGTAAACAGAAAGTTCTTGGATGAAAAGTGTATGTTAGGGCTGAACTACACCAAACAAGAAATGGGTTTTTACAGTTCACAATCTCAGGTTTCACAGTGGGATCAAATATCCTGTAACAGGATACAATCAGCATTCAGTAAAGCATTATTGTATTTATTAATTTAAAATCCTTAATTAAAAATGATTAAAAATAAATAAAATAATTTTTTAATGTGAAAAAATCCTACTCATGAAAGGTTTAAGTAATCTGTAGGTGATAAAGTTATATATACCTAAACTACAATAAAGAATCTAAGGAAACAACTAAATACCACGAAAAAAACCAAAATGGATACTAGGCACCAAAGAAGAATTTAGTTACTACTAGGCATATAATTTAAATCTTGAATGGGAAAATCCCATGAAATTTTATTAATTTGATATGGATCTAGGTAGGGTGTAGTGCCTCATTCCTAAAATCTCAGTGCCTTGTAGGCTAATGCAGGCAAATCATGAGTTCAAGGCCACTGGGTTACACAGTGAGTTCCAGGCCATCTTGAGTAAAACCATCACAAAATAACAACAACAACAAAAAAAAGGTCTAAGGAAGGGTTGTGGTTTGAATGTAAAATGTCCCTCACAGGCTTCCATGTTTGACAATTTCCTCTCTAGATGGTTGCAGTGTTTTAGAGAGTTCTGGAGCCTTTAAGAGACAAAGCCTAGCTGGAAGGAGTAAGTCACTGAAGATAGCTTTGAGGTTTTATAGCCCCGACTCACTTCCGGTCTGAGTTCAGCTTCCTTGCTATAGAGTCAACATGATCGACATCTAAAGCAACGCCCTCCCCCTCCTCCCACCGCGCCTTCTCACAGCTGGGTACATAGCCCTGTTCACAGTGCGGGCTAAAGCAAACACTACCTCCTTACATTGCTTCCTGTCAGGTGTTTGGTCACAGCCTGAAGAAAAACAACCAATACAAAGGTGGAGACTAACGGCAGCTGGTTTCCTACCTTTAGGACTGGACATTTCCACGTTTTCTTTTTCTTCTATAGGGTTTTCCCTCTTCGATAGTTTCCCATCCCTTGAAACAGGAACAGGAGCAAACCTCCGCGGTGCTGGGGTCTCTAAAGGCGATTTGGGTCCATCAAAATCTGTATCTTCAACTTCATTTAAAGGCACTTTAACAGAAAGAAAAAATAATTTCTAGGAGTTTATAGGAGTAAGACACACACATACATACAAAAGTAATATACATAGTAATAAAAATAAATTTAATTTCAAAACATTTTTTAATCTGATGGTAGAAGTGGATGGATCTCTATGAGTTTGAGGCTAGCCTGGTTTTTTGTTTTGGTTTTGGTTTTTGAGACAGAGTTTCTTTGTGTAGCTATGGCTTCCCTGGCCTCACTTGGGGAGGCAGAAATAAATGGATCCCTGGAGAGCTCTCAAAACAACAAACCTACCGGAGTTATCAAGTTGCAGGTCAATGAGAAACCCTGTTTCAAAGAAGGTAGACTAGAGAGCTGGAGAAACGGCTCGGTAGTTAAGAGCACTGTCTGCACTTCCAAAGGACCCAGGTTCAATCCCCAGTACCGACACGGTGGCTCACAATTGTCTGTAATTCCAGTTCCAATGGATCTGAAACCCTCTCACCAATGCAGAAAAAATTATTTTTAATTTAAAAATTTTTTACTTTTGTTGTTGTTTTGTTTTGTTTTGAGAGAGGGGTTCTTTGTATAACCTTGGCTCTCCTGGACTCACTTTGTAGACCAGGCTGGCCTCGAACTCACAGCAATCTACCTGCCTCTGTCTCTGCCTCCTGAGTGCTGGCATTAAAGGCGTGCAACACCATGCCCGTCAGAATAAAATTATTTTTAAAAGAGAAAAAGGAATGTGGGCTGGGCATGGTGGTGGTAGCTTTAATGCCAACACTCTGGGTCACAGGCAAGTGGATCTCTCTTAACTCAAGGCCAGCTTTGTTTACATAGGGAGCTCCAGGACAGCCAGGACTATAGTCTCAAAGAAATTAAGAAAAGAACTTCATAGTCAATGAGAAGTCAAAATAAATGAAAATTATAAATGTTTTAGAATAAAGCTAGTAAATTAAAAATCAATGTGATAATATTTGAGTATTGTCAAGGCTGTGGTATTTTTCAACAAAAGATTTATCTTTACATATGTATGGAGTGTTTTCCCTGTAAGTGTACTGTGTGTGTGTGTGTGTGCGCGCGCTGGATCTCCTGGAACTGAAGTTATGATGAACCACCACATGTGTTGCTTTGCGGCTGCATGCATGTCTGTGCAATGTCGGTAGAGGGCAGAAGAGGGCGCTGGAGCCCCTGGAGCTGGAACTACAGGCAGCTCTAAACCGCCATGTGAGCGCTGAGAATGAGTCACTGTAGGCCAGCTAGACACTTTCAATGGCAAGGACAACTATTAAATAAAGCACCTGGCAATATACTTTGACCTAACAGATTAAAGAAAGAAAATATTAAAGTAGCAAGCTGGCACACCTGTAATACCAGCACTTGTGCGGCTGAGGCTTCAGAAGGGTCACCACCAGTCCTAGGCTAGTCTGTGCTACAATATAAAACCCGCCTCAAAAGAGAAAAGAGGAAAAACAGATATATGCCATTATTATAATATTACTCCTAAAACTGCCCAATTACCCAACAACACAATGATTAAGGGGAATATAGTATTTAATTGTACTCAGGTGAGTTTTCTTCTGACAAAATCAAGGGTATCCATGACTATACAGCCTGTCAGAGGTCTAGAGAATAATTCAATTCTCAATAAATGAATTTTTCTAAATTTCTAGGTTTCTGACCACTTAGCAAGTAATCACTTAGAACCATAAATTAAGAATTATTATAATTCATAATTTGAACAGTCTTCAAAATAACCTAAAGAGTTTTTGTTTGTTTGTTTTTCAAGACAGGGTTTCTCTATATAACAGCCTGGCTGCCCTGGAACTCACTCTGTAGACCAGGCTGGCCTGGAACTCACAGAGTGACGCCTGCCTCTG
Source organism: Acomys minous (assembly GCF_964271855.1). Lineage (NCBI taxonomy): Eukaryota > Metazoa > Chordata > Mammalia > Rodentia > Muridae > Acomys > Acomys minous. Next base: position 45,931,056 of record NC_140489.1, read on the forward strand.
CCTCCTGAGAGCTGGGATTAAAGGTGTGCCACTACTATCTAGCCCTGAAGTTATCTGAGCCATATATATATATGTATATATACATACTTCCAAAACTAACTATTTTTGAGGAAAAAAAAAGGTCTCTTACTTTGTAAGTAAATTTTCACCTTTTACACATGAAAAACATTCACCACTGGTACATTTTATTCTCAAGAAATCAAGTATTTTACCTTGTTTAGAAACAAATGTGTTGTGTGAAGGAACACTGGTACCAAGATTAGGATGTCCTGGTTTTCCAGAGAACTTTTCCACTGCTCTGGAAGGGGACATGTCAACATGTTTAAGACTATTAGCCTTCAGTGCAGCACCAATAAAATGGGTCTAGAAGAAATACAATCATTTTATTAATTTCAAATTATTTTACATATAATTTGATTATGTCAAATGATAAGATATATTGAGATTTTTTTAAGCAGGGTTGAAAATGGCTTATTACATTTAACATACAATGAAAATGGGATACACTAACATATGTGCAGATAAAACATTCATACATATAAAAAAGAAACTACATATAATCTAGAACATGCCAAGTATGCACACAGCGTAAAGAATAATGAACAAGCAAATCCTGATTTAAAAAATCAAACTGTCACAACCATGACAACTATCAGTTAGTATTAACTTAGAGGGTAAGTAAAAGGGATCGTGGGGTGTACACTGGCTTTATCATACATACCTGAATATCCATTTGTTGTTGCTGTAATTTTTCAAGGTGCTTGATGTGCTGCTCCATGAACACATTCATCTGCTTCTCGTGATCATGACAATGTGATTTCTCTCGCTTACTCTGAATGCTCGTTTGGTGCTCTGTCACACGCTGCAACTGTTTATCAGTCTCCTGTAACTTAGTAAGTAATGCTGCAACAGAATTAACTTTTGCTTCCAAATCACTCTGTACCTAAAATAGAAATATCAAAATAGTATTTCATATTGTAGGAAGACATCAAAGATGTGTTCAGGCCCTAGAAAGGTTTTTATAGCAATCGGTCCTGAGAACGGGCTAAGCTTGAGCCTCTGTTCATGGAACCTCTCATATTCAATGCCTTTGTTTTTAGAGTCACAAAATTAAGCGGCAAAGCTGAGTAATCCTTAGGTACGGTTTATTTCATAAACTGTACATGCATATGTATGTATAATGCACACCAAATCTGCCCAAAAGATTTTATAATACCAGGAAAAAAGCTTTTAAAGAGAAAGAAATAGCAAAACAAAGTAGCCTTTGATGCCACACATGATGGAATGAATATAAAAGACAAGGCCGTGAGTAAATGCGCATTGTTGACATGGGCGCAGCTGTGACAAGAAACAAGGCCTTTGAATCATGGGAAGCTGGCAAAGGCTCTTCCCACATGGACCAGGCTCAGAATCGGCAAAGCTGTCTTCCTATGATCCAAATGTGAGTGTTTACAGAGGACTAACCAGAGTGCTAGGAACAAGCTGGACATGGTGGCGCAAGCCTTTAGCCCCAGCACTCGGGACAGGCTGATCCCCGAATTCAAGGCTAGCCTGGTCTACGCAGTGAGTTCCAAGTAGAGAAACCCACTCTTGAAAAAAACAAAAACAAAAAGGCTAATACCTGTGCTCCCTCCTCCTGGATGTTCACAGTCTGAGACTACTGTCCTCCAAAGACCCGGTGCTGAGACAAGCCAAGCCCTCCTCCTGTGCTATGGACAGGTGACATGCTGAGGCTCGGGCGTGGAGGCAGTACGGGAGGATCTGTGAGAGGACAAGCAGCCACCTGACCCTCGGCTTCCTGCATCTGTGTGCCTGTCCTGGCTTCACTCTCGTAACATCCCTTGTCAGAGTTCCAGACTCAAGCTGTGCAGTGGCACACGCCTGTAATCACAGAAGGTGCTCAAGGCACAGATAGGAAGATCCTGTCTCACGAGAGAAGGACAGGGAGGAAGCTCAGTTACAAGCATGCTTCCTAACACGCAGGAAGCTTTCCTTGGATCTGAACCCCAGCACACTTAAACAGGCATGATAGTGGTGTGTATCTGTAATGCCAGACCTTGGGGTAGAGGAGGATCAGAAATTAAAGCTCATCCACAGCTACACAGCAAAGGCAAGATCAGCCTGGGATACATGAAACTGTCTCAAAACACACACACACATACACACACACACACACACACACACAGTCCTCTCTAATGTGGGGCTAGGGTAGGTCAACACCTTTGAACCTCAGTCTTGACTCTGTTTCCCATTAGCTCTAAAGTTGTATGCCATCCTGACCTGACCTGACCTATTTCTGTTTCCCCATTACAAACAGGAAAGTCCAGCATGGTGGCGCACGCCTTTAATTCCAGCATTCAGGAAGGAGGAGGCAAGCAGATCTTTTTGAGTTCAAGGCCAGCCTGGTCTACAAAGTGAGTCCAGGACAGACAAGGCTACACAGAGAAAGCCCTGTCTCGAAAAGCCAAAACAAAACAAACAAACAAAGCCAGGCATGGTTCCCAGCACTTGGAAGGCAGAGGCAAGTGATCTTCATGAGTTCGAGGCAAGCCTGGTTTACATAGCGAGGCCAGGACAACCAGTGCTATTACACAGAGAAAAACCCTGTCTCAAAAAACCAAACAAAAACAAAAACAAAAACAAAACAAAACAAAAACACCCAAACAAACAAACTGACCGGCTAGTCATCTACAATGTGACAGGATCATATACAACCCTCCGGATCACTCAGGAATGCAGGTCTAGCAGTACAGCTCGGTGTGGCAACACTTGTCTATCACTGCATAAGGGCTCTGGTTTTGATTCTCAGAGACTGGTCATCCAGAACATGGCACTCAGTGCTACAGTGAGAACACCATGGTGTCTCTAGCCAACACATTCACAGGAAGTAATTTTCACAGCTTCTGAGAAACAACTCACAACCACAAATAGGAACAGCTTTTCCAAGTGGGAACAGCTACAATGTGTCTAAGTGCACAGTCAGACACAAGCATTTCAGCTGGTAACAGACAACTCTGTGTCTCCGTGTCCGGAGATGTCTGGGACATACCTTTATCAAAGGAGCCGCAGTGGCTATGGCGGCGGCAGTGGCTGCAGCCACAGTTGTAGCTGAATCAATTCTATTGGGTGAAGTTTCAGTCTCCTGAGCAACAGCATTCTTTTCCATATTTGTGCCTTCTAAAAGATGTACTTTCACCTCCTTAAAAACAGGCATGTTTTGAGCTCTTCAAATACAAAGAAATAAAAAATTTCAGTGATCTGCATTGATCCATTTGAAGAAATGCCTACATGCCCTAGACTGGGAATCTCCTAAAGCTGTCTTCTCAATTTTTATTTTATTTGTGGTTATGTGCAGCGTTTGTAAGAGAGGGATATGTATGTTCATGTGAGACAGCTGTGCTTGAAAGCTGGAGGCATCAAACGCCCCTGGACCTTGCACTGTGGAAGGCTGTGTGTTGCCTGATGTGGGTGCTAGGACCCACTTAGTCTTCCTCAAGTGCAGCAAGCATTCTTAACAGCTGAGTCATCTCTCCAGCTCCATCTTGTTAAATTTTTTTTTTCTTTTTTCTTTTTTAAAAAATTAAATCAGGGGTAGATGTCTCAGCAGTTAAGAGCACTGGCTGTTCTTCAGGTCGTAGATTCAGTTCCTAACACCACCACATGGTGGCTCACACCATCTGTAACTACAGTTCCAGAGGACAGTTCTGACTGCCGAAGGTACCAGGTATACATATGGTATACAGACATACAATGCAGGCAAAACACCCAAACATATAAATAATTTTAAAATGATGATTAAAGTAATTTAGTTAATGTTATTAAGTTTAGGTCTCTAAGGATTAAAGAAATAGAAAGTTATCCCTTGAAGGCAGTAATACTATCTTTGAAAATGACTAATACATGACAACCACTAGCCACAGTTATAAAGACAGAGAATCAAGAAGCACAAACATAAAAGTTCTAAAAATTCGATATAGCCAAAGGGCAGCTCATTATCCACAGTTGTTGGGGAAGTGGGGACTGCTTCTGACATGAACTCTGATGCCCCCTGATTTGATCACTTCCTCTTGGCAGGGAGGCCTGGTGGCACACAGAGCAAAGTGAAGCAGGCTATCCCGATGAGACCTGATAGGCTGCAGGCCTATGGTGGGGGAGGAGGTCCCCTCTGTCAGAGGTCTAGGGGAGAGGAAAAGGGAAGAAGAGGGAGGGAGGGTGGGAACAGGAAGATACACACAAGTGAAGGTATAATAATTTAGATGTAATCTGAATAAATTATAATAAATTTTTTAAAAAGAGTTCTAAAAATTCAAATACTAGTTTCATTCCCCAAGGCAGGAGAACTGCATCTGTTTCTAAGAATTGGTGACTGTGTTCACCAAATAGTTTTAGAAGAATTATAATAATATGGGTTGGGGATATAGCTCAGTAGATACATGCTTACACACTGGCACATGCACATTTTTTATTTTAAAAAGCAAGAAACCTGATAGCACTTACCACTCCACTCCATATGCAAACTTCCCACATCCCACATACACCATCAGATCTAGCCCAGGGTCCACAGCCAGTGCCCCAGACTAGCCTGGCCACCTGCGTCTTGCAGCAACAGCCTCTGGGCTTCCACAGGACCCCCAGGATCCCAAATCCAAGCCTCTTCCTAAATTGTAGCCAACATTTACACTCACATGTGGACCCATCCTCCCTGCATCCACCCACAGGACCATGTGCTGACTCCACTACCCCACACCATACCACGTCCTCCCAACTGCACAGCATGTCCTCCTCCAGGGTCTAGCCTTCTGAGTGCACAACCTCTGCATCCATGGCTTCCCCACACCATACCACGTCCTCCCAACTGCACAGCATGTCCTCCTCCAGGGTCTAGCCTTCTGAGTGCACAACCTCTGCATCCATGGCTTCCCCACACCATACCACGTCCTCCCAACTGCACAGCATGTCCTCCTCCAGGGTCTAGCCTTCTGAGTGCACAACCTCTGCATCCATGGCTTCCCCACACCATACCACGTCCTCCCAACTGCACAGCATGTCCTCCTCCAGGGTCTAGCCTTCTGAGTGCACAACCTCTGCATCCATGGCTTCCCCACACCATACCACGTCCTCCCAACTGCACAGCATGTCCTCCTCCAGGGTCTAGCCTTCTGAGTGCACAACCTCTGCATCCATGGCTTCTCCACCATCTACCAGGGTTAGCCTGGGTCCCACAGTCTGGCCTTCTCTGCCTTCCCAGCCCTATGCTTGGACAGCTCCACCCATCCACTGTACCACTGGACTGCACCATGTCCACTCAGACCTCCACGCGCTCCTCTTGAACAGGAAGCACCCTATTTACCAGCCCAGGCCCCTCTGGCCCCCGGACTGTACTCCACCCAAGCCACTTCTAACTTATGGACCCAACCCATCTCCACATTCCCCTCTCTCCCACCCTGCTCTATCCATAGCAAACTTAAAACTAAAGAAGTCAACATGCCCAGATCTCACTGAAACAATACCAACAACATGAAAGACTAGCTCAGAGTCTACTCTTAAAACTTACCAGTCCTATAGAAATGCCTGCCATTGAGAATTACCTACATAACACCAGGACACAGAATTTAAAAGAGCAATCACAAACTTCACCAAAGAATTCTAGGAGTTTAAAGAAGACACAGGACACAGCTCAGTGAAGGCAAGAGTTTCAGGAGAATAAATACAAATGTAAGGCTAATGGAAATGACAAAAACAACCCAGGATTTGAAACAGAATTCACTAAAGTGAAAGAACACTGAAGAGGACTCAAGCTGAAATGAAGAACCCAATATCCCAACCAGAAAACCTAAGGGAAACCCTTACAATGTGATGAATCAAGAAAAATATGGACTATCAGGTCCTGAAATTAAAGTATAGGATCCTAGACCAAAAAACAAGGAATGGGAGGGAAGCGGGAGGAGCCCACAGAAAAAGAGCACATAGGAAATGTGGGATGCCATAAGAAACACCAAACCTTCTAATTATAAGTAGATGAGCAAGAAGAAACCCAAATCAATGGCACAGACCTTCAAGAAGATCATAGAATAAAACTTCCAAGGAAAGTGTCGTGATTTTAAGTAAGTGTGGCCCCCATAGGCTCATATATTTGAATGCTTAGTCACCAGGGAGTGGCACTATTTGAAAGAATTAGGAGGATTGGTCTTAGTTACTTTGGTCGTGGTGTCTCTTCACCGAAATACAACAGAGACTAAGACAGAAAGACACACCCATACAAATACAAGAAGCAAGCCTGGTGGTGGCGCACGCCTTTGATCCCAGCACTCGGGAGGCAGAGGCAGGAGGATCGCTGTGAGTTTGAGGCCAGCCTGGTCTACAAAGTGAGTCCAGGACAGCCAAGGCTACACAGAGAAACCTTGTCTCAAAACAAAACAACAACAACAAAAAAACAAGAGTTACGAGCTGGGTGGTGGTGGTGCACACCTGTAATCTAGCACTCGGGAGGCAGAGGCAAGTGGACCTCTGACTAAGTGAGCTCCAGAATAGCCAAGACTATACAAAGAAACCCTGTCTTGAAAAAAACAATTGCCGTGGTCATAGTGTCTCTTCACAGCAATAAAAAACTGAACTAAGACACCAACAAATGAAATCTAAAGAAAATACAGAAAGCATTATTTTGGACCAACAAGAGGAATAATCATAATATAAAGCCATTTTGTTAAAATACAAAAACAATAAAATTAAATTTTAAAAAGCCAGACATGGTGGTGCACACCTTTAATCCCAGCACTTGAGAAACAAAGGCAGGTAGATCTTTGTAAGTTCAAAGCCAACCTGGCATACAGAGTAAGTTCTAGGACAGCCAAACTACACAGAGAAACCCTGTCTCAAAAAACAAAACAAAATTTTAAATGGACAACAACAACAAAACTCTAGTAAATACTTAAGGCCATGGAGATTAAACAACTCATTACTAAACACTGAATGGGTCAAAGAAATAAACAGAAACTTCCTGACACTAAATAAAAATGAAAATACAACACAACAAAACTTCTGGGACACAATGACGGTGGTCTTATTAAGTTAATTTTAGCTCTAAGGGACTATATTAAAAAAAAATCAGAAAGAGCACAAGTAATTGGCATAATGAAGCAACTCAAAAAGATAGAAAAATACAAGAACAAAGCAAATTCAAGCCTAATTGAAAAAAAAAAAACAAAAAACAAAAAACAAAACAGAGAAATCAATTAAATAGAAAAAAAGAATCAACAAGTCTAAGAGCTAGTTCTTTGAAAGTCAAACAAAACCAATAGACCCTTGGCCCAACTAACTAAAGAGAGAAAGGACCTGAATTAACAATAAAAAATGAACAGAGAAACACTACAACAGACACTAAATAAATTAAGAATATTATAAGGGAATATTTTAAAACCCTGTACTCCATGAAACTGGGAAGCTTAAAAGAAATCAATGAATTTCTATATCCAGGCAAACCACCAAAATTAAACCAAGAATAAAAATGAGGAGATTAAAATAGTAATTAAAACTTTTTAGCCAAATAACGTTCAGGACCAGATGGGTTCATAGCAGAATTCTACCAGACATTCAAAGAAGATCTACAGGCAGCCCTTCCCAAACTATTCCAAAAAAGAAACAGAAAGAAAGGAACTGAATGAATAGTCTTCAACTCCTTCTCTGAAGCCTATTTTGCTCTAATACCCAAACCAAGTAAAGATACAACAAAAAAAGAAAACTACAGCCCAGTATCCCTCATGAACATACTCAAAAATATTCAACAAAATACTTGCAAACAGAATACAAGCATACATCAGAAAGATTATACACCATGGCCAAGATGGCTTTATCCTTGAAACGCAGGGATAGTTCAACATTAACACGTTAGTAAATGCAATAAACCACAAAAATGGACTTAAAGACAAAATCACATGATAATCTTGATTCAGAAAAAAAATCATTTGACAAAATTCAACCCATCTTCATGACAAAGTCCTAAAGAAGGCGGGGCTGGAGGGAACATACCTCAGCATAATAAGAGCTATATACAGGACACCCACAGCCAGCATCATTCTAAACAGAGAAAAGTCTGAAGCCCTCTCACTGAAGTCAAGAGCCGGACAGGCTGTCCACCATCTCCACTCTTTTTCAACACTGTGCTCCAAGTACTAGCTGGAGCAATAAGGCAAGAGAAAGAAATTAAAGAGGTACTAATAGGGAAATAAGTCAAACTATCCCTATTTGCAGATATACACTAGAGATCCCAAAAACCAGACATATTAGAAACTTCTAGAAACAATAAACAAATTCAGCAATGTGGCAGGTTACAGAATTAGTGTGCACAAATGAATAGTTTTTCTCTATACCAACAACATACATACAGAGGATCATGGACACACTCCCATTCACATCAGCCTCTAGGAAAATAAAGTATCTAGGAATAAACCAATCCAAAGAAGTGAAGGAAACTACAATCCAAACCCTGAAACCTCTGAAGAGATCAAGTCAATAGAAAAGGTAAAGACATCCCAGGCTCACAGTATAAAAATAGCAATTCTACTGAAAGCCATAACAGATTCAATGCAATCACAATCAAAACCCCCATCTCCTTCCTCCCAGAAAGTTAAAACTTTCCTAAATTTCATATGGAACCACAAGAGATACAGGATAGCCAAAACAATCCTGAGCTGGGGATGGGAGGGTGTGTGTGCACGTGTGTTCATGCGTGTTCGTGCGTGTGTGTGTGTGTGTGTGTGTGTGTGTGCGAGTGCGTGTGTGTGCACGTATGAATGTGTGTTTGTGCGTGTGTGTGTGCACATGCATGTGTGTGCGCGCGCACGCGTGTTCGTGTGTGTGTGTGTGTGTGTGTGTGTGTGTGTGTGTGTGTGCGCGCGCAGATGTGTGTGCTGGAGGAATTACAATCCTAGATCTTAAGACACATTACTGAAGCATGCTAACAAAACCCATGTGTCACTGGCACAGTAACAGACATCTAGACCAACAGAACAAAGCTGAAGCAAACATAACTTCAGCCACTTAATATGTGGCCAAGATTCCAAAACATAAGCTGGAGAAAAAAAGCAACTTCAAGAAATGGTGCTGGGAAAACTAAATGTCCACATGCAAAAGATGAAAGTAAACCCGTTTCTATCACCCTGCACAAAAACTAACTCCAAATGGATCAAAGACCTAAGCCTGAACCTGCTCTAAGAAAACAGAGGCAGTGCCCTGTGAGGTAACAGGCGTGGGGAAGGACTTCCTGAACAGGGCTCCATGTGCCCAAGAATCAAAGCCAGCAACTGAAAAGTGGAGCCTCGTTAAACAAAACAGCTTCTGCACACCTAAGAAGCGATCAACAGCATGAAGAGGCAGCCCACAGAATGGGAGAGAATCTCAATCTCTGCCAGCTACACATCTGACACAAGTTTAATATCCAGAATACAAAGAAATCAAAAAGCAACTTGTCAAAAAACAAATGAGCCAGGCATGATGGCACACACCTTTTAATCCCAGCACTCGGCGGGCAGAGGCAGGTGGATCACTGTGAGTTCGAGGCCAGCCTGGTCTACAAAGAGAGTCCAGGACAGCCAAGGCTACACAGAGAAACCCTGTCTTGAAAAAACAAACAAACAAAAAACTGTAATGCAGATAATTCAGTGTATAAATGTAATATATATTATATGTAATATAACAATATATATTATATAATATTTTATATATTATATGATATATATGGGTGATATTGCATGTTGTGTTTTATGTAAATTATATTAATATACTATATTATATATAGTATAATCTATCATATATAGAGAGATTTAATGAGCTTTCTTATCTGGCCTGACAACGCTTCCTCTAAAACCCAAAGACCACTTAACAAACCCCAACACTAGACATGAGAAGCCATCTTTTCAACTATTGATCAGGGCTGCCTAAGAAACTTCCTAAACATATGGCTGTTACCCTTGGTTACCACCACCCTCCTCCTCCTGAGGTGAAAAGTAAATCCATATTGCTGAAGACACCATGCAACTCTAGAAACAGGGCCCAGAGGCCCCTGAGCTACACTGACCTAAAAGAATGCCTCCTCCCTGAGAACTAGCTTTCATGGTACAGAAGGTGCTGTGCTAGCTTCCAAAGGAGAGAGGCAACCAACAATCCAACCCAGCTATGACCCATGAACCACATCAACCGCCACATGGCAAGATGACCCTATGAGGGCAGAGGGGGCACATATATCTTGCTCGTAACCAATAATTCTCTCAGAGGCTTTAAGACTTGCTGAAGAAAAGAGATAGCATGTCTGTACTAGAAACCAGGCTAACTAGCCAGTCCTAGTGAAACTGTGGCTATTGGAGGAGAATCTACAACCACTAACTTACTAAACCAGTATAGCCCCTAACAATAATCTATAAGCACTGTCCTTTCACCCTACATCAAGAAAGCTTTTCTTTCCAGCAGAGAACACTACAGAAAACCACAAGCAATCAAAGTGCAGAATTGTGAAGTTAGTCCTCATGGACACAACTATAAAACACTCCCTTACCTAAGCTCAGGGGCATTGTGGAAGAGCGGCAGAAGGACTACAAGAGGCAGGGGAGTGAGGGCTTTGCTGTGAGATTTCGTCTCCTGGTTACAGTGAAGCTCGCTAACATGACCACCAGGTGAGAGCTGAACAGCGGGACACCGAGGAATACGCCTAACTGCGTTCAGAAAAGCCCACAAGGCCTCAACCCTACACCGAGAACTAGAGGCAACTGAGAAAAGCTGGGAGTGGGAGAGGTGGCCTTCCCAGGGAAGAGCACACCAACTGGCTGTCCAGGGCCAAATGGTCGGCCCCAAACACATACATACAAGTAATATTATGTGGACTAACCAAGATTTATCTGGGAATATATATGAATATACAAATATAAATATGCATCCAATAACAAATGATGAAAAAAGCAGCCACTGAATTTGAAGGAGAGGGAGGAGGGATAAATGGGAGGATTTGAAGGGAAGAAACAGAAATGTCGCAATTAAAATATGATCTCAATGTGAGTTCGAAGCCAACGTGGTCTACAAAGCGAGTCCAGGACAGCCAAGGCTACAGAGAGAAACCCTGTCTCGAAATAACAAAAAGCAAAACATATAATCTTGAAGAAAAACAAACAAAAAAACCAGAAAACCAAAAAATTATAACATTTATGACACATACTGTCTTCCCAGACTTATGAAGCTACAATTGACAATTTTAAATTATGTGTGTGCAGTATATGGTGTGATATTTTGATACATGTATACACTGTAATATAGCACAATCAAGCTAATTACTATATCTATTACCTTACAAAACTCCCTATTCCATTGTGAGGACTTTTGCTCTGCTCTGATTACTATTCCCTACAGTTGTCATGCTGCATGAAAAGCTCTTCTACTTAGTCATCTGACGGAAATTGGACCCTTTGGCAGTTATCTCCCCATTTGCCACTACTACCAACCTGTGGCAACCAGCTCTCCCCCCTGTGTCCGTGACACATATGGTTATCTAGCCCTTTCTCTGCTGTTTACTCACCTTAGCACAAAGTCCAAAAAAGGATTATTAGAAGTTCTGAGTGTTTTGATGCCTAGCTTTTTCAGTAAATGTTACTCTGGTTATCTAATGGGCACCAAACACAGCATCAGTCAGTCTGCATTACAAATGAGTACAGCAGGCTGGCACAGCTCAGTGGTAGATCCTAGCATGCCCACGGCCTTGAGTTCAATTCCCCTTACCACAAAAAACCCCACGGCAAACAGATACATAATTTGCAGATAGACGCCTGAATTCATCTTTTTAAAAAGCTGGTCCTTTGCACTCTCTAGTCAGTGAAGGACACGCTGCCAGGAGTACACCATGTACAGCACTGGCTCCCTCACACTGCTTCTGCGGGCAGCACAGTGCGCTGGGACTCACTTCTCTTCGATGCCTCATCACAACTGAGAGAGTAATTGTTCTCCGTGCACCTGAACCATGCGAAGTTACTTTGGCTTCTCCATCTGCTGACCTTCCCACACCCCACTGAGTCATCAAGTTTTGTCAATTATTTCATCATAATTACATGACAACTGCCATGGATAGAAATGGGGAGTGGGGAATCTAATTTAAGGTCATCTATCCTTATTTCTTAATTTTACATAATGAAACGTAATCTAGAGGTAACTGGATTCACTTGGCCAAAGCCAAAGATGTAGTGGGGGACAGAGCTAAGCGTCCAGTTCCCAGAGGTTTTCCTGTGGCACTTCAGGTTCTCAGATCAGCCTGCTTTGCCCACCTCAGACTCTGTTCTTCCAGCCGCCCTGCTTTACAATATGTAAACAGGTGGCCGCTGCTGCCTCTGCCAAACAGCATCTGTGTGGACCACAAAGCTCTTCTCGTTGAAGACACAAAAGACCTGGCCACACAACTAATGTCAAGCTTTTCTCACGGACTCTCAACCTTTTACTCCATTTGCTACTTTTTTCTTTGGACACAACACAGCTGCTGCCTTTCCAATGAACCTGTCTCTCCACCGCTTGTTGGTCTCTCCCTTTCTTGACGCCTTTTGAGTTGCTGCAGGTAACACAAGCTGAGGTTTGACAACTCGGCATCCCATGGCTGACATATCTGTATGCTGCAGTGATCCACTGAATGCAATGTTCATTCCTACCTGAGCCTTGGTCACCCATGCCTGCGTCTGTGTACATCAGTAGGTACAATTGGCTTCTGTAACCATTGGAGTGAGCAACAGAATACGGCAAAGGGCAGAGTAAGAACCATAGCAGAATTTGCTATTGTTAAGCTACATTTGCACTCCTAGACTGTGCGTGTTGGCAAGTGCTCTACCACCAAGCTAAATCCTGAGCCCTAGAAGCTACTACGGTTACTTTAAAAAACATTGCTGTGTTGTTGTTGTTGCTATGGTTACTTTAAAAAATATTGCTGTGTTGTTGTTGTTCTTCTTTTTTTAGTTTTTAGAGACAAGGTTTCTCTGTGTAGCCTTGGCCGTCCTGGACTCGTTTTGTAGACCAGGTTGGCCTCGAACTTACAGAGATCTGCTTGCCTCTGCCTCCCAAGTGCTGGGATTAAAGGCGTGCATCACCATGCCTTGCTGCTGTATTCTTAATTGCTGTGCATTTCTTTTAACATATGCTAAAGCCCAATTCCCTTCTAACTTAAGGTAGCACATCACTACAAGTGTCTATAAATGAAACTTACTTTTTCTTTAAAACAGTTCTCAGAGCATCTTTCTGTCCCGTGGCATACTGAGAAATAAAGATGTCGTTTGCTGAAAAATCAAGATACAAAATTATACTTTAGATTCTGAAGAACTGAAGAAAAGAGCCAAGCTAGGAATGTAGTCAGTGGCAAGACACTTGGCTTAGCATGTATGACATCCTAGATTTGACTCCTGGCACTGTTTTAAAAAGAAAGGAAGGAGGAATGAACTTTGGTTTGCAATTTTCAGCTCACATCTAGAACTCAGGATGCAGAGGCCTGGTGTCCCCTGCAGACTTGCGGCTACCCTGGTTTACCATAGAAAGTTCTAGTCCAACCAGGGCTACACTGCAAAGCCCTATCTCAGAAACTAAACAGAACAATAAAAGAAACATCCCATGCCAAGCCTTTGCAGTGAGCTCATAATAGGAAAGTAGGCTTGTTTTGTGTAAATCCTTTTTACAGGTTTTAGATTCTATCAGTAACCCTAATTTAAAACAAAAATAATAGGAGCTCAGGATATAGACAGTAGATTTACCCAATACGCATAAGGTTCTGGATTTGATGCCTAGCACAAAATATATAAAAAACTGTTAAGCTATCAAATGAATAAGCCAATTCTAGGCTGGAAAGATGGTTCAGCAGTTAAGAGCACTGGCTGCTCTTACAGAGCACCTGGGTCCAATTCCCAGCACCCACATGGTGGCTCACAACTGTCTATAACTTCTGTCCGAGGGGATCTGATGCCTCTTCTGGCCTTCATGGGCATGAGTGCTGTGTAGATACAGGCAGGCAGCAAAACATCCATACACACAAAATAAGTTAGATTAAAACTTAAAAATAAAGCCAATTCTATCCTTACAAAGAAAATACTGACACATATTACATTATAAATAAGCTTAAATGCATCATGTAAACTCAAATAGCCAGGCACAAAGGCTCGGCTAGATGATGCCGCTTCCACGAGGTGCCTGAGGTGCTCAGATTCCCAGAGGCAAGAGGGAGGAGCTGAGGGGAACAGAGCTCAGCTGGGGAGATGACAACGTTCTGGAGGTGAATGACAGTTTCAATACTTGATGTCACTGAATGTCTCCAAAGTCAGTGTCACAGAACTGTGCATTCAAAATTAAAACAAAAATATTCCTGTGTATTTTAGCTCAGCTTTAAGAATCAACTGTATTAATTTACCTTTTTGTGAGTTGGTCTCTTCTGTTTTATTTGAAAGTAGCCTCGGGACTACAGCATCGTTAGGAAACTCCTTTGGGCATAAAAGAGTGAGGCTGAATGAGCTTCACAGTTACCACTAGTGAGACAACATTTCTAGCCATCTGCCTACTGAGAGCTGGGAAGGCGGGTCTGCACGCTTTACTTATTTCGTTCCCAACACTACACACTTCACAGCTACTTCGAAGCCACTCAAGGCCTCTCAATGAATGAGCAATGTGGCACCGAAAGGTGGATGAGAAAATGAACCGCAAGCAGAGATGGATCAAGAGGCCGATTCAAATCCACATTTGAGCATCTCTGTCTTCAACTTAATGTGACAATGTGACTCAAATGGAGGGAGATAGCCCGGTCATTTAACAGTACAACACTGTAAACTAGCCTCAGCTTCCACAGTCACTGGGCTCAGATGTTGTCTTACACAGCTGTGCTATGCAAGTCACATACACTGCTCAAGAGCTTCCTGCTCCTGAGTGTGATCCTAGAACTCATCTCTAAGACTCCCTGCTGAGAGACTTCACTACATCGATTCCACGTTGCTCTTCCCCTTCCTTTTTTCCTGCTAAATCATAAAAGGGAAAGAAAAAAGATAGGACTGAGACATGGCGCAGGAGTTGAGGATCCTCTGAACCAAAGCCAACGCTGGGATAATGTGGCAGGCTGCCTTGAGCCACAGCATATCACACGGCCCTTACCCCCCCACACACACACACACATGAAAATTTAAAAAAATTATTTAAAAAGAAATTAAGATGATGACAGGTGTTAATTTTCTAAACACCAACAAGACTAACTATACAACAGATGTACTTAATGTCCCTGCTCTCCAAGTCAGAGTCTATAAAACATTTCTTGAGCTGGTAAGATGTCTCAACAAATGGAGGCATTTGCTGCCTAGCCTGATGACACCAACTTGATTGCTGGACCCACATGACAGGAGAAAATAAAGCCCTGAAAGTTGCCCTGTGACCTCCACACACAAAAATGGTCTGCACATGCCCACACATATACCTACATGAACACAAAATAAACGGATAAAAATGTGATAAAAAATAAACAAATGAAAAACAAAACATCTTGTATGAGATACCTAAACCAAACAAAACATGTTGTTTGTTGTTAGCAAAACATACTTTAAAAAGCTGGATAGTATTGGAGCTTTAATTTGACTTGGAATTCTTCTACTTACACTTTCAATGGACACAGGGGGATTTTCTGACAAAGGCTGGTGATAGTTTCTAGCAGAAGAAGTTAAGTCCAATGAACCTAAGAAAGCAAAGAAGTCAATGAGTGCTGTTTGGTTGTCTTTCCTACGGACTGAACCCAAGTCTACTCTCAAGGTAAGCTCTAACACAGAGCCACAGCTCCAATCTGAGCGTCTTTAAATCAAAGCCTGACCTTACCAACTATATAGGCACAGTACAAGAACTGAGAATCTCTGTATTAATTTAAAAACCAAAGGTGTAGACACTTTCCTGTAAAAGGGAACTGAGAAAACATATCCCAATGAAAGACTTTATAGCTGATTATTTAGCAAAATAAGGAGTCAAAGCAATTAAGCAGGTAACATCTAAAATCTTTTAAGAGCAGAGGCGGTGTCGAACATCTTTAATTAACAGTGCTCAAACGCAGAGACAGGTGAATTTCTTTTAAGTTTGAGGCCTGATCTACAGAGTGACTTTCAGGCCAACCAGAGTTACACAGGGAGATTCTCTCTATTAAGATAAAATAGGATGTTTTAAAAGGAATTTTTTTTTTCAGGGGCTGGAGAGCCAGCAAAGCAGGTAAGAGTGCTTGGTGCTTTTGCAGAGGACTGGAGTTTGGTGCCTCCAACAGGCAGCTCCCATACATAAGGCTAGCTCTAGGTGGACCCATTACTCTGGCCTCCACAGGCACCTGAACTCACATCCACACACCCACTCACAGACACACAATTGAAAATACTGTTTTTGAAAATCCTAAAAGGTATTTACGCAATGTGGAAAAATATGTGATTCACCAGAACAAACCTTGTGTGTGTGGCCTTGGCTGTCCTGGACTCACTTGTAAACCAGGCTGGCCTCACACTCACAGAGATCCGCCTGCCTCTGCCTCTGCCTCCGCCTCCCAAGTGCTGAGATGAAAAGCGTGCGCCACCACACCCAGCTTCAGAACAAACCTTGTATACAGCCAGGCAAAGTAGCATGCCTTTATTCTCAGCATTCAGGAGGCAGATTTCTGTGAGTTCAAGGCCAGCCTGATCTACAGTTAGTTACAAGCCAGCCAGGACTCTACAGGGAAATCTTGTCTCAAAAATAAACAAAAACCACCAAATAGATAGAAAAGCCTAGTTTAACAGAAGGCCTGCTGCAGCGTATCTTCAAAAAGCAGCAAGCATATGGGTGTTCTTGCACACACACTCATTAATACCATCCTTAAAATAATCAGTACAATTTCATAGTTCTAAACACGGCATGGGGATTGTAAACAGAGAAGCTACTGAGGACTAGAGTTATGTGTTTCTCCTATGTGCGATTGAATAGCACTATCCAAAATGAAGGTAAAGTATTTGGTAAATGTTAAGTAGATTATTCAAGCTTACTGTATCTACCATGGGTATGCACAAGAACAGAATGCAGAGACCACATCAAGAACAACAGGAAATATTCACAAATATTCACGTTTCATTCTTTCACATGCTGAAACCTTTTGTAGATTCTGGTTATTTTTCCCAGGGAACCAAGTTACTTTTCAAGCGCCTGTACAAACCAGACTTGTATCTTACGTTTGAGAATGTAAACACTGACTCCTCTAAATTTTGGGGCATGCACAACCCAAACTAGAGATGAAAATAAAGACAAATGATTTAGCAAAGGCGGGGGGGGGGGGGGGGGGGGAGGGGGGGGAGGGGGGACCCAGAAAACTTGGTGGGAAGCTGCAACAGTTTACCATCACATACCATATGCCGTTGCATGTGAGTTAGTCCTCAGTCCAATAAGGCGTTTATTTGCAGACAACGCTGGAGGCACACGGGGCAGCTCCTCCTCCACCACAGCCACTTTATCCCCTTGGTTTGGAGAAAGGACCTCTCGCAGTTTCCTCGCTGGCATTTTAACCTTTTTCCCCCTTCCCGTGCTAAACTCAAAGTTTTTCATATGGCTAGTCACAAAACAAGTCCTGCAGTCCTGTACAGAGGGGCTTTCTTCTGGGGTCACAGACTTGAGGACAGTTTCACCTCTTTTGAGTAGCAGGAAAAGAAACAAGGATGGAAGTGAATTTGATAATACCCGAATTCCAAAAATGACTATGACGCAGCCATTAACTTTAAAAATAAAATAGTCTAATAGACAAAATAGTCACAAATCTGTACATTTCAATCTTGACATTTAATACAGGACTAAATACGACTATAATGTCTTATTTACTATTAAGGCCTCTGAGTTTGTTAATGTACCAAAGCAATAAATCTGAAAGGAATTATGCCAAGAGCAAAGAAGCCAAGGAAACCATACTAACAATACACTCCTCCAAACCCTGGCTGCTGCTGAGAATCCCAACAGACGTGGAGGTGGGGTCAAGGTCTGATGCGTAGACCCACGCCGAGCAGG
The DNA here is from genome assembly GCF_964271855.1 of Acomys minous. Lineage (NCBI taxonomy): Eukaryota > Metazoa > Chordata > Mammalia > Rodentia > Muridae > Acomys > Acomys minous. The sequence goes on from NC_140489.1 coordinate 45,949,086, forward strand.
TGACGTTAAAATCCTGTTTTTAAAATATGACCCTCACAAGAGCTTAATGGCTGTCTTCCAACGGGTCCGGAAGCAATCTCCGACACCCCAATTTAATCATCAGCGTCTCCACGGAGGGCCAGCAAACACACCGTCCACTTGTTATGTGACATCAGCTTCAGTTGTTCGCGGGTCAACCTTCTCTTACCCCGTAAGCCCGCCCTAGAGACTCAGCACGCCTGCGCGCAAGAGCCCGCTCTCCCACCGGAAGTGAGCGCCCGGGAGCAGTCTGGTGCTCTTACATTCCTCTCCGGGTGGAAACAAACTCCCAACGTAAGAGAATGCAAAGAAATGTAACTTTACTTTTATTTTAAAGGCGGCATATTTATCTCATCTATTTTTGGATGCGATATTAGGTATTTCCCGAGGACTGACGAACTCCAGATCAGCCCAGAAACACCGCTTTTGTTTACCAAGGGTATTTACACGGTGGTTACTGCAGACCGTTAGAGACCTAGGGTTAAGTATATTAGGTTTTCGAGGAACTTCGACGGATTCCGTTGCTGTGCGAAAGGAAGTGAGCACTATAGAGCAGTGTCTAGTAGATAATCACAAGAGTTAATTCTTTGGAGATTTTTAGGATTCACATGGGTAGCTTGCTTTTCGTCATACATTGCCCCATGTTGTAACGAATCTGCGTCAAAGGGTCTAAAGCTCTGCTTGACATCACTGCCCCCACGTGTTCCCTCTCCGCTCTCCAGCGGCGCGGCGCCCTCTCTATTACAGACCCTCGGAGCTCTGACTCTACCTGCACCGCAGCCCCTCAGCCCGGTACCGGCGTCCGATGCGAGAGCCTGGGGCTAAGTACGGTCGTCTTCCCCTGTCCTCATAATCCCGGGTTCGCGGGCAGTGGGGTGTCAGGCTTCCCTCGGGAAAGGGAGCGGGCGGGTACCCAGGAGGGAGGCGCCGCGTGCACGCGGGTCGTGGGGCTGCGCAACGGGCAGCACTGCGCAGCGGGAGGCCAGACCTCACCCGGGGCCGTGTCACCCGGGGCCGTGTCACCCCGGGGCCGTGTCACCCCGGGGCCGTGTCACCCCGAGGGTAGGAATCCCCGGCCCCGGGGCCCGCCCTGGGACTGCCAGCTATGCATTAGGTGACCTTGAGCTGTCTGACAGGAGCCCCTTTACCGAAAATCTCTGAGTTCCTCCGCTCTTACGCTGTCTAGAATACAAGGGCTCGCACCCTTCTCTGCTCTCAGATTGTAGGACGCGCTGCTTTTAGAGCCTTTTGCCAGTGGCTTTTAAAACAGGTTAAGCTAAGTAAAAGAGTGTAAGGTAGAAACGCTAAGTAACAACTTTTGTCTCGTATTTTAGCTATGTACGCTAAAGCCTCTCTGGAAAGCCTGCTATTTTGCTGTTGTTGCTAACTCGATACGTTTTGTGATTAATCATTTTTATATCTGTTATATTTTCTCTTTTGTTATCCCTTAGGTTTATCTTTTGGCTCACGATTTGTTGCCTAAGTGTATTAAAAGACAAAATAACAATGTCAGACCTGCAAGAGACCTTAGAGATGAATTAACTTTTCCATAACTTCTATGTAAAACTTGGATATTAAAAAAATGACCTTTCTCCTTCAATTTCAAAACGCTGAGCAACAGCTATGGCAATCAGTAAAGTGACTTGAATAAATAATTGGCAATGGAGTGTCAAGTCTTAATAACCCCTATTCCTGAAGAGAACTGTGTATCACCTTTCTTTTCGGGGCTGACTGCTCCCCCCCAAAAGAAAATCGTCCTTCCTGCTTCAGGATATAGTTGAGGTTCACACATTGCACTCAGTGGCAATAGCTCTTAAATATTCATCAGCTGTCCGCTCTTTATAGCATTTCTTAATGCTATAAAGCTGTATGAGCAGCTAGGTTGTGGTTGCGCAGGCCTTTAGTCCCAGCACTTGGGAGGCAGAGGCAGGTGGATCTCTGAGTTCGGAGACCAGCTTGGTTTACAGAGTAAGGCCAGTGTGTGTATGTGTGTGTCATGTGCTAGCCTGGTGGCTAAGTGATCAGAGAAGATGATAGAGTCCCTTGGAACTGGTACTGCTGGTCGTGAGCTCTGTGGGTACTGGAAACTGAACTTGTTGCTTTTTAAGACAGGACAGGGACTGGCTGTCCTGGTACTCAGTCTGTAAACCAGGCTGGCCTCAGAGATCTGCCTGCCTCCGCCTCCTTCGTGCTAAAGTCCGGAGTACTTTGATCCTAAGGACTCAAGGCTTGCATACCACCATTGGCTTGTTAATTACTTTTCAGTATTACATTTCTGGGAATTGTGAGATGAAGAAACATATTTCAGGATGCTTGATCACTCTCTTGATCTTCTCCAAAAAATGGATTTCCTTCTGAAAAAGAAATTAATTTAGGAAAAAGCAAGGTGCATTAGAGAAGAGATTACAAGCCAGGAATGGTGGCCTATACCTGTACTCCCAGCGCTTGTGAATATCCTAAGTTCAGGTCTAACTTTGGCTACATAGAAAATTCTAGGACACATGACACCGTGTTTCAAAACCATAACACATTTATAGATATCCTTTTTTTCTTTTTTTGTTTTTTTGTTGTTTTTGTTTTTGACACAGGGTTTCTCTGTGTATCTCTGGCTGTCCTGGACTCACTTTGTAGACCAGGCTGGCCTCAAACATATACTTAATAAATGTGAAGATATAGTCAAAAAAGCTTATAACACTTTTGGCTATTCAGAGAATATTGTTATATAAGCAATATTCAAAATAGTACCTTATTGGCTATATCATACAGGTGTTAAAGTGTAATGGGAGAAAATTCTGGATTTTTAAAGTCTGAATGCCTCAAATGGTCATGAGTTGTTCTAGTTAACCTGAAAGTAAATTAATATTTGAACTGTTTATCGTCCTTAAAGTTATTACAATCACAAGAAAATTTAAGGTATAGCATGGCATTGTTTCTTTTTTAAAATAGGCTAATGAACTATAAACTTGAGTATATGTAAACTAATTGCACTTAGTAAAAAGGCAAAGGGGCCTGTGGTTGTAACTTGGTGATGGAGCATTTGCCTAGCATGTCCAATGTTCTGCATTGACTCCTGCGCCCACAAGGGAAAATCTGATTTATCTTGTTGTTCAGTGGTAATAAAAATGAAGAGCCTTGCTGGGCAGTGGTGGCTCATGCCTTTAATCCCAGCACTTGGGAGGCAGAGGCAGGTGGATCGCTGTGAGTTCGAGGCCAGCCTGGTCTACAAAGAGAGTCCAGGACGGCCAAGACTACACAGAGAAACCCTGTCTCAAAAAAGAAAAAAAAAAAAAAAGAAGAAGGAGAAGAACCTTTATAATAAGTAAAATAAAGGGTGTGGGTGTACACGTTTGATTCCAGCATTCACACAGTGGAAGGAGAGAACCAACTTCCACCCTTGTCCTCCGGCTTGCATCCGCGCTAAGATAAATGATGGCAAACTTCAGAATATTTCTTAAAGCTGTGTAGCAGCTGAGCAGGTAAAGGTGCTTGCTGCACTGGAGAGTAGGCTTCATTAAAAAGAATGGCCTTCTGCAGTCATAATGTACTTGCTTTTCAGGAAAGAAGTCCAGCCTCACTGAGGACATTGAAGCAGGAGGAGCAGCAGTTGCTTTTTCAGAGCAGAAAGGAAACTCATGCATCAGAAAAGGTTTGCTGATAAAGTTACCTTTACGCCTAATTGTTCTGTTCTCTGAGGCGATGGTTAGCCACAAAACTGTTAGTCCTGTTCTGTATCCATTCTCTGACCTAAGCGAAAGCTGTCCATTCTCCCCAGATTCCAGAGAGATAACCAGAAAGTATCCCTGTTGGAATATTTGCCTTTGTGGTAACAGGCCATTTGACATGCTCTCTGGAAATTAGTGTCAAATAAAAAATGACCTAGGCTGGAGAGATGGCTCGACAGTTAAGAGCCCTTGTAAAGGACTGAACTTGAGTTCTCAGTGTCCATGTCAGGCAACTCACAGTAAACTATAAGTACAGCACCTGTGGGTCTCACACCCTCTTGTAGCCTCTGTGGGTTCCTGCACTCACATGCACACAGCCACATCCAGGCACACACAAAAAAGAAGCGATCGGTAAAGACATATTAAAAGACATTAACAAAATCACCTAGCTGAGGCCAGGCATGGTGGCACACGCCTTTAATCCAAGCACTCTGGAGGCAGAGGCAGGTGGGTCACTGAGTTCAAGGCCAGCCTGGTCTACAAAATGAGTCTAGGACAGCCAAGGCTACGCAGAGAAACCTTGTTTTAAAAAAACAAAAAACAAAAACAAAAACCACTTAGCTGGGCTTGGTGGAGCACACTTACAATCCTGGCACGTGAGAGGTGTGGGTAGGAGGACCAGGAGACCAGACCGCCTGTCAGCAGTCCTAGGGATGTGTGGGGCAGGAGAAAACTGGCGCATCCCTGTGTACCAGTCCCTGATACAAAACACTTAAAGATTTCCTGTATCTTGCCACTCACTCTTGCTGAAAAAGTCAGGAATTTTAACCTGAAGAAACACAAGGCCAGAAGTAGGGGAAAGAAGCAGACGTGTGTGACGTGTGTGTGTGTGTGTGTGTGTGTGTGTGTGTTGTTTTTTTGAGATGGGATTTCTCTGTGTTATCTTGGCTATCCTGCACTCACTTTGTAGACCAAGCTGGCCTCAAAAAGAACCAGATTTTGGCATTAGTTATCATATAAGTATCTAAGGACCTATTAATAAGGAAATGAGATATGTCGTTTTCAGTGTGAACTGTAGCTAGTCGGGTTTGCGGTGTGCTCCTGAGTGTAGAGCCTTACAGATGGCAGTGTGTTGATTCAGCACACATGCCTGCCCCAGCCCCCACTCTAACGCTCCTGTCAAACAGTAGCCTCATTGACTGCTTAATCCCATGTAAGCTATATTTCCAAATCCTAGACCTCTTCAGGATGGTTTTCTTTATGTAACTTTAAAAGAAATTGTACGTGTGTATTTGTATGTCCAACACACATATGCAAATGCCCTTAGCAGCCAGAAGAGGGTGACAGACCCGCTGGTGCTGAGTTGCAGTGCTTTGAGCTGCCTGCTGGCGTGGGTGCTGGGAGCTTGTAGTTGTCTGGAAGAGTACCAGGCACTGTGAGCATTTCTGCAGCCTGTTACTCTGAAATTAGTACAGGCTCACGTGAGGTTGTGATGTTAGAGATCACTTGTGCCCTCTGCCCTCCTTTCATAAGAGTAACGTATCACAGAGCTACAGTGCAGTCTTCCTCAGGACACAGCTTCTGACATACAGTGAAGATGCAGCCCACTCCTTTGCTACCTCTTCCTTCTATAGCCAGTAGCAACTGCTAGGTGGTACACGCACGCAATCCTGTCATTCCAAGAATATTTCAGCCAGGCGTGGTAGCACACGCCTTTAATCCCAGCGCTTGGAAGGATGGATCTCTTGTGAGTTCAAGGCCAGCCTCGTCTACAGAGAGAGTTCCAGGACAGCCAGGGCTGTCTCAAAAACAAACAACAAACAAAAAGTTTCATAAATACAGTCATATAGTATGTAATCTTTTAGAATTAATTTTTTTCACTCCATTGATTATTGAAATGTTTTTTAAATCAAGTAAATTGACTCCTTGCAGTTTAGTCTTTATTTACTTACTATAGGCCTTTTGATTAGCATCATCTTACCTATATACAAAATCTTATTGAGATCATTGTAAAACTTGGATTAAGTGTGCCTAGCACTTTGAAGGAAATTGACTTTTTTGTTTTGTTTTGTTTTGGGTTTTTGAGATAGGGTTTCTCTGTGTAGCCTTGACTATCCTGGACTCAATCTGTAGACCAGGCTGGCCTCAAACTCACAGTGATCCGCCTGCCTCTGCCTCCTGAGTGCTGGGATTAAAGGCATGCACTACCATGCCTGGCCCTAGCCCATTTTGTTTGCTTTTTGAGACAAGAGTTTCTCTGTTGTAGCCTTGGCTGTCCTGGACTCAATTTGTAGGCCAGGTTGGCCTTAAACTCACAGAGGTCCTCCTGCCTCTGCCTCCCCAGTGTTGGGATTATAGGCCTGTGCCACCACGCCCGGCTTAGTTCCTGTTTATATTAAATTTTTGTTTTCCTATATTTTGATGATTTCCCCTCCCCCTACTACTCCCAGGTCTTCCTGACCTCCTTACCTACACAACTTCACGTTCTTTCTCTTTTCCAGAAAGTGAGAAACAACCCCCACAAAAACAAAAAGAGGCAAAAGATAAAACAAAAAATGCCAAAACCAAACAAAATGCCCACAAAATGGCCTTGAGCGCATTTTTGTTGGCCAACTACCTCCTCACCATTTGGGGGGTGGGGAAGATTGGGGATGAAATTTTTTTTTTTTTAAGTTTTCAAGATATGTTGTACACATTTTGGTAGGCTGATCTCTAAACCTCTCTGGAAGGGAATCACAGTAATTACATTCAACTCCATCATTGCTAGTAACAGGTGCCTCAGCTGGGCTCCCATATTGGCTCACAGAGCTCTCTGTAGATTGTTTGGAGTTCCTGTGTCATCTCAGACCAGAATGGGTCTGTGTGTATTGCTTCCCTTCTGGCCCCATTGTCCTTAGTACTGTTGTCACTGTGCCCCATAGCAGACATCTCTCTGTCTGCAGCCTTTTTGGAACAAGTCTCAGGAAGCCCACCCAGGCTGACGCTTCTGCCTCCACCTCCCTAATCCTGGGATGACTCCTAACACACTCAGCTGCTTGCCTACAGCCTTACTAGTGAGTATTGCCTTTCAACAGGAATAGGTTTAATTTTATCAAAAAGTTTTTAGCATAATCCCCAGCACTCCAGAAGCCAAAGCAGGAGGAACATGGGTTTGAGGCAAGAGCAAGCTCTACAGTGAACCCTTGTCTCAAAGGAAAACAAATACCTTGAGAAAAAAGAAAATGATCCCTTTTGGGTGAGTGGGGGACGGTCATTTATCTTAATATGGCTTTCATTGAGTTTGTGCTGTTCCAAGTTCATTCACCTGCTTGAATTTGTCTGTGGCTGGGCAGGGCCAACCTGTGTGGCCTCTCTATCACAAGAGGCCTGCTGATCACCGGGCAGTAGAGCAAACCCGGAATCGCAACCAGGCCACAGAGGAGAGGAAGACAGATCCCTAGGTACTGCCAGTTAGCATGGAGGCTGGTCTTGGACAGCTTCCGCTGACATGTTAGAAGGCCTGGGTCCTGCTGAGGGGATACATCCCCTGCTCTCCCTCAGCCTTCTCTTGACACCACTCTAATCCAGGTGTCAGGGTAGCTCACGGCAGCTTCAGAGCAAACGCCATCATTAGGTGTTTGCTAGTACAGCAGTTCATACATGAAAAAATGCCTGTCTTTTGCTGACCCTTTGCTGGTGTTTTGTTGGAATAGGCTCTCGGGCACTCTTGTTTCTATTTCCTTTGTGTGTGAAGCGCAGCTTTCTAGTTGGATTATGGAGAACGGATAAAGAGAAGCACATCTGCAGCATCTTCTAGAGAATATTGTGTCATGTTTGTAGAAGCCTGTGTCTGACTGGTCAGTGGGCCTTTCTAACACCCATAAAGTTGCAGTACTGTCTTTCTTGGCACACATAAAAAGAATGAGGCATTCTCTGAAGTAAACACAATTATTTTTTTCATTATTACTTCAGAGAAAACTGGGTTGTAACTTGTAGAATGAGACCAGCATAGCAAGTGCAGAAGATCTAATGCTTTCCCTTTTGTATGACTTTTTTTAAAATGTTAGCAGCTGGGCGTGGTGGCGCACGCCTTTAATCCAACAACTCATGAAAGCAGAGACAGGAGTTCGAGGCCAGCCTGGTCTGCAAAGGGAGTCCAGGACAGCCAAGGCTACACAGAGAAACTCTGTCTCAGGGAGGTGGGGGTGGGGGTGGGGAGTCAGTAGTCTTCACTAGCATCTTAGGAAGGACAAAAAAAGGCGTGAAAAGTCAGTAGGTCTTTGTGGGGCACGTTCATGGTCGGGAGTGGAATTATTGTGAGTGGATTACATGACCTAATCAAATAAGGATGTTTTGTTTGTTTTGTTTTTCTTTCTTTATTTATTATTTATTGTATATGAGCGCCTTATCTGCAGAAGAGGGCATCAGATCACATTATAGATGATCATAAGCCACCATGTGGTTGCTGGGAATTGAACTCAGGACCTCTGGAAGAGCAAGCAGTGCTCTAAACCACTGAGCCATCTCTCCAGCCGTTTTGTTTTTCAAGACAGGGTTTCTCTGTTATTTTGGCTGTCCTGGACTCGCCTTGTAGACCAGGCTGGCCTTGAACTCACAGCAATTCGACTGCCTCTGCTGGGATTAAAGGTGTATGCTACCATGCCCTGCTGAGAAATTATTTTAAATTACATGATTCAATCAAAATAAGGGCTGAAGAGATGGTTTGGGGGTTAAGAGCACTCAAGGATCCAAGTTCAATTCCCAGCCACCCACATGGCAACTCACAACTGTCTGTAATGATCCTATTTAGTTTCAACTCTGTATAAGAATATATAACTCCTGAAACTTTGAGAACTCTAAATATCTTTCATGACCCAGTGTTGATTTAATCATAAATAGGATTTGTTAAAAGTAAATGGTGTTTGTCAGCAATTGTATCATGTAGATTAGTAACACGGGTTAGAATAAGTTGACAATAGGATAGTTATGAAAATTTAGGAAGAATTTAAGAATTTTCTTGGTTTCCCTTAAATCCCTACCATGAAAGGGGCTTTAGTAAGTAGCATTGCAGAACAGTGGAACACTGTCTTAGTATTGCAGATTTTATTAAGATAAGGCCTGTGAATCCCATAGCTAGCATTAGAAAATAAATTTTTGTTAACCAGCAGTGGTGGCACATGCCTTTAATCCTAGCACTCAGGAGACAGAGGCAGGTGGATCTTGAGTTTGAAGCTAGTCTGGTCTACAGAGTCTAGGACAGCCAGGGCTACACAGAGAAGCCCTGTCTCAAAAAAAGCAAAAAGGAAAGAAACTGTTGTCCTTAAAATCTGTGAGATTATGGGTGGCTTAAAAATACATTTATAAATTGACAAGTTTGTTTGTTTTTTTAACTTTGAAATAAGGTGACTAAGAAACATACTGAAAGAATATGGCTGCACAGATACCAGAATCTGACCAAATAAAACAGGTAAGATACTATAATTAAGGGAACAGGATCTTAGCCAAGTATGGTAGCACATACCTTTAATGCCAGCAGTCAGAAGTTAGAGGCCACCCCATCTCTCTGAGTTCAAGGCCAGCCAGGGCTATGGACAGACACTGTGTCAAAGGTAAGTAGGGGTGGATTGGAAAAAAATTGCTTGACAGTAACTGCAGCTGTGTGAGTCAGTGATCCCACAGTTTAGATGTTTATTATTTTAGTTACAGAAATGAGTAATACCTGCATGTATGCATGTCTGTAATCCCAGCACTTGGAAAGCCCATGAAGAAAGATTGTAGGGCCTGAGCTACATAGCAAGCTTGAGGCGGGTCTCCGCCACGTGGCAGTGGGGGGAATTACCATGAGTTAAATATTTACTCAAAACCGAGAAGATATACGTGAGTGTGGCATTTATGCCCCAACCCATGTTACAAATGTCAGAGTGTATGTTAGATGGCAAAGCATTTTCTGTTTTGCTTTTGAGGCCAGATCTTGTTCTGTTGCTCAGTTGGGTTTCTGACCCTCTGGACTCAAGTGCTCCTCCACCTCGGCCTCGTAGGTAGCCAGGATATCCCACAGCACTCCACTGCAGCTGGCTGTAAATCTAGGTATTAGACCAGCAGCTGAGAAAGGAAAAAGAACACGTGTTGTACATTACAGCCACCTTAGTCAGCAAAAGCGTCCAGGTGAAGGAGGGGACGAAAGGCTGTGCCAGGGTAGTGTCAGCATCAGTGGGTTTCAGAATGTCTGCTCTGAAGTGGGGTGTAAAGCGCTTCTTCTTTACAGTTTAAGGAGTTCCTGGGAACCTACAATAAACTTACAGAGACCTGCTTTCTGGACTGTGTTAAAGATTTCACGACAAGAGAGGTGAAGCCTGAAGAGGTATGAAAAGTGTTGCTCACTAAAAATTCCCAAGCCTTGTCACAAGTCACAGACTCCATCTAGGCATTTTTCAGTTGTTCCTACTGCCCTGGCTGCCATTTACATGTCATTGCTTAGAGGCACTAAAGCAGGAACCCATGGCACCAAGACTAGTGGTGCCAGGTTGAACTTGACAGTTATGCTGCATTGAGGCAGAGGGCTTCATAGACCGAGTATGGAATGGCTGAGTTAGGGCTCTACAACAGATACTCTTCATTTGCTTTTTAGTCAAGATGGCAATGCTAAAGAAGCTTGGAAGAGCTTTTGTCTGGTCCTGAGAAGTCAGATCGGCGTTAACAAAAGCAAAGTGTCACTGAAAACCAGTGCTAATCGGCATCTCCACTCTGAGTATACTTAATGATATTTATAAATGTGCTCAAAATGAAAAACTTCTTCCTGTTGAGAAGTCAATAAACATTCATGCCAAGATCTGATCTGTTAGGTGATTTAACTTACAAAGTTTAGGAGAGATACTGAGTATGATATTTATTTGTTTTGTTTTGTTTTTTGTTGTTGTTTTGGGGTGTTTGTTTGTTTTTTCGAGACAAGGTTCCTCTGTGTAGCCTTGGCTGTCCTGGACTCTCTTTGTAGACCAGGCTGGCCTTGAACTCACAACGATCAACCTGCCTCTGCTTCCCCAGTGCTGGGATTAAAGGCATGCACCACCATGCCCAGCTTGATATTCATGTTTATTATTTTATTTTAAAGATTTATTTCTTCGGGCTAGAGAGATGGCTCAGTGGTTAAGAGCACTGACTGTTCTTTCAGAGGACCTGAGTTCAAATCTCAGCAACCACAGGGTGGCTCACAACCATCTATAATGTTATCTGATGTGCACTGTATACATAATAAATAAATCTTTTTAAAAAAGATTTATTTCTTCATTATATATATATATTTCATATTCAGTGTTTTGCCTGCATGCCAGAAGAGGACACCAGATCTCATTATAGATGGTTGTGAGCCACCGTGTGGTTGCTGGGAATTGAACTCAGGACCTTTGGAAGAACAGCCAGTGCTCTAAACCCTGAGCGTCTCTCCAGCCTGAAATTCATTTTTTAAGTGAGTATGTGTTAGCTGTTCCTTGCTAATTTCATACTTGTATACAGTAGACCTTGTTCATGTGCCACTCTTGTTTTTAAAAACCATACTTTAGGGCTGGAGAGATGGCTCAGTGGTTAAGAGCACTGTCTGCTCTTCCAAAGGACCCAGGTTTAATTCCCAGCAACCACATGGCAACTCACCAACTGTCTGTAACTCCAGTTCCAAGGGATCTGACACTATTACAACAAGGCACATAAAATAAAATAAAAAACAAATAAAAACCATACTTTATTTTATCTATAATGATACAATTCACATATCAAATAACACTACAGTAGAATGTTTTGATATAATTTTAGGCAGAAAAATTAAGGTTGTAAACCCTTCCCCATAATAAAAATTTTAGCCGGGCGTGGTGGCACATACCTTTAATCCCAGCACTTGGGAGGCAGAGGCAGGCAGATTAATGTGAGTTCAAGGCCAGTCTGGTCTACAAAGCAAGTCCACGACAGCCAAGGCTAACACAGAGAAACCCTGTCTTGAAAAACAAAGCAAAAACAAAAGAAAAAAAAATTTTTCAGAACCTGACCAACATGCTCAGTGAGCAGTGAGGTCAAGTCCCCACTGAACAGGTAGGGGAACTGGAAAGCAAACCCAACTTCTAGTCCCTGCCGCAGAGGAGTAACATACACCAGATTTCTTCCCGATGCAGTGATTCTTTCTATATGAACACCCAGAAACTTGAACTCACAGACCCACCATGAGAAAATAAAACTAGAAGAAAATAGCTTTATTATCCTCTTTTATGACCAAGATGCGTCCTCTTGCCCACAGTCCATCTTCTCACCTCGTGTCACCTTCTCCTGGTGTCCTCTGTGAATTTTTGCACTTTACCCACATTATACCCATTTCCATAGATGCACATTTATGTTATAGGCTAGGATCTTCATGTGAGGGAAACCCTAGGAGATGCTTTCCTTTCTGAGCATGTGTCACCTCAGTTAATACTAAAAAGGGTTGAAAGTGGGTGAGGTTACATATACATGGAACCCCAGCATTTGTGGGGGGGCTAAGGCAGAAGATTTTGAAATCCCAGACCCTTCCTGGCTGCATGACAAGATCTTGCTCAAGAGAAAAATAAAATAAAGGTGATTTAAGAATATGCAGAAGCAAGTTTCTTGTTAAAAGGGAACAGACCTTCTACTGGGTGTGTGTGTATCAGTCCAAATAAGGAGGTAGGCTTGTGGGCCTTGAATTTATATCTAGTCCAGACCCATCATGAAGGCAGACTAGCAGAGACTTCATAACTTTGCTTCTCGTCATTGGGTAAAAGTTGTGGTTGTTGCAAGCTGAGGATAGCACTTACTTTGTAGAGCTGCCCAAAGAAAAGTTCCTATTGGTGGCTCCTTCAGAATACAAAAATGCTTGTTTTTGTGTCACCTCTTGGATCTTCCCCTTGTATTTGTAGGTCACCTGTTCAGAACATTGCTTACAAAAGTATTTAAAAATGACACAGAGAATATCCATGAGATTTCAGGAATACCATATTCAGCAGAACGAAGCCCTGGCAGCCAAAGCAGGACTCCTGGGCCAACCTCGGTAGACGGTGCTGGGGCATGGACTTGCACTGAAAGATTGCCAGCAGTGGCTGCCCTGGAAGCAGGGGTTCACCTGGTAGAATCCCTGACGCACGGCCGGAGGTGTGCTGCACCATCGTCATGACCCCCTGACCAGTGGAGACCACCGGAGAAAAACCACTGCTCACCAGAAGGAATCAAAAGAGAAGGCCTTACTGTGCAGGAAAAATGGTAAGATGCAACATTGCCGAGGCCTTAAGAGTCAGCTGCCTGGTCATCTTGATTACAAAAATAAACCACTGTTCCTTTCTTTGTGACTGTTAATTTTAAAAAGCAAAATATATGTCCAATCATGTATGAGATAGAAAAAAATTTATTACTAAAAGCAAAATAAATGAAAATATCACTGAGCAGTTGTTTTTACTGTACAGACACAGTATTCTGGCTGGGTGTGGATGCGCTGAGATGTTTTCAGTCAGGGTCATTCTTCAAGCACTTCTGTTCATGCATGGCTGCCTCAAGTTGCTGGTAAACACACAGAACTGTTACTTGCCAGTCATTTCAAGGCATGAGTACTGCTTCCTGACTCCTATTGTCAGGAAGACACTGTACATTCTTATCCTCGCTGCATTTATAAGTCTTTAGAGAACATCCCTTCTGAGGCTAGGTTGGAAATGTTTATGACTGCTGTGCTCTAGAAGAGTCATGCAGTTTGCTTAAGAGTCCAGGTTGGTGAGGGCTCAGCAGCTAAAGGTACTGTGCCAGCTGACAGCCTGAGCTCCATCTATAGCAGCCACACGGTGCAAGGAGAGAACTGACTTACCCCAGATGCCCTCTGTCCTCCACACTTACGCCACGGTACCTCTGTGACACACACAGAAACACATTCGTGCACGTGCGCTCACACACTATATGTGCACACACGATTTGAGTGTAAACAATACCATACAGCTAATGTGAACAGTTGAATAAAGTGAACCAAAGTTAGGTTTGTATCTTATGGCAAATAAATTCTGAAACATTCAAATATTTGCAGGAAGTTCTAGCTGATAGGTATAACTACTTTGGGGTTTTGTTTTGTTTTGTTTTTAACCAAACTGGTAAGAGAAGGGACTTGTAAATGGGCTTTATTTATCACATTAGAAAGCACTGGTATGTTTAAACTAACAGCTATTTCTGTGTTTTATTGCATTGGTGAGAAGTACTGCTCTGCTTTAAAACTGAAATGTTAAAACACATACAATAACAAAGTACACAATTCGCCTCAGCAGAACACAGCAAATAAGCTGATCTAACTTAATGAAGAGCAGAACCAGAAATAGACACTCCCTGAGAACCTTGGAGGTCCACATCCTTAGTCACGGTTTCTCTGTAAACAAGCCCCCCACCCCCACCCCTACCCCGTGGTTATTTACTGTCTGTTTCACAAGGACAATTAAAGACATGCTCACCTGGCAAATAAGGGGAATTTTGTACAATAGCATCTGAAATACCTCAGGAGGGAGTATTTGTTTGAAAAACGCCAGAAGCTCCTTCGGTTCCCCACAAACTAAAAGGGCGTTGGTGAGATGTTCAACCCCCATTCCGTGTTCCCCTGAAATAGATTGGTACATTTAAGCCAAAAAAAAAAGTTACTGTTTTTAATAATTATGGGGAGGAGGGATTCTATGAGTGTGTATGTGCACCTGAGTGCAGTGCCTGTACAGGCCGGAAAAGCAAGTTTGATTCCATGGGACTGGAGTTTTGTTTGTTTGTTTTGAGGTAGGGTCTCTATCTAGTCCTGGCTTGGTATGAAGACCAGGCTTAGCTTCAAACTCACAAGAGCACCTCCTGCTCCTGCCTCCTGAATGTTGAGATTAAAGTTCTATGCCACCACCGCCACCTGCTGGAACCACAGTTACAGATGGTTGTTAACTAGTGCTCTATAACGGAAGACCAGTAGGCATTCAGCCATCTCTACACCTTAGGAAAAAATCATACTACTTTTAAAAAATGTATACATTTAGCGGACTGGGCGTGCTGTTGCATGCCTGTAATCTCAGCACTCAGGAGGCAAAGGCAGGCTGATCTCTGAGTTCAAGGCCAGCCTGGTCTATAAAGTGAGTCCAGGACAGCCAAGGCTCCACAGAGAAACTCTGTCTCGACAAACAACAAAATACAGATTACCAAGAAAGCAACAAATGTTTAAAGTTAAATGCATATTGCCCAGTGGGGTGGTGGTGCATGCCTTTAATTCCAGTACTTGGGAGGCAGAGGCAGGCAGAACTCTAAGTTCAAGGCCAGCCAAAGCTACACAGAAAAATCCTGTCTGGAAAAACCAAGACTGAAAAATAAGCCCTGTCTCTAAAAACAGAGTTAAGTGCATATCAACTATTTAGGCATCCCATGATGTGTCAAGAATGCAAGTATGAAGGAAAATACTGGGCTTCATGTGAAACTGCAGTATGTATGATTTTATGAGAGAAATGATGTTAGTTTGCTCACGTTTTAGATGTGCACACTTGCATTGGAAATCTGTATCGGATGCATGAAGGGTGGTGATGCAAGCTTTTACAAATCTTGTGGTTTTTACTAATTTAGATAGACTATCCATGTTCAGTAAAATATGAGATGAAATGCCTGGTGTGGGTTTTTTGGCACATACTCAGTGGGTAGGAGCACTGGCTATTCTTCCAGAGGATCTGGGTTCAATTCCCAGCACCCACATGGCAGCTCACACCCATCTGTAACTTTCAGTTCCAACTGAAATCCTCACATAGATCACACATCACACATACAGGCAAACCACTGATGCGTATAAAATAATAAATAAATAAATTAATTAATTAATTAAAATATCTCTTTTTTAATTTTCCAAGTAGAAAATGGGCATGTGAGGCTAGAGAAGTGGTTCAGTGGTTTAAGAGCACTTACTGCACCTCCAGAGGATCTGAGTTCAATTCCCAGCACCCACATGGTGGCTCATAATCCTGTGTACTTCCAGTTCCAGGAGAGCTGATGCCATCTTCTGGCCTCTGAGGCCAAATATTGAAACAGGTAAGTAAATTAAAAAGAAAAACACAAGTGCTGTGATATGCAGGAGCTTGCAAAACTTGGGGAAAATACTTCCCTCTGGCACTGCTTAGCACCAGCACCAGACCCCTCTGCTACAGATAACATTTGCACACTATCAGTTTACCAGTGTTATCAGGTGGTCCTAGAACCAGGTGACAGTTAAGACACAACTGTGGTCATAAAGTACAGGCCCTCTTGGCCCCACACCAAAGTAAACAGTATACTGGCCAGTTTTAATGATTTTTGTCTTTGAAAGTATTTAGAATATTCAAGTCAGAAAACAATTGGTTTGGTGGTGTGTTTTGGGAAAGGTTCTCTATGTAGGCCTGACTATGCTGCAGGTCACGCATGGACCAGGCTGGTCTTGAACTCAGAACCACCTGCTTCTGCCTCCCAAATGCTGGTTTAAAGGCATGTGCTACCATATCTGGCAGGAAAATAGAATGTATTTTAGATAATATTTTGGAGACACTCTGTAACCTAGACTAGCCTCGAAGTCACAGGAATCTCACCTTAGCCTCTTGAATTTTGAGATTACAAGTATGTTCTACCACACCAAGTTAAACGTTTTGATTCTTCTTTTTTTTGCGGAGAGGAAGGTTCGAGACAGGGTTTCTTTTGTAGTCCTGGCCATCCTAGACTTGCTTTGTATACTAGGCTGACCTCAAACTCACAGAAATTCACCTTTCTCTGCCTCCTGAGTGTTGGGATTAAAGGTGAGCACCACCATGCCTGACTTAAAGTTTTGATTCTTAATATTTGCTAATTTAGGAATTTCATTTACTGGCTTGTTTGTTTGTATTTTGTTTTTCGAGACAGGTTCTCTGTGTAGCCTTGACTGTCCTGGACTGGCTTTGTAGAACAGGCTGGCCTCAAACTCACAGTGATCTGCCTACCTCTGCCTCCCAAGTGCTGGGATTAAAGGCATGCGCCATCACCGCCCAGTGTTTACTATGATCTTTAAGTTAAACATTTTGATATTTGTCTTTGTTTCCCTATTTCCCTACTTCCAAAATTGAACATAGCAATGCTAACTAACATGGGGGGGGGGTGGGAATAGTAACACCAAGTCAATCAGTGTTTGTTTTTTGTTTTTCAAGACAAGGTTTCTCTAACTCAGAACTCTGGCTGTCTTGGACTCTCTTTGTAGACCAGGCTGGCCTCAAACTCACAGAGATCCACCCGCCTCTGCCTCCTGAATGCTGGGATGAAAGGCGTGCGCCACCTCACCCAGCCTACGTTTCCTTTTTATTTTCCCTTATTATATAATAGTCCAGGCTAGCCTCAAACTCAGTCCTCGTGCTTCTGCCTCCCAAGTTTGGGTTTATAAGTATATCCCACTATGCCTGGCTAACCAAATAGTTTTTAAGGAAAAATGGTTAAAAACTTAAAACAATGTTTTAGTCTTACCTCTAGCTAAACAAAGTTTTCCCATCTGCACCTCTTGCAAAAAAAATTCATGTAGTTTTTCCTTCTTTGCTGGATCCCATAACTAGAAAATTTATAAAAATATGTAACAATGAGTAATGAATGTAAAGTATATACTTACTATCATAATTAAAGTACCTTTTAACAAATTCATATATACATTTAATAAGAAGTACCTCAGTCCAGTTCAGGCTGGTGGCACATATCTGTATTCTCAGCACTTGGGAGGCAAAGTCAGGTGGACTGAGTGTCTGTTAAGAACATTCCAGACCAGCCAAGACTACAAAATAAAGCCCTCTCTCAACGATAAACAGCATAAAAGATACCTTAAATCTGATCTCTGGACCCTATGGATGACCAGTGTTTTTCTAATCAATGTCTACAATGCAGTTACATTTTCAGGTAACTAAAAAAAAGACATGGCATCAGTTAGGAGATGCTATTTTAATAGCCCCACCTTTACTAGCAGAGCTTGGTGTTGCTCTCCTCTTCCCTGAGGGGCTCATGGCCACCAGCCCAGCCCACCAAGGCAGGGGGAGTAGGGACCACTTCAGGAACTAGGTCAGCTTTAATAGGGGGCGAACAAAGGCTATATATACCCCTTGAGGAGTGGGTGGGGAACTTCCAGGATAGGCATTCATAATTGGAACCAGCAGTTTAAGGATGCTTGTTTTGCATTTGGCAGCACGCTCCCATCATGTGAACGGGAACACAGTACCTTATTATCCTGTAGGGCAGGGAGGGGAGAGCTAGCAGGGAGCTGTGTCAAGGGCCATTTATCAAATGTGGTTGGGGGCATCTATGTCTAAAAACTCTCCAGATGGAGTCAGGCAGAGAGCCAGGGGCCCTGCTGGGGAGAGGGAGCCCTGCACCTAACACCGAGCTCAGAATGGCTATCTAGACAGGGAGGACTGCAACCTCAAACAGCAGGGTCCTTCCAACAGCTTGGTATTGGTACAGTGGCAGTAGCTTGTCAGAAGGGTCAGGTGGCAGGCTGTGCCTGCTAATTTAGCAGCAGTGATTTTCTGGCCTTTGGGGTCATTTTCTCATTTGCCTGTAATTCCTAGTCAAGAAGCTAACATAAGACTTCTATACTCACTCTCAAAAGAGAGGGGCAAAGTACATGGGTGGGGTGGGGTGGGGTGGGGTGGCATGGCGTGGAGTGGCAGTTGGTGACTTGTTAGAACACTGGTTTGCTGCAACCTGCATTAGGAAGGCAGCCAAGGCCACAGATGATGTCATCAAGGATACTCTGCCTAGGGCTGGTCTTTGGACAAGCCTGAAAAGGGGCCACCTGTGGTCAGTTAAAATGGGGACAATTAGTGATGACAGTCTTTACTGGGTGCATGTTTAATGAGCACTAGCAAGGGCAGAGGTCTAGACCCAGCCCTATGCAGAGTCTAGAAGAGGCGTGGCAGCAGGTCCTGCACCAAGTCTAATGTCCTTGGGGCTCAAGGTGAGAAGCATGACTTTTGGGTGGAGAAAAGAGCACCTGAGATACAAGGAAGATTGGCACAAAGTTGCAGGGAGCCTATCAGCTCACCTTTAGATTTCTACTAGAAGGAATACAAGCAAAACAACAGCCACTGAAGGGCAGCTATGCAATAGAGCTTTTGTCTATATTATTTGTCTCACTTAGGAAGACAGGCAGTTATACAGAAGGTGGTGTGCCAGGATGAGATTGTCCTTTTTAAAAATTTATTTATTCATTTTACATCTCTATCCCAGCCCCCTTGCTCCTCTCTCCTCCCTGTCCCATCCTCTATTGCCTTCCCCACCCTTTTCCTCAAAAAAGGAAAGTGCCCCCCAATCCCCCAACCAACCTGCCCCGGCACTTCAAGTAGCCTCAGAAGAGGTTGGCCGTTAATTTTTGAGATAGAAAGTTACTATGAGGAAATCCAAAGTCAGTATGGAAGAAATGGGAAAAAGAATGGGGTCAGAAAAATAAGAATTTAATACTGACTATGGAAGATGAGGGTGTGGCTTACACAAAGTCAATTAGGTCATAGCAGAGAGGCCTGTAACACCAAAAACAGCATAAGGAAGTGGAAGAAGCCATGCCAGGCAGATAGTAAATGTGTGTGTGAATACACAGGCTGAAATGCCAACAAGAGCAGATGGGTAAGTGCTGGCAGGTGGTTGAAATGCAGGACGCTGAGTCTAAGATCACTGTGGGAGGGGAACGCGCTCTTCCAAGGAGAAAAGGTTTGAGTCTAGAACCTAAGGGCATCAAATGATCTACGGGGGGGGGGGGGTGGGGTGGGGGAGGTGGGTGCAGGTTCCACTCAGGCCTACAAAATAAATGTGGGATCAGGGCTCAGAAGTGAGCATTTCCAGCAAGCTCTTAGGAGCTCCTTGGGTGCGCCACAGTCTTAGACTCACTATTGCAGTTAGGATTCCATTGGCTATGTGTGACTTCATGAACCATCTAGATGGTTTTTATTTAGTCGGTTGATGTTTGTTCTGCATGTCTTCTTTGTGTTTATGCATGTGAGTACAAGTGTGCAGTGTGCACATGCAAGTAGAAGACAGGACAACCTTGGGTGTCGTTCCTTAGGGGGCTGTCCACCTTGTTTGTTTTAATGATTTCTATTTTATGTACATTGGTGTTTTGCTTGCATGTGTCTGTGTGAGGGTGTCGGTCCCTTGGAACTGGAATCACAGTTGTGAGCTGCCGTGTGGGTGCTGGGAATTGAACCCAGGTTTTCTGGAAAAACAGCCAATGATCTTAGCCACTGAGCCTTCCCTCCAGCCTCCACTTTGCTTTTGGAGACAGGAATCCACCTATCTCTACCTCCCCAAGCCCTGGGATTTAAGGCACACACCACTGCAACCAGTTCTGGTTTTCTTTTTGTGCGTGTGTGTGTTTGTCAGTGTGGGTTCTGGGGATGAAACTTAGGTCCTCACACTTGCTCAGTGAGCACTGTATAAATGAACTATCTCCCAGCCCTGTTAAGGCAGAGTTTTGCTATGCAACCTAGGCTGGCCTTGAACTCACAATCCTCTTGCCTAAGATTCCTAAATGCAGTGGGATTAGAGGTGCTACCACACGTGGCTTGTCTTCTGTCTGCACTATCTCCTTTCTTGGGGCCCTAGGTCAATCTAATGAGGTAGGCCTGAGGAGCATAGGTGGGAAAGCAAGGTCCCAGTGTGAGGAGAGAGGGAACCGCCAGCCAAGATGGGAAGAGAGAATATTTGTTTTGGCTTATTCATCTACAAAATGAAAATGTTATTTGAAGAATGACGTGAAAAAGACTGGACCTATGGCTCAGTTATTAAGATCACCTGCTGCTTTTTCAGATTGGAGTTCAGATCCCAGCACCCACACTGGGATCACAATGGCCTGTAACTCCAGCTTCAGGGGATCTGACACCCTCTTCTGGCCTCAGGATCATGGGCACTCATGGCATATATTCATTCATACAATAATATATACATACATACATACATACATCATGAAAATCAATCTTTTGGCTGGGCAGTTTTAGCACACAACTTTAGTTCCAGCACTTGGGAGGCAGAGGCAGGAGAATATCTGTGTCTCCAGGTCAACCTGGTCTATAACGTGAACTCTGGGATAGCCAGGAGATACACAGGCAAACCCTGTCTCAAAAAATAAAAACAATGTTATGTGAAATAACATCTGAAAAGCTCTGCTTCTGTATCTACCATAGCATATGTCATTTGGGTTTTTATTATGTCTAGTCCAGACTTTTCTGTCTTTAGCCCTCCACCTACATATCGTGTCTTCCACATTGATACCCCAAATATCTTCTTTTAAAGATTAATAAAAAGTGGGCTGGGCATGGTGGCACATGCCTGTAATCTCAGCACTTGGGAGGCAGAGGCAGGTGGATCTGTATGAATTTGAGGCCAGCCTGGTCTACAAAGCAAGTCCAGGACACCCAGGACTACAAAAGAAACTCTGTCTTGAAAAACTGCACACAAAAATACATAAATAAGAATAAATAAATAAAAGCTGGACAGTGGTGGTGCACACCTTTAATCCCAGTACTCAGGAGGCAGAGGCAGGTGGATGTCTGTGAGTTCAAGGCCAGCCTGGTCTACAGAGTGAGTTCCAGAACAGCCAGGGCTAAAACAGAGAAATCATGTCTTGAAAAAACAATAGATAGATAGATAGATAAAAGGATCTATTCTCTGAAATAAGTTGGTATCTATGCTAAGTGACACCAGACCAGCATGCCTTGGACACTGCAATCTCACATGTGTGTCTACACAAGCATTTCCCTGTACTTGCCACAATGTTCAGCATTTCTTTTATGGACAGATATAATGTCCCAGACACTATTCGAGATATAGCCAATGGAGAACAAAAGACAGCAAGGTTATGAGGAGCCTGGTGTAATAAATAGGAAACATTAGTTAAATAGTCACACACACACATACACAAATGTGCAAGAGCAACAATCTTGCATTCAGAGGAGGACAGGGGCTGTACAGGGAAGACATCTGTACACACAGATGACTTGCTCCTTGAACACTCCCTGCCTGTTTCCTTAACTATGTCAAGAATAATCTTTTTTATTTTTTTATTTTCCCCCCTTGCCTCAGTCCTCTAACCAGTCAGCACAAACTGCCCATTTTGTTTATCGGTTTGTTTACTTATTTGTTTGGTTTTTCTTTCTTTCTTTTTTTAAAGATTTATTTATTATG
Source organism: Acomys minous (assembly GCF_964271855.1). NCBI lineage: Eukaryota > Metazoa > Chordata > Mammalia > Rodentia > Muridae > Acomys > Acomys minous. The sequence goes on from NC_140489.1 coordinate 45,970,922, forward strand.
TATACTTGTAGGCCAGAAGAGGGCATCAGGTTACATTATAGATGGTTGTGAGCCACCATGTGGTTGCTGGGAATTGAACTCAGGACCTTTGGAAGAGCAGGTGGCGCTCTTAACCACTGAGCCATCTCTCCAGCCCCATTTGTTTGGTTTTTCAATGCAGGATTTCTCTGTGTATCCTTGGCTGCCCTGGAGCTAGCTCTGTAGACCAGGCTGGCCTCGAACAGAGATGTACCTGCCTCTGCCTCCCAAGTGCTGGGATTAAAGGTGTGCGTCACCACTGCCCAGCAAGACTGTGATTTTTATTGTTGCTCACCTATTTTTGCTGCAATCCTTCTAGCACACCATGGTTAAGAGATTTGTTTCTATTTTTCCTTTTTGTTCTGTTTTGTTTTGTTTTGTTTTTTGAGACAGGGTTTCTCTGTGTAGCCTCGGCTGCCCTGTACTCACTTTGTAGAATAAGCTGGCCTCGAACTCACAGTGATCCATCTGCCTCTGCTTCCCAAGTGCTGAGATTAAAGGCATGTGCCACCCCTTTTCTTTTTTTTTTAAGAAAAAAAAGTTCCTGCTCAGAAATCATCAGTGATTTCCCACTAAGCCTAGACCCCTTAACCTGGCTTTCAGGCCAAGCCTTCTCTGATCTTCTCATCAGTTCCTTTGGCAAACTGACTTCTTGGTCAGGCCTGGCATCCCTGTCATGTGCAGCACCTCCAGTCCTAAAGGCTTCCCTGATACTGTGCCCCAAATCCAACCTCACCCCTGGCTCAGATCAATGACAGCCCCCAAAACCTTATACAGAAAAACTGCATTTTCCAAAAACCACATCCCAGCAATATCCCGTGTAACCATGTGTTTGAAGAACCTGTCTCTCTACCCTGAGCTGGAGTCTTGTTTCCTCTCTGCCTGAAATGGAGTCGTGCTCAGTGCTGTGGGAAGAGCCGCTCCCTGGCTCATCCTCCTGTCTCCGCATGCACCCGTACACACTGCTGTTGTCTCGCTGTGTTCTGTGCATACACAGTATCCACACCTGCCTGCTTACCCCTGAGAACCCCAACCAGCATGTGGTGAGGAACCACAAACTGTGCGACAAGATCACATCCAACTCTGAACACCCAGAGCCAACTAGCGAACATGAGGGAATGTGTTTTTAAGCTAACTGACTCAACAGATCACCTGGGAACCTCGCCTCACTGAAGCCGGATAGAGCAAAAGTGTTCTCCACCCACACCTGCTCCGACTGCAACTCAGAAGCCAAGTGTTACTTTAAAAACACTAAGCTTAGCCAAACAATGGTTAAGCAAACAATAAACCGAATAGCCGCTGTGTTCTCCCGGCTCCTGTTACTTTTGTTGCCTTTGTCCGCTGCCTTGCTTTGGGGTCGTTCTTGTACTCCTGTCATTGTTGATATCTGCTAGACCTGCCTTAGTGCCTCACACATAAAGGACCTCAAATAGCCACAGGCTGAGCACCTGCACCTGGACCCTGCACTTTTGACCTTATGTGAGTTAAAGGTGAAAGCTGGGCCAATAACCAAGATGACCGAATTCTCTTTAAAAATAACTAATAAGAGTGTGGCTGGAGAAATGGCTCAGTGGTTAAGAGCACTGGCTGCTCTTCCAGAGGACCAAGGTTCAAATCCTGGTATCTACATAACCGTTCACAACCTTAACTCCAGTTCTAGCTGTAGGGGATCAGGTGCCCTCTTCTGACTGCCACAGGCACCAGGTATGCACCAGGCATGCACATAGTGTATACACATTAAAATAAGAAGCACTTTCCATCAAACCTGACCGCCTGAGTTAGATACCTGCGGCCCAGTGGTAGGAGCGAATGGACGTTGTCTTCTGCCCTTTGCATGTGAACCATGAATCTAATAATAAAATAAAATAAAATAAAGCCTTGACCAGTCAATCATGGTCTATGTTGGCTGCCCTGGGGACCCAGGTATCCTGTGGGGATCTATGGCAATGTCCAAGTTTCTCTTCTTTCAAGTAAAAAAGTGCCTTACTACAAAATTACTTTACAGACACCTTTCTCTTTTTGCTAGTGTTTCATTTGACCCAGGCTAATCTTGAACTCCTTCCTGTCTCAGCCACCCAAGCGCTGGTCCTACACACGTGTGTATCAAGCCCTGATCATATTTAAAACAAAAACCAAAAACAAACCAACAAACAAACAAAAAAAACCCACTTATTTTTATGTTTGAATATTTTGCCGGCATGTATGTCTGTCACCCTGTGCATGCCCAGTGCCTCCTGGAGGACAAAAGGTGACAGATCCCCTGGGATTTCAGTTACAGATGATTGTGACCTACCACGTGGACGCTGGGAATCAAACCTGGGTCCTCTGGAGGAGCAACCAATCCTCTTAACCGCTAACTATCCCTGCAGCCCTCAAACTGTATCCTTATCTGACCCATTTTTCCTCCCCCCCCCCTTTCTTCTTTGTAATACAAAGTTAAAACTTTGCAAAGCAGATGTGCAGCACTGGCAGGCCTCTTCCCCTTGGGCTTCTAGAAGGCTCCTTGGCGGGTCTGTTGCACTTTACCTCTCTGGCTGGTGCCTGGGTCTTGGGCTGTCCAGCTCTTCTCTCTGCAAACACAGGCACGAGCTGGCTGAGGGTGCTGCGGAAGCTGGTCTGGGAACCCGCCCAGGCTTAGCCTCCCTCCTTCCCTCTTGCTGGCTGGCACTCACGGTCCCTCAGGCAGCGCCTGAAAGCTGGGTCTCTGCGCCGCCTCCGGTCCTGGTATACACAGTAGCCAAGCAGGGCGATGGCGCCACCCGCTGCCAGAGCCGCCAGGAGGCCGACGCCTAGGCTGACGCTGGGCATCTGGCTGCCCAGCAAGCGTTGGGCGCGGGCGGGCCACGTGTGAGCAAATCCAGAGTCCCGAACCTAGGAACGCAGGACTCGAATGTTGAGTACCTTCTCCAGATGAGACCCTTTCCCGCGACCAGGGCAACTGGCCTCCTCGGGTCGCCTGGGTTTCTCTAGAGCTTCAGTTGGCCCCAAGTCAACTCAGCCTATCCTGGTCACTGCGAGCCAGCCTACTTTCCTGGGTCCTGCGTGGTGCACTCGCAATCCGAGTTTCCCACTCACCATAACTCAGTAGAGGGAAAGGATTCTCAAGTATTCTAGGAGAAAACAAGCAAACAAAATAGCTATTTTGGCAGTGCTTTTCTGTTTGATGTTTGCTTTATTCAGCAAACACAACAAAAGCAGACAAATTTTGTCCCAAAGACCATAACCCAGATAAAGACATTAAAAAACTAAATTTTGTTGAGTTTCATTTTGTTTTTCAGAGGCAGGGCTTCTCTCTAGCCCTGGACGTCCTGGAACTTTCTCTATAAAATAGGGCTGCTCTAGCCTCCGACTCCTAAGTGCTGGGATTAAAGGCATTTGCCGCAACTCCCAGCTTAAATTTGATTTTTCTTTTTAATTTATTTTATATGAATGCATGTTTTGCCTATATTTATGTATGTGTGCCACATGCCTGCCCTGCAGAGATCAGAAGAAGGTGTCTGATCTGGAGTTACCATGTAAGCTACCATGTGGGTGCTGGGAAACCCTGGTCCTCTGCAAAGCTACAAGTGCTCCAAACCACTGAGATATCTGTTTGAATTTTTCTTTTCTTTTTCTGTTTTGGTTTTTCAAGACAGGATTTCTCATGCAGGACAGGCTGTCCTGGACTCACCTTAGAGACCAGGCTGGTCTCGAACTCACAGCGATCTATCTGCCTCTGCCTCCCAAGTGCTGGGGTTAAAGGCATGCGCCACCATGCCCCGGCCTGTTTTAATTTTTCAACAGTGTCCATGTAGCTCATGATGGCCTAAAACTCTCTATTCTCCTGCCTCAGGTTCCAGAGTACTTAAATAATTTTTGTTGTAGGTTATTCCACTGTTATTTATTACCTCGCTACATTCCTCAGGAAGGAATCCCAGGACTGGCCAAAGTTCAGATACCACCAAAATCCAATTTGGTGAACCAATGAGTTTTAATGGAGTTACTTACAGGAATACAGATGAGGAGTTTTTTGTTGTTGTTGTTGTTGTTTTTTTTTTTTTTTGAGACAGGGTTTCTCTGTGTACCCTTGGCTGTCCTGGGCTCACCTTGGAGACCAGGCTGAACTCAAACTCACAGCAATCCACCTACCTCTGCCTCCCGAGTGCTGGGATTAAAGGCGTGCGCCACCACCTCCCAGCTAGATGAGTGGTTCTTAAAGGAGCAGAAATGACTCAAAGGCAGTTGCATCACCTAGGCCCACCTCAGCATGGGGGAGGGCTCACAAAAGCTGAGAACTTGGAGCCCCTTGCAGCCTACAGGCAGCTCAGGAGGTGGGAGTGTCCTTCCCAGCTGACTCAGTTGGTCTGAACTTCTTTCAGGCAGCTGGTTTGGTCTCAGGCTCTTATTTGCAGTTCAGCTTCTGTCTGAGGGGGATGTAGTAAAAGGTTCTTTCAAAACTCAGTTATGTGTGGCGCACACCTTTAATCCCAGCACTCGGGAGGCAGAGGCAGGCGGATCACTGTGAGTTCAAGGCCAGCCTAATCTACAAATCGAGCCCAAGACAGCCAAGGCTACACAGAGACCCTGTCTTGAAACAACAACACGCCCCCCAAAAAAACCAAAAACCAAAACAAAACAAAACAAAAAACTCAGTTATGTGAGCCGGGGCACCCCTGTAATCCAAGCACTCAGGAAGCAGAGGCAGGAGGATCTCTGTGAGCTCCAGGCCAGCCTGGTCTACAAAGTGAGTTCAGGACAGCCATGGCTACACAGAGAGACCCTGTCTCAAAAAGCAAACAAAACAAAACAAAATACCAAAAATCTGTTATGTTATACAAACATGTTTTTGTTTTAATCTAGGTGTGGGATATGAGGTATTTGTATTAAGGCTGCCTGTAGCTTCTACCACCACACACTGCCCACAATATACTGGGGGGCTTCACTTCCACTGATCTCTAGGGTGAGTATAAGAGAGTGGGGTGGGGCCAGAGATGCGTTCACATGGAAGTGAACAGTGACATAAAAGTAGTGGCAACTACCCCAGAAGTGAGAAATAAACAGCATCACCTAAATTGAAATTACCAGAGACCATGAAGAAAATGGCCAGAAAGACTCAGGCAAGTCTCTGGTAAGAACGGGTATTTTAGGCCGGGCGTGGTGGCGCACGCCTTTAATCCCAGCACTCGGGAGGCAGAGGCAGGAGGATCGCTGTGAGTTCAAGGCCAGCCTGGTCTACAAAGCGAGCCCAGGACAGCCAAGGCTACACAGAGAAACCCTGTCTCAAAAAAAAAAAAAAAAAAAAAAAAAAAAGAACGGGTATTTTGGGGCCTGGAGAGATGGCTCTGTGGTTAAGAGCACTGACTGCTCTTCCAGAGGACCTGGGTTCAATTCCCAGCACCCACATGGCAGCACACAACTGTCCGTAACTCCAAGATTTAACACACTCACACTGACTTACATGCAGGCAAAACACCAATGCATGGAACATAAAAATAAATAAAATTAAACAAACAAACAAACAAATGGGTATTTCATCTCAGGTTACCGGTGACAATAACCCCTTATAAAGCTGTGGTCATTGTGAAACTGAGATTGTGTTTATGGTAGTTCTACAAGGAACAGTAGCTGTCACTTTTAAACAGCTCTAGGAAAATGGCTGATAAACAATACACTGCATATATTTAAAGTACACGACTAGTTAGGCTGTGGCATTATACAACCTGAAATGACCATTAAAGCCAGAACAGTGATTATTATAAAAGCCACGTGAAGTGTGCCACCTCCTCAGTCCTGGCACTGGGAATCTGTGTCTTTCTTCAGTTCAGTGGTTCTCAGCCTGTGGGTAGCATTAGAAAATACAAATATTTACATTATGATCCATAATAGCAAAATTACAGTTATAAAGTAGCAATGAAATAATTTTATGGTTGGGGGTCACCACAGCATGAGAAATATCAGGGCTGCAGCATCAGGAAAGTTGAGGACCTCTGCATTAGTTCTTGAGTGATCTAACCAGAACTTTATCAATGTTACGTACTTTCTCAAGGATCTGGTGGCACTTTTTAATTCTTTGTGAATTTCATTTCCCATTTGTTTTCCTGTCCCTCCATATCTGCCCTCTGCCCTTGCAACCTCCCAAAATGAAAACAAAATATAAAAAATTTAAAAAATGATACCAATGAAAAGAAATCTCACCATGGAAGCTGCAGTGTGTCACAGTGTGCCCCACGGTGTACTCTTTTGTCCACACATCTTTACTTTGCCAATGTTCGTTGCAATGAGGCATTGGTCCAGTTTGAGGTCTCTGGCTTCTGCTACACCATCAATACCGGACATCTCCTGGATGTCCTGTTGTTGCTCTGTGTCATGGAGATGCTGCAGCTTTGGATCTGCAGGACACGCCCCTTCAGGAGCTCCAGCAGTTCACAGGTGGGGTAGACGTTGGGGTGGGCCAACTCCGAATCCTGGATGCGGGCCTGGGCGGCAGCTGAGTTGGTCAGCCTGCCAGTTCTCCCGTACCCAGGGTGGGGAGCAAGGGAGGATGGACCCAGCTCTGCACAGCCCTGAGACATCAACACGGTCCCAGGCCAGTGAAGTCTGCATAGTCTTTGGTGGTTAACATGGATGACAGCAACTCAGGACCACGCTCCTACCAGATGCTGCAGGGCCATAGAGCCATGGACTCAGACATGACCCTCAGCGGCAGCATGGGCCAGGACCTCACCGTGGCCTCGGGTGGCATTGCAGGCTACTCACCATCAGGCTGTTCGTCACTATCTTTGTATCTCCAGCTGCGCCTCACTTCATAGCGCGCACACTCTTGTGGTTTGTTCTCTCCCACGTCTCTACCACTTCCTTGCTCATCTTAGTGGTGCCTGGGCCCTCTGGGTGTTTACCATCCTTTTCAGGCAGCAGACAGCGGCATCTGCGTGTGCTCCCGACCCAGGCAAAAGTCCCCAATTTATTTCTGAAGTCTAGTATTGTCACATTTTCCCCCATTCTGTTAAACCGTGACTCTGCAATAGTAGTCTATGACACACAAAAAGCACTCTATTGATATGTTGGATGAGTGCTGCCAGGGGAAACAAAAAGTACTGACTTCTGCAAATAAGGTCCTTTTATTACTACCAGTCGGTTGTGGACATCAACAGTTTGTATGTCTTCTATACCAAAACTTCAGTAAGATTAACTATAACCCAAGGCCAGGCGATGATGGTGCACGCCTTTAATCTCTGTGACCAGGAAGCAGAGAGAGGTGGGTCTCTGAGTTCAGGACAGCTTGGTCTACAAAGCGAGTTCCAGGACAGCCAGGGCTACACAGAGAAACCCAGTCTCAAAAAAAAACAAAAAACAAAAAACAAAAAACAAAAACCCACAAAAAAAAAAAAAAAAAAAAAAAAAGGAAAAAAGAAAGAAAGAAGAAACAATTAGCTATAATCCTACTGAATGACAAATACCTGAGGTAGTGGCCACTGATACGCTACAGGGTTCATTACTGGCTGCACCTTGTCCACGTTAAGAACTGCTGCGGAAGAAATTCCTAACAGTGGAGGATTTTGACAAGAGTGCATGTGCATGCTAAATATCAGCAAGATTATTGGCAAAGTGCCCTCCACAGATACCCTTCTACATGTATGCTCCCGTCGTCACTGAAGAGATTAAAAAAAAAAATGATTGCTGGGCGTGGTGGCACACGACTTTAATCCCAGCACTCGGGAGGCAGAGGCAGGAGGATCGCTGTGAGTTCGAGGCCAGCCTGGTCTACAAAGTGAGTCCAGGAAGGCCAAGGCTCCACAGAGAAACCCTGTCTTGAAAAACCAAAAAAAAAAAAAAAAAGAAAAGAAAAAAAAAAAGAAAAGAAAAAAAAATGCCACTGAGATTTCTGCATACCCTTTGACCTATTAATTCCAGTTTCATGAATTTATGCTAATAGACTTTATGCAATTGGTGGCTAAGACAGGTAAACATGGGAAGTAAGACACCTAAAAATAGATTAAGCAATATGCTGCACCGTGGGGTAAGAAGTAGCCACTTAATGTGGGGTAACTGCCTACTACCACAGAACGGTGTTCACAGGAGACAGCGGACTGAGAACAGCCTGCTTCCAGACCAGTGACAGAGGCTGAAGTGGTGTGTCCAGCAGGGTGGCCCTGTCTGCACCGCTGGGTCCCTTCTGGTGGTTGCTGGCTCCTGAGCACCTTGAAAGTTCTATGGACACCAACCTAACCGGCTGGACGTTGCTCTAAGCTTGGACACTGCTGTCTCCTGTCTTACTGTGGTCCTATTCCATCAGACAACAAAGTCATGTTTTACAGTACAATGGAAGATGGAACTGCATGGTGCCGTGGGCTGGAACCAACTTTGGGACCAATAATGCAGTGTGCTTTGTATAATGACCTCAGCGGTTCCTCCGAGTTCCCTGACCTGTCAAACTGGGAATGTGGAGGTTACGTGAATATGTATCAAGTCAGACAGCACTTCTGTGATTTTCATTATATGGAAGAAAGAAAATTAAAAACTAATGTAAAAAAACGTAGTTGATGTTTAAAACAACTTCTTTACATTTGCTTATTTGTGTGTAGTTGTGCACATGCAGGAGTCAAGGGCAGAGATGCTGGTTCTCTTGTTCACCACATGAATTTCAGGGATAAAACTCAAGTTGTCAGGCTTGCTGGCAAGCTCTTTTACCTGTGGTATGCCTAGACTGCAAGATCTCTAAAGACCACTCAGGAGCCATTTCCAATGCAAGTGCATAAGGGTCTTTTATTCAAGCCAGGGCAGGGACTCCCTCCCCTCCCTGACGCAGTGGATTGGGAGTGAGAGAACCAATCTTAGACAAAGTGTGGTTTTTATAGGTTTTAGACCAAGAAATGGGTTTTACAGCATATGAATGGAATGCATTCAAACAGACAGACATATCTGTCCCTCATTGGCTCTTGTTACATGCCAGATCGTTTGCAGTCAGTCAGTTTGACCAGCAGAGAGTATATTTGGACTCTGGATACTTTCCCAGAGTGAGCTAATTGCCTGTTGCTAGAGGAATTATCTAAGGAATGCAAGACTGGGGTACAAGAGTTTTCTGTATGACCCAGTTTATAAAAAGGTTATTTCTTAAAAGGAAATGTATCAGTGTTAGTACATATTTAATTTATAGTTTACAGAAGTTTCCTTTAAGTCACTAGTAATCTGTATTGACTGTAAATGACATAAATAATACAAATGGGTCTTTTTACTTAATGGAGTCTCTTTTTCAAAGTGAAGTTAGTCAGGTTCCAATCCTGTTGAGCCATTTCACTGGACCTTATTGATGTCCCTCAGAGGTTAGTGCGCTTTTAATAAACTTTGGCTTATTGTTGTTGTTGTTGTTATTATTATTATTATTATTATTATTATTGGACCTTATTGATGTTCCTCAGAGGTTAATACGCTTTTAATAAACTCTGGTTTTATTATTATTATTATTATTATTATTATTATTATTATTATTATTATTATTATTATTATTATTATTATTGGACCTTATTGATGTCCCTCAGAGTGTGCTTTTAATACACTTTGGCTTATTATTGTTGTTGTTGTTGTTATTATTATTACCTAGTAAAAGACATGAAAACAAATCAATAGGGACTGAAGACAGGATGGTTGCTGGGGTTGTTGGCCAACAGCCTTGAATCAAGTTCAGTGAGAGCCCAGGTAGATCTCAAAGGAATAAAGCAGACAAAGCAGGGCACAGGCCGATTCTGGCCTCTGTTCACATATCCGTATGTGCACACATACCTCCGTATACATATGCATACACTCCACACATATACAAAAGAAGACAAAGCCAATGACTGCAAAACAACGAATCCAACTACTACTTAATGACAGCACAGGCACTACTCCCTGCTTTTCCAGTGTTCTGATCCTTAGAGGGTGCTGGCCTACCAAACTGTCTTCGCTAAGAATACAAGCCACAGAGCCTAGACAGTGGCACAGGACGGTCTCTGTCAGTTTGAGACTAGCCGAAGTTCTAAAGCACAGGCAGTTCAATGGTTAAGGTCATACCTGAAGTTCTAAAGCACAGGCAGTTCAATGGTTAAGGTCATACCTAGTGAACGTCGTATGTGATACCCAGGTGACAGAAGGCACATATGAACAACAGCTGAGCCAGTGGAGTGCTGGTGGGGTTGAGAGATGGAGAGCAGGGGATGAGGGAGGGGAAAGAGTGTGCACAGACATGAGCGCATGCTTTACGCCAGCTTTTATAGGACTTGCCTTATGGAAAACACCTTAATCCACAAACAGATAAATTGTCAATGAGGACGGCCCAGCCATGTGGAAGGATTCCACTTGGTCAGTGTCCTGAGCACTGGAATTACAGGCTTATACCAACACATGTGGCTTTCGGTGCCACCTGTCACCACTTCATGGGAGAATTGATTTCAGCATCAATTTTGGTTGTGGCCATTCACAGTATAGCAACAATGAAGGATAAATGAGAACAGCATCAGCATTCAGCTTATCAAATTTTACTGTCACACTGCTTTAGTCGTGTGTGTGTGTGTGTGTGTGTGTGTGTGTGTGTGTGTGTGTGTGTGTGTTGTGTACGTACTTGACAGTGCATGCACATGTGGGCTAAGGGGCAGGGAAATACCTTCTTTGTGCTTTTCTTTTTGCTTCAGAGAAAACCATTACCTTGAAATTGTCATTTTTTTCTTAAGTATATATAATTTTTTTGAGACGAGTTTTAGATAGATCAGGTTGTGTATGGATAGCAGGCATGTACCACTCTTTATGATTATATCCACAAAATCAATGTATTTTGAGTATCCAAATTTTACAAAAACTATGCGTTTTAGACAGTTCGACAACACTTGCTCTTCGTACTCACTTGCTTGTGAAGTTTAATCCACTTGTTATATTAAGCTCCTTTACTTATTTTTAACTGTTCTGTAGTATTGGCTCATTTATATATTCACTTACTAATGGGCATTTGAGAGGTTCTCTTGGGGATGAGAATGTGGTTTAGTGGCAGAGAATATGGCCAGCATGCACAAGGCCTTACGGCCCAATCCCTAGCAAAGGAAAAAAAAAATTGTATTTACCTTTACATCCCAATCATAGTCCGCTCCCTCCTCTCCTTTGGATCCCACCCTCCCTCTTCCTCTATCTCCCAGAAAAGGGGAGCACCCCCACCTACCCTATCAGGACTGAGCACATCCTCTACCACTCTAGCCTGGCAAGGGAGCACCACCATGCAAGAAAGTCCTTGTTGACACAGACCCTGCTCCCCTTACTAGGGGACCCGCATGAAGACCAAGCTGCCCATCAGGGACAAGAGTTTGTAAACAGCCTGTGAATCTCCTTGAACACAAAGCAAGTCCAGGACAGCCAAGGCTACACAGGGAAACCCTGTCTCGAAAAACCAACCAACCAACCAACCAACCAACAAACAAACAAAAAGCACAGCAAACCATTACTATTAAAATAGCAAAACAGCCAGGTGTGGTGACACACACCTTTAACCACAGCACTCAGGAGGAAGAGGTAGATCTCTCTTTGAGTTCGAGGCCAGCCTTCTACAAAGCAGGTTCCAGGCCAGCCAGGGTTACACAGAGAAACTCTCTCAAAAAACCAAAGAGGGCGGGGATGGCAAAAGCAGCACTACAATTACCATCCCAATTTAACAGTAACACAACCCCCCCCAATACCCCACATTCTTGGAAATGCAAGAATGTCAGATTACCTGAGAGTCTTACTTGTAGCTATCTACCCCAGAACCAGGAAATGCATCCACACAGAAGAGATGTGCACAGGATGACAGGTATGTCATTCATTTACAAAGACTTGTCTCTGAGAAGTGCATGTTTTACTGTGGAGTAGCTTCGGCAAGGGATGAAGAGTGACACCTCTGGAAGGCAGGTAACAGGTTGGTGACAGGGTACCCCACCACATCCCCACGTCTCACAACATAACGACTCCATCAGAGACAGCGCCTATTATGGGAACAGTGCTGCTTCTAAAAGTCAAGTGTGGCTTGCTGTGTGTGTCTTCCGTGGAAACCAAGAGAAATTTCAGCAATGTAATCTTGTCCACAAGAGACCATAAAAAGGTCTCCTGGAGGACAGTAACACAGAGAAGAAGAACAAGATGGCTTTCAGGTAAAATACAGGGTACCTCATTAACTCCGTTTGCAATAAGCAGCATGGTTTTTGGCATGGGATGTATTTACATCAGGAAATTATTTGTCTGAAATTCAAATTTAAGAGTATCTCCTATTTTTATGTTTACTCTAGTGACTTAAAAATTAATTACATTTATGCATTCATTTACTGTTTATGGAGGTCAAAATCAGAGTGTCTTCTCTCTTTCCACCATGTGGTATTGAACTCAGGTCATCAGGCTTGGCGGCAAGCACCTTCACCCGCTGAGCCAGCGAGGCAGCCTCTCTCTGGCAACGCTTAGCAGACAGGACTCTGAACTCAGATTAACTGGTGGGATGTAGTTTAAGAAGAAAGCCAATTAATCATACATATACTCATTTATTATATACATAAAGTTCCTGAAGCTTCACAACAGAGCTTTTCAGATGAATTTTGCATGATACAGAGTATAAAATGAACACAGCTTCATAATTATGTTAATTACAAATATCAAAATTATAAATATTCTTCTTAATTCTGTTTTAAAAGATGCGTAATGGGTCTCTACAGGTAACAAGTATCTTGTGCTTCTCAACATGGAAAATATCATTAGGATTTGAGAAAAAAAAAAAAAAACAGCCGAAGGACCGAGTGTAGGGTGCACACCTGGAGTCCCCAATCTCAGAGGTGGGTTATTCTGAATTCCAGGCCAGTCTGGAACTACACACGAGACCCAGTCTCAGGAGGTGCTAAATACCACAACCAACTGTGCTGGGCAAAGCACTGAACACACATTTGCTGGACACGCCTTCTGAGTGCAAACCCTATCCCCTGCTGTGCAACCCTCTGCCAAGTGCTGTTAGGCGCTGTCTTCCTGTCATGAGTAAAACTGTGTTATGCAGCCACATGAGAATGATGAGGGAAGGAAGGGTAAAAAAGGAGAGTAAGAAAGGGTTAACCGGCAATTCGGTCATGATGTGAGTCTACTTTAATTCATACCATAGAGTTGGTATAGGAAGAGCCCTAAAGATCTTTAATGTCTGGTTTTCTATACAAAGATATATATATATTTAAAGCAACTGAATAATTTTTTTCTTTGATTTAATTTAACTAGTAACTTTGACTACTCTGGGTTAGAGGCTGGGCTAGAACTGTGAGGTCCACCCACAACCAAGGAACACCGAAGGAGGCAGCTGTCCAGAAGAGAACAAGGCACGCGCACAAGGCAAGCTGTGAGCTCAAACAGAAGAGACCGGGAAGCTACCGGAAGTGAAAGAGGGTGATGTTCTGTGGGCTCAAAAGTCAGCAAAAGCTTCCGTGGCACAATGGTTGGGTCAGCTCTGAGTGCTCAGGGATGACAGTGGAGAAGTGAGCAAAGGGCAAGCAGCACAGGCGGGAGATGCAGGGCAGGAGCAGTGCTGCGGGCGTGGCCAGATGCTGTCTCAGGCTGGTCCTACCTTGACAAGGTTCTCCTAATGCCTCCTCCCTCACCTGCTTAGAACACTGTATTATCTACATTGCTCCCCTCCCCCCCCCCCCATCCCCAGCTTATTCCTCTTCCTCGCTGGGACCCAGTTTAGCTGACATTTTCTCTTCAAAGCCAGCCCAGACTATTCCTGTCTCAGCACTAGTCTTAGCAACTGTATCTCCAGATGCTTACCATACCTGCAGTCTTAGTACTTGGCCGACTGAGGCTCGAGGCCATCCTGGGCTATGTAGTAAATTCTGGACTAGCCTGGGCTAGAGTAAAACCTTGTCTCAAAACTCGGAACTTAAAAAACAAACAAACAAGAACTAATAAGGTTTAGCGAGGTACAATAGCGCATGCCTGTCACCCCAGCATCTGAGAGGCAGGAGAGTCAGAAGGCCTGCCTCGGCTACAGTCATTTCAAAATCAGTCTGGCCTGCACAAGACCCTGCCTCAAAAGGCCAAAGGAAAAAAAAAACTTTAATTAAAAAGGGTAATTGTTTGATGTCTACCCTACTTGATCTTACACACTGCAGGAAGAAGGAAGCTCTCTGTCCCGCGCACTCATGTGGCTGAGTCTTAGCATCATGATGAATGCCTGATACACAGAAGATACTCCATAAGTTACTAAAGAATCAGTTCTGCTAATACTTTTTTGCAGGATGGTAAATGCAGCATTGAATATTTGACAGGTATGTTAAATTATAGGACTCACAAGAAAAAACACGGAAGCAAATTAATTCATGTGGATTTCCATGGCATAAGCCTTTTTTTCTTTTTTCTTTTTTTTTGGTGGTGGTGGTTTTTTTTGAGACAAGGTTTCTCTGTGTAGCTTTGGTTGTCTTAGACTCACTTTGTAGACCAGGCTGGCCTCGAACTCAGAGATCCACCTGCTTCTGCCTCCCAGAGTCCTTGGATTACAGGCATGTGCCACTGCACCCAGCGACTTAAGCCAATTTTATATAACATAGAAACCTATATAATGTTTGAATACTTTGATTGTATAGAGAGTATATTCCTTTTTTATATAATATCTTTATACTTTTACTTCTTAGTCACATGCAATATGCAATAATCTACTCAAAGTTTAGGTAAACTCAAAATAAGCCCAATATTTGAACACCTAATCAATACTCCACATTTTCCCCTAGTCTTCTAATAAAATGATTTAGATATTATCTATGTTTATATTTAGTGAATATGTAATTTAGCTATCTGTGGCTACATCCCAATACTTTGGTACCAAATTTCTACCAGATTTCTATTAAGAGGGACAGTATTCAAACTAATGAGTTATCTCAGATTTATCAAATTGCTCATGAAGAAAATCACTAACATATCTAAAGTTGCTTTCTAGTTCCAATTAGTTTTGAGTGACACTTTTTTCAATTTTATAATTAAGTACTAGAAGTATTTTAAAAATTGAAGAATATATTGAAATGATTAGCTTTATAGAATCTAATTTTCCAACTATAAGTTACTGTATTTAGAAATACCAGTCACTTAAAAGAAAACTGGAAATGTAAAGCCTATGGTTAAGCCACGCCCACTGGGCTCCTTTTTATTTTACATTGAAATACTTCTGCTTTGCAAAGAAAGGACAGGAAAGCTCATATTACAGGAGTACTTTTTCTTTTAATTCTCTGAGAAAAGGGAGGAAATCTGAGTCACAAGTTCACAATTGGGCAAAATGAAGTTGAGAAACAGTGATTTCAGGATTGCTCGGCCATTGCAGTGCGCAGTGCCTCCGTCTGCCGCCATCTGCAGCCCCCAGGCCCTCACGCTACAGCAGATGAAACACAGAAAAGGAGGCTTCAAAACAACCCCTTTTAATATACAAACATGAATTTAAAAATTGTTTTTTAAAAAAATCACCTTTTTTACATAATGTATATGCAAAACTGCTTTAAATACATGATTTTGAAAGGATTATTTACAAATGTATCAGTCTGTGGAACAATTCACAGACAAGGCATACATAGTGGCTTTACTTAACTGTTTGTTGCATCTCGACTTTGGGAGATATAAATTTATTCGGCAGTACAGCAAACATAAAAACTGTGACAAAGCATCTTAAGGGCAACCAAAAATTTGATCCTCAAAACAGTTTAAATACGAGGACTGCCAAAGTTTCTAAACAAGGACATACTCGAGTGATCCAGACGCCCACTTACAGCTGAGACAGACCCCCAGCATACATGGCTGCGATGCAGCCCCTGCAGAAGGAACAGCTGACAACTATTGCCATCCAAAGAGTAAATTAACCTAAAATTTTCTTTTTTTCAATTTTATTAATATTTTAAAAAATACATAAAAATACAACCATCCAATGTCTGAATAAATATATTTAACAAGTTGCAAGATAATACCTTATTTTACACAAAATTTTCAGCTTTAGAAATCTTGTTAAATAACTTCATTGTTGTTATATATTTCATTTTCGTATTTTTGTAACAAAATAAAAACTCTGAAATTACATAGAAAAAAGACAAAATATTTTTGTCAAGGGATAAGATAGTCCACTGAAAACTTATTCACAATTCCACTGTAAACATTAATAAACATGAAAATATTTGCATAATTGTGTGCTCAAAAGTCCTATAAAAAGTGGAAGACTTATTACAACTGCAGTTTTCAGTCAACTACACTTCCTTTCACAATTTATTTTGTCCCATTTACACTTTTAAACCTGGGCACACTGCTGAACATATACTTTGGCAGTTCTACATAGCAAGTGCTTCCACAAAAATTGAAATAAAAAAATCAATAATAATAATAAAAAGAACAACACAAAAATAAGCCCCCTACTCACCAAGTGTTCACATACAGCTCAATAGAGTGCAGCAGTGACTATTCAGTGGATAATATTCGGATGTTTATCATGTGCACTCACACTTGTCTATGATTTCTAGAACACCTGAAAGCTTTATTATACAAATTCAAATTTGCTAAGTGCCCTTTTTTTCTCTATCACAAAAAAAGGAAAAGAATACAGAAGAAAAATTATGACCAGTATGGCAGGCCGCCTAACCTTCAATTATTAATAAGCTTATTTTTGCAACAATAAAAAAGAAGAGAGGAAGGTATAGATAAATCCTGGAAAATATACAGGATATACTTAGCTGAGTGCTTTTGTGGCTGTATTTCAGGGTTTGGGAATTTATGTCCACGGCAGCAGACTGCTGGAAGGTGGAGAAAGCGATCATCACCTGCACTCTACAGCAAGCACATTTTGGGGCGGAGAGGATGAGGAGGGACTCATTCCAGTGTCTGAGGAAGCAGACGACATAGAAGCTCCTGCAAGCGACACTGTGGAACCAACACAACCAGGTTAGTTTAGGAAACAGTTACACAAAGATAACCTAAAATTGATGCTAAATTAGAAGTTTTTTGAGACAGTTTCACATAGCCCAGGCTAGATGAATCATGGTATGTAGCCAAGGATGACCCTGAATTATGATTCTCTTGCCTCTACCCACCAAGTGCTAGGATTACAGGCATGCTCCACTACACCTGGCTGAAACTACATTTTGTTGTTGTTGTTGTTAAGTCAGGGTTTTTCTGTGTAGCCTTGGCTGTCCTAGACTCGCTTTGTGAGACCAGGCTGGCCTTGAACTCACAGAGATCCGCCTGCCTCCACCTATCAGCGCCCTGGGATTGCAGGCATCCTCTACCAGCTGCAGCTAGCTTCTTACCATCCATTCACTTTAACCACAGGCCAATTAGATGCTTCACAAAAGAGTAACAAGTTGTCAGCAAGTACTCTGCTTGTTCTTCTGAGTAAAGCCAGCTTTTGGCCATTTAAGGGATTTAACAGTTCAGAAAAGCTATCACAAGGCTGGGAGTGGGTGAGGAGTGCAGTAGCCAGTGTGCTTAACATGCACAGCTCCTGGGTTCCATATGCAGCACTGCAAACAAAATGAAGTCTAAACGAAGCCAGACATTACAAAATGTAAGCATTTAAAATTTTTTACTTACTTTTATCTTGGGTGCACTGGTGTTGTGCCTGCATGTATATCTATCTCTGTGACAGTGTCAGATCTTTAGAGTTACAGATAGAGCCAGGCATGGTGGCGCACGCCTATAATCCCAGCACTCAGGAGGCAGAGGCAGGTGGATCACTGTGAGTTCGAGGCCAGCCTGGTCTACAAAGCGGGTCCAGGACAGCCAAGGCTACACAGAGAAACCCTGTCTCGAAAAACCAAAATATATATAAAATAAATAAATAAATAAATAAATAGAGTTACAGACAGTTGGGAGCTGCCATGTGGGTGCAGGAATTTGAACCCAGGTCCTCTGGAAGAACAGTCAGTGCCCTTAACCGCTGAGCCCCACACTCACTTTCTTTCTGTTTTCTGAGCCAGGGTTCCTCTGTATGTGCTGTATGTGATTCCTGGCTGTCCTGGAATCACTCTGTAGACCAAGCTGGCTTCAAACTCATAGAGATCCACCTGCCTCTTCCTCTCTGAGTGCTTGGATTACAGGTGTGTGCCACCGCACCAAGCTCTTTTTTTGTTTTAAAGGCAGTCTTAAGTAGCCCAGGCTAGCCTTGAGCCAGCTACCTAGCTCAGACATCTCTTGAATTCTTGATCCTCCTGCTTCCATCTCCCAAATGCTAATTACTGGTGTGATGAGCCTCCATGACCAGCTTTAAATTTTTAGTATATTTTTGTGCTTTTAAAAAAAAAAGTGGGTTTTTTTTTCTTCTGGGGATGGGGTGTTCTTTTCTCTTTTTCTGCTTCTGAGTCTGTCTTCACACATAGGTTTTAAAAATATCTGGTCATATGGCTTCCACACATAGCAAAGGGCCATAATAAGCCATGTCTGAGCTTTGGAGCTTTCAATGTGGTCAAGACATGTGACTTGCCAGGGTCTTGCTTTCTGGTTCCAAAGCATCCAAATGTTGGTTTCTAGAGTAGACTATTGGTTTAGGCACAGTTAGTTTCTCCTCCTCTCTGCCAGGAATGAGCACACTTGGGCATGGTTCTCAAGAGTGAGAAGATCACAAAGCTAGGTGTGGTGGCACATGCCTTTAATCCTAGTGGAGGCAAAGGCAGCTGAATCTCTGTGAGTTTGAGGCCAACCTGGTCTAGAGTCCAGGACAGCCAGGGTTACACAGAGAAACCCTGTCTCAAAAAAAAAAAAAAAAAAAAAGAAAAAGAAAAGAAAAGACAGAAAGAAGTGGGAGGGTCACATCTTGGGTTGAAAAGGACCACCCGGTATTCAACTGTGATTTAACCCTACTCTATCAGCATTAACTATAGCTGGTGGCCCTGAGTCGCCAAAGCTGAATCTGTTCAGTTCCTGTTTCTTGCAGGTGGGGAGAGGTGAACCTTTCTTTAGAGGGTAGACATGATGATCCAATTTCTCATTCCAGTTTCAACCAATTTTTCAGCTCGGCCTCACCCCCAACCTGGGAGCTTTTCTGCAGTTACAAGGTGTCAACTGACTTCCTTGTTTTTTGAACTGCAAGATCATGTGGCCGTGCTGTTTTATGGCTAGGAGAGCACAGCAGTCTAGCTGCTGCTCACAGCTTCCTACACATACAGGGCTTGGTTCTGTGTCTTAGTTTTTTTGAGACAGAATCTATGTAGTCCAGGCTGGCCTTGAACTTGGTAGAGATCCTGATTCTGCCTCCTGAAAGCTGAGATTACAGGCGCGCGCGCGCGCACACACACACACACACACACACACACACACACACACACATTCCTAGCTTCCAAAGACACGATGTTGACATGCCCTTTTGTGGTGTAGGGGGTCTTGCATGCTTTTCTTATTCCATAGCCCAGGCTAACCCAGGCTGACCTCAGCCTCACCACTCTTGCTTCCATGCAGAGTGCTAGAAATACATCTAACATGCTGATACTTTCTTTTCTGTTGTGGTAAATGTTTCATTTCCTTTCTCCCGTGGATAATGAGGCTTTTTAAAAAAATAAAGAACCATTTATCCATGCACCCCTTTTTATGAACACCTGGTTAATACACTAGGGTTTTATACTTCAAAACAGTAAAGTAAAGAACTCTGTGCCGTTCTCCTTGGCTACAGGCTTATGGATCTCTCTGGGTCTGTAGGCTATACCTAGAAATAGCACAGAATGCTGTATTCCTCTTCCGTTTCTGCAGGTATCACCCTCAGGCCCAAGAGAGAGGACGGGTGGACAGCAGGTCCACAGAGACAGACCTATGCAAGCCCGTTAAGATCCCACAGGAAGCCATGTGTTCCTGACGCTAGACATGGAATGACAGGCTTCAGTGCTCGCTCTAAGGAGTCTGGCCCTCGCTTTGGCTCCATCATTCCTCTCTGAGTCCTCACTCCTCCCTTTTGTAATAGGAATGGTTACTCTACACCATCTATGTTGGAAGTATAAAAAAAAATTTTTTTTAAAGCAGGCTCAGAGCTCAGAAGAGTTTTGTGTCTTGGTAGGGACCTGCTGTTAGGCTTCTGAATAATAATGAGACGGCTGGGTCTGTGGAACGTAGTGGAGATGGAATGAGTGCACCTTGACTAGAAGTGCACATAAGCCTCTTGGGTACCAGGTAGATCGCTGTGGTTAACGGGCTGTGCGTGGGGACAACTGACAAGGAGACTTTGATGGTTAATCTCAAAGGCCACTTGATTATGTTAGGAAATGCCTGGAAGATTAGTAAAGAAATCCTGTGTGTGTGTGTATGTGTCTGTGTTTCCGAAACAGCCCTGTTATGAGTGCTCTGACCTAGTCAATGGAGCATCCCCTCGAGAGAGAGTCATAAGATGCTCTTCTTGGGGTACAGGCACATCCTTGGGACTACACTTTGTCCTGATTCCTTCTTAGATTCTTTTAGTAAGAGCAATGCAAAAGTAGCCGGGCAGCGGTGGCGCACGCCTTTAATCCCAGCACTTGGGAGGCAGAAGCAGGTGAATCGCTGTGAGTCCAAGGCCAGCCTAGTCTATGAAGTGAGTTCAGGACAGGCAAGACTACACAGAGAGACCCTGTCTCAGAAAAACAAACAAACAAACAAAAAGAGTAATACAAAAGTAACTGATACAGGCACATTTGTTCTGCTACCAATAACACATAAATCCCCCATGCTATTTTCTCCAGCATTGGCCTTATCACCCTGGACACTATTTCTCCCTATAGTCACCCTGGTGAGTGGTCATCTCTCCTTGTTTTCATCCAATTACTAATGAGTTTAAGGCACAGAACCTGACTTCCTTTCCTGTTATTTTGGCAGAGCTTGGATATACACCATGTCCAATGTTTGACAGACTGTTGACTCTGCATTTTTTTTTTTTAAATCTGAGACAGGGTTTCTCTGTGTAACAGCTCTAGCTGTACTGAAACTTGCTCTGTAGACCATGGTGGCCTTGAACTCACAGAGATCCACCTGCCTCTGCCTCCCAAGTGCTGGGATTAAAGGTGTGTGCCACCATGCCCAGCATTTTTTTTTTTAAAGATTTATTTATTTAAGTGGAGAGTGAGGACTGACTTTCACACGAACTCTGGTGCCCCATATTTGACCATGTCCCCCTTAATGGGGAGACCTGCTGGCACTCAGAGGAAGGAAAGCAGGCTACCAAGAAGAGACTTGATACCCTATGAGTATAGGCAGGGGGAGGAGGTCCCCTTCAGTCACAGTCATAGGAGAGGGGAGTAGGGGGAAATCAGGAGGGAGGGAAGAATGGGAGGATACAAGGGATGGGATAACAATTGAGATGTAATATGAATGAATGAATAAAAAGGAAAAAATAATTATTTATTTATTATGTATACAGTGCTCTGCCTGCATGTACACCTGCAGGCTGGAAGAGGGCATTAAATCTCATTATAGATGGTTATGAGCCACCATGTGGTTGCTAGGAATTGAACTCAGGACCTCTGGAAAAGCTGACAGTGCTCTTAACCTCTGAGCCATCTCTCCAGCCTCAACTCTGTATTCTTAAGATTATTTCCAAGTAACCTAACTGTGAGGCTGGTTAATGTTGTGTAGGGCCCACACTGATAAGACCACAGTCCATGTCTCGTTCGTCACCTGCAGAGCCCCTGGCATGTGACACCTGCTCCTTAGTGCCTCTGAGCGCAATTAAACTGCCCTGTAGTTGTTTATGAATGATTTATGGTTCCAAATAAGTAATGCTGAAGATATCTAGGTCCATTCATTTATGTGAAGCTCAGAGTAACAAACATTGGGCAGTCAGTAAGTATTTGTTGGGCAGAGCATACCTTCCTGGAGAGCAACACGCTTAGTAAGTCACAGCTTGTTTAAAGTAGTTCATACTCCTTTCAAGGGTTAGCTCTGGTTAGCTCAGCTGCAGACACACCCACTCCCAACAACAGGAGAGAACTCTAACCCTAAAAGTAGCACCTACTGCACATACAGACTGACTATAAAATGACAGGGAGGGAATCTGAGAGTGAGGTGAGACACTCGAATAACGTTACCTTCTCTGTCTTTCTTTTTCAATCTTTTCCTCCGTCTGTCGATGGTTGCAACTTCAGACTTCAAAGACATGTAGTATTTTCTGATTTCCTGTAGTTTTTCTTGGAGAAAAGATATTCTTTCTGTACTGTTCATATTATCTAATTCATCTAAAAGAAAAGACAGAATTATTTTATTTTAAAACTTAGATTAACTCTATGAGAGCAAAGAAGACAATTCTATAAAAAGTCTAACTTACAAATCAGTAAAATATTTAGTTTATTATGACATACATAAGTTCTTTAACTCAAGAACAATTAAATTTATGATTAAGAGTTCTTTACCCCAAATATTCTATATTATACATGCATTACTCTAATCACAAAACATTAGAAACATTAAATATAAAGTCCTCTGACCTACACGTAATTAGTTGGGGTTTTTTGTTTGTTTGTTTGTTTGTTTTTGAGACAGGGTTTCTCTGTGTAGCCCCAGCTGTCCTGGAGCTCTCTGTTAGAACCCTGGCTGGTTTTAAATGTGTGTCAGCACCAGAGTGCTGGGTACTTCTATTTCACTGATTTATATACATCATATTTCATTATAAAGTCTGTGTAGAAACAAACGAACAAAACACCACCCCGCCCCCCAAAAATCAAGGGCAGTGGCACAGGGATTCCCAGCACTTGAGAGGCAGAGGCAGGCAGATCGCTGTGAGTTGAGGCCAGCCTGGTCTACAAAGTGAGTCCAGGATAGCTCTCAGAGAAACTCTGTCTTGAAAAACAAAAACAAACAAATAAACAAACTAAGTCTGGGTAGCCCAGGTTGTCCTCAAACTTAAGATCCTCATAAGTGCTGGGTTACAGGGTGAAACACACAATCAGTCCATGTTCTGTTTTTTAATTGAAGGATCTTGTCATATTTACCAAGTTAGTATTATCCAAATTTAAAAAAAAAAAAAAAAAAAGATTTACATACAACTGTAATGGAATGGCGACATAACATTTTAGTGATTATTAACATTATTCCAAATTGACATTTAAGAAATGTTACATTTACCAGGCTTGGCGGCTCACACCTATAATCCCAGCACTCGGGAGGCAGGGGCCAACCTGAACTACACAGTGACTTCCAGGAAAGCCAGGGCTACACAGAGAAACCTTGTCTCGAAAAACCAAAAACCAAAAACCAACCGAGCAACCCCACTTGGCAGCCCGGCTGCCGGTAGACTCACTGAGCTGGAAGCTCCACTTGTGTGTCCGCGGGGACGAGTTCGGGTGTTTTTCTCTGTGCTTCTCTTTCTCTCCGTCTTTGATGTGAGGTGAGGTTCTTGCAGGAGAGCGAGACAGCTTCTGCGGCTTGGGCAGACTGAGGTGCTTCACTGGTGTGCACTTACTCGAGCTGTCTATGGCAGGAAGATCCTCACTGTCGCTGCTTTGTCCTGTAATGGTAAGTTTACTCCAACTGTAAACCATGAAAAGCCTCAAATACCAAAATGCACCAAAGAAAGCAATTATATTTCTTGGTATCACACTGGTAAACATATACATACGTACATCAAGGATTACAATAGAAAAAGAGGGAAACATATGTCCATAAGTAAAAAAAAAACTGCTTTACAGTTGTGTATTATTGAATATTGCACAGGTTTTCTTTTTTCGTTGATTTTGATTTTTTTTTTTTTTTTTGGTTTTTCGAGACAGGGTTTCTCTATGTATCCTAGGCTGTCCTGGACTCACTTTAGTCGACCAGGCTGGTCTCGAACTCACAGCGATCTGCCTGCCTCTGCCTCCCGAGTGCTGGGATTAAAGGTGTGCACCACCACGCCCGGCTTTGATTTTGATTTTTTAAAGAATGAACTACAGCGTGGGTGAAATGGTTAAGCAGGTAAAGGCATTTGCTGCCAGGACTGGTGATCTGAGTCTGATCTGAAGTACACATTAAAAGGAGAGAAACAGGGTGGGGGTGAGGGCTGGAGAGATGGCTCAGCGGTTAAGAGCACTGTCTGCTCTTCCAAAGGACCCAGGTTCAATTCTCAGCATCCACATGGCAGCTCACACCTGTCTGTAACTCCAGTTCCAAAGCATCCGATACCTACACACTAATGCACATAAAAATAAATAAATCATTTTTTTAAAAAAGGAGAGAACGGGTTCCCACAAGGTGTCCTCTGACACACGTACACACACACTGTGGCACATGTGCCCTCCTTTCAAAATTAAAAGGAAAAAATTATGAGCTACAGTTCACAAGAGTAATGATAAAAGATCTAACATATTAGTAAGTGGAAAAACAGGGTTATGAAATTTTTTTTTATGTTGCTCCATGCACGCTGAAACAAAACATAGAAACAATTTAAAAGAAAGCCAACCCAAGTTAGGTTCATTGACGCAGGCCTGTAATCCCAGCACTCTGGGAGGCAGCAGCAGGCAGATCTCTGTGAGTTCAAGGCCAGTCTGGTCAACAAAGTTAGCTGAGGACAGTCCAGGGCTACAAGGTGAGTCCAGCCAAGGCTACACAGAGAAACCCTATCTGGAAAAACAAAAACAAAAAAACCTTTATTATTGTATGCAGCTGTGGAGCAGGGGCTTCAGGCCCATGCTGTGGAGGGCATGTGGAAGTCCTACCTCTAAGTGGGCTCTGGGGACCGAGCTCAGGTGGTTAGATTGCATGGTAAATGCTTTACCTGATGAACCATCTCACTGGCTTCCTATTGGGTCTGAGTTATAGGTTACATCCTGACTATTTGTCCTCAAAAGGGTTGGTTTGTATTGTTCTACCTGCAGACCCTGGAGTAAAGACCTTGATGTGGAAGGCCCACGTCTCCAGCTGTCAGGAGTCTAGGCCTGCCTTATCCTTAAAAGGGAGGGCAGGTGGGGGAGGGGGAAGCTCCCTTCGGTGGGAACCTCTATCTCTCTCTCTTTTTTTTTGAGACAGGGTTTCTCTTTGTAGCCTTAGCTGTCCTGGATTTGACTTATAAACCTGCCTGCCTCTGCCTCTTAATCTTAGTGCTCGGGTTACAGGTGTGCACCACGGCATCCAGTTTGGGGCAACTGGTCACAGTGTAAGATTGTCAAGAAGAGAAAAACGAACCCCTTGTGCTTAGCTCCTTTGACTTTTTTTATACAGGCCAGGGTTCCAGCCTAGGGACTAGTGCTGCCCACAGTGGGAGAGTCTTCCAGCCTCAATAACCGTATCAAGATAATGCCCCACAGGCAGGTCCGAGAGCAACCTAGCTAATCTCTGACAGCTGTGCGCAGGTTGGTCTATGTGAGTCTCGATCTTGTCACGTTGACAGTCAGCATTAGGCACCGCAGTCATGCACACCCCTATGCTTTGTTAGACATACTTCACTGAGTTCATCTCAGCCAAGGGGAAGGAAGATCAATCAATCTGTAGACTTGGTTTTGGGGTCACCATATTCCTATCTAGCTATTGACATCAGGAACTCACACAGATCGTATTTTCAGACCTCCACTTGGTGATCCACAGTAAACTTTTTTTTTTTTTTTTTGGTTTTTCGAGACAGGGTTTCTCTGTGTAGCCTGGGCTGTCCTGGACTCACTTTGTAGACCAGGCTGGCCTCGAACTCACAGCGATCCGCCCGCCTCTGCCTCCTGAGTCCTGGGATTAAAGGCGTGCGCCACCACGCCCGGCCTCCACAGTAAACTTTACAGCAAGAAGATCCGGGTGACAAGCCTGTACACACTCAGTGGCCATGCCCCTGAATTCTCCTCCAATCCAATGTATTTCCTCTTCTCATAGCATTCATGACTTTGCAGGCATTAGAAGCCGGTTACTGGGTAGGATATCCTCCAAGCTGAGTTTGCTGGCCCTGAGGTGTTGATTAGATCCGCATTATGCATTGTAGGAATTGTTTCAATTGTCTCGGAGGAGTACTGCCTCCTTCTGCTAACCTAGGCCTCGTCCTGGAAGCTTCTAGCCTCTGTCCACTCTAACCTAGGCCTAGAATGTTTTCAGCCTATGAGCCTTCTGCTTAATAAGCTCACCCTGTCTTGTTCTTTCTGAGCTCATAGCCGGCTGGTTTAACTCAGCTGTTCTGGCTCAAACTCCTCTCCCAGCTGACTTATTTGATCTTGCTTTTCTCTCAGCTTCTGAATTGCTCTGCTGGCCTCAAACCAACTCAGCAATCTAATAATCTTCTGGCTTCTTCTCATTCTCTGGCTCATTCTGTCTTCACCTGTGTCCAGCTTGTTCTCTCGCTCAACCTCCTCTCTCTGCACTGCTCATTACGTAGCTTTCCTCTCTCTTCTCGTGAGAGCTGGGCGTATCCTGACCTGTCTAATCGTTCTGCTTCATCACCTTTTCTGGCCCTCAATTAGACATTGCTTTCAAGCATGGGTGCTTCCCTCAACAAACTCTTTACCTTCACTGTTAGGCATTAAAAGTATGTATCACCACGCCTGGACCTAAGCTTTTCTTTATGTGATACTTGCTCTATACTAGGCTGGCCTTGAACTCAGATCTCTTTGTCTCTGTCTCCTGGATTAAAGACATGTTTATATTCCAGCTGGATCACACAGACCTAGAAGATCTTTGGATGTGATCTCTTGCCAGAGCAGCCATGTTCTGAATTAAATTCCTCTACAATGCATCTTTGATGGAACTCTCTCAGATGTTGCAATTCTTCTGTTGAATTCTGTCCAGTCGTACATGGTTTTAATTTGTTCCACTGCTATGTAGCTCAGGCTGGCTGCAAGTTTGCACTTTTCCTGCTTTGCTCCCTAAATCCTGGCCTTAAAGCATATGCTACCATGCCTAGCCATGAGATGATTGACTCTCATCACACTAGAGTGTGATTTATAAGCTATGAAATTATACTCATGCCCCTTGTAACTTCTAATTAGGTCTTATCCCCTACCACCCTCTTTTCCTTGGTCCTGAATCTATAGATGCAAACCACTTCTGACTGCAGAAACCTGAAACATAGTCTCCAAGTCCTTTGAGGTGTCTTTGTTCCTGTATGAACTCCATGGTCCTTTTACTAGGATATGTGCTATTTTACCTAAGGCATAGTCTAACAACAAACTTGTCAAAAATTAATCAGATTTATTTTGATGGTTTAATTTTATTCATAAAAAGTTTGTTTTTCATGTATCTAATCCATTCATGCCAGTTTATTGTTTTATTGATAAAAACTGACTTTACTTTTTAGGATGAAAGCTGGCTTAGGGGTTAAGAGCACTCACTGTTCTTGCCGAGGACCCAGGCTCAGTTCCCAGCACCCACAATCATTTGGAACTCTAGTTCCAGGGGATCAGGTACCCTCTTCTGAACAATGTGGAGAAAGGGCAGGTGTGTGGTGCATTCACGTACATGCAGCTAAAACATTCATATACATAAAATTAAATAAACATTTCTAGGCTATTTATAAATCCTGGCTAAAGGAGAATATTCTCAGTATAAATGCAAGTTTTGTACACTTTTAACACCACAACAAATTTTTTCTTTTCTTTAAGATTCTGAAATACCTACTATCCAACTGCTTTCCATTAAATAACAATTTTCTTTCTTATTTTCCTCTTCTTTTGGATTTTGGAGACACGGTTTCTCTGTGTAGCATTGGCTGTCTTAGAACTAGCTCTGTAGCCCAGGCTGGCCTCAAACTCATAGAGATTCGCCTGTCTCTGTCTCCCAAGTGCTGGGATTAAAAGCATGCGCCACCACAGCCCAGCTAAATAGTAATTTTAGCTGTTGCAGTTCAAAGTACAACTAATGGACACCTTTAGAATGAAATGAAGGAGGAGGCCAGGCTGGTGCAGTGGGGAAGAGCTCCTGCCATGCAAGCCTGAAGATCTGAGTTTGATCCCCAGAACCCACATAAAGATGGAAGGAGAGAAATGAGCGCATGAAACTGTTCTCTGATCTGCACATACACATGTGTATGCACACATATGTACACACACACACCATAAAAATAATGAAAAAATATTCTCAGAACATAACAAAGCTACTCCTTTTTTCGGCCTGACCCAATGCTGCACACTGACCTGCTCCATTCTTTTCACTTTTGGCTGCAGCACTTGTTCGCTTTGGGGTTCGCTTTTGCTTTTTTGCCATTAATCCACTATTTCCATCACTTGGCCTTTTCTGACCTGAAATAAAGGAAAAGAACAAACATGAAAACAAAACCAAAAGCAGAAGCAGACCAGTCCATGTACACAGCTGCCCACACCATTCCTCCCTCTTGTAAAGCCACGACAGTAAACATGCCATAGCTAGAACGCCCTTCTAGAAAGTCTTACCCTTCTCTCTGCTCTCTCTCTCTTGTGCAATTATACTACAGGCACCAGGGGCAACGCTGGCTTCAAAGCCGCTGGCTGACTCCCTCTCACAGAGGCCTTCTTGCGATTCTTCGGCAATGCTATCAACTTCAATCGTTACGTCACTCTCACTCTTTACACTTCGGGACTCGTCTTGGCTGAGAGTAAGTGGGGAAGCTACTGAGAAGCTTTGCTGTGCTACAGGAGGTAGGGCAGGCGGAACAGAAACCAGTGAGTTAGACTCCGAGCCTTCAACTAGCACATCCTCAATACTGGTCTTATCCTTCTCATCCA
The DNA here is from genome assembly GCF_964271855.1 of Acomys minous. Lineage (NCBI taxonomy): Eukaryota > Metazoa > Chordata > Mammalia > Rodentia > Muridae > Acomys > Acomys minous. The sequence continues at coordinate 45,999,490 of NC_140489.1, forward strand.
AATCATCCAAGTCTACCTCATGGCAAACCAAGGTTTCAGGCCCGATCAGAGGCATCACGTCCTCCTCTTCCTTGAGTGGCGTATGGACGGGTTCTTCAGCTGGACTGTCCAGTGGTTCACTGGCTACTTCCTGGATGCCCTGGTCTGGCTCTGCTCTCAGTGAGGGCATCCCTTCATTTTCTGTTTCAAAGTGCTGCCCCAAGTGTGAGCCTTTCATGCCCTCAGGCCCAGCGCCACCACTGGTCCTTTCTAGGGACACGCCAGTTGTGGCTTCCACTCCATTCTCAAGTCGGATTTTTTTCTCTGGTGATGACTGTCCCAGTATTTTCCGTTTCAACTTCTTTTCTTTCTCATATTGGTCAACTTCATCTTCGGTAGAAGAAAAGTTTTTACAGTCTAGAGAAGAAAACTCCAGGCTGTGAGTGTCCCCATGAGCTTCACTGCCTGCATCTTCCTGGCCGAATGATGAAATCTTTATAATTTCTAAAGAAAGGTCTCTTGACTTACTACGCCTTCCCTTTCCTTTAGGAGACTTTTCCACCTGTTTCTTAACTTCTTCTAATTGTTCCACTTTATTTCCAAAGACATGTACTATTGGATCACTGTCTTCCACCTCTGCCTTCAAGGGGTCTAAGGGCGGCACCTGAGTCCTGTCATTTTCTTTTAATATATGTACAATCTTTGGGTTTTCTTCATCTAGTTTGTCATCGTTTAAATTTTCATTTTTTTCAAATTCTTCTTTAGTATCAGGAGAAAGTTCTTCACTTATCGAGCTCTTCTCCAAAGGGTCCTCTGTTTCACTATCAGATGAACAAGAGTCTGCAAGAAGACAGTACATTGTGCAGATGGTTACATTAAATACCAATGTAATAGTTAAAATCCTCCAAAATATAAACATGATCCTTTATATACTTCTGAATTTCTATTTAAAATTTTTATATAAAATAAACCATAGCATCTGCTCTAAAATATAAGGGGGAGGGACTAAAATAAAAATATGTGAAGATATAGGATGTGGTGGCAAATGCCTTTAATCCCGGCAGAGGGACATGGATTTCTGACTTCGAGGCCAGCCTGGACTAGTGTGGGTTCCAGGACAGCCTTAGGTACACAGAAAAACCCTGTCTTAAAAAGACCAACCAACCAGCCAACAAACAAAAAGCACAACAAAACAAGACAGAAAGCTAGTATGTTAAGTGATTTGGTCTGACTTAATACAAAGATTAACTACTTTGTACTAAGGAAATAAATATAATATTCCACCTAAAATTATTCTGGAAAGAAGAAGTGTTTAAAATGAGCAGTGTGAAGTCTCCATACTTTAAATGTTCTTATTAACACACAAAGCACAGGCAAGACACCTGCTTGCAAGGCAAATTATTCACTTTATGTCGGAGAATTTTTCAAATACTAAGCTAGTATTCTAAGACTATAAAACTATACAATATAAAAAATTACATACTTACATTGCTTATATCCTCCCTAGAGAATTTTAAAAAGGCAAACGCTGAATGTGTTCACATTTTATTTTTTTAGATTTTTTGAGATAGGGTTTCTCTGTATAAGAAGAGCCTTAGCTGCCCTACACTTTCTTTGTAGATCAGACTGGCATTGAATTCAGAGATCCACCTACCTCTGCCTCAAGTGCTGGGATTAAAGGCCTATTTTACCATGCCCAGCTGTGTTCACTTTTTTAATTTTAATTTTTTAAATTTTTATTATTTTTAAAAATATTTTTATTTAATTTTAATTTATGTGCATTGGTGTGAGGGTGTCAGATCTTGGAGTTACAGACAATTGTGAGCTGCCATGTGGGTGCTGGGAATTGAACCCGGGACCTTTGGAAGAGCAGACAGTGCTCTTAACCACTGAGCCAACTCTCCAGCCCCATGTGTTTACTTTTTTAAACGACAGGTTAGGTTTTCTGTGTAGCCTGGCATGCCTCAGTAGAGTCCAGGCATGTCTTAAACTCACAGAGATCCCCCTGAGTCTGCCTCCCAAGTACTGGGATTAAAGGCAGGCCACCCCACTATATTTGGCAAAGCTTTATATTTTCTCCTTATTGGTTTTACTTTTTATAGGATTTACTTTTATTTTATGAGCAGGAGTATTTGCATGTATGTAGTATACTATGTTCATGCCTGCGGCCCATGGAGGCCAAGAGGACACCAGATACCCTGAAGCTGGAGTTACAGACCTTATGAGTGCCATGTGGGTGTCCGAACTGAACCCCAGTCTTTGGCAAGAACAGTAACTGCTATTATAGGTCAACCATCTCCTCAGACCCCTAAAATAACTGTGTAAGAAGGTATATAATCTTTTTGTGGCTTTAGTAAAAATAGAATGTAGAATTCTATTTTCTCATATTCAAACATTCTTCAGCTATGCAGTTTTATGGCCCTGGTGGGGCTGGTTGTATAGGCCGTACACTGCACCAGGACATGCCTCCTGAGAAACAGCACCCACAAGCAAGAAACCCTGCATTTATATATGATGGGAACCTGCAACAAGCAGGTGGCACAAAGGAGGAAAGACAGCCTTTTATGGCCTACACTGCAGCCAATGGTAAACCTGTTCTTTAGTAGTTTTCCTCCTTAAGGAGGGTAATTTTATAATACCACCATTTAAAATCTCTTAAATTACATAGAAAAAAAATAATGAAGATAGAAAGTAAAGGGAAGGTTAAAGCAGAGTAAAATATGCTCACCTATGCTCAGGACAAAGCACTCCTATGCCCATTAGCTTGTGCTCTCAACAAGCCTCAGCTCTGTGGGCAGGCTTGAGGTACCAAGCAGACACGAGCATCACGCGATTTGAAGCAGAGCACAGCACACACTAAGGTTCATGGACTGTCTAATTTCCCTAAGTTAAGCCAGTTGTACCTAAAATCCTTATGACAGATGGTATCCTGGTTAATATCACTAGAGATTAAATTAAAATATACAACAAAGTATTAGCTGCCAAATTAATTTTGTAGTTTAATCATGTTAGGCTAAAAGTTGAGATAAGATGCTATGATTCTCACAAAGTGGCCATCCTGGGGCCACACAGCTATATTACTTGTCAGGGGCCACATAGTTATAGTTTGGTCAATGATGGCTGTATAAAATTGTGGTCCTACTGTAAGCTCTTGTCACCTAGGGACACTGCGGCCCCTTAGTTTGATAAGCAACCTCTATTACACTTGTACAATGTTGAGGCCAGGCCCTTCCTAGAATGTGTCCCCACTGTTAAGTGTTGAATATGCACATGAATATATAATGTTTTAAAAGTCAACAACCCTTAAAATGGAGCCCCTCCGGTTTCACTGGACAGAGGTGGCTGCCTGTCCCACTGCCATGGGCATTTCTGGTACCTGATTTTCCTTCACTGTTTGACGTCTTAGATAAACTGTATGGCATATTTGACGAAAAGGCAGATTTTAAAGGAGGTCTTCCCCGTTTGGACTTCTGCCTCTCTTCATCCCTCTTTTCGTCCTTTTCACTATCTTCTTTATTCTAGGTAACAACAACAAAATGCATGAGAAGGGTGAAGGCCTTTCAAAAATGGACATTCTATTTCTCCAAGAAAATCTTATCAACTCCAAAACAAAAGGCTGGTTAATTAAATGTCATATCCTAATATGTGCTTATAGAAAAATGTAGAACAGTTATCTAATCTACTCATATGACTACAATCACTCCCCCTGGTTCCTCATTGCCTGCTAAGGGAACCAAAAGCATCAAAAAACACATGAAACACCAGGCAGACCTCTACAGCAGGGACCATGGATGAAAGAGGTGAGTAAGTGTACTGTGGTCCAGCAGACAGGTTTGACACTGTGGAGATGGTAGTGAAAGGGAGAACTGGATTTCCACAGTGATGGGTCCTCTGTGTTGCTTTAATGATGGATAGCAGTGTTATCCATCTGTCTAAGTCTACTGAAGGCACAAAGACCCAGAGATGTCTTACAGCTCTGATGTACACACCACACAAGGTAAACTGTGGCTGTTTTTACCACTATAACCCTCTGGTGAGGGTGAGGGGCTAACAGTGCAAACACCATACCCACACAGGGCAAAGGGCATATCGTAAATTCCTGTACCTTCTTATTTTTGCTATGAAGGTAAAACTACTAAAACACAGTATCTCACAGAAAAAGATACAACTTGAATAATTCCTGTACCTATTATAAGAGATATGAATGTATGAACATACCTTAACTTTCTTCTTTTGTTTTTTCTTTGGTCCACCTTTGTCCAAGGGCCAGATTATCCTGTCAGCCTTTACCCATTCATCATATCTTAAAGGAAAAAGTTTAGCTTTCACAATGATATTCTATACACACACACACACACACACACACACACACACACACACACACACACCTGCACCCCTGCATGCTCAAGCAGTGAAATAAAAAAGTCTGTTTCTAGTGTTGTCAAAGAGTAAAGAGTATAGAAATTGCCTATTGGTAAGGGATGCTAGCAGCTGTCCTGGGTATTCAGTGTAGCCACTATGTACTCGGGAGACAGAGACAGGTGGACCTCTGTGAGTTCGAGGCCAGCCTGGTCTACAAGAAAGTTCCAGGATAACAAGGGCTACACAAAGAAACTCTGTATCAAAAAACCAAAACCAAACCAAACAAAGAGGTTCAGCGAGCAGTCTGGGTGGGTAAGCAAAACTCCTGACTTTAAACTATTTGAACTGCTTCGTTTTTCAGTTCTCACAATATGAACTTACAGGCAGATTTTATACTAGAATTCATTCTACTGATAATAAAAAGATACCAGTTTGCAAGCTCCCCATCATTTATTAAGTCCTCTTTTTCTGTCCTCCCCAGAACTCTAGCATCTATTATTCCTAATAAAACTTTATTATGAAATATGTCACTGAAGTTATTTAGAGGTATTTATATTCAATTTAATTTTATCTACATTTGGTTTCTTTAGCCCAAGCTGAAGACTCATCTTTCCCACACCTTTCTGAAAAACATTGTCAACAACTGGATTTCAACACAATCCTTCCTGTTACTAGTAATGGACCAGTAGATTGAACTATCCAGAACTAAAGAATACTTCTTGCATTGTGAACATGCACAGATATCTACAGTAGTTAATAACGCTGTAAGCTGGTTGCCCTGGAGACATACAAGGCACATGGCTCAAGTATGTGCAGGCCTCAGCCGCCCTGAACCCTGATGCTGATACTACAGCTCCTTACCCAACAGCTGAACCTTTGGAACAGAGATTGCTATTAATACCTTATTTATAAACATTATTAATATTATAAATATATACCAGGTATATAGAATATGCAGAGAATAGATAAACAAGACCTTGCTTTCATGTCTAATATAAAATATATATCCTATATAGTTAAGTATAGTCTGGCAAGTGCAGTAAGAAAGACACATACTTGATCTAGGGCTAAGAAGAAGAAAATATGTTACTCCTGAATTTCCCAGGACACTTCAAACCAAACAAAGAACAGGCCTCTCTGGAGGAACTCAGCGTGGTCCGCGCTAGCTGGTCTGAGTGGTAAGTTGGGCAGGTATTAGCAGCCACAGCAGGGCTCCTCTCACACATGCATTTTAGATGCTCCCATTTAGCAAGAGGACTAAATTATCTAGAAACCATATGGGCTCTTTGTAAGCCAGAATTACACTAGCTTTTAGGAAGATGTATGGACAACAAAAAGTCATGAGTAACCAGAGGTAACTAATGAGCGCGATGACAGGAAAATGAGAAGGGTGACAGGAAAGGGAAATTCCGGGAACACGGATGCACACAGACAGAGTGGATGGCTGCGAACAGACGTGAGCCTGAGGTGGGAGAGTGCACACATATGCTGCAGCCTGATCAGGATACAGATTCTGCTGTGTACTACAACCCTCTAAAGTAGTGCGGACAAGGCTGGGCGTGGTGGCGCACGCCTTTAATGCCAGCACTCAGGAGGCAGAGGCCAGCTAGTGTACAGAGTGAGTCCAAGACAGCCAAGGCTAACACAGAGAGACCCTGTCTCGAAAAACTAAAAATAGTGCTGACAGCTAACACACAGCACTGACTGTGTGCTGCCATCACTCTATGCTAACACAGCACTGACTTTGTGCTATTATCATTTATGCTAACACAGCATTGACTGTGTGCTGTTATCACTTATGCTAACACACAGCACTGACTATGTGCTACCATCGCTCTATGCTAACACACAGCACTGACTATGTGCCACCCATCTCTCTATGCCAAAACACAGCACTTACTACGTGCGTGTTGCCATCGCTCTATGATAACACACAGCACTTACTGCATGTTAGCCATTGCTCTATGCACTTTGCATGCAAGTTAACATGGGGATTGTAAGTCTATGACTCGATTATAAAGTAAGAACTCAAAGTTGCCAATCTGGAGATGAGGGAACTGAGTCATAACAGAGCACATATCTAGAATGCAGAAAAGGCGGCACAATATGGCTTCATGTCAACCCAGGGCAGCCACACCTTTACACACACATTAAAGGCTAACTCAGAATGTTGGGCCTCAGTGTGGCTCTAAGCTGCTCTGACTCTCACGGCCAGACTGAGCTGTCGTCCCTTGACGGTGACCAATTTCACAGAACTGAATCATTACAAGTCTGCTCCATGCCCATGGAGGATCAAAACAGAAACAAGCCAACTCCCTAACCATGTCTAAACCCATTAAAAACAACAACAACAACAAAAACCAGGGAACACTGTCCAAACCACAAAAATGGCAAAATGTCCTTTTCCCTGGCTAACGACTCACTTCTGCTTCTTTACCAACTGGAGAATTAACTTTCATCTAGCCTTCTGGCACAGGTAAGAATTACCAAGAAAATCTCACAGAATTAATCACCTTCCTGACTGTCAGTGTAGAACAAAGACTTTTTAAAACCTCCTACAGAGCAGAAGCTCAAATTTAAGTCCTACACACAGATTGTGATTACTTAGCCAACCCAAAGCTATCGCAGTGCTTGACCCAGGCTTGACTTCTGAGGAAGGAAACAGACGCACGCGGCCTGGAGACTCGGCCCCCCTCCTGACTCCCCCGCAGGTCGTCAGGGTCCTGCACTATCCCTGTTTCCTGAGGTGGAGCCCTGAGCTTCCTCAGTCTCAGCCATAACCCTGGCAGTGATGCCCCACGGCTCTCCCTTTTGTGTTCTGTCTCCCTGTAAAAGAGTAATAAACTTGTTCCAATGGCAGACCATGCTGGTCTCTGGTGGGAGGCACTGACAGTTTTTAACACACACACACACACACACACACACACACACACACACACACGGGTTCCCCACAACACTGCTTTGTTTGTTTGTTTGTTTGTTTGTTTTTGTTCTGTTTTTTGATATCCGGTTGGCAGTCCTGGACTCACTCTGTAGACCAGACTGGCCTTGAACTCATGAAGATCTACCTGCCTCTGCCTCCCAAGTGCTGGGATTAAAGGCGTGCACCACCACGCCCAGCAACACTGCTCTTTTTTAGCCACTGAAAAGAACATGCTTTACTTCTTACCTGACGTTCCATCCGTAATAATGCACCAAGTATAAAACCTCCCCGTCATCCATCTCAGTGCTTTTGATGCTGGCTTCATAAATTTTCTGGGTTTTTCCTCGTCCATACTTCACTTTCACTTTGGTTCCTGTCACGCAGGGCTCTGAGTTGTCCTCGTCTTCCTCCCCTTCCGAGTCACATTTGCTTTCCGTTTCCTCCCTGCAGTGAATCACAGCATTGAGAAAAGCTCCTAACAGCTCAGCGGGGAACAGAGCAGTCAGCGCTAAGAGCTGCAGCATGTCGTCTTTACAACCTACGTTTACCGTCGTGACATGTCAGTGGAGGAGGAGGAGAAGAAGGAGGAGAAGGAGAAGACTTCATGGACTACTTACTAAGGAATTGATTCTGTAAAGATTCTGTAAATTGATTCCCCACTGTACAGAGGGGAAACCACACTTGTTGAAGGCCAGTCAATAATCATAGCTAATGATGATACAGAGTCAATAATCACTTTTAAACCAAAACAATAAAATAAAAAAAGAAAGACTAAAAACCACGTGCCCTGGAAGGGCCTTTGGGATTCATTCAAGTGCCACCTGACTTTTGAGAATTTTCTAAAGCTACTTGTAAATTTTTGCAACTAATTATCTTAAATCTGCTTTAGCACCACTGCCTTCTCACATTAGAATGGTTTTTAGCATGACAAACTTTTTGGTGGGTAAAGTAGTGAACAAAGGCTACCTACCTGAGTCGCCCTGTCTCTTAAGCTTGTTTCTGTTTTAAACATGAGGCTACTAGCTGAAATTACAGGAGAGTGAGGGTAGAACAGAGCTTCTGAGTTGTGTGCTGATTTCTACATGTAACTCTCTCCCAGCAGCCTTTCGTTGTTTCGATGATTAAACGGGAAGGGATTCATATGAGAAGTCCACCACTTTTAAAACCTGAGACCATGCAGTGAGTGCGGCACCTAGTAGCCCCAACGGCGACGATGGAGGTGCTCTACGAGTTTCAAAAGCTTCAGGAGCGACTTAAGGTCCACGGTCCACTCAGGGCATCGTGTCAGTGACCCTGGGGCCCATGACTGAAGCTTTGATAGCTCATTGCTTTGGGAATATTTGCTCTCCAGGGATACTTCTCACAAATCTCCTTAAGAAATCATTTCAGGGGCTGGAGAGGTGGCTCAGAGGTTAAGAGCACTGTCTGCTCTTCCAGAGGTCCTGAGTTCAATTCCCAGCAACCACATGGTGGCCCACAGCCATCTATAATGAGATCTGGTGCCCTCTTCCGGCCTGCAGGTGTAATGCAGGCAGAGCATTGTATATATAATAAATAAATCTTAAAAAAAAAAAAAGAAATCATTTAAAAAACACTGGAGAAAACCTACTTAAAATAGAAATCTCAATGACTCTTGATACGGATTGAGAATATGTGCTGTCTGTTATTTGTACACTTAGCTTTTATTTAATAAAATAGAACATTATCCTTCATACTAAAGGCTGAATTCTTTGCTCTAAAATATTTGCTCCATTTATGTATCAAGTACGAAATATTTTAGCTATATATTTATTTACAGACTTATTATAATTAGAACCTACTTTTAAAGTGCTCACCTTTGCTTAATTTATTGTTTTAAATATTTAAAATCCTGTACTTATTATTCTCAACTCTAAATTATTTCCTGCTTTTAAAATCCTAATTATACTTCACTGTATAGCTTTTTAAAATTAAACTATTTCACAGAAAACTGCAACAGCATATCTTTTCAACGAGCATTTAATATTTCTGCTATTTCACAAGTTATTACTTTTCTAACTACTAATTCTCCCAATGGTTTATTTGCAAATAGTGTCAGCCACCATTCAGACACAGCAGACCACTTTCTCCAAATCTGACTTATGATCTCGGACTTCTAGAAAATGTAGCATTGCAAGATAAAATAACTAAAAAATAACTGAAGAAAAGCTTCTATTTTTAAGTTAAGTGTGTTATGCTGTTGTTTTAAAACCTGTTTTTTTAGTAATACCTAAAAATTAGTAAATTCATTTGATCGCATGTAAAGAATGGCCCACTACATAGCATGGTGTGACATTACCTTGCTCTAGCTCAACTGTCTGACTTTTGGGCTATTTTTAAGTCACTTCAATCCATGCAAGCCTAATACACGGAGGAAAAAATACAGTATTCATTCAACAGCAAATAGAATGAACATTAAAAAGCTTGAATTTATTGATGAGATGTGGGGCAAGAATGTATTTTCCAAGCTTGAGTCAGGGGTGCATGCCACTTACTCTAATACAATAACTTGAAAAAGGAAAATGTCTTAAGTAAAGCTAACACACAGAAACATCTGCTAGTACTGTGCACCCATGTGTTTGTTAGCTTTCCCACATTGTACCTTTTTTAAAATGGAAATTTTGCTGTCGCTGTTTCCTCTTGTCCACTTCCTCCATTTTTCTCCAGCTCCCTTCCCTGCTGTCAACTGCAGGACCTTTCTTTTGACTGGGTGGCGCAGCCTTCTTTGAGGCCACTGTTTAGGGCACAAGTGCTATTAAAATGGTGCGACCAGTATATTCTCCAACTCCGAAAGGGGATACACATCATCTTCACAATGTGTCTCACCTTCATTAGACAAGAGGAACGGAAGTCCCAATAAGAAGACATCCCCTCACACCTGAATCTCTAAGCAGGAACAAGTGCGGCTGGACCCCAGCCAGGCGCTCTGGGGAACAGACATAAGACAATGTACCTCTCTTGGCTTCTCTCTTCCTCTTCATCTGATTCTTTCTCAGAATCCTCTGGCTTTTTAATTTTCTTCTCTTTGTGCTTTGGTGTGTTTTTCCTCCCGAGTAGCAGCTCGTTTTCTTTTTTCTCTGCTGTCTCATAGTCATCGATGATATCCTTATTTTCTGTATCGTCTTTGATGAATTGCTCTTCTATTTTCTCTTCTTCTATTTCCTTTTTAATAGAATTTGCCTCTCGAACAGTTTTCCTTCGCCCCTAGTAGAGAGATAAAAGCTTTAAGGGAGCTACCACCACAAAGAGAGAAAGACACCTTTACAGCTTTCCCTGAAGCCTCATGGCAGCGACTATGCTCTTCAGGCTTCAGAGAAGAATCTGAACACCATGGTATGTACTACTCACTTCCTTTTGGAAGTAAAAGAATAATCAATATAAATGTCTTAATTTTTCCAATACTACTATGAACTCTAAACACATAATACATAAGGAAATTCTTTTTCACCTAGTGCAGACCACTTTCTCCAAATTTGACCTATGATCTCAAACTTCTAGAAAAGATAGTATTCCATGTGTACATGCACGTGCACAGACACACACAGACAGGCAGACACACACAGAGACAGACACAGACACACACACACACACACACACACACACACACATCAAAGCAAAACCTAACAGTTCAACAAGGCATGGTATAGTTCAACCCTGTAATCCCAACACTTGGAAAATGGAGACTGGAGGATCAAAAGTTCAAAATTATCTACATCTATATAGTGAGCTGAGGCTAGCCTGGGCTACATGATTACCTCTCTAAAAATAAAATAACAACACATTAAAATAAAAAACTTTAATTTACACATTTCATGAAATTCATTAAAAGATTTCACTTCTTAGATGACAGAATGGTCAGCTTTAAAGGAAGCTTGGTGGATAGGATCACAGTCTGCTCTTCCAGAGAACCTGGGTTCAATTCCCAGCATCCACATGGCAGCTTCCAACAGTCCAACACACCAGCTCCAGGGCACTAAGCACCCTCACATAGATACACATACGGGCAAAACACCAGTACTCATAAAATGAAAAGAAAGAAATCACTAAAAAACAAAACAACAACAAAGACAGGATTTCTGGAGACTGGAGAGAAGGCTTAGTGGTTAAGAGCACTTAATGCTTTGGTAAAGGATTGGAGTTCGAGTCTTAGCACCCACAAGACAGCTTCAAACCATACGTAACTCTAATTCCCGGGGATCGGTGCCCTTTCCTGGCCTCTGTGGGCTCCAGGTCTGCATTGTTGCACACATACATGCAGGCTGATACACATGAAATAAAAATAAACAAATCTTTTTAAAATGAGGAAAAACAAAACAAAACAACTAACCACAGGATTTCTGAACAACTAGAGCAAAGGTAACTTCACCTTCCCTCCTGTTAAATATGGCTTCACCAGCAAGTAAGATCCACTAGGAACTCAGAGCCAGGCATGGCGGTGCACGCCTTTAATCCCAGCACGGGGAAGCAGAAGTCTGTGAGTTTGAGGCCAACATGGTACATACTAGAGACTTTGTCTCAAAAACTAAAAAGAATTGATTTCTTTGATAGTGTAGCACTCCATTAAATGATAAATCATGCCACTGGGCATGGATCAGAATAGTGAATGATAATCCTTCATAAAACTTTAATCAATAGAGAGGAACACAGTGCGTGGGAAAAGAGAAATCAATTTATGCACAAATAAAGCAGTGCAGTGTGCACACAGGTCTACAGGAAGCACAGGAATTACCAAGAGGCAATTCAGTCAACTACGTAATGAGCACTCTCCATGTGCTGTGCTTCTTTCTTCAACCCCACCCTTGCCTTCATGGAAAAGAGGAGGAAAAGAGATCAAATTAATTCAGGCTGTGCAATCAGATATTTCAGATACGAGGAGTGAGAAAGGAGGAAGGAGCAACTGTTAGTACAGCAACCTGTGCAGGTGTCACTGAGGTGACATCTTAGCAAGATACCTGAGTACATAGGACTGAGCCAGACAACAAAGACCTGAACAGGCTATAACAGAGAAAAGATGAGTGCATATATGTAGGGTGTGTGTGTGTGTGTGTGTGTGTGTTGTTTTTGTCTGTCTGGTTTGGTTTCTTAGGACAGGTTAAGGCTGGCCTGGACCACAGTGTGCAGCCCAGGTTGAACTCATGACAAGCCTCTTGCCTTGGGCTCCTGTGTGCTGTGATTACAGACATGAGTCATCACGCCTGGTGAGGAGGACTTGGCAAGTAGATGGAGTAATATGCACTGCCCATAGAGAAAGGTCGCTCTAATAACCTTGCCGCAACATTACTAAGTACTGGAAAATAAACTAGGTTTTCTGCACAAATTTTAGCATACATATATTAAAATACCCACACTGAGACGTTTAAACTAATGCTTAAAGCAGAAAAAACTACTAAACACTCACTCTTGGAGACTTCAGTTCTACGTCTTCTCTGTCACTTTCGCTGTTTGAATCAGTGTTCTCCTCAGGCTCGCTCTTCACTTCCATTAACGGCATTTCCTGGTCCACTTTTGGAGCCTCTTCCATTGATTCTTCAAAGTCTTTTTTTTCCACTTTTACTTTTGGTTCATGGTGGTGAATAGTTCTGAACTGAATATTTGCAGAGCGGCAGTACTCCTCAAAACCATAGAGATATCTAAACACACAACGTTTCAGCTTCAGAAATCTTGGTCTCTGCATTTAACTTGACTACTACGTAATAAAATAGTAAGTTAAAAAAAAACATGGCATTTAAAAGTATTTTCTGTAGGCCAGGTGTGGCAGTGCACACGTTTAATCAGAAGCAGGTGGATCACTGTGAGTTCAAGGCCAGCCAGGTCTACAAAGCAAGTCCAGAACAGCCAGGGCTATTACACAAAGAAACCCTGCCTCGAAAAACAAAAGCAAAAGCAAAACCAAACAAACAAAAAAAGAAGTATTCTTTGTATGTTAGTAATCTGCATGCCTTTGATACAGTCAGACAGAAATACCATCAACTAAGATCTGTACTGAGAACCCGAGACTCTGACAATTCAGAAAAACTGTCCCCAGAACACTGCTCTAGACTAGCAGTTCTCAACCTGTGGGTTGCAAGCCCTTTGGGGGCCAAATAACCCTATCACAGGGGTTGCATATCAGATATGTACATTTGGATTCATAACAGTAGAAAAATTACAGTTATGAAGTAACAAGGAAAATAATTTCATGGTTGAGGGTCACCATAACACGAGGAGCCGTATTAGAGGGTTACAGTGTGAGGACGGTTGAGAGGCACTGCGCTAGAACTAGAGCCTATGAGCCGGTGCTGCAGATGACGTGCGCTCCTGCACCGCTGATACTAGAGAGGGCCAGTACGGCCCGGGAAGTGGAGCAAAGTTGGCTATAAGCTCTGAATACCTTCCAGACACATGGAGCTACTAGCTGAATTTGTAACATTTATGCCTCTCATTTGGAGTGTTCATGCTGTTCCCTGTAAATGCATTTATTAGTTTATTTGTTGTGTATGGGTTTCAAGACAGGGTTTCTCTGTGTAGCCCAGTTGTCCTGGAACTTACTGTGTAGACCAGGCTGGTCTCAAACTCAGAGATCGACCTGTTTCTGCCTCCCAAGTGCTGGGATTAAAGGGGTGCACTACCATGCCTGGCTGAAATTTATTCTTTTAAATTTTGTATTGATTTTTTTGTAAATTACACATCATATGTCCAATCCCACTCATGTCTCCATCCCTTCGTATCTAGTCTCTGCCCTAGCAACCTCCCCATAAAAAACAAAACAAAAACCAAAAAAGAAAAAAACAAAACCCCCCCCAGACAAATAAAAATCTTGCCATGGAAGCTGTGGTGTGTCCCGGTGTGTCACACAGTATACCCTTTCCCTCAACAGCTTTACTTGCTAATATTTACTCTTTAATGAGGCTGGACTACTTACTTTCTATAAGCAGTTTTTACATTGTAGGAAGCAGCTGAATTCAAAATTGGAATGCCAAGGTCCATATAAATTTGCTTCCATACAGCACCACTATCAATCTAGAAAATGAAGACTTTTGTTAACAACTGTCGAAGGAAATAGTCATTGCACAAGCACTCTGTGTACTTTAAGAAACGTATGTCAATGCAACATCAAACAATCGAACTTCTCATCGCACAAACAATGCTACACTTACATTGTCACATCCCCCCTGGTGATACACCAATCTGAAGAGTTTGAAGAGATTGAGATCTTTATAGCCCAAAACAGGTGGTTTGTTGATTGGAGTACCTTTTGTAACATCAGAAGGGAAAAATAAACTGTTTAGCCAAATGAAAACTACTAATTTGAAAGTAAAGATATTGACTTCTAAATCAAGAAAAATTTTTTACTACAGATATACACTTGAAGGTCCTAGGATCACATAAACATAAATCCTCTCTGTGCTCTCTATGCAGTTTGGTGGGCTCCCTGAATTTTTAAGTATAACTCCCATTTTATTTGTCTGAAGTAGTTTTTCTTCTGTCCTGTCTTTACATGGGCTTTGGTGGAAGTCGTGGTGCAGCACCAGCAGGTCTAAACCGTGGTGGGGGTGTCCGGTCCTTCCGGGTCTCACGAGATCGGTTCCTGACCACCTTGCTATCAGCCTGACGTGGAGCTTGGGAAGCACATAAGCATCAAAGACACTGGCTTCGGGGATGTCCCTGACAGCAGCGGGCTCTACAATGTTCCGGATGACGAACTTCTTAATGGCCTAGTCCTTGGGCACGCACCGGGCGCAGTTCGTGCAATGAACTGGCTGCACGTGGCCACAGCACTTTTTTGCACAGCTGTTGTTTTTTTTTTTTTTTTTTTTTTTTTTTGGTTATCTTGGAGCCGAGACCCGAAAGCGGGCTCCCTGAATTTTAGGAGCTGACTTTTCTACTATCAGTCAAGTTACCTTTATGCCAATGAAGTGGCTAACATTAAATTAAAATTTCTCTGCAGTGTAAGCAAATGAAGCAGAAAGAGGCTGCAGTGTCACCCTTGCCACTTAGCACAAAGCGGAAAGGTGCACGCGGCTCTCTGCAGGGCCTTTCTAAGCCACAGAACCAAACTACCCGCAGACTTCTAGGACTAAAGACTGCCAGAGCGGTGATCTGTAATGGTTCTATTTCTTTCACCTCTACTGGAAATCCTATCCCACTCAGAAGGAGACTGACGCCCGTTATCTTCAGCCAGAGGAGCCAAGGAGCCGGTGAGTTCGTTCGCCACAAGTACAGCATTTTACCATTGTAATAAATTACTATACAGGGTAATGTTATGATTGGTCACTTTTTTTTTCTAACTATTTTAATCTTTTTATAAATACAAGGGAGACCAAATTTAATGATATAAATACTGATTTTCTATGTATTCCAAACATTTAACTGCCATCAGGTACAAGCGGCCTTCATTGGAATACAAGGCCTTCCTAACATGGCGGAAACAACGCACATATCCCAAGTGGCAGGGCATACAAAGGCATACCTCTGTCTTCCATAAACTTATAGAGCTGTTGGAGGAAGTTGTCCCTCTCTTCAGGGTCCAGTTCTTCCTCAGGCTGTAAAGACAAGCACAGGGAACAGAAGGAGACATGATGTTACCTTTGTTAAGGAGAACTCCTCCTGTCTCATCTTAATGCTTTGGAGTTATTGCAGTTTGGGGGCTCAAACTCTAGGCCTCCCAAATGCTAAGAACTGCACGGCTGAGTTCATCCCTAGCCCTTAACTGACAAGCTGATAACAAAGACCTGCTGCACCTATCAGCCAGTCTCCACCCTCCGTCCACTGTCCACTCTGGCCCTGCTTTGAGTATGACCAAAGACTAACAAGAGTCAGAGGAAAAGATTCTAGAACAGAGCAAGGGGACTGTTTTTTTTATTTCATTTGACTTTATTTGGGGAAAACCAAAAACGTCATATGGCCCATACAACTATATTGGGAGATAAGCATAATAATGCCAAGGATTTTTATATAAAATATTGTCGTTGAATGAATATAAAGTGGCAAAGGTTTTTTGTTTAGATAAGACTTGTTTTTATTAATCTGAAACCTATTCGAGCAAATCATATAAATTATACTTTGGGTCAGACCCCATGACCCATTTGTCTCCCCCTTGCCTGCTTCTGTCTGCTTTCCTTGGTCTGTATTTGCTACTATAATCTTTTAAAGCATTTATAAACAACATAGTGTAACAACGTCAAAAGGCTGGACACTCCTTACCTCTGCTTCAAAGTAAAACAAAAAGAATTGGTTTTAGTAGACACACAATTACTTGGTTGGGCTTGCCCAAGTGTATGTGTGTGTGTGTGTGAGAGAGAGAGAGAGAGAGAAAGGGAAAGAAAGAGTTTCTGTAAAAAATAAATTTCCAAGCACCACTTATTTAAAGTGTTCCTATTTATTGATTATATAAATCAATATATTGAGTATATAAATAGTATTATAGGGAAATACTATTTTCCTATAATATTATTATGGATTAAAATAAAATATCCTTGGGCCGATAAGATGGCTGAGTGGGTAGGGGCACTACCACTATGCTTGACAACCTGAGTTCAATCCCTGGGCCCCACATGATGGAAAAAAAGAACTGATTCCCACAAGTTATCTTCTCACCTTCACACACATGCCCTGGCACGCATACATATAGACGTACATACGTGTTATAAGAATGAAATATCTTTTGGTAGATTATCTATAAATATGTACAGTTTTTCTGTTTTTGTCTTGAGGCAGGGTCGCTAGCAGGGCAGGCCGCGCTCAGCTCTGTAGGTGAGGATGTCCTGAGCTCCTCGTCCTTCTGCCTACACCTCCCCATGCTGAGACTGTAGACATACACCACGCCTGACTGACAGGAGTTATTTAACACTCAGCAGTTCTATGAAGTTAATAAAACACTAGTGTAAGGATCATGACTTCAGAAAACAACACTCTTGTGTTCTAAGGGAATAATTCAGACTTTTACCTTTTAAATACAACTATGTTCATATGAAAGGCAATGTTCAGGTGACAAATATTGATTGTTCAGAGCCTAGAAGGTAACAGGCACTTTAAAGTCATGCTATTCTTTAATAATAAAGAATAAAGAATAAAATAATTTTTTTATTTTAATAGCTAATACTATAGCCAGAGATCAATGAACATGTAGTTGATAAAAATATACAGTAAAATCGAGGAGCAGGCAGATCTCTGAGAGTTCAAGGCCAACCTGGTCTACACAGTGAGTGCTACAACATCTAGAGGTACATAGTGAGGCTGTATCAAAACAAACAAACAAATAAATGGTGTTCCCCAATGTAAGTAAACAAAATCAATCCACTAACACAAATGAGGCACAAATAAGGCTGTAGCAAGCTATGTTAAATTCTTCAAGATTGAGTATATAATTTCACAGATTAAAAATTGACAGTTTATGGCTGGAGTGATGGTTCAGGGGTTAAAAACACTGGCTGCACTTCCAGGTCCTGAGTTCAGTTCCCGCAACCACAAGGTGGCTCATAACCATCTATAATGAGATCTGGTGCCCTCTTCCAGTGTACAAGCATATGTGCAGGCAGAACATTGCATATGTGATAAATAAATAAATCTTTTTTAAAAAATTTGACAGTTTAGCCGGGCGTGGTGACGTCCACCTTTATTCCCAGCACTCGGGAGGCAGAGGCAGGCAGATCGCTGTGAGTTTGAGGCCAGTCTGGTCTACAAAAACTGAGTCCATGACAGCCAAGGCTACACAGAGAAAACCTGTCTCGAAAAACTAAAAAAAAAAAAAAAATTGACAGTTTAAAAGCATTAGGTTAGGCTCTGTGATAAACTATGCCATGAAATTGTTAAATTCAGGTACAGTTCTAAGATATAAAAACAAAATAAGAAATTCAATTTACATATACCTAACTTTCTTTTTTGTTTTTATTTTTGTTGTTTTATTTTTAGTTTAGTTTAGTTTAGTTTAGTTTTTTGAGACGAGGTTTCTCTGTGTATCCTGGCTGTCCTGGAATAGCAATGTAAACCAGGTTGGCCTCGATTTGCCTGCCTCTGCTTCCCAAGTACCGGGATTAAAGGCATGAGCCATCACCACTCATCTCTTACTTTCTTGAAAGGAAATTTCCATTAAAAAATAAACAAGTAAGATACAAAAATAAGATTTTAAATTTACCTAATGATTTTTGAAAAACTTAAAATTCTTAAATCTGTTAAGAAATTCTTCACCATAGTTGTAAGTAACTATGTTTCATACAATAGAAAACGCCTCCTTATGCTAAAAACTGCCCTTTACCTGGGACTCAGATCTGCTGCTGTAGTTTCCTGTCATTGTCCATACATTTTCACACCTCTAGCACCTCCCTCCTGATTGGGAACCAGGGGCTGCTGCATTTCTCAAGGACTTAAGTGTAAGAAAGGGCAGGAAGAAGAAAGGTAGAGGATTCTCTGAACTGCAAGACTTCTTCCCATTAACAACGTTACTGGGTACCACTATATACTACGTAGTGTTTATATTAAGTAATTGTTTACCTATGCTATCAGGTTTTGACTTTTCTGACATGAAGCATCATGTCTTCAAATTAAGTTCAAGTATTTATTAATAGTTATAACTCGGGAGCTGTGCAAGAGCACTGTGGATGAAAATGAGAGCACATGGCACTTTCTATTTTTGCTGCTTTGAATCTGGCAAGTGGTGCAGACAGACAGAAGAGGTCAATACCACATACTATAGTAAGAATGGAGGGCAGGGATAGGGGTGGAATGAGCAGCTCTGCTATGGGGAGGGCCTGCTGGTGTGGCTGGTAGTCCCCGTACAGCAAGCAGCAGATGACAGGGCAGAGGGATGCTCAGATCAGCTAAAGAACCACAACTCAGCCGGGCATGGTGGCGCAGTCTGTAATCCCAGCCCTCAGAAGGCAGAGGCAGGCGATCGCTGTGAGTTCCAGGCCAGCTTGGTCTACAAAGTCAGTCCAGGACAGCCAGGGCTACACAGAAAAAACCCTGTCTCAAAAACCAAAAGAAGAAGAAGAAGAAGAAGAGGAGGAGGAGGAGGAGGAGGAAGAAGAAGAGGAGGAAGAAGAAGAAGAAGAACAACAACAACAACAACACCACAACTTGGCACAGTAGATGTGATGATTTCTAAAGAATTACATTCATGTTTCTGAAGCTCTCAGACATGAATGAGACAAAGAAACAGGAAGGGAAAGGACGCCATCACATCAGCCCATAGTGAAGAGGATGCTGCCTGGGCTAGCCTTTCTTTGTGGTGATGGAAAGATGCCCTGAAGCAGCAGAAGGGAGGAAGGAGGCTGACAGCAGGAGAGAAGTGAAGGGGAGCGGTTTTTGCAGGTTTGTTTTCTCTTCCACTTTTCTCCATGCTGGCAGTGCTCAGTAGGTCTATGAGCTTTGAGACAAGGTTACGTTGTTCCCAATTTTAGACAATCATTGCATGATAAAAAAAAAACAAACAAACATTTTTGCAAGTGAGTTAAGAAGATTTTCCTCGATGTTTCACACCAGCTGCTAAAAACTAGTGCTCTGCAGCGAAGCCATGAAGGGGAAAGAATACGGATGTTCTTTTTTTTTTTTTTTTTTTTTTTTTTTTTTTTTTTGGTTTTTCGAGACAGGGTCTCTCTGTAGCCTTGGCTGTCCTGGACTCACTTTGTCGACCAGGCTGGCCTCGAACTCACAGTGATCCGCCCGCCTCTGCCTCCCGAGTGCTGGGATTAAAGAATACGGATGTTCTTAAGACATGGCTGAGCACTAGGGAGGCAGAGGCTGTTAAGTTTCCTAGCTAGTAAATCTACCTAACGGGCTGCAAATCTGGAAGGTACCCAAACTGTCAAAATACATATGGAGGCTGGCCGAAAACGTGGAGCCATCTTCCTGTCTCTGCCTCCTACTGGAGTGCTGTGATGAGATGAGCATCACCACTATCCTAGCTCCACTGTATTCATCCTGTGAGAGTTAGAAATGGGAACACAAGGCCGACACCTAACAATGCAAGGAGCTTCTAAGCAGTATCTCAGTGATGGCTGGGAGCTGCGAGACACATGGAAGTGAGAGTAAGAAGGTTAACATGGGTCAAGTCATGAAAGTCCACAGACTTTTAAGGGCCAGGATAAAAAGAAATATACAAAGCAACACCAAAAACTGATACCAAGATCAGTGTTCATCTGATATGGGCAGAAAGCTTATGAAAGAGTTTCCAGTGGGCCAATGACAAACAACTTTGTTAAACAAGAACTCTTTAGGCAAAGGACAGAAAACTATCTCAAATTTGTTGGAGGAAAAAAGTATTTAAAAGCACATAGTGTGTGTGTGTAGGGGGGGGTGGGGAGAGACCAGGAGTACACTAAGAAAAAAGGTACTAGCAAAAGAAATTGTGTCAAAAATTGTTATAATTAACTTCAAACAGTCCAACAACTTGTTTCGAACAGTAATTTCACAATATTTTATATAATCCATATTTATTCATAAACTAGGTAATGAGGGTATAATATGGGCCAGGTTCTGTAATACTAGCTGCTAGGGTAACCTGGGGAGAAAGGATGAAAAACAAAATCCCTGGCATACCTTGTGTTCGCTTACAGGATAAAAAAGAAGAAACAAGGGGCTGGTGAGATGGCTCAGTGGTTAAGAGCACCCAGCACCCACCTGGCAGCTCACAACTGCCTAAAACTCTTGTTCCAGGGGATCCAGCTCTCTCACACATGCAGGCGAGACACCAATGTACATAAAAATACATATGGCTGTCCTGGAACTCTCTTTGTAGACCATGTTGGTCTCAAACTCACAGAGACCCACCTGCCTCTACCTCCTGAGTGCTGGGATTAAAGGTGTGCACCACCATGCCCTGCTAAAAAGAAATGATTTTAAAAAGAAAAGGGAAAACAAAAAATTGAAGTGCTTGTGAAAACTGAGCCTAAGTTTTTTCATAAGAAAAAATTAGAAACTAGAGAAGGTACTGGATGATCTGCTGAATGCTAGGAAGCCTGCTTAAAAGAACCATCCACAGCACCTCTCACACAAGACCCCCCCACACACACATACACACACACACACACACACACACACACACACAGACATACCCACCCACACACACACAGACATACCCACACACACACACACAGACATACCCACACACACACACAGACATACCCACACACACACACACACACACAGACACACCCACACACACACACACACAGACATACACACACACACACACACACAGACATACACACACACACACACACACACAGACATACACACACACACACACAGACATACCCACACACACACACACAGACATACCCACACACACACACACAGACATACCCCCCCACACACACACAGACACACCCACACACACACACACACACACACACAGACATACCCACACACACACACACAGACATACCCACACACACACGCAGACACACACACAAGATCTCTTAAATATTTATACTGGTATTTATTATACTGATAAGAGGGTTATGCAGTTTTCATTTTGAAACCAACAAGTCTGTAAAAATAAGCAGAAAATAATTTGGATGACTTCTCTTCACTCTTAGAGCCTAGCAGTGCTATGCATTTTAATAGAGATAGGAAAAGGTGTGTCTTCCTGGTGGTAAACCTTCTCCTACTACAGGTATGTCACAATATCTTAGTGGACTTATTAATAACTTTAATTTTAAAAGAATATTTTTAAGCCTGGTGAGGTGGCTTACACCTTTAGTCCCAGCACTTAGGAAGCAGAGGCTGGCGGATCTCTCTGTGAGTCCAGGCCAGCCTGGTTTACAAGGAGAGTCCAGGACAGCCAAGGCTACACGGAGAAACTCTGTCTTGAAAAATAAAACAAAACAAAGAATATTTTAAAATTTTATTTATTACTTTTTTATGTGCATTGGTGCTTTGCCTGTATGTCTGTCTGTATGTATGTACGTGTGAGGGTGCTGATCCTCTAGAACCGGAGTTATAGTTGTGAGCCTCCATGTGGATACTGGGAATTGAACCTGCAGTCAGTGCTCTTAACTGCTGAGCCATTTCTCCAGCCCCCAAGAATATTTTTATTTTTATTTATTTATTTTTAAAGATTTATTTATTTCTGTTGTATACAATGCTCTGTCTGCATGTACACCTGCACGCCAGAAGAGGGCATCAGATCACGCTATAGATGGCTGTGAGCCACCATGTGGTTGCTGGGAATTGAACTCAGGACCTCTGAAAGAGTAGTCAGTGCTCTTAACCTCTGAGCCATCTCTCCAGCCCCCAAGAATATTTTTAAAGTGTTTGGAAAGATAGTTCAGCAGTTAAGAATACTAGTTGCTCTTGCTGAAGGGTTTGATTCCCAGCATCCAGGCAGTGTCTCCCAATCATCTGTAACTCCCATCCAGGGGATTTGATTTCTTATTCTGACTTCTGAGGACACCAAGCATGCATTCATACATATAAAATAAAATAAAGAAAATTAAAAAAGAAAAGGCTTGGTATAGTGATGTGCACTTGTAGTCTCAGCTACTCAGGAGGCAGAGCCAAAGAATTGTGTGGGCACAGGAATTCAAAGTCATCTGTGCAGCATTAGCAACACCCCATCCCATGAAAGGAGGGAGAGGGAAAGGGAAAGAGAGCGCTTAAAATCTCCATCCCTAACCAGCAATGAAGAACTATCTACAAAGTTCCAAGTACAAAATCTGACAGTTGAGCAGGAAAATGGCAGGAGACAGCCAAGCCCAGAACTTGGGAGGTAAAGATAGCAGGGTCAAGGTCATCTTCAGCTACATAGCAAGTTGGGAGGACAGTCTAGGCTTCTAGAGCTCCTGCCTTAAATAAGTAGAGAACTGGTGAGATGGCTCAGTAGGCAAGAGTGTTGGTTGCAACCAAGCCTTCTGTCCTAAGTTCAAGTCCAAGGACCCACATGGTAGGAAAGAACCAACTTCCACAGGCGTCCTCCAGCCTTTGAGTCATGCTCTATTGACGACCTACCTCCTCTACATATGTAAATATGTATATAAGTTAATATAAAATAAGAGGAAAGTAAGTTCAAAAAATTAAGCTGGCAATAGCTGTGTGTGGTCCAGAAGCCCCGACAGTGAATTGCCTGAATAAATAACCCTGGAATACACGTGACACTAAGCACAGCACTTTGAAGAGATGGTTTTACATAACACGCTTTAGAGATATTTCAGTTCAGAAAAGTAAAAGCCTCAACCTCTTTTGTGCCCTAAAATTATTTATTCCCAAAGGGATCCCATGTAGTTTCTGTTTTTAAGAAAACTGACCTCAGATCTAGTACAGAGAACGGACTGGAGGGTGAGTGTGGATGCCAGCACAGGTAGATGAAGACAGTGACTGCCTGCACTAAGGTTGGCAGAGCAGAAACTCAAAGAAGTGGGCTATCCAAGTAGGTAGAACCAAGAAAAGAATCAAGGTGCCTTCTGTGTATCTGGCTTAGGCAACTGGGCATTGTGCTTTTATTAAAATAAATTAGGAATAGCCAGGGAGGGAGAAAGGAGATTAGAAGCTGTGTAAAGACTGAGTTTGAATTCTTATAAACAAGAAAAAAAAATGTTCATGGACAGCTTAATAAAAGCGCCTGTAGCTAAGAGACATCTGAGATGTACAGAGATCCAGCATCATTCTGTCACTTGGTTGAAAGGTAAACCAAAAGGGGTAATGTCATGGCATCTGAATGCTACTAAGGAGTCAGAACACTTAAGATATACTTTTGTCTGGCTAAAGTCTCTGGTGACTGTCAGCAAAGTTGTTCTGGTCATGGTGAGGGCGAGACTTACCACAGTGAGAGCAAGAGAAGTCGGAGACAGTGTATGAGACTGAGCAGCCTGGCCAAAGGGTAAGCACGGCCAGCAGACAGCTGGAGGGAATGCCAGCGCAGAGACGGAGAAGCAGAACGGAATGGGCTCAAGGAGGAAGACAGGGAGCTGATGGGCTAAGACTTCCTGACCCAGGGCGGAACCCCAGGGACTTGGCTCTCAGAGACGACACGCTGAGCCTGGGAAGGGGAGCAGGCTGCCGGGTCTAAAGTCTGCTCTCATCTGAAACTCAGAAGTTTCTGTCCAAAGCTGGAGTGGAGACAAGCTGACGTTCAACAACGACTTGATTGCAAACGCTGAACTGACCGATAATACTTGAGACCCAATAACACTGACCCTAAAACCTACAAGAATCCCATTCCTGACCGTTCCACCCATGTAAAACACTACCAGGAACCAAAGGATGTGCTGTGTGTACAGTAAGACTCTGTTTTACAACCTAACAGTCACCCTTCAAATAATGATATGACTCTTAAATTACAACAGTAACTAAACCTAGTAACATATCTGTCCATTTGAAATGCTGCATATACTATAATCATTAAGATGTGATATTGGTGCTATAATCAAGGTCTTTTTTTTTTCCAAGACAGTGTTTCTCTGTGTAACAGCTCTGGCTGTCCTGGAACTTACTCTGTAGTCCAGGCTGGCCTCGAACTCACAGAGATCCACCTGTCTCTGCCTCCCAAGTGCTGGGATTAAAGGCGTGCACACCCACTGCCAAGTTTGTTTTTTGATTTGGTTGGTTGGTTTGGCTTTTGTTGTTGTTTCTTTGTTTTTTATTTTTCAAGACAAAGTTTCTCTATGTAGCCCTGGCTGTCCTGAAACTTGCTCTGTAGACCAGGCTGGCTTCAAACTTACAGAGGGTCCACCTTCCAAGTGCAGCCTTGTGATTAAAGACATGTACCACCACCGCCCAGCTACCAGACCTCTTATATGACCACACGATTACATAAGAAGTTTATATGTATATCTGTAATCGAATGCTAGAGGGATGGCTCTGTGGTTAGGAGCTGCTCTTCCACAGGGCCTGGGTTTGATTGCCACCTCCCACATGGTGGTTCACAGCCATCTGTAACTCCAGTTCCAGGGCATCTGACATCCTCCTCTGGCCTCCAGAGGCACCAGGCATGCAAGTAGTGCACAGGTACATATGAGCACCTACATACACAATAACTATTTTTTTTAAAGATTTATTTATTCATTATTATGTATCCAGTGCTCTGCCTGCATGTACACCAGCATGCCAGAAGAGGGCATCAGATCACATTATAGATGGTTGTGAGCCACCATGTGGTTGCTGGGAATTGAACTCAGGACCTTTGGAAGAGCAGGCCGCGCTCTTAACCACTGAGCCATCTCTCCAGCCCCACGATAATTATTTTTAAATGTAACTGTATTTGTGTGAACAAATGTACAAACCTCTTTGGCCTCATTAGGTGGACTTAGTGTGGTTCAAGTTTTAGGCTAAAACAGTGAAGATTTTTCAAACATTAGGACTTAAATTTTTTTTTAATGTATATGCATGCTTTGCCTGCAGTTATACAAGTGCACCCCATGCATGCAGTACCAGAGGAGCCCAGAAAAGGCACTGGATCCCAAACTACAAGATGGGTGCTAAGTACCAAACCAGCCAAACCGAGGTCCGCGGCAATACCAGCCATGCTCTTGACCCGAGCCATCCCTCCAGCCCACCGTTAGGACATTTTTTATTTTGTCTTTAGCAATCTAAATTTAAGCAAGTTGTTATATTTAATGTAAGCTAATACCTAAATTATTCATTGAAGGTTGGTGTTTCAGATGTACTTAAAGCTTATTTCTATTGGTAGTTGAAGTTATTAGATATACCTAAAATATCTGTATTACATTTAAAATCTTTAGTTTTTGCTGACATTAGAGTTTGCCTGAGTTATTAAGCACTTACTGTGGGTCTATACACAAAGTGATCTTGAATGATCATCAATAAGTGTCTTTAATCTACTGGGCATAGATTGACAAGATGATATTTAATCTAAATACCATGTAATATTTCTAGGAATTAAAAAACTCAGGCACTTATGAGTTTTACAATAATGGAAAATTATTTTGGGTACCAAATGTTGTGGTAATCTCTAGAAAATTTTCAAGATTGAAAAAATGAGTGTAGCACTACATTAGACTAAAAAGGGCAGTTCTTATTTTTAAAAACTCATTAATTTTATTATTTATTTTTTTAAAACTCGTTAATTTTAATTTTCATTGCTACACATGAAATCTGATACACAAAGCCTACTGATAAAGGCATGATGGTTTAAGCTAAAACTAGTTAAACTCCTTTTTGCTAATTAATCTTCTATCATGCTACTCTCAGGAAACTCCCTATGTTTATCCCATATAAACCTAAGAGAAATTAATAACTGCTATCACTATTTATAGTCATCTGGACTTTTATCCAATAAATTTCCAATAAAAAAATTAGTAATGTCTCTTCTAATATAAAATTTTCTTAACAAACACATTTAAATAATATCCACAAGCCAGATGTGGTGCCGCACCCCTGTAATCCCAGCACTTGGGAGGTTAAGGCAGGCAGAGCTCTGAGTTCGAGGCCAGCCTGGTCTACAAAGCTAGTCCAGGACAGCCAAGGCTACACAGAGAAGCCCTGTCTCGAAAAACAAAAAAAAATTTTTTTTAATAAAAAAAAATATAACACCCACAAGAATAATCTCTATGCCTTTTTCAGCATGATTGTGTACGGGCTGCAGCCAGCAATATAGACAGGAAGCCCTCTATCAGATCCCCACGTCTCCTCCCAAGCACAGTATGAGACATACTGCCTACACTCAAATGCTGAAGCATCATCTGAGTAGAAAATAAAATATTAAATAAAAAGCTACTGCTCTGTGACGAAGCTGTAGACTCTCAGATCTTCCTGCTCCCACTTATGCTTAAGCACCCGAGGCTCGATGTCTAAGCAGCAGCTCCCTGGTACTGCAGAGAGAGCCAACACTTGTATGATTCTGCTGCATATGCTTGCTAGCCTGCCCTGGGAGACAGTATCTGGTACCGTTTATCGGCTTACAGAATGTTACAAAGGATCTTTGGATCCTTGTAAAGCAACGTTCTGTCTTCCTAAGAAGCACAGCATCACTCCATCTGAGGGAGAGTTATGAGCTGTAATGTAATAGCAGCCGCTTAGCCTCACTGCTGTGGGAAAGGCCCATAATGACTAAGCCAGGTAGGTCTTGGCTTATCAGATTATTTAATGTATACCATCCTCATGTTTCTCCTTCGCTACATATAATTTAAAGCATTCCTTGGTTGGTCAGCATGTTAAGTGTTTTAAATACTATTCTTCAAGATAAGTTAGGATGATTCAGCAACTAAATCTCAAATCCAAAAGCAAGAAATGCAGCTGATTTTTCCCCTTGAAACAACCAAAATCTCACTTTAAAAAAATCCACCAAGGTGGCCAGAGAACTAGTTTACAAGTATGTGCCAATAGAGCATATGCTGTGAAAATGAGCATCTGAAAAATAATTTAAAATGAACTGTATAAATCTTGCCTATATTTTGTGATTTTTGATGGAATTTTTAAAAGCAGAAATAAAGCAGCCATGTTCACTAACTTTTATCAAGCTCATAAGTCACACCCTATAAGAAGACACTATTTTTCTAAGTGTCTTCATCTTTACTTTTTCTTTACTATTACTGGCAAATAATAGTCTCTGCTATGTGCATTTTTACTAATATTTATCATTAACAGCTTGAGTGAAACATTATAATATTATGGAATTAATCATTGTAACATAAGCACTATTTACTGTTTTAGAGGTACCCTCTGCAACTTATTTCAAAGCTCTTTTTAGTCTCTTTGTTTAAAATTTCAGGGTATTTTTTGAAAAGGAGGAAAAAATGCATTCTGGAAGGGATACCAATTAAAAGTATTAGCAAAAATAAAGAAACCAACCCTTTTTTAGCATTTGGCAATAGAAGATCCTAATTATTGTTAAATAAAAATTCAAAGGCTAATCCACAGACTGCTAACAGTTCACACCCTGAAAATGTGGCCTATTTACCCTGAAACACATAACCTAATACTAAATACAGATAAAATACAGGCATTATACCTAATATTCAAATTTTTAAATCTGAATTTTGCCTGTCTTATCACAGTCATTCCAAAAGCTATCCTATGTTTGAGAAATATACCCTTTACCCACTAATCTTCTAAAAATAGATTCCTACTGTCTTTTTTACATGAACAATTATGCTTGGTTATGAGCTCTACCACATCAGCCATATAATCAACACCTAAAATTCTTATTTAATTTCATTGTTTGGCAATCAAAACAGTAACTCAATATATTTTGTAAAGTCTTACCTATGTGCTGCATTTCCTTTCAAATGCAAAATGGTTCGATCCCCCTTCTACTTAGTCAGTGCACGGTCTGGACATGCCAGTCTGACTGGAAAATATCTGCTGTCCCTCTCAGGTCACAGCATCCGCAGGGCTATACAGCACTACTTACATTCTCTTCCACATAAAAATCAGACATTACATGAAAGGAAGAGAAAGACAGCCCATTTCAAAGCAGCTGGCAAACCTCCACTGGCAACCTGCCAAGCCTCTGCTAAACCTTCCTGTCTTTCTGAGCATGCTCACTTAAAACCAACAGCACGTTACTATGGCAACTCTGTAGGCAGCCTGTAAGTATGAACCGCCATTCTGATTTCAGAGTGTAAAAAGCCAAATGCTGCAGGGGAAGTCAAAGCAAAGAACTAGCAGATATTCTTCCTCACGAACAAACCCAGTCGTGGTATTCCAAGGGCTCACATTTGTGCATGTAAAACAAACAAACGCATCCCACATTTTCAAGGCACATTTTTTTCATGCTCAGATAGTCTTCTTTTTCTACAAACTCATGCTCTTTGTTTTGCCTCTCAACAACCAAAATTATACTAGAAAATTTATCCCATTTTATGAAACACTGGTGAATAAACAGACAAACACCACATGAGCAACCATGGTAACTGCACGCATCATTTCTATAACCATATTGTGACCACACAGCAATATTACAAAGAAAACCACTCATGATAAAAGGGCAATCTACATTTTTTTCTATGACTTGTCAAGCTGCCTGGAGAGTTTTTCTTTGGGCGTGACTAAGACTATTTACCCCTCTAAAAGGTTTCCAAGTTAGGAGAGCCAAGACCTGGGTTCAAATCCCTCCGCTCCACATTTCAGCTGTCCCAGCTGAGGGCAGTAACTTTCTGACTCTGAAAGCAGATGACAATTACCTCACACACTGACTGTGTGCACATAAAAACACCTAAAACTACCTAATTGTGCAACCCCTCCCCTCCCCTGCCCCCAATCTTATTGACTAACCTTGAAAAGTACTTTTTGGTAACTCTAGGCTAAAAATTTGTCTCAATTTATACACTACACTATGATCCAATTAGCTACAACTCCTCAACCAAATTAAGCTAAGAAACATTTCAGACAAACACCAACAACAGAGACTCTAGACAGAAAGCAAATACATGGAGACATTATTTCCACTAGAAAGCAAAGCAGAGGTTTCCATGTTGCAAACACCGAGTTGAACCTACCAGCTCTTCTTCCTGCTTTTTGGCCTCTTTTTCTTTCTCCTCTTCGTTGTCCTCAGCTGGGCACTCCTCATCGTCACTGCTGGATGACTCCAGGATCTCATTCATATCCATTTTCCAATTATCAGGAACGACTCTAGCGCGGAGGAAGACACTTGCTCTGCGAAGCCCTGGAAGGAAACATGGCCTTGGGCAGCTGCTATGGAACAAACAGCGTGGAGTTCAGGGAGACGCAGGCCCCTCAGCCAGGAGGCTCAAGCCAAATCCAGCTGTCATTCCCAGACCGATCCAGGAAACCGGGCTGCTCATGAGGCAGAGCAGCATGTGGAGTCATCACAAGTTCTGTTGGAATTTACGTTTGTTTATTGCTGTGGGACAGGTTCTCACTACGTCATCATATAGCCCAATCTAGCCTGGAACTTGTGACCCTTATGCCTCTACCTCCTAAGTGACACCGAGCCTGGCAAAGATGAGAAATAGCCTTTCAGGAAAAAAAGATTCATTTTTTATTTTATGTGTATGAGTGTATATATTTATGTGCAGCACCATAAAATCCACTAGAACTGATTGCAGATGGTTGTGAGCTGCCAAGGAGGTGCTAGGGACCAAACCTGAGTCCTCGGCAAGAGCAGTGAGTGGTCTTACCCACTGAGCCACCTCTCAAGCCTTACGGCTATTAGAAATACTAGAAGTCAGCCAGGTGTGGTAGTGCATGACGTTAGTCCCAGCACTTGGCAGATAGATCTCTGTTAGTTCCAGGCTACTGGTTTACACAGTGAGTTCCAGAATAACCAGGGATACGTAGAGAGACAACCCTTCTGCACCCTTCAAAGAAATGTTAATGATCAAACTAGCAAGATAAATCTGTAAAATTTATAAACCAAACATTTCATTGAGACATGAAAAAAATGCCATTAAGTAAGGGCAGCCATTGAGGTGTTGCCGACATATTATCTGTGAGGCTCACACTCAGAACCCACGCCACTGAGCAGCACAATCAAGGGGAAGCTAATGACTTTGCACTGGACCACATGCAGCCCATGGGCCACAGGCTGGAGACAGGATTCCAAACAGTCAACATGGTGACAGAGACTAGACAACCTTTGTTTCTTTCCACACACAGTCGCATCATGAAATAACATACTGACCCAGCTTTCTTTTACCTGGCTTAGCACAGAGCTCGGGTTCTGGAAGACTGAAAATGTCAAGCTCCTTAATGTCCTTTCTTGCTATAGAGTAACTAGGAGAAAGAATAAAACGAGGAGAATTGCTTAGTAAATGAATATTGAACTGGTCACATTAACACACACACAAAACCTCAAAAGTCAAAATTATTTTGTCAAATGGTGTTTTAAAAGTTGAAGGCCATGAAAATCCTGATCCTTACTTAGTGAAGCCTTAGAGGTAATGCAGGCAAAGCTAGTATCTTTTCAGTTTCATGCACTCAGAGTATTCTTATTTGAGAGCATCAAATTCACATTATTTCCAAATTCACACCTTCCCTGTATACAACAGAGTCTCTATCAACATAGTAATTTCATTACTTATAACTCCTATTTTGTTCAGTATTTCTGCATTTTTGTTAAACTGTTACAATATTTTTATGATTGTCATATATATTATGGTATATTTTTCACAGAGAATAACTTAATAAATATATATATTTAATTTTACTGGGTTTTTTGGAAGAAAAATATGAATTTAAGTAAAAGTTTTTTAGTTTTTTAAAAAATAAAAAGTAAAGTTAATTATTAAAAAGTCTATTAAAGTTTCATTAGATATAATAGTAAATAGCACAAGATAAAAATACAAAAATTAAGCCAGGCGATGGTGGTGCACTCCTTTAATCCCAGCACTTGGGAGGCAGAGGTAGGCGGATTGCTGTGAGTTTAAGGCCAGCCTGGTCTACAAAGTAAGTCCAGGACAGCCAAGAGAAACCCTGTCTCGAAAAAAAAAATTCAATTAAAAAACTACACATACTTTATTTACAAATAAATATATCTTTAATGGTGTTCTTACTTATTGTTGAATTTTTACATAAAAATTTATCAGCTAAAAGTGCCCTACATAAAAACTTAAAACACAGTAATAACCTCTCACTTCCACCTTGAGTGACTCGCCTTTATGGTGCGTGGCCAATCACTGTGTCCCATCCCCATGAATCATTACTGGGTGTTTCATTACTCACAATTTAGAATCAATAAATGATCGAACTAAACACTGATCCTTTTTCACTGTGACATCATCATTGCAGCTGGGAGAGATGACCTGGAATACAAATTCAGAATCCACTGACTCCACTTGCTCAGAAAAAGAACACTGAATTATCTACTAATCAGCCCCCCCCCCCCCACTTCTAAGTAATCAAATCCAAGGCCTTTTGTATCTAGGGAAGCACTAACCACTGAGCTATACCCCTAAATAAGAATGTTTGAATTTTTTAAAAATTATGTCTATTCATTTACTTGTGTATGGTGTAAAGTTTGCTGTGGCCCTCATGAGGAGGTCCAAGTACAACTTGTAAGACTTAGTTCTTTCATTTCACCACATGGTTGTCAGAGTTAGTGACAAGCACCATTACCTACTGAGCCACCTCGCCAGGCCCAAGAATGTACTTTCAAAACTAGCTTGGGGGCAGGGGGACTGGGGAGAGAGCTCAGCAGCTAAGAGGACCCAGAAGACCCAGGTCCTGTTCCTGGTACCCATGTGATGGCTCACAATAGACTATAACCTTAGTTCCAGGGAATCTGACACCCTCTTCTGGCCTCCACAAGGGCCCGTCCACCCTGCGGCACACAGACATCTATGCAGGCAAAATACCCTATACACAATGAAATAAAATGAAAAAAAAAATCTATCTGCTAATATCTCAAATGGATTATATTTTACAAGAAATAGCTTAATTTTTAATACCTCTCATTACTAATTATTTTAAAAAGACTTAATTATTTTTAGCATACTGTCTTTCTACTTATTTAACATAATCATTAGGTAATATAAAATAAATGATGAAATATATTTATGTGGGTGAGCACACATGTACCACAGCATTCTGTGAAGGCCAGACGGCAACTTGTCATCATTTTCTTCTTCCCCCATGAAGGTCAGGGGAATCAAACTCAGGTCACAGGCTTGGCACAAGCACCTTTATGTGTGGACCTATCTCACTGGCCCAAAACTTTATTTGGGGGCTGGCCTACAACGTACTATATAGCCAAGGATGACCGAACTCCATACCCCGCTCCCGCGTTCCCGAGAGCAGCGACTGCAGGTGTGAGACAGCATAGCTGCCAACACATGACCTGTGATGGAAATTTGGCACGTTATAGTTTTGTTTTGTTTTTTTAATTGATGGTGAGTATTTTTGTTTGTTTTGAGACAGAACCTCACTACATAGCTTTGGCTAGCCTAGAAATTAATATGTAGACCAGGCTGGCCTCAAACACACAGAGATCTGCCTGCTTCTGTCTCCCAAGTGCTGTGATTAAAGGCACATGCCACTGATTTGTTTTGTATTGTTTTTCAGTTGTGTGTGCAAATGCCTGGGTTCACAGAGAGACCTCCCAGTCTGAGGGCTCTGCACTCTGCTCCTCTACAAGGGCAACATGTGTTCTAAAATCGCTTTGTTTTAAAATATATACCTTAGTATGTGTCTATTTTAAAATCTGCCTATTAAAAAACAATTAGGATCTTTTGTAACAGGGCATGAACAACGTTCAATTTGTCATGAAAAAAACTGAACAAAGAGCTTTTTCTTTTCATTCATATTTTTTGTTTGTTTGAGCCTGCAGGCCAGAAGAGGGCATCAGATCACATTACAGATGGTTGTGAGCCACCATGTGGTTGCTGGGAATTGAACTCAGGACCTCTGCAAGAGCTCTTAACCTCTGAGACATTTCTCCAGCCCCACAAAGAGCTTCTTTAAAGATTTGTTTATTATCTATACTAGTGTTCTGGCTGCTCGTACACCTCAATGCCAGAAGAGGGTACCAGATCACATTATAGATGGTTGTGAGCCACCATGTGGTTGCTGGGAATTGAACTCAGGACCTTTGAAAGAGCAGCCAGTGCTACTAACCCCTGAGCCATCTCTTCAGCCCCCACAAAGAGCTTCTTAACCTGGCCTTTGAAAGAGAAAAACAAATGCCTTAACAGTGTCATTAGTAAATCATTTTTGAATACTGTATTTAGAGCTTCGTATTTAAGAAACCTCAAGCTAAGTGGGTAGGACTCCTGGTGCTGCTCAGACACACTTACTTGAGATCCCTTACAACCCTGAGCCTTGGACACGGAAGGCGAAAGGTCTATCTCAGAGCTACACTCTGGCTCCCAATTCTAGTTTTTGTAATTAAGTTATATTTAACGTTAAATAGCAACATATAGTTTATGGCTATCATATTCAACAGTATAGAGCAAGATTTGTAAATATTCTTTTGTTTTGTTTTTTTATGTTTATTTATGTATTTTTTTTTTGAGACAAGGTACTCACTATGTACACCAGGCTGGTCTCAGACTCAGATCCATCTGCCTGTCTCCAAAGTGTTCAGATTAAAGGTGTGCACCAGCACACACTGGGCTGGATTTTTAAATATTCTTATTGATTACTGTTTGGTTTCTGGCACAGGGTCTCATGTAGGTTCTGCCCAGAACCTGCTGTGTAACTGAACTCACAATGCTCCCTCAAGTGTTAAGATCACAGGCATGGCCACAGCTTCACACCAGACAGAAATGTATGCTGGTGTGCTAGTAACTGTCAGGTCAGGAGAGCAGCTGTGCTTAACCTCAAGAAGCAACAGTGTAACCGAGGGGCAAACCTCAGACACATAAAACAGAGTACAGTGGGAGGGTGATGCTGTGGTACACTAGACACAGGACAGTACCGAGGGAGGGAGACTTGGCCCCAGCTGGTACTGAAGGAAGAATAAACATACGCCTAAGCCTCATCACAGCACCTGTGAGCCACGCTAATGGCCTCCATATTTAGTCTTGTCACTTCCAATTTAACAAGGGAGCAAATAAACTGTCTTATGAACATTCCCACACATGCAGTGCAAATGCCATTCTTTTACAGAACTAGCTGCAGAATTATCTCCTAATTTTGTAGATGACCTTTTGAAGCCCCGTCTGCCTCAGGTGTCAATTACATTTGCAGTTGCATCCTATGCTCGCCCCAAGCTCATCTAAGTCAGCCAAAGAGGATTCTCAGTGAGATGAACAGCACTAAGCAGTCTTTCCCTCTCATAAACCACCCTCTACTGCTCACCTGCTCTCATTCATTGTGGATACAATGACTGCCATTTCAAAACCTGAGAATCTAAATGCATCTTTCCTTTCTATTACTTTCTTATTCTAGTTTATGTACCAGTACTAAAAGTTACTGTAACTTTTTTTTGGCCTCGAACTCAGAGATCCTCCTGCCTCTGCCTCCCAAGTGCTGGGATTAAAGGCAAGCCCAACTACACTGGCCTTAAAAAATTACTATATGGGGCTGGAGAGCACTGCCTGCTCTTCCAAAGGTGCTGAGTTCAATTCCCAGCAGCGAAATAGTGGCTCATAACCATCTACAATGTGATCTGATGCCCTCTTCCTGCATGCATGCACATATACAGGAAGAACACTGTACACATAATAAATAAATAAATCTTTATTAAAAATTACTATATAATTTGTAACTTATACTGTTTTATGTGCAGAGTGCATGTTCTTGAGAGTGGCATATTCTAAGGAATTTAGAACAAAGGCTACACGCATTAACTGAGGGTGGGGAGAAGCCACACAGGATTCTTAGGAGGTAGTAAGGAAGGTAGCTCAGTGGTAGAGTACCTGCCTAGCATGCATGAAGCCCTGGGTTCGACCTCCAATGCTCACAGAACTGGGTATAGTAGCACACACTTTTTTTTTTTAAAGATTTATTTATTTATTATGGCTATAGATCTTGTTATAGATGGTTGTGAGCCACCATGTGGTTGCTGGGAATTGAACTCAGGACCTTTGGAAGAGCAGTCAGTGCCCTTAACCTCTGAGCCATCTCTCCAGCCCCGTAGCCACACTTTTATTCCTAGCATCTTGGAGGTGAAGGCAGGAGGACCAAAAGTTCAAAGCCATCCTAGGCTGTATGGCAAATTTGAGGCCAGCCTGAAATATGTGAAACCTTGTCTCAACAATAAGAAAGTTGAAGGAGTTTATGGTGAAGGAGCTGCAGATATTAATTAAAAGAATGTGAAATTAACTGATTACACTAAAACTACATTTAATTAACCAAAAGATTAAGATTTTGTGTGTGGTGTGAATGTACATGAATGTGTAGATGTGTGAGGATGTGTGGATGTAAACAGATGTGTGGAAGCCGGGCGTGGTGGCACACACCTTTAATACTAACACTCAGCGGGGAGGCAGAAGCAGGAGCATCTCAGTGAGTTCCATGCCAGCCTGGTCTACAAAGCAGGACAGTCAAGGCTACGGAAAGGAAGCCTGTCTCAAAAACCCCAACAAAACAAAGCAACAAAACAAAACAAAAACTAAACCAAACCAAAACGGATGTGAGGATGCATACACGCGTAGATGCACGTGCCCATGCACATGGGAGGCACAATAAGGTGGCAGGTGTCTTCTATCACTGAGTTGAGACAGGGTCTCTCACTTAACTGGAGCTTGCCTTTATGGCCACACTGGCAGGACAGCAGGCTTTTAATTCTGCCTATCTGTGCACTCAGTCCTGGGTCGTGCCTGGCTCTGGGCACTGGGGATTCAAGCTGGCCCTTAAGCTCTAAGTACTTTTACTAGTTTGCCCCTCCCAGGTGAAGGTCTATGTTACACCTAGTTAGTCCACCTCCTAGGCTGAAGCAAACTTCTTGATTTGGACTGAGAGTAGCTGGAACTACAGCCGTGCAACACCACATGTGACTCCATCGTTGAGAATGGGACAAGCAGTTATTTTAAATGGACTCCCCTAAAAACTTAGTTCTAGGTGATTAATATGAATGAAGTAAAGAATCACGGAGCCAGGTGTGGTGGCTCACACTATAATCCTACAGCTGAAGACAGCGAAGCTGGAGGATTGCCATGAATCTGAGGCCAGCATGGACTACACAGTAAGTTCCTGGACAGCCTGGAC
This sequence comes from Acomys minous, assembly GCF_964271855.1. Classification (NCBI taxonomy): domain Eukaryota; kingdom Metazoa; phylum Chordata; class Mammalia; order Rodentia; family Muridae; genus Acomys; species Acomys minous. The sequence goes on from NC_140489.1 coordinate 46,036,256, forward strand.
CATGGAGTGAGACAACAAAGCAGCAGTAAAGAGAATTAAGAAATCAACCTCAGGAACTGAAGAGGTAAAATGGCAACATGACAGGATGAAGAACACATCTGAGGGAAAAACCTGAAAGAACTCAATAAATGATAACAGAGACCAGAAAGTTAAAGACGATGCCAGTTTTTGCGCACTTGACACTCTTAATTTTTTTTTTTCTGAGACAGGTTTCTCTATGTTATCTTGGCTATCCTGGACTAGCTTTGTAGACCAGGCTGGCCTCAAACTCATAGCAATCTGCCTGCCTCTACCTCTTAATTTTTAAACATCCAGTAAAATTGTCATTAAATTTATAATACTTCCATAATATTACTTTTACTTCCACAATATTTAAAAAACCCATTTTCAACAAATTATACAGCTGACTAACTTTGCAGTGAAACTTACCAAAGCAGGGTACCATTCAGAGCTCTCCGCTGCAGACGGCACACTTACAACTTTTCCTAATAACTCATCGTTGAGACGCCGTTTATCCTCATCTTCCTCTTCACTGCTTTCTTCTTCCTTTTCATCTTCAGTGCTAAGAGGCAGAAGAAGCTGACCATTAGCTTACCATAGCCCACAGCTGGGCACAGAGGGCTACATCTGCTACACATTCAGGGTGGCTCCTATGGCTGCCTCTCCATTCTGACTGGGGCTGAGGAGATGGACACTCTCCTCCCTCACACAAGTAATACAGCCACCTAAGTAACCTGGACTCTGGTTTCTATGCCAGGACAGAGAAGCCTAATTGTATCGCCAAATGCAATTTTAAAAACAGAATCCCTAGCCAGGCGTGGTGCACACCTTTAATCCCAGCACTCGGGGGCACACTCACTTACAATCATGATGATTTGAAATCATTACGTGTGCTCCTGAACATGCTGACACCTGTCATTCACTGCGGTATGCAATGCTGTTAACTATTAAATGATCTGGAGGCAATTGGTCCCTAATTTTATGCATTTTTAATTTCTTCTCCTCTCGCACACCTGTTGCCTAGGAATCATCACATGTCTTTCTTTACATTCTGCAGTGACTAATTTTCCTTCTCCTTAGTTTTAACACCCCTTCTTGCTTATTTAAGTGTCCTGCACTTAAATATCAGCTCACTTGACCTATTAAAAATTGTAATTATTAAGGACTACAATACTGTGTTTTAATATAAATACCACACAATATTAATGACTTATTAACTGAAACTCATACACTGAGCACTTGCCACACACTGAAAAAATGCATATAACACTATCTAATCCAAACTGGCAAGACATTATCAATCCCGTTATCCTCAGGTATAAACTTGTAATAGGATGGGGAGAGAGAGAGAGAGAGAGAGAGAGAGAGAGAGAAATATTGTGTGTGTGTGTGTGTGTGTGTGTGTGTGTGTGTGTGTGTAACAAGATAAATAACATAAACATAGTTACTGTAATAAAGTGACGCAGCTACTAAGTGACTGAACTGAGATTTCCATTTAGGGATCTCAGTTTTTCTTTTTGGTTTGCAACTTCTATGTTGGACTCTGCCTTTTTACAACTTTGTTATATACACTTCTGTGCATACAACCAATATCAGGGTCTTGGTTTCTTTTCTTTTTCTTTTCTTTCTTTTTTTTTTAGGGTCTTGGTTTCTAAATATTTATTTCCCATTGAAAGAAATAAAGGTCCCTGGAGAAATGGCCAATTTCAAATCTTTTTCTTTTCTTTTTTATCTTTTTTTCCTAAGACTTATTTATTTAGTATTACATATACAGTTCTGTGACTGCATGTACATCTGCAGGCCAGAAGAGGGCATCAGATCACATTACAGATGGTTGAGAGCCGTGTTGTGGTTGCTGGGAATTGAACTCAGGACCTCTGGATGAACAGTCAGTGCTCTTAACCTCTGAGCCATCTCTCCAGCCCATCTTTTTTGTTTTTTAAGACAGGGTTTTTGTTATCTTGGCTGTCCTGGACTTGCTTTGTAGACCAGGGTGGCCTTGAACTCACAGAGGTCCACCTGCCTCTGCCCCCCACCCCAGAGTGCTGGGATTAAAGGTGTGAACCACCTCACCCAGCTCATTATCAAGGTTTAATCCAGGGTGGGTGGGAAGATCATGAAGTCATGATACTGTGCAATGCCAGAAAGGCAGCCACGTGCTCAAGAAATGGAAAAGTGTATATGAAGTAAACAGAAACCAGCCTGCAGAGGTGTCCACTGGCTAAATCTGGATAACATTCTCATCAAAATAAAACTTTATTTTTTTGGTTCTTCGAGACAGGGTTTCTCTGTGTGATAGCTCTAGCTGTCCTGGAACTCTCTTTGTAGATCAGGCTGGCCTCCAACTCCTGGCCTAAAATAAAAATTTTAAACAATGAATTATAGCCTGTTAAGTTAACTACACTCCATGAATAAAAAGAAATGAGGAAGATTTTATTTAAAAATTTTTATTTTTACATTTGGTCCCGTGTGTGTGTGTGTGTGTGTGTGTGTGTGTGTGTGTGTGTGTGTGGGCACATATGCCACAGCACATATATAGAGGTCAAGGATCAGACTCTAAACAGTCAGGCTTAGTAACAAGTGCCTGTATCTCTACACCATCTTGCTGCCCTGGGAAGATTTTTGTTATAGCTATGAGAACTAAATAACTAAAAATAAAGCAGGAACGAAAAATTACAAAATTATCACGTTGCTATCTTAAGTACTGATATACAAAAGGAGCTTCAGTGAGTGATAAAAAAATAAAACAAAACAGTGAAGGAATGATAACCTGAGAAAGAACAGCATACCTAGTAGCTAAGTAGCTCCACATCTATTATTTTATTTTCCAGAAAGGTTAACCCAAGAGAACTCTAAGTTCAGAAATTAGGCAGGAACCACATTAACCAGGTAATCAAAGGTGATTTCACCCAGTATGGGGCAAACTGATGGTAAGTATCTATGACGTACTTCTACTGAGAAGAACACACATCACTTACTACCAAAAGTGAATAACCTTCATCTATAAATAAGAAACATCTTCCCAGCACTCAGGGAGGCAGAAGCAGGCAGATCTCTCTGAGTTTGAGGCCAATCTGGTCTACAAATTGAGTCCAAGACAGCCAAGGCTACACAGAGAAACGCTGTCTCAATTTAAAAAAAAAAAAAAGCCTGACAAAAAAATCTTCATTTGCCTTAACTCTTAAATGTCAGTCTCACTAAATACTAACAAGTGCTTCCAGATTAAAAGGAACTCAGGAACCGCATCAAGGAAATGCAATACTATGACCTTAGTTTGGATCCTGAAAAGATGCTATGAAGGCACCTAGGACAACGGGTGGACCTTGAAATGCTGACAGTGTGAGGTAACACGATTGTACAGGGGAACGTTATGTGCCAGGTAGAGCAGGCCAGGCCCAGAACCTCAGAGCACGAGGCAGAATGACGGCGTCTGACTGTGGGCTGCACATTTCATCTATGTGACTGGGTTGTCCATTAGCATATTAGCCTTTTACATTAGGACAAAGGACTGTGATGCTCTTTGCTTCCACTCAGTCAGGTTCTAAATCTGAAAATTAATCATAATATGTATATATAAAAAGACGGAACGATAAGGCAAATAGGCCAGATACATTAAAAACTGTTCAATCTAGACAAAAGACATACAGAAACCCTTTGCATTATTATTTTTAACTTCAAAATTGTTTTTTTAAGCCAGGTGGTGATAGCGCACACCTTTAATGTCAGTGCTCAGGAGGTAGAGGCAGGGGAATCTCTTGAGTTTGAGGCTAGCCTTGTCTACAGAGCAAGTTCCACCACGGCTACACAGAGAAACCCTGTCTCAGAAAAAAACAAAACAACAACAACAACAAATTGTTTTTTAATAGAGATCAAAAACTACAAGTAATTACTTAATAGAGGAAATCATACCAATTAAAGATTTCAGCTAAGCAACTTAAAGTGGTCTTTTGGGAACTGGAACTTTGGTAATGCCACCTTACAATACACTATGCAATGTTCCCCAACGCAACACAGCCACTCTGAGAAAGCCAACTGTGGGAGCTGTAACAGCACAGACTAGTCACCGCATGAGAACTCACATGGGAAGCGAGGACCTCCTCCCTCTATTTGTCTTCTTTGCAATGACGGGTGTTCCAAAATGCTCTGGGTTTGTTAAAGGAAGCTGGTCAAGGGTCTGCAGAAGAGACAAGCAAATCCAGTTCACACTTCACTTCCCCATCAGGCTCCGCAGTTCAAATTAACTCTACCACCCTACCTCACTCTCCGCAAAATGTCTCTCCCCTTTCAGGCAAAGTGAGGTACGCCTCAGAGTTCTCTCATCACCATCATCAAACACTGCAAGAAGCAAAAGATGTCTGAGAATTTGTGCACATTAATTAAAAAAAAAAATCAAATGTAAACAATGGTATTACTATTTCACAGCTTGTGGTGGTTTGAACAGCAATGGCTCCCACAGACTCATGTTTGAATGCTTGGCCCATAGGGAGTGGCGCTATTAGGAGGTGTGGCTTTATTAGAGTTAAGTGTGTCACTGTGGGGGTGGGGCTTTGGGGTCTTAGGTGGTCAAGCTACCCACAGTATGACACAGGCTCCTCCTGGCTGCCTTCAGAGCAAGATGAGAACTCTTGGCTCCTCCAGCACCAAGTCTGACTGCACAGCTCCCCGCCATGATGACGATGAACTAAACCTCTAAACTATAAGCCAATCCCAATTAAATGTTTGCCTTTAGAAGACTTGCTGTGGTCATGGTCTTTTCATAGCAATAAAGCCCTAAGACAGTGCTTAATACTCATTCATTACTTCTTGGTTATTTCCACACCCTTCTAGAATGACTACACCACTGTTGTTGTTTTGTAGATGTCAAACAGCTGCCCCTGGAAGTCAAGTGCTTACTTAAGTAGCCCCACTTGTTTTCCAGTGTCCAGTGACCTAGTCAAAGCACAAATGTAAGATCGCCTGGATTCTAGACTGCATAAAATCTGGTGTCCAAAACCCAAGTGTTATGTATTCCTTTGCACAGTTACTGAAGAAGCACCTCTACTTTCCCTAAAGGTCTCATTTCTTCTTTTTTTTCTTTTTCAGGTTTCTTGAAATGAGGTTTCTCTACTTAGCCCTGGCTGTCCTGGAACTTACTATGTAGACTAGGCTGTCCTTGAACTCACAGAGACCCTATCTGCTCTTGCTCTGTGTCTGATTTTTGATAATGATGATAGATTATGTTAATTCTGCTTATTTGCTCAATTCCTTACACTAGAAGCAATGGCTGGCCAATTCTAAAATTTCCATAATGGAAGGGTTTTTTTTTACTTTTACCAGAAAAGGACACCAGTAATTAATAATGAAAAAAAATAAACCTTTTGTTATTTATTCATTGTGTGTGAGTGTATGTGTACCATAGCATGCATGTGGAGGTCAGAGGGCAAACATGAGTGAGTCAGCTCTTTCCTTTTCATGTATGGGTCCCCAAAAATCAAGCTTAGATTGTCAGGCCTGGCAGCAAGCACCTTTAGCTGCAGAGTAGCTGTGATGTGGTGCAATGCATGGAATCTCAGCATGCACTGGCTGTGGGCTGGGCAGGGAAAGCATAACTCCAGGCCAGTCCAAGCTACACAGCAAGACTCTTAATCAACAACCACACCTTAAAAAACAGCATCATAAACACCTAGAAACTTCTTGAAAGTTTCTATATCCATGACACTAAAAATAGTCAGTAAGTATGGATACATTTCAAGAAATCCAACCAAGTAAGGAATTTAATAACCTATCCCTAATTTTCAAAAACCTATCTATATTATTTGATGATTTTAAATGTTAAGTTTTTCAAAATGTATTGATTCTACCACCTATCACTTATAGTTTATTAAAAAGTAAATGCCCTCAGATGACACTTAAATTGTCCAGAACTATGCAAAAAATTGCAAATATAAAATCCTTAGATAGTAAATGCACAGTATTTATACATTTTACAAACAACCATATTCACAGGAAAGCATATATACGCTACCATGGTTACCATTAGTGATGGTGTACCCCATCACCCCAGCAAAGGGGAGGCTGAGGAAGGAGCCTCAGCAACATGATGCTGTCTCAAAAGTAAATCAAACCTCCAAACAAAAGAAAAAAAAATGGCTCAGGGGGTAAAAGGCACTTGCTGAGAAAGCCTGACAACCTGACTGTGCCCCAGACCGCTCAGTAAGTGATGTAACTAACCAGTCCATCTAATCTGTTCTAAGGAGGGGCACAGGGTATGTGGTCTCAAGCCTGGAATCCTGGTCCTGCTCTTGCAGGATGTATAAAACATTCAGGATGCTGAGACACAAGGATAACGAGGAGATTCAGGGCAGCCTGGGCTACACAGTGAAATTCTCATATCACACATGCACGCACACACACACACACACACACACAAACACACCTCAAAAACCACCATTTAAAAAAGAATGCTAGTTTTCATACTACATAGAACAAACTGACCTAACATCTTTGAAGTAAAATCCTGACTTTTATCCAAGTGGTGGAGCATACCTTTGGTCCCAGCAATTAGGAGGCACAAACTGGTGGATCTGGGTTAGGAACCAGCATGGCTTATATAGTGAGTCCCAGGACAGCTAAAGCTATGTAGAGAAACTTTGTATTGAAAAACCATAACAAACAAATTAATTAATTAATAAAATCCTGACTTCTTTTCTTCTTCTTTTGGGTGTGTGACACAGGGTCTCTCTATACAGCTCTGGCTGTGCTGGAACTTGCTATGTAGACTAAGGGGACCTCAAGCTCTTAGACACCCACCTGCCTCTGCCTCCCAAGTAGGAGAATTAAAGAGCAAACATCACTACGCCTGGCCTTTTTTTTTTTTAGACATTTTTATTTTTCACCTATATATTTATGTTATTACACATATATACAATAAACTGCCTATAGCAAGACACAATCAGGAATTATATAAATGTTACATTCTTAGTTTTTTGGATTTTTTTAATGGATGTTGCTACCAAGTATTGTGCCTTCAAGTCATACACTTTTAACAAATAAGGCTTAAGAAATGTATATAGAAAGCAATCTATGTGTTCAATATTTACCTACTTCAATCAGCTCTTCTTCTGAGATGAAATATATTTATCTAGTTTAAATTATGCATGCAAGGGACAACTTAAGAAAATGAGAAGCGCCTGACACATGTTCACAGGCAAGCAGCCACGCTGGGTCCTGTCTGTGACACAGAACTGAGTGGGGCCGCCTGCAAACGCAATGATAAGACAATGTCTGCAAACAGCATGATGGCCTAGGGCTGTGATCCCAGAGCTCAGGAGGCTGAGGCAGGGGAATCATGAGTTCCAGGCCAGCACAGGCCATATAGTGACCGTGAGAAGGAAGGGAGAAGAGAGAAGGGACAAGGGACAACAAAACCCCCACAGTATCTATTATTACTGATCTATGCGTTATTGCACAAAATAGCTGTGTCAAAATTACAATACGCAGCCTACCCACAAGGCTGAGCAGCAGAAGGCTTCCGTAGCACAAGAGCCCGAGCTGGAGCTCCAGTGTGTGAGGGGGAAGAGTGGAAGATGTCTGCAGCAGTATCAAGCCCAGCAATGAACGAACCACTTTCTGGAACTCACAGCGATCCGCCTGCCTCTGCCTCCTGAGTGATGAACCACTTTGTTTAAAAATAAATAATAAATAAATCAAATCCAGCCAGGCATGGTGGCACACGCCTGTAATCCCAGCACTGGGGAGGCAGAGGCAGGAGAATCTCTGTGAGTTGGAGGCCAGCCTGGTCTAAAAAGAGAGTCAGGACAGCCAGAGATACACAGAGAAACCCTGTCTCAAACAAACAAACAAACAAACAAATTCCAATCCTTGCCCTCACAAACCAAACTTAACTCTTTATGTATTTGTGTTGACATACAAGATACTTCAAAGAATAACATCCAACCAGGCATGGTGATGAAAATCTTTAATCCCAGCACTCAGGAGGCAGAGGCACGTGGATCTGTGTGAGGTTGAAGCCAGCCTGGTCTACTTAGAAGTTCCAGGACAGCCAGCATGACATGGTGAAGCCCTTTCTCAAAACACACATACACACCCACGCATGTAAACACACACGCACACATGTAAGCACACATGCACGCATCCTCCAGTTTTCCTTAGTGCCTCTAATGACAATGGACACACATTTGAATGAAGTATGAGGAAAAAAAGTAAAACTATAATACCAATATGGGAGCTGAGGGATGCCCAAAGATCACTGCTGCTCTTCCAGTGGACCCAGGGCTGGCTGCAAGCACCCACATGGTGGCTCCCAACTCTAGGCCCAGGGCATACATCCCCTTCTGACTACTGTGGGCACCAGGCATGTTCACAGTGCACATACACACATGGAGACAAGACACTCATACATAAAAAATAAATAAACCTAAAACAACTAGGGCCAATTGGCATTATCAAATTTATATAATAAAATATTCCCCATAGTGTTTCACCATTTATCAGTGGAAAATCTAGAATGTCCTAATGAGGAAATTTAACAATGTTCTCCTTAATTCTTGTTTGATAAATAGCCACTTTGAAATAAAGTTGTACTTCTCATTTTGTTTCAATATTCATTATTATGAGTTGAAAATACTGTTAAAAAACCAAAGGGATTTCTTAGTCTTAATTTTTTAAAACTTTTATTTTATGTATGTAGGTGATTTGTCTCTATGTATATTTCTGTGCACTGCAGTTATGCCTGGTGACCAGGAAAGCCAGGAAGGCATCAGGTCTCCTGGGACTGGACTTACAAACAGTTGTGAACTACCATGTGGGTACTGGGACTCGAACCCCTGGTCCTCTGGAAGAGTAGCCAGTGCTTTTAACACTGAGGAATCTCTCCAACCCCAAAAAAGGATTTTCTGAAAGGGACAGTGGTACAAACAGCTACCATGTCATCTTACACAGGAACCTTCTAGTAAACATAGAGAAAAAGGTTAATATGCTAACTCAGCACTCACGAGGCAGAGGCAGGCTGAGCTTCATGAGAAAAACACCAGTCTGGTCTACATAGAAAGTTCTAGGCCAGCTAGGCTTACATAATGAGACCCTGTTGTAAAAGAGATTTTAATGCGAGCTATACAATTGTATATACCTGAATACCTTTTACACTTGTCAGGAAATACTCCTGAAAGCCATGGAGACCAAAACAGCCCCATCATCAAGGCTGTGCAGCAGCTCCAGGCATCAGTGACATCCAAGTCAGGCGAGGAAAGCTGAGGCAGAAACTGCCCTGACCTCCAGGCCAGCCTGGGCTGCACACCAAGAATGTCTCAAACAACAACAAATGAGACAAGCTGCCCTTTTTAAATTGCTTCTAAGTACAGCATATCAAGTGAAAACAACTCAGAAAAATTTAATCATTTTTGAAACACTTGATAGTTGTGAAGAACATCATTTATATAGATAATTCATTGAACATTTAGCACAGCCCCAAATTATTAAATCTGATATTATATAGAAATAAATACAAAAGCTTATTACAGAAAAAAATGGCAAAGCTAAGACTCAAGCAACACTAATCATTCTAAGTAGACAAAACAATGTAAACACAAGTATATACACCCAAATCCCAATCTTCTAAGCGTCAAGGAAAGAGACAATCAACAGGAATATAATATAGTATGCTAGTAAGTATAGAAGATCTGTCTACCTGTTATCCAAAACTGACTGATACCATAGGACGATAAAATGTCTAAAGTATGCCATCTGTCCAAAGGTATGGTAACTGACTATCATCTACTGAACTCCAACCACACCCTAGTCCACAACACAGCATGTGCACGGCAGAAATCACAGGCTTCTTTTTATAGATAAACTTAGAATCAGAAAGCTCAGTAATGACCTACAATTTAGTTAAAAGACAAAAACACAGTTAGTAGGTATGAGGAATAAGTATAAAATGAATGCGCACCGCCCTAGGTGGCGAGCCTATTATACACTAGGCTATTGCTCCGAGGCTTGTTACAAGGAAGAGGAAGTAAAAATTCAAAAGAATGAAATTATCCGTTATATATGTATGTACATAGCAGTTATGTTGGAACAAAATATTTCATATAATTAGGTAAAAACTTCATATATACATATTTTAGGCATAACCAATTGTCCTTTAAAAATCATTTACTCTGCTGGGCGGTGGTGGTGCACACCTTTAATCCCAGCATTCAGGAAGCAGAGGCAGGAGGATATCTTGAGTGTGAGGCCAGCGTAGTCTACAGAGTAAATTTCAGAACAACCAGGGCTACACAGAGAAACCCTGTCTCAACAAACCAAAACAAAACAAACCATTTATTTTTACATACTTAGCTGACAAATCAAATATAATGCATGGTATACAACATGATGCTTGAAGTGAAGAGTTTAAGCTAACATGCTAGCACATGTAATACCTCACATTTTTGGGGGGTGAGACACTTAAAGTCTATCTCAGCGCACAGTTATTAGCTGGCCAACAGCTCGTTAATTCATCCCCCTCCTCACTCCTTTAGTTTTATTCTTGCCTTGAGGGCTAGGATACAGGAATCTCACCACATTGCCTTCAGCTTAGTCCTCCAAACCGAAACCTGGATCATTTGACCAACAAACCCCCAATCCCCCAGCCCCGCCCGTCCCTGGCTCCCTGCACTCTGCTCTCTGTGAGTGTAACGTTTTCATAGTCTACACACAAATGAGACAGTGTAGTTCGATTTTCTGTGTTGTTTGTTGCTGTTACCACGATATCCCCAGGTTCGTCTGTGCAGCTGCAAGTGGAGGAATTTCCAGTTTTATTAAGACTGCGCAGTACGCCATGGCGACAGACCACATTTTATCCAGTCACCCCCTGAGTATGCTTAGGTTAACTCCATCCCACCACTCAGGAAAAAAAAAAGGTCAGGTTGAGCATGGAACTACAAAGAGTACTCTGAGGCACTGGTTTCATATTTCTTCAGATATAAATCCAGAAATGGGCCTGCTGGATGCATGGAAGGGCTGTCTGTTTTGTAATCAAGTGCCACGGGAAGCACATGACTATAATCGCAAGCACTCAGAGGCTGAGGCAGAACTGTGAGTGTGAGCCAACCTGGGCTACCTAGAGAGACCCTGTCTGAAAAGCAAACGTTAAGATTTTAGTTTTATGAAGAATCTCCATACTGTTCTCCACAGAGGTTTCACTACTGCACAGTGTTACCAGCAGCAAGCAAAGGTTCCGTTTGCTCCACATTCTTGTCCGTCCATCTTGTCTTTGCAGCGATAACTACTTAACAAGTTGCGGGTGATACCTCATGATGGCTTTCATTTTCTTAATGACCAACCAGTAGTCATATATCAATTAACAGTGGGAATGTCCTGAGAGAGGCATGGTTAGGTGATTTCATCACAACCCTAGATGGTACAGCTTACCACACACCTAGGTGATACTGTATGTGTCAATGTCCTTAGGACACAAGACAAGCATACCACTGTACTAAAAATGTATATCCCAATAACATAATCATTAAGTATCTGTAAATCTAAACATTTAACCAAAGAACAGAAACAGCAAACACATGGTACGAAGGATAAAATGGGAGACTGGAGAGAATGGCTTCGTGTTTAAGAGCACTGGCTACTCTTCCAAAGCACCCACACGGGCTCAGTCACCTGTAACTCCAATCCAGAGGACCTGACACGCCTTTCTGCCTCCTGGTACATCAGCCACACGTGGTACACATCTGGTCCCACTGGCTGGTGTTCAGGGACAGTAACATGCAGTGGTGTCATCTCCCTTTAATACAGTTCCTCTTGTTGTACTGACTCTCAACCATATAATTATTTTGCTGCTACTTCATCCCTGTAATTTTGCTACTGTTGGGGACTGTAGTGTAAATATCTGTGTACTCCAATGGTCTCTGGGGACCGTGACCCACAGGTTGAGAACTGCTGGTTTAGCGCACGGCTGCATCTGCTGTGTTTCTACCTTTGAGAAATGTCTACTGAGCTGGAGTCCTTAGCTTCCCTTCACAGTAATGCGCTCTAGGTCAGCTGGAGGCACTTCAGCTTCTGGCAGAGAGCTGAGAGCTGGCGGCACAACAGCAGGCGGCTTGCAAGTTCAGGTTTAAGTCATGCTGCTGTCTTTCATATGTGAGGTGAGATAAAGGCCTGGTTCCACTCTTCACAGAACATCTAGTTTTCTCAAAACATCTATTGAAGACACTGTTCATGCTAATAGCACTTTTTCCAAATATGAATACCCCACAAATACATGGGCTTTGTTAGCTCTGTTCTGTTGACTTGATGGGTCTGTACTCACATCAGACACACTATCTCGATTTCTGTAATTTAGTACATGAGGTAGGGAGTGAAGGGCAAGCGAGGTTGCTCAGAGGTTTAAAGCAACTATCACTAAGCTGACATGAGTGGGATACTGGGATTCATATAGTAGAAAAGAACCGAATCCCAAAACATATCCTTTGACCCTTTGACTTCCATATGTGCACTGTGACATATCCATGGCTATACAGCTGTCTTTCTCCCCCTCACCTCTCCAAAGAAACAAACTAAAATTAGTAGCGTATCTTGAAGCATGCCCTCCAGAATTGCTTTAAATTTGTCATCTAAAATATTCTGAACTCTTAGGCTGATAAAAACTTTCAGCATAGCAGCGAGACATTAAAATCAACACAAAGAAATCATTAGCTTTTCAATAAAACAATAATGAACTTGCTGAGAAAAAGACCTGGAAAAATCTGATTAAAACAGCATGCAACACCAAGGAACAGACCTAACCAAGGCGGTGGAAGATCTCCACAACAAAAGCTTTAGAACTCTGAAGAAAGAGGCTGAAGATAACCAGAAGACAAGAGCCCTCACACTCAAGGACTGGCAGAGTCTGTAAACATACCTACACTGTTGAGAGTAACTACAGATTCGACACAATCCCCATCAAAATTAAAGTAACATTCCTTGCAAACCCATAGAAAAGAGCTCTGAAGTTGATATGGAAGCAGGAAAGACCTCAAATACCCAAAGCAATCTTGAGTAAAAAAGAATAATGCTGGAGGTATCACAGTCCACGGCCCCAAACTGTCCCACAGAGCCAAAGTGACAAAACACAGCACGCCAGCAGAGGCAGACGAGAGGGGTAGCACAGAGGACCCAGAATAAAGGTAGATCCTCAGGTCTCACTGTACACAAAAACCAACTCAATATAAGCCTGAGATATTGGAAACTGCTAGAAGAAGACATAGACAGAACACTTCAAGACGCAGGCCCGGGATTCCAGCAGCACAGCAATAATCCCAAGAACTATTAAGATGGTCTACAAAAAATTAAGCTTCCACACAGCCAAGGAAACAATCACTACAGTGAAGAAAGCCTAGAAATGAAAGAAGATCTTTGCCAACTTTATGCCAGTCAGGGGACTAGAATATATATCTAGAATATATAAAGAACTGCAAAAATTAAAATAAACAAACAAACAAACAAAAAACTCAATGATCCACTCAATAAATGAGCCTATGAACTGAGTAGAATGTTCTGGGGAAAAAAAAACTACCAACTGCCAAGAAATATTTGGAAAAGAATTCAATATCCTTAGTCATGAGAGAAATGTGAATTAAAACTGCTTTGAGATTCCATTTCACCCCAGTCAGAAACTCTCATCAAAAACATATTCTGGCAAATGCACAGGGCAAGAAGAACCTTTAGACACTGGGAGCATAAGGAAGAGACAGCAAAGTGGTCCAGCCACCAGGGAAGTCAGTGTGAAGGTTACTCAACAAACTGAGACAAGAGCTACCAAATAATCCAGCTGTATCATTCTTGGACTTTAAGCCAGCATACCAGACAGATACTTGACACATCCATCTTCACTGCTAGAGGAAATCAGACACCCTAGATGTACAAAAATGTGGTACACAGACAACAGAAGTTCATGCAATCATAAAGAAAAACGAAATCATGACATTTACAGGTAAATGGATGGAATTGGAAGTCATTATATTAAGGGAAATAAGCCAAACTTGGAAAAACAAATACTGTGTTTTTTCTCTTATATATGAAACCTAGATTCCAAGTGCATGTGTGTGTGTGTGTGTGTGTGTGTGTGTGTGTGTGTGTGTGTGTGTGTGTGTGTGAACTAAAAGAAATCATGAGAGAGGAAAAAGCGGCTTGGGGAAGGCAGAAAGAAGGTAATAGACTCTGAATGAAAACCATCTGAGGGAAGAAGGATATCATGCTCCAGCTCCCCAAGTAAGAGGGTTATAGGCGTGAGCCGTCATGTCAGTGAGAAATATTTCTAACGACACCCATGAAAGAAGCAAACAAAACTCCAAGATTGCTGCTGCTAAGGATATTGAGGCCCAACGATTGTGAAGTTGAGGACAGCCTGGCCTACACAGTGAGACTCTGGTTTTAAAACAAAACAAAACAAAACACCCAATGAGCTTGGGCTACATACAGTTCAATATTAGAAAGCAGTATGTAATTAGAGCAAAAATCTCTTTCCTATAGAGTACCCTAGCAGAGAGGTGATATTGGGGCTCAAACCAAAGGCCTTGATAAGCACCTGCTCTACCACTGAGCCACATCCATCCCCAGAATCTCATCATATTCAGCTGTGACAAGAGAAAAATTACCTCTATCACACGAAGGATTTCCTATCACTGACTGTGATGGCAACTCCCCACCCTAACTAACTGCTCCTGACCCCTATGTGGGCCAGACCAGCAAGGTGAGGTCCTCTTCTGTTTCACCTTCAGTAGTTCTTAAGTAACGTCAGGTATCTTTGGAGGCCAACAAAGATCAAAGACCACTAATACTTTCTATCATTTTCTAGCCTACTAAATACTTAGAAATTTAAATGAAGAGAACTTCAAAATAGTAAAACCCAATAGGTAAGTACTCTCTCAAACACTCTCTCTCTCTCTCTCTCTCTCTCTCTCTCTCTCTCTCTCTCTCTCTCTCACACACACACACACACACACACACACACACACACACTTTGCTATCTTTTTAAACTGTAATTACGCTATACTCACTACCCTCTGGCCAGCCTTACATGGTCTACATCTTTGGAAGGCCTTACTTACAGTAGGGTGGTATCTGAGCACTTAAGAAAATAGTGACTTCCTTTTCTTTCTTTTTTTTGGGGGGTGGTGGCAGTGGTTCGAGATAGAGTTTTGCTGTGTAAAAGCCTTGGCTGTCCTGGACTCCCTTTGTAGACCAGACTGGCCTTGAACTCACAGAGATCCACTTGCCTCTGCCTCCCGAGTGCTGAGATTTTAGGCGTGCACCACCACACCCAGCTGTGAATAGTCAGTGATTTTTAAAACCTTAAACACTTGCAAAACAATCTCATTTATGCATATAAGTGCAAAACTCATTATTTTATTTTTGTTGCTTTTACAGTATAGCAGTCAAAGCCATGGCCTTGCAGACAAGCAGTCTCTCAGTGGATTGTAAGAGTAGTCCTCCTAATGATTTTTAGTTTTTCTACCTAATAAGTGCATCTGTTTATATGGCCTGCTTTTCTTCCTTCCTTTCTTTCCTTTTACTTCTTAAAGATATATTTTATTCTTTTTAATTATGGGAAGTTATGTGCATGTAAATGCAGACTTCCATGGAGACCAGAGGCACTGAATCCCAGGGCAGCTAAGTTACAGGCGTTGTGAGCTGGCCACCAGGGGTGATGGAAACTGAACTCGGGTCCTTTGGAAGAGCAGCATGTCATCCCTCTAGCCCTGCAGTGTTAGCATGCGCACACGTGACACAGCACATGTGGAGAAGTGAGAGTAGTTTGAAGGGTTAATTCTTGTCTTCCAATACGTAAGCACTGCCAATTGTCCCAGCTCAGATGTCAGGCTTGCATGGCCCACTGCTGCCCACTGAGCCACCTCATTGGCCCAGGTCGGTTGTTTTCTATACATGAACAACGTGCAGCAGAATCATCCAGTATGTTACTAAGAAGAAAGCATCCATTGTCATCCCTAGACCCACTGAATTCAGTTCGGGGTCTTCATTTTGTATTTTTTTTTAAGATAAAAACAAGTTGATTCCTACATATACTTAGATATGCTCGCTGTCTCAGTCACATGCCAGTTAGGCATGAAGTGGTCTGAGTATAAGAATTACACACTTTCTTCTGTAATTATCCAGCACAGAGAGCACTAAAAATAATGCTCAATAGCAACTACTCTCCGGAAATGACAAAATGCTATTCATGCATAGGGCAGACTCATAATTCAATGATTATTCTGGAATGCAGAAAAAGAAAGTGTGAAGATGTGCAGGTTGCTTCTGCAGGGCATGGGTGGCGCTCAACACAGGTTCTGGGTGCAACCCTGAGACGGGGCCCACAGAGAGCTTGTCAGTACGTGAATATGGATCGTATGGTACCACATAACTCCATAACTACCAACCTTTACCCTTTCCCAGGACTTTGCCTAATACAGCAAAATTCTATCAGCTTCATCCTCAGAGTTATTAATAACTATAGTTTTTAAGCCTTTAAAAACTGTCACTAGCAACCTAGCTCAATGAGAAATGTAGAGTTGAGAATAACAGCACCACATGAGCCAAAAAAGTTTAAAAAAAATTTTAAGCACCTGGAAAGAATAAATTAAACTAGCCAGGCGGTGGTGGTGCACACCTTTAATCCTAGCACTTGGGAAAAAAAGGCAGGTGGATCTCTTGAGTTCAGGCCTAGCCTGGTCTGGTCTACAGAGTGATTTCCTGGACTATACTGAGAAACACTGTCTCAAAAAAATGAAAACAAAACAAAATCACCACCAACAACAAAACAAACAAACAAACAAACAAAAAACAACTAAGGGGCAGGAGAGATGGCTTGGCAGCTAAGAGCATGAGGACCTGGGTTTGATTCCTAGCACCCACGTGGCAGCTCACAATTGTTTGTAACCCAGATCCAGGAAATCTGACACCTTCACAAAGACATACATGCAGGCAAAACACCAATGCATGTAAAATAAAAATTTTAAGTTAGAAAAAAAAAAGCTAAAATAAATGTTAAAAATGAAAAGTAAACCTAACTAAACAGGGAAACCATACTACTGTAGCTGTATTCCTTAGACCAAGATGGACGTGTAAGAACAAGCAAGGCTAATGGACGGCCAGGGTAAACGTCTTGGATGCAGTCCACAGAAGTGCAGTCGCCCAGTCCTGAGAGGAGGTTTGCAAATGTCACTCCTGCCGTCCTCCTCAGGATATACAGCCCCAGGGCTTCCATGCAACTTTCAAGTTTTAATTTACATGTATTGTGACACTAGTTGCTTCCCACTAAAAGATCTTAGTTTTGTTTTACAGGGTTTCAGGTACAACACATAGACTTCAAATTGAGCATCTAGCCAAGGACTGTCTTCAACTACAGGAATAAACCAGCATACTCACGGGGTCTTGATTGTCCTGCTATGTAGCCCTGCCTGGCCTGGAACCCACTACCTAGACCAGGCTGGCCTGGAACTCCTAAACATCTGCCTGCTTCTGCCTCTGCATACTGGGAATAAAGGTACTCACCACCATTCCTGACTCACATTTTTTTTTAAAGCCAGCACAAATTTGTACATTAAATCTACGACGGCAGCACTTGGTCCATCTTTATATTCTGCGGTAACGCATACATTATCCTTGTGCAACAAGTGGCAGCAACACCTGTGCACTCTTAAGTGCAATTACAGAAATAGCATTATGATACCGTCTTATGAAGAGAAAAAAAAACTACTTTCTTGAAGACAAAACGTCCAAGTAAGCTACAACAGAAGTCCTCTTAGGCCAAAGATTAAAACGGCCAAAGTAATCTAAATGACACCTGCACCCAGCTCAACATCAGTACGGTTTTAGCTAGCTGTAGCCAGTAAATTCATGGGTGTTTCCTGCCAACATGTACCTCAGTGTATTTATAAAGTAGAGGTATACACGCCTCCAGTCAAAGCTATGTGTAAAGTTACTACTTACCCACAGTATACCAACTAGCATCTGTCAGCTTGCTGATAATAGCTTCCTGGAAGGATCCATCAGATGTCCTTGTTTCAACAATAGCTCCGACCTAAAACATAAAACCCAAATTTTCTTACAAGATTTAAACACAGACCAAACCATCCCCACCAACTTTAGGATCTGAGTAAGAAACATTCGATAAACACATAAGCTACAATGAGGCAGAATTATTTGTTACGATGTTCGTATCTTCATCATGTAATTTGAGCCCCAGAGTTCTTTGGCATAAGTAAGGGAGTTGTTAGTTGTATTTACAAATTGAAAAGATAATTTGCAGAGTCCGGATTCAAATCCTGACTAAAAAACTCACTTCAGAGCTTGTTCACCACGTTGTAGTAGCACCAATGGGCTCAAATATAACAAATGTCAAACCATAAAACAACAAAAATAGGTTGTTTTCTTTCACCAAAATACTGAGTATGGAATTCAGCACTTGTATTTAAGGGACCTTTCAGATGAAGGTTTAGCTGGAGAGGAAGGGACCAGCTAACTTTGGTTCAGCTTCCAGACCTCTGTATACCAGATACTAACCAAAGTGGTACTTCAACATAAGAGAGGCTTAACTACATAAACAAAGTCAGGAATGAATAGACAATATAATAATGCTTTTCATTAAGTTGAATAATGAAAGAAATATAAACTATATGATAAATCAGAGGAACAGAAAAGTTTATGATATTTGGCATGTCACAGACATCATCTTAAATACTTTAACAATGTTAAAAAAAAAAAAAGGCTGGGCAGTGGTGGCGCACACGTTTAATCCCAGCACTCGAGAGGCAGAGGCAAGTAGATCCCTGTGAGTTCGAGGCCAGCCTGGTCTACAATGGGAGTCCAGGACAGCCAAGGCTACACAGAGAAACCCTGTCTCGAAAAACAAAAAAACAAACAAATAAACAAAAAAAGTAATATGTTAAAATTGGGCATGGCAGCACACTCCACAGGTAGATCTCTGTGAGTTCAAGTCTAGCCTGGTCTACACAGCGATTGCCAGGGCTACATGGTAAGACCCTGTCTCACAACAAACAAACAAGCAAGCAAGATATAAGTATATATGAATGCAAATATTCAGTCCACAGACCCAAAACAAAAGGCAAAGAAAAGCACAGCAACCTTCTATGTGGGAAACTACTGTCAGCCAGGCACACAGCTGTGGACTTGTGATCCCAGCACAAGGGTCAGAGGTCTGTGCTACAGTGTTAGGACAGCCTGGGCTATGAGGCTGTATAAAAAAGCTGAACTCAGGGGCTGGAGAAGTGGCTCAGTGGTTAAGGGCGCCGTCTGCACTTTCATAAGTCTGAGTTCAATTCCCAGCAACCACATGGTGGCTCACAACCATCTATAATATTATCTGATACCCTCTTCTGCAGATAAAGCACTCATATACAATAAATAAAATTAATAAATCTTAAAAAAAAATAAAAACTGAACTAAAAACAAAAACTAAATTAAATCTTATCCAGCTACGTGTGACGTTCTTAAAAGTTAAGAGTCACAGCAATATCATAACTTATACTATTGTATCATTTGTATTTTGTTTTCTGATTAACATTCATACATAAATTCAGGTGTATGTACAAATGAAGTTTGACAAATTATGGCATTTGCCTGTGATTCACTATTTTTGATTCTGAATTGTTCACATACGTACTCTTAAAGGGCCCTTTACTTGGTCATCTTGCACCAACTGTGTTGTGTTATCCTGTTTCAGAAGTACCTGGAAAACAAAACAACCTGCAAATTACTGCTTAAACAATGCATCTATAGTAACCCTGCAGATGCCTCCTCAATACCCTGTGGTTACCTCTGGCGTAACAGTTATTACACTGGCTTATATTTATGTTTATTCTCTTTCTCATTAACTATGAGCTCCTTGAGGGCTGCAGCCCTCTTTCATTACTATTTCCCTTGTAGTTAGCAAGTGTCAGTGTGTATTATAGCTATTTAATAACTGCTCGCCAAATGAACAAACTATAGATTTATAATCCAGCGATACCATAAAAATGTAAAACTGCTTCTAGTGCACGTATTCAACGCATGAAAGGTTTTAATTGTCACAAAAGTATTTTTTAAAACCTTCAATTTTTATGTCTACTCAAAAACAGAGCTCTTGTGGTCCTTAAGCCTCATGAGGCTGCTTGTGGTGGTGCACACCTTTAATTCCAGCACTTGGCAGGCAGAGAAAGGCCAGCCTGGTCTACACTGTGAGTTCCAAGACACTCAAAGTTACATAGAGACCCTGTCTCAAAAGCAAAACAAAACAAGCACCACAGAGTCTTATGATAATTAGAAGCAATTCAGTTACAATGAAGCACCCTCTCTAACGTTCTCGCTCCTTCCCTTCTACCACACATAGCAGGAAATGTCAGAGAACAGGAACTCAAATTCTAGGTAACGAGGGTGTAAGACAGCCTAAAACAATGACTGTATTATTTTAAATAAGCAACAACTATATATATATATATATGAGAGACTAACACTGTCAATGAATCTCAAATATTCAGAGGTCCAATTTTATAGTTTACAAAGTCAAAAGGCTACATGCAATAAAGAAGATAAAAATGTCAAAATTGCATCCTAACAGTCAAGTTTCACTAGCAGATCCACACCTGAGTCTGCTTACTGTATGAGTCGAGGTCGCTGAGACCAAGAACTCCTAAACCTTAATTGTATTTGAAAAGCTTGCTAATTTACTCCCAGAGGTTTTCACTCATAATCTTTGAGATATACTCCTGAGGAGCTTCATTTTCAGCAAATTCCTATGTGGGGCTAATGCTCTTGGCCTGGGAACCACAATTTGAGAACCAATGGTCTAGCTCATTCATTCATTCATTTATTCATTCACCCATTCAGCAAACTGAGTGACCACTAGCTATGAAGCACTACTATAAATATCAGGGATGAAAACTCCTTCTCGTGGAATTTAACACTGATTTAAAAAAAACAAACAAACAAAAAAAAACCAGATATGATCCGGGCAGTGGTGGCACTTTAATCCTAGCACTCAACGAAGCAGAGGCAGGTGGATCGCTGTGAGTTCAAGGCCAGGCTGGACTACAAAACAGCCAAGGCTACACAGAGAAACCCTGTCTTGAAAAAACAAAACAAAACAAAACAAGAAAAAAAAAAAAGAAGACGAAAGAAAGAAAATCAATATGTAACTGAATAGAGCATGTTTCAAACTGTAGAAACGTGATTACAATAGTAGCAATGATGCTATGACAGGCACAACAAAATATGGACACCTGTAGGAAATATTTGGAGTGTTAACAAAGACTTTCATAAATTATACTTTATGGCTCTATAATGTTCAAGTTATTTATACACATTAAGATATTCTTGTACCTATGTTACGAGAGTACGTGCAACAACAGACAAGGGCTAGCTAGGCTGTTGCTCAGCATGAATGAAGCTGCGTTCTGTCCTCAGTGCCATAAAAACCAGGCGTGGTGTCTCATTCTAGGACTTGGGAGGGGAGGAGGCAAGAGGACCAAGTTCAAAGTCATTCTCAAATAATACTGAGTTTGAGGCCATCTTGGGCTACATAGAAAATAAACAAACAACAACCAAAAAACAAACCAAACCAACCAACCAAACAAGAACCAGATTATGTTAGCAGATTTCTGAAACGTTGTGGGTATCTACCCACCTGACTTTTTCTCTATTTCCAAATTCTATAAAAATGTATTAACTTTAACTTTGTTTTCCTGGTCTTAAAAATCAAATGTCTTTGCCAGGCATAGTGGCTCACATCTGTAATCCTAACACTCAGGAGGCAAAGGCAGGATGGTCACCAGAAACTGTCTGAAAAAGATACACACACACACACACACACCCCTGAACTCAATGAATCATTTTTAATGTTATCTTGAAAACGTTAATTTGTTGTATTGTTCTTCCTAATCTCAGAAACTGTCATTATCTGATTAAGGAAGGGGAGACACCAAATTATAGCCCATGTACACTGCCATTAACAGGAAAGGTCCGAATCGCACAAGCATCACACCTTGGTGTCTCCACAAAAGCATTCTGGATTCCTCTCTCAGCTTGAGTTCTTTGTGTTTCAATTTTTACAACACTTTCTAAGTGTAGTACACAATGACACTTGCTGGCAGCACCGATTCAATAGCGAGACTGATAATGTACGTCTTTCCCTCTGGGCCACCACAGACTACAATCTCTTCAATGCACCTAAAGAAACTGTTGCAGGACAGAAGTGACTCTCCTTACAACCCAGCCTTTTGTCACTTGCAGTATACCAGGGAAATCTGTTTGCTTTCTAAGAGATAAAAAAAACAAAAAAAACCTGGGTTGTCTTAAAAGTCTGTAAGCAAAGCTGGAGAGATGGCTCAGCGGTTAAGAGCACTGGCTCCTCTTCCAGAGGTCCTGAGTTCAATTCCCAGCAACCACATGGTGGCTCACAACCATCTATACCCTCTAATGCCCTCCTCCTGGTGCGCAGGCATACATGTAGACAGAGCACTCACATAAAACAAATAAAATCCTTAAAAAATAAAAAATAAAAAAGCACTGTCTATTCTTCCAAAGGTCCTAAGTTCAATCCCCAACAACCACATGGTAGTTCATAACCATTTACAATGACATCTGGTGCCCTCTTCTGACATGCAGGCATACATGCAGAAAAACATTTTATATATATATATATATATATATATATATATATATATATATATATGTATATGTATATGTATATGTATATATACACACACACACACATATATATTAAATCTTTAAAATAAATAAATCTTTAAAAAAAAAGTCTGTAAGCATCTCACCTTAACTTTCACCAGCCTTTTCACAGTCTTGATCTTTGCCTCACAGAAGGCCCCTCGGTACTTGGCACTGACATCCGTCCCCACTGTCAGGTAGGCAGGTTCATCTGCCGCCTGAGGAAAGAAGATAAACTCTGAACAACACAGTTCTTCTGTTGTCCTTCATCCTACCTCTACCAGTATCAAAAGGCTCTACATTCAAAGCCACAAGGACAGGGCCACACGTGGTGGCCTTTCATCCCAGCACTCAGGAGGCAGAGGCAGGTGGATCTCTGTGGGTTTGAGGCCAGCCTAGTCCACAAAAGTGAGTCAAGGATAGCCAGGGCTGCAGGGAAACCCTGTCTCAAAAAACAAAACATAACAAAATAAATAAATAAATAAAACAGTCACAAGGACATTAAAATTATTTGCTTAATAACAGTGATAATTTAGAAAGTACTCCTAAAGTAAACACCTTAACACTATTTCAGTTTATACTCATTTCCTGATGCCATAAAAGTTATAACTGGAAACTGCCAGCAGGAAAAAAAAAATGAATTTTTCTTTTTCAGATACAACATGTTTTAAGAAACTCTACAATTAGCCAGACGTGGTGGTTAATCCTAGCAATCAAGGAGGCAGAGGAAGGTGGATCTCTGTGAGTTCAAAGCCAACAGATCTAAAAGTCTAGGACAGCCAGGGCTATTAAACAGAGAAACCCTGTCTCTTAAAACCTAAACAAACAAACAAAACAAAACAAAACAACAACAACAACCAAAACTACAACTTACTATACATGAAATAGAAAGATAAAAAAGAGGAAATGTATTTATATTAAATGTCTCCTAAATTTTGTTACTTTGGGGCCTCCAGTTAATTGTTTTCTAGTTTAAAAAGAAATATTGCTATAAAGTTAATATTGGCAATAAATAATCAAACGTTTAGTGAGACAGATTATGAACGAAGGCAACAAAATTTTTTGTGTGTTTTGAGTTTCTGAGACAAGGTGCAAGCTGTCTCTGCTTCCTAAATGCTGGGGTTACAGGCCAGGGCCACCAACAATGGCTACGGCATTATCTTTTGATACAATGTATCTCTACAGACAAGAAACCAAGTAAACTTGAAAGGCTTAAGTCTAAATTCAACTGATGAAACTGATAGCTAAAAACTGCAGGCAAATCTAATTTACAACATTAATCTTCTCAATATACTTCTAAAAGTTTTTTACTAGGAAATGTTGGCTTACAGGAAATAGTCATGATCAGAATTACACATTGAAATATGTAAGAAACTTCCACTTACAATTCATTCTAATCTTGACAGTAACACATGATTGCTCTCGGTCATTTTACCTATTTCAAAAGCTGTATGCATTCAAACACTTCAACTAAACAATGTAAGTGCAAAGACATAAATGTATACTTTAGCTAAATATTTTTAAGTAGGAAATAATTTTTCATCTTCCCAAGTAATGTTAAAAGGAGTTTTCACTCCAAACTAAGGAAACAAGAGGAAGTTTGATAATTTCATAAAGTAATATACTTAAACAGAGTCTGGTGTGGTGGTGCGAGCCTGCCCTCCCAGCACTTGGAAAGCAGCAGGAAGACCAAGTAGTTCACGGCTGACCTTGAACTACTACATAGCGAGTTCCAGGCCAACCTGGGCTATAGGATACTGTCTCAACAAGGGAAACAAAAGTATTAATTCGCTATAAATTACATACACACACACACACACACACACACACACCCCACAACAGTAAATACAACACAGATCATGTACTTTGAAATGTCAGACCACTTAAAAAGAAAAGAAAATGAGAAGAAATACTTTTTACTAAGTATCTGGCCAGAAACAAACAAGGGCTACAGTATCCTAAGGCATTCTGACGAATGTTATGAAAGCTTCCTTTCCTTCTAAACACACAGCTTGTGACGTTTGTAAGACTAGGAAGTTTCAAAAAGTACACAAAATACTTGTATGTCTTAAGATATAAATTATGAAAACTGAACTAAGCAACCTAAATCGTCATCACCTCAGTTTACTTTATCCCAAGAAGAAATAATACTCAAAACTATCTCCCTTCCTGAAGTTACACATCATTTCTTTTAGAAAACAGCATTGGTAGTGAAAAGGGGGAAGTATATATATTTTAAGAAAACAAAAACAAAACTAAACACCAAATCTTTCCAAAAACTAAATAAAGCAAGACAAAAGCTTTACTTCTTCAACGGTGCACACAGAAGTGTTTGAAAATCGAAAGGCTGCACCGACCTTTCCAAAGTGCAACTGTAAGTTAAAGCAGAACTGCCTGTATTTACACTAACACACACACACACACACACACACACACCCCTACCTACCTCACCCATTCACACGTCACTTTCCTGAAAGTGCTTCATAGTAAAGAAATCAATTTTGAGTAACAAAAAGCTGCCATTCCACAACTGCAGGCTCCGGACTGGCAGCGTCCATGGGACAGGGCAACGAAGAAGAGTTAGCCGCACTTACCTTCATCTTGACTGGTGACCTGTGGGGTTCCAGCTTCCACGAGTTCTATCCCTGGGCGCTAGAGCCCAGTGGAAGGGAAAGAGAGACAGAGGATCAGTCCAAGGCGGGGTGCGACGGGGAAAGAAAGTAAACAAATGCAGGCGGGGAGGGGCCGAGCGCCGCGAGCCCCCAGGGTCCGCGTCGGGCATCCACAGCGCCGTAGACAGTGAGCGGAGCCCCCCGCGCGCCAAAGGGCAGCGCGTTCCGCCCCTGAGCGGTCGGACGGCCCACCGCGCCCCCGCCTCGCCGGCCACTCGGAGCTCTGCGCCCGGGCTTCGCGGGTCCGCGCCCCGCCGGGCCCCGACACTAGCGCGCGCCCCGCCTCCGCCGCTCGGCCCCCTTGGCCCGCCCCGGCCCGGCCCGCGGCGGCGGCAGCGGCGGCGGTGGCAACGGAGTGTCACGGCGCCATTGCTCTCCTGCCTCCGCTCTGCACCATGTCAGGAAGGAGAAGCGCTCCTTCACCCGGGGGGCAGGGGCGGCGGCCTGCGGCGGCGGCGGCGGCGGCCGGCGTGCACGGGGGGGACCCGGCGGGGGAGGCGCGGGGCGGGGAGGCGGCAGGACAGGGTGTGGGAGGGGAGCGAGCCGCACCGCCGCAGCGGCCGCCTCCTCCCGCGCCCGCCTCAACTTTTTGTAGAGCCCGGAGAGGCGCGGGGAGCCCCCCCTCCCGAACCCCGCGGTCCTGCCGCTAGTCCCCTCCGAAGACGCGCAGCGGAGTTGGGGGCCGGCTCCCCCCCCCACCCCCCGCGGCAGCCCGCTCCTCCCGAGCAAACTTAGCGGCGCGGCCAGCCCCACAGCCATTTTCCCGGAGAGGCGACCGTGCCCGCAGTTGCCGCCGCGGCTCCGGGACGCGATCGCTGCCCGGCGCCCGGGGGCACAGCCCGCCCTGCGTCCCCCTCCCCTCTTGCGGAGCTCCCAACTGCACCGGGACCCCATCACGGCAGCAGCTGCTCCCGCCGCTTCGCCCATTCAGCGGCCCCCGCTGTCCCGCTGTCCCGCTGCCCACCTACCGACTGCGGGTGCAGAGCGCTGTCAGCTCTCCAGTCCGCCGCCCCACTGACCGCCGTGGGCCCCCGTCCGGGCAGCACCGCTCCCGGCCGCAGCGGCAGTTCCTGCGCCGGGTTCCCCCACTCGCCCCGATTTACTGCCACAATCCACCAAATAACAAGCTGTTGAGCAGACTCGCTTCTACACGAACTCCCATTGGCCGGCCATGACGCCGAACAGCTTCGGATTGGGGCTCGCTGTCTGCCTTTCTCATTGGATGTGGCTGTGAAACTTCCATGATTGGTGCGGAAACCAGCAGGTAGGAAATCCCCCACTTGTGATTGGCCGGACCCGAAGGCCCACGTTATTGGAGGACGGGGGAGGGGGGGGTTGAGTAAGAGAGCCCAAAAAAGTGATTGGAGGAGCGGACTCCGGATGTGCTTGGCTGAGCACTGATTGGAGAGCGGAGGGGTCAGGAAGAGCAGTTCCGCACGGGGATTGGGCGGCGGCGTGTCCCATGGAAACCGAATCCAGAACTGCGGCCAGGGTTTTGCACGGGGGCGGAGCCGGGTCTTCCCCAGGCGCCTGCGCTCAACCGGTTTCCCGGCGCCATTTTGTCCCGGCGGCAGCAGCCGCATCTCTCATCCCATTTTCTGTGTCTGGAGGGAAGGGAGCGGAGTCTCTCCGGTAGGTTTGTTTCTGCGCGGCACCGGCTTACCATTCGCTCGAGGACAACGCTTAGCGAGGGGTGGCGCAGTGGCGGAGTCGGCCGAGATGCCTGTTGAAAGCTCCGGGTACCGGGTGGCCTCGGGGTGGCGCAGCTGTCTGAGCACCGGAAGCGAGGGCAGCCATGGAGCAGCTGTCCGGCGGCAAAGCGTGGATAGGGGGCGGGGGAAGGGGGGTGGGGAGGTGGCTGTGAGGAAGGGGGCGAGGCCGGGGAGGGGGCGCACGTGTAGCTTACTGAGGCTCTCCTGATGGAGAACTTTGACAGACACCGTTCCTCTCGGAACAACCTTTTCTCCCCCTTGAAATGCGTTTCGGAAACTGACTTGCTGTCCAAGACGCCAGGGGACTTAAGGTGGCAGCCTCCTTCGTTAAGGCGGAGGAGGTGTGGCTTCTAGAAGCGTCTTGCGTGGGGAGAAGAGGTATTTCCTCCAACTGTGAAACTATGAGGAAGCATGGAAGCTCTGGCTGTACCTGCCAGGACAGACGCTGCTGCCACTGTGACCTTAGACAAGCGCCTCTTGTCACTGCCTGAAGCCTATGCTGTGTGGTTTTGTTTTGTTTTGTTTTGTTTTTTTGATTTTCAAAGAAAGTGGTTGTGGTTCTGGAAGGACCGAAAATTTCTTGGATGAAAGGATTCTCCCGATCGGGTAGACCAGTCGTTAGCACCTTGCCTTGTTAAATGAGACAAAAACTAATTATTAAGATTGTCAAGTGTCTTGCCAGTTCTACTAAGTCGAAACTATTTGCTTTCAGTCTTACTGCTTGGTTTTAGTAATGCTCAAAACTAGAAAAGAGTTGAGTACACAATTCACCAGAGATTTTCGTTTGTTATTTTAGAGTTGTGCTGAAGAAAACAGACAACCCCCCCTCCCTTGACAACCCAAAGTATCACAGAGGTGAGTCCTAATGTCTGTTGATATGGTGTGAATCGGGGCAGGTGTGTGCAGGGAGGTTTTCTGTGGACCTCAGCTAAATACTAGGCTGTGGGAGTGGTTGTTGAAAGGTGTTTTGTTCAGGCTTTCAAATGAGTCAGTTTAATTAGCTTCCTGGTATTATTCCTGGAAAAAAAAATCCCCCAACAAGGGCATCGTCTGTATTTAAGTTCACCTATTTGGAGTGTTCTTCTTTCTAGACTTTGGAGACAGGATTTTGCTAATTCAAGATGGTCTGACCTTGTCCTGGCTTTCAAGTGTGAAGGTAGCCAAGGATGACCTTGAGCTCACGTCCCTGCCTCAGCGTCATAACACCACCCTGTCCAGCTTTTCCATCTGAACTTTTAGACGCTCAATGTCATAAGTCAGAATCTGAATATATTCATGATTTGACACCCCCCCCCCATTCTGATTTAAAAGCCTGTTGGGAAAGGTCAGTCTGATTAGTGAGTGCTTAGGATTGAAGACTTTTTGTTTTCTGTTGTCATTTTATATTTTAAGAGAAGTGAGGGCAGGCATGGTTGTGCATGCCTATAATCCCAGCACTCCAGAAATGGGGGTAGGTGACTCTCTGTAAGTTTGAGGCCAGCCTAGTCTACGAAGCAAGTCCAGGACAGCCAGGGCTACACAGAGAAACCCTGTTAGGGGTGGGCATGGGGTGTCAAGTTTTAGACATACATAATTAATGCCAGCGTACATTGGAAAATTAATGAAAAATCAAACAAAAATCTCTTGCAATCTGTCTGCCAAAGTATAATAAAGTTTATTCTGTACTCACAAGATTCACAACGCCTTTTTTTTTTTATTAATAATTTGTTTACTTTAGATCTTGGTCATAGTCCCACTCTCCCTCCCTCTCCCCTACCCCGCTTCCCCTATTCCTCACAAAAAGAGATTTCCCCTCCTACTATCTGTCCCAGCTCATCAAGTCACATCAAGACTGTGCATGTCCTTTTCCCCTGTGGCCTGGCAAGGCAGTCCCTCCAG
The DNA here is from genome assembly GCF_964271855.1 of Acomys minous. Lineage (NCBI taxonomy): Eukaryota > Metazoa > Chordata > Mammalia > Rodentia > Muridae > Acomys > Acomys minous. Next base: position 46,065,210 of record NC_140489.1, read on the forward strand.
GGGGAAGTGATCAAAAAATTGACAACAGAGTCCGTGTCATACATGAACAGCCACCCCACCCCTCCTCTTACTAGAAGGACCCACATGAAGCCTGAGCTGCCCATCAAGTACATCTGTGTAGGGACCTAGGTCCAGTCCATGCATGGTCCTTGGTTGGTGCTGCAGTCTCCACAAGCCCCTCCGGGCCCGGGTTAGTTAGCTCTCTTGGTCTTCTTGTAGAGCTCCTGTCACCTTCAGGTCCTTATCTCCTTCCCTGCACTTTTCCACAAGAGTCCCTATGCATCTGTTTCGAACCTCTGCTGAGTGGAGTCTCTCAGAAGACAGCTCTGCTAGGCTCCTATCTGCCGAGCATAGTGAAGTATTCCTAATAGGGTCGGGGTTGGCTCTCTCCCATGGGGTTGGTCTTGGGTTGGGCCAGGTATTGGTTAGACATTCCCTCAATCTCTGCTCTATCTTTATCCCTGCAGTTGGAAGCAGGGTAAATTTGGGGTTGAAGTTTTTGTGGGTAGGTTGGTGCTCCCTTCTCTCTATTAAGAGTCTTGTCTTGTTAGAAGTGGCATTTTCAGTCTCCATGGCTCCTGCTACTAGGAGTCTCTAGTAGAGTCCCCCTCATCCTCCCAGAAGCCTACCCTGACTTAGGTCTCCAGCTTGTCACTGAGATGCCCCTGCCCACAGTTTCTCCTCTTTCTGTATCTACTTTGTTAACTTGTCTCTTTTTATTGGGGAATTGAGTCCATTGATGTTGAGATGTTGAGAGACATTAATAACTAATGATTGTGATTCCTGTCATTTTGATACTGGTGGTGGTAGGATGCATGTGAGTACTTCCCTTTTGTTTTTTGCTGGTGTGAAATTATTTCCTGTTTTTTTGGATGTAGTTACCTTTGCATTAGTTTTCCTTCTAGTTTCTCCTGTAGGGCAGGAGACGATAATGTTTAAATTTGGTTTTGTTATGGAATATCTTGTTTTCTCCGTCTGTGGTGATTGAAATTTTTGCTAGGTATAGTAGTCTGAGCTAGCATCTGTGGTCTCTTCGAGTCTGCAAGACCTCGGCCCAGGCCCTTCTGGCTTTTAAAGTCTCTGTTGAGAAGTCTAGTATAATTCTGATAAGCCTCCTTTTATACATTAGTCAGCCCCTAACCCTTGTGGATATATACTTTTGGGGGGCAGAGGAGGGGTTGTCTCCCTTGGCTGTCCTGGACTGTGTTTGTAGACCAGGCTGGCCTTGAACTCAGAGATCTGCCTGCCTCTACCTCCCCAAGTGCTGGGATTACAGGTGTGCCCCACCATGCCTGGCTTTTTTCTTTTCTTCTCTTTTTGGGGTTTGGAGTTTTTAATATTTTTTCCTTGCTCTATACATTTAGTGTTTTAGTTATTACGTAATGGAAAGATCAGAACCATCAGAGACAAGCAGCCGTAAAGAACTACCAAGCCCCGTCTTACCTGCAATCCCAGAGACTGGCAACCATCAGAGCTCTCTGCTGCCATCTGGGACCACCAGCTCTACCTACAATGCCAGAGACCTACAACCATCAAGAACCACCAGGCCTGCTGGCACATAGACAGCTAAATGGCTGGAGGTCAGTCAGTGTAAGAACACAGTAAACAAAACCCAGGGCCATATGTGACACCACTGGAACCCAGCCATCCTACCACAGCAAGCCCTGGAAATACTATCACAACTGAAGCTTGAGAAAACCATCCTAAATCTGAGGTTATGAAAATGATAGAGCTCTTAAAAGAGGAAAATAAACCCTTCAAAGAAATTCAGGAAAATATAATCTAAAGAGGTGAAGGAATTGAATAAAAGTCCTTAAAGAAATACAGGAAAATACAATCAGATGGGAGGAAGAAAAAATGAATGACTGTCCAGAATACTTTTTAAGGTGATTTTTCTTTTAAAGCTAAGTTGTGTTCATTTTGTTAATTTTTTTTACTAAGAAAAACATTAGGAACCTCAGAAGTAGTTTCTCTATAAAGTACATTCCGTGGATATCTGGGATAGATGAATCATGATGTAAAATTTTACTTGGGATTGAATGCAGGCCCCTGGGTAGCATGACAGGCAGGTGGCCTGGAGTGAACTGTTCTTTCAGCCCGATGCTTATTAATTTGTGACAGCTTTCCTGTTATTTGTTTGTGATTGCCATGATAACTCATGTGTGCTTTCCAAAGTGTTGTGCCTAAAAATCAGTACTAGTGGCTAAAATTTTGAGGCTTTTTGGTTTTTGACGCTCTGACTCTTTTATGGAGTATATTTTCAGAAGTGATCATGAGAAAAACTTGCTGTGATTTTGTTGTTGCTGCTGTTGTTTATTCAAATAGAGTTGCTTTTCTTTCCCTCCCTGCTTAGACCATGTCTTACTGTGTTCCCTGGGCAGGCCCTTAAGTGTCTCCTGCCTCAGCTTCTTAGCTGGTGAAGTCTGCAGGTTTATCCCTACTGCACCTGCAGAACCATCATAGTCAAGCTACACACACAAAAGCTTTCATATGGGAGTAGTAGAGGCTTTGCTACATTAAAACATTTTGCTACACAGAAAATGACATTTTGGCTTACGAAAAACTTACTTCCTTAACATCTCCCCCACTCTCTTCATAAGTAGGTCTCCTTGTTTTTGACCCCTCAGGACTTTGGTAGCCTTATAGGACAATTTGCATATTTCTCACCCACTTTCTTGACAATTATGCTAGTTTGAGACTCTGTCTGCAAAAGGCAGCAACTGTTTTCAGTCACTCTTGATCATTTTGCACCTGGTATATGTATAAACATAAATGTATGTATATTTGCATACATGTATATATGTGGAGTGATAAGATGTACTATATCTTATTATGGTGTATGTACTATAACAAATTCTTTTCTAAAGATGTTCTAACAGCCTATGTTGATCTTTAAACTTAATATTACAATTTAACTGATTTTTTTTATTGTTAATAATACATAGATTTAGGCAGGGTGAAATGGCCTAGTGGATAAAAGTCCTGCCAGACAAACATGAGGACCTTAGTTCAAATCTCTGGTGTGCATATACAGAGGTAGGTGCAGGCCAGGCACAGTGGTGCACACCTGTAATCCCAGCACTCGGGAGGCAGAGGCACACAGATCACTGTGAGTTTAAGGCCAGCCTGGTCCACAAAGCAAGCCCAGGACAGCCAAGGCTACACAGAGAAACCTTGTCTCAAAAAAACAAAGAACAAAACAACAGAAAAGGTGGAGGGCATGCCTGTCGCTCCATTGCTCAGTGAGAAGATGCAGGAGGGTCCCTGGGGCCTCCAGAGCCAGCTGGTGCAGCCAGTCAGTGAGCTTACAGTTTCAGCAAGAAACCCTGTCTTAAATCATAAAAGTGGAGCGTGATAGAGGAGGACACCTGACAGCATCAGCCTTTTGGCCTCGGTGCCTCATGTGCTCACTGTACATACAGTATGAGAAAGCCCATAGCGAGCGAAGATCAGATGGGCCTGGGAATGCATGCCTGTCGTCCAGAACTTTGTAAGCTTAGGCCGTGAAGCCAGTCTGGTCTACCTAATGAAATCCTGTCTCACAAACAAAAACAACAAAAGAATGTATCAACATACTTACCCCAAGACCTTTTTACTGGATCATTGTGTCAGATGTAAATGAAAAAATTATCATAAAATTATACCTTTGTAATGAATTTTATGAACCTAACTTAATAATATTTTCTACAGAATCAAAATTATCAAAATTTAATAAGTGATGATAAACTATTTTGAAAGAGTAGTTCATAAGATTTTTTTGACCGGGCATGGTGGCGCACGCCTTTAATCCCAGCACTTGGGAGGCAGAGGCGGGCGGATCGCTGTGAGTTCGAGGCCAGCCTGGTCTACAAAGTGAGTCCAGGACAGTCAAGGCTACACAGAGAGACCCTGTCTTAAAAAAAAAAAAAAAAAAGATTTTTTTTGAGAATGTAGTTAGCTGACCTGTTTGGTATTTTTTTACTAAAATGTTAAATCAAGATTTTTTTTAATGCTTTTTCCCCCAGTTTTTATTTCAGGGGCTTGTGTGTATGTGCCATGGTACATAGACGGAGGTCAGGGGAGAGCTGGAGACAGTTGGTTCTCTCCGTCTACCGTGTAGGCTCTAAGGCTTAGTCTCACGGCATCAGCCTAGCAGCAAGCACCCCTCCCTATGGTCAGTTTCTCAGCTCTGGACAGACAGACGTTTATTTATTTATGTCCTACCCATCTACATGGTTTTGGTTTTTTGAGATAGGGTTTTACTTTTTTCTGAGGTCAGACTCAAAATTCCTAGGCTCAAAGGACTTTGCCTCACAGTCTCCAAGTCGAGGGAATTACTTCATATGCAAACCCTATGATGCCTTGCTTCCACTTTTTTTGAGTAGTATTTAATATTTTATCACAGAACACTGAACATTTGTGTATGTGTGTGTTATTTGATCCTTTTACTCTTCTAAAATTCTGATGTAAAAAGTTTGTATTGATGAAGAATATTCCGGGGCGGAATAATTTTTTATAAATAAGTGTGTTTTCTGGATCTTTAAAACACGCTTAAAATTAAAAGGACTCTTTGTTTTTCAGAATAACATTGACTTCTGTGATGAGAAAAGACCAAGGTGCTCCAGTTCTGAAAGACCTGGGATTCGTTACATGGTCTGAAAACTTTGGGTTCTGGTATGTAATTAATTCATCCTTAAGCAAGTGAGATCGGCCATGTTACCTGCGTGTACATGTGCATACATGTGTAAATTGTTGGAAACAGTTTTGTTTGTAGAAGCATCAGGATATGTAGAGAAGTAGAATTGATGGCTAGGTTGAATATAGCTGCTCTGATTGAGGGGTTTTTTTTGGGGGGTGGGGTGGGGCGGGGAATTGATGGGGATTACATGATTGTAATCAGACTTTAGCTATAGGTGTTGATTTAAGAGTGCTTTACCTGGTGTATACAGGGCTCTAGGTTCAAAAGCCAGAACCAGTTTTGTTGTTGCTACTTAAAGCATACCCTGTAGCATCTTTGTGGATGTCAATATGATCTTTGGCCCTTGTGGACTTTGTTGTTAGTTCTAGGACCAATTGAATGATGCTTTTCATTCACAAATAATTGAAACTAGAATGACAGCATATTTCAGGATATGGATTAGATCTGCGTTACTTAATGGCATTCCTTCAAAGATGTATGCCACATGTTTTACTGTGGATAAAATAAATAACCTAAATATAGGAAGTTAATCTAAATACTTTAAAGGGCCTGAATAATTTGTTTTTTGTTTTTGAGACAGGGTTTGTCTTTATAGTTCTGACTGTCCTGAAACTCCCTCTCTAGACCAAGTTAGCCTTAAACTCAGAGATGCTCTTGCCTCTGCCCCTTGAGTGCTGAGATTAAAGGCAAGGACCATCATATCTGGCTGGTTAGTTTTAAAGGCTTAAATAGTGGCTCCTGGTGAAAAGATCAGTGAAGTTTCACATACAGTCAGCTCTAGAGACATCGGAGGGACCGTCCTGTAATCAGGCACAACAGAGGGATTGTCGTAGCTGGGTTGTAGAGCAGATTAATGTACACACAAGGCCCTCCATTTTATTTTCAGTACCATGAAACAAGTCAAAGAAGCAGCAGAAAACATGGATGTTAGTGAAGGCTTTTCTTTAAAGATTTATTTATTATATGAGGGATCTGTTTTCATGCACACAAGAGGCAATCAATGAGATTCCATTACAGATGGTTGTAAGCCACCATGTGGTTGCTGGGAATTAAACTCAGGACCTTTGGAAGAGCAGCCAGTGCTCTTAACCACTGAGCCATCCCTCCAGCCCCCGATGAAGGCTTTTTAAGAATAATGATCTTAAAAGTCATTCGAGTCAAATGGAAGGTTGTGAACAAGAATGTTTGAGAAAAGCTATTTCAGATAGTAAACCAGTTAGGAACCATGTCTGGCAAAAGATTAGGTCAGAAAGTTAAGACTTGTGTTGTCAAAAGAGTTGCTACAGAGTTTTAAGTGGCTTTGAGCCTATAGTATGAACGTAAGTTAAAGACAATTTTTATTTTTTGTTGTTGCTGCCTTTTGTTTGAGATAGGGTCCCACTATGTTATAGCCTTGGCTGCCTGGAACTCATTACTGTAGACCAAGCTAGCCTCAGATGCACAGAAAGCCACCTGCCTCTGCCTCCCAAATGCTAAGATGAAAAGCATTGGCCATCACACGCAGCGTAAAATATTTTTATATGATTTGTTTTCTCAGTTGTATAAGTCATACACATTTTTTAATCTTTCATTTAACACACACACACACACACACACACACACACACACACACACACACACACGTTTTGGTTTGGTTTTAAGATAAGGTCTCATTATTTAGCCAGGACTGGCGTGTGCCTTAGTCTCCCTGAGACCCTAGTGCTGGACTTAAAGGTGTGTGCCAGTGTGTCTGGCTTTTTTATTCTTTTCATTTTAATGTCTTTTTTCCCCCTTCTTCGCCCAGTGATCACCGCTTCACTTGTGTCCTTTTGTCCATGCCCGCATCAGAGGTTTTTCCTCTTCTGTCCACTTTCTTTGAGTTTGCTTACAATGACATGGGTACCTTACCAGGGACTATCCACCCCCCCCCCCCCATCAAGCAGTAAGTGTTAGGAGGGGAGGCCCCATGAGACCATCCTGTCAACAGGATCTTGAGTAGAGGAAATCATAGCTACTGTGAGTTCTAGGGTGCGACAGCCAGATCACTGTTGCATATCTCTTGGCTTGCGTTGGCTCTTAGATTCTTTCAGCCTCTTCTGTCGTGTACCCTGAGCCTTGAAGGGGTTATATAAATTAGCCATTTAGAGCTAAGCACTTAACAGTCACTTAGCCTCAGCACTTGGCTAGCAAGCCTTCCCAAAGACCTTAGAGGAAGAAAAGGAGATCACCATGTGGCCAACTCTCTGCCAAAATGCTTATGTAACCTTGCTACATTACCCAAGCAGCCCTCTACGTGCTAGCACTTTCAGGATCTCGCCATATGGTTTTAAAATAGCCAATGGCATGTTGCTGTGAGTAGGAAACAAAGAAACAAAAATCATATTAAAACTGTAACCAGTTCAATCTAGTCAGTGCTGCTACAAATAAAGATGTTTTCTTGAAGCCTTGGTGTCCTGTCTCTTTGTTCTGAGTCCCACATCTCTTGGTTCTGTCTGGGATTTGGTGATGGGGATTTTTTTCACCTTCCTTTTCACTGGGGGGAGGGAGGGTGAGTCATGGCACCCATCCGTCCTTGTCAGCACAGAGACCCCTGGAGCACAGCAGAACCTCAGGAACCAAAAAAGCAGCCTAATCACCTGGAACCCTAAGACTTGGCCAAGTAGTGTGATATAGGTTGGAGTTCTACGGTGGCTCAAGGTAGAATGGTGCGCTAGAAATGTATAAATGTTTGAACGACATAGACAAGGGACGTGACACAGGCCAAAGCAGTAGTTGAGTCAGTGGTGACCCTCACTCCAGGGGGCCTTACTGGGCTCCCAGTACTGGGATTTCCAGCTGTGAACTGCTAAGACTAAGGAACCTGAAATATATCCTCCTGGGGGAGGAGGGCTAGTAGTGAATGGAACAAAAGTTCATCTTCATCCTCTTTTTCCTCTCTGCTCGTCATGTAGATAAGTGTGTGTTTCACTGAAGTGTTGAGAGGTGTCCCAGGGACTCTGGATACCCAGATCCATTCCCTTATGTATACAGTGCTCTGCCCGCATGTAAACCTGTATGCCAAAAGGGGGGGGCATCAGATCACACTAGAGATGGTTGTGAGCTACCATGTGGGTGCTGGGAATTGAACTCAGGTCCTTTCGAAGAGCTGTCAGTGCTCTTAACCTCTGAACCATTTCTTCAGTTCCTGAATTGTACCCTTTTTGCCAGTGTCATCAGCACTTGTGCCATCTACTCCTGCTGCTGCCAAAGCTTCATCTGAGGCCATATGTTCCCCTGAGGCTACTAGAGTCTTTCACTAGAAACCACCCCAGAGCTGCCTATTTTAACTTCATATATTCAGGTTCAAAAGCAGTCAGAGTCCAACCAGTACTACTACAAAGACCTCCAGGGTATTTAGCTACTGTTGTGGGGAAAATCTCAACCAAGAGCTCCCAAACATAGCATGGACTTTGATTTTGTATGTGCATGAATGCACCGATGCCACAGTAGTCTTCTTGACTTAGATGCTGGGTCCTTGACAGCTAGACTCTTGGTTTTCAGGGCTAGCCACCATGCCTTGAAGCAGTCACAGCAATTGTACTGCTAGTGGCAGAGGCTGACAAACTTGACCATGTGTCAGGATTTAACCATGTGGCCTCATGTAGGATGATTTAAGTGGAGGTAAGGGTCAATATTGGCCCACCAATGCCAGAATGGTCAGGTATTACTTTGATGTGTCAAAAAGCTGGCGCATGCCATTTATCCCAGCACTTGGGAGGCAGAGTCGGGTGATCTCTGAATTCGAGGCCAGCCTTGTCTACAATTGAGGCCAGGACAGCCAGGACTACAAGAAATCCTGTCTCGAAAAACCAAAAAAACTTAAACCCCTCAACTTTGATACCCACTGGGCTAGACGGACCAGATCGTGACTGCATTGAGGTCATGAATGAGGTATTTTTCATTGGCCAGTCTTAACGGACAGACCAGCCTGTAAAGGCCTCAGTGTAGATTATCTCATTGATGGCAGTAGCTTTGTCAAGGAAAGTGAATCTTTTACTGATTATTCTATAGTAACACTTGACTTCCCACCACTGCCACCAAACCTGACCAAGGGGACTTGAGCACAAATGGCAGAATTTAGTCTTCCCACTGGCTGCTGAGCATTAACTTCTCCTGGAGCATCGACATGCATACAGGCTCTATACCTTCATCTCACTCCATGTACACAGGGCCCTATATAAAGAAAAGGGCCTGAATGATTGGCCATTGTACACTGTTGGGAAAGCCAGAAGAGGGTACTGCAGTTTCCCAGGAAATCATAAAGCAGTCTAGGAGGCAAAGCTAGTAGCTTCCTAAGGAATAAGTCAATAGCTCTTAACTGCTGTACTATTTCACATCCGTCAGCCAGATGGGACCCCAACCACTTGAGACTGAAAATGGAAGCTATCTCCTGTGAGTTCATGAGAAGAGCAAGGCCTAAAACCACCACCCTGCTGTGAAACAATTCCATCACAGAGCCCAGGTCACCTCTATGCTGGGTCAGCATAACATTCCTGCACTCTTCAGTATAGCCTGGTCAGTGTGTGAGCAATGTGAAACCTGTACCCAGAATAGCTTGTGACAGACCTACAACCTCCCTAGGATCTCACAGGACTGACTGAGGCTTCAAATACCTGTTAGTCTTTATGTGCACTTTCTCAGGCTGGGTGGAAGGCTTTCCTAATCATGGGAAAGGCTTATGAAGTGGCCTGACTCCTCTGAAAGATCATCCCTCGATTTGGAATCTCTGTCACTACAGGATCAGGTGTGTTTGTGGCCAAGATTGTATGGCTGGTGGCTAATGGGTTAAAGATCAGCTGCATGTTAAGTAGGGCATAAGGCCCTCCGGGCTCTGGGCTGGTGGAGCAGGTGAATCCGACATTGAAGCTACAGTGCTACAGCTAAAGCAAACTGTCAAGAGATACACTTAAGCTGGAATCATTGTTACTTTCTTAAAAATTAGATTCCCTCCTTTATGGATGCCCTCCTCCCATTATCATCATATGGGGAGACTTAAAAGATGTAATATTACTTTAGTATAACAGATGAAGGGGCTGGAGAGAGGTTAAGGGCACTTCTCCTCCAGAGGGCCTGAGTTCAATTTTTGTGTCCTGGGTTCCATCCACACCCAGTCATTCTTTGTGCTGCCCCTTCCTTTAGAGGTGAACAGGAAGGAATGCAGGCATTGAGGACTGGAGAACACAAAGCAACAAGCGTTACAGATCAGGAATTAGAAAGATAATAGCCCCAGAATGTATCATTCAGTATTATGGTCCAAGCCCAAGGAAGGATGGAGCAGATCTTGGGACCACTGTTCCCACCATGTAATTGTTAAATCATGTCATCAGATTACAAGAAGTATTTGAGGTTATAACCAGTGAAACTGCAAGGGTTCTTGATACTCTAACCAGACAACAAACCAAAGTGCAGTGCCGCTTACCAAAATTCATTGGCTTCCCACTATTTACTTACCTCTGAAGAAGTTGTCATGGAAAACTCAACCTAAGCAACTGTTGCTTAGACATAGATGGTGAGGAGCTGTCATTGAAGAGATGACAGGTGGAAGGAGGAAAGCTGCTCTTCGTATCTCACATAGATTTGGAATGGCCGCGACCCAAAGACCTTAGAGGATGGGTTTCAACTTGTGGGCAATTCAGGTCCTTTTGTAAGTGTCGTGCTTAGGGGCTTGTGGGAGCAGGACTTGATACCCTTCCCGGGGCACTGGAGTAGAGGTGCTGAGGTCACTGGCCAGCCATTCTAGCCTAATTGGTGAGCTCCAGGCCAGTGCAAAACCTTGCCTCACAGGAAGTGGCTGATGGTCCTAAGGATAACACTGTAGGTTTCAAACTCGGACTTCCACATGCACCCACACATGAGCTCACACACCAACCTATGCTTTAAAAAATAAAAGTCATATAAAAATAAAATCACTTGAGGAATTAAGTAATACTTAATAATATTCAGGGGGTAGAACATTTGAGAATATTCACATTAGGAATTCTTATTAGATCGTTTCTTTTTTTTTTTAAGATACTATATCAAAGGGACTTTTTGAATAATAGATGATTTTTTCAGATCTTTATTGTTGCTATTAGTAAGTTGTGAGAAAAATTTGATGAAGACTGAAGGTTGGTTTTTGTTTGTTTGTTCTGCCATTAATTGGATATAGGCCACGTGTCTCAGAATCTCACTCTCTGTACTGGCTAATTTTTAAGGTCAACCTAGGGAGTCACCCTAAAAGAAAAAAATTTCAACTGAAAAATTGCCTTATACACAAAGAAAGCAAATCAAAAAGAATTGCTGGGCTGGAGAGATGGCTCAGCCATTAAAGTACTGACTGCTCTACCAAAGGACTCAGGTCCGATAACCAGCACCCACACGGCGGCTCACAACTGTCTGTCACTCCAAGATTGGACACCCTTACATGTACGTACATGCAGGCAAAACACCAATGCATATAAAATAAAAATAAAAACAGTTAAGAATTGCCTCCATCAGGATGGCCTATGGGCATGTCTGTGGGGAATTTTCTTGATTGCTCATTACTGTAGATGCGCCCAGTCCACTGTAGGCATTACCATTCTCTGGTTAGTCTTTTTCATAAAGCTAGCTAAGTATAAACCAGTGAGCCAGCATTCCTCCATGGTTTCTGCGTCATTCCTGTTTGAATTCCTGCCCTGACTTTGTTTAGTCGTGGACTGTGTCTAGAAGTAGAAGCTGAATTTGATTCCATTATTTCCTCTCAAGTTGCTTTTGCAGGGTGTTTATTGCAGTAACAAAGCAAACTAGGACACCACGTCGGTGCTTTTTTCTTTTCTTAATCTCAATGCCTTAATGCTTCTATGCATGAAACTAGGCCTAATAATAAGAACTGCATTGGATTTTATTTTATGAAGATATTTGCTTGATCCCAGATTGCTGTGAAATTGGTCAAGATTTGGCCTTGAGAATTAGAAAAAGTGAGAATGCTGGGAATGGAGCAGTAAGTTAAAATACTAGGTTTGTAGTATGCACTCATAGATCTTAAGAGACAAGGCTAGCTGGGCATGGCAGTGCACGCCTGTAATCCCAGCACTTGGGAGGCAGAGGCAGGTGGATTGGTGTGAGTTGAAGGCTAGCCTGGTCTACAAGTGAGTCCAGGACAGCCAAGGCTACACAGAGAAACCCTGTCTGGAAAAAAGTAGGGGTGGGTCGGAGGGGGAGAGAAGGGAGATCTAATCTTAGCTGAAAAACCACCAGAACTGGGGCCGGTGAGATAGCTCAGCAGGTCAAGGCCGTAATCTGGCCCTGTGGTGGAGAGAGGGGCCAGGCTACTGTTGGTTGCCTTCTCAGCTGACGTGCACACAACGGTAAATGTGTTCATATTCAATTCACAGGATTTTCACAGTAGTTCCAGAAGACAATGTTACTGAATTAGCATCCTAATTCAGAAACCCTGGATTTGATAAATACGGTGTGTGTTCTAATCAGAAGCATGTACTCACTGGCTGTGTCCTGGGATGCATCGCAGGATGAAAGTTTACTTTAAGACTGTTTCATGGGGCTGGGTGTTTACAGCTATTAATATTTGGTTCTAACCTAGCTCCTCATTTTTTCAGTTGGAATTTATAAACATGTTTCTTAGTCCGTCTGTCTCTAAAAATTTAAGAACCCTTGAGAATCAGAAATACCAGACTTTGACAGAATAATTTTAGTAGTTGTAAAAGTTGCTGGTGTTCTTACTACATAGAAAATAATTCTCAAAAGTTTTAGTGTTCCACCTACCTTAGTTTTATTAAGGGAAAGGGACTGGCCGTGTAGGGCATAGGAAAGTGCTCTGTAACCAAGCCGGAGGTTCTAGTTGTTCTCGTTTGGCTAGAACAGGAGATGTCCCAAGTGAGAGAGAAGAACATAGTTGTAGTGGAGGCAGAAGTGGGCTACTCTCTGTGAGGCCAGCCTGGTCTACATAGTGAGCTCCAGGCAGGCTCTATAACGATGCTGTCTCAACAACAACAAAATATTCATTACACTGAAGTTGTGTGTTCCATATAACCAGTCTCATTCCTGGTTGGCTTTTCTTTTTTCTTTCTTTCTTTCTTTCTTTTTTTTTTTTTAATACTTACCAGGGATTCTGATGTATTGCGATGCTGTTAAATGTTTAATGATGGTTTTGTTTGGGGTTTTCTGTCATTGTTGTTGTTGTTGTTGTTTGTTTTTCAAGACAGGGTTTCTCTGTACCCACAGCTGTCCTGGTACTCACTGAGATCCCCTTGCCTCTGCCTCCCAAGTGCTGGTATTAACAGTCTGTGCTACCACCACCCAGTTATACCATTTTAACTGTTAGAAATCAGTTGCACCTAGAAAGGCCTTTAGGCTAACAGCCCACTTATGGACTTATATTTTGTTACGTCAAATACTTTAGTAATGAAAAAATATCCTCTAGTTTCTCTCAAGCCAAATGAGAATTCTGGTTTTCAAAAAATTCATGTTTCTTAATTTCTATATCAAATTGTAAGGTGCTTCCAGTGCCCACATACTTTTAACGGCTCTGGTAGTGTATTGGTCAGAGCAGGCAGGAAAAGTTATTTTTATGTAATGTAAAGCCGTCTCCTGTTTCTTACTTCTTGTGTCATGATACTGAAACCAAATCTACTGGGTTTCCCCAGATTTGAAGTTCTGCATTTTATTGCATAGTCAGAAAGAACTAGCCTGTTCCCAGTAAATTCTTCAGCCTCAATTTTTGCGTCTCTGTGCTGCTGTGTACTTCCTGTTTTGTCAAATTTCCATTTAGGGAAAAGAATGGGTTTTAGGGGAAGCAAACTTCTGAAAGAAATTCACTTGGAAGCCATCCAAGTATCTGGAGGATGAAGAATGGAGAGCACCTTATTTATCCAACATAACCATTTTTTTTTCCAGGAAGCTTCATTTAGCTTTGTCATGAGACTACCAGTAAGGAAGAGAAAGTTTTTGTTGCCAGTTTCCAGTGTGCAGCCTGCCAGCCCTTTAGGCCTTCCATGTCAGCCATGTTTGAGTTTGTGAATGAATTATTATGTTTCTTATGAAGGAGGGATCTGTGCTGCTTAGTAGGCTTCCACAAACTTGTGAGAACTGATTCAGCCACATTTGCCCCACTTACAATAAGTACAAGTTCATAGGTTAATTTGAACAGAAATGGGCTCCATTTTCAATTGGGGATATCTTTTGAATGTGAGTCACAGGTCATTGTGAAGTTCATTTGCAACTGAAATGGTGAGTTAGAAAACAATTATTTGTCACATTTTAACACTAATATCACCTAGCCAACTACTTTTTAGTTGACAAGTCAGCAGAACTATTTTTGCTGCAAACCAAACCCTGTTTGCCTTGTTTACTATAGACTTGCCATTCTATAGTGGTGGGCCCAAGCTCCCCTGTAAAGTTTTCTTTGACCAAATTAACCTGGTCTGCTTTAACTCAAAACTTTTTCTCCTTAACTATCAATAAAATAAGAAAAGTACTTTTTAACCTCTCGCCATTATTGGATAGTAATATAATTTCCTCCTTATTGTCCCCTGGCCTCTTATGCTTTGTGTTTGAACATTTCCCATAACACTCTTGTGGAACACCTAGGTGGAATCATAAAGTATTTTAACTATTTGCTATTAATTTTTACTAGATATTTCTCCCTTCCTTTTTCTAGTTACTAATGTACTTATAAAATCTCAATCTATCTCTCTCCACTCTCTCATCAAGTTAAAGTTGTTCCATAAATATCCACAATCCCCTACTGTTTAAGCATACATTTTACTTATTTATAAAAAGCATTATTTGGGGACTGGAGTGATGGCTCAGGCGTTAAGAGCAGTGGCTGCTCTTCCAGACATCCCAGGTTCAATTCCCAGCACCCACATGGCAGATAACAACTGTCTGGAACTCCTGTTCCAGGGGATCTGACATCCTTACACAGACACACGTACAGTCAAATGACCAATGTATAATAAAATAAAAAATTTTAAAGCATTATTTTCTTGTCCCTATTCTAAAATGATTCTTAGCTCCCCTGTCATCCTACTACTAGAGGCTGAAGCAGAAGGATCCCTACTCCTTGGAACGCCTGGTTACAGACCCTGTCTCAAAATAGCAACAGCAACAAAAAGGCAGATCAATATTCTACTGTAGGCCGGGTGTGGTGGCGCAGGCCTTTAATCCCAGCACTTGAGATTCAGAGGCAAGTACATCACTGTGAGCTCGAGGCCAGTCTCATCTACAAAGTGAGTTCAGGACAGCCAAGATAACATAGAGAAATCCTGTCTCAAAAAAACTAAAACTATACAAAAACCCCCAACTCTACAGTAATCAGTGTCTTAATGAGGACTCTGTAAGTTGATATTTTGGCAACTCTCAAAAGGCCTGTCCAGTGAATTCTTCTGAGAATTTTTCTCTCTACAATAGTGCTTAGCTTAAGCCTGTACTAAAGTAACATTAAACCCAAACTCATTTGAACAAGACAAATCAGTGATTCCTAAATATTAGTGCATTTAAAAATACCAGGTATTGAAAGCTCCATGGAAATCATTACAAAACCCAGGAGCAACAAACAGCCCTGTCAGACTTGCTCCCTCCTTTCCCAACTGGACTTTATGGTCTTTTGGGTGAGGAAATCGCCAATTTTGTCACTGATTCCTGCTCTGCCACCCCCCAAATCCCAGGTTAGCTTGTTAGGTTGCATGCATACTACTGTATGTGATGTGGCCCCTTAACTACTTACTTAATAAAACCTTAATACGCTTTTTTAAAAAAATCAGGTATTTATTCAAAATATAGTACCAAGGCCCATTTCAAAGCTGGTGAGTTCAGTTGTCTGTAGAGAATTCTAAAGTCGGTGGCCTTAGAATCAGTTTGGGAAGCATACATTCCTCCCATCTCTGTTTTGTTTTTCTATTCTTATAATTACTAATCACACAGGCAGGGCATACACCTGTGATATCTAACACCTGGTTTTTATTATAAATGTATGAGTGTTTTCCTGCCGTGTATGTTTGGTACCTAAGAAAGCTAGAAAAGGGCATTGGATCCCTTTGAACTAGATACAGATGTAGCTGTGAGCCATCTGAGGTGGGTGCTGGGAACTGAACTCTAGTCCTTTGCAAAAAGTAGCAAGCATTCTTAACTACTAAGCCATCTCCTTTGATTGCCAGTATCTACCCTTTAAGAAAAATGTTCTAGGGCTGGAGAGATGGCTCAGAGGTTGAAAGCAATGGTCCTGAGGTCAACCATCTATAATGAGGTCTGGTGCCCTCTTCTGGTATACAGGTGTACATGCAAGCAAAACACTGTATACATAATAAATTTAAAGAAATGTATTCTTCATAAGCCCAAAAGATAAACATACTAATATACTCTTAAATGGGTGAGATGATCAAAAAATAACATTACTTTTGCAAGTTTTTAAAAAAAGATTTATTTGTGTATATAATTGTTACAGTAACTGACACAGGGAGACTGAAAAGTACTTTAGAGCTGCCAGCAGTACTCCAGGCAGAATCTAAACTGATAACAAATCTACTCCTAAGCTAACAAACTACTCTAAACCTCATAACATACAGACCCCAAGCACTTGCCACTATGAACCTCAGAGACTTCTCTCTCCTTCCCCATCAACTGTCAACCATATCCTTTCTCCCTCTCAACTGTCAAACTTGGCTCCGCCCCTCCCCAAGAAGTCCCGCCTTCCACTTCCTGTCCTGCCCAGCTGATTGACTAAACAGTGCTTCATTGACAGTTGTTACATCCACTCAAGACATTTCTCCACATTTAACCACTTTATTTGCAAAGATGACAGAAGAGGGCATCAGAACATGTTACAGATAGTTGTGAGCCACCATATGGTTGTTGGGAATTGAACTCAGGTCCTCTGGATGAGTAGCCAGTGCTCTTAACCACTGAGCCATCTCTCCAAGCCCCTTTTGCATGATTTTAATATTTAAATATATGAAGCATAATAAATATACAATTGTCTATTGTATAACATACAGATCAAGTTAAATAAACAGTAGATAAATAGAATCAAAGATGGTAAGATATTTTAGGTTATGAGACTGAATGCCTATCTTTTCCCCCTTGTAACTTTTCAAAAATAGCCTAATTATAGGGAGCAAGATAGCAACTAATAGTTTCATCAGTATAAGGCTTTTTAGAATATTTTATAAAATAAGACTTGGTTTATATTTTGTCTTTAATCTTTCATGCTTTGACAGTTGTTAGTCAACCAAAGTCAAATTAGATGTAGTTTTTTGTTTTTTCAGACAGGATTTGTGTAGCCCTGGCTGTCTTGGAAGTGACTCTGTAGACCATGTTGGTCTAGAACTCAAGAGACACACCTGCCTCTGCTTCCCAAATGCTGGGACTTACTTAAGGTGTACATCACTACCACCCAGTTTAGAGGCAGATGTTTTTAAATGAGGCCATGTGTGATGGTACACAGTACACTTTTAATCCCAGCACTTTGCTCAAGAGGCAAAGGCAAGTGGTTATCTGGGAAGTTCAAAGTCAACAGCGAAAGAAAGACCCTCTCTCAAAAAAGAAAAAAGAAACATCTAGTCTATCTTTGCTTAAACTGTAAACCAAGGTTTACTAAGAACAGATTATCCACTGTGCCTAAAATTACAATAAAATGTACCTTAGGTCCTCAGGAACCTAATTAATTTGAAAGAACAGTGACTCACTTAGTTCCTGAATATTAAAGTCTTGAAGTCTAGCTTATTGTGGTATGGTGAAATACTGCAAAAGCTGCAAGGCACACTTCCCAGATTTCTCCTTTGACTAAACGTAATTAAGGTAGTGCTGCATACCTTGAAGCCTCAGTTCAAGGCGATCTGGTCTACAGAGTGAACTCCAGGACAACCAAAGCTACACAGAGAAATCCTGTCCCAATAATCAAAAGATCTAGGATATTTTCATTGCTATGTAAAGGTAAGTTTGCTTAATTTTGTCATTACATCCCAAGAATCACTGATCTGTGACTCTACTTTTGCTTTTTATGAAATATCACATTAGAAGGAAACATTATGAATCATTCAACTTGAGAACCTGCACACACATACCAGTGCATGCATGTGAAGGTCAGAGGACCACTCCAGCAATCTGTTTCCTCCAAAGGCTTGGCACCTTTACCATCTTCCTGGTATATGTTCTTTGTTACACTATGTAAGGAACTGCCGAATTATTCCCGACACATTTCATCATTGCCAATGTTATACATGCTCAGTGGTACTGAGTACTTCTTAAAAATAAGTGGTATCACACTAATTGAGTACCTTAACAAGAAATTTAGGATTTTCTAGATTTGCCTGAAACTCACTCTCTGTCCCAGGCGGACGACCTCACCTTCCTTCAGAGAGCTGGCATTACAATGTGTGGTGCCATGCTTGTATGATCCCAAACAACTCATGCTTAGACACTCCACCTGGTCAGTTACACATAGATTCATGGTAAACATGTGAAGGGCATTTAGTGAGGAGAAACCTTGGTGTTTCCGAAATCTTTTTATAGTGGTTTTGTGAGAGTATTTAGAACTGTCTTCCTCTTCAAAAATAGCCTAAGTATGGGGAGTGGAGTTGTGCCAGAATGTAAAATGTAGGTCAGCTCTGGATTACATTTCAAAAGACAAACAGAAACGTTAGAAAATTACACACTTAAGACATTTTCTCTTTCTTTTTAAAAACTAAGATGTGGAAGAAATTGAGGGGCTTTGTTTTATTTAAGACATTTTCATTTGGAGTTTCTTCTGGTTATCTTTTTGTTTGTTTTTGGTTTTTGAGACAGTTTCTCTGTTTAGCCTTGGCTGTCCTGAACTCACTTTGTATATCAGGCTGGTCTCAAACTCACAGAGATACACCTCCTCTGCCTCCCAGAGTGCTGGGATTACGGGCATGTACCGCCATGCCCAGCTTGTAGTATATTATCAGCATTGTGATATGTTAAAAAAAAATTTAATTTTGGCATTTGTCTTACAAAGGAAATTGTTTCAGAGATACCGATCTAAATTTGATTTTCTTTCTGTCTTTTTTAGATCCTTTTAAGAACAGAAACAGGAGCCGGGTGGTGGTGGTACATGCCTTTAATCCCAGCACTTGGGATAGTCAAGGCTACACAGAGAAACCCTGTCTCAAAAAACCAAAAAAAAAAAAAAAGTAATAGAAATAGGGCCAGGTGTGGTGGAGGCAAGCCTGGTCAGCCTGAGTTCCAGAATAGTCAGGGCTTATATAGAAAAATAGAACCTGTTTCAAAAACAAAACAAAAAACTTAGTAACAGAAACAAACCAAATGAAATCTTTTCACATAAGTAGCCCAAATTCGATACTTTAAAAGCTTTTTGTCATTTCAGGTGCCAATGTCAAGAGGATTCCTGGTCATAAGGTATTTACTCAATCAGAAAATGAATGCTGTCTGTATGTGTCATGTTTTCCACAAAAGGCCAGTTATTCCTCAGTAGCAGTTACAGCATGCCCCTACATTAAACCTAGACTTTGAGTACAGTGCTGCAAAAATCACACTTTGCTTTTTTAACAGCTAATAGTTAAGATAATCTTTTGCTTGGGTAAAGGGGAGGGGGGAACGGGAGATAGAAGTGAGTGGATAATTGGGATGTAATCTGAATAAATTATTAAAAATAAATTAATTTTTAAAAGATACATCTGCTTATCTTTTTCTGGGTGGAAGCAGCTACATCTGGTGACCTTAATATTGATATGATATAGTATATTAACTGCTAAAATAAAGGTTTCTTTTAAAAACTCAAAAATGAAAGCCGGGAGTGGTAGCCTACACCTGTAATCCCAGCATTCAGGAGGCAGAGGCAGGCAGATCGCTGTGAGTTTGAGGCCGTCCTGGTCTACAAAGAGAGTACAGGACAGCCAAGGCTACACAGAAACCCTGTCTTGAAAAACAAAACAGCAAAAAACAAATAAAAAATGAGGGCGTTGTGGTTTGTGCCTGTGTTCCCAGCACTCAGGGAGGCAGAGGCAGGCGGATCTCTGTGAGTTCAAGGCCAGCTGAGTCCAGGACAGCCAAGGCTACACAGAGAAGTCCTGTCTCAAAAAACCCAAAACAAAACATAAAAATGGTTATTAGGTGTACTTATAAGTAATAGCAACACAGTAAAAGAAAACCCATGTGCCATTAGTGCTTAAAACACTTAAGAATACATGGTTCTACACATATAGTTTACATATTGACATAGTCTGTTTCTCTCTCTGAAAATAGATGGCAGTGCCAACCAACACTCCTGTCAATAATGGACTAAATGCGTAGGTTGTAACATGTAGTACATAGACATATTGATTAAATACTTTGTGTTGACCACATAGTAGTTAAGATATTCAGGTCCAATGGTTCCAAGTCCAGGGAAACCCAGTATCTCAACTCCATGACCAGGTAAGCTTTGGGAAGCTCAGGAGTTGAATGGGACACTATTGACATAAGCCTGTATCCTTGACCTGAATCCAGATTCTTCCTGCTCCCGTTAGTTATGACACTTGCATTACTGACAGGTGTTGGTACATGACATACAATGCACCGCTAGGAATAAGTCTCTGTGCTACATGTAGCCCTAACCAGGACTTTTAATTAAAGCAGTATGGAAGGAATGGGTTTTGTATGAACTGATAAAAGGGTCCACTCATCACTATAGCAAAAATATTTACCCTAATTATAAATGTACAATAGCTTTCATCTATTAAGCTGGATTTTTATACAAAAACCACAGTAAAATATGACCATTCTAGTCAAGAGGGCTGGAGAGATGGCTCAGTGGTCAAGAGGACTTTTTGCTCTTCAACAGGACCTGGTTCAGTTCCCAGCAACCAATGTGGTTCAGTCACCCATAACTTTGGTTCTAGATAAAAGCCTTCCTCTGACCTTTGTGGGCACCAGGCACAGGCATGGTGATGTATGTACACATGCAAGAACAACACAAAATGAATCTAAACTAACTAGATGAGACCAAATGGAATCTGAAGCTAACTTGTGGGCTCAACCCTTCTGACTCAATCTCAGCGTTGTTTTTTTGTTTTTGTTTTTTTTGTTGTTGTTGTTGTTCTTTGTTTTTTTTAAGACTGGCCTCAACTTAGAGATCCACTGCCTCTGCCTCCAGAGTGCTAGGATTAAAGGGTCATCACACCTGAATAGCACCAAGAATTTATATATATTTGTGTGTATGCACATATGCTCATGTGTTAAAAAATACACACACACACACACACATATATATCTTTTATGTGCATTGATGTTTTGCCTGCATATATGTCTGTGTGAAGGTGTCAAATCTTGGAGTTACAGATAGCTGTGAGCTGCCATGTGAGTGCTGGGAATTGAACCCGGGTCCTTTGGAAAAGCAGGCAGTGGTCTTAACCGCTGAGCCATCTCTCCAATCACAGCACTAAGAACTTATAATCAAACACGACTCTACACTTATTAATCAGATATTCTCAATCAACCAACAACATTTATAAGACAAAGTTTAATGAAAACTGGTCAGGAGGTTTATATACTGGTGCTAGTCATATAGACCTGTCACAAATACAGAACAGTGCATAGTGAAAAACATGTTACATGTTGTCATCATCTGATTCATCTTCTTCCTTCAAAGATTCCTGTTCAAAGAAAAAAGTGTTTTAGGTTTGTCATCTTGTTACATCACATTTCCTGCATTTTAAACATGTGTAACTACAAATTATACCTGAAAATTGCTACTTTAAAAACACTACAATAAAATAACCAGTGTTAAGTCTGTCTTGTTCTATGTATAAAAGCATTAAATTTCCTAGGGAAAAACTTGGAATTTTATTTTATTTTTAAAAGATTTATTATTTATACAGTATTCTGCCTGCATGTATACCTGCCTGCCAGAAAAAGGTACCAGATCTCATTATAGATGATTATGAGCCATCCTGTAGTTGTTGGAAATTGAACTCAGGACCTTTGGAAGAACGGCTATACTTTTTTTTTTTTTTTTTTGCTTTTTCAAGACAAGGTTTCTCTGTAACAGACCTGGCTAACCCAGACTTGCTTTGTGGACCAGGCTGGCCTCAAATCACAAAGCTCCACCTGCCTCTTCCACCTGAGTGCTGGGATTAAAGAAGTGCTCTATCACACCTGGCCTAGTCAGTGCTCTTAACCTCTGAGCCATCTCTCTAGCTCAAAGAGAATTTGTTTTTCTGACAGAGCCTCTCTATCTTAGCCTTGGCTGCCCTGGACTCACTTTGTAGACCAGGCTGGCCTCGAACTCACAGTGATCCACCTAACTGCTTCTCTGAGTGTTAGGACTACAGGTGTGCACAACCATGCCTGGCATGAAAACTTGGAATTTTCTTTGGCTTTTTTCTGTTTTGGGTTTTTTTTTTTTTTTTTTTTTTTTGAGACAGGGTTTCTCTGTGTAGACCTGTCTAACCTGGAACTCACTCTGTAGACAAGGCTGGCCTTGAACTCAGTTATCTCCTGCCTCTCCCTCCTTATTGCTGGGAGTAGACATGTGTACCACCAGGCCCAGCAACCTTGAAATTTTCAAGCAGACAACTTTTTAAAGAAACAAAACAAAAACAACAATAAAAGTTAGAACTAAGACACCTCTATCTTCTCCAGAGACAACCTTTAAACTGTTACCCTTAGTTGCACCATCAACCAAATTACTTAATGACACAGACCTTGATACTGTTTAAAACTATATTTATGTTGTTGTTTACCTTGGCATATTTCTCTGCTTCTTCCCTTATGTCTTTTGGAACAATTTCATGTCTTCCTTTAGTTACTGTAAAATCAAACCATGTTTTAAAAGTGAGGATTGTGATCTTTAAGACTTTGCAGTCTCCTTAATCTACAAGTAGGTAAGGTTCATCTTTTGTTTCCTTTCCCCAATAGTCATTTTTCCCAAGTTGAACTTATTTGGAAATAACAGAAAGTTTGACTTATAAATCTTGACAGGGAGATAAAATAATATGTAGATGTTTCAATGAGAACTATTCACAGCATCTGTTATTTCACAGAACTGTTTAGTAACTTGAAATGCAAATGAATTCTAGAACACATTAAAGGCCCAGATGTAACTTACATTCACCAACCCAGCTGAGCTCTAGTTCAAATGCTTTATCCTTAACTTCATCGTGTACTATGTAAATTCTACAACAGAAAAGAAGAAATTAACACAAGTCAAGTCCAAGTCCAAGTTCTATAAGCAGTGAGTACTAGGTAGACACTGTGCGCCTCGTGTTATTTATAAAATGATACACTCTCCAGTTTAGGTGAACATTAGAAAAGACAAATTAGGGGCTGGAGAGGTGGCTCTCAGTGGTAAGAGCACTTGGGTTTAGTTTTTAGCATCCATATGATGTTTACTTAAAGCCTTTTTCCAGAATGTCTAAAACCTTCTCCAGCCTCCTTAGGCACAACAAATACACATGACACATACAAGCAAAATAATTATACAGATTTATTTCTATTAAAATGGCAAATTACACAGGAATTGAGAGGTGCTCCCTATAAAAACTGATATACTTTTTGTGGGGTGGGGAATGGGAGACTTTGAGACAGGGTTTCTCTGTGTAGCCCAGGCTGTCCTGGATTTTCTTTGAAGACCAGGGTGGCTTAGAACTCATGAAAATCCACCTGCCTCTTCCTCCCCAGTACTGGAAGTAAAAGTGTGCACCACCATGCCAGGCTTTTTTTAAGTTTTTCAAGACAGGGTTTCTCAGCAGAGCACAGCGGCGCACGCCTTTAATCCCAGCACTCGAGAGGCAGAGGCTAATGGATCACTGTGAAAGGCCAGCCTGGTCTACAAAGGGAGTCCAGGACAGCCAAGGCTACACATATAAACCCTATCTTGAAAAACTAACTAAATAAATAAAGACAGTTTCTCTGTGTGGCTTCACTCTGTAGACTAGGCTGCCCCCGAGCTCAGAGACCTGCCTGCCTCTGCTTTACAAGTGCTAGGATTAAAGACATGCACCACTGCCACCAGGTTAACTGATATACCTCTATTCCTCATTTCAGCTTATTTTAATGGTGTCTTAAAGCTTCAAATAAAAAAGACATATCAGAAAGAAAATAGGTTCAAATTGGAAAAGCCATCATGAACTGTGTGCTTTTTCAAGATGACCCATTTTTTTCTATTCATAATCAAATATTTCAGAAACCAGTAATTTACACTGGCCAGTCCCCCAAAATAGCTGAATGCCACTCAAACTGGTTCTTATGGAATAACATGTTACAAACAAGAAGTCACATAAGCAGTCACAGTAACAATATAAACAACTGAGTAGCAGCTGACAAAAATGGGTTAGCAGGACCATCCCAAATTTGTCCTCAAAATGGCAAAAACCCTCCTGGTGACAGAAAAACACAAAGTATCAAAACAGAGCATTCCATTTCCTTCCTTTTAGAGGCTCTGCTGAGGCGGTGCTGTAACAGGAGAGGAGACCTCAGTTACACAAAAGTGGGAAAGGTGCCACGGGGCTGATTTCCAACAGAAACAACACAGACTGCTTCAGCAAAAGAAACAGACTGTATCGTACTTAAACGATTTTTGAGGACATTACTTTTACTTTCCAATGTAAAATAGCTCTTAACTGATTAAAAAAGGCACACTGCCTCACAACAGAAGGAGAATAAGGGGAGGTGTCCTGGCAAGAATAGGAAAACAACAAAATCCCTTTGCAAGAGATGGTAAGCACCATGTTTTATGATTACTATGACAGAACAACGATCCCTCCCTTTGCAAAACCTGGAAATTACTACTGCATAGAGAACCAACTCAGAACGCTATGGTGGCACACACCTTTAGTCCCAGCAGAGTTTGCAGCCAGCCTGATCTACAAAGTGAGTCCAAGACAGAAGGGCTATTACACAGAGAAACTCTGTCGCACAAAGCCAAAAAGGAAAGAGTTAAGGTATACAAAGATTAGGTCAAGTAAGGTGTTTTTGTGGGTGGCAGATAAAGATTCAAACTTACATTTTTGCAACTTCTTTTACTACGTCACGGCAAGTCATTTCTTTCATCTACAAGAAAAGCATACTATTTAATTATGGCTTATGTGTAAGACCGAGAGTGGTGATGTGCATCTTTTGCAGCACTGGGGAGGCAGGGACAGGCAGAGCTTGAGAAGTCGAGGCCAGCCTGGTCAACACAACAAGTTTCAGGACAGCCAGGGGTACATACAGACTCTGTCTCCAAAAAAAAAAAAAAAAAAAGAGAAGAAGAAAGTTGTATTTGCTTAACTCTTTTAATAGCTTAGTATTAACTAGTAGCACTCTTTTTTTTTTTTTAACCCCCTCCGAGACATTGGCCTCAACTTGCTTTGTAGATGGACCAGGCTAGCCTTGACTACTAGAGATTCATCTGCCTCTGCCTCTCAAGAGCTGGGATTAAAGGTGTGTGCCACTACACCTGACAGTGCTCTTTTTCTTTAGCTTTTGACAATAGCTTAATTCAATTAATTACACAGGTAGTAACGAACTGACAGGTATGCTATGAACTGAAACCAGGTCCTCTTCGAGGAAGTGCCCTTAGCCCCTAAGCCATCTATCTCAAGGACAACTTTAAGTTAACGACAATTAAAGGCTGTCAAGACATCTCAGCAGGACCCGTATGGTAAGAGAGGACAGACTTCTATAAACTATTCTCTGACCTCTACTCACAAGCCATTGCATGCACGAGATTACAGAATTAGACAACACATACAAAATTAAAAAGAAAAAAAAAATTGAGAGTCTCACTATGTATCCCCTCCCTGGCCTCAAACAACAGAAGCTCACCTGCTACTGCCTCCCATGTGCTAGGATTAAAGGCATGCCCAGCTAAAACAGTATTTTTAACACAGTAAGATTTAAGTAAGTTATTAAAGGAATTATATTTTATATATTACATAATTAAATGAATTGTATTTCCTTCAATTTCATAAAAGACAAAAGTACAAAGCAAAAGGAGAAAGAGCCTGGCATGGTGGTGCATGCCTTTAATTCCAGCACTCAGGAGGCAGAGGCAGGCAAATTTCTGTCAGTTCAAGGCCAGCCTGGTCTACAAAGAGAGTCCAAGACAGCCAATGCTCTGTTGCACAAAAAAACCCTGCCTAGAAAAAGATAGATAGATAGATAGATAAGATAGATAGATGGAAGGAAGCCAAAGGCAGGTGAGATGTACTCATGTATATGCACACACAAAATTAAACAATGTAATTAAAGAAAATAAAGGAGCCAGCGGTGGTAGTGCACACCTTTAATCCCAGCATTCAGGAGGCAGAGGCAGGCAGATCTCTGTGAGTTCCAGGCCAGCCTGCTGTACATATGGAGTTGAGGACAGTCAGGACTACAAGAGAAACACTGTCGAAAGAAAGAAAGAAAGGAAAGAAAACAAAAGTTACAGAGTGAGGCCTGTCTCTGAAAACCATAATTTAAAGTTGTTTACATTACAATCATTAGTTGTTCCTTCAATAAGAAATTGAAAATCAGGAGAAAATTCTAGTTAAGTGTCCAGCTAAGTGTCTGACTAGTGTAGGCATTAGAAGTGACTGGCTAGTGTGATGGCATACATCTGTGACTGTAGGAATAATTTTATCTTGCACTGTATAAAGATTCAAATGCAGCCAGGAGCACGCTTTTAATCCTAGCACTTGGGAGGCAGAGATCCACCTGCCTCTGCCTCCCGAGTGCTGATTAGTGTTGTCTTTCAAAGAGATCATTAATATTTAGTCTGTTTTCTGTTTAGGAGCAGCACCTATGTCAGGCAGCTAAAGGCTTCAAGACTATAATACCAGCTCCAGGGGAAGAGACACTTTCTTCTGGCCTCTGTAAGCAACTGCCTTCACAAGTATACATTCCCATGCATCTAATTTAAAAATTTTGTTTTGAAAGTTCACGTAACAAAATCAGGCAATAGGCAAGAGTATTTGTGAAAACTGGGTTTTAAAGAAAATATTCCTGCCCCATCTTTCAGAATCCCAGGATTACAAGAGTCTACCACCAAGCAACATTTTACAGTAGGTGGTGTTAGCCGAGCAGTGGTGGTGCACTGAGGAGGCAGAAGCAGGTGGATCTCTGTGAGTTCAAGGCCAGCCAGGTCTACAAAGAGAGTTCTAGGAGAAGACAGCCAGAGCTATGACACAGAGATAACCTATCTTTGGGGGGGGGGGGGGCTTCTCTGGGTACTAGACACACATGTGATACACAGAGATGCGCACAGGCAAAACCCGCATACAATAGACCTTTAAAGTTGTTTGGGGTCTTTTTTCCTCCTTGAGGCTTTACAGAAGCATCAAAATCATATAGAAGACACATAATACAAGTCATAGATAATATGTTAACAAGTTTCCTATTTAACCAGTTAGCTTCACAAAGTTCTCTAAACATCAGGCTGCATTATACTGTTGGACTAAGAGGTTTGTAAACTCCACTTCTGGTAAAACACAACATTCAATATACTTTACCTGAAGCTTCTCTATTTCTGTCTTTGCAGCTTGCCTGGCTTTGCCAATGGCACAGCCCCAATAACCCTATTTAAAGAGAAGAAAAAAAGGTCAGTTAGTGTACATTACCTGGTATCATTAATAGAGTTACTATTTAGTCTATTTGCTGGTTGTGGTGCTGCACACTTTTAATTCCAGCACTTGATATACAGAGGCAGACAGACTTGGAGGCCACCTAAGACTACGTAGTGAGACCCTTGTCATCCCCCCATCTCCCTCCCAGAAAAGTTTAAAAAAAAAAAAGACAAATACATTCACATCAACGTCAAAGACCTTGAAAATATCAAACCAAATTCTAGAAGATTCTAGGTTGGGGCTAGAGAGGTGGCTCAGAGGTTAAGAAGACTTGGTGCTCTTGCAGAGGACCCATATTTACTTCCCAGCACCCACATCCTTAACTCCAGTTCCAGAGATTCAACACCCTCTCCTGACCTTTGCAGGCACCAAGCACACACAAGGTACAAATACACAAAGTCAAAACAGACACACTCAAATGCTCAAGAAATGAATAAACCAGCCACGTGGTGGTGGCACACACCTTTAATCCTAGAACTTGGGAGCCAGAGGCAGGTAGATCTCTGTGAGTTCGAGGCCTGCCTGGTCTACAAAGTGAGTTCAGGACAGCCAAGGTTACCCAGAAAGACCCTGTTTTAAAAAAACAAAAAAGAAGAAAGACAGAAAGAAAGAAATGAATAAACCCAAGCCAGGCACAGTGATGCACGCCTTTAATCCTGGCACTCAGGAGGCAGAAGCAGGTGGATCACTGTGAGTTTGAGGCCAGCCTGATCTACAAAAGGAGTCCAAGACAGCCAAGGCTACACAGAGAAACCCTGCCTCCAAAAAAAAAAAAAAACAGGAAAAAAATTTTTTAGGTTGCTCCCACTTCTGTGCTAGATTTCCAACAAATGTTGGAAATGCCAGGCTCTACTACTGAGCAGTATATTTTGCCATATATTCATACTTAACATACAATACAATGATGAGACAATCACATAACCAAAATACTTTGTTTACTAGGTAGTTCCTGTAAAAAGCATACTGAAAATCATAAATTTTCTCTGCTTTATAGCAATGTTCATTAATATAAATTTTTTCTTAATTGAGTTCTGAGTTTTATTTATTCTTAAAATGCTATGGTTTGAAGGCAATACTTCACATTGTAGGTAAGCATTCAACCACTAGATTCTATACTTCACATTGTAGGTAAGCATTCAACCACTAGATTCTCCCTAGGTGCTTCTTGTACTCTGAGACCAAGTCTTTAGTAAGTTGTCAAAGATTTTTTTGGTGAGCCTCACCCCCAGGAATTAGCTGGGACTACTGGCCTCCAACAGTCTAAACAAAATTTTACATAATCCAAGTGAGATCGATGATAATGAAACACCATTTAACTACTCGACTTTTAAATGATTAAAATAAAATTTACTTACATATGATACACCTGATGGGTCGATCATATAGAGCTGTGCACCGTCATTAGCACTGTATGACCCTAACATGAAGCTGCATAAAAACAAATTGTTTACAACATGGCTTTCAATACCATTATATTTAAGACCATTGTGATGAAACTACAATGAGATTTTCTCAGATAGGGGCTGGAGGTTCAGTGGTTAAGAGCACTGACTGTTCTGTCAGAGAAGTGGGTTCAATTCCAAGCACCCACATGATGACTCCAGTTCCATGGGACCTGACACCTTCGCACATACATAATAAAGGGCGTGGTGGCGCATGCCTTTAATCCCAGAACTCAGGAAGGCAGAGATAGGAGGATCTCTGGGAGTTCGAGGCCAGCCTGGTCTATCAAGTGAGTCCAGGACAGCCAAGGATACACAAAGAAACCCTGTCTTGAAAAAAAAAAAAAAAAAAAGACAGAAAACTATAAGGCCTGGTGAGCAAAGTTACTGTACAATAAAAGACCAGTATTCCACTTGTTGTTTTTCTACAGTGGTCAGAAATGATTCAGTATTTTAATGCTCAACAAGTTAAAATTAGGTTGTTAAATGATCAGGAACTACCTACCTTCTCAAACAGTTTCTTTAATGTAGAGAATTCAGCTTACGCTAGCCTGTCACATCATGTGGAACATCCTAAGAGCCAACAGTCCCAATCTGTGCCCAGCTGTTCCACTTCTAAACTGATGCAATTCCTCTTTCAGAACATAGCTGATCATCGCTTGAAAGCCCTCAACACTCTGGCCTCTTGCCACCTGGACTCCTGGAAATGCCCATGTTTCACACAAGCACTTGAGACACTCTTCCCCCTTCCCCCAGGATCCATGCACTATTCATGTTTCCTTGTCCGCTCTGTAGACAGGCTCCTCAGCTGCTGCCCTGCTACATCCAGAACCAATGCCTGGATGCTACCACTCATCTCTAAGGCCTGTTTCATCAGTGTGACATCTGTGTCCCCACATTAATAACTAAATCACGGCAGGGCTTAGGGCTTGCACAGAAAAGCATTCTACTGAGTTCCACCTCCTAGCAATAACCTAATGTCTTTATTTCAAATATAACAGTTCTCCCAAGAACCCTCCTGACAAGGTTAACACCTAATCTATTTCTTGCTACAAATGAATCCCCTTTCTCCACCTAACACTTCATCTTAACAACAGAAACTATGGCTACTCTAAATTATGAAGTGTAATTCTGTATGAAATCATTGCTGACTGCCTAAAAAGAATATTCTACCGCCATTTAGAACAATTTTACTTAGGCTGTTCCGAGAATCAGATCAGGGACTTAACTGCAAAGAATTTATTATAATCAGAATTTAAAGTTTCCTCCTGTCTTCAAGCCTATGATTCCTGACATTATCCCAACAGTTTTTATGACTTTTTGGAGACAGGGCCTCTAGCTATCCCAGCTTTGAACTCAATATGTAGCACAAGATGGCCTTGAACTTATTACAATCCTCTTGCCTTAGCCTCCTGAAGACTGGGATCACAAATATGTAATACCACATGCAGCTTTTAATGGTTACTTATTACTCCCTCATGAGAATTTATATTTCAAAGTGTCTAAGAGGCAAATCTGGCGACTGGGGAGATGTCTCAATGAGGAGAGTGCTTATTATTGCACAGGCATGATGACCTGGGTGTGGATCCACAGCACACTAGTGCAACAGGTATCAACTTAATAAAAGAATCATTTGTAGAGAAAAATAACTGTTGTACACATGTGACTTAAAGGTCTCACAAAATTTCATACCTGCAGCCAAAAGGTCTAACAGCACTGTAGAGTGTATAAGCATGTACATACATGGCCACTCTGTCTGCAAGATGCTGTAATTATGGGAGGAAAAGATCGTATTAGTACATTCTCATTACTGTTCAAATGGTTTCTCAACATATTATCAACTTACTTTTAGAGGAATGTTATAGCCAAAGTTGGACCTGAAGTTGGAGGCTTCTTCTCTTGCTATGTCTGCTAATGAACGAGCATCTGCCAACAAACCTGCTACTGCCTGGGGGGAAAATGTACCAATTTAATACACATTCCTATAACGAACCAAAGCGAGCAGGGCACGGTAGCGCACGCCTGTAATCCCAGCACTCAGGAAAACAGAGGTAGGCGGATCTCTGCAAGTTCGAGGCCTGTTCTACAAAACAAGGCCAGGACAGCCAAGATGACACAAAGAAACTCTGTCTCAAAAACAAAAAAACCACCACCAACCAAACCCCCCCCAAACAAAACAAAACAAAAAACAATCAAACCAAAGGCTAATAGTTTATTATTGGCTTATCTAATAATTTTTTTAAAAAAATAAATATCATTTAAATACTGTCTTTGCTTAGGGTACTTTAAAAGGCATTTTGATGCCTTAATGTCAGATCACAGCTAATTGAAGACTCAGCTGTCCAATGTTCAAAAAGGAACATTTCTATCAGAGTTCACTTTCCCAAATTCCCCGCCTCCCTTTCAACAGGATTTCTCTGCATAGCCTTGGCTGTCCTTGAACTCACAGCATTCCGCCTGCCTCTGCCTCCCAGCACTGGGCGTAAAGGTGTGCGCCACCATGCCCAGCTACCACCAAAAACTTTTATTTGATTTTTGTCAAGGTTGACTTTTATTTAAAGCTATACATTCAAAACGTTATTAAAAGCTTTCATCTAAAAGCCTCATCAACTAATAACCAAACTTTCGTAGCCAACTGGCTAAAATCTGCAAGGAGCTAAAGTACAACTTATCATTGTCTTATACAATTGGTCGCTTAAAGTACAGTTCCTGCCAGTGTGCTAAGACACCCTGAGGCACTGAAGTAAATACCTAAGTACCAGTGTGGGGAAATTATGAAAAAGAGAGACAAATAGTTAAACTTCATACTGGAGTATCATATTCAAATAAGCTTGCTTAAACAAAACAAAAGCCTCTTTTTTCCCCTCAGTGAAAACATTCTGTGATGTCTAATAATTGTCTAGTCACCTTTTTTTTCTTTTTTGTGAGATAGGGTTTCTCTGTGTAGCCCCGGCTGTCCTGGAACTCACTTTGTAGACCAGGCTGGCCCCGAACTCCCAGAGATCCTCTGCCTCCCCAGTGCTGGAATTAAAGGCATGAAGCACCAGACCCAGCTTCCAAGGTTTTTTTCTCTTTTCTTTTCTTTTTTTTTTTTTTTGGTTTTTTTGAGACAGGGTTTCTCTGTGTAGTCTTGGCTGCCCTGGACTCACTTGGTAGACCAAGCTGGCCTCGAACTCACAGCAATTCTATCTGCCTCCCTGAGTGCTGGGATTAAAGGTGTGTGCCACCACACCTGTCAGGTTTTTTTTTTCTTTAGTAGCTGGGCATTTGTTAGCTCATCTGTTAAAGTGAGAGTGTCGGGATTAAATAGTATGAATTGTGTGAAGAGTCCAGACCATAACACCTAGCACACAAGTTGTTTTCTCCCCATTCAGGTAGCAGAGTTAAGATGAGTTCATTATGTTATTATGATTGCAGTTCATATGGAATAAAGCATCATCCACATTCGCTGACTCAGTACGTACCATAGCATATTTATTGCTTGGCTCATATCGAGCAGGGCATTCAGACAGCTTATGTATCAGCTGCATGGCTTAGCAAAGAAAGATGCCAGAGAAACTGTCCACGCGCTCACTCCTCCTTTCACTTCACACCATTTCCTCTTCCTATACTTTACTATAAGGTGTTCTAGTCAGGCTTAGTGACAATCTCCATGACTGATACAAAAAGATTAACATTCTTTGTCCTTAAGTATTTATCATGCCCCTGGTTAAGATTTTAGTTCTCATCAACATCCCTGACCTTCTCCTAAAGCAACTTGAGTTTTCTTGTCACTAGTACGTTTATGAAATTGTTTCCTTGTTATAGACACAGAGATGATCAGAACACACCAATAAATTTAATATTGTTATGGCTGTTCAAACATGTATTACTCCCTCAATATTAAAGAAATGAATTCTTAAAAACAGACTTTAGTGTATTTTGGTTGTATCAAAAGAAATCTGGAAAACAAGGATGAGCATTTTTTAAAGTGTGATCTTACCATTCCAACATGTCGGTCAACATTAAAAAGCCGTTTATTGGAGCCTTCTTCATAAAGCTTTGAAAGGACAAGCTTTTCTACCCCGAACACAACTCCATCTTTACATCTGATCCCAATAGCTGTACTGAAACAAGAAAAACAATGTTTTAGCTGAAATAGAAGAAACTCAGCAAGCTGATATTAAAGGAAAAAAAAAATCAAAAGATTAATTAAATACAGTACAGAAAATAGAGTGAGCCCAGCACCATGTAACAAACAAAAAAGGTATATGCATACTTGCAATCCCAGTACCTAGGAGATGTAGGCAAGATCATCAGAGCCGGAAGCCAACCTGGAGTACTTGAGACTTTGTCTCAATGCTAACCTTGGGCTTAATTGGTAGTGTGTTTGTCTAGCATGAATGAAGCCTTTGGTTCAATCCCCATATAGAACCAGGCCTACTGCTGTGCACCTGTAACCCCAGGACTCTAGAGCATGAGGATTAGAAATTCAAGGCCATCCTCTACTACAGTTAGTTGAAGGAAAGCCTAAGATACATGGGACCCTATCTTAATAAATAAAGTATCGTATTTAAAGTATATAAAATACTTTTAAACATATATTTTTTGTTTTGTTAAATTTGGCAGTACTTCACTGAATTTATTTTCCGTGTGTGCTCTCACAGTCATATGCACAGAGAACAGAATAACCCAAGGGATTCCACCATGTGGATCTCAGGGATCAAATTCAGGTCATTAGGGCTTGTGGCAGGTGCCCCAAAGATGGAGTCATCTTATTGGCCCACACTGTCCTGCTTGTCTTTGCCTTGTCTCTGTGTGGGGTACTAGGATCAATGCCAGGGCTGTGTGAGTGCTAGGCAAGCACATTACCAAGAAGCTATACTGTGAACCCTTTCTAAGTTCTAGCTTCTGTTTTGTCGGTTGTATCCCTGGCTGTGATGGAACTTACTCTGTAGACCCAGCTGGCCATGAGCTCACAAAGGTCCTCCTGCCTGTGTCTCTTTGTTTGTTTGTTTGTTTGTTTGTTTTTCGAGACAGGGTCTCTCTGTGTTAGCCTTGGCTGTCCTGGACTCACTTTGTAGATCAGACTAGTCTTGAACTCACAGCGATCCACCTGCCTCTGCCTCCCAAATGCTGGGATAAAAAGTGTGTATCACCATGCCCGGCTCTGCCTCTGTCTCTTGAGTGCTGGGATTAAGGTGTGTGCCAGCTCTTCAGTTAACTTCAGCTGTTTGAACCTGAGTATGTAGAACTCATATGTAAAGTGAGCTAACTGTATTTTTTGTGTGTGGTGCTGAGGATGGAACCTAAGGCCCACACATGCTGTCTTACCAACCAGCAGGCCCATATATTGGCTAATTTATTTAAGAACTTTGAAAAACAATATTATTTCCCCTATTCTACAAATGAAGAAGCTGAGGCAAAACAACTATATGCCTATCAAGTAAGGTGACAGTGGTCAAACTCTGGTGTTAAGACTAAGACCTTTGTACTGTGAGTGACTACTTTTGGGCTTCTGTTAGCTGCTGTCTGCCTAAGTGCCTGGGAAAAAACACCCCCTAAAAGATCTATGGGGAACCAGGGCTAGGGAAAGGCAGAACCTTAACAGAAACAATGTAAACCTCCCTATTATTAAAGTAAACTAGTATTTAAACTTTCAGCTTTTACTTCTAATATGTTAAGTAATGACACAGCCTATATAGCCTGCACTAAGAAATGCTTTTTTAAGATGCCAAATAAATTTTTTTTAAATATGAAGTACACAAATCTGAGCATAGTGACAAGTGTCTGTAATCCTAAGGATGTACCACAAGTTTCAAAGCTTAGGTTACATAAGTCTTATGACACTTTGGGGGTATAAAAGTTTGTGGGGCTGTGAGGTCACTGAGTGGATAAGTGGTGTGATGACCTTAATTCAATCCCAGTTCAACTGTCCATCAAGGGGGGCGGGGGGATGATATGATCTCATAACTGTCCTGATTTCCATTCACACAAAAACAAACAAAATAAATAAAACTTTTCTTTTCCCCAGTTGGGTGGTGGAGCACACCTTTGATCCCAGCACTCAGGAGGCAGAGGCAGGTGGATCTCTGAGCCTGAAGCCTAAGAATCTAGTCCTTATTTAAGAACTTTCATAGCTGACCTCTTCAAGGAGACTTAATAAAGATTAAAATAGCATCTTTGTATTTTCATATAACTATCTAAGAGCATACTTTATTATTACTGTTTTTAATTATGTGTATGCACTGTGTGGGTATGCACAAAACTGCAGGTGCCCGTGGAGGCCAGAGCTGTCAAATACCGCTGCAGTTGACAGTACATGTGGTTGTCTGGATTCAAACTCAGGTCGTCTGCAAGAACAACACAGTCCTAACTGCTAAGCCATCTCTCTGGCCCAAGAGAACACTTTCAGAAAGCAGTTATAATCACTGCATTTGTATTTCTACCATAGTGTTTTCAGGGACCTACTCATATAGCTCTAATTCCTTATTTTGGTATTTTCTAACCTAACAGGTACCCATAGTAGCAAAGCACTTTCCTATTATGCACCCCAACACAAGAACAAAGTTAATCACCTTCTGATATAGAACACAATCTTAACATTATTAGCTTAAATATTTCCTAGCTGTTTAAATACCACACCCAGTTTATGGGGTGCTGGAGGTCAAACCTAGGGTTTTGTGCATACTACACAAGCATTCCACCAACCAAGCTACATTCTCAATAATTTACTCTCTTTTTCCTTAACATTTCTTTAAAAGATTTTTGTTTTTGATTTTTGAAACAGGGTTTCTTTGTATACTCCTGGCTGTCCTGGAACTCACTATGTAGACCAGGCTGGCCATGAACTGGCAGAGATCCATTGCCTCTGCCTCCACTTGACACCACTTGACAAAAGATTTTTATTGCACTCAGGAGGCAGAGGCAGGAGGATCTCTGTGAGTTGGAGGCCAACCTGGTCTACAAAGTTAGTCCAGGTCGGCCAAGGCTACAGAGAAATCCTGTCTCAAAAAAAAATAAAAAAAGGTTTTTATTAAATGTGTGGTCATCCATTAGTGTATGTGCATATGTGTAGGTGGGCAAATGTACAAAGGGCATTAGAACCTGCAGATCTGGAATTACAGGCAACTGCTGGAAGTTCAGCTTATGTGGCACTTGGATGTACACCAGTCTTCTTAGCCACTGAGCCATCTCTCCAGTCCCAAAACACACACACACACACACACACACACACACACACACACACACCCATCTTTAATGCCAGCACTTGGCCCTAGCCTACATGTCCAATTCCAGAGCAGCCAAGGCCACATGATGAGACTGGTTTTGTTGCTGTTGTTTGTTTTGTTTTTTCTGAGACAGGGCTTCTCAGTGTAGGCCTGCCCTGGACTCGATTTGTAGACCAGGCTGGCCTTGAACTCAGAGACCCACCTACCTTGACATCCTCAAGTGCTAGAATTACAGACTATATGTGTGTGCCATTGCTCCTGGCTCTGCTGTTTGGTTTTTTGAGACAGGGTTTCTCTGTGTAGCCCTGGCTGTCCTAGAACTTGCTCTGCAGACCAGGCAGGCTCCAAACTAGAGACTGACCTGACTCTACCTCCCAAGTGCTGAGATTAAGGTGTGTGCCACCGCCATCAAGACTATTTTTAAAAAATAAAATAAAATGGCTGAGTGGATAAAAAACATGCAAGTCTGCTTACCTGTTTGAACCCTGGAACACAAATAAAGATGGGAGATCTATCTAAGAAAGAACTTTGAAGACGACTACTAAGAAGTTGAGATTACTTCAGAGTATGACATTTGTTTATGCTAAAGCAATATAACAAAACCTGATTACCAAAACATACAAAGTAAAAGATAATACTGGTCAAAACATTCACTTCAAATAAAACAGGGCTTCTTACCTACTGTTTTCCACGGCCTTCATGGCATATTCAACTTGAAAAACTCTTCCATCAGGAGAGAACGTAGAGGCTGACAGGTCATACTAACAAGAAAGGGAGCAACAGTAAGTTTACAGGACAAGTCTCTGCCAACATGTCACACAAACACCAGAGATGTGTCATATCCTTTTTTTTTTTTTTTTTTTTTTTTTTTGGTTTTTCGAGACGGGGTTTCTCTGTGTGGCCTTGGCTGTCCTGGACTCACTCTGTAGACCAGGGTGGTCTCGAACTCACAGTGATCCGCCTGCCTCTGCCTCCCGAGTACTGGGATTAAAGGCATGCGCCACCACACCCAGCTGAGATGTGTCATATCCTAATAGAGATTGCTTTGAAAATAAAAAAGTATGTTACAGCAGTTGCTCTGGGAAAACTACGACCCTCCATTTCTGCTCCTGAAAATTAATGGTCCAAAGAGTTAAAGAGATGCTCAGTTGTTAAGAGCACCTTTGGTTTCCCAGAACTCACATGATGGTTTAGAACCACAGTTTCAGGAGATCCAACGACCTCTTATGACCTCTACAGGTATGTACAAGGTGCACATACATAAATACAGACAGACAAAACACTCATAGAATAAATCTTTAAAAATAAATTAAGTAATGGATGCAAGTCTTAAGAACTTTCAGAACTTTTTTTCACACAAAACTCCTTTTCTTTAAAAAAAAAAAAAAAAAGTATTGCTAGTTAGCCAGTGGTGGAGGCGGAGTGGGGATGGGGGGATGTGGATGAATCTTTGAATTTGAGGCCAGCCAGGTCTACAGAGTGAGGTCCAGGACAGCCAGGGCTGTTATACAGAGAAACAACCCTCTCTCCAAAAACAAACAGAAAGAAAAGTATTGTATAGCAGAAACAACATTAAAGTCAGATTTGTATCTGTGACAGGAAACAAGGAAAATCTCTGGTTAAACAAAATATAGCATTCAGCAACACTGAATGAGCATCTACTGTACTGAGTCACTATATGAGAATACAAAGATCTTCACCCATTTATAAAGTCCCTTAACTTTCAAATCGGAGGAATCACAAACCTTGGTGTATCAGTGCATTACAAATTTGATCACAGCCAGGAAAAAAACAAAGTGAAATAAAAAGGGACATTAAGAAATACAACAGGGCTAGAGAGATGGCTCGGAGGTTAAGAACACTGGCTGCTGGAGAATTGGCTCAGAGGTTAAGAGCACTGGCTGCTCTTCCCAAGGTCCTGAGTTCAATTCCTAACAACCACATGGTGACTCACAACCACCTAGAATGAGATCTGGTGCCCTCTTGTGGTGTGCAGGTGTACATGATAACACAACATTGTATACATAAATAAGTAAATCTTTAAAAAATAAAGAATTACTACAAGAGCCTGGCGTGGTAGCACACACCTTTGGCAGGGGGGGAGGGGGCGGGAGGGGGGCGTAGGTCATGTAGATCTCTATGATTTCCAAACCAGCCTGATCTACAAAGAGAATTCCTGGATAGCCAGGGCCACTGCACAGAGAAACCCTGTTATAAAAAAAACTGAAGAAGAAGAAAAAAGAATTACTACAAATGGCTTCATCCAGGAAAACCTTGGTAGGGCCTCAGTGATAAGGGAACAGTCATCTGACTTTGGATGAATTTCCTGGTATGTGACTTCAAGCTTTAAGGTAGAGATACACCTAGCCCAAGACAAGGAACATAGGTGTCTTAAACATTGTAAGTGAAGGAGAAAAGAGCAAGGGTGAGAACGTCCAACCATGCTGAGGAGTCAGGCCAAGTTGGGGCAGGTAGTTTACATCTTATTCTTAATGCAATCAGGAACTGAACTGGAGGGGGTGTCTAACTCATGGTTTTTGTTTGTCTGTTTAACATTAATTTATTGTGCATGTGCCATAGTGGACATCAAGAAGTCAGGGAACAACGTTTTCTTCCTCCCATGTGGGCCCTAGGGACTGAGCTCAGGTGTTAAGTCCTGATGGCAAGCACCTTTACCCAGTGAAGCATTTCAAAGGCCAAAATCCAAGTATTTAAAAATACCAAAGACACCGGTGCGGAGGCGCACGCCTTTAATCCCAGCACTCGGGAGGCAGAGGCAGGCAGATCGATGTGAGTTCGAGGCTAGCCTGGTCTACAAAGCAAGTCCAGGACAGCCAAGGCTAACACACAGAAACCCTGTCTCGAAAAACAAACAAAAAAATAAAAATAAAAATATCAAAGATAATTATCTGTGAGATATACAACAGCATTTATTGCAAAAATGTATTAAATGACATTAGTACCTTGTAACCTCTTGGATCATTCTAAACATAAGGAACTCAAAGCTCCAGTATGTAGGCTTAATTATAAGCATCTTTTTATATATA
The DNA here is from genome assembly GCF_964271855.1 of Acomys minous. NCBI lineage: Eukaryota > Metazoa > Chordata > Mammalia > Rodentia > Muridae > Acomys > Acomys minous. The sequence continues at coordinate 46,104,129 of NC_140489.1, forward strand.
TATAACTTTTTTTCCCAGACAGGGAACAGCCCTGGCTATCCTACACTCACTTTGTAGACAAGGCTGGCCTTGAACTCACAGAGATCCGACTGCCTCCTACCTCCTGAGTTCTGGGATTAAAGACATCCGCCACCGCACAGATATTATTTTTTGTTTTTGTTTTTTGAGACAGAGTCTCTTTATGTAGCCCTGGCTGTCTTGGAACTCATTATGTAGACCAGGTTGGTCTCGAACTCTCCTGTCTCTGCCTCCCAAGTGCTGGGATTAAAAGCGTGCACCACAACGCCCGGCAAGCATCAAAATCTCGGGGGTGGGAGGGAACGACAAGGTAACCAAGAAACCCAATATTAGCTGCCTCTACTGTAAATAACCAATAAATATTTGTTGCTGTTTATAGATGGACACAAAAGAAACATGCAAACATTTAGCTCCAATTAAGAGGCCCAACTCTCAAACCCAACACTCTAGAAATCCGAGGCACTTAGGTCCCTAGAGAACCCTTTACATGCTTACAGATTCGCCCAGAATAGTTTGTTCGCGAAAAGCAGAACAAAGGAGAAAGGCAAAGAACCGCGAGATGGACCCTTTCTTCTGGGTTCTGTCCCGACAGGTTTCCAGACTGTCCGTGTCCACTGACGGGAAGGCAGAGCAGGCCCGTGAGTCAGCGGCACGGGCAGCGGCAGCGGCAGCGGCGGGCGGGCCACAGGGCGCGCTCGAGGCTCAGACCCAGGCACTGCAAGCCGCAGGGGCTCGCAGCGGGCTCGCGGGAGCCGACCCCATGCTCACACTGCGGCAGGCCCCGCAAGCTTCCACTTTCGGTTTCCTCGAGCAGGGGATGAAAGTGACTCAGCAACCCGGGTTGTCGCTGCGCGGGGGCGGACACAAGGGCCCGAAGACGCCGCAGGAGCCGGGGTCACCGAGCCCGAGGCCGCAGGTGCCCAGGACGCGGGCAGCGAGCGGCCCTTCGAGCGGCGGCCAGGCCCCCGCACACCCCTCAGCGCCGAGCTGGAGGAGACGGCGCGGAGACACTCACCCCGGTGCCAATGGAGCTCATGGTGCAGACCCGAGAGGCCACGGAGGAATCCCAGGCCTCAAGCGCCGCTCCTCTGCCGCACACTGCGCAGGCCAGTAACAGGCTCGCCCATTGGCTGCGCTCTCCACCAATAGCCGTTCCTCCTGCGCCGTGTTCCGCGGGCGAGGAAGAGGAGTGCAGCAAAAGGAGAGGGCGCACAGGAGGCGCGCGTGCGCAGAAGCCGCAGAGGCGGTTCCTTGGGGAAGCTGGTACAATTTCAGCTGAAATCGTTGAAGTGCTAAGTAAAGTCGGAACCTGGTTCCTAACGAGCTAGGTTTGGGCACTTCTCCTCAGTAGCCCAGTTGCACAGACAAGAATACATAAAAGCCACTTTAGGAAAGGGAGCAAAAAGGCCCAGTGGCCACCATAGGTTCGTCGTCCTGACGTGACACTTGGGTTTAAATGGAAGTGAGTGAGCAGGGCTTGGTAGTGCACGCCTTTAATCCCAGCACTCGGGAGGCAGAAGCAGGCGGATCTCTGAGTTCGAGGACAGCCTGGTCTACAAAGTGAGTCCAGGCCAGTCAAGGCTACACAGAGAAACCCTGTCTCGGGAAAAAAAAAAAGTGAGTGGTGTAATTAAGTAATCCTGGTCAAAATGTGATACCTTTCCATCATGGTTTCAGCTTTAGCCTCTCCTGCAAGGCGGCCTGACAAAATGTATAACTGTGAGATCTGTAAGAGAAAAGGTGTCCCTCTGGCTGGAACCAGGCTTCAAGCAATCTCTTCCCCCAGCATGAAATTCCTGGAGAAGTTCCACTTTCTCGTAGTCTTATTAAGGAGAGGAACAAAAGTGTTTCTTTAGAATATCTTCATTCCTGCCGAGGAAGATTACAAAACTTGGTTTAGGGAAAGGCTAAAAGTGTCTTGGGGAACTAAAATTGCCAGGGTCACTCAAGCAACTATCAGGTCAGTATGGCCTGTCTTGAGATGGGGGGGCGGGGGGACCGGGGGCGGCGAGCAACAGATAAATGAGACAAGTGAGCATGGGACCTGACCTTCCGGTGGTTGCCTTTAAATCCGATTGTAAATAAGATGGCAAAAGCTTTTTTTTTTTTTTTAATTCTGGGTACTTTTATATAGCCAGAAAACACTTTCCAGCATGGTGGTATAGGTCTATAATCCCGGACTCAGAAGGCTAGGACAGGAGGATCCCCAATTTAAGGCCACCTTGAAATATGAGCCCCTGTCTAAAACAAACAAACAAAACAACATCAATAACAAACACACATTTAAAAAACCACAATTGCCCTATCACTCACCTTTATTTTGGTTCGCTGTTCTGTTGTAGTCTCATGTATCTTAAGCTGGCCAAAGATGAGCTTGGACCCCTCCTGATCCTTGTGCCTCCACCTATCAAAAGCTGCAAGCACAGCCCTGATCCATCACTCTAAGCCTCAGTAATGCCTTTCATAAGAAAAGAAACAGAAAACAACAGCCAACAGTACACATTACATTCAGTTGGTTTTCTGTCTACTCCTGTGTGGGAAAAAGGTTGCTTAGTTCTTAAGTTTCCATGACATTGGCCTCTACCTCCAGAGAGCTGGGATGATAGGTGTGTGCCACCATCCCTGCCACCATCCCTGCCACCATCCCTGCCACCATCCCTGCCACCATCCCTGCCTGTGCCTCCATTTGTTAAAGAATAAAGTCTAAGCCGGAGCCAGGCAGTGGTGGCACAACCCTTTAATCCCAGCACTCGGGAGGCAGAGGCAGGCGGATCCCTGTGAGTTCGAGGCCAGCCTAGTCTACAACTCGAGTCCAGGACAGTCAAGGATACACAGAGAAACCCTGTCTTGGAAATAAAAAAAGAAAGAAAGAAAAAAAGAAAAAATTGCTAAGGATTTACACTTATTATGTGGTGATGAACTTTCAAGGCTGAATACCTAACAGTACTTTGTAATACTATTGCAAAGCAATACTTAATATGATCTTATAATTTCAACAATGATGGTTTTATAATAATAACTAACATTTCTCAAAATAGTTACTATTGTATTTCATATAAATTCAATTATCATTAAAATAGTTAATTACTATAATTTTTGTTTTCAGACAGGGTCTCAATGTTCAAACCTGGATGGCCTGAAATCTACTATGTAGATCAGGCTGGTTTTGAACTCACACAGACCTGCCTGCCTCAGCCTCAGCAGGGAGGGGATAAAAGGCAGGTGTCAGTGTCACCAAGCCCTGTGTTTCAAACATTTAGTCCATTTCTTTGTTTTGAGAAAAGATCTAGCCGTCCTCTTGCCTCTACCTCCTGAGTGTTAGTACAGGCCTGAGCCACCTCACCCTGCATATGAATATTTTTAATTTGCGAAAAATAAAATGTACCTCCTGGTTCTAGTCTTCCAAGTTATAAAATAATAAACCAGTTTGAATTATGGAGAAGAAAAGGGTTAATTGTTTTTGTTTGTTTTGTTTTTTCTTTTTGACTGATGCTTTCTCGGGGTGTTAGTTTGTTTGGTTTTGGTTTTTCAAGACAGGGTTTCTCTGTGTAGCCTTGATTATCCGGGACTTGCTTTGTAGGCCAGGCTGGACTTGACTCACAGCGATCCACCTGCCTCTGCCTCCCGAGTACTGGGATTAAAGGCGTGTGCCACCGCCCGGCGAAAAGGGTTAATATTTGTAACATTCAAAACTTAATATTTTAAAACACTTAGGTCCTAGGTTTACTTTGGGTTTTTCAGTCTACTCTTGGCTGTAGTGGAACTCTGTAAACCAGGCTGGCTTGGAACGAGAACCTCCCGAGTGCTAGTTTAATGGCGTGCGCCATCACACCCAGATCCTAGGATTATTTTACAGACCCTAAATTATTGGTTTAGACAGATGTTCACCAGTTAAACCCAATTTCTCTACTGTAGATTCATGCATTCCAATGCTTTCCCCTGGTGCGCAGAAGTCAATGCAGACAAAAATACATAAAACAAGTCTTTTGAAAGAAGTTAAACCCTTTAAAGCACATCTTCTTTTTCTTTTCTTTTTAAAAAATTATTTTGGGAAACAACGTTTGTATGTTTTGTGGGCAGAGTAATAGGGATTCTTCGTTAGTCTTAGGTTTATGATATCTTAAAAAAAAAACTATTTGGGTATTCCTTAATTTAGTTTTACCCGTTTTTATTTTTGTTAATTAGGCTTTAACTTGCAATTCCGAATAGTAGGATTAATAACCATCCCCGAACACACTCATCACAAAGTTCCTTACCTAAATAAATTCACCTGTGACTCAGAATATATATGTGTTTATAGGCGACTATGAACGTGTTCTTATTTAATCTTAGAATTTAACGATTCTGTCTTCCTCCTCCTTTTTTTTTTTTTTTTTTTTTTTTTGGTTTGTTTTGTTTAGAGGTTTTTTGTTGTTGTTGTTAACTTTATTTTATTTTTTTCTACATGATAATTTGAATTATATTTAGGTTCAGAGAATATAATCCTTTCCTGCTATCTTATTATCAGTTTATTGGTTATATCTTCTTTTCAGAAATAGAAAATAATGGAAGAATAAGAAGCAAATGTAGATCAGCACTTCACAAAAGGGAGAAAAATCAGCACAAATTCCTGTCAGCCCGGCTAGCTCAGTCGGTAGAGCATGGGACTCTTAATCCCAGGGTCGTGGGTTCGAGCCCCACGTTGGGCGGTATGTGTTTTTCTGCGACATTTTTAAATTTTCAACTCATAATTACTCTCAAATATTGCCCGTTCTAACTGAACATTCTTAACTAAGGTGAATCTTTAAACTGAGGTGATTAAAACACATTCAGTACTAATCTGCTGGCAACACCGTTCTCGAACTGCGCTTGCGCACTCCAAAGCTCAGGCTCACGCCCATGGCTTAGGTTTAAACACTTTGAAATCTGCTTTTTCTGTGTTAGCTTCCATAGTTGTTGGTAGTGGGCAGCTTTTTCCTCCCCTGTTAATAAAGTCGTGACCCTGATTTTGGCTGTTTTTCCAAAACACAAGAGATCTGATGTCAAAATAGTTGTAGGTGCGGGAGGACACGGAAAGAACTTACTTCCTTATTTGCTGACGTTTCCCCCACTCACTTCCGCCTTTTTCCTGGCAATGCAAGGCTTCTTGGGGGTGCAGGAGGAAGCTTTCCCTCTCCCCGCAGCGCTGTCTTTCCCGCGGTCAGATGTGCTTGCGCCGGCAGCGTGCATCTTTTCTTGGGTTGTGGACCCTTAAGCGCTGCCCTCTGAGACTCGCCAGGGAACTGATAAGAACACTGCAGGCGGGTGTGTAAGGGAAGAAACAGAAGTGCCTCCCTCTGTCTCCTGGCAGCTTCGGCTTCCTAGAAAGGGACGCCCACCCTCGCAAGAGGCCCCTTGGGGCCAGTTCCCTGGAGACCTGGCTCTTTCCTCCGGCCTCCCTCACCTGCTGGCAGCCAGCTGACTCTCACTAAACCGATCGATTTCTTTATGATCCTTTCCTACAGTGTGCGAAGATTCTGCTGTTTATCTCAAAGCAAACAGAAAACATCTTTCCCTACCCTCTAGCCCCGTCCCCGTCCAAGACAGTCTACCTAGTCCCAGAACTCTTTATGTAGACCAGGCGGGCTTCGAATTTAGATATGCTCCTGTGTCTGTCTCCCGAGTGGCCACGCATGGGTTCTATTTTCTTAAGCAGTGCCGGAGCGGGGCGTGGTGGCACATCCTGAGTGAGGCTGAGGGAAGCAGAAGGATCACTTGTTGCAAGCTGGAAGCCAGCCTGGGCTTAGACTCAAAAGAAAAAAAGAAAAAAGGTGTGGGGGGGGGCTGTAATCTGTGATGTTGAGCAATTTTTTTTGGTTATTCGAAACAGGGTTTCTTTGTATAACAGTCTTGGCTGTCCTGGATTCACTTTTGTAGACCAGGCTGGCCTCGAACTCACAGCGATCTACCTGCCTCTGCCTCCTGAGTGCTGGGATTAAAGGCCTGCACCACCACGCCCAGCAAGCAATCTTATTTCTATGATGGGCAGCTGGCATTTGGCAAGAGAGGGTTTGGTATTTGGACTTGGACAGACCAGCTTTTTTTTCTTGTTTTGTTTTTGTTTTTGAGACAGGGTCTCTCTCTGTAGCCCTGCCTGGCTGGCCTGGACTCACTTTGTGGACTAGTCTGGCCTCAAACTCACAGAGATCCTCTGCCTCTGTCTCCCAAATGCTAGGATTAAAGGCACTGAGCTACAACATCCGGTTTAAACAAAGCATTTTAAGCTAATGGCTAAGGATATTTACTTGGGACTTTACAGTTCCCCACCATTCCAGGAGAAAGGAACATAGCAGGGTATTGTGGTTTTAAGTAGAACATAAATCATTAATTCAAGCAGAATGTTCAACAAGCATTGAATTGTAAGTAAAAGGCAGGTAGAGCCTGAACCTGGACTTAATTTCACTTTATAATCAAAACAGAGACTGAGACAAAATGACTTCTGATATGCTAAGAGCGTTAGCTGTTAGCAGGGGAGCCACAGTTATGCTAGGAAGTGGAGTAGGTCTCCACCGAGGCGGAGGCGTTACAGATTTCCCCTCACTCTTCTGTGGGGCTCCCCAGCTCCACTTCGTGTTTGGCTGCTGGCTGAGGCCTGATGACTGGGTACCCACGAGTCCTTGTTCTCTCTCCTAATGATTTGGATGCTCTTCATGGATGAGTCCCCTTTCCCTCTTGCTAAGCTTGCACACCTGCCTCTAGCAAACTCCAGTGACACAGGCTCTCTGCCTAGTGAGCTGTACTTATGTACACACTCGTAGCATGCAGGTGAGAATCTGTGGAAGAGGCTCTTCTCATACAGCCTAATTTCTTTGCACTCTGCTCTCAACAAACAACAACTGAAGAGTGCATCGCCATATCAGGTTCTTTTTCTCAAGACAGCAGGGTTTTCTGTGTAGCCGTGGCTGTCCTGGAACACACTCTGGAGACCAGGCTGGCCTAAAAGGCTGCACAACCACTGCCTGGCTACCAGGTTCTTCTTTCCCTACTTTTCCTGCCAGGAAACCATCTCCTTCAAGTGTTAGTATCTTTGTATGTAAAGTTATGGCAAGACTTGGAAAAACTCAGAAAGCAATGTGATTAAACTATGAGTGGAATTACACACGGGAACTTGTGTTAGTTCCTACTCTGTTTGGGTACACAGACACAGACATACCAGACACACAGCACCTGACCTCAGGTGGAAGTTCATTAAAACAAATGAGGGGAAAGAAGGTTAAACAATGAGTCAATTAGTTGGGAAGAAAAAAACGTGCTAAAATATAAAGCCCAAAAGCAAAGATTAGTATATTTATGAATGTTTATTAAGAATTATAAATAATTACATTTCATAGAAATGTAGAGGTTAGCACGCCTTTCTTAATGAATGCCTGGCCCTGCTATTAACAGTCTGAAAGATCAAACAGATTTGGAAAAGCAGCTCTACTTCTTATGGGTACACAGTGAAACAGAGGATTTTACTTTTTTTGTTTGCGAGACAGGGCTTGTCTGTGTAGCCAGCTGTCCCGGACTCACAGAGAACTGCCTGCCTCTGCCTCCCCGAGTGCTGGGATTACAGAGGCGTGCCACACTGCCTGGAAAGAGACAGGATTTTAAAGAACAGACCATAGAATCTGAAAGAACAGACTGGAGAGATGGCACATGCTCTTCCCGAGGACTTGAGTTTGGTTCCCAACACCCACATCAGGTGACTCACAGTATGACTACAGCTCTAGAAGATGTCATGCCTCTGGCCTCCACACCTGCATCCAGACGCACACACACCCCTACGCAGTTTTTTTTTTAAGTTAAAAAGAAAAAAAAACAGTTAAAAAGAAGCTGAAATGATTGGCAATGGCTAATACTCATGGGCTGGATAGTAAAATCAGCGGAGTTTCTAGTGCTCAGGACAGATGTAAGCTGTGGAGGAAAGTGGACTATATAATAAACTCCCAAAATTAAACAGCTTAACTATATTTTATTGATATAAATACATCTCACAAGCATCCACTATTTTGCCATACTACACAAGAGACAAAGTTAGAAAATTAAATATTAATGCAAAGAGAAAATTCAGAAATGCTTTGTTACATGAAAGTCACCTATATATACTAAAGCATCCTACATACTTTGTACAATTGACTTCTAGGTGATAATTTGAAATAAAGTGAGGCTGAATTTATTCAAACATTTATTTCTCAGTGGAAAATGCTCTTTTCATCAGTGGTGGCTGCGTTTTTCCAACATCAAACATCATTTCCAAAGGTGGGTTGTTGAGAGAACACCAGTCAGGTATGCGGCCCGTCTGATTATAATACTCCTTTGAAACAGAGCGGCTCCCAAGTATATCTTGCAATGCTCCAAAAACAGCTCCTGTGTAGTGAGAATAGTTTTATAGCTCAGATGATACGTCAGGAAACTATAAGCTATGTATATCCACTTTATGAAAAGAGAGGACTGGTAAACTCTGCAATATTGATCAAGCTCTCAATTCCAGTTCAATGAGATTCTGAATAACAGGGTCAGCCATAACTCCTATGTGGAAAGTAACCTGAGTGAGCCTTCCAGGTCACAGTGTCTATGGTATTACAAAATCCAGACGAAAGTGAAATACGATGAGGTGGAAGGATTTTCAATTTAAAGACTCTTTTGTTTTTTGTCATAACTCTGTTGCATGTTATTAAATAAACCTGATAGGCATCTTTTAAAAGTTTGGGGTTTTTGTTTTGTTTGTTTTTTGACACAGGGTTTCTCTGTGCAATAGCCCTGGCTGTCCCGGACTCACTTTGTAGACCAGGCTGACCTCGAATACAGAGAGATCCACCTGCCTCTGCCTCCCAAGAGCTGGGACTAAAGGTGTGCGTCACCACACTCAGCCCTTTTAAAAGTTTAAGATTTGTTTTTATACTGAAAAATCTAATAAAAATACACAAGGCAATCTTCGTTTAAAAAATTCCTAACATTTGTTTTTCTATGTGCATGATCCTGCCACTGGCTCGATCACAAAATACACAATGTGTGACTGTACACATCAGTGATGCTCCTCTCTAGTAGTTACTAACTAGCTGGTGTGCTGACCCAGTGCTAATACCATCCTCAGAGCACTCAATGAGCTCCACCACAAAGCAAGGGGAAAGTGAAGGGCTGGTTTCCACCATTAAACAAATGTTTTAAGTAACAGTAGCTAGTGCTAGAATAAAGTCATCACTTTCAATATTCTGAGGGAAAACTTTAAATAAATGAAGTCCATTATTTGAGACAGGGTTTTACTGTGTAGTCTTGGCTGGCCTGGAGCTCACTAGGCTGTCTTCAAGTGCATAAGAGACCTGCCTGTCTCTGCTTCCAAAGTGTTGGGGTTATATTTGACCACATCCCCTTGATGGGGAGGCCTGGCAGCACTCAGAGGAAGATAGCAGGCTACCAAGAAGAGACTTGATACCCTATGAGCATATACAGGGGGAGAAGGTCCCCCTCAGTCACAGTCATAGGGGAGGGGAGTAAGGGGAAAATAGGAGGGAGGGAGGAATGGGAGGATACGAGGGATGGGATAACAATTGAGATGTAATATGAATAAATTAATAAAATATACTAACAAACAAACAAAACCCAAAGTGTTGGGGTTAAAATCATGTGACACTCAACCCATCCCTAAGGATGGAGTTTTCTTAAAAAGTAAAAATAAAAAATCACAGGGCAAAGGCCAGCTGAAACAGGCATACAATTCTAAAAATTTGTATAATTTGGAGAAAAGTCACACTTTAATAAAAATTATTTGTTCATTTGAGGCAGGTGTCACTTTGTAGTTTAGACTGGCTTGGCATTCATTATGTAGCCCAGATTTGCCTCAAAACTCCTGATCCTCCTGTCTCAGCCTTTTAAAATTTTTTTAATTTTTAAAATACTGTTTTTCTTTTTCTTTCTTTCCCTTTTTTTTTTTTTTTTTTTTTTTTTTGAGATAGGGTTTCACTGTGTAGCTTTGGCTGTCTTGGACTCATTTTGTAGACCAGGCTGGCCTTCAATTCACATCGATCCACCTGCCTCTGCCTCCTGAGTGGCAGGATTAAAGGCGTGCGCCACCACACCGGCCCCTGCCTCAGCCTTCTAAATGATTAGATTTTGGGGTTTATTTCTCAGTGGAAAATGCTATTTTCATCATCTTAAGTGCCAAGCTTCCCAAACATCAAACATCACTTCCAAGGTGGGTTGTTGTAAGGCATGTGGCCCAGTTAACAGTTGTACTGATGAGGTGAATAGTTTTGAACAGTAGATAATTTTACTTTGATACAGTCATTAGTAATACCACTCAGGACTATGTTCTTACCTCCCAACCAGGCCACACAATTAGCCTTTGCAGGTGGAGTATGAATTCGGAAGGTCTTGGTGCCAAGTGTCTTTTTGTATTTTGGTTTTTCTACCAAATACCGTATTTCTGCAAGCAATCTGTGGAGAAATCCTGGCAACATAGATGTGCCACCTATGACTACCAAATTCTCGGCCAGTTGCTTCCTGGTGTCTATTGGGCACTGTTGTTGAAGAAGAAGAAAAGTTATTTTGATTGGATGAATACTGTTAAGCTGGACTTACTACACAGAAATGGACATGGTGGACAGCAGCAGCATCTGTAATGTCCAGGACTGTAATGTTCCTTTATACAACAAGTGTAGCACCATGGAAATAAACGCACATGCACCTGTGAGCATTTAAAAACAAGTAGTCTTCAGATGTAGTTAGTTGGTGATTTTGTTTTAGACAGGGTGTCTCTATGTAGCACTGGCTGGCCTGAAATTCCCTATATGGGCCTGGTTGGCCCTGAAGTTAGAGATCCCCTGCCTCTGCCTCCAGCTGCTGGGATTAAAGGAATGTGCCCTCACACTCAGTCTCTAAATCATGCAGCTGTCTGCTGAGTGTGTGTGTATGTGGTGTGTGTGGGTTTGTGTGTATGCATATAGGTGCCAGTGCTTGTGCGGAGATTAGAGGGCAGCTGGCAGGAGTGGGCTGTTCCTCTACATGTAGGTCCTGGGGGCTGAAGCCAGGTAATCATGCTTGCCGGCAAGAACCTTTACCTGTTATGTCATCTAGCTGGCCCATACTTTTATAGACTTTAAAACAGACTAAATCCCAAGTGGCACAGGCAATAGTATGCATGTACTCATTTTCAAGACAGGATAATACAGTATTTAAAAAGTAACAGTATTCTTGAGATGTAATCTGAATAAATTATTTAAATAAAAATAATTTTTCAAAAAAGTAACAGTATTCTGTAAAAAACTACAATAGGAAATTAGTGATAAAAATGGCTGAAAAATAGCTGGGCATGGTGGCACATGCCTCTAATCCCAGCACTTGGAAGGCAGAGGCAGGTGGATCACTGTGAGTTCGAGGCCAGCCTGGTCTACAAAGCGAGTTTAGGACAATCAAGGCTACACAGAGAAACCCTGTCTCAAAAAACAAAGAGACAAGAGGAAAAAAAATAGCTGAAAAATTACTTTTCTTATAAATAATATATGATAAGGAAAAATGCAGAAGATAACACCTAAAACTTTCTTTGAAGGACTGTTACAACAAAGAGAGACTTTACAAATACCTGTAAAAGGGAATCCAATATTAAAGTGGCAACTGATTTCTCCTCATTATCTTGTTCAAAAAGAATTTCCACAACTGAATCTCTAATGAGATAAAAAGAAAAGAGAGCATTTTATAGGCCACCATTTAGTATGACATAACTAAATACAAAGCTTTCCCACTATAAATGGGGACGTACTGGCATCTACCTCCAGGGGCTGAGCAGGGATTCAGTGAGCTGGCACATGGAAAACATTCCTCAGGTGTTAGCTACTGCTGCAGTAAAGTTTACATGTTTTGGATTCCATTACACCTCCTCAAGCATTACAACCCAAAAGAAGCTATACTCTGTAAATTCTATATAACAAGATTCAACATGCCACTTAATGATTTTTCAAGACAGGGTTTCTCTGTGTAGCCTTGGCTGTCCTCGACTCACTTTGTAGACCAGGCTGGCCTCAAACTTGGGTATAGCCACCTGACTCTGCCATCTGAGTGCTACGATTAAAGGTGTGCATCACCACACCTAGCCAGTAGTTTACTTATTTTTATTTTATATTTATGGGTATTTGCCTGCGTGTCTGTGGACCATATGCATGTAATGCCGACAAAGGCTGAAAGAGAGCTTCAGACACTTTGGAATTAGAGGTGCCGTGTGGGCACTGGGAATTGAACCTGGCTCCTCTGTGTTAGCTGCTGAACCATCTCTCTGGGTCCAAGAACAAAGTTCTAAAGCACAAACAAGCAAATGACTGATTATAAATAAAACCTAGCCACTTTACAAATGAAGCTTAATTAGAACACCGGTGTAATCACTGGCTTATATACTGTACATTATACAGTCGATTTTGCACTCCAGCTGTTGAGCTAAGTGGGCGCAAAGTCTATATTATATGGACCTCAAATTTGCAGGGATTTACTACCTGGTTCTTAAAGAGTTTACTACCCTTATCTTAAAACCTATTTCTTGTTGCTTTTTGAAACAGTGTTAGTTTCACTGAAATAATTCTGAATTACTGTGATGAACAGGAAAGAATTTTTTTTTCCCCAGACAGGATTTTTCTCGTAGTCCTAGCTATCCTGGACTCTCTTTGTAGACCAGGCTGGCCTCAAACTTGGAGATCCACCTGCCTCTGCCTCCCAAGTGCTGGGATTATAGGCATGAGCTACCACGCCCAGGCAGGAAATAATGTTTTTAAAACATTAAAAAGTTGAATAAAATTACTGGCTAAAAGTGAAGCATCATAAAAACAGTTTACTGTTGATTTAGAAACACTCACCTAAAGTCTTATACAAATATTTTTTTAGAGCCCAAAATTTAACTCATTATTTTGTTCATTAAAATTAATGTATATATCAGGTGGTGGTGGCACAAGCCTTCAATCCCAACACTTGGAAGGCAGAGGCAGGTGGATCAGTGTTAAGTTCGAGGCCAGCCTGGTCTAGAAAGCAAGTCCAGGACAGCCAAGGCTACACAGAGAAACCTCATCTTGCGGGGGAAAAATACCAACCAAACAAAAATTTAATGTCTAACCTGATTGATCCAAGTACATGTAAAATCTTCTCTCCATCCAATGGATATTCAACATTTGGGGGTGGAGAGGGACGCTGAAATGTAAAAAAAAAAAAGGTATAATTATAAGCAAACATGTAAGTAACTTTTGCAAAAGATATAATTTGTAAGCTTACCTCATTATTCCCATCAATATTAAATTTTGCTGCTTGGATTTGTAGGCCACGCTTCAGGTCACTTACAAAGCACGTACGCACTTAGAAAGGAGGAAATAAGCCTTTGTTACTACTTCTTGTTGAATGAATGGTGAGCTTACAACTTACCTAAAACAATCCTATTTAAGTGAACATACAATTTAAATATTCATCTTCTGTAAAATCATGCATTATTTTATAGCTTTTATATAAAGCAGAAATGAGGTTTTATTAAAGGTATTTTAATACAGGCTTAAGCATTAAGCTTACGAGAAAAAAAAAAAAAGAGAGGCCAGAGAGATGAGAGAGAGACTGGAGGAGGCAGAGAGAGGAAAGAGAGAAGCCCAGGAAGAGACAGACACACTCAAGAGCAAGGGTGCAGGCTTCCCTGTGGAGTGTTGCCTACAAAACCACATTCTAAAAATAACCCTGCAGAGTCATTCTGCCATTTCATAGCCTTTGTAGAAACGTAACTACACAAATAAGCTGCAGCACCATGAAAGACAGCTCTCCCAGTTAAACAGCATGTGTTTTTAGGTTTTCTATTTCCCTGCTTCTCCTTTTGATCTTAGGGAGCTGGGAGTGGTGGAACATGCCTGTGATCCCAGCATTCAGGCAGGCAGAGGCAAGCCGACTTCTGTGAGTTGAAGCCAATCTGGTCTACAATACAAGGCCAAGTCCAGGGCAGCCGAGATTACACAGAGAAACCCTATCTCGAAACCCCCCTAACAAAACAAAAAGAAAAAGAAAAAAGAAAAGAAAGAAAAACCAAAAACTAGGCTGGAGAGATGGCTCCGTGGTTAAGAGCACTAGCTGCTCTTCTAGAGGACCTGAGTTCACTTCCTGGCAACCACATGGTGGTTCACAACCATCTCTAATGGGATCTGATGCCCTCTTCTGGAGTGCAGGTGTACATGGAACTAGAGTACTCATATTAAAAAAAAAAAAAAAAAAAAAACAACAACAACAACACCCAAAAAACCGAAAACCAAAACAAAACAAAGTCTTAGTGAAGACACACAACTCCCCTTGGCTCTCTGCTTCAGTTTCTGTGGTGCATGGCCATCTAGCAATATCCCCGGCCTGCTACTGTATTCTTTTAATATTTGCATTTTGAATACCCATATCCTTAATAAGGCCTTTAGACATAGGAATAAGTAAAAATTTAAAATCTGAGTAAAAGCTGGGGTGAAATGCAAGAAATCAAATGACTTCAGCCAAATTTCTTGCAGTGGTGGATCATTTGGGAGGCAGAGGCAGGCGGATCACGGAGTTTGAGGCTAGCCTAGCCTACCAAGAGAGTCCAGGACAGCAGAGAAACCGTGTCTTGAAAAAACAAAACAGCCGGGCTTGGTGGCGCACACCTTTAAGCCCAGCACTCAGGAGGCAGAGGCAGGCGGATCACTGAGTTCGAGGCCAGCCTGGTCTACAAAGCGAGTCCAGGACAGCCAAGCAGCCAAGGCTAACACAGAGAGACCCTGTCAAAAAACAAACGAACAAACAAACAAACAAAACCAAAAATCCTGCTAGGGGCTGGAGATGTCTCAGTGGTTAATGACACCTGTTCTTCCAGAAGACCGGGGTTGGTTCCCAGCACTTCCAACCTAACTCCAGTTGCAGGGAAGCTAATGCCTTCTGACCTCTACAGCACCAAGCACTCATGTGGTGCACATACATACATTTAGGCAAAACATTTATACAAACAAACTGAAAAGCTTTAAAAAAAAAAAAAGTAAATAAATAAGTAAAATGTAAGTTTCTATTGTTCAACATGCTATTTAGCAACATGGCTTTTTCCCCCAGTCGGGGTTTCACTGGACATCCCTAGCTGGCCTGAAACCTGCTGTCTGTATGTATTTGCCCTACACGCGGAGACTGTAGGCACATGCCACCACACCTGGTTCCATTTTGAACATATTTCCTACCTGCACTTTTAAAAACATGTGCTCTTGGAACTAGCACTAAAGAATGAAAGAGGCCGCTGGGTGTGGTGGAGCACGCCTGTGATCCCAGCACTCAGGAGGCAGAGGCAGGCAGATCTCTGTGAGTTTGAGGCCAGCCTGGTCTACAAAGCGAGTCCATGATAGCCAAGGCTACACAGAGAAACCCTGCCTCAAAAAACCAAATGGGGTGGGGTGGGGGTGAAGAACGAAAGAAACAAAAACTGAGAACTTCAGGGCCAGGGTGATGGATGGTGTACTTCCTGTCAAGCCTGATGACCCGAGTTATACCAAAGACCCACATGTTGACAGAGAAAACTCTGCTTACCTTTAATATCTTCTAGGACACTTTCTGGAACCGAACCTGAAAAAGAATTTTATTAAGAATTAAAGAACTAGCTGGGTGTGATGGCGCATGCTTTAATTCCAGCACTCGGGAGGCAGAGGCAGGAGGATCTCTGTGAGTTCATGGTCAGCCTGGCCTACAAAGAAGAGTCCAGGACAGTCAAAGCTACACAGAGAAATCCTGTCTCGGAAAAAAAGAAAAAAAATGGGATTTTATAATAAACTACATCTCCACACATGTATGTAATAGTTTAATCACAGTACTCCCCCTATCTTCTTCTCTCCCCCTTTGTTCTTTCCCAATCCTTTCTGGAGATGACATTTTAAAAAAGATTTACTTATATATACAGTGCTCTGCCTGCATGTGCACCTGCACACCAGAAGAGGACACCAGATCTCATTACAGATGGCTGTGAGCCACCATGAGGCTGCTGGGAATTGAATTCAGGACCTTTGAAAGATCAGCCAGTGTGCTTAACCTCTGAGCCATCTCTCCAGTCACTTCTTAAGATGACACTTAAAAAGAATAGTAAAAGGCTTGGCATAGTGGCTTAGGAAGCTGAGGCAGGGGGACTGCTCCAAGTTCAGGACCAGCCTGGGCTGTATACTAAGACTATATAACAAAACTTTGTTTCAAAAACAAGCAAACAAAACACACACACACACACACACACACACACACACACACACACACACACACACAGAGTAAAAAGTAACCTTTTAGATATGCTACTGACATGATAGGATTATTTGTCAGCATACTCATTTTCGGAGGTAGATACAGAAACACAATTTTCTAACCTAAATTTAAAGTCTTCTAAACCAGCCAGATGTGGTGTCTTACCCCTTTAATTCTAGAATTTAGGAGGCACAGGCAGTCGGATCTCTTTAAGTTAGAGGGCAATTTGGCCTATGTATTGAATTCCAGTGCAGTCAAGTATACATAGTAAGACCCTCTCTCAAAACAATATATAATAAAATAACATCTTCTAAGCCAAGTCTTAGAAACTATTTTTATTGGCATATAAAAACAGAGATGCTTTATGAAGAAAATGGATCATGGCAAATGGGTAAGCATAACTTTGTAATTCCCACCCAGATCTGTACATTTTGTCTTAAAGTAAACTATTTATAATAAGCTTAGTCTAAAACCACAACCTCAAAGTATTAAGCCGTAGTTTGAAAAGTGACATCTTTAATCACACTACGCTTGAAAAAGAGTAAAGCATGTTTCCTGTACAGCTGCTACCCTCCTTCTAGGACTATTCACATAGCTTTTTTTAAAAAGGCTGATAAGGAGCCATTTTTTGCAGGTAAAGGGTTAGTTCAGTTAGGATTGCATGCTACTTTAAAAAGAGACAGTAAAACTCTACTTAACTTCAGTCATAATGTTTGGCATAGAATTTACATCCATACACTTTCCAAATCAGGGCACTTAAGAGTCTCTTTTCCGGAGACAGGGTCTTGCTATGTGATCCAGGTTAGCCCTAATCTACTTAGGTTTCCATAGGGTGGAAATTATTCTTTTTTTAAAAAAAGGTTCTAAGTACTAAGTGAAAGAGGCTAATTGAAAATTCACCTGAGATTTTTATCTATATTTGCTAAGGAGTTCAGAGAGAACACTTTCAATTTGTCTACACTCTGGTTGTCCTCCATCTGTAGACCAGGCTGGTATTGAACTCAGAGATCTGCCTGCCGCTGCCTCCCCAAATGCTGGGATCACAAGCAAACTATGCCAATTCTGACTTCCCAATGTCAGAAATGTAACGCAGATTAGGATTCTGCAGTGTATGGGCGGGAAAGATCAGAGTAAGTCAAAGAAGGTTCATAACGTGGGTTTACAATCCCAAGAGTGTAGAAGTTCCTAATATTATAGTTAAAGCCCATCTCCCCGCCCCCCCCCTCATCCCCAGCTGGGTCCTCTATATGTTGCCTGGGCCAGTTCAAATGCAGTGTTCCTGCCTCAGTGTCTTGAGTAGCTGAGATTACAAGTGCATGCTAATATGTATGGCTTATGGTCATTTTTTCCTCTTTTTTTCTTTTTCTTTTAGAGATAGGGTTTCTCCAACAGCCCTGGGTACCCTAGAACTCACTCTGGAGACATGAAAAGCAAGGCTAACTGCCCCTAAAACTGTATTTTTTGTTTGTTTGTTTTTTGAGAGAGGGTTTCTCTGTGTAACAGCCCTGGCTGTCCTTGGACTCACTTTGTAGACCAGGCTGGCCTTGAACTCAGAGATCTGCCTACCTCTGCCTCCCGAGTGCTGGGATTAAAGGTGTGCGCCAGCATGCCCAGCCCCCTAAAACTGTATTTTCCCCTTTCCAACATAAATTTTCAGTACAAAGGCACTTCAGTTAAGCAAACGGGAATGAGTCAGGTGCAAGTTTACTAGAGGGACCACCTTCTCTGCTTACAAAAGACAAGGAACTTTACAAAAGTTGACTTTCTAGCTGGGTAATGTGCAGGGACAAAATCCTAAGTAGAGTGTGTGTGGCGGGAGGCAGTCCTCAGGTAAAACTAAGATGAAGACAGAGGCCGTGCAAATAAGTGCTCTTGGTGATGGGAAGACTAAATCCCTAGCTGAAATGAGGAGTGAAAAGGGGAGCGTTATGGCTAACGAGGAGAACAGAACGAGGCTGTGGAAAACCATGTAGCAGACATGAAATGTGGGTTAATTTGTAGGAGCTAAAAAACTTCTTACCAACTTAGGGACAAGCTAGCACTGACAACAGCATAAAATAAACAAAATCAGCAAAGGCCAGGCCCACAGGAAGACAAGAAGAGATGACAAGGGCAAGCCAACAGGGGCTCTGCTTTCACAGGTGCAGCGGTGGGAAAGGTATAAACAGGTGAAATTTGAAAGACTTTTCTGAGGAAGAACTGGAAAGCTTTGCTAACTCTCTGTCTTCTAAAGGGAGAACCAGAGATGATGCTATTACATAAAAAAAATTTAAATACATCACTTTATCTCTTCCTAGTAACAATTAATGAAAAATTACAAGAGAAGCTGAGCGCCTCGGAGGCAGAGGCAGCAGACCTCTGAGTCGAACAAGCCTGGTCTACAGAGTAAATTCTAGGAAAGCCAAGGCTACACAGAGAAACTATCTCAAAAAACAAACAAAACAAAAAGAAAGAAAAGAAAAGTGACAAAAGAAAAGATACTGTGATCACTTTTAGGAGTGTTGATTTTGAGGCTTTAAGTGACATGTGCAGTTTGTACCTAACAATCTGTTGGAAATAATAGTGTCAAGTTCAGAAAGGTCAGGCCTCATCTGAGAATCAACAGCATGCAGACAGATGTGACTCAGTCAGAGGAATTGATGACACCTGCTTAAAAGCCATAGGAAGAAAGAAGAAAAACAAACAAACAAACAAACAAGTCCCCCATGGAACCACTAGTAGAGAAAGTAAGAACAGAAGAAGCCAAGGAAGAATGACTCCTGAAAGCAAAGGGAGGAGAGCATAGGAGGACAAGATGATTCAAACACCAAGATTTCTAGAAAAGATGGCTAACACACAGCTGCACTTACTAGGAGCAACAATACATAACTGGAGCAAGGTCAAGCACAGTGTAGAGAAATGAAAACTAGCAATGGGCAGAGTAAAATATAAGTTAAAAGCTTGAGAAGCATACTTCACTAAGTATTATGTATACATTGTTCTGCCTGCATATACCCCTGCAGGCCAGAAGAGGGCACCAGATCTCATTATAGATAGTTGTGAGCCACCATGTAGTTGCTGGGAATTGAACTCAGGACTTTGGGAAGAGCAGGTGGCGCCCTTAACCTCTGAGCCACCTCTCCAGCCCTGCATACTCCACTCTTAAACAGCTTATTACCCATCACTGAGGGAAGGCTCTGTCCTTTGGCAGCACCAGTGTCAACAGTACATTGTTCCAACAGTTGAGTTTCCAATTCCCTGAAATTTGAAAAAGTTATTGAAATTAACATATTTCAAATGATAATCTTTTCTTATTTAATAGCTTCACTACAAAGTAAGAAATTATGATGTCTCATATAAAAATGTTTGTTTTGAGGCTAGGTCTCTTGTAGGCCAGGCTGCTTTTGAACTTCCTATGTAGTTGAGAGTGACCTTGAACTTCTGATTTTCTTGCCTCTACCTCCAAGGTGCTGATGTTGGGATTACAGTTGTACATCACTGTACCTGGTATTATGTGGTATGCTTCGGATTCTGTGTCTTTATTTAGCAATTTTAGACTGAAGTGATACTTACTTAATGTAACAGGCTTTGTGCATGCTGGTAAGTACTCTACCAAAGAAGATAAATCTTCAGATTTTATTTTAAAAAAAGAAATACATCCAACCACCCCATTCTATACCCAGACTTCCCATCAAGTTCTAGCCTCTTCTGTGCTGCCTCCACCACCCAACTCTATAACCAGACTTCCCATGTCCTCGAGGGCCTAGCCTGAACTAACAAAGGAGGCTCACATGCTCTGATTTCACGGAAAGACTACCAACATTATGAAAAACCAAGCCAGTATCTTCTCTCCTAAACCTACCACTCTTGTAGAAAGGCTTGCCAATGGCAATTACCTAGATGAACTCAAGGACACAGAACTTAAAGAACAATAATAAACTTCATCAAAGAATTCAAGGTGTTTAAAGAAATCACAAAGAAGCCAGGCATGGTGGTGCACGCCTGTAATCCCAGCATTCAGGGAGGCAGAGGCAGGCAGATCTCTGTGAGTTCGAGGCCAGCCTCGTCTACAGATGGAGTCCAGGATAGCCAAGGCTACAGACAAACCTGTCTCCAAAAACCAAAAGCCAAGACAAACAAAAACAAAAAAAACCAAAAAACACCCAAAGGAAAGCTTTGCAATTGAAATGAATTGAGCAGAAGACAGAATAGATCTAGACCAAAGAATCAAGGAACATGAATAATTAAAATAAAAAAAGTGTGTGCACGTGCACGTGTGCGCGCACGCACACACACACACACACACACACAAAACAGTACAGGAAATGTGTGGGATACCATGAAAAAAATTAAACAAACCTTAGAATTATAAACATAGATAAGGAAGAAATATCCAAAGCCAATGGCATAGACAAGATCTGGACTCCTTTTGTAGACCAGGCTTACAGAGATCCACCTGCCTCTGCCTCCCGAGTGCTAGGATTAAAGGCGTGGGCCACCACCGCCTGGCCCTACAGCTGATTTCTAAATGGTAACTTTGAAAGCCAGAAGGACCTGGAGCAATACATCCCAAGTGCTAAAAGACTATGCTGGCCAACTCAGAACAGTATACCCAGCTAAACTACAAACTATTGAAAGAGAAAGAAAAACTTGCCATGATATAATGGTCCAAAAAACATTTATCTAACAAAGGAAATGATATAAAGAGTGTAAAAACAAGTGTATCCAACAAACAAATCCTAAAGAAAATACAGGAAGTATGATTTAGGCTGAAGAGAGGAATGAGCAGAGCAGAGACTAGAAAGAAATACGAAACCATAGTTTATTAAAATACCACCGAGAATACAATAAAAATCTAGAGCACAATGACCACAGTTAATACACACTTTAAAATCAATGTGCTTAATTCAAAAGACACAGGCTGGCTTAACAGATCGAGAAACGGGCTGAAGAGATGGCTCAGTGGTTAAGAGCACTGTCTGCTCTTCCAGAGGTTCCACGTTCAATTCCCAATAACCACATAGTGCCTCACAACCACCTATAATGAAATATGATGCCCTCTTCTGGCAGAGAGGCACACATGCGGGCAGATACCATCTACATAATAAATAAATCTTAGAGACACTGCCTCAAAAAACAAACAAACAAACAAATAAATAAAAGATTAAGAAACAAAAATCCATCTATCTGCTGCCTACAAGAGCTCTTCTTAGTTTTAAAGAGAGGTATGACTTTGGAGTAAAACAATGAACAAAATTACATAAGTCAATGGGACCAGGAACCAAGCTCGCATCATATCCTAACATATGATAAACGCTACACTAAAACTGACCGGAAGAGACAAAGATAAATCCTTTACTCTAGCTAAGGGAACAGCAAACCAAGAAGACACTGCTATCCTGAAACATATACGCAGCAAACACTGGGGTGCCCAATCTAACTAAAAAACATACGTACATTATCCATTAATAGGTGACTTCACTAGCCCCCTTTCTCCAATAGACAGGTCATTTGGATAGGAAATAAACAGAGAAACATCAGAATTTATTGACATCACATATTAAATAGACAACAGATATCTACAGAATATTCTACTCAAACACCAAAGAATAAACATTCTACCCAGCAGCACATTGAAGTGTTTCTAAAATAGACCACATCTTGGGACACAAAACAAATCTTTACAAATATAAAAGACTGAAACACATCTGACCACAATGCAATAAAACTTAAAATTGACAGAAAAAAACAAAAAAACAAAAAACCTCCTAATAAATATACAAACTCATGCTAATTAAACAACTAATTGCTACATGATGAACGGGCCAATGAAGAAATCCAGAAAGAAATAAAAACTTCCTGAAGCTAAAGGAAAATGAAAACATAACAAACAAAACCTCTGGGACATTGAAATTTTCTTACAAGGAAAATTTATAGCTCCATGTATCTCCACTTTAATCAAAAAGAGCACAAATAAATGACTTAATAATGCAACTTCAAAATTTGAAAAACAAAAACAAACAAAATCCAAACACAGTCAACAGCAAGAAATAATAAAAGACAACGGAAAACAAAGAAAACAAAGAAAAAACAATCTTAAGAGTTGGTTCTTTGAGAAGATAAAATTGACAGACACCTGGCCCAACTATCCAGAGCTAAGAAAGAAAGACCCAAACAATTAGAATTAGAAACAGGGACAGGACAGCCAGGGGCTCTATTGCACAGAAAAACCCTGTCTTGAACCACCCCCTCCCCACTCCCCAAAAAACACCCACAAAAATAAACAAACAAGACAGAAAAAGAAGAGGAGGAGCGAGAGGAAGAAGAAAGGTGAAGACAAAGAAGAAGAGATAATAATAAAACATGGAAACATTATAACGGACACCAAAGAAATTCAAGATAGTATAAAGAGATATTTTAAAAGCCTATATTCCCATTAAGCTAGAGAAAATTAAAAGAAATGGATGAATTCCTAGGTCAGCCAAATCACACAAATTAAAACAAGAAGTCAGCCACATAAAATAAACCCATAATAAATGAAGAAATTGAAATTAGTAATAAAAAGTCTTCAAGCTAAAAATGTCCAGGACCAAACGGATTTACAGCAGAATTCTACCAGACAGCCCAAGTCTATCTCTAATAACCAGTCCTTCTTAACACTAAAGGAAGGGGGGAGGGGGAGGGGAGGAGGGGGAAGGAGCGCTCCCAAACTCCTCCCATGAAGTCAGCATCATTCTAGGACTCAAACCAGGTAAAGACACAACCACCAAAAAAGAACTAGAAGCCAATATTCCTAATGAACATCCTCCAAATACTCAATAAAATACTTGCAAACAGAATATCAACACATATCAAAAGATTATATACCATGACCAAGTTGGCTTTATATCCCTGAAATGCAGGGATGGTTCAACATACAAAAATTTGTTTTGTGTTTTTCAAGATAGGGTTTTTATGTGTAACAGTCCTGGCTATCCTGGAACTCTCTTTTTGGACCAGGCTGGCCTTGAACTCACAGAGAGCTGCCTGTCCCTGCTTCCCAAGTGCTGGGATTAAAGGTCTGTACCAGGCTACAATTCAAGATCTTAAGATATATTACAGAGCCATAGTAATAAAAACAATATGGTATTGGCACAAAAACAGACATCTAGACCAAAGGAACAAAATCAAAGGCCCAAACATGAGCACACGTAACTTCAGCCACTTAATATTTAACCAAGATGCTAAAAACATACACTGGACATCCTACTCCACAGATATTTGTTCAGCCATGTTTCTGGCTGTTCTATTCACAATAGCTCAGAAATGGAAACAACTGAAATGTACTTTAAAAAAAAGATTTATTTATTTATTAAGTATACAGTGTTTTGTCTGCATGCTAGAAGAGGACACCAGACCTCACTATAAATAGTTGTAAAGCCACCATGTGGTTGGTGGGAATTGAACTCAGGACCCTTTAAAGAGCAGGCAGCGCTCTTAACCTCTGATCCATCTCTCCAGCTCCTGAAATGTACATTTAATCAACAAATGGATAATGAAAATGTGGCACATATATACTATGGAATAGTATTCAGTTGTTTAAAAAAAATCATGAACTTTACAGGTAACTTGATAGGACTAAAAAAGATCATACTGACTAAGGTAACCCAAAACAGTAAAAAACGATATTGCACGTTCTGAGAGGAGGCTCCTGACTCCAAATCTTGAGATAAAGTTGTAATCCTCACCCCTTCATTCCCGAGCACTTAAGGCTTAGGGAACCTGTGGAAGAGGGAGTAGAAAGACTGCAAAGCTCAAGAGCATCAGGGGGTTGGCTGTAAGGTTTGTCTCCTAGGAATATCAGAAGCTACACCCATAAAGTCTGACCAAAATGACTGTCCAAATGTGAGCTGAATAAAGATAGTATTGATGGATGTGCCAAAGCGGACAGGGAATAGCCACAAGGTCCCAACCCTACACAAAGAACTACAGCCAACTAAGGAAAGCTAGGAGTGGGAGCAGTGGTCCTCCCTAGGGAAGAGCACACTAGCTGGTTGTCTAATGCCAAATGGTGGGCCATGAAAACATGCATACAAGTAACGTTATATGGACTCACCAGGCTATATTTAGGAATATATATGTATACATACACAGAGACATACACACAACTAGTGAAAAAAGAGGCCGTGAAAAGGAGAGATTAGACGGGAGGGCTTAGACAGAGGAAAGGGAAGGGTGAAATGTATTTATATTATAATTTCAAAAAAACTGATGAATGCATTCAAATCTACAAGAGAATGGGATAAACTAAAAATCAAATTACAAGCACTGGCTTTTGTGGCACTGGTGATAAAACATCAAACTTACTTGTGAAGAGCTTTTCCTCCTAAGGGCAGTGCTCCCCAGCAATTCAGTACTGGGATGCCTTCATATATCTATAGTGTAGTCAAGGACATTATCATCTTAGGATATATGTGTTTCTTGATACTTACATAACCCTCTACTGTTCTAATCAACTGTGGTGAAAAATTTTTACTTGTTTTAGAAGTTACAGAAAAGACAAGAGCAAGTCTTTTAATAGTGTTCACCAAAAAAACAGACTTAATGTGCACATGCACGCACACATCAAAAGTCTTCAATTAGGCCAGAGGCATCCAATAAACCCAATGGCATACTATTCTGACTGTCGACACACATGAAAAAGAAATGTATTTTTCTATAATGAAGGCCAAATTCTTTTCTCAGAAGTTAACTATCCTCATTAACTGATAATGCATTTTGAAAATGGAACCAAATCTGCTCCTAGAGAAAAAACTAGGACTGAATCATAATGGTAATTTCTACAGAATCTTTTAAATTTATTAACTTTACCACATGATAACTTGTACTGTAAATAGTAATCCAAAATACTTCAATAATAAAAAAATCATTTTTATAAGCCCAATTTACTTTAGTTAAAAATGAGTTAGAGGCTGGACAGACGGCTCAGAGGCTAAGAGCACTGCCTGCTTTTCAAAGGTCCTGAGCTCAATTCCCAGCAACCACAGGGTGGCTCACAACTATCTATAATGAGATCTGGTGCCATTTTCTGACATGCAGGTGCACATCCAGGCAGAACACTGTATACATAATAAATAAATAAATCTTAAAAAAAAAAAAAAAAGAGGGAGAGTTAGAAAAAACAGAACAAAAAAATCTGTAACATGAGCTACTTGATAAAAAAGATACAGGCAACACCAGGCTTTCCCTATATCCACAATCCAGGACCATGGCCGAATTAATCCCGAGCGTCAGGAGAGCCATCAGGTGACTTGGCGCAAGTAAGACAGATGGAACCTGGAAAACAACAGAGCAGCAGCAAGACTGGGGTTGAATACAGTGTCTGAACGCATCTGATTTATTTGCAAATATACTGTAAAAATTCATAGGAACACTGTATTGATTTGCTTATTCAACCAATTGTTGGTATTAACGAAGAACTAGCTTTCTGATTTAAATGAATTTATGGAATAATCAAAGTATACTGCAACAAACAGAAGTAATTTAACTAGGTTGTTTCATTCCCAAATGACAATTCCAAGAGATTTTTATCAACATACCTCTTAGAATTTTGAAAGAGACAGAAGCCCACAAAAATGTATATTCAAAAGATGATACTAAAAATATAGATGCTTTGCCATTCAGATGAAAGTACTGGAAAGAATAACCCAACACTTCTCTCCTCGACCTTCCCTGCTTCCTTCCTTCCTTCCTTCCTTCTTTCCTTCCTTCCTTCCACTTGGGAGAGCAGAGAGAGAAGGGTCTCACTGTGTAGCCCAGGCTGTCCATGACTGCACTGATACTCCTGCTCAGACTCTCAAGGGCTGGGATTACAGGCATGCTCTCTTACGTCCAGCCTTAAGAAGCAATTCTTTTCACTTTTTTATTTAAGACAAGATCTCATGTAGCTTAGCCTTTTCTTTTCCCATTAAAATTTTGTTTTCTCTCTCCCTTCCTCCTTCCCCCTTCTCTCACCCCACCCCTGCCATGAGTGAGTGAGTGAGTGAGTGAGTGAGTGAGTGTGTGTGTGTGTGTGGGTGTGGGTGTAGCACACATGTAAAAGTCAGAGGACAATTTGTGGGAGTTCTCTCCCTCTACCATGTGGATCCTGGGGAACTGAATAAACTCAGGTTATCAGGCCTAATGACAAGCACCTTTACCCACTGAACTGTATCAACAGCCCTTCCAGGGTCTTGAACTTGCTATGTAGTTGAACTGCTGATCCTCCTCCATTAACCTCCCAAGTGTTGAGATGATAAGAATGTGCCAGAACACCCTGCTAGGCAAAAATTCTTGATTATCATTATATGCAAAGTTTGTACTATGAACTATATTTTTAAACCACCAGAGGCCAGCTTGGCTCAGCAAGTACAATCACTTGGTGCCTGAGTGTGACCTGAGTGTGACCCCAGGAACCCACATGAAGGGAGAGCCCCAAAGCTGCTCTCTCACCTCCACAATGGCACTGTGGCACACCATCCATCATCATGTGCACATACACAATAATAATAATAACTAAAGATATTCAGAATCCCATCATAATATAGCAGCTTATAGAGCAAAACTACAAGCTGGGGCGGGGGGGTGGGGGGATGGCACACACCTTTAATCCCAGGACTCAGGAGGCAGAGGCAGGTGGATCTCTGTGAGTTTGAGGCCAGCCTGGTCTACAGAGCATATTCTAGGACAGCCAGGACTACACAGAGAAAGCCTATCTTGAAAGACTGAAAAAAAAAAGAAAAAAAGAAAAGAAAACATTTCCCAACTATAAGTGTTAACATGGTTATGAAATAAGCACTTAAATAAAGAAAATAAACGGCCAATTCCTCAAATTTGTACAGTTACATACAAAGAAAGAGATAACATGGGTTTAAGCTTTGAATACCTATGCAAAATGTTACGTGGGGCATTTCCCTAAAATGTAATATGTAAGACTTTTTATTTTCTCAACAGTGTACATGGCAGGCAAATGCCCTACCACTGAACCTCCACCTTCTTGCTACTTAAAAACAATTTATGAATTTCATTTGCAAATAGGTATCTCAAGAGGTTGAGGAGATGTCTCCTCAGGAAACATCCTCCTTGTTGTGCAAGCCTGAGCTTTGAGTTCAGAGCCCAGGGCCCAGGTAAAGAAGGCTAGGGCAGTGCTGAGGACACAGGGACAGGAGGGTCAGGGGGACTTCATGGCCAGCCAGGCCAACTGAATCCACGGGACCCTGTCCTGAAAAATAAGGTGGAGAGGCTAGGGCTGCAACTGAGTTGGTAGGACTGCTTACTCAGCCCGTGTGAAGCCATGGGCTTAATCTCCATCCCGGCACTAAAGAAAGACGTGAGGTGCATGTATAACCCTAGCACATAGAGGGAAAGGCAGGCACCGCAGACATTGGAGGCTAGGTCAAGGCAGGAGGATCAGAAGTTCAAGGTCAGCATCATCTATACACCAAGTTTAAGGCTAACTTGGGCTTCATAAGACCTCAAAAATGTAAAAAAAAAAAAAAAAAAAAAAGAAAGAAAATACTAGATGGACAAATGATTAAGGAAGACACTGGACCTCTGGCCTCTACAAATACCCACATATATATGTGTACACATATATACACACAAAAATAAAAATAGGTACCTCAAAGTATTTGAAAAGAACTCGAGTAAGTGTCTCTCTGAAGTGGGAAGGACATAATACCGACTCAATCACCACAACCCGGCGGTCTCTGGGATTCACCAACAGATGCCTGAAAATGACAGTTTTGTTTTTAAAAGGAAGCAAAGATCTGTACTTTTTTTGGCAAGTATAAACTGTACTATCACATGCTTTATAACAAAAAATAAACCATTTTATTACTCCAGGAAGATAATGTTTCTGAGATCGTGGAGTGTGCCAAGCACTATAGCAGGAACAACAGCCATTGTCATTACCATTAGCCATTACAGTTAGTTCCTTTTGTGAATGTGCAAAAGTGGTGAGTATAAGCTGACAAAACTCTAGTCACTATAGGCATTAACTTGAAAACCACAAGATTCTAACAAATGTTATTGCCCAGGAAGTACTGGAAATGCTTTGCATTGTTTTTTTCGTATTCTTGTGAATGTGTAAGCACATATTTAGGCACAAATATGGTTGTTCTCCACCTCCCATCCCAACAGGGTTTCTCTGTGTAACAGAGCTCTGGCTGTCCTGGACTCACTTTGTAGACCAGGCTGGCCTTGAATTTACAGAGATCCATCTGCCTCTGCTCTGCCTCCTGAGTGCTGGGACTAAAGGCGTCCTTATCATGCCTGGCCACCCATAGCTGTTCTTTCATGTGCCTTTTTCATTTTTCAATACACCTCATTTTTCTGATTCACTACACGTAGATACAGAACAGTTTCCTGCCGCTCTTTGCTGCTTAGCAGAGAACTTAGAGCTAACAAGTATCTAGCGCTGAACAAAAGGCCTCAGCCCCAATAATGACTACACACTGTTTCACCTTATGGATATCCAATAATTTACTTATCAATCTCTCTTATTTACTTGAACTTGACTGAGATTTTATTTGTATACTGTCAATCCCTTTTAATGTTTTCTTATGGTTTCAATTTTCTAATCTTCAAGTGTGTTTTTCCAAAGGTTGAAGACGGGGCTGACAAGATGCTTCAGGGGTGAAGGCACCTGTTGACAAGCCCGAGTCAGACTGACGGGACCACATGGAAGGAGAGAACTGACGCCCACAATTTGTCCTCTGACTCCATACACACACCTTGGCACTCAAGTGCCCAGAGACATCCATATGCACCTACATATTTTATAAAAGTTTCAAAAAATTTAAAAGGTTGAAGATAAAACTGGCAATGAAATACAATTTTGTTTTTTGCATCAGATGCAATATAGCCAAACATTCCTACAACTGGCATTAGGAAGAAAAAAAAAATCTAACTGCTGAAGTTAGGGGAAAAAAACAAGCCTGAAATAGTTTCGTCTTACCTGAAATACAGTATGTGGATGAATTCCTTTAGGTAGGAATATAATTCTTCTGTATTGATATTATATTGAACAACTTTGATTGGCTGTAAAAAATTAAAATGTTTTCTTATATTAACAAAACAATCTTTTGTGCTTTTAAATTCAGTAATATATTTCCTCATAATAAATGGAATTTATATTAAGGATATTAAAATTAGAAGTCAATTAACCTTGGGCTAAGGCTATAGTTCAATTGGTGGACTTGCATAGCATATACAAAGCCCTGGTTTCAGTCCAACAGTACAGAAATGTATAAAACTTCATGTGGTGGCACATGCCTATGAACAGGCAGGGAGATCTGATTTAAGGTCACTGAGCCAAGCTAAGTTATATAAAACTTTACCTCAAAACAAAAGAAAACCCAAAACAAAACAAAATACTCCCCACAAAACGGTAATCTCTTAAATAAGGAATTCCAAAGAACTGGCAATGGCTAAAAAAAAAAAATGGCAATTTTGAACAGTAAGAGTAGACGTGTATGCCTACAAGTAAGTACACAGAACAGTGTTTACAAGCTTTTTTCCTTAATTCATCTGACTTATCATTTGGGCACGACTGATGATAAAAAATTCTGAGATGTGCTTAAGAAGTGTGAAAGAGCTGGAGCGATGGCTGTGAACAGAAGACCTTGGTTTGGTTCTCAGCTTACACATAATAGCTCACAACCGTAAAGGCAGATCCTGGGGATCTGACGCCCTCTTCTGGCCTCCAAGACCACTGCATATACGAAGTGGACTTGCATATGTGCAGGTAAAACACACACACACACACACACACATAAAACAAAAATAAATATTAAAACCAAAAAAAGAGAAATTTTAAAAAACAAAACACAGCAAAGGCTTCCTCAAATATTCTAGACTTGGTTCATTCCCTGGATTTTATGATTGTTGCATATCATGATTAAATTCATGCTATACAAAATCAGACTTCAATAAATTTGTCAAACTCTCTTGAAGTTATATTTTATTTTTCTCATTTTCACATCTTATACTTATTAAAATAGTGTGTGTGTGTGTGTGTGTGTGTGTGTGTGTTTGCGCGCGTGTACATGCATGATGTGTGAGAGTGAGGTCACAGCACTTGTGTGGAGGTCAGGTGACAACTTTGTGGAACTGGTTCTCGCCACCTTTATGTGGGTTCTGGGTATGACCTCCACTGCCAGGCTTGTTCAACAAGCACCTTTACCCACTGAGCCATCTTCCCAGTCTATAGTTTTTTCATTGGTTAATACCTTAGACATGCCAGCTCTTTTTATCACACTAGGAATTATACATCGTGGACCAGTTTCTCCTGCAAATCCACACCTGCAAAGAAATGGAAAATTACACACTCAACTTATAACATTCTTTCTAAATATCTAACAGAGAAACAGTGGCCACAAAGCATCTAGAAATATCTCTGATGCACTTAAAGGGTCAAAGAAAAAAACCTAAAAAGATAATGACATTATTAATAATTTTATATCATGCATTAAAGAAGCAAAGCATATCAAAATTTTAATACTGAAATATTACTGGCGTATCTCATTTTATTTATTTTTTGTTTTTTTGAGACAGGGTTTCTCTATGTAACAAGAGCACTGGCTTTCCTGGATTCACTTTGTAGATGAGGCTGGCCTCGAACTCACAAGAGACCTACCTGTCTCTTCATCCAGAGTGCTGGGATTAAAGGTGTGCACTACCATGCCCGGCTGAGTGTCTCATTTTAAGGTAGACTTCATTTTCCTCTACTTTTAAGATTCTAACTGAATTTTAGAAGACATTTACTTTTACAACCTTGGATCTACACTATGTGCCTTCCTTCAAAGAGTCACGCATCACTCAATGGAAAGTGCACTGTAGGTGATTTAATTATACATCCTAAGGGTGTACTTACATATAGCCAAAAATACAGTGTATTGTACCTATAGTTATGTGATTGTTGTTAGATTACATACTATTAAAGCATGTTACTATACTACATACTGCAAGCAACTATAACTCAACAGTGCTTATATACCTAAATATATAAAAACAGAAAAGGGCTGGGCATGGTGGCACACGACACCTTTAATCCCAGCACTCAGGAGGCAGAGGCAGGTGGATCTCTGTGAATTTGAGGCCAGTCTGGTCTATAAAATGAGTCCAGGACAGCCAAGGCTCCACAGAGAAACCTGTCTCAGAAAAACAAACAAACAAACAAACAAACAAACCAAAGGTTCTGAGTTCAACTCCCAGCAACCACATGGTAGCTCACAGCCATCTATAATAAGATCTGGTTCCCTCATGTGGCCTGTAGGCAGAACACTGTAAACATCACAAATAAATAAATCTTCTTTAAAATGAGCATTTAGGACCTGGAGAGATGGCTCAGTTGTTAAAAGCACTGACTGCTCTTTCAGAGTACCTGGGTTCAATTTCTGGCAAACCACAGGATGACTCACAACTGTCTGGAGGTCCAGTTCCAGGGGCATCCAACACCCTCACACAGACACACATTCAGGCAACACAATAACATGCAGGGAAAAAAGTTCTAATTAGTATTTAAGGCAAGCATGAAGGCATATTTGCAATACCAGCATTCCGGAGGGCAGAGGCAGCGGAACCAGGAGTGTAGAGCTAACCTGGGCAACATCAGACAAACACATAAAAACAAAAGAAAAATTAGTATTCAGTGCTGTATTTCTTTTGTGTTAGAAAAACAAGTTTTACTTTTTAAAAAAGTTGAGAAAATTATTATACTGCAATTACCCTTATATCACACCTTTTGTTCTCCTGGGTACTTTTTGATGCTGTTCTCCCGGGCCTAGGTGTATCTCTCTCTCCACTCTCATCTCAGTGTTATTTATATTCAGTGCTCCTCAAAGTCCTCAAGGTACAATGTACGGGGGAAATTTAAGTTCTCCTTGTTACCATTTTAAAAACCTACATATCTCCTGTGTTTTCCATCATATTCCTATCTAATAATTTATTTTTTCAATGTATAGCCAAAATAATTATTTTCTGGTATTAATCTCTAAGTATTTATCATATTGTTTTAAAAAAATAAAATATCAATATTCGAGGGCCTTGCAGAGAACAAGAGAATAATCCAGTACTACGTTTACTCCAATTTTGTAGCTTCTAAGGACCAATGTCTTGTGACCATTTATTTAATAGTTACTTAATTTAATAGTTATTTAATAGTTAACTACTGCCGGTTAGACAATGCTTACAGATGTGTAAAAAAATAACTCAGACATCTCTACTTCATATAGAACCCCATATATACATACGTGTATATATGATGTAATTCTGTGTTTTCCTTTGAGTCCAATACAAGGACTCTTACATAGAGGGTCCAAAGAGTTCAAAAGTGCCCATCAAGTCGCTGTACAAACGTTCCAAGGTTCACGCATTTGTGTCTTTCCTCTCTGCCTTTGACTGCCTCTTTGAGGACCACTACTCTGGTGTTTACAAAATACTCTTTTAAGGTGCAAAATGTGAGTCTAAGAGTTTAGGGTAACCAACAGAATTTCCAGTCTTATCTATACAGCTGCTCGCCTTCGTGTGTCCGGTCTCCCTAGCTGGATTTCCTACACTCTTGGGGGTACAATCTATTTCCAGAACCAACAGAGCTCCATTCCGTAAATGTTTTATGATGGAAAGAGTCAGCCGGCGTTACAATTCGACTGTTGCTTTCCTACCTGACCCAGGCCGAGGGAGGTAAGATCTGGGTCGTCGCTGTCAAACTCAGCAGCGATGGCCCTCATCACCTTAGGAGGGGGGTAGGGGAGGGGGGGGTGGAGGGAGGGGGGGGGTGAGAGGCCACTGTTTCTAGAGCTTCCTGGGCCTCTCAGGTAATCCAGATCCTACTTAGCCCAACGGATCCTCAAGGCTCGCATCACCCAGGAGCGTCCTCCTTGACAACACCCTCCTCACTGACAAGGACTGAGCTTAGCCTCGAAGGCAATGAACGCGGACATCTTCGGGATCGCTGGGGGAGGGTTCCGGGGTGCCCAGCGGGCCTACCACCCTCACTTGCCCGGGGCCCACAGCCGACCCACAGCCACTCACTTAGTGAAGGCTTCTCCCAGGTCGATCACGACCGCCGTCTTCTCGCCGCCGCTCCCGAGACCCTCGTAGAGCGGCATCGCTCAGAGACTGATGGACAGACAGCGAAGCGGTCAGCCGGGCTACGGCTAACCTCGGCGCGGGGGCGGGGCGGGGTCCTCGCGCGGCTGAGGACCCGGGCTGGCCAAGGAGAAGCCTGACGCTGCGAAGGCTGAGGCGGTCAGGCGCGTAGGGCACCTTACAGGGCGGAGCCGTCCGGGTCCTCCCGCCCAGCAGCTTGGGACGCCTGCGTGGCTAGGCACTTAATCTACATTTCTTGTTCTATCTAATTCCAAAGAAAGCACAGCTAAAGTAATTTCTGAATCTATGGAAGCTTTGTCTGGATTAGTGGAAACAGTGTTGAATCAGAGTCCCCTCTTCTCCAAAATGTAGGGGCTGTGCAAGTTGAGGGCAGATGCAAACGTTTTTGTGGTAGGATATAGTTGGCACTCTAACAGAGGACTAGTTGCATGCTTCACAATTTACTGTGAAAACCCTTTCTTTAGAATTATAGCTTAACTTTGTGTAGTAGTAAAGAGATCGTTGGACAGGACACAGAGAAGAGAGGTTCCATAGTGGATCTTAGCTGGACTAAGTGGGGTGGCCAAAGATTAGAATCAGGTTCTCCGCAGATGCATCCAGGCTCAGATGAAGCTATAGTTAAGATGAAGCCTAAACTACCAACTACTAACTAGTTGGGGTCTTACCTCTATGACTTTTCCTATAAACCCTGATAATCCACAGTATATCTTACATAACCTGCTGTGGATGCCTGTGTCTCTGTGGTGAGCAGGGACAAGGTCTTTTCTGTTAAGTATGCACAATGCTCGGCTTTCAAAATTGTCATACTAGTAGAGGCAAGTGGGTCTCTGTGAATTGGTCTACAAAGTAAGTTTCAGGACAGCCAGTACTGTTATAGAGAAACCCTGTCTTGGGGTGGGTGGGAAAGGGAGGAAATTCTGGAGGTAACTGGATGAATTTGTGATAGGTAAAGGAATTTCAAGATGAGTGGAAAAGCTGGGCATGATGATGCAAAAGCCCAGCGCTTGGGAGACAGTAGCAGCTGCATCTCTGTGAGTTCGAGGCCAGCTTCACCCACATCATGAGTTCTAGGACAGCCAGGGCTACATAGTGAAACCCTGTCTCAAAAAAACAAAACAACAGCAAAAGATGAGTGGGAAAGCTCCTTTCTTTCCTTATAATTACAGTGGTGAGGATTTGTGAGGATTTGAATGAGAATGCCCCCCTCCCTCCATTGGCTCATACGTTTGAATGCTTAATCACCAAGGAGGGGAACTGTTTTGGAAGGATTTGGAGATTTGGCCTTATTGGAGGAGGTGTCACTAGGAGTGGGCTTTGAGGTTTTAAAAAGCCTACACTAGACCCAGTCTCTCTCTCTGTCTCTCTCTGTTGCTCTGTCTCTCTCTGTCCCTCCTCCCCACCCCCCGGCCTGTTACCTGTGGATCATGTTATAAAGTTCTCAGCTACTGCTCCAGTGCCATGCCTTTCTGATGATCATGGACTAAAACTGTTAGCAAACCCTCAATTAAATACTTCCTTTTGGGGCTGGAGAGATGGCTCAGAGGTTAAGAGCACTGGTTGCTCTTCCAAAAGTCCTGAGTTCAATTCCCAGCAACCATGTGGTGGCTCACAACCATCTATAATGAGATCTGGTGCCCTCTTCTGGCATGCAGGTGTATAAGCAGGCATAACACTGTATAATAAACAAATAAATCTTTAAAAATAAATAAATAAATAAATAAATAAATACTTCCTTTTATGAAAGTTGTTCTTCCAGAGATCCTGAGTTCAATTTCCAGCAACCACATGGTGGTTCATAACCATCTATAATGTGATCTGATGCCCTTTTCTGGTGTGCTGGTATACATGCAGGCAGAGCACTGTATACAAAATAAATAAATAAATCTTTAGGAAAAAAAAGAAATAGATGCCATGAATTTGAGAGAGCAAGGCGTTGAACAGGAAGGGTTGGAAAGCGGTGCGTGGGGGGAGAGGTGAACTATGTATTTGTATCAATCTAAGAAATAAAAATAATAAAAACTGTTTTCTGGGGAATATCTCAAACAAGAGTATTAAAACAGCTAATAAACCATGTGTAAGTCTGAAACACATGCTTAAATCCTGTGACTTTTGATTTTTAATCTTATCAGTCCTCACTGCAAACCTGTGTAACGCCCCTTATGAAATCACCTTATAGCCGGGGGTGGGGGTTGGGGAGGTGGGAGGGGAAGGGGGAGGGGGGTGGCGCACACCTTTAATCCCAGCACTCGGGAGGCAGAGGCAGAATTAAAGGTGTGTGCCACTGTCCTGGCTCACATATCTTCCTGGAGCTCTCTTTTGGAGGTTCTAACTGGGAGTGTAACTACTGATACACAATTGACTGAGTCCCATTCCTGCCCTGAAGGTGCTGTTGTTTGTTTTTACTAAGGAACAATTATGGGCGTGGTGAAGGATTAGGGGAGACTGCTTAACCACCCAGCTCAATCAAATGAATCCTGGAAACCAATTAAGTTGATAGATGTTGGGTCAGATTGCCTTCATATCCACATGCCTCCCTGTTAGATGTAATTAACAAACTTATTTCTTTTAAAATACTTATTTCCCTTTTTATTTTAATACACAGTCTCACCATACAAACCTAAACATGTGCCAAAACCCAACTGGAACCCCAAGCACAATCCCAACTTTTACCTCACCAGTCCCAACCATAAACCCAATTCCAGACATAGCCCTGGCCTTGTAGTGGATGTAAACATGGTTTTGTTTTAATCCCAAATTGGAATGTGAAACAGACTTGTGAGAGAACAGGTGGTGTTTGTCCACTAGAAAAAGAACTGCCTCTTGCAGGGTCATGGTCTTTGTCAATTGATAAACGTCCCAGAAAAGAGATACATATATATCTCCCAAAATAAGAGGCTTGGCTTTTTTGGCTTTTTGGTTTTGGCATTGTTTCCTATTCTTTGACTGACATTCTCTGCTTAGAGATGTTTCTAGAGAGAAACGCTCCAGAGAACACTTGGAGGTTCCAGGTTCCAGCTGCTGCGGTTGCAGTCACCTTTGCCAAATTGCTGGTTTTCTATTTAACGGGTCTGCTGGAATCCTGACTATGACAGGTGGACTCCCTCCAAGGAACTGAGTCTAAAAGGTCTACTTCTCCTGTTCCCATTAACCTCCTTTCTCTCTTATCTAGGGTAGGTGAGTTGGAAGGGAGGTATAAACATCAAAGAACCCCAAATAAAGTAGGTTTGGAAAAGTTCAGCTGGGTGTGGTGGCACATGCCTTTAATCCCAGCACTCGAGAGGCAGAGGCAGGCAGATCACTGTGAGTTTGAGGCCAGCCTGGTCTACAAAAGTGAGTCCATGACAGTCAAGGATACACAGAGAAACCCTGTCTCGAAAACAAAACAAACAAACGAAAAAAGAAAGAAAGAAAGAAAAGAAAAAATTCAATGCCTACACTGACCTGAACCCCAAGCCCAGCCCAGATCCCAGACCTAGCCCATCGCCTAACCCAACCTAATCCGAGCCCTTACCTCAACTCCCACTGACCTCAATTCCAACACCAACTTCAACTCCAACACCAAACCCAATCAAACCAAACACCGAACCCAACTTCAATCACAATCCAAATGTAACCCCAAACCTAAACTCATTCCCATGAATAGCCCTAACCCGAACCTCAACCCCAATCCATAACCCAACCCTATCTGTGACTCCAAAGCATATGCCAGTCCTGCCCTAATCGGACTCTAACCATAACCATAAAACCAAAGCAACCTCTCCCCATCAATAATCCCAATTTCAATCACATCCTCAGCACCAACCCAAATAATGTTGCTGTTACTTTAAGGTCTGGCCCAATAAATGTTTATTATTAGGCTTACAGTAGTATCATCTAACTTGCTTTTATAATCAATAAAGACACAGACACCTGAAGTATTTTAGAAGAGCCTGTTCTCACCTGGGGCAGAGCAGCTGTTACTTCCTAAGCTGTCTTCATTTCTATCCCAGCCTCCATCCCATGCCATCTGATTCTAATAATTTCTATTTGATTTACCTCCCATCCACAACCCCAAAATACTTGCTAAGGGTGTTCATTTGGGCCATTTCTTTCATGTGAGACTCAGAGTTCCTCCTCTGGGCCCACATGGCTCTTCCCTATCCCATGGTCAGGCTCCTCCTCCTCCTTCCTCTGTCTTGTCTGAGTCTCAATCCAAAGATTCTCTCTGCTCAAAGCCCAAGAACCTCCTCTCCACGCCTTCCTTTGGCCTTGCCCAGGTGTAGGCCTTTTATTCAGTCAGTCAAGGAGGCAAGGCTCAGGGCAGCAACTAGATGCACAGCATCAGACCAACCTCCAGCACAACAACTTTAACCTGAAGCCCAAACTTAACCCAAAACACAACCCCAACCCTAATGAACCTCAACACCAATCCAGGATCCAATCCCAGCTCTACCTCAAACCCAGCCCCAATCCCATCCCCACAGCCAATCTGACCCCGACCCCCAAATGCAACTGCAACCCAACCACAACCATAAACACAATCCAACCCCTACCTACCACCCCAATCTTAACTCTGGTGGTTTGAGTGAAAACAACCCCATAGGCTCATAGGGAGTGACACTATTAGGAGGTGTGGCCTTGTCAGAGTAGGTGTGGCTTGTTGGAGGAAGTGTGTGTCTGCGGTTGGGCTTTGAGGTCTGAAGCCAGGCCCAGTGTCACTCTCTCTTTCTGCTGCCTGAGGATCCAGACAGTAGAGTAGAACTCTCAGCTCCTTCTCCGGCACCATGTCTGCCTGCACACCACCGTGCTTCCAGCGAGGACGATAACGGACTAAACCTCTGAACAGTAAGCCAGCCCTGATGAAATGGTTTCTTTTCTTTTTATTTAAGAGTTGCCTTGGTGCCTCTTCACACCAATAAGGCAACAGCCGTAACTTGAACCTCAACCCCAGCTACAACACACCCCTAACCCCAAGCCAACCTCAATTCTACCCTTTCTGCGCTGCCACCAGCTGTGATGATCTCATCTCACGTCTCTGCCAGTGTGAGCCGTGTTGTGGTGATCTAGGCCATCCTGACTGCTGTAGGATGAACTCGCAAAGCAGTTTTGATTTGCATTCCCCGGTGATTAAGGGCAGTCGAACACTGAAGTGTTCCTTGGCCATTTGGGTTTCGTCTTTTGAAAACTCTCTTTTAGTTCTGTACCCCATTTTTAAAATTGGGCTGTTTTCTTGCTGTCCAGCTTTCTTTAATTCTTTGTGTATTTTAGATATTAATCCTTTATGGGGAGTGTAATGGATAAAGAATTGACGATGATGTCCTTTGTCACTCAGAAGCTTTTGAGTCTCATAAAGGCGCACTACGTAGTTGCTGTTCTCAGTGTTTGTACTGCTGGTGTCCCATTCAGAAAATCTTAGCCCATTCTGATGGGCTTTCACGTCTATCAGATTCAGGGTATCTGTGCTGGCTAATCTTTTTTTTTTAAATTTATTTATTTATTATGTATACAGTGTTCTGCCTGCATGTACACCTGTAGGCCAGAAGAGGGCATCAGATCACACTACAGATGGTTGTGAACTACCATGTGGTTGCTGGGAATTGAACTCAGGACCTTTGGAAGAGCAGGCGGCGCCCTTAGCCACTGAGCCATCTCTCCAGCCCCGTGCTGACTAATCTTATGCCAACTTGACACAAGCTAGAGTCAGCGGAAAGGAGGGAACTTCAACTGAGAAAGTGCCTCTGTAAGATCCGTCTGTGAGGCATTTTCTTAATTAGTGGTTGATGGGATAGGGCCCAGCCCATTATGGGTGATTCCATCCCTGGGCTGGTGGTCCTGGGTCCTATAAGAAAGCAGGCTGAGCGAGCCATGGGAGGCAAACCAGTAAGCAGCAGCCCTCCATGGCCTCTGCGTCAGCTCCGGCCTCCAGGCTCCTGCCCTGTTGAGTTCCTGTTCTTTCTTTTTCCAATGATGGATTATGATATGGAAGTCTAAGACAAATAAATCCTTTCCTCCCCAACTATTAAATATTTATTTAGGTAAGTATACAGTGTTTCACCTGCATGTACACCTGCATGCCAGAAGAGGGCACCAGATCTCACTATAGATGGTTGTGAGCCACCATGTGGTTGCTGGGAATTGAACTCAGGACCTTTGGAAGAACAGGCAGTACTCTTAACCTCTGAGCCATCTCTCCAGCCCATTATTATTATTATTATTATTATTATTATTATTATTATTTGGTTTTTTGAGACAAGGTTTCTCTGTGTATCCTTGGCTGTCCTAGACTCGCTGTGTAGACCAGGCTGGCCTCGAACTCACAGTGATCCACCTACCTCTGCCTCCCAAGTGCTGGGATGAAAGGTGTGTGCCACCACTGCCCCACTCCCAACTTGCTTTTAAATGGTTTGTTATTTTTTTTAATGTAGAAGTGCTTTGTCTGCATGTACACCTACATGTCAGAGGAGGGCATGGGATCCCTTTATAGATGGTCCAGAGCCACCATGTGGTTGCTGGAAACTGAACTCAGGCCCTCTGGAAGAGCAGCCAGCGCTCTTAACCTCTGAGTCATCTCTCCAGCTTCCTTAACTTGCTTTTTGTTCATAGTTTTTCATCACAGCAACAGAAACCCCGGCTGTCATTAGGTTAAGGCCCTTGATACATTTGGAATTGAGCTTTGTGCAGGGTGATAGAAAATGTGGATTTGTTTGCATTCTTCTGCATGGAGCCATCCAACGCAACTAGCACCATTTGTCAAAGGAGATGCTGTCTTTTTTCTAGTGTGTGGCTTTGGCCTGTTTGTCAAACATCAGGTGTGCGTATTTGAGGGTCTCTGCAATCACCACAGCCAGCAAAGTAATGATCTGAATGAAGAAAGAAGGTAGCTAATGCTGATCCAAATTCCAGGAGTCTGACCCTGAGCAGTTTATTTTAGGCACATTCAAGCACAGCACAATTTGTTGAAAACTTTCCTGGTGATAGTTAACTCTATCCCATGTGCACAATAAAGCACAAGGTAAGCTAAATAAAGACTGGACATGACTGCATCAAAACTCATTATAAAGTACTTGTGACACCGTCCATAAAGATGATTCTATAGACTGACTGAGAAAAACACTGAGCTCCTTGTGCTCACAGCTAAGCACTAGAGAGAGCAGGAATATTAAACACACACCGTTGCTCCTTCAAAGAGAGGGATACACAACCTTTTATCTGCCCAGAAGGCTGGGAGCTGACATGGTTACTAGCCTGGTGAACTTTGCACTCTCTGTGTGGCCAAGACTACATAGATCCTTCCCCAGACCCTTATGGTGAGCTTGTCGTTAGTTTCTTTCTTTCTTTCTTCCTTTCTTTCTTTCTTTCTTTTGTTTTTCAAGACAGGGTTTCTCTGTGTAGCCCTCGCTGTCCTGGACTCACTTTGTAGACCAGGCTGGCCTTGAACTCACAGTGGTCCCCCTGCCTCTGCCTCCCGAGTGCTGGGATTAAAGGTGTGCGCCATGACACCTTGCTGTGTGTGTTTCTATAAGAAGCTGAAACTTTTCTTTTAGTTTCTGTAAAAAACTGTACTGGAATTGTGATGGGGCTTATATTGAAGGCATAGATGCTTTTGGTAGAATGCGGCCATTTTCACTATATTGAGCCTACTGGTCCATGAGCACGGGAGATCTTTCCGTCTTCTGATAGCTTCTTCTCTTTCTTTCTTTCTTTCTTTCTTTCTTTCTTTTTTCTTTCTTTCTTTTGGTTTTTCGAGACAGAGTTTCTCTGTATAACATCTCTGGCTGTCCTGGAACGCGCTCTGTAGTCCAGGCGGGCCCTGAACTCACAGTGATCCACCTGCCTCTGCTTCCCAAGTGCTGGGATTAAAGGCATGAGCCACCACTGCCCGGTCTTCTTCTTCACTTTCTTTTTTCAATATCTTAAAGGTTTTGTCATATAAATCTTTCACTTGCTTGGCTAGAGATAGATTTTTTTAGGCTACTGTAACAGGTATTGTTTTCCTGATTTCTTTTTCCATCTTCCTGTCTCTTGTCAATAGCAGGGCTATTGATATTTGTACGTTAGCTTTGTATCCTGCTACTTTGCTGAAAGTATTTACTGGGTGCAGAAATTTCCTGGTGGAGTTTTAAGGATCTTTTAGGTATTAAGTCATATTGGCAAATAAAGATACTTTGACGTCTTTCTTTCCTAGTTGTGTCCACTTGATCTCCTTCAATTGTCTTATTACTCTGGTTTGATTGAACAGGTTTGAAGAGAGTGGGTTTCCTTGTCCTGTGCCTGACTTTAGTAGAAATGCTTTTAGGCATTTCTCTTCATTTAGGCTGATGTTGGGTGGGCTTGCTGTACATTGCTTTTATTCTGTTATGTCCCTCATAGCCCTGGTCTCTTCAGAACTTTTGTTTTGTTTTAATCATGAAGGGATTTTGTCAAAGGTTTTTTCTGCATCCAATAAAATGATGACATAATTTCTGTCTTTCAGCCTGCTTATATGGTGGATTGGGTTTACCTATTTATGCGTGTTGAGGCATCCCTGTATCTCTGGGATGAAACTTGCTTGATGATGGTGGATAATCTTTTTGATGTGTTCTTGAGTTCAGTTTGTAAGTTAAAAGTGAGAATTGTTACATCTATGTTCATAAGAGAAATTGGTCTGTCATTTTTCTTCATTTTTTTTTTCTTCCCGAGACAGGGTTTCTCTGTGTAGCCCTAGCTGTCCTGGAACTCACTCTGTAGACCAGGCTGGCCTCGAACTCTCAGCGATCTGCCTGTCTCTGCTTCCCGAGTGCTGAGATTAAAGGTGTGGGCCACCACTGCCCAGCTCGTTTTTCTTTCTTTGTTGAGTCTTTGTGTGGTTTAGTTGTTGAGGTAATTGTGGCCTCATAAAAAGAATTAGGGGGAAAAAAAAAGGCAGAATGGGTAATTCTGTTCAGAACTGAGTATGTTCCCTATGTGTTAATGAAAATGGTGCTGATAGCAGATCAGTGGGTGGCTGGGAGGATCGGTACCGCGATCTCGCAGGAGCGCGAGGAAATGGACAGGACGACAGACACGTTCATCGTCTTGATTGTGGTGATTTTGGAGGTTTATGCAATCAGAACTCGTTCAGTTTAATACTTGAAATGCATGCAGAGTCCATTGCAGCCGTTATTGGATTGCTTGCACCACATCCTTTAGGCCAGTCTAATGAATCCCATTTTAATACACACACACACACACACGCATGCACGCACGCACGCACGCACATTATATAATATACAGGGAGGAGGCAGTGAAAACACTCAGCAAAGGGTTTCTTAGCCTGTGGTCCTATGTACACTCACACTTGGACTCAGGTGGAGGCTCCTCTCTGTCACGCTCTGATGTTAACCCACCCCTGTACGCTGTGGCGGAGGGGCGATTAGATACTAGGCTTCTTGGCTTCTAAATCTGGTGTTCCTGTCACTGTGCAAGGACGTTACTTTTAAAGCTTCTTGGAATCAGAACCCATGTCTACAGATAAAATCATACTAGTTAAGAGACCAAGAAAAACCCCTTTGGACCTTGCCTCAATGCTGTTAATGACCATCTTATCGCCCAGTGTGACACAAGTCTTCCCACTGGTGCACTTTCTGGTGCGGCACCAGACCTCCTGCGGATCTCTGTGCTCCGTAGCCTTGGGGTAGGTTGGAGGCTGTCGACCACCAGATGGCGCTCTTCCTCGCTCCTTTCCGAAGTGCAAAGTTGGTCAGTTAGGAAGCTAAAACAGAAGGTGCTTCA
Source organism: Acomys minous (assembly GCF_964271855.1). NCBI lineage: Eukaryota > Metazoa > Chordata > Mammalia > Rodentia > Muridae > Acomys > Acomys minous. Next base: position 46,147,212 of record NC_140489.1, read on the forward strand.
CATCAGATGATTAAGTTAGTTGCCTCCCTCATTCCTGAAATAGTAAGACTGTGCTCCAGAGCACCAAAGGAGTTCTTCTTGGGACGAGACCTGAAGCGTGGAGGAAGACACCGAGTGTGCTGGGCCCATAGAATGTCTTGGAAGAGGCAGAGCCGGCCTGCTTGGCGGCTACATCGCTGTCCTGTCTTTATTCTCACACAGGCAGATCTCCTAACTCCAACATGAGCCACAGGGAGGCTCTTTTCCCTAGGTCAGGGAACATCTGAGCCCTGGTGAGGCTTTAAAATTCCTGATTTTTTAAAATTTAATTAATTAATTAATTAATTAATTTGCCAAATGTGTTATCTCACATCCCAGCAGTTGGGAAGATTACCATGTTTTTTTTAAATTACCATGGTTTTGAGGTCACCTCAGGTTACAGAGTAAGACTCTATCTCAACAAAACATAATAAAACAAAACCAAACCCCCTTCCTTGTCTGTCATATAGATTCGAATATATTCCTTATGCCTTCCCCGGCATCAAAGGCATATTTTACATGTTTACATTTCTCTCCCTGTTCTCTGCCTCAGTATGTCTATACACACACACACCATCTGTCACCCGTGGCTGTGACAGCACTGGGAGATCGGTGTAGACTGTAATCTACATCCTTTCTCAGACACGCCCAGGTCTAGGAAGAAGTGATGCTGCCAGGAGGGCAGAGCCTGGGCTCTCTGCTGCCCTCTGCTGGAGGCATTTTCATTTTCGTTCCAAATCCTTCCTCCTCACTTACATAAGGTGCGTTAGGAAACCCAGAGCATCTGCAATGGGTGGCTGATATATCTCGTTTTGCAAAGAAGAGGATGTTAGGATTGCGTGAGGTAGATTGCATGAGGGCAGTGCTTAGGTCAGGTGGCACCGTCTTGCCTGACACACTGCAGAAGATGGTGCAGACACTTGCACAAATGTTTGGAAACACTGGTGGTTAGCGAGGAAGGAGTGGGGCCAGGGTGAGAAACAAAAATTGTCCTTAGAGAGACATAATGATTGGAAGTGGGAGCCTGCAAGGCACCTGCAGGGACCAGGTGCTGCTGATGAGAGGCCACAGAGCAGGAAAGAGAAGGCCACGTCCAAACAGTTGCAAGATCACAGCGCACCTTGTGTACCCCACCCGAGGACTGGAGCTTCTGCTGGAAGTAGTGGAAAGCTCCTGCGGGTTCCGTGTTAGGCGGCTCAAAATGTGCGTAGGTCCCTCGAGGGCGGGAGACAGATTTAGAAGGATGTCCCTGTCCACATGGGAACAGGTTAGGATGACACTACGGAAGTTTAGGAACAAGACAGCAGTGCCCAGAGCCAGGATGCTGGTAAAATATGTACCACGAAACATCTACGGAGACCCATATAAGAGGGTCTACCAAAGGGCCGATGGTCAAGTATCAAGTATGACTCCTGGGCAGGGGAAAAAGCCTGGAGGGAGAGCAGTTGACGCACGCACACACACACACATGTTATTTCCCCCCCACCCCACCCCCGGCTTAAGGGGGGGGGAAGAAACATTGGCCTCTCTGGCTGACAGGGAGACACTCCCTGCCCCCACGAGGACTTAGCTGAGAAGTGAATGTTAGATACTGATCTGAAGGGCTCTGAAGACAGGAGGTGGAGGTGATTAGCAGGTATCCGAGGCTGGACAGGGCTGGGATGGGCTAGGCTCCCTTGGTTTGGGGAGACAGCACCGGGTAGGTGCAGTTCAAACCAGGAATGTGGGATGAGATGGTCCTGGACAGAAGTAAGGAGGAGGAAACAGTGGGTCACGGAGGGCCATCTGGGAACAAAACTGGGAAGGGACAAGTAGCAAAAGAAACGTTGCTGGCAGAAGGCGGAATGAAGACAGAGGGGAGTGGCCTATGAGGTATAAAGAGCAGCGGAGGGTATGTTGTCATAGCAACAAGTGACAAAGCGGAAGCACTCACCGAGAGGCAGAGAGCCCCAGCATGGTAGAGGCTGGACACTACCCCAAGAATCTGGTGATGAGGAGGCCACAGAGGCAGCGGGTACCAGGCGAACAAGAAATGGAGTTGAGAAAGCGGAGACAGTTGGCATGGATACATTCTGGTATCCATGGGCTAACGGGCGGATGGGCAGGGCGATGAGGTGGGACTGACATAAGGCAAAAGGGATCTTTTATATTTTTTGTGTTTCAATTGTGAATTGGCTTATAAAAGGAAAGCTTTTTGTCCTACTCTCGGGCTGAGAAGAAGGAGGGACACAGACTGAAGGAGAGGAGGGTGACGAGGTAAAGAGGTGCGTCCTCAGTGGCCAGAAGAGAAAGGGTGTCGGTGAGTGGTTTTGGCTGCAGGTGTGTATGCAGCATCATCCAAGAAGAGGAGGTGTGTCAGGATGGGTGAGAGGGTGGAGATAGCTTCGGGGCTGGAGAGACGACAGAGTGGTTAAGAACACTGGGTGCTCTTGCAGAGGCCCCTGGTTTGGTTCCCACACAGTGGTTGACAATTGTCTGTAACTTCAGCTCCAGGGGATCTGGCTCTTCTAGCCTCCAAGGGCACCAGAGGCCATTTGCACACATGCAAGTAAACTACGCACATAAAATAAAAACAAGCCTTAAAATGAGAGAGAAGTTGACTCAAAGCAACAAAGCAGAGGCAAAAAAAAAAAAAAAAAAAAAAAAAAAGATTGGAGGTGAGGTATTCAGAGGGCTGTGTCACTTGGTGGATGCCAGTGGCCGACCTGGACTTAGTGCCAGGTGGCCTACTTGACCTTGGATAAACTATCTTATCTTCACTGAGGCTCTTTCTCTTTTGTAAAATCCGAATTATAAAAGAACCTTCCTCAGAAGGACAGTGGTGGCAAACACCTTTAATGCCAGCACTCAGGAGGCAGAGGCAGGTGGTTTCTGTGGGTTTGAGGCTAGCCTGATCTGCAGATCGAGGTCTACAGCCAGGGCTACACAGAAAAACTTTGTCTCAGAAACCCAAGACCTGGAGCTGGAGAGATGGCTCAGAGGTTAAGAGCACTGTCTGTTCTTCCAGAGGTCCTGAGTTCAATTCTCAGCAGCCACATGGTGGCTCACAACCATCTATAATGAGATCTGTAGGTGTACATGCAGGTAGAGCAGTGTATACATAATAATTAATAAATAAATCTTAAACAAAACAAAACCCAAGGTCAACAAAAGAACTTCCCTCACAGAAGTGCCTCAAGTGTCAAGTAATTTCTACTCTATGGGGCAACAGCTTTTGGGTTTAGTGTCTTTCTCCTGCTTCTCACAGGACAGAAGATGCCTCAGGGGTAGGGGCCATCCACGCATGTTTTACTTTGCTTTGTCCTACCATCCAGCCCAGTGCTGACCTTCAGCTGTGTGTTAGGTGCCTGGCTAAACGTGTTCTCCCAGACTCCTGGCTCTCAACCCCACACACCGCAAGGGCACCACACTTTTTTGTTTTTGTTTTTGTTTTTTGAGACAGGGTTTCTCTGTATAGCCTTGGCTGTCCTGGACTCACTTTGTATACCATGCTGGCCTCGAACTCACAGAGACCCACCTGCCTCTGCCTCCCCGAGCCCGAGGATTAAAGGCGTCTGCCACCTTGCCCAGCTCTTCTGACCCGTTTTATCCCATTAGTGACTGCAGGTTAGGAAGTTGAGCACAGTCTGGATGGGAAGTGAGCCACAGGGGGAGCCCAGTGGGACAGAGAAGGAACTAGCTCTAAAGCAGAGCCAACTCTGTCCCTCCTCACAAGTGTTGTTGGGTGTTCCAGCCAGGTGAGTACCTGTGAGGAAAACAAGAGAAAAGAAGCTACGGTGTGACTAGCAAGCCGCAAGCTTCCACCTCCCATACCTTCTTCGGTTGCCGCTTTGCCAACCACGGCTACCCTATCCTCGCAGAGGAGAAAAACAAAGACAAAACTGATGAACCATGGAAAGACCTAACCTTTAGCTCCCCGCCCCCCCTCCTGTTCCCCCCCCCCCCCCGCCCTTCTCTCTTGGATTAAACACTGGAAGGCGATTCAGTGGTCAGCGGGAGGTGAACGGGGACCAGGGAATCCATAAGCTGATAGAGCCTCCTCAGCTAGTCCCAGTCTTGGCAAGGGCCTCTGTGAAGTTCCCTGGGATGTTTGTTTCCTGCCTATCATTTATGTATTTCCCCCCGGAGCAGCTCTTGTGCACTACTCGCTTTGACCGCCAGAGGGCAGGCTGCATCCAGGAAAGCCCAGATCCAACTGAGGTCCTCTTCGCCGCCGCCTGTCCCCGCCCTGCTGCCGCCGCAGGGCAGTTCATCTAGACCTACCCAGGCTTGCCTAACACCCAGTAGTGATTCCTTTCCTTTTTGTAACTGACTTGAGCAGGCACAACAGAAGCTGCCTGCAATCAGGTTAAGGCTCCAGAAAGCCGTTCCCCGGTCCCACATGTGCTTGGGAGCACTCCCCTGCCAATCAAGGGGGTGAGAAAGATGCTCAAAAGTCCAGTTCCTCGCCTTTGCCAGCTAGAGCTGTGCGAGACACCCACCTAGGGCAAACCCCAAGCTGAGCCTTTGACACAGGCCACAACAAAGAAGGAATCACTGTCCCCTCAGGCCTGTAAACCACAGAACGTGGGGTGAGGGGAACATTTGAAGACACACAGTTGCATTTGGTCACATACAGCCCTAGCTGGGATGAAAGAATTGTCACTGTCCTGTGCAGAATGAAGACCACTGGAAACTGGCCTGCCCTCCTCAGGCGCCATGGTGTTGGGCTCCTTCTGAGAGCTTCTTCCGTGTTTCAGCCTGTCTGACGCTGAGCAAAAGCATCTTGTACTGTGATTAAGCTAAATTCTCAGCTCAGGAGAATCTTTGTTTGTTTGTTTTTGTTGTTGTTGTTGTTGTTTTTTCAAGACGGAGTTTCTCTGTGTAAAAGCCCTTGCTGTCCTTTTAGCCCAGGCTGGCCTGGAACTCACGGAGATCCACCTGCCTCTGTCTCCCAAGTGCTGAGATTAAAAGTGTGCTCCACCACGCCCTGCTATAGGATAATGTTTGCTTGTTGTCCATCTGTGATAAAATGCAATCCTCAGCACGAGCACCTTGGTACACCAGCAGCCTCCCAGGATAGAGTTGGAGGAAAATTAACATAGAGTAGGCAAAAATCTATCCTTGCTATATTCACGTACCTAATGCCGTCATATACCTGCTGTTCTACAGACCGGATCTAAGAGTTGGACGTGTGTGTGTGTTTATGTGTGAGTGTATGCGTGTGTGTGTGTGTGTGTGTGTGTGTGTGTGTGTGTGTGTGTGTGTATGTGTGAGTGCACGCTCACGCACAGGTTTCCAAGAGGGGTCAGGAGGATGGCTGGGTATATCACTGCTCTGGCGGTTGTGATTAGTACCTCCGTGAGCAAGCGTCCTCAGAGCCTACACTGTGATGTAAGCGGGAGACCAGCCATGACCAGATAATAAGTAAATGGCTCAGGGAGTCGGACTTGGAGGTTAGGACAGGTGCTACTGACAAACATCTACAGGGTTAGAGACACAACAGGGGCCAACTTCAGAGCTGGTGGGCAGGAGAGTCATGGGCTAAGACTAGAACAGAGACCCGGACCAGGGAGAGAGTGGAGGCGGGGAGACAGGGAGGCGTATTTGAGATCTGCCCTACTCACCTGGCTCCCTGACACGTGGCTACAGAACTCCCACTTGTTGCTAAACTCAGCATTAATTGGGTACCCTTCCTAGGCCAGGCCTTGCACTAATCAGGTCCTTAAGATGTCACCGCAAATGGGGGGGAGGGATCGGCTTCCGCACCTGGGTGTACAACCTACTGCCGTGTTTAAAGAACAAAGAGGGCTCTGTTAATCTTCCGTATCTAATAAACTCACCACTTCACCTTCGCTGATGATCCCCACCGCTCCCTTTTCACACCGTCACTCCCTAGGGATGCTTGGAATGAAAGACAGCATCGACCTCCAGGAGAACCCTGGCCCTACCCTCCCGGGGCGTCGGTGGCTCCTGCAGCATCAGTTCATTTCAGACCCAGGCTGTCAGCTTAAGAGGCGGGTTTTTAACATCCATTGCTGTCCCCTGGGTGCAGAAAGTCCCCTTTGCATCTGAACTAGGGACAGAAGAAGAGGAGGGAGAACCCAGGTAGTCCTGGCTGGGGCGTGGCCAGCAGGCGTCAGGGGGAGGTTGAAGTGCGTGTGTGAACGCATCTCGGTCCTTGGCAGCGGTCCTCAAGGTTCCGATGGATCGGCTCTCACAAAAGCACCCACGGAGCTTCGGAGCCTCCTTCGGTTTCCGAGCCCTTGATCTAGGCTAGACTGGTGCACACATTTCTGGTGAGATCCTGGCCCTTAACCCCAGGCACCGCACCCTCTGAATGCAGGGTCTCAGGTTCCACTTTTTTGTCCTTAACCCCCAGGAGGCTTGAAGCTGAGACTGGAGGCAGAGCTAGGGGTCCGGTGCCAGGTGGAACACTTGCCTTGGGTCCTCTCAGCTGAGGCTTTGGGTTACCAGACATCCATCTGTTGACCGTTCTCGCTGAGGAAACTCGAGCCGGGAGGATCGCTCTCAAGGGCATCAGTGCCACGCTTCCGTGCCTGTCTAAAAAGGGGAGCCGCCTCACCTTCCTGGCATGTGGCCCCCAAAGGCCTTTTCATTAATATTCTGACACCTCACGACAAGGAAGAGTAGACCTCAGGTGAGCGGCAGTTGCTGGGCTGTGCAGCTGTGTCCTGTCTTTTCTACCCAAAACACAACCACGCTTCGCCAGACACCACGCCATCACTGCTGTCACCCCTTTATGGCTCTAGGAAACCATGGCTAGTAGGAGCAGTTCAGTGGTTAGCGTGTGAAATAATTTTGGATCTCTTTTAAAAAGACAAAAAAATTAAAAGTTGTATCCAAGTGGTACATTTGCATAATTTAAAAGTCAATGACACTACTGGGCACCATGTCCACACAACGACTCACAAGGTGATTTCAGAAAAAAGGCTTTAGGTCTGTATTTGTAAAAGGCATGCTGGGCTTTTGTTTGTTTGTTTTGTTTTTTGTTTTTGTTGTCTTCATTCACTTTAGGCTACTGCAGCTTTCTAGTAGGAAAGGCCAGACTGTCCCAGGCACCTTTACACACATCCTCCTTGCCTCAGGGACAATTCCTCCTCCTGGAGGGAGCAGACTGTGTCACCTGGGGAGCTATGCAAGGCATGATGTGTCCCCAGTTACTGCTCTTTTGTTTCCTTGTGCACGTATGTTTGTCTCGCCAGCTTTTTCTACACTCTTCACAAAACTATAAGCCCCCTGTACCGTTCTTTTAAAACCAAACACATTTAGTAGACTTTGTGGGTTTTTGATGATCTGTCCTGAACTGATTTTTATTATTTATTTTTTGGGGTGTTCCCTGCATATTTCTTTTTTTCTAGATAGGACGTGCTTGTCTTCATTCTGAGTCACTTCTTATAAGCCCTTTCTCTCTCTCTCTCTCTCTCTCTCTCTCTCTCTCTCTCTCTCTCTCTCTGTCTCTCTGTCTCTCTCTGTCTCTGTCTCTCTGTCTCTGTCTCTGTCTCTCTCTCTCTTCCATATGCACTGGCTGGTTTTCGGTGTCTGCAGGCCCCGGGTGCAGCACCCTCTCACTGTCTTTCTTTTCCTGTTGTTCTCTTGACCTGCTGCTGCTGCTGCTTTCTGGGGACTTTCTTTCTCTCCTGAGCCTTCACTGGAAACATTCATTTGGCTCTGTGCTGTAGCAGTCTTTTCTGCGTGGCAACCTTCTCTAGTGTTCCGCGTACAGGATATTCTAACCCCGACAACATTGATGTTAGGTTTTCTCTAAAAGGCATTTACTCCCTGATTAATCTACTTCTATTTTTTAAAAAAGATTTACTTATTTATTGCTTTGCCCGCATATACACCTAAAAATATGGAATGCTTAATGAATTTGTTTGTCATCCTTGTGCAGGGGGCATACTGATCTTTTCTGTGCATTTTTGTTTGGCTTTTGGTTTTTCAAGACAGGGTTTCTTTGTGTAGCCTTGGCTGTCCTGGACTCACTTTGTAGATCAGGCTGGCCTCGAACTCACAGAGATCTGCTTGCCTCTGTCTTCCAAGTGCTGAGATTAAAGGCATGCACCACCACAGCAGGCCGAACACTCTACTTTTAATTTTTAAAATTCACATTTATTTAATGAAGGTCTATACCTGTTTGTATATGTGAAAGTCGGAGGACAATGTGTGGGAATCAGTTTATACTTCTACCATGCAGATTCTGAGGTTCAAACTTAGGTCTTCGGGCTTGGCAGTAAACACCTCTGCCTCCTGAGGCACCACTCCGGCCTATGATCTGTTTTTCTAAAATACTAGTTTCCTGAGAATATGACACGAAGAAGAAAACAGCAAAGGTCTTTTACTTTTCATGACTTTAGCTTGTCGCTCCGGATTTACTCATAGCTTTGTTAAAAGTCCTTCAGGATCGTTTGCAATGCACTTAACATTTGCAACACACACAGATAACGATGGGACTTCCCCCACACTGTGCTAGTATAGAGGATTTATTTTAGCTCACTGTCTCAGAGGTGTCAGGTGTAAGTCAGGGCTGCAGAGCAGCTCACGTTATATCACCTAGAGAGGCCTGCCCTCAGTTTTTTCTTCTTAATCTACTCAAGCCCTCAGCCCGTGGTGCACCTCGCCTTCAGTCCATTTCTTTGTCCACTAGTTAATCCTCTCTGAAATGTTTTTACAGATACACGGGGAGGGGCCTGGGCTTTACTAATTTAGGCAATTTTTCAATTCACACAGGCTAACATTATTGTTCATCATAGATAGCCTGAGAGCCAAAACCAGCCGGCCACCCAACCCCAGCGCCCCTCTGTGTAGTGCGTGTGTGTAACTACCTATTTGGAACAGATCACGATCCTTTGCTTCTGTGCTGTCTGGGGCTGCGTTCGTGCTATAATTGCAGAGTTATGTAGTTCTCGCACACTTCACGTGACTGACAAAACCTACAGTGTCTATCTTTTGGCCTTTTATAGAAGATAACATTCTACTTCTTTTGATAGTATATTTTTGTTTCTTCTGGTCTTCATGCTGTTATGGCCAGACACCCTCTTTCCATAGAAGTTTTTAAACTTTATAATCCATTGCTTTTGTTTTGTCTTCAAATAGCTAATTGTTTGTGAAGGATTTCAAACTATTAAATTATGAAAAGTTTAAACTGTTTAAAACATACTGTTACTATTTTTAAGTCTCTCATTCTTGGTATGGATCCAGTTTTTCACAAGTAAACCTTTATTATATATGCCTGTAACCTTATTATGTTTTTTTTCCCTTGAAGACTTCCATTAACACTTCTTGTACATATCTGCTGGTGTTAAATTCTTTCACCTTCTAACACATGGAAATAGTTTCCATACATCTTTTGTTGTTTTTGAGATAGGGCTGTCCTGGAACTCACTTTGTAGACCGGCTGGGTTTGAACTCATAGAGATGCACCTGCCTCTGCCTCTCAAGTGCTGGGATTAGAGGTGTGCACTACCACTCAGCTCATCTTTGGTCTTGCTTTGTATTTTCAAGACAGGGTTTCCCTGTGTAGCCTTGACTGTCCTGGACTCGCTTTATAGACCAGGCTGGCCTCGAACTCACAGAGCTCTACCTGCCTCTGCTTCCCTGAGTGCTGGGATTACAGGCGTGTGCCTCCACCACCTGGCTTATCTTTGTTTTTGAAAGAGATTTCTGCTGGGTATAAAATTCTAAATTGTTGGCCCCTTTCTTTGAACTCTTAGAAATGCTTGATTTAAAACTGGTGGGCAGGACCACACAGCAGCCGTGGGTCTTGAGTTACTGCTGAGCATCACCACTCTTGTCACTAGTTTTCTCATGCCAGCTGGTAGGGATGCAGTCCCTGCCCTGTCTAAGCTCTGGGTTTGTTTGTTCTCCTTTCACAGCCTCAGGTGTTTTCCTCATAAGTGTGTGTAGTCATAAGTGAGTACTGAGTTGTCTCTTCCCTTAGCACTCAGCCCCGTGATATGGGAGCCACTTCAGTCTACCCATCTTATCACCTTTGCTTTCTCATTCAAGAGGGCGCTGGGCTCTACTGGGCACTCTCCAGGCAGTGATCCGCGTGATGAACATGAGGCCTGTTTCCTGTCTCTGTGAATGTTTACTGCCAATTGTCAACTGTATAAAACATAGTTTACACATTTTATAAAAGTTATTTAAGGTCAGATGGTAAAACCAGGCTTCACTCTGGCATGGCTGAAATGAGTGCCTTGGTACTTTGGTGAATGTAGCAGGCACGTTACTGCAGCTTTGTTTTAGGAACATGGTGTACCAACTTATTTAGGCTATTAAATCCTCTCGGTGGACTTACATTACCATTGCATTCACTTCTTTTCTCATTCTTGTGACAGAATACGGCACAACAATCCATCCTGAGCTGAAAGGAATGACAGTGGGACCAGGCCCTGCCTGTGGCAGCTGAGGACTGCTTCTTTACTTGTGGCAGCGAGGAATTTGGAGTTAATGGATGAGTGTGTATTCTGGTATGTTCCCCTTTTTTATTCAGTATTCACGTCTCTCCCTCTCTGGGAAAGCCATCAAAGGCACATCAAAAGGCCTCACTAATAGTGTCTCACTAATGCCCAGGGTTTCAACTCATCCGATCAAGTTGAAAAGTTAACCATCACCTCCGTTCATATTGACGCTGTATTTAAAAGCTTTCACAAAGGCTCCTTCATGTTTCAGGAAAGCACTGCTACCCTGTGACAGTTGAGGGGTAGAATCTTGAGGCTCTGGAGCTGCTCGTAGCCCTACTCCCTCGCTCTTCCCTCAGCGTTATCATTAGATAGCACATTCTAGACCACTCGCTCATGATGGCAGTAGATCTTCAAGTGCTGCCCTAAACTTGGGGGACAGGACAGTGGGGGTGTGGATGAGGATACAGTCAATACTCTGCAACTCAAGGATTAGAAGTGCTTCATCCAGCCAGGCCAAGCTGATGTTGATTTCTACGTGCTATGGCTGAGCATGGGGGAACTATGAGACGTGATGCCTCAGGATGTACTCTTGTGAGGGGGTCTGCCATCACCTTATTTGCTTGTGGGGTCACTCTGTCTGCCTTCTTTGAAGATAGTTACTAATACACTGGGCAAAAACAAACCCCTAAAACCAAAAGCCAAACAAACAAACAAAAAAACCAACCCAAAACAAAGCACCCCAAACAAACAAAAAACCTCTAATAATATCCCAGGGTCACAGAGGCATTTGCAGACTAGTAAGGGGAACTGGGGATGTGTGTTTTAAATGTCAGACAATCAATTCAGAAGCAAACTTGGAACACAGGGCCTTTCCCAGTTGAGAGCTGTCTGTTCTAACAGGATGTAATGACAGCAACACACGGAGGAGACCTCCGCTGATTACACTGATTATACTGATACCAGATGAGTAAATACCCACCCTGTGCAACGAGTAGGTTAATTATAGCCCTGCCATGATTATAGACTTCGATTAATCTCTTGAGAGTATTTAACTTTGTCACCTGCAATGGCTTCCGAGCATTTGAGTAGGACTTTTCAAAAGTCATGCTCGTCTGGTGGCTCTCCGTGCAGGTCTTAAGAATCAAAGGGCTGGGTGGAGTAGCTTACTTTCATTATCCGCTGCTTGGGGATCAACCTACATAAAGCGTTTAAGAAGTGATGGAGCAAATAAAAGAGTAACAGGGGATTTAAAGACAGTCGACAGCACTCCCTGGCCGCCACCCTCATACCTAGCTAAACAGCACCTAACCTGCTCACCCAGGGAGGCTAGAAGTATTCAGAAGTCATTTGTAGCATCTGAACCTCAGCCCCCTCTAGTGCTCTATGGACAAAAGTCATTCTCACAAAATGCAAGGTATTTATTTGGATGCTCTGGAAACCTAACCCATCCCAAGCATCCCGAGTAGTTTAGGGGCAGTCGCCCGGCTGCTCCATAGTGCTCAGGTTCAGCTATTGGGCAACAGGTTCAACTCTGTGCACATCACTTATTACCCGCAGAACCATCTGGATGAAGACTGGTCAGATGCTCTGGGCCAGCCCCAGGTCAGCCCCGGGTTGTAGCTGGTTTATGCTCCACAGGTCTTTGCAGTAGGTAGCTGTGGCTGAGGAGACTGGGGAAATGATAGCAACTGTGTTGTTTTTCCCAAGACAGGGTTTCTCTGTGATAGCCTTGGCTGTCTTGGACTCGCTTTGTAGACCAGGCTGGACTCGAACTCAGAGATCTGCCAGCCTCTGCCTCCCGAGTGCTGGGATTAAAGCTGTGTGCCACCACACCTGGCTACACTGTGACTACTTTTAACATGCAAAGTATTCACATAGCATGTTCACTATCATACAGAGTAAGAGACAGCCGTCATCTTCACAAGGCCTTTGCCAAGTGCCTGCTATCAAGTATTTAGGGTGGAGAAGATTCAAGTGTGTGCCCAACAGCCCTTCGGTTCTGCTACCTCATTGCCACATCCTGTTCAGACTCTTGCCATCCGTTCTGGTCTTGCTTCCCACCCCTAACCATCTGCAAGCACCACTCCACTGTTTACCTCAAACCGGTACACATCTTCTTCCTTCTACACTTCCCTTCAGTGACTTCTTCCCACTGAGGAAAGAAACCAAACAGACCAAACCCAACCCAATGCCTTCTCTATGCACTCAAGACCTTTCATGGCCAGGCAGAGGAGTAATTAATTACTAAAGCCTATAGGTCCCTGGAGGTCCTCACAGGACCCCAGAAGACAATTGCGTGGCGTTTAAGCCTGTGCTTGGCTAGACCCATGCTGCCAGAAGCCCCTTTATTCAAGCAGTCTTTACAATAAAACCTTTACTGTTCTTCCTCTTCTCACCCCAGGCCTTCACTGCCTCTGTGCCAAGGAAGTATCTATGTAAGCCTTGTGTATGCCTGGCATACTGGCTGCTAGAAAACAAACCAGTTACTTAGCAAAACTCACTTTCACTCCCAAAATATCTTTCTTCTCTGTTAGTGACTTTTCTTTCCCCATGGACATTGGTTAGTTCGGTATACACAGCTGAAAAGGGTTTGTACAGATTTGGGGCTTCAAATTCCAATACATTGTGCTGGAAAGACAGCCCAGTAGTTCAGAGTATTTGCTGCTCGGTACCCAGGCACCATATGGTAGCCCCTACTCATCTCTAAGACTGGCTCCACTCACAAGTAAAAACATAAATATGCAAATACACGCACTCAACTAGTCCTTCTGGTCTCCGATGAGACAGCACAGTGCCTGACTTTGCCCCAGGCTCTGGAAAAGCCCTTGAAACCTTGGGTCATCCCTGCTGTGGTCATCACCACGTGCCGTTCTAACATGGGTAGCGCAGGCCTGACACACCGCTGGACTCAGCACTGCAGCGCGTCCATCACCAGCACCGCCACAAGGCTGGCTCACACACCATCCATCGAGGAACAGAAGAATGTGCGTGTAAGAAGAAACACCTCAAAGGCAAAAAAGTTAACTTTATTGACTGCCGATCATACCATGGAACACCTATAAGAAATAATTACAAAATAATGCAAGTTTTTTTTTTAAACATACTCTCAATATCATCCTGACATGAGGATCCTTTCACAGAAAGGATTATTTACAGCTTACTTAGATATAAAGCTCACTGTTGCAAATACAGACGCTGATGGCGTGGCGAAGCGGCGTATTTACCAGCAACGGACATGCTAACAAGTGCAGCATGGATAACAGCTTTATACTTTTCCTTTTATCTTTAAAAACAATTTCCCAGTACAAAAACGTCAATTATTCAAAGTGGATCTTCACACACACACACACATATATCTGTATGTGATTGTACCATGGGTCAGAAACCAAAAGTTCCCTAGAGCTGGTTTCACCTTTGAAAAATCCGTAAGACGATCCTCAAATCCACCCGGAGGAGCAGGGTGGATGAAAAGCAACACAGCGGGCAGAACCCTGAAGACTGGATCCCAGAACGGAGAGGGAGGAAAGGTGTAAAGCCAGACCCCTTTTATCTTTGTACCTGCCGTGGGAACTCGGCGGACGTGGCAATCTGGGCTCTGGAGAGCACGAACTTCACCAGGGTCTGCCCCTCAGCGTTTGTGAGAACCGACGATCCACCCTTCCGTGAGGGTGATGAGAGACACTTTACATTCTGGCATCTGAAACTTTGGTTCTTTTAAAAGCATTAGACAAAAGCAAAATAATGTCATGACCACAGAACTTTGTTTTTTCCTCCTTCCTTTTAAAGTGTCAGGTGAGAGTTACCAGATGAGACTCTGCTGATACTGTCTGTGCCAGCACAGGAGGGCGGCACAGTGGGGCACGCCTGTGGCCGCCACTGGCTCTGTAACACTGATGCCCACCCACGGGGAACACTGCTTATGTTCTGCCGTGCCCTAAGTCTATTTCTTCATTACTTGAAAACATAATTTTGTACAAAAATATGAGTTTCTTTAGAAAATAATACATAGTTTTTTTTTTTTTTTAATAAAACCTGGCAGATAGCAAAAATGGAGTATCAAAATATGGTAAACAAATGCTGTAAAATACTAAATCATTAAAAACATCTCCTAGAAAGACATTGTGCTATGAAGTTCTCTCCTGAAGTGCGAGCAACATTTTCACTGGATTATCAAAGTTGATCAACTCTTTCTCCTGGCGTGGTTTCACTACACATTGTGACAGCAGCAGGACAGCCACCGTCTTACAAGTGGCCCATTCTCAGTCACCGCTGTCCTCTGTGTACCTTCTACTTCAAAATTAATAAAAGGACACTCTCGGTTCAGTGGTCTCCAGCCCTACTGTGCATCCTCTTTACTTGGTAAACTTTTCACCCGGGACCCACCCACAAGAGACGGACTTGAATTGGTCTGGGGTGGGACCCAGGCATGTTTTAAAAGCTCCCCATAATCGATTATGCTATCAGGGTTGAGAATCTTGGCCAAAGGCACACAAGGAAAGTCACTCTTAAGTCTACATTTATCAACTGATTGTCTGCAGCTACCATTCTTTCAATGACGTATCCTCGGCACTGAGCAAGGAATTCTGTGTGTGCAAGACATACATGGAAGTCCAAATGAAGAGTTATTAAGCTTTAAACACATATAACACAGTCTCACGTATCTACATATGTATAACATATACACACACAGGGTTATCTTTTTAAAGCGGAAAACAGCATTGCCATTTGCTTGCCACCATTAAAACAACAACAACAGCAACGACAAAGAAAATACCACCAAACGCACTTTTTCTAAGACATTTCCATTGTACTTAAACATATACCAGCTTTGTAAACTCTGCAAAATGCACCATGTCGTGAGCACAAGTGAATCCCAGAGCTTGCTGGAAGAACAAGACAGTGCACGTGACACTGTCCAGGTGTGAACGAGTCCCAGGTGTCCCAGCATGCGCACGGCTCTGGATTCGGAGGGGTGCTCCCATTACACACGCATCTTTGGCTAGAACTGTACGACGCCCACCGCTTTGTCAGTGTTCATTCTGGGCCAACCTCTGTGAGGCAGCAATGGCTATGTAGTAAGAATAGCTCTCCACAAGAGAAGAGAGAGCTTCGTCTGTCCTCCCTCAAGCCATAAGCGCTTCATGAGGGAGCTAAGAAAAAGTCACGAGCGAGCAGATAAGCCGAACGTATTAGGTGAACACACAGCACAGGCTAACAGTCTGGAAGCTGGGCAGGCTGGAAAGCACACTTCCTTCCAAAGGGTCTATAAACATCTGGGCATTTCCTTTTACATTCTCTGTTTCCCTCACCTCTGCATAATACTTAAAGTGCAATTGTCTCAAGGCTTTTGTTTCCATCATGAAGATTATAAAGAAAGAGCTAAGTTTGGGGCTGAGGAAAATATGGCACAAATAGTATATAAAGAACCTCGGACGCCACAGACAGCAGCAGACAGCAGCTGCCCCGCAGGCGGGACCTACACAACGAACTCCGGGACTTCGTCGTGAGTGAGGTCCAGAGAGAAGTATTTGCTGGTTCTTTTGACTGGAAAAGCATCTTGGATGTTGACACACTGCTGAGCCAAGCAGCTGTTGCAGTAGAGGCCGTCCTCATCCAGGTCGTGGCCACACCCGAAAGTGTAACTCTGAGCAGTGTCCTGACACAGGCCTGCGATGCGCAGGAAGTCCTTCTGGTACACTCTGATGTCGTCGAGGCTCAGGCTGTGTCGGTCAGTGGAAGTCTTTGGTTTTCGACATACTGTCTGCAAGGGAAGGGAAGGCAAGGGTAAGAAATGCAAGCATACACACTACATGAAAGGTCATGGCTTTGCCCGGCAGAGCGCTGCTGCCAAGTCACAGGGTGTTAAGGAGCCCTCCTTACGTGGACAAACAAAATGCTTTCCAGCCTGTTTTCTGGGGGAGTAACTCTGCTGAGGACAGCAATGTGCCTGGCCTGCCTAAACACTCTGCTGGTACAGATGTGCAGCGTTCCTCCCAGTGTATATAGCAAACACAAAGACAGGCGGGCAACCACGCCAGCATCTGTGAAACTGAGCAATTACTGCAAAAGGCGGCTATAAGATAAAAATACTGTTTTCCTTCTTTTTAATCAGGTTAGGGCAATTCAACTTGCTAACACCCTTCCTGCTTGAGTCTGTTGATATTTTAATAAGAAATGGAAAAGCAATTATCACTCAAACACAGCTTGAAGAAGCACATTTTAGAGAGTCCAGGATATAGAATGTTCATGTTGCCAAAGGCTGGGGGGGGGGGAACTGGGGCTGCAGAGACAGCTTAGCCATTAAAGAGCACTGGCTGCTCTTGCAGAAGACCCAGGAGCCCCGGTTCAGCTCCCAGCTTTTGAAATGCAGCATGAAAAGAACAGTTCTTGGCCACTCAGAGAGGTCCTGTCCTCCCTAATGCCACCGGTAGGTGGCAGGCTTCTTGAGCTCATTATCCTAAGCGGTCTGGGTGGAAAGTAAAGAAGTTAAGGGCTGGCTCAGATAATACCACAAATGGGAGATGGTTACTGGGTGGTGTCAAGAAACTAGATAGTCTAAGTTTGCAGTTTAGCACCACAAAGGGCATCTTGTTGGAAAAAGACACCACTTTGCTAGATGCCAAAGTTACAGGAGCACACTTTGCTATAAAGTGTCACATCTGAGTACATCACCTACACCGAATGGCCCCTTAAACTTGATAATAGTTTTCCAGACATGGAATTATTTGGTCATTGCCACAAACCCTCTAGGCATGCGAATGTCCCAGAATTGTAGGTTTGCCATTTGCTGTTCAGCTCCAACACCTGTGATGTCCAGGGACCTCTGTGTACAGTATAGCATACATGGGGTGGTAGGGTCTGGCCTTTAATTTTCCATACTGTTTAATATTGGAAATTAAAAAAAAATATTTAGTAAATGTCATTTTCATAGTATGGCTTTTTAAATGGAAGTTTAAAAAAATGAGTTAAAAAAACACAGGGGTATGGGCTGGAGAGATGGCTCAGAGGTTAAAAGCAGCTTCTGCTGGCTGCTCTTCCGAAGGTCCTGAGTTCAATTCCAAGCAACCACATGGTAGCTCACAACCACCCATAATGAGATCTCATGCCCTCTTCTGGCCTGCAGGCAGAGTGCTGTATACATAATAAATAAATAAATATTAAAAAAAAAAAAAGGAGAGGGGTAAAAAGTAGAGAACAAAGTAGGACACAATGCCAGAGAAAGAAAGAAAAAGAGAAAGAGAGGGAGGGAGAAAGAGAGAGAGGGAGGGAGAAGGATATATAAATACTTTTAAAAAAAAAAAGATTTATTTCTTTATTATGTATACAATGTTCTCCATGTAACAACTGCAGGGCAGAAGGGGGCACTAGACCTTATTATAGATGGTTCTGAGCCACTATGTGGTTGCTGGGAATTGAACTCTGGACCTTTGGAAGAACAAGTGCTCTTAACCTCTGAGCCATCTCTCCAGCCCCTGTACGCACATTTTTAAAGAGTTGAACCAGTCAGTGGTCACAACTGGCAGATAGTCTAGCTAAGCATACTTTGGAAAGTCAATCTGAAAGGCAAATCAGAGCAGAAATTGCTGTGTCATTAACATGCTCAATGATGACCTTTCCACCTGCTGAGAGGCTGTCAACCCAAACTCACACACACAGACACACACACAGACACACACACAGACACACACACACACACACACACACACACACACACACACACACACACACACACACACACACACACACACACACACACACACACACACACACACACACACACACACACACACACACACACACACACACACACACCCTCTCAGGTATCCATGTGCACTCAACCAGAAGCCTCCACCTAAAGGAAGTGTGCAACAAAGTACACAATTTATCCAAATAAAAAGCCCAATTCCAAGTGGAACTAGGAAACAAAATGAGACTTAACACTGTGGGGAGACATGTAACTGGCTATGTTTTGCTCCTTTGTCTGAACTGCAGCCCTATGTAGGCTCGTCTGTAACTCAGTAGCTTGATGTGAGGGCTCTGATTCCGCAGTACCTGTGGAAGGGAGTCGGTGCTCTGTCCGCGAAGCTTCACAACCGTTTCTGAAGAGCTGGAGGTGGAAGAACTGATTTCTTTCACAATTAACCCTGAGGGCAAACGGAAAAGACAATGAGCTCCTCACACCGTTCTCCACATTTTCTAACAAGCAACACTACCCACTGTGGCCATTACTGAGGACTCTCAAGGTGACTCCCAGGAGGCTCCCAGCTGGCAGCACCCACTTTTTGGAAGGAAGTAAAGAACAGTTGAGTTAGGGGCGGCTAGGGCAGGGAGGGTCAGGAGTAAGCTGTTTGTCCCGTTAGATGGAGGCGTCTTCGCTGCATGTGCCTTCTCCTCTCCACATGTCACTGTGTGAAACACCGATGTAATAGCCTAGCTTTGGTTCCATCTAGGTGTGGGGATGTGGCCTCTGTGGTCAGATGGGGTTGGGGCTGGAATCTGCCCACATAATTAACCAGCTGCGGATCCGGGCCGATTCTTAAGCCCGCCCACATCTCCTTAGCTTCCTTTTATAAACAGAGTGGCTACTCAGCTAGCATTTTCGCGATGACTAAACAGTCGTGGACAAAAAGGGTAGGGCGTTCCCACTGGCTAACAGGTCACTATGACCACAGACTCCACAGCAGATCCCAGTGGGAAGAGACCAGGACGTAGACGGCACTGAGAAATTAGCAATGGACCTCTGTGCCCTGATGCGACCTCAATTTTCAGAACCAAAAATCTGAAGCTTGTCTGACTTTAAGGGTAAGTGGCGCACCCCTCCAAAAGATGTTTCAGAGCCTAAGATTACTGACTCCAGCCAGTACCGAACACCACTGACATTTTTCTAGCCACTTGTTGAAACAAGTGAGGACAGGCCTAAGGATAGTGGCCTCAAAGGGAAAGTGTACCCCCACCTTACAGTGTACCCCACTTTACAAGAGACTTACTTAGCCACCGCTAGCAGCCTACAGAGCCTAGCACGCACCTTGTAAATACAGAGGAGTTAGCACTCTGCTCAACTGAACGTTGAGAGGCGAACCCAGTCGTGGCTCACACACAGGTGGTGTAAAAGGTCTCTCAGGTAACGCTCAGGAGGAGCTTGAACTTTTGAATAGATCCCACTGGACCAAAGGGCCCATGCACTGGTGGGCATGGCCAGTGTGGGCTCCTCTGTCTCATGGGGAGAGCTGACTTCCGTTCCTAGCCATGGGCACTTGTCTCTTCAGTCGCTATTATTTTTCTCATGTACAGAATGGGGAGAGGCCAGACTGAAGCATCTCCAAGGTTTCCTTCCAGGGCCACTAGTGTGCTTCTCTAAGTATCAGGGTTATAACAGCAAGGGAGTAAGGGGGCAGAAAGAAAGAAAAGAAAGCCAGCCGGTCTACATCAAAGCGACTCGTGGTCTACGGTTAGGGGTAGAAGATGCTCTTTTCCTTCCTGGTGCCATCCCTGCCCCCATCTCTTCCGCAGGAAGCACTTGGCCTGTGCTCAAGCCACCTGCACAGGCTTTTCTTCCTGGTTGACAGAGTCCCCACCACCCTCCTGTTTTCCGAGGCTCCTTCCTGCTTGGGGGCTTCCGGAGGAAAGAGCTGGCCCTAAGAGCTCACCTGAGTGCCCATTCAGCTTCCTGGACAGGAGCATGTCCTCTGTGATGTAGATGCACATGTCAGGGCTGACTTCCAGTGACTCTTCGGTCATCGGCTCCAGGTCCCTGGGGTCATCGACCAACATCTCTATTTCTGACAAAGAAATGGGACAAGAAGACCGGTTTAATGACCCCGGGGAAAACAAAGACCCTAACCCACAAGCCCTATTACACTGTGCAGGCGGCCGGGTGAATATTCACATTGGGAAACCCTAGAAACAATTCTCGCTATGATATGACGTGCTCCCTTTTCAAAGGTCGCGGTTCCTGGCACAGCCTCTTGTGCCATGGCGGATGTGAGTTACTCCACTCTTGGGGGCAGAGGAGCAGCTGAACAGTCACGCTGCCTTGAGCCAGGGCTAACGGATGCTGATGGGTCCTTAGCGCCAAGGCAAGGTCGGCTGATCCATGCCCACCTGAGCTCCCCACTTCCGGCGCCTGCCTGGGAGCTGCACAAAGAACGCGTGCAGGAGCCTAATGTGTGGTTTCTCTTTGGTCAATCCCGGGTGCTTCAGGTCTCATGTGAAATAGAAACGACTTAAAAGAAGCATACAGATGCTAAATCTGGCTGATACAGGCTGGGATCCGGGGCTTATCTCAACAGAGAGTAACTTCCTAGCAGCCAGGCTCTGCATTTCTTTTATACTCCTTACAGTTTTGGGGATATGAGGAACACACAAGAAACACTTTGATAGTATACGTTGGAATGCATTTGAGTCCCCTCACCTGCCCCCCCCCCCCCAAGACAGGGTTTCTCAGGCTAGAAAGATGGCTCAGCTGCTAAAGGTTAGGTTCACAACCAAAAATATAAGACAGGGTTATCTCTGTGTAGTCCTGGCTGTCCTAGAACTCGATCTGTAGATCAGGCTGGCCTCGAACTGACAGAGACCTGCCTGCCTCTGCCTCCCAAGTGCGGGGATTAAAGGGTAGCACCACCACTGCCTGGCACAAATATTTTTTAAAGGAAGATGAGGACCACATTTGGTGCTGTGGACCTAAGCTGCCTCATTTCCTCTGGGGATGAGAAACCCAAGACAGAAGGACTACAGGAGTTCTGTCCGCTCTACTTCATACAAGCCTGAAAGGTCCCTGACAGACACAGGCAACTCAGTCAGGTCACTGGGGAGACAGCGAGCCTTCGCCTTTCTCACTGGTACTCAGTCATTTCCCAGACGCCAACTCTGCAGGACCAACATGCCAAAAGCTGCAGCGGCAGAAGTTACCGTCGTCTTGCGAGTCCTCCTCCAGGCGGTCTTTGCCTCCGCTCTCCACCCCTGAGGTGTGGGAGCTGCCGTGGCTCGTCATGGAGCTGCAGGTCTTCAGCTTGCGATGCATGGCGCTGCCTGGACAGCTGTCTTCTGGCCCTGGGTCCCGGGCCTTGGTGTCTGCCTCGATGCCTGAGGTGTGGGAGCTGCTGTGGCTGGCCGTGGAGTGGCGAGACAAGCGCTTATGCTTCATGCTGCCCGCGCTGCTCCCGCTGGCCCGTGACCGCTTCTCCAGCTGGTCCATGTCAAGGTCCAGGTTGTCGCTGATGTAAGACTCTCGGTACTGCTTTTTCTCTGTGTGGGAGGGAGAACACAGCTCAGAACCAATCTCAACCACGGCAGAAGACTGTCTAGTGACTGCGGAATTCCGGGAACTGGAGCTTGACACAGGAACACAATTCAGGGAATAAACACCAGTGCAGGAGCTCCAGGGCGGGAGTAGGGAGGGGGGCATGACTTTAAAATGGCCAGTTATAAAGCTTTGAACACTACAGAACCAAGCTCTTCAGAGTGCCGTGGCATTCTACGTCCTGTTGGCAAACTGCTGCCATTCCACAGTGGAATAGGTTCAAAGCTGAGGAGCATCTGACACCTTACAGAGTGGTGCGACACTGCCAGACAGCCACAGCAGGACTCTGCGTTTTACAAAGGTGTCAGAAAACAGCATGTTAAATATCAAAATCTCGTCCTCCACAGACGATTTTAGAGACGGTCAGTGGATAGTTATCCAATATGCTAACTGCTGTCCAGTTTATATGTCCATTAGTTCAGTCTGCTCGCCTGTTAGTTGCTACACCTAACAAGACAAAGCTTTTCACAAAATTCCTTTCAAAGATCCTAAAACTTAAGCTCGCTTTGTAGACCAGGCTGGCCTCGAACTCACAGAGATCGCCTGCCTCTGCCTCCTGAGTGCTGGGATTAAAGGCATGTGCCACCAAGCCCAGCAAAATTTAAGCTTTTCAGTGATCCAAGACTGGCTTTCTCTAGTTTGACTGCTATGGGGCATTATCTACCATGGTCATCACTACTGGTTTGGTGACACACTCAGGTGGTCTCTGATTGGTAAAAAATCCTCAGATTTAACAGATTGGTGGTGTTGGCTGACGCAGTCAAAGACAGACCCTGGAAAGCCAGATAGTAGGAAACTCTCTTAGCAAACACTAAGCTAAGCAAACAAAAGGTCACAAACTCCCTGCTGAACTGAGGGGGCAGGGCTCTAAGCCAAATGCTTATGTTTCAGGTGAGGAAAATTTAAAAAGAAACAAGCCTGTCTTCCTTGTCTTGACACTGATGAGAAAGAAACACAGTTAGTTAGCCAATACGGAGGACAGAGTGCATTCGAGGAAGATTAAATCGATGTAATTTTAGACTAGCACACTAACCGGTATCTTAGAGGCCCGTTAATGGACATCCTTGCCTCGCTTCTTGGCTAAGTGGAAACACCTGCAGCCCTGCTGTCTGCACACAGCCTTGAACCTGCGCCCTCACTGGCTCTCAGAGGAGATGGTGGCAGAAGAAAGAAGAGGTAGGGGGTGGGGGGGGAGAAGAAGCCCCTCACCTCCCTCTGATCACAAGGGCCCATGGGCAGATCATCCGAATAGCCACGCCTTCTACAGAGCAAGCCTGCAGCTCAGGTTTTCAGAGCCTATGTTGGACGATATTGTGGCAAGTGTGGCTGTTTGACCTGGGACCTAAGACTATGTCCTAGTAACTGTAATGTTTTTAATGACACGAGGCGTGCTTTCCCTCTCCTCTCAGGTCCCTGAAGTATTTTTGTGACTGTTTTCTATAAAAGTGGTGAAACAGTAGTATCTTAGAAAGGCACGGAGAGGTGAAGTTTAAGAATACTCTTTCTGCCGGGCGCGGTGGAGCACGCCTGTAAATCCCAGCACTTGGGAGGCAGAGGAAGGTAGGATCTCAGTGAGTCCCACGCCAGCCTGGTCTACAAAGAGTTTCAGAACAGCTACACAGAGAAACCCAGTCTCAAAACCAAATCAAAACAAAACACAAACAAAAAAACCCTGAAACAAAACCTCATTCTTTTTAATTAATACCATAAAAGGGCTTTTCTGGTTATAAAAACCCCTTACATGGGAATTAGTGAGTCTGCATCAAAGCTGGCTCACCTCTAAGTAGAAAACAAAACCGTATTTTCTTTGTAAGAATACTGTCCTCGTCGCTCATTTAAACTCAGCCACATGAAAGCAGCATACACCTTTATCACTCTCCTCCAGCCCCCTGTGCGCTGCAGGTCCCTCTCAAACTCAGGTTGAAATGTGGCAGTGTGAGATGTGGTCAGAGGTGACTAGGCTTAAGAGCTCTGCCCTTTGTCATGGACAGATGTTGCTATGGGAGTGGCCTCCTGCACCTGCACCTCGCCCTCAGATGACGATGCGCCAGAAGTCCCTACCAGATACCCAGCTTTGTTTTGGACTTCCCAGACATTTACTAAAAGGCTTTGGGTTGAGAGCCGGTGGTATTAATGAACCCCTTAAGGTGCCAAGGTGGCCATTTGTGAATGAGGCAGATTTGGAAACCACGGGCTCTGCACCCAGCTGAGTCACCCTATTCTCACATGCTCCCCCCTTGGTGCTTTGACCCGGAGTGGATTCCCCTTAACAGTCATGTCAGCCCAGAGGTGATGCATTTGTCAGACTGCTGAGTCAACCCGGGAAGAACAGGCAGTCTGCAGCAGAAGCCGGTACACCTCATGGTGCCTGCCGCCAGCCCTTGCCACGGAGAATCCCCGTGGCAGATGCTAGGGAGTGATTCACTTTCTCACCGCTGTAGGGTTATGGAATCTCCACACACATCTGGCCACAGCTGGCGTAATAGAAGTTGGCCGCATGCACATCTTCTTTAAGGCTGCTGTGTGAGGACAGGCCTCTGTCCCTTTCCCCAGGAGCACTTGGGCCAGCACTTATTTTACATATCTACCTAAAGAACAAACTACCGTGTCCCAAGACCCAGACAGACACTGCATCTGTAACCTGATTACTATGATAATGGCCACGGATGGGACTTTGTGGGACAAACTGAAAGCAATTCTAAACAAATATGCTACACAGCATTTGGGGATGAGAAGCTGGGGTTTACCAAGCAGAGGAGCCCCAGGGTACCATAAGTGACGACAAAGATCGAAACTGTTAAACGACAGACTCCTCCTGGCATACTAGGACCTCGAACATACTGTTTAGGTCCAGGGCGTATCACACAGCCCTTGGATAGAAAAGGACTTCTCCATTGTTGCTATTCAGGGTCTGCTTGAGAGTCTCCCTGTTGTCAAAGAAGCTGTGACCTATCTTCACTGTCATTTGGCATAAGGACTGCAGCTTCCTGCAGTCACCAACGACAGCTGGCCTGGTGTGCGCAGCACTCTGAGGCAGAAGGCTTTCACCCTAGCTTTCCAGGTCAGAGGCTAGAGACTCTGAACAGATGAGGCAGAGGAGCTGCTTGGTCCGAGGGCCTCCTGGACTGAGAAGTGGATGGAACTGAGCTCTCAATTTCTAGTCTATGTCTCTTAAAAATTCCATCCTGGACGTCACTACATTTTCCTGTTCCTGGCAGGTAGAGTAAGAGGCCAGCAGAGGCAGCTGGGCATGGTGGCACACACCTTTCATCCTAGGACTAGGGAGGCAGGCAGATTTCGGAGTTCGAGGCCAGCCTGGTCTACAGACAGGTTTCCAGGGTAGCCAGGGATACACAGAGAATCCTTCCTCGAAAAACAAAGCCAACCAACGAGCCAAACAGAAAATGAAAGAAAAAAAGAAAGACAGAGAGACCATCAGAGGCGAGAGAACCTTCGCTCTCCCCATGTGGGGCCCACACCATCACCCCACCTTCGTTCTCCTCCATCTTGCGGAGGTGGCGCAAGACGGGCTGCAGGTTCATGTAGAGGCGGTGGCTGTTGCTCAGCAGCTGCAGGAGGTGGCGGGAGCGGGTGGGACACCCTGTGTAGTAGACCAGCTTCCTGGCGGAGGGAAGGCCATCTGGCAAAATCTCAAACTTCTTGCCCTGTGGAGAAAAAGTGCAAATCAAAATTATGGCAGAAAACTCTCTGAATTGCCAGAGTCCCCTTCGTTTTTAAACTAAGACTCTTATAGATGCGTGAAGCTGTCCTTCAGAGCTGGGAGACAGAGGACACCAAATTCAGGGTGGGATCTACCCAAGTAAGGCTGTGGTCATCTTCTTTGCCTCAGCACAAGTAAGAAATAAAGCTGAGGCAAAGTGTCAGGGGACTATAGTTCACATATAGATTGTGTGTGTGTGTGTGTGTGTGTGTGTGAACTCATTGGCTCTTTAATTTACTGGCCCCCAGTGCTGGGAAGGCAATAATTGACAAACAGGCATCAATTCCTTTAACCCTTGCAAGGTGTCTATAGGGAAGAGCCCACTACAACATCTGAGAACAAAGCTAAAACGCACAGGAAACCCGAGTCGCTTGTTTGAGGTCACACGTAGGCTGTGCAGGGCAACTTCTGAAAATGGATTCAGGTCTCCATGCTAGAACTACTGAGTCAAAAAAATCTTGTGGTGAAGGGAGATGAGGCTGAGACATCTGTCGTCTTCAGCATGATCTTAAATGAGGATGCAGTGTGAGTTTCAGAAGTATTGATCACATATATCCTGGATAGCCTAAATTCCATAAATGCCTTTATCATTATTGACTCTGAGCTATAAAGGGGGCAAATGGTTAGGATTTTTATGGTTTTTTTTTTCAGATAGGGTTTTTCTGTGTAGCCATGTAGCCTTGGCTGTTCTGGCACTCACTCTGTAGAGCAGGCTGGCCTCGAACTCAGAGATCTATCTGCCTGCCTCTGCTGGGATTAAAGGTGTGCACCACCACAGCCTGACTATGATTGTCAAACAGTTCTGGAAAAGATCCAGAGCAGGAGAGCACCAGTAAGGAGCGGGCAGGCAAGTTCCAATTAACATATGAGTGAGGCCAGTGCAGACAGCACCCAAAGAATTAAGGAGATGTGAAACCAAATTTCTGACTGGCGGGACAGTGAGGAGCCAGTATAATGCTCCAACAAGGCAAAGGGGCCTTTATCTGCGTAGGCCCTCTTGTCTACACTGAGGAATG
This sequence comes from Acomys minous, assembly GCF_964271855.1. Classification (NCBI taxonomy): domain Eukaryota; kingdom Metazoa; phylum Chordata; class Mammalia; order Rodentia; family Muridae; genus Acomys; species Acomys minous. The sequence continues at coordinate 46,173,672 of NC_140489.1, forward strand.
CGTGTCTACACAGCCTTAGCTATAGCTACTTTTCTCCACTGCATCAAAACTCAGTACAATTACTGATTGTAGTGACCCCCATACAGACAGTAGTTCTTTGAACACCATCACACAGGGAACGTGATTGGCAGAGTAAGAGAGCCCAGCAAAGAGTCAAGAGTTTGCTCTCAGAATCTATATCATCATCAAGATTCTGAAGACGGAGGTACTTTCCCCCACTGCTTATGGCGGGGCCACTGAAAGGAGCCGAACGTTTGGAAACAACTTTTATTTCGCTTCCATTCTTCCCCTGAACCAGGGAACTTCTGAGGCCACCAGGCCCTGCATGCGGATTTACCCGTGTGCCAGCACGCCCTCTGTAGTGGGCTTACAGATGGTAATTCTATTTGATGGATTTGCCTTGTATCTTCGCCTTCACTGTTTGCCCCCTGCATTTCCGTTAGCTAGGTCAGTGTGGCAGACATTGAGCACACAGATTATATTCTGTGACTTTAATCTGCTGACATGAATAACTCTGGTTATGAGAATATCTAGGAAAGCACTGTTGTCCGTTTAATTTTTAAAAAAGCTTTTAAAACATTTATTTATTTTGTGTATGTTGCAGGGGGGGTGGTGTTGAAAGCCACTGTGTTTATGGTGGTGAGAGAGGGTAGGGCAGGTCAGAGGACAAGTGGGCTCTTTCTCTCCTTCCACCTTGTAGGGCCTAGGGATCCAAGTTAAATTTGGCTTTCAGCTCTCTGTGCTGAGTCTTTTCACCTGTCCCTAACTTTGATTTAAAAATAAAGCAAGAGCCAGATGTGGCGCACGCCTTTAATCCCAGCACTTGGGAGGCAGAGGTAGGTGGATCACTGTGAGTTCAAGGCCAGCCTGGTCTACAAAGTAGGCCCAGGACAGGCAAGGCTACACAGAGAAACACCTCCCCCCAAAACCAAAACCAAACACCCGCCCCAACCCCACTCAAAAAACCCGACTATTTTTGTTCTTGAACACAGTATTTTTCAAAGTAACCCGCCCTGCCCCAAATTCTCAAAAAAACAAAACAAAACAAAAACAACAACAACAAAACAAAAACAAAACAAAAAAACAACAAAAAAACCACAAAACAAAAACAAACCAAACAAAACAAAAAACCCAAACCAAAAAACAAACAAACAAAAAACCAAAAAAACAAACAAACCCCAAACAAACAAACAAACAAACAAACCAAACAAAACAAAAAAAAACAATCTAGGAGACTTCTTTGTCTCCTCAGCCTTCTTTTCTCAGTTTACACTTACCACAAATACCAACTTCCCAACATTTGTCCAGGGGAAATCATACAGCAACTGTTTCTCTTCTTCTAGATTCTGTGGACAGCATTTCAGCACATACGGAGTTAGAGCAACATGACAGATAGCCTAAAACTGTGTTGACTAAGCTCCTAACAAACTAAAATTAGGTAATTAAAATCTGAAGGCACCCTCAGCAGTAACTCCTGTGGCCTGCATGCACTGGCCCTAAATTTAAATATGAAATCCAAAAGACGCATAGACACTCGGCGACTGGGGAGGGACTGAGACGTCCCTGTGGGTATTTTGCCCACACTGAAGATAGGACATCTTTCAAGATTTATTTATTTATTATGTATTTATTTATTATGTATACAGTGCTTGCCTGCATGACAGAAAAGGGCACTTTCTATCGAACTCACAGACACCTGACATATGGCCAAAGGAGACACTGTCCCACCCGTGGAAGGGAGATGGTCCTCACCCATTTACGGGACAATGTGTGTGTCAGACAATGGTAATGGACACTGGAGCATCTGAGTAGACGCATCCTATGGTGGGTGCGAACACTGACAATCCATGAGACCCACCCACGGAGCAAAGTTTAGATAGTGATGTCTCGAGGGCCAAGCCTGGGCTCATCTTCCACACTGCACTTTCTTTTAAGGGGCCTGACTACTGTCAAGGCATATGGAGCTGCTCCATCCATCCACTTATGTCACCTACCTCTGCGCTGAGGACTGAGCTGTGGCAGGGTCCACAGCATCCTCCTGTACTAAGAGCTGCTCAGTACAGCATCCTCCTGTACTAAGAGCTGCTCAGCACAGCATCCTCCTGTACTAAGACCTGCTCAGCACAGCATCCTCCTGTACTAAGACCTGCTCAGCACAGCATCCTCCTGTTCTAAGACCTGCTCAGCACAGCATCCTCCTGTTCTAACCTGCTCAGCACAGCATCCTCCTGTACTAAGACCTGCTCAGCACCATTTGATACCTCCCCCATTTACAAACCTGAAAAATCTGTATTCCACGCATGGTCAATCCTAGGGTCAGTGAACCTTCAACTTCTCTTTTATCCTGAAGGAATAAAATCTTATAAGAAATTGGCTTTTTCTCTCAATAATTAACAATTGATCAATGATGAAACAAAAAAAACACATTTCAGATCTGCAAGGTTCCCCCCCAACCCCCAGACAGGGTTTCTCTGTATAGCCTTGGTTGTCCTGGACTCATTTTTTAGACCAGGCTGGCCTTGAACTCACAGAGATCCACCTGCCTCTGCTTCCCAAGTGCTGGATTAAAGGTGTGGGCCACCGTGCCCGGCTTTTTTTTTTTTTTTTTTTTTACGTAAAATAACTGCTTAACTTCCCACATCCTTAGTTTCCTGCAAGACTTAAGACTTAACGAATATTTATGAAACCAATTATACTCTTTGTTTTTGTTTTTAAAGGTTTATTTATTTACAATATATATAGCATTCTGCCCACATGTGTGCCTGCAAGCCATAAGAGGGCACCAGATCTCACTGTAGATGGTTGTGAGCCACCATGTGGTTGCTGGGAATTGAACTCAGGACCTTTGAAAGAATGGACAGTGCTTTTAACCTCTGAGCCATCTCTCCAGTCTGAAACCGACTCCGTATGTCTCTAGGCTTTAGAGTCCAGCAGGGGAGACACACTTCCACTTCTGAGACTATTCTAATAACTCACATCATTGAGAACTCCCGCACACAGGGCATTTCTTGCTGCCTTCCCACCATTTCATCGTTTCTACCTTCCACTTTGTGCTTAATTAATGCGTGGATGTTAGAATACTGGGTCCAATGGTCTAGTTATAGTCCAAGGTGCATCTGACTTTACAGGTTTCAAATCTGGTACTTCCCACCCCCACCCAGCTCCCTATCTGTGATGCAAAAAGGAGACAAGTGACCAAACGTATGGCTCTCCCTCTGTGCTTTATATAGCTAATTTGCAAATATTTGATGATATTCTACACATTCTAGTGTTGTGTGTGTATGTGGGAATGTATGTGTGTCTATAAGCTGTAAAACTTAAGCCATTTTAACTGTAAGTAAAAGAACGCTACAATCTTTAAGGACTTATGTGTAATGAATAAGGCATGAAGCTTTAAGTTACCAGGAAATATTTTCTTTACCAGGTATCTCAAAACAATAAACGAATATTATCAAATCTTTATTAAGTTTTAAAAAATTGTTAGGAGCCAGGTGTAGTGGTACAGGCCTTTAATTCCAGCACTCGAGAGGCAAAGGCAGGTGCATCTCTGTGAGTTTGAGGCCAGCCTGGTCTACAAAGTGAGTCTAGGACAGCCAGGGCTGTTACACAGAGAAACCCTGTCTTGAAAAACCTGTGTGTGTGTGTGTGTGTGTGTGTGTGTGTGTGTGTGTGTGTGTGTTGCTTGGATGTATGTATATGCACCACATGTGCACCCAGGGCAGGCAGGAGCTGTCGGATGCCCTGGAGCGGAAGTAGTGGGTGGTTGAGAGCCATTATGTGTGGTCGGCATATGGCCCAGGTCCTCTGAAAGTGCAGCAAGTGCCCCAAAGCACTGAGCCACCTCTCTGGCCAGTTTTCTCAGGAGCACAGTATTAGAAAATGTGCTCTTGCCTGGAATATGAGAAGGAGTTGGCCTGTTTCTAGCTTGGGGGTGACTTCTTCCCAGCTAATCTATTTTTATGTCAAGAAAGGCACGTGCAGTGTTGGGTTCAACAGGACCTGCTCCATCCGCACACAAGCTCAGGTCAGTGTCCCTCCCCAGGCTATGCCCAAGGATTTTGAAGTGAGACTGGGTCCAAAACAGTGCTGCTGTTCATGTCTGAGCCCTGCATAGGGAAAACAGGCACAAAGCCGACTCCTACAGAGTGCTCCACGCTCTGCTGTTTCCCCGTCATATACTGCCCCTACATGAGGCAGGCAGCGGCAATTCATCCACCCACTTCAGTCTGCAGCTCTCTAGTAAATGTCTTTTGAAAGCAGACAAGGCATTTTCTATGCAATGTAGGACCACATACTAAGCAAATATTCTTTGTTTTTCTCTACAATTTGTATCAACTTTATCTGGTCTCTTTAACCCACAAGCCTCCCCAGCAAATAAGACAAAAAAAAAAAGCCACTTTTTGAACACTTGCTAATGTCACAGGTGTCCTGCTTGCTGTCTCTGGCCTGTTACTGCATGAACCCCTCTGGCCTTCATGGCGCAGTGTCACCCTTATTCAACAGATGGCCCATGACCAGTACAGCTGCCCAGATCCCCCAGGGCCTCTAATGGATGCCTCTTAGCAAAGCCACACTCTGTCCACTATATCATTTAGATGTCTAATACACTTTAGAATAGAAACTGAGTGTCCCAAATGCCTCTGACTGGAATTTTCTCATGTAAGCCAGTCAGCCCTTCAGGAATTCAGACAGAGATCAGAGGGGTACTCCGATCCATCCTAGGATGGTGAGGGAGCCAGACCCAGGGAGTGAGAGTGTGCGGAGCTCTGGACAGCTGGGAAATTACATTTAGTAATTAGACTGCCCAGCAATCTGGCCGCCCCACACAAAGGTCCAGTTATACTGATCTCATTTCAAAGGGTGTGGTAGGGACAGTAAATGTCAACAAAATAGCTTGCTGAACATCATGCTTGACACGTGACAGGTACTGTTTTAAGCACTGTTCACTTATCAGTTCTTTCAGGCTGCAGTCCTAAGGGATGGTCAGGTCCCAGCATCCTTTGAGCTATGAGAAACCTGAAGCACAGAGATGTTAAATGTGTTCCTAGGGCCAAACAGCAAAGAGCCAACCTGGCATTCAATCAGTCTCACAGCCACACCCCCTGACCATCTAGGAACAGTTTCACCTCACTGGGTTGGCAAATGCAGCCTGAGTACCGAGAAGGGTGCAGTTCTAGTGGGGGAATAGCAGTCGTAAAGACGGGGAAGATGCAGGGGAGGAGCAGGGACGAGAAGGCAAGGAGATGCTGAAGGCCAGCATGAGTGTGTGTGGAGCATCCCCGCGTTCTGTGGAAGATGAGGCTTGGGAGCACAGGATGCCAAAGAGAAGGCAGAGTCCCTGCAGTGTCTCACTTAAACACGCAGACTGGGCCATCCACGAGTCTGCGTTTCTGCTCTTTGCTTTTGCGACCTCAGCAAGTTAACTTCCTGAAGCCTCAAGTTTCCTGGTCTATAAAATGAGCACTTCCTGCAGAGTGGTTGGGGTCTGAAGAGAAAATGCAGGCACACAGTGCTCTGTCTGTACTGGCTGCTCTGGGGACAATTCCCACAATTAAAGGGACGCAATGAGGGCAGGCAGGGCTTCTTATGGAGGAACACTAAAATAATATTCATCCAACAGGTTGCAAAGGTTACTCTTCAGAGCAGAAAGAGAACACAGCGTAGGTCCTGGAGAGGGAGATTCATAGATCTGTAGCCATTCATTACCGCACTGTGACATGACCTTGCTCCCGGGCTAGACCACGACGGCCTCCTGGCCTGAGCCGTGGAGACCAGGGGCAAGCCAAAAGGAAAGCGTTGCATGGCTTGGCACGAGAGGAAACCACAGGTCTCAGGTGAGCGGCGATCTCTCTTGGGAAGGAGTACATCCTGGGGCTTGGGCCGAGGATTCTCCTACCTTGTACAGTCGATAGTAGTGGATGGCGACATCGTCCAGTCGGACAGCCTCTTTGATGTATTTCAGATGTGCCTCGGAGGCCGTCAGTGCGAACTGGTCCCTGTGCATGTTTGGAATGTGCTTCAGGATGTATTCCTTTCCCCTCTTGGAAACAACCTGTTGGAACACCGCCCCCACCAATGACAAGAGGATGAGAAGCTAAAATAGGCCGCATAAACGGGCTAATTCCCGTTAGCAAATTCTAATTTTATCCTATTTTTCACTACCTTGTTATGCTACTAGGTGGGACTGGCTGACATTATAAGCAACAAGTCCACTTGGTAGAAGAAAAATCTCCTAATTGAGAGAAACAGACTCTTGGTTTTAAAGGTCATCAGTGTGTGTGGTGTATGTGTGTGAAATCCCATGCAAACTGGAGGAATTTCACACACTTTATGGATTATACTCCCAAAACGAAGTTACCATTAAGAACAATGAAGCCGGAACATGTGCTGGCTCGGGGTCCCACTAACTCCCACAACTTCCCCCGCCCCCCCCCCCCCACAGCATGAGACTATACAAGTTCATCTGGGGAGGGTAAAGGGTCAGGCAGGATTCTTTGGAATACTTCTGGTTCTCACACAAGAGGCCAGGACACTCCTGGGAAAATGTATGAAGGAACAGTTTCAACTCAACATTCGTTGTGACTTGCTGGGGCTTAGATTCGGATGGTGTCCACCTGAGCTTTTGAATGCCAAAGACACACAGTACCCAGGGGCCGCAGGCTGAGGGGGTTGAGAATGTTCTGGCTGATTCCATAAGGATTTGCAAACATGAAAAGTGGCAGCAACATGAGCAAAAGGGCGGGCTTCAAAATGGCGCGACTGGAAACACTGGCCAGTTTTTAGCTTTAATGTGACTTTTCAGATACTGGCATGAACTGGAGGAGGGGACAAGTGGAGCCTTGGTCACTGGGGCCATAGCTCACTGTGTGGACACTCTGACTGAAATGGCCAAGCTTGGCAATGTGTTGGCAGCTGGAGAGTGCAAAGCCTGCTACCGACGGCAAGGGGTGCCACGTCTCACACTTTCTCTTCAATAACCAAACCCTAAATGTCAATCAAAACCAGAAATGGCTACTGCCATACTTGTCTCTTAAAATATGCACAGAAATACTAGAATTGCTGGGACAGATGAAGAGGACTTATGTCAGAGAGCTCCGGGCACAGGGCAGGGACACAGGGCACATTGCTGGATACCCCAGGAAAACACAAACACACACACACACACACACACACACACACACACACACACACACACACACACACACACACACACACACACACACCCAGGAGCTGATAGCCAGAGGATCAGGAGTTAGCCAGCTGAAACAAGGAGAGAGGCTTCACATACTAAAGGAACTATAAGAAGAGAGACCTAGGCTGGGTGTGGTGCCACATGTGCACGCCTTTAATCCCAGCCCCCGGGAGGCGGAGGTGGGAACACTTCAGCAGTGCTAAACCAGCCTGGTCTACACAGGTAGTGCCAGGGAGGCCAGGGCTGTACAGTGAAAGCCTGCTTAGGGGTGGGGAGGAGGAAGAGGAGGTCCAGAAGTGTGAACCATCCTGCAGACACATCTGTAAGTCACTAGCTGGATGTTGCCAGAGCACAGTTTAAGGCATCCATCAGATCCCGGAGTTTCAAACTTGGGAGCCGGGACATCACACCACAGGCAACTGGGGAGTTCCTGCAGGGTTAAGTCAGAGGCTCAAAACTCTCAGACGCAAGCCAGGGGACGCTGAAGCAGGGATATCTCCACAACAGAGTGCCGAGAGCTGGGACTCGAATGGAGGGAATGCCGAAGAAAGGGGATGCAGTGGACGTGGAAGGAAAATAACAGTTACAGAAGGCAGGACTAAGCAGGGAGCAGGTAATGGAGTGGTCACGTCAGAGGATGCTGCTGTTGCTGGGAGGGACGCGGGGAAGGCACAGTGCTAAGCAGAGTCCACATGATGCCAGGAGTCTGGGCAACTGAGCCTATGGCGGCCTCCAGCACTCTGACACCACGAATACAGAGGTAGGGCTACTTCTGTGGAGGTAGGAGAAAGAGGAGTGTGATTTTGGGTGCTCCGAGTCTGGGGTGCTCCAAGTCTGGGGTGCTTCCTCACTGGACAGTGGAGACGTACTTAGGAGTTACCTGCATACTGTGAAGGTGGTCGGGAAAAATGCTGACTGGGGTGAAATCTCCCTGGTGGAAATGGCTAAGTGCCAAGTGCAGCAGAAAAACTTAGCAAAAGGAGAGAAAAGTGTTCCAGGCCAGCCTGGTCTACAAAGCGAGTCTAGGACAGCCTAGACTAACACAGAGAGACCCTGTCTCAGACAGGGGGGGGGGGGCAGGGGGGGCAGGGGGGGCGGCAGAGCGTGCGCAGTGTCTGCTAAATTGGGCCATGTAAAGGTCATCAATGACCTTAGCGACAACATGTGCATGGCCATGGAGAAGCAGGCAGGCGGAGCTGGACTGAGGAATGCACACGGGAAGGAAGACGCTAGAAAGATCAAACACACTTGGCTTGTCTTTTGGGAAGCAAGCCAGGTGGCTCTGCTTTGTGTGGACACAGGCGACGACCCACTGTGGTGTGAACGTCAACCGAAGGAGAGCGAGCCTAGCCCAGAGCTGAGGACACTGAGGCCTGCAGGAAGAACAGCAACCCAACAGGCGAGGGGGCATGCGTGTGTGAGACACCATTCCGGCCAGAATGACCTACATTGTCTCCCTGACAGAAGGGGATGGCTCCTCACCTGGCAAGGGGAGGACGTAGAGGTCAGAGCCAAAAGTTGATTTAGATTTGTTTTCTCAGCCCATTAAAGCTGTGAATGATCTCATCTCTTGAGAAGTAATTGTTTTTTTCTGTTTTTTGTTTTTGTTTTCCCCTCAAAGGGGGAGAAAATGCATTTCACCCGGAGGGTTGAGAGTGTCACTGCTGTGCACACCCCAGCAGGGGCCTGGGAACATTTAAGTCCCTCCACATCTAGGATGATGGCCAGCGAGCCTCCTCAGCTGTGAGCAGACTTGTAGTGCACGGAGCTCCTGGCCTTGGATCTGTACTTGGGGACCATGAGAGGTTTCCCTGTGCCCAGAACATGAAGGTTCATCTCATGCGTTTGAGTGGGCAGGATGGAGAATCCGACGGTACCTACCCATGCGGGGAAGTAAGCCTCCGGCTCGAAGTAATTCTCTACGTGCTTGCTCCTTTTGAAGTTCCCAAGATCGGCCTGAAGTGCGAAAGCCGCCAGCAGGAAGTAGGCCTCCTCTCTGAGCACACACTGAGAGTGCAGCACTTGCTTCCTCAGGTGCCAGTAGTAATAGTACCTTGCAAGGCGGTCACTAGGCAGACACAGGAGAACAGCATTCATGTCTTGGTGAAACATGTCAACACAACCCAAAATGCCATCTGCATCTGCTGACAGAGGCCCCAAGCTGGGACCAGAAGAGGCTCAGAAGGCTGCAGGGGCTAGAGGGCTCACCGTAAAGCTCACAGCTTTGACTCAGAGAAAGTCAGGTTTGAGGGAGCAACCCCAGGGACAAGCCTGGCCTTCCTGCTTGATGTTCCTGGCACGGCTCCTCTCCCTAGCGGATCACAGATGCTCTCCAGCACTTTAAAACACTCACACGGGGGGCTGGAGAGTTGGCTCAGTGGTTAGGAGCACCATCTGCTCTTCCAAGGTCCCGGGTTCAATTCCCAGCACCCACATGGCAGCCCACAACTGTCTGTAACTCCAAGATCTGACACCCTAACACCAATGCACATAAATTTAAAATTTAAATAAAAATATTTCTAAAAAACGCTCACAGGAGAACACCACACACTAGTCGTTTGTTATTTTTATGTTGCTCTGATGAAGGAACCAGAGCTTTCCTTAAACCTTGTTTTACAGGAAGAGGAGGCACTCGCCATGACAACCATGATGCTCCCCACAAAGGGAGATACTAATAATGCACTCTCTCTAACCCACTCTAGCCAGAAATAAATTCAGTTTCCACTGAGTAGGTGAACAGGAAGGGCAGGCAGCAGTGGTGGGGGTGGGTGTGGGGGTCGGAGTGGGTCACAGCACATTTGGTCAACTCAAAAGAAATGTTCATGGGCAAACAGGATTAGTTTTATGATGAAAGAAAACGACTGAAGACATGCACTCGTTCAGTGAGGTCACTCTAACTATTTCAGGCTGTTTACCTGAGGTCCCAGCCCACCAGCAGCAGATAATAACGGGAACACACCAGCCTATTTTAACCAAGACCAGGGGGCTAAGAGTGAAGAGCTTAAAAATAAAGCATCTATGTAACTCCTTTTCAGTGTTGCCTTTTACAATGCAGACTCCACGCTCTTGGGTGGTTTATGGTGGCGGTGGAGGAGGGGTATGCAGAAGTGAAGAGTTAACATTCTTTACCCTATGGGACATATCAGTGGCCAAGTAATATATTTTCCTTTGCAGGGCATCCCATCCCCACCGTGTGAAGCTGAGGCTGACTTCTGACGTCTGTAGCGGTTAGCAATACTCTCTAGGTACAGATATTTCTTACACTTACTACGTATCTATCTGGTGACGACTGAAAACACCAAATGCCAGTTTTTCTCCTAACATTAGGCCAGCATATTTGTTTCTTTCATACTAAGTTTCATATGGAGTTTTCTTTCATCTCAAAGTTTAAAAGTAAAGGAAACAAGTTTGTGTCTCTGGTAGTTTCTGTCAGCCAAAAGTGTGATCTCTAGCAATGAATCCCACACCAAAGAAAGAGGCTAAGAACCAGTTAATTCTATTCTTATCATGGCACTGCTCTCGCAACTATCTCCAAGACGAAAAAACCTGTTCCCTGGCCCCCAGAGTGCACCCGACTTCCACAGAGCCTCCTCCAGGCTTACCCTTACTTTTGTTTCTTTTCTTTTCTTTCTTTCTTTTTTTGTGTGTTTTTTCGAAACAGGGCTTCTCTATGTTATCTTGGCTGTCCTGGACTTGCTTTTGTTTTGTAGACCAGGCTGGCCTCGAACTCATAGCGATCCGCTTGCCTCTCTCTGGGATTAAAGGTGAGCGCCACCATGCCCGGCTCTTTTGTTTCTTTTGTTGCTTCTGTTTTGCTTTGTTTTGGTGGTGGTTGTTTCTCTGTGTAGCCCTGGCTGTCCTGGAACTCAGCCTGTAGGCCAGGCTGTCCTGGAACTCAGAGATCGATCGATCCTCCTGCCTCTGCCTCCCCAGTGCTGGGATTGAAGGAGTGCATCACTACCACCTGGCTTACTCTTAGTTTTTAAACTACTGACTAAGAGTGCAAGCAGGACCTCAAGTGAAGGGAAAACAAGGCTAACACAAAAACCAGCAGCTTGGAAGAGTTTGTGGCTCTGTCCCACTTGGAAAAGCATATAATCATATTAATAACTCTCTTTTCAAAAACAATGAAAGTTCCTTCTCGTGGGCTATGAGTGAAAATGTGAACCAGTGACATTAAGAGCTCACCCGTAGGCTACTATTTATTTAGCCAACAAATACCTAGTAACAAGTGTGCCTCTTGTTTTAGGCACTAAGAATACATGAAGGTTAAAAAAAAAAAAAAAAGAAAAAAGAAAAGAAAAAAAGCAAACAGGCAAACACTTGCTGTTGCTGAGGACAGCTTATGTTCTAACAGGCAGAAGAAAGGAATGACACCATGACATATTTAGTGTGTATGTCAATGGAAGTGCTATGGAGGAAACCGAGGCTTAGGCTCATGAGCTCTTTGTCTTTGTACCTGATCAGTTTTCCATTCTCCACATAGTACTGCACCCGGAAATGGATGATCATGGGAGGTCCAAACTGGTCGATGCCCTAAGACAGAGACACACGCTGTGTTCAGTTATTTCCAACATAGGCTCCAAAGGCAATCGCACTACCATTACTTGCAAGGCATGCTTCCAAACACAGACAGGCTTATCTGCTCGTAACGTGGGGCTTGTAGGCAGACAGGTGTCTCGTGCGGACACCAGGCCCACATCCAACCAAAAAGTTACAAGGTGAAGTGGACACCCTCCCTCTCCGGATTCTCATTTGCCGTGATGCCAATGGCGACATAAGGGAAGATAAAAATAAACGCCGTGGAAACTTCTAGCTGAGCTCCGGCTTCTGGCCCAGCTCTGTCCCCTGTGGTGACCATTTGCCGCCTATTACAAATGCTCTCTTGTTCCTTCAACATTCCACCCGCCACATTCTAACATGTGGCTTGTTTACTTAAATGTTGGAGTGCTTTGGTCTGCAGCTGGCTTTGAAGTCTCCTTCCAGTGCGGCCCAAGATTCTTGCACTGCCATGGGAGGACCTGGGATTAGACGTGATTTCATTCCTGACTCACCAGGGCATAGCAGAAACTATGCAGCCCCCTCCCCAAGGGAACTGGTGTTTACTAGAGAAAGAGGCAGTACAATAAGAAAAAACTGAGGCTTGAATGCAAGAACGATAAAAAAGCAAATGTAGAAATTACTAGAAACTGCTACAAGGTTTGACAACACAGTCAAGGGAGAGAAACAGACACTGCCCTGCTTCTCACTTCACGGCGCTACCCCAGGACTACGGAACCATCGCTGACTATGGATGTGTGCTGTTGCTGTCAGCTAGCCACGCCCGACCCACCAGACAATTTCAGCACTTGTAATTCACTTCACTTCTGCACTCTTGACTGGATAAATTACTGCCTATGGTTTTTATTCTAATGTCACAGGTAAAAAAAAAATAAACATTTTTAAAGAACACAGAGAATTTTGTGCATAAATGTCATCTCACCCAAGTGACTCCGTATTGCCGTACCTTGCTGGCCTCCTTTTTCCACTCCTTTGGACAATACTTATAAAGCTTTTGTGACAACTCCATATACACATGTTCATTATCTGTACATTTAAAAAGAGAGAGAGAGAGAGACAAGATGCTAAAGAAAGAAGCTTCTTTTCTTTCTTTCTTTTCATTTATTTATGTATTTATTTATTTGTGATTTTTTGAGACAGGGTTTCTCTATGTAGCCTTCGCTGTCCTGGACTTGCTTTGTAGACCAGGCTGCCCTCGAACTCACAGTGATCCACCTGCCTCTGCCTTCCCAGTGCTGGGATTAAAGATGTGCGGCACCACCCCCGCCTAAAAGAAAAGTTTCAAAGAAAAAAACTATTCAAAGTAATAGTTAAAAAAACAAAAAACCCTAGCCTCATGATCTGTGAATGCCGTGTGAGGACCCACGGCGCCACGAGCTAGACATTACTGAGTCACGGATGCTTTTGCTTCTGTAACGTGGAACTCAAGATTTTAAAGTATGCATTGCTTAGAAGAACTGTGGTTTCTAACTCACACATGTGCTTAGCTTCCAGGACCTTTAGAAACCATCTAGCGCCCATCCCTGTGCACACACGTCTTAGAAAAATCCACTTTGGTTTAGAGGGACAGAAGACACTTCTTCTCACTGGTGAAATGCTGACAAATATTGATTGGCAGCTCTGTCCCATCACCCCATGAGATGCTGGACCCCTGAAGGTAGCTCATTCCCAGCCATCACACCTGCTTTCTGAAGAGTTGGCTTTTAAAACACCTGTTGTGTGCTCCCCACACCAGAGCACTGGCTTGCCAGAATGACAGACCGTTACTGGCTCTGCCTTTGGGAATCTATCCTATCAGAAATCTTACAGGAAAACAAGATTTGACACCAAACAGTCCTTCAAAGGGGGCGGCGTGCTTTTAAAGTGAACAGAAAATATGTCCACTGGAGGACATACATGTAATGAACGAAGCATATGAAAACAAGCTGGCCAAACACATTTTTTTTTCATTTTTGAGGGTTCCCTCCCCAAAGGCCTATTTCACAAGAGAAGCCAGCTACTTTTCTCCTCCAGATGCTCCACAACAAGTTTCACAATGAAGGGATGTATACTGTACTCATTCCAGGAAGATGCGAGCCGGCTCCACAGTGACACCCAGGATGAACACTGGGTTTGACTGGAAGACGCCATTGGAAAAGTAATGCTACTCTGTCTGCACATGGTTGTTTGGTCCTTTTCATGTGAAAGAAGGGAGGTTCCACTCAGCGCAGTTACCAAGCGGGTCAGTGAGCGCTGGCTCCTGCTGTTTGCTTTTTACTGACTGAACGGGACTCTGATCTGTGTGTGGTTGTGTGGGAAGCAGCGACATGAAGACCAGAGGTGACACTGCTCAGAGTAGCACACGCATAGTTCTGGTCTATCTTTTATTAAAAATAAAAAATATATATTCTGGTCACGGTTCGCCGTCCCCCATTTCCTTGCCTCCCACCCAACTTCATGCCTTCTGCTTCTTTAGGGGAAAAATGCAAATAAACTAAGCCAGAATATCCAAAACCAAAACAAAACAGAGAAAAAGCATAAGACACAGGTACATGCACACAAATAAAACCCAGAGAAACACAAAATCAGGGACAATAGTACACAAGCAAAGACTAGTTAAGATTTTTTGTTGTTATTTTTTTTTCCCCTGAGAAAGGGTTTCTCTGTGTAGCCTTGGATATTCTGGACTCACTTTGTAGACCAGGCTGGCCTCAAACTCACACCAATCTGCCTGCCTCTGCCTCAGTTAAGACTTTTTTTTTTTTTAAATGCTCAAACAAAGCAACATAAGACAAAATGTCTACAAAATTCCACTGAGTTCGGTTTGTATTGGCCATCTACTGCCAGGCACGGGCCACCGTTAAGTGTGGTTTGTATACCCAGTGAGTCTCTAGTAGTGAAAACTAACTTTTCCTTTTGTGGGTGGCTGTTAGAGACAGCTTCTTGGTTAGGGATGGGATCGGCTTTCCCCTCTTGGCCTGGGATGGTCTGGGGTAGGCCTGTGCAGGCCCTGTGCACACGGCTACAGTCTCTGTGAGTTTGTGAGCACATGGACATTTAAAAATTGCCTTTATGTGTCTACCATACTTGACAGTGTGGTGAGAGCTGTCGAGAACTCTGGGTAGCTGAACACGTGGAGACTGGTAGATCCAAAGTGAGCAGGAGAGCTGCGTCCCCCTCCCCATACGCTGCCCTAGGACCTGTACCTCTGTAACATCCTTTATACACACTCCTAAAGGACTGTGCAAAGAAGCCAGGTTTCTCACTAATAACTGAAAGAAGGGTAGAATGACTCTCACGGAAGTACATTATAATTAGAAGTGTTAATATAAGCTCATGAATAAAGGAGCGTGTGTAAAGCTAACATCACCATAAGGACATAAATAACTAGTGTGTCTCATGACATCACAAGGAGAAGGGCACGTTATCGTTTATCCAACGTCCCCACCCAAATCATGAATAACCTGAACTAATCATCATGAGGAAACATGCACCAAACCCAAGTTAAAGGACATCTACAAAGCACCTTGACTATTCCCTTTAAAAAAAGAAATGCCAAGGTCACAGGAAGGGTGAAGAATGGCTGAAGAACGCAGACTTGAACCAGGCAGGCCCCGTGAGGGCTCCTTGGCAAAACTGAAGACGACTTAGCATCAGAACGGCGACATCCTGATTGTGATGCCACCGCCACCATGGTTATGTGGGAGATGCTGCTTGTCTCCAGTGTAGAGAGAGAGGAACCAGGCAGGTAGATCACAGATGGAGGAAGAGATGCCATGTTACCACCTAAGAAAGTTCTCGCTGTCTTCTTTCATTGCTGAAACTTTGAAATTACTTCAAACAAAACTGAGGGAACTGAGAAGCCGTTATGACTCTGCTTTTATGAAGAGTGTTAGGATGACTGAATTGTCAAATGATGGAGTGGCTTTGGGTCAGTAAAGTCATCCTGTACACTCCCCGAGGATGGATACATGCCATACACCTGTCCAAAGCCACGGGATACAAACACCAGGAGTGAACCCAACTGCAAATGATGGATTTTGGGTGATACAGTATCAGTGTAGGCTCCACCAGTGCTGAGGCTGACAGTGGGGAAGCTGTACCTGCATGGACATGGCTTTCTGGAATTTCTATACTTCCTGCTCTCCTGCGCTGGGAATCCAAAACCACACTAACAAACCGAAACTTGTGAGGCAAATTCTCGAGCACACATCCATCCTGCAGAGCTGGCGTGGAGAGCAGTTTCTATCTGACGTGAAACAACTTGACAATGAGAGACATCTGGTGGCATGCCTGAAGCTTCCCTGATGGCTAGCAGTAGAACCAGAATTCGAACCAGGTCACCAACTCTTTCACCACACCACACACTCTGCTTTAAAGGGCGTCTTAAGAGCTCTCATTTGGGAACTAAAGGAAGCTACAAACTGGTTTTCTTGGACTGGCTCGTTGAACCACACAAATCAACAGTCTGGCTGGAGGTGCAGAAGGAAGAAAGTCTGAGGAAAGCACAGCAAGAGCCACTTGGAGTCTGTGCAGCATCTTACTGCTTCTAGACCTTTCCTAGAAAGACGACAGAGGGCTGCATGAACCCAGCAGTGGAGCTTACCCTTTCTGTTTTTATTGCATTGACTACAGAAACGAAGTGGGGGCAAGTGGCTATTGTGCAAGCCCTGTGCATCCCATGTTCCTGGACAGGGCACTGAACATGGTTCCCATTTCGGAGGAGTGGGCACTTTATCTGCTGACAACATGTTTTCTAACTTGGCAGATACAAACCTTCACAGCACTGACCAGACTCTAAAGCTATCACAACCCTTTAGATTTAAACCAAGCCAAGTAAGAGATTGTCCAGATAAATGTCGAAAGCAAAATTAAATACAAGGAACACTTCTCCAAAGAGATGACCAGAGGTGCTAGAATATTCTGGGACTTAGCTTTTAACAAATGGTTGCAGGTTAAGTCCCAAGAGTCTAGTACTAAGTAAGGGACAGGAGACAGTAAAGTGTCTATCAAGTCCTTCCTTGCAAATTTCTAATATGACATTTCAAAGTCATTCAGCCTGACTCAAAAGAGAGAGAGAAGGGCATGAAAAAACCCAGAAAACAAAATCCAATTACTCCATCACTCCATTACTTTTAGCTGCAAGAGAATCTGAACAGAAAAACAGTTGGTTTTATTAAGTTCAAAATTTTTGTAGCGTCATGAGCCTTTATCATTTATAGTATTATAGATGGTAATGACCAATGACAAAAACAGCTACTTTCTTCAGGAGTAGCGCTGGTCTCTGAGGACAGGAAAACAACAGCAAAAATCAAACCTGGAACTAGGCAGTGGTGGCACTTGCCCTTAGTCCCAGCACTTGGGAGGCAGAGGCAAGGCAGAGGCAGGTGTATCTCTGTGAATTTGAGGCCAGTCTGGTTGACAAAGTGAGTTCCAGGACAACCAGAGCTACACAGAGACCCTTGTCTGGCTGGGAGGGGTTGGGGAGGGAGGGGGAGGGGTGTTTGAAATGACCAACAACAATAAATCAAACCTGGTTCCTTGAAACAAAAGAACAAACACATATAAATATCTAGATTCATAAAAGAAGCAACAGTAAGTTAAAAATGTAATGACAATAATAAAAATCCTAAATCAGGTAAGAAATACATCATGTTGCTATTGGAAAATAAATACTAGACTAAAAATGCGATTGGTTGTTGGGTATTTTGACAGTTAGTTCACATAGCGTGACGGCTTTAGACTTTAAAGTATCATTTCCTCAGAAGACAGTTTGCTAAACATACCAGGACTGGACTGAGACTTACTTTGTATAACACTGAGACCAAAGAGGTGACAATCCTTTAACCTGAGCAGGTCACACACTTGGTCCAGCAATTGGTGACACAGAATTTTAACCTGTGGGAGGGAGGGAGAAAAAAAAAAAAAGACACTTGAGCTAATTAAATGCAGTTCACAGAGTAAGCCACTATTAGGCACTTTTTAAACTTTGCAAATATACACCTTCACAGACCTGTTGACATCGGCAAAACCACCGCAGCCTGTGGCTGTGTTTCAATGACCATCACAGGATCAACATTTACAGCATGTTAACGGAGGACCAAGTCAATCCTGCACAAGACTCATAAATCTTAGGACACATGGATCAGGTTCTCAGATCCTCCATGAAAATGGGCCCTTCAGAATAAATGTCTCCACTAAAGCTATTTAGCTGGCAAGTATGTTCTTTCTTTTATTATTATTATTTTTTCCTTACGTTAACGGCTACGTTTTTATATAGTATTCAAAGTTTTGGGGTATGTGCACCCTACAGCAGTGGTTCTCAACCTTCCTAATGGTGTGATCCTTTAATACAGTTCCTCGCGTTGCGGTGACCCTATCCATGAAATTATTTTCATTGCTCTTCATAACTGTAATTTTGTTACTGCTATGAATCATAACGTAAGCATCTGTTTTCTGCTGGTTTAGGCGACCCCCGTGAAAGGGCTGTTTACACACACACACTCTCCCCTACAAGGGGTCATGACCTACAGGTTAAGAGCCTTGCCCTACAGAATGGATTAACCATGCGTTGCCTCATATATTATTTTTGTATGTGGTAAGAACACTCTAGCTCTATTCTCAGCCAGCAATGTTTAGGTATCCCCCACATTATTAGTTACGGTTGCCATTCTCCATAGTTTTCTTGAACTTACTCACCCTGTTAGCTGAAATTTCAGATCTTTTGGCTAACATCTCCCTTTCTGTCAGTCCACACAAATGAGGCCGTGCAGTCTGTGCCTAGCTTATGACACTTAGTATAAGGCTCTCCCGATCTGCCCGTATTGTTGCAAATGACAAGCTCCCCCTCGTTATGTGGCACCCCACTCCACCATGTGTGGTTTTGGTCATCAGTGGGAGCTACCAACTGCTGGGAACAAGGCAGTGTGAGGGGGCAGGAGCACTTCCACCACAGTGGTTTCATTTTCTCTGGACACGCAGCAGAGGACCTGCGAGATCGCGCACCCATTCCACAGTTAATGTTTGGAGGCACCACATGCTGTTTGCCACACGGGTCACACTGTTTTACATTCTGAGCACAGATGACAGGTGCCCCTCCTCTCCACGTTCTCAGCTACCCTTGTCAACTTTTCTGTTTGGTGACAGCCATTCTAACACCAGTATGGCAACACCTTTCATTGCTTGGATTTACGCTTTCTTGACAATCACTGAGGCTAAGCACTCTGGATATCCGCCAGTCATCTGTGCGTCTTCCCATGAGAAATGTCTGCTGCTTAAGGGTGTCTATTTTTTTTTTTTAGATTATTTATTTATTTATTATGTATACAGAGCTCTGCCTGTATGTACACTTGCAGGCCAGAGGAGGGTATGAGATCACATTATAGATGGCTGTGAGCCACCATGTGGTTGCTGGGAATGGAACTCATGACCTCTGGAAGAGCAGTCAGTGCTCTTAACCGCTGAGCCATCTCTCTAGCACCTAGGGCACCTATTTTAAAGGAAAGTTTTCTTCTTAAAGATCTATGCAAAATACTCATTGACTGCACAGTGACAGGCTGCCCAGATTTTAAATGAACCCTGTTACTGCTTAACTTTTCCCCCCTTTCTGTGTCTCAGTATAATTCAATCACACTGATATTAATATGATACATATTAATTTGAAATTCTGGAGATGAGTTATTCCGAATTGAGAAGACATGACGTGTGTGTGTGTGTGTGTGTGTGTGTGTGTGTGTGTGTGTGTGTATACATGCATGCATTTGTATGTGTAGAATGTGTGTCTAGCAGGGCAGGGGTGGTCAGAGCACAACATTGGGTGTCAATCCTCACCTTTCTCCTTGTTTGAAAGTCTCTTTACTGTTGGTCCCTATAGAAACTGTAACAAATGTCTGTGCTGATGTGTCAGGCTTTTAACTGGGTTCTGGGGACTTGAACTCAGGTCCTCGAGGTTGCACAGCAAGCACTTTTAACCCTTTGAGCCAAATGCTTTGATGCTTTCTCAACTATGAATGAAAAGTCCTGTGGATGGTATAAAGTGAGCAGAGTCTGCCTCCCTGAGGGCAGAATCACCTTCGAAACCACCCAGCTGGGTTTCCTCATTTTACTGAAGTAGAAAACAAAAGTCAATGTCAGGTACCCGAGTGGTAACAAAGACAGACCCTCAAAGCTTCCATGTGCTAAGCGTTACATGCATGTTCAAACATGTGCAACACCATCTTTGTGATTGTTACCTGGGCATTTCCTCTCTCAGAGGCATTATTAGCTTTCTAATCCTTTCTTCAATAATTAATTATACTCCTTTAATTATAATTTTTCCAACTATATTTTACCTAACTAGATTACCTAACTGCATTAGTGCTTTCATCATATTTTCATATAGAGTTAAAATTATGAAAGTGAAACATACAAAACCCCAGAACAAAGAGCAGGCACTGAAGGCCGGGGCAACGGCTCGGTCCTTCTAGCACCAGCAACTGAGGAGGAAGCCATGGTGATGTATCGGTTACTTCTTGTTGCTCTGACAAATACTTGACAAGCAATTTAAGGAGGAGGGGCTCATTCTGGCTTACAGTGTAAGGAGATACATTCCCTGTGGTGGGACAGCACGGGGGGTGGGGGGACAGGAGCTTGAGGCAGGTTGACGTGGCATCCACAGCCACAGCAGAGTGACCGCTGCTCAGCTCATGCCCTCAGTTAAGCTCAGTCTGGGGTCCTGGTCCTTGGGGTGGTCACCCACACTCAGAGTGCGTCTTCCTGTATCAATAACCTAATCTAGGTAAGTTGTGTGGTCACTTGAGTCACACTGACAATAATGATGAACTGGTTGTCACAGGCAGTGCCAGTTTATATTCAGGATCTGCAGTGGGCACTAACTCAGGTGGTTACTGATGGTGAGCCAGGATCTGATTCCTAGTGAGCTCCTGAGCACCCCCACTGTGGTCCACTAGACCCCTCTCCCTCGGCTACCCCCACAAACACTGTAGCTTATAAAGGTGCCACCCAGCAAAGTGTTGTTTTGTGTGTATGGGCGTTTTCTCTGAATGTCTGTCCATACACCACATGCAGTGCCTTCAGAGGCCAGGGAAGAGCATTAGCTCCCCTGGAACTGACTGTGAGCTCCCAGGTGGGTGCTGGGAATGGAATGTGGGTCCTCTGGAAGAGCAGCCAGTGCGTTAAGCTGCTGAGCCACTGCCATCTCCAGCCCTGTCATCCAGCAATTTAATAACAATGTACTGATGCAAGCTCACCTCACCACTGGGAGGACCCACGGGCTGCTGGGAAATCGCTCCCCCCACCCTCTTGTGCTGGCTTGATCCAACAGCTTGGGGTATTTGATTTGTGTCCTAGTGAAGTTGTATTTATTTCCAACGGTCACTGTAAATACTGAATTTATATCCCGTGTCATAACTATACTGTTACAAATAAGCTTAAACAACAGACGGTGACGAGGAGAAAGGACCACATTTATAGACAACTCTTACCCTGGACTGAGCTCCCTAAACATGAGACTTGAACTATCCCACTGTTCTGGGCCCTTTTAACCCTCAGCCTGCCTGTAATGCAACAAGCAGCTAAATTCCAAACTACAAACTAATCGTTTGCAAAAGAAGATATATGGTGACTCTCGACTAAACAAGGCCCTGCCTTTCTTCCAGGCATCCTGTCTCCCTATTACTGCTCCGCTACTTTAAAGCAAGTATCTGGAGCCTTCTGCTAAAGCTCTTTTAACAGTCATCAAGTAAGTATAGTGCTCTTGTTTAAAAACTATAATTAAATAAGGATGTGGCTTGAAAGTTACCTGCTGTGAAAACAAGACCCAGCACCCGGGGTATTTGCAGACTGGAGTCTTTAAAGCCACATGGCTGATTGTGAAATTTCCTAATGTCTTTCATCTTCACAGGCAAAAGGAACTTTAGAAGGGACTACATTCTCAACTGCGTAGGCTCCGGTGCCCTCCGTGTAGAACTTTGAACTGGAATGGAGTTTGATCATAGGGCCAATGGTTTGTTACTGTGCAAGGATGTTTGAAATATTCTCCAGAAAGAAAAAAAAACTGTTCACTTCACTACCAGGATGAAGCTCTTGGCTCTGTGATTTTTTTTTTCCCACTCTAAAAACTTTTTGCCTCTTACATTCACTATAATTTTATTTTTTAAATTTCCATATTTTATATTTGTTTGATGATTAAGACTAATTTAAAATAGCTCCTATCAGTATTGATTCAAAAAAAAGTGTGTGTGAGTGAACACCTCACAGCTGGGGGTGAGGGTGGGGTGGGAAGGCCACTGAAGAACATTTGTTAAAATTAATTTGTTACACCCAACTCTGCAAACATCAAAATCATCATTTTCTGCTGTGGGGAAAAGGGGTTTCCTGGCAGATCTGGATTGTTTTTCTAGCAGTGGACAAGCCTCCATGCTACTTCACCCCATTCTTCCTGAGGCCACAAGGCTTCCTGGAGAGGAGCCCTGGAGCAAGAAGAAATCTGTGTCTGCAGGGCGCCCAGACTCTCCATTCTGTCAGTGGTAGGGCAGCCTAAGGAGATGAACCCACAGCACACGCACTAGACTGACTTACTGAACAGCTCTCTGACAGACAGATACAAAGCTCTTTACACACCAAGTGTCTTAAATCCTTGCCACATCCCCATATGCGCCGTACGATAGCTCCACTTCATATATAAGGAAACCAAACCAAAACCGTGACCAACGCACTTAAGAAGCGTGCCCAGAGCTGCAGAGTCAGTCACGGAGCGGACAGTTCAGCCCAGGTGCCCTATACCGACACAGGCCCTACAGTACAGCGGGTAAGGGGAGCTCTCGAGAGTGGGGCTGGCCCACAGCCTTGCCTGTCTGCCTTAGGATTTTACCCAGTCTCCAGTCCCTGCTGAGGAATTTTGCTGAAATGAAGATTCTTGTGTCCGGCCCTAGCCCTACATCAGCATTCTATTTTTCAAGACAGGGTTTTTCTCTGTGTAGCCCTGGCTGTCCTGGACTTGATTTGTAGACCAGGCTGATCTCGAACTCACAGAGAAACCCAATAAATTAATTCAACTGCCAACTTGTTTCAATAAAGTTTAAAAACAGATTTTTAAATATATAGATATATTTTAGTGCAGTACCAAACTCCTAATTTTACCCCATGTAAGATGCTGCTTAAGGTAGCTGTGTCAAAGCCTTAATGCAGTTTACAGCTGTGTAACACCTAAGCGTAAGTCTGCCATGCGCTCTCCGGTGCGTTCTGCAGTGATTCACCCGGAGCTACCTATCTTGGGTGTGGTCTGGCAGGGGAATAGCGCAGAGAAGCGCTCCTAGAAGGGCCTGCTCACATTTATGATGATGTTCAGAGACTCGTCGTTGGGAAGGAAGATGCACACGCTGCGGCGGTCCTGCATGACTCTGTTGTTCTGGAAGGTCAGTTTGTTCATTGTGTAGTGGGCTCTCCAGGGGTCAGGCTGGGCGCACTGAGTGCTCAGCAACTGCGCAGGCTCCCAGCACTCCAAAGCCAACTCCTCCTCTTCATCATATGGCCAACAGAAGAGTCGCGGCGCCCCTCTATGTAGGTTTCATAGCTGCACAAAGTCCACGGGGAGACCTGTCGATAAAAGGCAAAGTGTGGTCAGAGCAGAGACAGGCCAGTGAACAGGACTCCTCACCTGGGCCCAGGGAAAGCGCACTGCCACCCGAGACTGCCACACTTGGTGCACAAGAAGGCAGGAGGGATGGCTCAGAGGTTAAGAGCACTGACTGCTCCTCCAGAGGTCCTGAGTTCAATTCCTAGCAACCACGTGGTGCCTCTCAACCACCTACACTGTGATCTGATGCCAGACTGTGTGGCTGGCCAGCTGCCCAGCTGAGACACTTTACCCGCTGGGCAAACCTCTTCACTTTGCCACTGTTCCTCTCACCTTTGTCATGAGATTGTGGCAAAGGTTATTCAAGAGGTCACTCACCTGAGTGGCGTGCTTAGCGCATACACAGTCCGTACTGTTTATACAAGTGACATAACTGACTTTGCATAATAAAAGTGACGTGGGCACACCACTTTCTGGTCATGTGTGGATGCATAACCTACTTTGCTAGTGACTGCACTGTATCTTGAGGCCTAGAACAAACTTCTTCCCTTCTTGGTAGCTAACCTGTCCCTCCTCTCCACGCCTCCCTCTGTGGTTAGTTCACTTCTGCATTTAATCCGTGAGATTCGCCAGAGCTCAGGGTTAAGAACAGGAGAGAACTGTACAGTAGATTGTACTGGTCTCAAAATTAAAGGAGGTGGTTAGTCCTTGACAAGAACTTTTGAAGGACCCAATGGGTGTGTCACAGTGTGCTACAAGAGTGGACACACTCTCCTACGTGATGGTGGCCATGGCCAGTCGCTACGACCTATATAACCTCTATGGCTCTATCTATAGTCACACTTAGAAAGCTGCTCCATCCTTGGACTTAATAATCCCACTTCCGGAGCAATAATCCAACCAAATACTTCACTTCTGAACAAATGCATCCGGTGAATTACTATCCATCTAAGTGAGGATGGAAGAAACGGGAAGTCTACCCATGGCAAGGCGGTTGTAAACTGCAGTACATCAGAAACACTGATGGTGAGAGCCATTTGCCACTTGTCCCTTCCAATCACTTGCACGTGCGCGCACACACGCGCACACGCACACACACACACACCAGCCACTGCATACCATTAGAGTACAACAACTACAAGAGCCGAACCAACAAGAAAGCCAGTGCCACCCGAGCACCCGAACTTGGTAAAATATCACTAGTTGGATATTCTTGTGTTTGAGCTTCTTGGGCCCAGAGTGTTTCAGGTTCTAGAGCTTTTCCGGTTTTGGGACACGTTCAGATTTACCAACAAATGTCCCTGAAGTGAAACTCCAAAATGTAAAACTTCTGGAGTGTCGTGTGGACAGGCGCTCCTAAAGCTTCGGGGTCCACGGCACTCCAGCTATGACGTCATACTAAGAGATGGTCAGCTTGTATGTACACTTGTCACCCCTCAAACTACTGCTAAACTGTGGCCATCAGAGCTTGTGATATCTGTGGGCAGTCAATGTCAATGCAGTAGACAATACTGCATTCCAGTCAAATGCTAAGTGACGCCACAAAGTGAGATGGCACACACCGCACTCTCCTGCTGCACGTCTGACTCCTGTTCCCAGCTTCTGCCCTCTCCCATGCTTATTTTCTGTAACGTCCATGCACTATCTGCTTGAGTGAGAAGGGCAAGTAAAGGGCAGGGGAGCTGTGGTACTAGGGGAAGTGACATAACTTTTCTTGCCCTAAAAACTAACAACATCTCCCGTCAGATGGCCTTGCAGGCACACAGAGGAAGGGGATGCAGGCTGTCAGAGATCTAGGGGAGGGGAATAGGGCAGAAGAGGGAGGGAGGGAGGTGGGTGGGAATGGGAAGATTAGAGTGAGGGGAATACAACTGGGATGTAATGTGAATTAATAATTAATAATAATAATAATAATAATAATAATAATAATAATAATAATGACTTAGATGCCTATTTCCCGGACGAGTGAGACAAGCATCACTCTAATTACTCAGTCTTTGGAGGGGCTTTGTTCCTGCAGTCCATCAGCAAGGTCAGGGCGATCTTTCACTCTGTAAAATCCTGACGGAAATGTCATGTTTACCCCAGTCCTACCCAAGAGAAAATGAAGTATCGCTCAGTTAAATACCAATTCTACCACTTGAATACTTATTTGGAGAACACAGTTTCACATGATATGGTGACAAAATGAAGCAGATGACCCAATTTGTTTTGATCTTTCCAAACACAGAGACTGAGGGGAAGGGGTAAACAACAGAGTGGTCGCTCTTCAAACATTTAGAAATAATCTTAGAAAGGAAAAAAAAAAACCCTTCTCCTCTGTAGTCCACCCTTTTGATGACCTGCTCTGTGATCACTGCAGTTCTCTCCTGGATTTTCACGTTTGTGGGTTTGCATTACCCCTAACCCGCGTCCTCACCTGCTACTGTGCTGATAAACCGCACCTCTGATCACGGATGGATGGCACACACGCTCACTCTCTCTAACGGGTCTCTGGAACACAGGACTGTCAAGGCACTGTGATCCTTAGTCACTCATGTTTTGGGTCACTGTTTTTCTCTTGTTTTTGACCATGCTGTTCCCCTGCCCAGAATACTCCCCCCCACCCCCACATCCTGCCTCATCTGTCAGCTTCTTCGAAAGAACAAACATCGTCTTTCCTGCTCCCTAGAATATGCAGGTGCTGAGCTGGAAAGCCTGTCTTCTCATTGGCTGCGGCTGCTTCCGGTCTTTGGGGGACCCCACCCTTCTCCAGGACAGGCTTTCATAAACATGCTAATGCTGGGGCAGTTCTACTTCTACACTGGAAACCCAGTGAGATTCACCGAATATATTTTAGACTTTCTTGCCAAGAAAAGCAAAGAAATGCCTTAGTAATTAAGATAAATAGTAGATTTCTTTCTTTCTTTCTTTTGGTTTTTCGAGACAGGGTTTCTCTGTGTAGCCTTGGCTGTCCTGGATTTGCTTTGTAGATCAGCCTGGCCTTGAACTCACAGAGATCCGCCTGCCTCTGCCTCCCCAAGCGGTGGGATTACGGGCGTGCGCCACGGCGTCTGGCTGAATACTGTGTCTTAAACATCCTTTGGAGCCATGCGTAGTGGCTTTTAACTGATCCTCACGCTCAGGAGGCTGTGGTGGGGCATGGCTGAGTATTCAGTGCACCCTGAGGGACATAGTGAGTCACATGGCAGCCTGGCCATAGAGTGAGGAGGCCCTGTCTCCAACACCAACCGACAAGCAAAGTAGCAAACAAATAAATCTTTTCTTTCCCTACGGTCTAAGTACTGACCTGTAGATTTTTGAATACCTACAAGATGAAATGGGCGCATCTTTTCTTTCCTGTAAATGTAATGGGCAAGCGATAAGAACAGTATTCCCCACCACTCAACAAACCAGCGATTTAAAAAGTGCCCGTACTTCCTGTTACACCAACTGCTATTAAAGGAAACACAATGCAAAGGCACCACCGGCTGGACTCCCTACATTCCAAGTGCCAAAGAACCCCCACTGCAAGCCGGACTCCGGAGCCAGGTGCTTGGTTCTGACTCCTGTTTACGAACTAACCAGCTCTTTACTAGCTGTATGACTGGGAGGTCCTATCACCGTTCTGTACAGCACATGCTTTGTGGGGTAGTGTAAGGCTAAGTATGTAGTAAGTATGTACTAAGTAAGGTAAGTATGATACAAGTCTGGACTATTGTTAAGTACCATCGCTCATTATCAAACGACTACTTGCGTGGGATTGATGGGGAGCACACAATGTCATCTAGGGCCTCCTTTCTTTCCTCTTATCCCTACAAGTCAGTTCTAGCGGAAGGCTAGCATCGCTCAGAGGGGCTACCTCAACTAGAACGTGGTAGTGAACAAGAATAGTCACAGGTCACAACACCCCAATAACCAACTTCCCCTCAAGTAAATGGACTTTTAAAACCAAAAAAACTGAGCAGGGAGGGCGTGGTGGCGCACGCCTTTAATCCCAGCACTCGGGAGGCAGAGGCAGGCGCATCGCTGGGAGTTTGAGGCCAGCCTGGTCTACAAAGCTAGTCTAGGACAGCCAGGGCTACACAGAGAAACCCTGTCTCGAAAAACAAAACAAAACAAAAACCCCAAAAACTGCATCCTGGGGGAAGCTGAGATGGTGAGCTTAGGTAGGCAATCAGCAGGGAAGGCAAAAGCAATGCTGAAGTTCACGAATTTTAAACCACAGAAATGTTATTTCCACAGCCATCTGCATTCAAAAGTCATATCAGGTTTAGCAACGAGGCACAAAAATTCCTTTCAACCAAGATGAACTTCTAGGCTGACCCTGCCAACAAAAAGTGCTGTTCTCAGGGAAAACACTAGACCGAGAAGCATCTGCTTCTAATTTCTACAATGAAATCTTTGATTCCTTCATTCATGGGACTTGCACTCAATCCCATCTGACACAGGAATTACGGTTTTGTAAATGATAATTTTGTTGTGAAATTCTCATTATTTGATATGTATATAAATATACATATGGAACTCTAACATTAACTTTTTTGATGTTTCTCTGAAATTCTTTTGTCCAATGGGGAACAATAGTTACAACACCTTTAAGAAAGATTAAATGAAACATTTGACAAGTTACTAGCTTTTTTTTTGAATAACTCATATTTTCCATATCATCAAATAGCTCCTGGTAATAATACAAGTTAGGAACAGAGACGTCCACTGCCAAGAGTAAAACATTCAGCAGTGAAGCCACTCACAGTGAAAATGAACGACTGTGTTGCACCAACGATGAACAACAGCAGTAAATTAATAGAAAGATGCGTGATTATATCTCTATGACTAACAAGTTCAATGTTAGGCAAAAAAAAAAAAAAAAAAGATCCGTTAGGGAAGGACACACATGGTGAGACTATCAAGGGAAGCAAAAGAATGGTTAATCTCAAAATTGTATTAAAGATTCAATATAAACACTTTAAACGCTTTTCAATGTGTCAGTTTCCAATTTTAGAAAGCAAAATCAAAGGCGGGTGGTGCAGGCCTGAAATCCCAGCACTCGGGAAAGCAGAGGCACAAGGGTCTCTGTAAGCCTGAGGTCTACAAAGAGTGTCCAGGACAGCCAAGGCGACACACACAGAGAAAGATCAATCAGCGGGTATTGATAAAAACAACCACATACTGATGACTGATTTTTAAAAAGATATACAAGGGTAGGAAGTATGTGTTTCTGCTACTGCTGCCTGCCACACTTGACCGTGTGACCCACTGAGAGCTGTATGCAGTGTATCGCATTCTAAGTTATTGTAAAATATTTCACCCACCACATAATTGTTCTCATGGCCTTGAAACTGAAAAACTGCCTCGAAGGCACTTAGTGTTAATGAACATTTAGGAGACAACTTAGTGACAACATGTGTGTTCATGTCTTGGATTAGTAGACGGACACACTGTAACAAAGGACAATCAATGACATCATCACTGCTGTCCAACAGGTGAAAAAACTGTCACTTGACCAAATGACCCTGTCAGTGTGGCTTGGGCTTTTCCTTATAGAATTCTTCTTCCCTGTTTAAAACATGATGGCTATGAGATAATTTAAATCGTTTTGGAAAGTATAATAGCTATAGATTTAAATGGAAAGATAAGACACATTTGGAAGTATTTAACTATGTCAAACATACTGAAGTGCTAATAAAATGTCTTTTTTTTTTTTTAACCACGATAGTCACAGAATTATATGGGGAAACTTATGAAGCTAGAGAAAGATACTTTGACATGCCAGAAATTCAACTTTTATCCATATGTGTGTATATAACAGATACGTATACACACATATATATGTGTATATATATATATGTTATGAGACTGAGATTACACTTCTACATAGAGACACGCAAACATGTTGCAGTTTCAAAAGGTATGGTCATGCACATGCACAAATACACACATGGCCTGTACATATGTAGTCTGGGGACAGACAGCCTTTTCAGTAAAAGATCAAAAGCACAATCTACAGACTTCAAAGGCAAACATTCTAACAAAGCTTTATATTGCTACAGAGTTGTGTTTTACACCCACATGGGGATTTTGCTTTGAACACACAAGCTGGAGACAGAAGTGTCATATGTAGACAGAACTGTGATTTATGGGTTAAAAAGCACTTAAGAAAAACGATAAAAGTGTTTGCTAAATGCATGACCTATATTTTACAGTTTCACAAAATATTCACCATAGCTCTCACGCGGGAATCTCTACCAGACACAATAAAAAAAAATATGTCTGCTCCAGCCCAGACCTGGTCAGCAACCCTAAAGTGTCACACTATTCTGTGAGGCCGCCTGCTCTGTGGAGACCAAGTGGTTGTGTCACTGTGAGGGCGGCTGTGGGGAGACGGTGGAAAGCCAGGACTACGGTCCTTATGCTGTTCCCCAGCAAGCTTTACCCTGAAGCTGTCTCTCCAACCCGGAAGCCCCAGTGTTTAGTCCCTTCTGCTCACTCGCTTCTGGAAGGTAAAAACCATAAACCGGCCAGGTCCACCAGCTGGAATGTTCATTTTTGAAGGGCTTACCTGTGGGGTAGCATTCTGCTCCCCCGAATCCCGCACGCGTGCCTAGTCACAGGCCTTACTTATTTAACCCTTCTCACTGGGGTTTTGAAGTAGGATACAAATCAAGGCCAACACAGTTATTACCCATTTCTTCTGAGGGGGAGGGAAATGGTGTCATGCTGTGAACCTCTGTGGTGTACAGCATGCGAGGCTGAGAAAGCACAGGAGTGAGTCACAGGCAGCCTAGTCAAGCTACCTCGGTCTGACCCGCCCGACACTGGCTTCCTGGCTGTGTGATGCGCATCTCTCTCTACACTGCACATTCCTTCTGGGGGCAATCACCCGCCGATGCTGTGAGAGACTCACAGTCTAGCTTCTAAAGGGTGTGGAGGAAGGAAATCCGAATCACACCTTACCCTACACTAACATGGCTAATCTTCCATGAAAGATGGAACCGGACCTCAACCTTGAAGGTTACAGTTTTAAAAAGGCCCAAGCCAAACAAAACCAGAAACTACCCCACCTCTGCTCCTAAGACTGTGACCGCACCGGAAAGACAACTATTCCTGAGATGAGCCAGGGACTTTCAGCCTGGGCAAACTGGATGGGTGGCTTATCTGTGGCCAGCTGTCACTCACTGCAGGACCAATGCCCAACACTGGGGGAGCAGTTGCCACCCCATCAGCTCCCTCAATCGCAGCTGGGACAAGCCTGTCTACTCCTAGTGGCCTCAGAACCACTTCATCTGCGAGCCAGGAGCAAAGCCACTCAAACGTTTTACCTAAAGTACCCATCTTGCCAGCATAATGGTGCGCGCCTCTAATCCCAGTGCTTGGGCGGCAAAGGCAGGCAGATCTTTGTGAGTTTGAAGCCAGCCTGGTCTACAGTATTAGTTCTAGGACAGCCAGAGCTACATAGTGAGAGACCCTGTCTCAAAAGAACCAAAAAATATTTTTTAAAACCCCACAAAACCTGTCTTTGATCCAGTGAGATGCCTCACTGGGTCAAAGAGCTTCATGCACAGACCTGACGGGCTGAGTTCAATCCTGGCATCCACCATGGAAGGAGAGAACCGACTCCTGAAACCTACGCCCACTCTGACCATCATACAAGAATCATGGTCCCCCTCCCCAGCACACACTCATAGCACAATTTAAAAAAAAAAAAATTCACCAGCACCTGGGGATGGGGAAGGACTTGAGGAAACGTATTACCTGTAATGGTGAGATTCTGCTGTGAGGAGCTGCGTGAGGTGCTTCCTCACATGTAAATGTTACCTGGTGTCACTTCACCTTCTGTACTGGTCTTAACAATCAGACGGTCCTGGCACCTCCCCTGACGACCCAGCCATTTTGTGAAAAGCCACCGGCCAGGAGAACGCAATCTACTTAAGCGTTTGGAAAAGGATTTCCTCTGAGGGTAAAGGACGGCAGTGCCTCAAGCTGCCATGCATAGAAACTAGGAAGGATACCCGCGCTCCGAGTTGTCAACGCTGGCGGTAAGCCACTGGCGGCATGGCTCCTCATTCGGTCTCCCATGGCAACTGTGCCACTGATACACTCCAGGTGAGCTGTAAACAGGTCGCCACTAGCAGACAAGTACTCGCTGGGACCATGCTTCAGAACCAGCACAAACTGATGCATGGAACTCCTCCCAAGACTCTGCCCTCCTGCCTTTCGTGAGCATTTTTTCTCGTGTGAGGAGTTTTGAAGATTTAAAACACCGTATCTAGAAATTTCTAGTTCATGCTGATTTCACTGAGCCAAGAAGATTGAGACATGAATTGGTGCGGTAAAGTCACCCGGAGCTTGGTATAGCACGGAACAGCAAAGAGGATGCAGGGGCACAAAGTGAGGGCTGGAGATTTGGGGTCGGGGGTGGGGGGCATGCAGAAATCACTGGCCAAGGACTATTTGGGGCCTGTGAGGGGGAAACGTCCCTCGAAGCCAGAGACAGAATCCTCAGAGATCAACAGGCCAAATAACCCCCAGAGTTCACAGGCTCTGGGAATGGCTCTCCTTCCCGCTAGCCAGGGAGAGGCAGCCCTCCAGGGCGTGTGGTAACAGATGGCTTACTCTACAGGCCCTCCCCATAGCAAGGATCTGAAATAGCTGTGGTCTGAAGGCATCCCTCAAAAGTACATCCCAAGCTTCAAAGCAAAGCTTCAGAGCTGGACCAAATGGCAGCTCACACGCTAGAACAGTGTCCAAACTCAAAGCCTGGTGACCGGGACGGTTATGTGAACAATTCACACTGACAGGTTTAACAGCCTCGCTGAAATGTTCAGATGTTTCACAAGACGCCAGCCTCTGAGTATGCCACTATCTGTCAAAGCTCTAGGAATGTTTGACAAAGAAAATGGTGAGAGCAGATGCTGTCCCCCCAACTATTATCAATGTTCAAAGGGGGGAAAACATGGCATGTCTACACAAATTTTTCAGAAAACTAAAAAGAGTCATTTCCCAATCAATTTTTTTTTTAAATGACACCAGCATTTCCTAAAACCTTGTCATTATAAGAAAAACAAAAATGGGGCTAGAGAGATGGCTCAGAGATTAAGAGCATTGTCTGCTCTTTCAAAGGTCCTGAGTTCAATTCTCAGCAACCACATGGTGGCTCACAGCCATCTATAATGAGATCTGGTGTCCTCTTCTGGCCTGCAGATATACATGCAGGCAAAACACTATACATAATAAATAAATAAATCTTTAAAATCAAAGGGTTCCACAAGGGAACTACTATTTTTGAAATTTATTGTGGGTCTCAAATTATCTCAAAACAGTTTTAAAACCTTTGCATTGTGCCTTTTTTTTTTTTAACCTATAAAACATTAACAAAATTCGGGAGAATAATTTTGAAGACAACAAAGTTGGTCTTACCACCTCATTCATAGAATTCTTTTGAAACATACAATGACCAAAGCAAACAGGCGTGATGGCACACCCCTTTAATCCCGGCAGAGGCAGAAGCAGGTGGATCAATGTGAGTTTGAGGCCAGCCTGGCCTATAGAGTAAGTCCAGGACAGCAAAGACTACACAGAGAAACTTTGCCTTGAAAACCAAAAAATACAAATAAAAAATGAAAGTCACCTTAAAGATGAAGAAATATTCAAACTGGGGGGAAAAATTAAACATCTGATTCAAAACAAGCCTAGAAAACATAAATAACACAGATAGCTCATGTAACTAAACAAAGTTGACAGCTTTAAAAAAATATGGCCAATAAATTTGAATAGTTATTTCAGCAAAGAGTATGTGAGAAGGACAAATAAGCACTTGAAATGACGCACCATCATTAGTCATTAGGAAAGCACAAATAAACGCCATGGTAAGTTACCCTACATGCTCATAAAACTGAAAAGATGACAGTACCAAGACCCGTAAGAACTTGGAGCGAGAAGAACTCTTGGTCTTTGCTGATAGGACCTTGAAATGGCACAAGGCGCTTTAGAAAAAACTATTAGGCAGTTTCTATAAGGTTACATATTTATACACCGTGCAGCCAAGACAGGAGGAGAATGTGGGTGTTCGTCATAACGATATCAGGGCTCAAAAATGGAAGAGCCCGAACGTCCTTCATCAGCAGGGGTGTGAGTGAGCGGTGGCAATCAAATGCCCCCCAAGAAAGAAGGCAACAGTGTCAAACCACGAGGAGTTTTGTCTTTAAAAAAAAAAAAAAAAAAAAAAAAAAGATGACTCGTGAACCTGTTCACCAGCATCCCTGACAAAACACATCCCTCACACTATGCTAGCTGACAGAAGAAACCATGTATACGAGCAAGGTGAAAGGAGGAATGGGGGTGGGGGTCCCTAAAAAGGGGCTACAGTAAACATTTGGTTCCCACAAAAATACTCCATGTTTCACTTATTTTGTTGGTTACATGAGTAAAAACATTTGCCAAAACTCAATTATCTACTTAAAAGTGGTGGCACATGCCTGTAACCCCAGCACTCGGGAGGCAGAGGCAGGCAGATTGCTGTGAGTTCAAGGCCAACCTGGTCTACAAAGCGAGTCCATGACAGCTAAGTACACAGAGAAACCTTGTCTGGAAAAACCAAAAAAAGAAAAAAATTCATGAATGTCATTTTTCATGCATGCAATTTGCCATAGGAAAGTTAAACTCTTTAAAACAAATCTACGTATCCACAAGCGCTTATATAAGTAGCAGTTATTACCTCAAACCTCTCGTTATATGTGAAATGTATGAATGAACACAATGTAAAGTGGGCTCAACTGATAAACCCATGGCTTTATCTTAAACCCTGAGCTTAAACTCAACCTTAGAACTGAGATACAGGAAGTCATGGTGATTTGGTTGAGACAAAAAAAAAAAAAAAAAAAAGTCAAGGCCACTACATAAAATAAAGTTACTATTGAGCAAGAATTCTGAACAGATAAAAGATAATTTCTTGTCAAACGAAACAGGAGCGCTGCTGTGTTGGGTAAGTGCTAGGCTCAGGCCCTGCTCATCTCTGAATTTCAGCAAAATCTCTGGCACACAAACAAGTGTTGAGACAAGCCATCTATCTAGGTTTCCGTTTTCAAAGTGATCTGTGAGTGAATGTCCCATAGAGGATGTGTGGTAGAAATGCCTCCGCAGCACACTAAATTATCTCCTGGGCTCCATAAACTCCTGCGCTCCAGTTTTTAAACTATCGAGTTGTAAAGAGCAGATCAAGTTCCTGAACCGAATGTCTAATCCTGAAATGGATAAATGTGTAATCATTTCAAAACACTCTGCATCTTAGGCTCCCTTTTTAGCCAGTTCAATCCAGTTACAGGGTAACAGCTGCATTCTACAAAGGCTCCACAGTGTGAAATTTTACACACAACATTGCCTTTTGTGGTTAAAGGTCGGTGATTTGAAATTCTGTGTCAAGTTGAAGCCATTATGGAAATTGGAAAATGTATGAAAAGAGGACTTCAAACCTCTCTGGAGAAATCAACATGAGCTAAAGAAAATATGTTGCTAGTACCTGGCAGAAAGTAAAGTTGACTTTTTAGGGTATTGAAGAGTACTTGGGAGGTTGAGGCAGGATTGTGGCATGTTAGAGGCTAGCCTAGCCTACGTAGTGTCGTGTTTTCAGGCCAGTCAAGGCTATGTAGCGAGAACCTAGCAAATAGAAGAAATAAAATAAAATGGGGGGGGGGGTGTGCTGTACCACATTTTTAAAACACTAACTATTTTATCAGACAAGGTGATTAGTGGTAGGGAAAAAGCAGTTCTTAAAGAATTCTGCTGTTGTCACTACCTGAGCAAGGTAGAGGCGTCCAGCCACTTAACTCCTTGCAGGTTCTGCCTTAGAGCTTGTTTTCCTATTAGAAGTCTTCAGATTCAGCTCTTAGAGTCTTTAGAAAACTTAAGCGCTAACTACATCTTGCTCTTACGGAGTTCTACTTTGCTTCCAGGTTGCTGGCTTTTGTTAACTGTCACCCATGCTGGGGTGGGCTTTGGTGCTGCAACTGTCTTTGCCGTCATTTCTGCTCCTGTAAGCAATCCCTCACCCATATTACTGTAAGGGACCCCAATATAACTCATTGGTTCACCAAGTTGAGCTTTGGCAGTATTGGTACTTTGGTCTGTGGTGGGGTCTCTATCTGGGGTGAGTAGATGTGTGTAGCTCCCTGGGAAAAGTTTGGTCATACAACATCCCCAGTATCAGGCATTTCAAGATTCCTGATCTTACTTTGAGCAGCCATAAATAATTTCTGTTGTTAGCCTCTATTGGTAAAAGTTCAGTCTCTGCTTAGGGCCTTTTGGATATTTAAGGAACAAAATTTCTATTTTTTTTAATGCAAATGTAAATATTAAGAGCTGAATATGTATCACATAGATTTTCCTCATATGTCAGCCTTGGGATAGAACACACACTCTGTAGTTGTT
Organism: Acomys minous; assembly: GCF_964271855.1. Lineage (NCBI taxonomy): Eukaryota > Metazoa > Chordata > Mammalia > Rodentia > Muridae > Acomys > Acomys minous. The sequence continues at coordinate 46,209,383 of NC_140489.1, forward strand.
TTTGCCACGTATGGGTCAGGAGGTCACACAGTGATGGTGCTAAAAGTGTAAACCCAAATGCCAGCTGAATGACCTCACACTGCTCAGAAGGGGTAAAGCAGTGACACTGCTGGACACAGGTCAAGAACTCCTTCCAGGTGGCAGGGAAGAAGTCAAGAAGGGGAGGAGAGGAGCACCTATCTGCTGTCAAGCTGCTTGCTGCCTACCTGCAAAGAAAGCCACACAGACCGCCCCACAGCATCACTGTGCAACACCAGAAAGCACACACAGGAGTCACCGCCACAGCGTCTTAGAGTCCCCAGAAAGGCAGCGCCCTTGTCAAGCCCTCAAAATCTCACAGCCTTCCCAATCTCTCAGGCAATTTAAAATATTAGTTCAAAGTCTATTCAGCAGAAAACAGATTATACATTAAAATGTATTAATTTAGATCTCTGTCTCCACATTCTGATGCGCAGGCTCCTGACACTGTACTCCTCAGGAGGCAGTCCCGGTCAGCAGACGCCCAGGGTGCTATTAAAGGGGATTTTACACGCTGTCTTGAGCCACTTCCATTGGCTTTCTAGACTAGGTTTTACTCTCTGACTTCATGAAAATCTCTCCTTTAACGTTTCTCTAGGGACCTGTAAAAGCAAATAATTTAGTGAGTTACAAATCATCTAAATGTCCCTTTTTCAGATATTTAAAACGAAAGTAGGCTCAGAAAATAAACCCTTAAGATTAGAAAAGGCTTTACTTTAAGTGAACTTAATTAGAATTTACTGTAAATTCTAAGCACTCAACATTTCTGAGGTGGGGGAGACTATTTCTTAATTTGAATTTTTTTGGGGGAGTGGTGGTTCAAGACAGGGTTTCTCTTGTAGACCAGGCTGGCCTCCAACTCACAGAGATCCACTCCTTCTGCCTCCAAGTACTGGGATTAAACATGTGCACCACCACACCTGGTAAGAAATATATTTGGAAAATTGTTTTTCCTTTTTTGAACATTCACACCTTTGTCCCTTGGTCTTTAAATTTACAGAAATTACATCTTCATTGACTTTCTACCACAGGCTGTGTTTTTACATTCTGATTATGTTAAGTCTGCTGTTGGACAACAGAAATAGTGGGGAGGAGCTCAGCGCCTGATCACTGTTGCATCCCCTACTTTTGCGGGCTCCCAGACACTCAGCATCCGGCTCTAAGATCGATCGATCGATCGATCTATCTATCTATCTATTTATCTATCTTTCTTTCTTTCTTTCTTCTTTCCTTCCTTCCCTTTCTTTTTTCTTCTTTTGTTTGTTTTCCTTTCAAGACAGGGTTTTTCTCTGTAGCCCTGGCTGTTCTGGAACTTACTCTGTAGACCAGGCTGACCTTGAACTAACAGAGATCTGCCTGCCTCTGCCTTCTGAGTTCTGGGATCAAAGGTGTACCACCACTTTTAGCAATAATTTTCAAAATTAAACGATTCTATAGTCTAGTATTTAAAAAATCTACCTTTCAGGGCCAGGCATGGTGGTACACACCTTTCATCCCAGTACTCAGGGAGGTAGATAGATGCAGGCAGATGATGTGTAAGTTCAAGGTTAGCCTGGCATACATAGTGAGTTCCAGGCCAGCCAGGAATACGTAGCGAGACAAAACAAACAAACAAACAAAACCAAAAAAATCAACCTCGGGAGGCAGGGGCAGGCAGAACTCTAGAGTTTGAGGCCAACCTTGACTACAGAGTGAGTTCTAGGACAGCCAGATCATTAAAAGTCTCCTGTACCCCAAGTGGTAAGCAGCAATGACTCGGTCATCTTGAAACGCTACACATCCATACAATAGGACAGAACATCGAAAGTAACTGATTCACTAGAGAATCAATACCCAAGCAGATTATGACAAACGGCGGGGAAAATGCGCCAAGAAAGAACAACCTGAGGTACATTTTACATAAGACTGCCATTTTCTAGTTCTATACCATCACTGTAATTATAGGGTTCTACATACTAGGAACTAAATCGGAACAGCTAATCTAGTAAGTCTAAAGTAAACTTTCTTGGTACTAGTAAATTATATGGTCTTTGCTTTCAAGAAATGAACGGGGGTGGGGGTGAGCTGGGTAAGGCACGCAAAGATGACTGCACAAAGTGGCAGGTGCCAGGTTTCGGCTCTGAAGAGCAGCAGCGCAGAGCCTGGATTCTGGAAAGAGAACCCAGGAGAGGAAGAGGCATGGCGTTAATGTGTCAGACAGGATGAGGGGGAAGACATTTTCCACTAGACCTCAGGCGCTCTGAAATGACACTGAAAAGAAGTAACTAGCCACGACACACACCAGGCAAACGTACAGCCTCCCGGACGGAGCAGGCTGCGGTGGAGTGTGATGAAACAGCGCAGCTCCAGCTGGTGTGGACGCTGGCTCTCTGCTGGGCTCGGTGGGGCTGCAGAGCTCTTGTCCACACAAAGGAGGAAATTCTTACATTTTCCCAACAGGTCACCACCAGGGTTTCTGGCTTTTCAAGGAAAGACATTAAAATGCAATTTTTAAAATGTCAAACTTCCCAAGTTTTAGACGTTGGCAAATAAATGTGTTAAAAGCTAAAGTATGTCTGCACCCAATCTTGCTCGTGGGCCTCGGGCATATAACTTTGGTCTAGCATGAAAAATCCATGCTAAGAAATCTGGATAGCATCCTACAGTCCTCCAAAGAAGAGACTTAACGCTAATTTCAAATATGCTTAAAGTTCGGCATACCGCAGCATCACCATGGAAAATACTGCACTGAGCATCATTTAACACTGGCCTTGTGTGTGTCTCTGTTACAAGTCAATTATAACCATTTAACTAACTGTAGAGTGACTTGCAAGCTCCAGCTGAAAAAACAAGCGAAACGGTAATAAAAAAAAAAGCGTTGACAAAGCAGTACCTAAGAGAATGTTGACATTAGATGCCTACACCACAGTCCACTCACTAGAAAAAGGCTATAATCAGTGGTTGCTCCACTGTTCAAAAAACATGTGCCACAACCCACTGCCAAGGAAGAGTCTTTGCCCATTCCAGCATTTTTCCATGATCAGTGACTCTCTAAAGAATATTTTATTACCAAATAATATTCAAATATGTGTAACAGAGTCTTAACTCTCCCGATCACTCTTAAGCTTTTAATGCTCCAAAAACAATCCTTGCACAATCAAAGCCTAAGTATTAGTGTTTAATAAGCTTAGAGAAAGAAAAGATGATTAGCATCGGAGACATGCCTATTCACTTTGATGACAGTATTACATAAAATTAGCATTATAATTTAAAGGTAATTCCAGGAAGAGAAAATTCTTGGTGCCCAATTATGATATAAAACACAGAATTATGAAAAGTGCTTAATCACATGCTTAGAAATAATGATCATCATGAAAACCATTAACAAAGTATAGAACAAACACTACAGAGAATTTCATAGTTGGTCTTGAATGCTGAGAACCCCTAGTCCTAGTCCTGTGAATGAGGGCTTCCAGGCTGCTGGGCCCTAGGCATAGCCTAGACACCCCAAACCTATTATTTCAGAAAGTGCCATCTCTAAGCACACATTGCTTTTCCTAATAAAAGACCTCAAGGACTGACCATGGGTCAGAAAAAATAAAGTCTTATGCAAAGTGCTTTCAGGTACAGTCTTTAGCCAAAGATATTCAACTTGCAACTTTGGACCTGCAAGTGAAGGGGCGTGGTGGCACACGCCTTTAATCCCAGCACTCAGGAGGCAGAGGCAAGAGGATCTCTATGAGTTCGAGGCCGGCCTGGACTACCAAGTGAGTCCAAGACAGGCAGGGCTGATACACAGAGAAATCCTGTCTTGAAAAAACAAAACAAAACAAAAACAAAAAACAAAGAAAGAAAGAAACTGCAAGTGGCTTTCCTATTTCAAAATAAGTATCTACAGGCTAGAGAGATAGCTCAGAAGTTAAGAGCACCGTCTGCTTTTCCAAAGGTCCGGAGTTCAATTCCCAGCAACCACATGGTGGCTCACAGCCATCTATAATGAGATCTGGTGCCCTCTTCTGGCACGCAAGTGTACATACAGGCAAAACACCATACACTTAATAATAAATAAATCTTTAAAAAAAATAGAAATCATGTTTCACACTTTGGTTTTTGATACCTCCTGGGCTAGTGATGATCAGGATCACACTTTCTCCTGGTGCGGAGCAGCACATATGAGCACAAGACGTCACTCACACTCTCTATGGCACGGTGCGGCTGAGCTGTGCTGTTCAGTAAGTGAGGCACATTTCAGCACATGCTCAACTCCCAGCATTCTCAACTCACCATGAACTTATCAGACATAAGACTAACCTGGTCAGTAATGTCCCCACCAACCTGGACCAGCATCTCTCATGTCCCTTGGTCTCCTTTTGCTTCATACTCATGACTTTTGCGTTTTTGTTTTGTTTTGTTTTGTTTCAACACAGGGTTTCTCTGTGTAACCCTGGCTGTCCTGGACTCACTTTGTAGACCAGGCTGGTCTCGAACTCACAGAGAGCCACCTGCCTCTGCCTCCCTGAGCGCTGGGATTATAGGCATGCGCCACTGCGATCCGCTTTCATGACCTTTTCTAAACACATTAAGATGTACTTTACTTATCGCTTGTCTCTTAATAGACAAACATAACAGCAGGCTTTTTCCCCTATTCTGCTGACTTACATATCTCTGGAGGCAACAACACAGCCCAGTGGCTTGTACCAGTTGTATTTTACATTAAATGAACAACTGAATTTAAACATTCTGTCATGTTAACTTCTTCATTTTCTTCTAATACTCGAGGCTTTTCCACACTCCCAGAGAAGTTACTGAGGATGGAGCTCAGGTTGGCTTCCTACCCACCAAAGGCTTGGCATCCACAGCTGGGGACAGACATTGTACGCTGGGCCACCACTGCTTGACTAATGACTGAGGCTCAACTTAGCACTTACCTAGAAACAGCTAATCCTACTTCATTGCCCAGGTAGACTTGTAATACTTTGGCAGGCACTGCAGCGATTACTTGGCACAGATCTGGACACTTAAAAAAAAAACAAACTATTTTCTGTTGGGCTTAGTGTACACATTTGAAGTGTTCAGTTTACTGAAGTCTTTGATTTTCAGAGTCCACAGAGGAACGGGTCATGTGAGGTAGCACCCCTCTCCCAAGGAACATCATTCGGGCCTATAGCTGAGCGTGTAATCTGCTGTTTAGATGTAAATGTATCTTTTCCCAGTGTGCTTAGGCTAAATTCCCTTTGGTATAAATGCTTCCTCCTATTTCTGCCTACTAATTTCCTCTGAATGAATGGTTTTAAAAATCTTAAACTTGGAGCTGGAGAGAAGGATCAGAGGTTAAGAGCACTGTCTGCTCTTCCAGAGGTCCTGAGTTCAATTCCCAGCAACCACATGGTGGCTCACAGCCATCTATAATATGATATGATGCCCTCTTCTGGCCTGTAGGTATACATGCAGACAGAGCACTGTATACATAAAAATGAATTTTTAAAAAAAATCTTAAAACTTTGGGCCCAATAACAAAAAATCATTAAGGGGTTTGGGCCACAGTATATAAACTCTGTGTGTGTAGTAAATAACTTCATACCAGTAATGGGACTTTCCTTAAAAGGGCTCATGGGAAATTTGGCAGGGTCTGTGAGCAGAAAGCAGGGTCCTTTGCTACTCTTAAGGCACAAAATAATTTATCCAATATTAATGACCATAAAGAGAATATTTTTAGTATGTGGATTTACTTTTTTGATATTTGTAAAAAAGGAGGGGAAAAAACAATTAGGAAAGAACTGAGAAAACTTCCCATCAATTAGTGGTCAGTGGGAAAGGCCTGCTGCTGCTCCTGCAGCACCACCAACCGCCCAGTACTAGTCTCTGTTGCCTGCTTTTCCTGAGAGGAAAATGCCACGAACTACTAGTAAACAAAGGTGACTTTTTTTTTTTTTTGAGACAGGGTTTCTCTGTGTAGCCTTGGTTGTCCTGGACTAATTTTGTAGACCAAGTTGGCCTCGAACTCATAGCGATCCTCCTACAAAGTCGACTTCTAAGAAGCCTATTTATCTTCCCACACGCAGCTTCCTCTTCAGCTGCTTACTACGTGTCAAAAGCCAGGCCAGGCGTTCTGCAGGTACCATTTCCACCCAAGCTCACAGGAACCCTGTGGGCAGGTCATCTCTCTGTCACCTATCACTCTACAGAGAAGGAAATGCGAAGTGCAAGTAATTTCTCCAGTCACCCAGTGCAGAACAGCAGAGTGGGGACTCCAGGGAGTGACTCCAAAGCCACCCGGTGGAATCGGAGTCAGTATTCTAGGGACACTGTTCAAGATGACAGCTCCTTGAGGAGTCAGCCAGCAGATGAAGGAAGGAAGGAAGGAAGGAAGAAAATTTGGTAGGCTCCCCGCCCCCAATGTGTGTGTAACTAAATCATCTGCAGGGAATCACAGGTATTTGGACATTACCATACTAAGTGAGATTAACCCAAACTCAGAAAGACATATGCGGCCACATTTCCTCTAATATGTGGTTCCTAGATTTCACATACATACATGAAATTCTTAGTATGTGAGTATGTGGGACGTGTGAACAGAAGCAAGAAGAGCAGCTGGATAAAAGCACGAGGGAGGAGGGGTGAACACAGGCAGATCTCACACGGTATGTTTGAATGAAAGCATCTTTTGAAACCTATCACTGGGTAAAATGAATATATGACAACTTAAAACCTTAAAAACACAGCCTCATCAGCGGTGTCCGGAGCCTGTAAGCCAAGCACTGTGGAGCCAGACACAGGGACATCTCTGTGAGTTCAAGGCCAGCCTGGTCTATAGAGTGAGTTTCAGGGCAGCCAGGCTACATAGGAGCCCTGTCTCAGGAAAAACAAGCAAAAATCCTCATCACTTCCCTGCCTCTCTTCTACACATTCCTCTAACCCTAATACCCCTTCTGCTTGTAATTTTACTGAGCACCTGTTTTTCAAGACAGGGTCTTGTGTAGCCTTGGCTGTCCTGGACTCATTTTGTAGACCAGGCTGGCCTGGAACTCACAGCGATCCACCTGCCTCTGCCTCCCAAGTGCTGGGATTACAGGTGTGTGCCACCACACCTGGCCCACTAGCACTTTTTTTTTTTTTTTTTTACATGAGCCTAAACTGATGTGTTAAGCATTCTCTGGAACCATGAAAATGTCCTCTGTTCTTCAGGGAGACCTGAGAGAAAGTATCTGCATTCTTGGCAAGCTCTTGGTTTTATCCATTGGGTCTCTCAGTGAGATTACAATCCTGGGCTTCTCGGGAAGTACTTGCTGGAGGAAAGAAGATGCGTGTGTGTGTGTGTGTGTGTGTGTGTGTGTGTGTGTGTGTGTGTGTGTGTAAGGGGGGGGGAGGGCCGCCATTAGGGGAAAAGCAGGAATCCAGTGAACCGTCTTTTTAAATGAGAGGCCAGCTTAGACCACTCAGGAGATAAAACAACAAATTAACAGGGTCCTCAGGACACCCACTCAGCAGGGCGCCATGGAGGGGTGGCTCAGAGGTTAAGAGCACCGACTGCCCTTCCAGAGGACCCTAGTCCAATTCCCAGCACCCACATAGCAGCTTGCAACTATCTATAACTCCTGTTCCAAGGGGATCTGACCCCCTCACACAAAGACCCACGCAAACAAAACACTAACGCACATTAAATGAATAAATCATTTAAAACAAAACAAAAACAGATACCCACGCAGCATTTGCAGTCAGTCCAACACCTCACTGGGCAGCCTAGACAGGAGGATGATGAGATGGGGGAAGGAGGGAAAAAAAGAGAAAAATCCCAGTAGCTCAGTGTGGAGGGCCCTCTGGAACAGGGAAGAGGAGCTGAGATTCCGGCTTGCTACAGATCTGGTGTGACAGAGTTGGGCAATCGGAGCAGAGCCACCCAGCACCGTGGAGTGAATCAGAACAGGGAAATCATTCTGCAGGCACCGAGCCTCCAGGCACAGACCAGGATGAGAAGTCCTGGATTCTAGCCCTGTGTTCTTCCCCCCTGCGGGGCAAACCCTGCACTGCTCTGGGAAGCAGCCCCACCTGTCTAGCTCCTGGCTGGACTACAGCAGGTCCCAGGAAGCTTCCGCCGTGGCACGGTCATTAGGATGAGCCTTGGTATGACTCATCCCACCACTAAACATGACGGGTTGGCTGACTGGTCACCGAAGGCCCCTTTCCCTAGCTTCAGTGCTCAGCTCCAGTCTGGCACTGTCCAAGCAAGACACTTCAAACTGTACTCCATCAGGCTTGCGCTCCATGGCGAACTCTCAGTGTTCCTGTTGCTACTGCCTATTCTTTTTTTTTTTTTTTAAATTAGGATCCTTTAGAAGAGCAACACTTTTTAGCTGTATTTATTTATTATTATTATTATGTATACAGTGCTCTACTTACATGTACACCTTCAGGCCAGAAGAGGACATATCACATTATAGAGAGTTGTGAGGCACCATGTAGTTGCTGGGAATTGAACTCAGGGCCTTTGGAAGAATAGCCAGTGTTCTTAACCTCTGAGCCATCTCTCCAGCCCTAGTGCCTATTCTTGTAAGTTATTTTTGTTGCTTTTAATCTTAAGATTATACTCTCGGTTCTGAAGTTCTCAGAATTTTGGGGGGGGGCATCAAAAGATTAGTCACTGCATATTAGCCCCACACTACCCAACTGTCCGTTAACAGAATGGGGAAATGGGCATATTAATGGAAATAAAAAGAAAAGAACCACCACTACCTACATCCATTTCTATGACATTGTCGGGCTAAAGAAGACACACCACCCAACCCCCCAAAAGGGGAAAATACCGAACACTGTATATTTGATCGCACTTAGATGACATCTAAGAACACAGTAAAACTAACCAATTAGGTAAGAAGTCAGAAGAATGGTCATCCTTGGACCAGATTGCTTTGTGCCAATGATCCTCAGTTGTACGTTTCTCTGGTTATATATAATGAGCGAGCAAGAGATGCAAAGGAAAACAGCAAGGACCAAAAGGTGTGAGAGTAAGGCAGCCGGCCGCTGAAACTGTGTGGCACAAGCTGTTTCCTGTAGGGAAAATATTAATTATACCTCATTTACCTCGGCCAGAGAGCCAGCTCCTGAGTTGGCTTTACCTTGGAGAAGACTAGCTCTCACACATGAGACTGTGGCTGGATGCTAATACAAAAGATCATTTTTTTAAAAATATAAATCAATAAGGGCGCTGGAAAACGTCTGAGGATACCCCAGGATATTCAACCCAGAAGACTCTGTATTTAAGCTGGTGCTTTTAACCAGAATCTTGTCCTGTGCGCACATTACGCAATCACCTGGGTAATGCCCGAATCTCTCCCCAGTTGCTTATTGTTTGAACTCTGCCTCAGTGGCCATGCAGGTGGGGAAAGAAAAGCAAGAAAATGCTGAGCTAGACACTGCCAGGGAAGCCTCAGGTAAATAAACAGTGCCTTCTCCTCAGGACTACAGTTAGTTCATCTGTGAATTGGTTTCAACACATTTTTCTCTTCCCGGGCAAACACAGGCAGCTGTCAGATCAGTTACTTTCTCCTCGCTTCTCAGGGTCTGTAATCTTTCTTTGATATGATCTATTGCAGGATCGCTCCACGTGATGCATAGAGTGACCATACACAAATCTGCAGCAGAAGTGATCACACCACTAAAATCATGAACGATGAGATGTGCAAAGTGCCTGCTTCCATCCCAAACCTTCCAATAGTGTCAGCCATTATTACTGCTGAAGAACTCCTTGCTTCCACAGTTTTTTATCAAGCCATGTGTTAATAGCTTTCCCAAATGCTAGAGACCAGTTAAATGTATGTATAATCATTAGCACTCACACACAAAGTTTCCATTCTTTAAAACGGGCTGGGGCTGGGTAGGGGGTGAGCAGTAATGGCATTCAACCCTACAAGTTATTGAACAGCAAATTAGTGAGTCAACACTAAGGGAGGCAAGGTTTCCAGGACAGCAATCAATTGGCAGCCCCATCCCAGGCTGCATACAGGCCCTAGGCACATCAATTCCAAATTTGCCCTTTGCCCAGTTAAGAGAGATATTATTCTTTTCCTTTCTACTTCCAAGTAAAAAGTTCTCCCTACCTCAGTGTTGATTTTCACTATTTATCCTTCTAAGTTTAAGTTCTCCATGTAACCCGGTGCTCATATTCTGCTGCCTCGTTCCTCTGGGATTATCCCTTTAGCTTGTTTCTTCTTATTTATATAGATCGGCAAAGCTTCTTCTCCAGGACTGTGTGAGAATTTAAAAGCCCTCTCAACTATCCCCTGCCCATCAGAGTTTAGCCACTGAAGCTGCCAATTCCAGGTTTCCTGCTTAGATTTTAGAAAAGACACAGTTTAATTAAAATTTCACTACCAATAAATTTCCTTCACAAAGATCTCCGGTTTCATACACAATTAGAACATAACAAAGTTACAAAATGTGTAATTTGCACAATCATATAAAAGCTGGGTGAGGTGGCTAAGGCCTTTAATTCTAGTATCCTAGCACTAGGAGGCAGAGGCAGGCTTATCTCTGTGAGTTTGAGGCTAGCCTGGTCTACATAGGATGGCTGAAGTTACAGAGTGAGACTAAAAGTCTAAACAACAATGACAACAAAACAAAACACGTCCCCCTCCCCCAAAGCCCCACAATCACACAAGACTTCCTAAAGACATCTGGTTGGAAAGTGCACCTGAGTTCTTTTAACTAGGGTGTTAGGAGCATTAGTTAAAAACATAGCAGTCTGGCAGAGTGTGGTAGTGCAGGTCTTTAATCCAAGCACTGAGGAAGCAGAGGCAGTCAGATCTCTGGGAGTTCAAGGCTAGCATGGCCTACAAATCGAGTTCCAGGACAGCATAGAGAAACCTTGTGTCTAAAAACAAACAAACAAGCAAACAAACCAATCTTCTAAATTGTGCTTGTTTGGGATAAGAAGGGACACAGGGTTGAGGCTAGTTAAGGAAAGACACTTGAAGCCACAAACTCTTACAGCTGAGTTCTATTGAAGAGTGTAAACACCTGAAATTGTTTTGTTTTCTGTTAAAAAGAAAAGAAAAAAAGAAAAAGAGAAGCTGGACCCAATAACCAAAACCAAAACCTTTTAAGGCTAGCTACCTAAATACTATATATGCCTCCTGTTTTTACACTGAGTAGAACGCATGCACTGTGCTGGGCAAGAGGAGGCTTCTGTTAGGAACAACAGGAAGATGACCCTCTTTGCATATGTGCAGAAAACTTCCTATTCTTGAGAAGATTTAAAATAACATTAAAGTGACTTTGGAGAAAGCCCGTGAAATGCAGACTTCAATTCAGAAACAGGACCAGGGGATAATTTGTGGATGCCATCTGGGATCCAGGCAGCCTCATCAACAAAAGGGGAACTTGTTGAGATCATCCAAATCTAAATTTCACATACATTTTTACATCTGGACTGAATTAATCTTTTCTTGGTACTGGCTTTCATGTAATAAAATAATTGTTTGCAGGTTTTATTTTTTTTTAAAAAACAGCTTTAGAAATCAAAATGTATTAACATCCAAGTTGAAAACTACAAAGAACTCCTTTATCAGAAAGTTAGTTGTGAGACAGGAGTCATTTACACAAAACTCCAAACCTGAGGGCTCAGTCAAAAACAATCCTATTTGAAACTTGCATTCCAAGCAACTGCCACAAAAGGCTACACAGCCCATTATGTCATAAGTTCTGAAAGCCAAAAGCTTTATAAGCATAGTTAAATGTGGACTGGTCTACCACAACCCCCAACTCAGCCAGCCCAGTTGAATGACAGATTTTTAAAAACCTATAGCATACTGGCATTTTGCCTGTCTGTGTTGCGCTCGGGCATTTTCATGCAAAGCAAGGGGTGTCTTAAATCTATGCGCTCAAGCTGTGTACCTGAAGCTGGTGTCTTACCCCTTGGCTAACCTCGAAAAGGAAGAGATGAAAAACACAAAGATTTTCTTGTCTCAATGTTTTGAGCCTTGCAAGAACTGCCGAGGATTAGTGTGGCCCATCAGCGTCAGATCGCAGATATTCGTCGGTGGGAGCAAAGAGTTCTTATTACAGCCAGTCTGCTTTCTGGAGAAGATATCCTGCAGATAACTCGATATGGGATATCCCCTGGGGGACCCCCTCCAACTAATAATCTACTAAAGGTCTACTTTACTATGAAATATGAAGTCAGTATGTTTACAAACATACCCCTTCCCTAAAGCCCCCACAGTTCACTGTCAACTGCGTCCAACAGTGGAGTATTCTCATTTTTAACACAAAACTGTAATTTCTCAAAAACCACACCCAAGGAAAATGATTAGGTGCTAGAAGTTTTACTACAAAGGACCGGAGCACAAGGCATCTGTTTCCCTGCCCCTTTCTGCTCGCTTCCCCTCCCCCACTCTCCATCCTGCAAGCCATTTGTAGGTCTTGGCTGTTAAAACTGTCTACAGCAGTCTCAATACTCTAGATTCGGGATAACAACAACAACAACAATCAAAAAAATCACAAAAAACAAAAACAAAAAAACTCTCTTTTTTTTTTGTCCTTTTAACAATGCTGGGCCTAAATTTATGCACTGTTCTTAAAGAGGAAAACCCAAAAGTCACAAGCCTTTTAAATGACAGATGTATTACGGAAAAATTTTCCCCAGAGTTTTTGATGCTGTGAAATATCAACTCCCTGAAACCACAGAAAGGAAATGACTTACATTCTTGGAAAATGAAGCCACTAGCAGCTTTCTCCAAAAGCGCTCCCTAATCCCCAAACTACACCCTGTGGCAACAGGGGGTATTTCGTGCAAAAACTAAATAAGTAGATGCTTAGAAAACCAGTACACAAACATCGCCGGGTCCTAAGAGAGGAGGGACTCATGCGTGGAAAATCTGGCAAGGTACACTTTCCTTCCACATTCAAAGGTGCGGAGAACCCTTGCTCAAGTTTTCCTTCCCCGCTGTGGGCACTACACAGCTCCCGAGGGCAATGTTAAGCAAAACAGACTGGTTGCTTAAATAAATAAACAAACAAACAAACTCCAAAAAGGTGTAAAGGGGGCACCGAGGTAGTATTTCTTCCGGCACTAGCCACACAACTGTACGGCCTGAAAATTTGCGCCAGCTTTTATTTCAACTTTAAATGTGCTTGTTTTGACAGCTCTCCATCTATCCCTGCTTTTAAGAAAGCGCTCCACCATTAGGCTAAGCCATCCTGGAACTCGAAGTGTTGTTTTAATCCTGTAGACTTCACATGGGTGGCCCCCAGCTGTCCACATCCCAGCCTTCCCAGAGGGGAGGCTAGTTGTCTCCTTTGCCTGGCCGCGTTAAGTTCCTCCAGAAGCCCCAATTCTGCAGGCCGCACTCCCCACTCGTGTGTCCCCGAGGCCTCCTTCAGGGGTTTCCCGCAGTAGGCATTGGCGGGGACACCGGACGGGCGCGTTTGGATGCCTTCCCTAAGCTGGCTGCCTGGCCTGCGCGCACAACAGGCAATACCGCGCATCGCTCCGGCACACAGGGCTCACGGCTCATGCCACTTAGTCACAGACGGGGCGCTACAGGCAGGAGCCCCTCGAACCGAGGTCCCAGAGATCGGGGCACAGGAACGCAGCGCCCGGCCTCCCAGCTCCGCGCCTCCCCCGCGGCCGCAGCTGCCCCGGGGCCCCAGCCTGCCGCCCCGGCGTGGGCGAGCTCGGACTCGCGGAGAGGCGACCTGCCCGCCCGGTGCCCGACGCCCAGAGCCCCGTGAGAGAGAAGAAAGATTCGGAAAGCAGCACGACCGGGAACCGCACTTTAGACCAGCAGGGGGCACAGCGACGGCCGGGGAGCACCGTTCCAGAAAGGGGACCGGCAGGCCAGCGCCCGCTCCCGCGCGTACCTCCAAAGTCGCCAGCGCCAGGCGTCCGACTCGGAACCGGCGTCTGCTCCAGCGGCGCCGAGCCTACTCGCAGCTCCCAGCCCTACTGCCGCCGCCAGACCTACGCTGCAGCTGCCCCGCCTCCGCCCCCGCCTTCCGCTCCGCCCCCTCGAGCCCACGCCCACGGCTCGCCCAGGCCACGCCCCTCCTTACCCGAGGCCCCGCCCCACACCGAGTTGGAGGCGGAGTCCAAGCCCCGGAAGAAGCTGAGAGCTAGGGGCGGAGGGGAGGGGGACAATCGCGGCCGCACGTGGAGCGCTACCCTCCCCGCTCCGCCCTGCCCCGGACCCAACCAAGAGTCGCAGAGGGGTGAAGAGTACTGGGGGGCGAAGAAACGCGGGGAAAGCCATTCCTCCTGTAAGCCCCGGATAACCAAGCCGAGCTTAAATGGCATATGTAGAGTGGCCTCTGGCTTTGCAAGCCTTTCCCGATGCGAAAGAGGCCGGGGTGCGAGGGTAATTGACTGTCGGCTGCCCCCCACCATCTGAATGGTCCTTTTCTCAGCTCTGCCCCCGCATCCCCTAGTCGCTGGACGCTCCCTGGTAGGCCTAGACAGGTTAGTTGGGGGTTGTTTGAGCTGGAGCTCCGGCTAGATAGTTTGGAACTAACAGGGGCGACCACTATGAGAAGAGGCGGCCCCCGGTGGGGGAAACTTCGTGACTCCTCGGTTCCCCCCTGTCCCGCGCCCACCTCACCATCACAGTTTTTATCCTGCATGTGGAATGTGGGTGCCGCCCAAGCCCGTCCGCCCCCGTTTAGTCTGTCTCTCCAGGTTGAAACAGCCGCTGCCTGTGGCCCTCAAAATGATGTTTGCCCTTAGTGAAAATCGCCCGCGTGGCGGTGAGTGGTGTGAAAAGCATCAGGAAATTATTTCATTACCCCTAAGGGACCCCAGCAGGGCAATGGAGGCTTCATTGCTCCCTTTTGAAGTCCGCTTCTCTGTTGTGCGCCCATCTGTACCTGCTGCTGTGCTTGGCAGCATAGGGAGAGCGACCCCAACTGGCCACGAGGCTACAAGCTTCTAGGTGTTCTGTGGGCCTTGCTGCTCCAGTGATGGGGTTGCTCTGTGTGTCTAGCTTTCCCAGGTAGGTGCAGACACCTGAGAAAGAACCCTTGATACCCATAGAAGCTAGCTTTGAAATTGTCCTCTTCTTTCGATCCATCCAACTGTATAAAGCTATCTGTTGTTGATTGAATCCACGTGCCTTATCTGTGTGACTTGTTTGCATAGCGGAAGAAAGTCAATTTAGAGTTCCTTACAGATGCTTGGAACAGTTAGCGTCTGTCTTAGAGTTTCTATCGTTGATTAAACACCATGACCAAAACCAGAGGATTTATTTCAGAGTACAACTCTCAGGCCACACTCCATCGAGGGGGGAAATCGGGGCAGGGACTCAATGCAGGAACCTGGCATCTGGAGCCGATTGATGTAAAGGTCATGGAAGCATGCTGCTTATTAAGTTGGCTCAGTTTTCTTTCTTTCTTTTGTTTTTGTTTTGATTTTGGAGACAGGGTTTCTCTGTGTAGCCTTAGCTGTCCTGGACTCACTTGTAGACCAAGATGGTCTTGAACTCACAAAGATCCACCTGCCTCTGCCTCCCAAGTGCTGGGAGTAATAGCGTGCTCCACCCCCCCCCCCCCCACACCTCCCTCCCCCAACTCAGCTGGCTTTCTTACAGTATCTTAGTACCACCAACCCAGGGGTGGCAACACACACACACACACACACACACACACACACACACACACACGACCTGGGCCCCCTGACACTAATCATCCATCAAGAAAATTCAGCTAAGGCCAATATGGTTGGGGGTATTTTCTCAATTGAGGCTCCTTCATCCCAAATGATCTAGCTTGTGTCAAGTTGACATAAAACCAGTCAGCACACCCCCTCAATAGCCTTTCCGTTTTGGAGGCCATGAGTAATAAGTTGTCTCTGACTTCCAAGCCTGAGCCTGTACACAAAAGACTTTTTCTCTCACTCTTTATACGTACTCAGGATGGTGCAAACTGGATATTCGTTGGTAATAATTGCTGTCTAGTGAAATGAACCAGCATTTACTGTGTATGGTAAATGAGAAACATATTGCTGTTTTGGGAAAAGAGTTCCTAAATATGATTTATTTTCAGGTTTCATATACCAAAATCTAGCAGAGAAAGAACAAAATAGCATACTGTTAGACTGTAAAATGTAACTGCAATTAAGAGACACTTAGGCAACCCAAAGAGCAAAATAGTTTAAATAGCTTTTTGTAACTAAAAAGATGTTTAAGACTGGACTTACTGTCTAGGCCTAGATTGTGGTGAATTTTTTTTCTGAATTATAACAGTCATATTAACAGTGAGAAGAACACAATAACCACGTTCCTACATGGCACATTTTATAAACTATTTCAAATTTTCTAAGTCAGTTTTATAAACTCCTGCAACATAAAACACTACTTGGAAGCCATATACAGTCCACTAAAGATAGAAAGGGGACTGAGAAAGGGTGTGTTTCTTATCCCAGGATACAGTTTTTAACATGCTCCTTACAAAGAGGAACACAGTTGTGTGTATATCACGGTTTATCCTTTGATGCTGGTTTATTTCTACTAATACAATGAGACGTTTCTCTAGAGTGGAAAACTTCACCAGTGACATACTCTGCACATCTTAAATTATTGCTTTTTCTGAGGCATTTAAATATCAGATGATATGTTTTTAGTTTTGTTTTCCTTTGGATCTGTTCCCTGGGTGTCTTAAGCAATCCTAACAATGGGTCATAGGGCTAGCCACTCCTGAATCTTATAGCAGACTGGAAGAATAGGCAGACTGCTAAAGAGTCGCAACAGACTCAGTGCTGAGGTACAGCTGCTGTGGAGGAAGAGTGTGAAGGCCAGGAGCCTTCAGGAAGAACATGAGACACCCCGGAAACAGACGTTTGTCCAGTTTGTTCCGGCAGTCCTTCTGAAACCTGCCAGCATGTTGGGATCGTTACGGAAGTTAAAAGAACTAGCAATGACTGTATTCTTGGTCTGGACTATAACCTTGGCTTTGGAACAGTTTTAATACCTCCACATTAAGCGAAGAAATACTTGGGGTCTGGGGTTAAAAATGTCTCAGGTAGGGTCACAGAAGCACGCCTTGCTTTACAGTTTACTCCTGAATATCAAGAGGCTTCTAGGTTTAGTGGTTTGTTTGTTTGTTTGTTTGTTTTCTGTCTTTCTTTGTTTTAAACAAGGTCTTGCTATGATTCCAGACTAGCTTCGACTTGTGGCAGTTCTTTCTCTGGCTCCTGAGGACTGACAGAGCGACCGAGGAATGAAGAGCAGAAACACTCCCCTGGGTCTTTTAAGATCCCTTACATAGACACAAATGTCATCCAGTAGTGAAGTTCATGCTGTGGGGGAATCCATCTCTACTTCTGCTCTGTCTTTTTCTGCAGTGAGCCCTTCTACTGTCCTTAGTATCTTGTGTACAACGGGCAGCCTCCCTGTGAGACAGCGGCCTGTTTCCACAAGTAATCCCCTGGGTTAGCATCACCCACCATGACTTGCAACTCCTAGAGCTCAGAGCATTCTCCACCCTGGGCCACACAGCTTTGCAGGAAAGAAGGGCTGGGTAGGGTCCTCCTGGCCCGATCTACGGAACCTTTCTTCTAACTCTGTTTCAGCTCTTCTTCGTTCGTTCGTAGCTTGCTCTCTGAAAAGCTGAAAGAAAACGCACCCCTCTGAGGGGTGGGTCGCACTTCCACCTGGAGTTAGATGAAAGGGGAGGTGGCAGGAAGCAGGAGTCTGGCCAGTACACTGACTCCTCAGCCTTACTGGTGCTTCAGGCAAGCCCTATCTTTGTCCGCTGTCTGCCATAGGAATCCTAGGAGGAGCCACAGGTGATAACAGATAGGTCGGTCTCTTGGCCACTGAGGTTTTACTCACTGTTTTATGACATCTTATCACTTTGTTCCTGCTGCTGCTGAATGAGGACAACAGTAGGAAACGGGAAGATTAATTGTTCAGAACTTGTGTTTTCTGGTCGGGCGAATGCTCATTTTTGAGAGAGCACCAGCAACAGTGCCATTTGTTGAAGAAGCCTTCACAAAAGCCCCCTCCCCCAACCTCTCTCAACTCTGGTCACCTTGAACAGGCTGCAAGCATAACAATCCTGCTATGAAACTTTGGCTTTTGGTGCTTAAAAAATATTGACGCGTAAGTATAAGTGAGCTATTGGAGGAGGTGTGGCCCCCAAGGTGCCCGGCAATTGGGTTATAAAACAAGGCCCTGCTAGATAAGAAAAATAATTTGGGACATCTTCATTAAATTCTCAACTTTCAGCCGGGCGGGAGGCAGAGGCAGGTGGATCGCTGTGAGTTCGAAGCCAGCCTGGTCTACAAAGTGAGTCTAGGACATCCGGAGCTACACAGAGAGACCCTGTCTTGAAAAACCAAACCAAACCAAACCAAACAAAATTTTGTGAGATGCTTCTTGGGCAGATATCCCAGAGGTTGATAGGGGAAAGGTAACGTCCCATTACAGGGATTTTGACTGCCACTAATAGGATGGCTTATGTCAGCCGGCTCAGTTAATGTTTAGTTTTTCAAGTACAGATGTGTGAGAATGACTAGAAACCCGTATCAGTTGATATTCCTTACGACAGATTGTGTTTCCACCCTCAGCCTTTCCTCTGCTTTTAACTAAGTCACCTTACAGCCTGTCCACATACTACGATGCTTGCTGAAGCCGTTTTACTACGCGTAGTTACAGATTGCTGGGTTCTTTGCCAACAAAGCATGCTGATGGGATGGATGGCTAGAGTTCTGCCAGGGTGGGGCACGGGTGTGGGCGGGGGGTGAGTGGCCTTGCTTCCTGTTGCACACCTCCGAGTCCTTGCCATCACTCTGTCCACCGTCTCCTGCCTTTCCCTCGCTCTCCAGACAAGACAGCTCCCAAGCCCCTCCCAGGGCTCTCAAGTTTAGTCCCCATTGTTTTTTGTTTGTTTGGTTTTGGTTTTTTTTTTTTTTTTTTTTTTTTTTTTTTTGCCTTCATTTCTTTTCAGTTTAATCCCTGGGGTAGTCTTGTGTGCCAGGACTCTTGACCTTCTAATCCAGCTATTCTAACAACCTCAAAATGAAGATCAACTCGATCATTGCTTTCCCTGCTTTTTGCTTTAAAGTCACCGAAGAAGCCCAAGAAAATCAAACCAATGAGCTGATTGGTCAGTCACGTCACCAAGACAACAGTCCCATCAGCGGTCCCACGGATGCTTGGTCAGCTTCGTGTTCTTCCCTGCTTGGCTTGCTTTCCTATCACAGTGACTACTTACATGTTTCCCGACAGCATTTGCTCTCTCTCCCCTCTCTTCCTCCTCATCCTCCTCTTTTCCGTCCCCTTTCCTGCCTCCTTCTCCCGGCATCTCTGCCCCCATTTCCCCTCTCCCCTCACCTTCCCACCCCCTTCCCTTGCTAGCTGACTTCCTAGCTCTCTTCAGATCCCTCCCTCCTGCCATTCTTCAGGTCAGCCCAGCCTTCCTCTTCGCTCATCAGTCATAGAAGAGGTTTGTAAGCGTAACCTTGCTGAATCCTCACGTAGTTCTTTGAAGAAATTACCATTGTTCCCCTCATTTCTAGATGTCCAGAGTTTTTACAGAAAACCCCTAGGAAATATGAGCTCACGTTCTTTTCGCCTCTGCTCTGTTGCCTCCAGGGCAGATCTGGTTAGGCATTTTCTCACGTGCAGTCACTCTCTCCACCTGGAGACTTCTCTGCATCCTTCTCCGTCATGCACTGTTGACTTATTAGCAGATATCTAAATATGAAGTAGTGTCATATCTGGTTTAAAGGACTCAAACAAATCAAAGCCCAACATACAAAAAAGACCCCATCGTCACTCAACCTACAGCGTTTCATCTGAGCCATTCGCCTTAAACCTCCAGCATGTCTCCTAGGTCCCTCCCTAGTCTGCATAACTGCTGCTGCTAATCTGACAAAGCATGCGCCATATGCTTGATGGATGAGGTAATTCCAGTGGCCAAGGGCTGGAAGGGACATCTTCTTTTCTACCCTCATTTTAATAAAAAGTTGCATATTACAGTGTTTAAACCCCTGTGGCTCCTGCTGTCCTCATTTCAGACCCAAGAAAAATCTGAAAACCAACCCTTTGTCATTATGGAGGGATTTGCTGCCTTGAAGGTATTTCAACAATTGAAGTGTGGAAGATATTTGTGGCACAAAGGCATCTTCAAGTTCATAGTTTGCCGCTTCTGGTGGTCCTTAGCCCTCAGAGAACATTTGGCCATGCCTAGAGAGATGCTGTTAGCCATGGGCGGGGGTGGGGGGGTGGGGGGGTGGGGGAGAGGGACAGTGGTCAGGCTAGCAGATAGAGGCTAGGGGCATGGCTAAACATCCTACAGTATAAAGGACCGTGCCTGCAATGAAGAATTCTCACCTCTGGTTGAGAATCTAAGATCTAAAAGGAAGGTAGAACAGTGTACCTGTGTTCTGGGTGGGGTGGAGGGTGGGGTGGGATCTATCTGGGGACCCCCGATTGAGCTTGCAGGAAGCTTGCAGCCAAGCCACTGAAGGCAAAGCTCATGTTTTTGGAATGCACAGAGTAATTTGGTAGAGATGTATTGAACAGATCAGTTTGTATGTTAAACAAGAAGCCACCACTAAATGTGTAAAATTAAGCTTTGTTTCTAGGGACTGAATGCAGGGCCTTGTACATGATAAGTAAGCATTCTACCACTGAGCCATATCCCAATCATTTAAAATTAAACTTTGAAATGATCATTGAGAGCTATCAAAAGGTGATTATATATATTATACTGATCACAATCATATAACTAATACTTTTCCTTATTTCTAGATTTCCATCATAAGTCATCTCTAGCATTTATGATAAAAAACATACACGTCATATACTTAACTATGTTGACGATCTCATGAAAGCAAAATCCGAGAATAGTTATGAAAAGCACGACAAATTATCTTGTGAAAATATTGTCTGATTCCCACCTAGATTTATTAGCTGACTTCCTTTTGACAATGGTTCCCAAATCTGGCAGTGGATCTGAACCATGTAAGAACTGGTGACAAGGCTAAAAATCTTGATTTAAAGTAATAGCAACAAACTCCAAGTGATTCTGACAGCCGTCTATGACCACATGGGTAGTCGGCTTGTTGAGGCTGATGCCAAGTGAGTTCTAAATAAGTCAAAATTTTGAAGTGTTCAGGCTGGGATGGCAGTACACAATTTTAGTCCTAGCATTTGAGAGGCAGAGGCAGGTAGATCTTTGTGAGTTCGAGGCCAGCCTGGTCCAGGACAGCCAGGGATATTACATAGAGAAACTCTGTCTTAAAAAAACAAAAATTAGCCAGGTATGCTGAGGCACGCCTTTAATTCCAGCAGTTGGGGGGCAGAGGCAGGTGTATCGCTGTGAGTTTGAGGCCCGCCTGGTCTATAAAGCAAATCCAGGACAGCCAAGGCTACACAGAGAAACCCTGTTTCAGAAAACAAACAAACAAACAAACAAAAATAGGCACGGGGCTGTAGAGATGGCAAAGAGGTTAAGAGCACCATCTGCTCTTGCAAAGGTCCGGAGTTCAATTCCTAGCAACCACATGGTGGCTCACAACCATCTGTATTGAGATCCAGTGTCTTACTGTGGTGGGCAGGGGCACACGCAGGCAGAATACTGTATAAATAATAAATAAATCTTTTTAAAAAATGCACAGGTACTACAGCTTTACCACCACCCCCTTTCAGAGGACAAAAACATTGGGGAAGCGGATGTGTTAAGATGTGATTAGTAGTGCTCGGCATGGTGGTGCACACCTTTAATCCCAGCACTTGGGCAGAGGCAGACAGATCTCTGTGAGTTTGAGGCCAGCTTGGTCTACAAAAATGAGTCCAGAATAGCCAACGCTACACAGAAAGATCCCAGTTTAGAAAACAAAAACAAACAAACAAACAAACAAAAAAGTAATTAGTAATCTTTTTATCACAAAATAAGGCCATTTACGTCATTGTAGCCAAGTCAGGGTGAGGAAGGGTTGTCTATTTTTAATTTCCTGTGATGTGTATAAAATAATCAAAATTGATTATTAATTTGGGCAATAAGAAGCTGTTCAACTAAAGATAATGAAACGGAAGCTACCAGTGTCTCGGTGAATACCATAATTGCATTTGGTCCCTAGAAACTGCCACATCAATCGAATTATGTATAAATGAATCAGAGCCTTAATCAACATTTCCACAAATGTGCTGGACCTGAGCGCATATAGACTGAGCAGGATATATGAGCATTCCAATTTCTATTTCCCACTTCAGAGTTTGCTCTTCTGACACAGGCTGTTGGACAGTTATGTATTTCACACATATGTACCTATATAAATGAATATATTTCATCCCAATTGTTCTGCCCATTCTGGACGTTGGAAGGAGACAGTTTGTAGATAGATACTAGGTGGGCTGGCTAGAAAATGGTTTGTTGAGTGAATGACAAGGGAAAGGATTTTCAGGAATGTGATGCATTTATGGTCGGTTGTTCACTGTGTTTAGGTTTATTGTCTTATTTAATCATAACAGCAATACTATGAGATGGGCCACCATATATTTTGTTTTACAAATAAGAAAACATTAGCAAATTACCCAAAATTGAAGAACTCATTAATAATTGAATTCCTGAGTAAATTGAAAAGAGAACAGTTTTGTCTGTACAAATGGAAACATCTAGTTTTAATAAAAAGCAAGCAAACAAACAAACAGGTATTCACATTCAGTGTCTACCTTCTTGGCAGAGTGAGGATTTCAGGCAAAAAGCTATGTATGTATCAGAATACAGGGAAAATTACCCAAGGTGTCTGCCCACTCACTGATTTAAACCCACGTACGTATATGGAGCAGGAAGGGCTGGGGACAAACTCTCAACCCATTTCCAATGGGTGGACCTCTTTAATAATAATTACAAAGAATCCACTGGAGGTCATTTGGCAAGCAGAGCTTGCTGACACTGCTTCCTCTGTGACAGCTCAGGCTTGCCCAGGTCTTGAAGGGAAGGGATTAAAGGAAGCACCATATTGAATCGCCACAATCCTCCGCAGTCTGTTTGGAACCACAAGAGAATTTGACTGTTCAAGTCACTGGTGGAAAACTGTCAGTCCTTCAAGTCAGTGCTGTGAGCAACTCTGGCTTTGTGCAGCCTTACGGGAGGGGTGTTGTAAAATTCCGAATGTGACAAGAGCCTCTGGTGCCAGCTGTGGCTCCCAGAGAAGTAACCCAGCAATGAGTGTCTCCAGCAAGAATTCAAGCAATGCAGAACCACCCTCCTTGGGAGGCTCTCAGGCCAGGGGGCATGATGAGGCTGCGTTCTTTCCCTAGCCTCGGCTGCCAGGCTATCCTGACCTTCTAGTCATTAGCCCTGGAATGAATTTGGTAAATTTTCTACCTTTTCTAGACTACCTTGCTGCTCTTAACGTCCTGGAGAATTCATAGTTGTTATCCTCAAATGTCAAGAAAAGACTACTAAAATCTTCTGGGAGATTTGCAGGGGAGGGTGTTAGTTAAGTTGGAATGGATGTGAAAAAAACGCAGTGGGACCTATGGATTACATTCATCAATGTGTGAATTTAGTCCTTAGTTTTGCTCCTAACTCCTACGTCATATGAAATCCCTACGGATTTGTGACTGGCTCTGCTGATTGACAGGGGACACGCCTTCCTTGCTCGGTTTCTTCCATATCTCTGGGATACACTGCCCTGGGGGGTCTGTGGTGTCGAACAGTTGCAATTGCCCTGCCCTCTGCTGATGGCATACCATTTGCTTTAGCTCAGACACTATTTCTGGGCAGCGTTATCACTCTGGTTACCCTTCAGAAGTGTTTATATTTATAGCAAAAACTATGCTCCTTAAATAAAGGAACAGTTCACGACAGATTTGACGTCATTTACATATTAAGCAGGAGCAGAGCAATTAATGAGTCAAGTCAGGTTTTAAAGGATTTTGATGTAATAAGTTTTACTTAAAATGTTTATTCTTGACCTCATCGGAAGCATATTCATACAGACTTTGTGGCTAACTATTTAAAATTTTATTTTAAAACATGAACTATAACTACTATTCTTGTATTTATGAGTATGGGAAACGGTTCCAAATGATTCTGGAGTTTTCTTCCCTATGGTTGCCTCTGTCTAATTTTGTTTCTCCACTCTCTCTGGATGAGTGCATGGGGTGGGGCAGAGGGGACACGGAAATGCAGTGCATGTGTGAAACGAGCACCTGACCTTGTCGCACTGAGAGACTTTTCAGGTCTCATGTCCCACATTTTGGCCTTTAACCTGAATGGCCTCACACTGGACCTTACCATATACTAAGTGGAATTTTATTCTTTTAAACCACAGATACATCCCTTGTGGCTTGCCGACACAGGAAGATGCTGGCAAAAAAAAAGGGCTCTCTGAGCCATCCTCAACACAAGTCAGCATTTCATGCAGTAACTTCCAGTTGGGAATACAATGGGCCTTGGCACAAAGCCAGACAGAAGACCAGGTCTCGAGGTCAGCGGATGAATTGACCCAAGCCCAAGGCCAGTTCATGGCAGAGGGCGCTGGTCCTCCAGAGAGGGGTGGGCAGAGCTGTCAGTCAGTGCCCTCCACACTTACTACAAAAAGGATACAAAGTGGACAACAGAAAAACCTTGGTCAACCTAGAAGGAATGGGTTTTGGTTTGGTGGGTTACTGTCTTTGTTTTAAGGCGGGGTCTCAAGTGGTCGACACTGCTTCCCACTCTACCGCCTGGAGGTAGCACAGGAAGATGCTGAGCGCTTGATTCTCCTGTGTCTACCAACTGCAAGGTGTTGGGGGTACGGGTATGTCCCACCACACTCAGCCCAAAGTAACAGAACGTGTGGTGGCTTAGCGAGAAAATAGTGTTTTCTAGATAATGAGAATGTGAAAGTGGTCAATTGTGGCTGCTTTATGGAGTGGTCGTCAATATAGATCAGGCACTGAGTATTTTTCGTTTAGCTCTTATGCCTCCCAACAAGTGCATTCTAATTTAATAACCACTCTTTTAAAAGGTGAAGTTACTCCCAGCGCTCTGGAGGCAGAGGCAGGCAGGTCTCTGTGAGTTCAAGGCCATCCTGGTCTACAAAGTGAGTCCAGGACAGCCAAGGGTGCACAGAGAAACCCTGTCTTGAAAATAACAACAAAAAAGTGAAGTTACCTATGATATCGAAAAGTCTCTACCTGAACCTACTAAAGCCAGATTCAAACCCTAGTCATTGGAAGAGATTGTATTCTCATAAGCTAAAATATGCGGTCTGACAGTAAAAAACATATTTAAAACATTAAAGAAAATGAGAACATTTGAATTTTTTTTTACCTAAATATACTTCCCAAAACAAAACAAACCCCTGGGCAACCAGGAACATTTATTGACAAGTAAGGGTTTTATTTGCCAGTGGCTAGGTTCCCATCACTGGGCCCAAGAACAGGACGTAGGCAGGGTCCCTGCATAGTGCTGGTCAGAAAGCCAAGCTTAACACGAGGCAGAGGTTCACCCCTGCTGGAGTGACAGTGAGAAACTGTTTTCAAGCCTGAAAAAAACTTGGAGATAATCTAAGCTAACATTTTCATTTTGTACATGAAAAGCAATTAAGTGGCTTTACTGGGTTAGAGACACCACTGTGCCAGGGCCTGTGTCTGGTTTTCCTGACGGCCTTCTTTCAGCTACACTAAATTACAAGTTACATCCATACCCAGGAGAGAGGATTTTCTACTTTTTTTTTCCCCTCTAGGGTTTTGTTTGTTTATTTCCATTTGCTAAAAGCTAATAAATTAATCTTTTTTAAAAAATTCCTTTGTTTTTAAGAAAAGAGAAAAAAAAAAGTAAATGAAATGTGTTTGGATTTCTCATGGGCATTTGAATTTCATGAGCTTTGCGTTTCCTACAAAAGGGGCCAGGCCCAGCAATTTAATTTTCTTAGGCTAAGAGCTTTGATTAAAGCCTTCACCTTGACAAATAATTGGTTTGGGGAATAGGGGGATAGAGATAATTCAGAGATAGGATAAACTTTCATTCATTTATTCAAAGAGATACTCATTGCATGCCAAATATGGTTGAGACACCATGCTAGGTACAGGCCAGGCAACAGCAGCACAGCATAGTTTCCCTTGAGGGGAGCCTTTCTGCCACTCACCCCTCTTAGCAAAGGGGCTGAGTGTGTATTCGTCCTTGCTTCACTTAAGTTAGGCTGATGTCTCCCACGTGCAGTAAGAAGTCTATATGTGGTAAACCGTATGACTTCCGGGGGTGGCAAGCGACAGACACTCTAAAGAAACAGTTATGCATTATTTTATGGTATGAAATGATCTTGTATATTCAGTGTCGTCGGGTATTCATTCAAGTGTGGGCACGCCCACACAGCCCACATACTTATATTAAATAATACTAAGCATATGTGGCATAGGCCACAGTGCTAACTCTTTTTGTTTGTTTTGTTTTGTTGTTGTTGTTGTTGTTGTTTTTCAAGACAGAGTTTTTCTGTGTAATGCTGGCTGTCCTGAACTCTCTTCGTAGTCCAGGTTGGATTCAAACTCACAGAGATCTGCCTGCCTCTGCCTCCCAAGTGCTGGGATTACGGGTGTGCGCCACCACCGCCTGGCTTAAGTGCTAACTCTTATAACCCACTCTGCAGAGGCCATATGTGCTGTCATGCTTAGGGGTGCTCTTTGCTTCATTCTTTGGGCTTTCTTCTTGTGACAGTGGCAGCTGCGCCCAGGGCCCACGCAACCTAGTCTCTAAATCTTCTGCTTTGTCTGACATTTCATAAATATGGAAATTTAAGGAGATAAAAGATTGAACTCAGCTGGGTGGTGGTGGCGCATGCCTGTAATCCCAGCACTTGGGAGGCAGAGGCAGGCAGATCTCCGTGAGTTCGAGGCCAGCCTGGTCTACAGAGCAAGTGCCAGGACAGCCAGAGCTGTTACACAGAGAAACTCTGTCTCGAACAACAAGAAGAAGAAGAAGAAAAAGAAGAAGAAGAAGAAGAAGAAGAAGAAGAAAGAAGAAGAAAAAATAAGATTGAACTCATAGCACTGACTGCATGGGCTGAATTTCTCTGTCCATCCTATGTCCACTTAAGGATGTATCAAAATAAAATGGGGCAACATAAAACTTAAGAAGGTGCACTTGGGAAGCAGAGGCAGGAGGATCTCTGTGAGTTCGAGGCCAGCCTGGTCTACAGAGTGAGCCCAGGACAGCCAAGGCTGCACAGAGAAACCCTGTGTTGAAAAACCAAAAACAACCCAAAACCTTAAGAAGGTGTCAATGCTACTTCTGAAGGTCGACAGTCTTTCTGCATGTGGAATATATAACCACTTTGCTGTTGGTTGCAGGCAGTCTGATTCCCTCTCAGGAGCTTGATGTTTAGGTACATATGTGGAAATTGATTACAGTTATTACTTGTACCATTTGATTTAACATGGTTTACTTGTAAAAAAAAAACCACAGCACCGTTTTTTATTATAATTCTATGGTTACCTTCTAATTAAGGCAAATAATTACTCACTTTCTCATTTTTTAATTCAGAGACATGCAGCTGTGTTTGTTTTACCAGCAGCAAACACATCAGAACTAATCAGCGGTAACAAGCCATGTTAAATCTACTTGCTTAGTGAGATGGTTGATCTTTGAGCTGGCATCTGCAGCCTGCCTCACTCTGTGCATCTGGGTAATAGAAAGGCTTCTTGGTACATCATGTCTAGCTCACACACTGACGTCACTGCTTTGTGGGCCTGGACTGTGATGCCTTGAGAGGGTATAAAACCAGTAACAGGCTGGAGCTTCCTCCCTCGGCGTTCCCAACCACAAGACCATGGAAGTGTGGCAAGGCATGGGAGAGAAGGAGAAGGAGAAAAAGAGAGAGACTAAGAGGATAGCAGACTCCCTCAGCATGAGCACCAGTGAATTCTTAGATTCTTAGATTCGGAACTAATAAATCAGCATTTATAGAACTTTATCATGGGGTCTGGAGAGAAGGTTCGATGATCAAGGATGCGCACTCAACAGAGACATTCACTCAGTGTTCCTCAAACTTATAATGGAGTTTGGGCTGCCTCGGCCACTCAGAGCCTCTCTTGGATCACAGTTTGGGGACAGGCTGATCTATGCCACGCCGCTGCCTTTATCAACCTCACAACAACTGGTTCAGCAGAACAGTTCGGAAGTTCATCTCCAGTCCTTCGTCTTACCCTCGGGCCTCAGGTGGTTGCTAGTAGTTTTGTAGGTTTATTCCCATTAGTAGCTAAGAGCTATTAAGTACGTAAGATGAGGCAGGTAACGAGGCTCGGTCAGGGTTGGGACTTAAATATAAAGCCCTAAAATCTAAAGACTTAATTGGTAGACACTCAAATAATCCTCAATTACAGAATCTGTGTTGGCTGCAATAACAAGAAAAGGCCACTTCCTAGCCTATTATTACTCACAGTCTCATCTTCTGTGCCTTGTCTCACAATCCCAAGCTAAGTATGAACAACCCCCTGCCTTGGCTCTGCAAGGAAGAAGGGAGCCAGTGGAGCTAGACAGCCTACACACTGTAACTCGCCCCAGAGAGGGGGATGTACGACTTCTTCCATGCACAGCGTCCCCTCTTCTAGAGCCACCGCACAGAGATGCCAGGTGGTGGTGGGTGGCGGTGACATCAGTAAAAATTCCTCTCACCCGAGGAGAAGCAGAACTATTACTCAAAAGAATGTACCAGTTTAAATCTGGAGCCTCTCTGTTTCTCACCTTGGGTGGTAAAAATGACTCTGTGGCTTTTTCTCTGCACTTAACTAGGCAAGCACTCAGAATGAACAATCTTTTCTTAGCTGGGAGAAAAGGAACAGCCTTCTCAGCAAGCAGGGATCCCACTCCCCCACGGTCCTCCTGGGGCTGCCAGCTGCACTTCCGGTCTCCCTGGGGCTTGAACTCTCCACAGAGGAGAGTGGAAGTGAGAAACCCAGCACCACACAATAATTGCTGCATACAGGAGGGATAATAGTTGGCATTTACATGTGCTTTCCATTAAAATCGCCCTGATCCTCAGGGTGTCCTGCTTTGTTTGTTTGTTCTTTGTGTCGTGAAACCCCAGCCTGGAACTCAGTGGTGCAGGATTTAAGTTTAGCTTCAAGCATTATCGGTGTGACCTTTTGTGATTTACGTAACCTCTCTGTGCCTTTGTCTCTTCACTTGTTAAAGGATGATTATAAAACTATCTTTTTTTTTTTTTTTTTGAGCGTTTCTCTGTGTCATCTTGGCTGCCCTGGACCAGGGTGTCCTCGAACTCACAGCGATCTGCCTGCCTCTGCCTCCTGGGATTACAGGCATGCTCCACCACACCTGGCTCTATAAAACTACCTTAAGGATTCTAAGTTTTGTGATGTAAAATGTGGAAATGATCTTCTCTGATGCAGCGCATGGACAGTTAATGAACACTGAGTTATTTGCTCTCTCCTCTGGACCCCCACCCTTGTAAAACTTTCATCCAATCCCAGCATTTGAGAAGAAAATCAAGGATAATCTGTTTCCTTGATTCTGTTTGTTTTCTTTGAAATAACAACACAGGCTATGAGAGGCTTATCCTAAAGGGACCTATCTCTGTGGGAAGAGAGCAGGCCTTACATAGAGAAGCAACTGCCCCGTTGGCTCCGGGAAGGAGACCGGCCTCCAGAACCCTGATCAGCATCTGCCACAAGTTCTAGGTTTCTTTTCCTTTGAGTATCTGACTACGCGCAGCTTTTCTACCTGTTTTCAAGTTACTGAGCAGATGTGTGTCACTATGCAGTGCTTATGATCTATAGGGCAAGTATCTTAAAAAAGACAGACTTGCTGAGTGGTGCAGGCCTTTGATCCCGGCACTCTGAAGGCAGAGGCTGCTGGATCTCTGTGAGTTTGAGGCCAGCCTGGAACAGAGGGAGTTACAAGACAACCAAGGCCATGTCTTGGGCAGGGGAAAAAAAAGACAGACACTAAGACTTGCAAGGATACAGAGCAACTGGAACCCTCACACAAGGCTAGTGGGAATGCAGAATTCTTTTCATTCCAGAAAGCAACTTGGCAGTTTCTTAACAAGTTAAACTTATGATCTCACCAGCCATTCTGCTCTTGGGAATGAAGAGAAATGAAAACATATCTACTCCAAGATGTGTATATGTGTATATGTGTATATGTGTATGAGCCTTTCTTAGATCCCTTCTTTTCTTTCTTCATTTGGGTTTTCTCTTTTTCTTTTTCTTTTTATTTATTTATTTATTTTTTTGAGATAGGGTTTTTCTGTGTAGCCCTGAATATACTGGAACTCCAGACCAGGCTGACCTTGAATTCAGAGATCTGCCTGTTTCTGCCTATAGATCGTTGTGATCAAAGGCATGTGCCACCACCACCCAACTTGAATGCATATTCTTTTTTCTGAGAGAGGGTTTTTCTGTGTAGCCCTGGCTGTCCTGGACTCACTTTGTAGACCAGGCTGGCCTCAAACTCACAGAGATCTGCCTGCCTCTGCCTCCCGAGTGCTGAGATTACAGGCGTGCACCACCATGCCTGACTTGAATGAGTATTCTTAGCAGCATCATTAACAATGTCAGCTGCAAACAGTTCGGAGCAGGGAAAGGGAACTTATTCAGAAGAAAAAGAACAGACACTTCATGATGAATGTTAAAGCCACTGTACTCAGTGAAATAAGGGAGAAATAAAAGACAAGACTATAACTCCATCAAATGGAAAATCAATGGAAACAGAAAGTATATTAGAGGCTGCCTGTGTCTTGGGGTAAGAGACAGGACTGACCAGAAAACAGTCTTGCGACTTATCTGGGGGATGTTGAATTGTTCCCAAGCTGGATTGTGGTGATGACTATATAACTCTGAATTGTCCCTAGAACATAAATGTATAATGTTTATGACATTACAATTATACTTGCAGTCGTTCAGAATGTCTTACTGCTTTATAATTCATAATGTTCTCCTTATCCAATGTAGCAGTCAGGGTAGCGCAGAATCTCATGGTCTTCCTGGAAACGGACAGTCTTGGTCTTGTGGTCATTCTATATCTCTGCAGGTAACGCACCCCAGTACTGCAGCCTTTAGACTGAGTGATGCACAGGGCGACGAGCAAAGCAGCGAAGTAAGCTGTAATAGCTAAGCCAAAAAGAAGGACACAGGGACACAGGGAGCCAGCCGGAAGCCACTTCAGTTCCTCAATATCAGAGGTGGAGATGGCAGGGCAGGTGTCATCTGGCCTGCTTTTTGAGTACCGGTACCCAACATGCGCAGCTGCTATTTCCTGCCTTGGCCTTATGGCCTCTATCTGCCCTTTCCTACTTTGGATTTGGCTTGATTTGTAATGGTCTCCTATGGTCCAGGCTTTTTCATCTGTTGCTCCTCAGTCACCAGTGCACCCGGATGTCTTATCTGGAGCGATCCTCTGACATGGCTCAGTCCCTTTAAACGTGCCACATTTGAAGCTTAGGAAGTGTCCCTCTAGATTTTACAAGCACATACCTAAGCTAGGAGCTAGAACTATTCCTTTGTGACTAATGTTACGGCAGGAAATAAATGTGGCAGAGAATCTCAAAGAACAGTGAATGAAATCTAGCTCAGGACTTGATTAATAATGCCTTGTTAGAATTTCATCCAGTCTCAGTTCTTTTTTTTTTTTTTTTTTGTCATTTTGAGTCAGGGTCTCATTATACAGCAGCTCTGGATGCCCCCCAGCTCACACAGGAGACCTTCCTGCCCCCCTCTGGAATGATGGGATTAGAGGCGTGTGCCACCGGGCCCTGCCCAGTTTCAGTCCTTCCAAGACCTTCAGAGAGCCTGAGCTCCAGCAGTGTGGATAGTTACACACAGCACTGATGGGTGCAGGGCTGGCTGCTTTGTTTGTTTGCTGTGCTGGGGATTGAAGCTGAGGCCTTGTACACACGAGGTAAGTGCTCTACCGCTGAGCAACATTCCCAGCCCACATGGGTGCAGTTCCAAAGACATGTAAGGAATAGTTAGAGACTGTGTGAGTCATCTAAAGATTGGCCCATTTGGCAGACAAATGAAGCCTACTTAAAACCTACTTAAAGTTGAAAAGGTCCCGCAAGCCTACCAGGGATAATTGGGATTTTGAATCATGTGATTCCTTTACCATAAGGAATATAGTACTTTGGAAATTATCAAGCAGTTATGATGGCCCCAGCACCTTGCTTAATCCTCACAAAGACCCTCTTCAGTAGGTATAATGATTATTCCCATTTTATAGATGAGAGAAGCGAGACCTAAAAGAGGTTCTCTGCTCATGGTGGCAGCTGGTAACACAACCAGGATTCAAGGCCAGGTCTTTCTGACCCTAAAGCCATTGCCCTTTGTCACTACGCAATACATCTAACCAACGCTCACAATGATAAACATCCTTACAAAATAGTCACCCTCATTGTAGATGGGAGGACATGAGGGGACAAACAGATGTAGAACAGTAGGCAGCAAGGTGGTTCTCTGTAGAGCTCCGTCCTCGGCCATATCCTCTTCCCAGCTCCTACCCCCCAGCTTAGCGCATCACCAACTGCCCTCCAGTTCTTCAGACTGTCTTCAGCAGTGTACTCACCCGTGAACAGCTGTAGGCCCTCAAGTCAACCAGACTACTCCAGACTTTCTCTCTGCTGGAAATCACTGGTGCAGCTGAAAAGAAAAGGACCATTTGTGTTCAGGATATCGGGTAATTAGAATCAGTAAAGAAACAGCTTTGTTTGGCTTAGGTTTAATTCAAAGGTTTTGGGTTCTGTCCCACTGCAGAAAGATAAAGAATTGGAAAAAAAGACCAACATCACACAGCACATCTCTGCATAGATTCCAAGTAGCCAAAACAGGTCATTTGACTCAAAGTAAATCATTGCATTGCAAACTCCTTTAAGATACCCCTTTGATCTCAGCACTTGGGAGACAGAGGCAGGGGGATCTCTGTGAGTCCAAGGCCAGCCTAGACAGAGAAACTCTGTCTCAGGAAAAACAAATCAAAAACAAACCAAACCAAACAAACAAAAAAAACCCATTGATATGTCTTAAAGTTGTTTGTCCTAAATTTGACATCAGACCAGAGTAGCTTGGGTGGGAGAGTGGTTGACGGAACAAGTTGCTTGGAAACCTTTTCTTATGAAGATGTGACTGGTGCTGACTGTTACTGTGCAGAAAACTCTCATCCGGAGCTGAGGAAGAGAAAACGTCACACAGGTAAGCCTGCTGCAGTGTGCAGCCTTCCCTGACAAAGAGAAAACATCACACAGGTAAGCCTGCTGCAGTGTGCAGCCTTCTTCAAGGAAGAGAAAACGTCACACAGGTAAGCCTGCCGCAGTCTGCAGCCTTCCCTGACAAAGAGAAAACGTCACACAGGTAAGCCTGCCGCAGTCTGCAGCCTTCCCTGACAAAGAGAAAACGTCACACAGGTAAGCCTGCTGCAGTGTGCAGCCTTCCCCTGACAAAGAGGAAACATCACACAGGTAAGCCTGCTGCAGTGTGCAGCCTTCCTCAAGGAAGAGAAAACGTCACACAGGTAAGCCTGCCGCAGTCTGCAGCCTTCCCTGTTTCCCCTCTCTGATTCTCTCCCCCTGAGTTCAAATAATGTGACACCATATTTTTCATTTCTCTGAGTAAGAAATACTTCAAAGCCGCATTAATCTATTTGGCAAGCTAGTACACAAGAGGGTAATTATCTTCTAGACCTTGGTGCATAAACAGCTGCCATTTGGTCCAGAACCTCTCTATAGAAGGACAGACTGTGCCTTTCCCTTCTTATTTGAGAATCCTGGTGCCTATAACCATGGCAACAGTAAAGAAAACAGTGGCCATGGAGGTTGAAAAGTTCTGTTGGATGCAAAATTCCTGTTCTTTCTTTCCACTGGGTTATCTTCCTCCTCATCAGGCCTTGGAGTACCACCAAGGACTGGACACACAAATATTTATCTTGCATTGCTAGTGCCGAGTGAAAACCCAGGACAGGACCATTCCAAAGAATAAGACATGGAGCCGAGTGGTCCCAGCATGCAGGAGGCAGAGGCAGGCGGGTCACTATAGCACGAGGCCAGCCTGGTCTACAAAGAGTCCAGGACAGACAGAGAAACCCT
Source organism: Acomys minous (assembly GCF_964271855.1). Taxonomy (NCBI): domain Eukaryota; kingdom Metazoa; phylum Chordata; class Mammalia; order Rodentia; family Muridae; genus Acomys; species Acomys minous. The sequence goes on from NC_140489.1 coordinate 46,243,395, forward strand.
GTCTCAAAAAACGAAAAGGATAAAAAAAAAAAAAAAAAAAAAAAAGAATAAGACATGGGCCTTGTTCTTTGGAATCTCATAACTTACTCAAGACAAGAGGAAACAAGAGTAGTATTGAATTCTGTAAGGACTGATTCTGAACGTAACTGCCAGGGGATCGATGTGACCACGGTGAGCAGGAGTGGGTTCTCACGGAGCTTCCGGTGCTGCCATGGACCTAAAGAAGGCAAGGTTTGGAGGAGACTGCTCTACAAAGACCTGCAGGGAGGAATGAACATTGTATACAGCCTCCTGGCTGGAGTGCTGAGGTTTGTCCTGCGGGGCTAAATGATATGAAGGCTACAGCAATACATAGTATACAAGCAATGAAAATCTAAATGCATGTGTATATATATTTAATCATAACTCTGGCAAGAGTTGTACAGACACTGCTTTCTGCCATCTAGAATATGCCTCTTTTCTTTTCTTTCCTTTTTTTTGTTTTTTTGAATCAGGGTTTCTCTGTGTAGCCTTGGTTGGTAGACCAGGCTGGCCTCCCACTCACAGATAGATCCGCCTGCCTCTGCCTCCGGAGTGCTGGGATTAAAGGCCAAACCATCATTTAAAAAAGAAAAGAAAGGAAAGGAGAATTCCAAAAGGGCCATGGGACAAATAATAGGTTTAGAAATACTAGAGATGCTGGGTTCTGTTTTCAGTTTTTGTCTCATGGAAACTCTAAACTTGCAAACTGTAGAAACTATTCAGGCCCTCCTGAGTTCATTGGTAACTAAGAAAGATGTAGGTCCTCCCCTTTCTGCCACCAACACATACAGATTCTAACCACCCATTTTGCTGGTGATGTTTCCTCCAACCTCACATTATGCCTGAGACAGAGAAAGCAGTCAATGATGGTGTGTTATAATCATGACAATGGTGGCCTTTCTATCTAACAGGGGAGCTAATGGTGACTGTCTTTCTAGGTTTCAAGCTGCACAATGAAACTTTTATTATCATTATAATTTTTCCTTCTACTGAGATCATTTAAAAGCTTCCTAATGTGTTTAATTACACAGCTTTAAATTTGTACAAGATTGGACTGAATCATCATTTAAGATGATATTAAATAGGCAAGTTAGGATCCCAGACAAAATTTCCAGCCTCCCTTAGCTCCAATTTGGATTTAAAAAAGAATCAGTTTACTAACTTGTGGAGTGTAAAATATTTGATGCTGATGTTTAGCTATCTCAGCATTGATGTTTTTAAGGGCAAGTGAAAAAACATCCCTATGGGCTACTGGGCAGTAGAAAGCCACTGCAGACGATGCTCTGATCCACTTGCTAAATAAAGCCTAGCACAGTTCATTTAATGAAAGACATAGAAGCAGAACACACACACACACACACACACACACACACACACACACGGGAGGAGGGAGAGAGAGAGAGAGAGAAAGTAGAGACTTGTACTTTCTTAACTAGTCATCTCACTATTAGGAAGGTAGCAATACTAAAAACTGGAAATGCCGGGCGGTGGTGGCGTACGCCTTTAATCCCAGCACTTGGCAGGCAGAGGCAGGTGGATCATGGTGAATTCGAGGTTTCTCTATGTAACAGCCCTGTATGTCCTGAACTCACTCTGTAGTCCAGGCTGGCCTCAAACTCACGGAAATCCACCTGCCTCTGCCTCCCAGGTGCTGGGATTAAAGGTGTGTGCCACCACCGCCTGGCGCAGCAAGCGCTCTTAATCACTGAACCATCTCTCCAGTCCCAAATTGATTTCTAGGAAGAAGAGTAAAAACACACATGCAAAAAGAGCCACCAAATGAATAAACGCATAGGACAATGAATGAAATCCAAAGGGTTACTAAAACCTTGGCGATGTGAGACTTTGTCAAAGATGGAAATGTTTCTATAAGAATGCTCCCTGAGCTGGGCAGTGCTCACACCTTTAATCTCAGCACTCAGGAGGCAGAGGCAGGCGGATCTCTGTGAGTTTGAGGCCAGCCTGGTCTACAGAGTGATTCCAGGACAGCCAAGGATACACAGAGAAACCCTGTCTCAAAAAACTTTTAATAAAATAAAATAAAAAGCTTCCTGACTGCAGTCTTTCTGTGCCTTTCCTACTCCATAGTCGTGGCCAGCACAGCACTCAGAATTCTCTCAACTGCACGATCTGAACTATACGGTTCCACTGACCTCACGGGTCACCCAGAAGTGCTCCCATTGGCAAAGGTTGCAGGAAAAGCGCCAAGCATTGGTTGCCAGACGAGCTGCACTTGTTAGTTGTGGCCAATAATTCCTGCTGTGTTCTAAAGAGCAGCCCCCGTTTACCTGACGCATGATATGGTCGCCCTCTTTGCCTTGGTCTCCTCTGTGACCATGTGAGCTTGACCCAGGACGGAAGCTTTTTCACTTCTAACTTTAGCACCTACGCTGGCTTTCTGCCCTAGCTGTGTCTCGCAGATTCTGTTTCCCAACCTCAGAGTGGGGGTTGTCATATTGACCTACTTACAGTGGGTTGCAAGGAGGATCCTTATGTTTCTCTATACTCTTAAAAGTCACTGTTTGCAAATTACATACATTTAAACCAGTAGTTTGAAACCAGTCATTGCTGGCTGGCTGGCATGGCTTCTTTCACTTAGAGATCCTGGACACCGTGAGGAATAGCAGCTAACCCAGTAGCTTCCTGTGTGTCCTCTCAGGAGGCTCTGCCCATCTTCTGGAACAGCCTTCAGGGTGGAGCAACCAGACATTCAGGTCTCTTCAGAGGCTCATTTGGGTGAAACAGGCCCTCTGGATGTGCTGTGGCACCAGAGAAGTTGATCCAGCAGCAACTTGGCTGTGGTGGGTGGCACAGGAGCCGCTCAGCACCACGAGAAGAAGGCAGGCAGAGTAGCAAGGCAGCAAGCCTGTGGCCGCATGAGGAGTCGGGTCAGTGAGAGCGGCAGGGCAGTCGCCTTATGGAGGCTACATGCACAACTCCACTCTTACAGCCTTTGAGTCACCCCCTCGAGCGTAAATAACCGGGCTGCCAAAGTCACATGTGGTGTTGAGGTAACTTCAAAAAGTTAAGGCTTAAAAGACAGCTTCCTTTGAATGCTGATTTGGACACATAAACAGCGGCGTGGTTAAATGCCACTCTGCGTTTAAAGTAAATTATACTGCAGCCCTGGAATGTGGTGATGTGACAGCCCCATAGCAGCAAACAGTTGATTCCATCAGCACACTCTGGCAAGGCAGCTGGCTTGGAAGCCGCGTCTAGTTCCTATTTCTGTCTTGGAGGCTAGCTCCAGAAGCATCAGGGCTTGAAGATACGTGTGGGTGCACTGCTCAGCTCCCGAAAGCTTGTGCCAACAACCAAACACATGTCTGCTGCATGGCTTGAGGGCCCGGGCCTATAGGTCCTCTGTAGCACGGCAGTCATTCACTCTCTTCAGACACAGGGGCCCCAGAAGGCAACTCAGGCCCATCACGGCAGCAGAAGTATGGGGTTGGATATTATTCTGTCTTGGGACAGGACTACTCAGCGAGGAGGAAAATATCCAGCAGGAAAAGGCTCATGGAGGGGGAGGTTCCCAGGAGAACATCCCTAGGAGTTAAGGGATATGATGGTTGTGGGTAACAGGCTGTAGGAACTGCATCTTGCGAGTCCATAACTTAACTTCCTTCTAAACAGAAGGGTACAAGGCAGTCAGACCTCCCTCACTTGGGGCATGCTTGGGAATCATACTTTCTCAGAGAAAGAGGCTCAGTCATCATCCTTTTGCCCTTCATGCTGGCACCCAGCCCCCCCCCCCCCCCCATGCCTGTGCCAAATCCGTGGAAGTTTTCTTGAGGTCTGGGGAGGATCATTTCCCTACATCCTCACAGAGCTCCGTTGGTAAGCTATTGCTGGCATCGCTCTTCCTGCTAATTAGCTGCCCATGATGGATTTATTTCATCCAGTTGTAACTTTTAGAGACGTTCCCAGGCCAATTTAAAAGTGCAGCGGCCAGACCAAACTGGGCGGAAGTCAGGTTTGGATGACCTCCACGGAGCGGTCAAGCCAGTTCCCATGGGGTTTGAACTCCTCATTCCCGGAGAGCGCTGAAGTCGCAGAGACCATTTAATTCAGCTGCTTCGTTTTTTGCAAACAAGGGACCTGGGGGCTCATAAAGGTGAATAGCCTATCAGGAGGAGCTGGTCATACTGAAAGGGAGAACATGGAAGGTACTATTGACTGCAGGGGAAAGTGCGTGTTATTGGACAATGTGGATAGTCATCACGAGGAAAGGCCTTGGCTATTAGTCTCAAGCTCATCTTTTCACTTTCCAACTTAAAACAAAACAAAACAAAAAACAGAGTAATATTAAAACCCCCAAAGAAAACACATGGAATCCAGCTGTTGAGTATTTCAGATATTCCAGAAGATTTATAAAGTACCTGACATAGCTCTGGTAGGGTCAGCTGCTAGGAAGCTTCCCAAACATCTGGATGAATCCGGGTTCAGGCTGATCTAGAACTTACAGAGATCCACCTACCTCTGGCTTCCAAGTACTGGGAATAAAGGTAAGCGCCACCACACCTGGCAGCCTCAGATTTATTAGAGGGGAAATCTGGGATGTTTGTTTTCTCCTCTCCTCTCCTCTCCTCCCCTCCCCTCCCCTTCCCTCCCTCCCCTTCCCTCCCTCCTCCTCTCCTTTCCTCACATCTCCTGTCCTCTTTTCTCTCCTTTACACCTTGAATTCCAGCTCCGTATTTCATAAACATCCTTCTACATTAAATGCTTGTGTAAGGGACACTGTTGCTTGTCACGTGCTCAGCTCTGGCCTCCTGCGGTTTAAATGAAAATAAGTATTTGTTCTTATTGCTTAATTTCTACATAGGTACAAATGCCTGTTTTAATGCAAACACAGGAAGATTCTTTGTTTTATTGAATCAAGACCAGTTGGTGTGAAACTTATGCCATGAGTAATATCTGTTGTATATGGAATAGCAGGTTCAAACGGAGCTTAACTAACCAAGGCCACTTAAAGCCACCAGACAATCTGTTGAGATTTTGTCTTATTTGAAATTCCTTATGCACAGGGAATCCAAGAATCATCTGGACCTCTTTAATATCGCAGATGCACATGTAAGTATACACGCATGTATGCACATGCATATACGTGTCACAATGGAAGTAACTGTCAATTTGTTGTAAAATACATTTGTAATTATGCTATAATGCTATAATGTTTTACAGAATGTAATGGGACAAAATTACTTCCATTTTGATTACATGATTCTGAAAGTAGATACCACAGCATCAACTCTCTAGCCAATCTGCTCCTCGTGTAGACTTCAGTATTCCAGTCAGCCATAGCACCATCTACCCCACACCTCAGACTAGGTGCCTGGGTGTCATTACCTCCACTTGATCCCCCCCCTTCTCTCCAGTCCTGGGGTCAGAATCCAGCGCCTTGAACACACCAGACAAGTGTCTGCTTCTGAGATGTGACTCCAAAGCCCAGAATTCCCCTCAACGATCATCTTACAACCGGCTCAGAGACCTGCCAATTCCACTTCCAAAACGTGCTTTGACTCTGCCTAGTCCTAAGCCACCACTGAGTCAGTGGGCCACTGACCCACAGCCACCAGATCGGGTACCGGCTTCTGTACTTGTCACTTTCTCGTCTGTGTTGCTCACAATGACCAGATGAGGCGTTTGAGGAAGGCACAAGCAAATGGGCCCCTGCTTCCAGATTTCTAAATCACTTTCCAAGTCTTCCTGGACTTGCTGAACCCCAGCTGCCTTGACCTTTTTTAAGATTTAAAACATTTCTGTCATTTAACTTTCATCCTGGACCATACCCAACCTTAGAAAATGCAGGTTTCTTTCTATCCTCAGGCCTTTTAAAAATATATACTTTATATATTTTTATTTTATGTGCATTGGTGTTTTGCCTGCATGTATGTCTGTGGGTGTCAGATCTTGGAGTTACAGTTGTGAGCTGCCATGTGGTACTAGGAATTGAACCTGGATCCTCTGGAAGAGCAGTCAGTGCTCTTGACCTCTGAGCCATCTCTCCAGGCCCCTATCCCCAGGTCTTAATGAAATGTAAATTTCCAGAGAAGTCTTGCACCCAAGCTATTAAAGGCCATATAATAGAACACAGAGAATGTAACTGTTACTCTCAAACACAACACCTTGGTCCTCTCTTAAGAACTCTTGCCCATGTCTTTATTCCCAGCACTCGGGAGGCAGAGGCAAGCAGATCACTGTGAGTTCGAGGCCAGCCTGGTCTACAAAGTGAGTGCTGGGATCACAGGCACTTGCCCCACTTTGAACAGTTTCTTTATGTATGTCTGAAGTATTCAAAATCCTTTCTGTTGATTATGTTGTTTTTTAAAAGATTTATTTATTATGTAGACAGTGCTCCGCCTGCATGTACCCTTGCAGGCTAGAAGAGGGCATCAGATCACATTATAGATGGTTGTAAGCCACCATGTGGTTGCTGGGAATTGAACTCAGCACCTCATTATGCTGTTCTTATGTGTCAGAATTGCTCCAGTTTTATTTACTCATTTAATCCTTCCAACAACTCTGTAAAGTAGGCAGTGGTATATTTATTCATGTTGATGCTTGTTTGTTTTTGAGATATAGCCATGGCTGTCCTGGAACTTACTATGTAGACCAGGCTGGCCTCAAACTCATAAAAATCTACCTGCTTCTGACCCCCAAGTACTGCAATTAAATGGTGTGCGCCACCATTCCAGGCTATTTACCCCCCTCCCCCCCCCCCTTTTTTTTTACAGACAGTAAGTTAGAGGTATGGAGAGCTTAGCTAGCTAGCCCAGGGTCTCCAGCACACCTGCAGCAGTAGATGGAGTTAAAGCCGTTTCACGTTACGATGCATGTTCCTGTTGGTTATCCCACTGAGGTGCGGTGCTGACACACTGCACATTGCACACTCAGGTTTCCCATATTGCGCAAGACTCCAGGTTATGGACTAACTGCTGGCTCGGCTTCACCAGCCGTTTCCTCTCTACCGACTCCTACTTCTGCTCTTCCGGCGTCTTTTCTCCTCAATCTGCCTGCTGTTCAGTCCTGAAACCTCCCCGAGCCACTCTTCCGTCGGGCTATCATACTTAAGGCCAGCGTTCCCACATTCCAAAGGTAGGTCAAAATGTGTGTGGCGGGCAGGGACTTCTGCCCGCACAATAGCTCACTGTGTACACGCGAAGCCGTTCAATAGGAGGTCACTGCCTTAGTTACGAGCGGTGAGCCCATCCCCAGGAACGCAAGGAGGCTATCACAGAGCCCTCCTACGCTTTGAGTGTGGCTTCTGTGACACTTGGGAAAGTCATGCCTGTCATAAACAGGTCCTGATGTTTTATTTCATGACCCAAAGGAGGCGAGGACACTGCACAGTGTTTGACGTTACAACATCATACATACTTAGAGTAGGTACACATAGCCGCCTCGAGGCTACTCAGCAGCTAATAGCACAGGGAGTGGGGTGCCTGGTTTCTTTGCGGCTTGTTTACTTGCTTGTCTTTCTGACCAGTGTCCTGTTTACCAGGACATCTACTAGCACAGAGATGGGATTATGGAGGGGTTGGCTGGGCAGCTTCCTGTCTCATCATTTCTGAATGGGCCTAGACTGAACGGAAACGACTTGCGCTGTCACTTATGCCTTTTTACCCCTGAGTGTACTTTCTGTTCTGCCACTCACTGCCTTAGTAACCAACAAAGCCCACTTGGTGGGCTCCCTATTGGTAGAATATTGCTACTGCGGGGGGAAAATAGCCCTTGCAGATTGGGGCTCTTACAAATTTGTTTTCTCAACACCTACTATGTCCTGGAGGGGGACATAGTCTGCTGTGCCTAGGTCCAGTTCTTTTTCTCATTACCCACCTCCCTCAGCAGTGACGCAAACCTCTGCTGCACTCCCATTCCCTAAAGTCTAAATCAGTAGTAGCCTCTTGGTCAAATCACCGCAAAGCCTTAAAACGTTCTCTCTGGTTGTTCTCTAAAGTCAACTGAATTGATTCCACTGGCATCAGATCTAAACATCTTTTTTTTTTTTAATTACTTATATTTGTGTGTAGAGGTCTGCAGACAGCTCACGGGGGTCAGTTCTCTGCTTCTCATATAGATCCTGGGGATAAAACTCAGGTTATTGGCTGGGCACAGTGGCGCACACCTGTAATCCCAGCTCTCAGGAGGCGGAGGCACGCTGATCTCTGTCAGTTCAAGGGCAGCCTGGTCTACAAAGTGAGTTAAGGACAGCAAGGGTTATTCACTACACAGAAAAACCCTGTCTCAAAACAAACAAAGACCAAAGAAACAACAACAAAACCCCTCAGGCTTCCTGGCCTTTGCCCTCTGGCCCAAGCACTGTTTCTTGTTTTTTTGTGGGTTTTGTTTTTTGTTTTTTGTTTTGTTTTGTTTTCTTTTCTTTTTTTTAAAGATCCCAAGATAGCTGGGCGTGGTGACACATACCTTTAATCCCAGCACTTAGGAGGCAGAGGCAGGCAGATCTCTGTGAGTTCAAGACTAGCCTGGTCTACAAAGGAGTCCAGGACAGCCAAGGCAGCCAAGACAGAGAGACCTGTCTCAGGGGGAAAAAAAATCCCAAGATAATTTCAGCTTATAACTGAGGACTACATTTCAACAAACAACAACACTTTATAATTCAGCTGAAGATGTATGGCATAAAGCACAGCCCCCTCACTCCAGATCCTCTCCAGATTGTTCTATAGTCTTCGTGCTTCCCTTCCTCCCAGTGTTAGAGCTCCACCCGTCTCTCTGTCATGAACAACTCCCCAGCAGGCTCTTTTTGGTTTTTGTTTTTGTTTTTGTTTTTCGAGACAGGGTTTCTCTGTGTAGCCTTGGCTGTCCTAGACTCACTTTGTAGACCAGGCTGGCCTCGAACTCACAGCGATCCGCCTGTCTCTGCCTCCCGAGTGCTGGGATTAAAGGCGTGCGCCACCACGCCCGGCCTCCCAGCATGCTCTTTTACCCAACTCTTCCCTGTATTGAACCTCCTCTTCAGGGCCGAGTCTCTCCCCTCAGATTGTAAGTAAGCTAATGTCTCCTCCGTCTTTAGGAAGATAATCCTCGAGTTTGTCATTTCCACCTCTGTCTCCTGCTGCACTTCCGTCTGCTCCTTCCCTGCTCTTTCATCTCCAGCTTGCCTTCTCCCGGCAGCCTACTACACTTCCACAACTCGGCGAAGTCTTAACGCGTTCCCAGAACTTGCCTCTTCCCCAGCACTTGGCACCCGAGGTTGGGTTCTCTACTCAGTTTTCCTTCTTCCTCAAATGTGTGATGCTCCCTGACAGCAGGAGCCATGCCATCTTCATCTTTGTTGACATCGCTACCTGCCTCACTGTGGGTGTTCAATCTATGCTTGTTGAGCAAAACTGCAAAGACAATTCTCTGCCTGAACAGAACGATGTGGTCTGCCTAGCAACAAGTGAGCTTCATTTCTTCCCGCTTGCATACTCTAATTCACACAAATTACTGCTGCAGAAGTTGTGAGGGACTTTTTTTTTTTTAATACCATGTCACAAGAAAATGGCACATTTACTATTTTTTTTTCCTCCGAGACTGTATATCCGTGGCTGTCCTGGACTTTACTTTGTAGACCAGGCTAGCCCTGAACTCTTGGCGATCTGCTTGCCCCTGCCTTCTTAGTGCTGGGATTAAATGCATGCCCCACCACGCCTAGCTGGCACATTTACTTTTAAAAGACAAACTTCCTCTCATCAGTATTTCTGTCCCCTCCAAGGCCATCGCCCCCACAATGACCAGCAGTTGTCAGACGAAGGAAGAACCAATAAGATGGTGTGTACTTTATAGCCTTAGAAATTAGAATTCTTGCCTGGACACAATCTGCTTCACCTTAAAATTCACTTCCGTGTGCTGACTAATCTCTACCAGGCAGTGAGGGTATAAGCTGGGCCACAACAGCGAACAGCCCTCTGCTGAAAATGTCCTGTTTCCGCTCTTTTCCTTTTACACATTTCTTTACATGTGCATGTCTGTTGTCAGTAGCACTCCACATGCTTAGGTCTCAAGGGAGGAGAGAAACCTCTTTGTCATTTGATTAGTTAGCTGACTGCATGTAAGAAACTCCTGAGCCCCGGACCCCTCTTCCTGCCAAAATTTTATGAAACTCAAGAATGTGTGTATTCATAAGCAGCAGAAAACACCTGTGAGCAATTAACCACACACCCTTGATTTAGAAGCCTTGGAAATATGCTGATGACCCTTAGACTGTTGTCGCAGCTCTATAATTATGTAAGACCACACTGAACCATCCCAAGAGGCCTGTTACAGGAAAGGCCACTCTTTCCCATCCAACGTGACACTGCCTCTAAAAAGAATTCTGTCTAAGACTCACAGAGATGTGCTCTTCAGAGGGGGCACTCTTTGAAGGACCCACATGTGGGGCCTGGGAAGGGAAGAGGGTTTTATAGCATGTCTCTGAAATATGTTTATACACAACACATGGGGAAAGGAAGAGGTCAAGTTCAATGAAAAGAAATCGCTGAAATAAAAATTCTATTTAAGGCCTGACGTGGTGGTGAACACCTGTAATCCTAGCACTTGGGATGCAGAGGCAGGTGGATCACTGTGAGATCCAGGCCAGGCTGGTCTACAAAGTGAGTTCAGGACAGCCAGGGCTACACAAAGAAACCCTGTATGGAAAAACAAAAACAAAACTTCTATTTAAAGTTATCCATCCAGGAAATATTTGCGCATAACTCTTTGCTTCTGTCCAGCCTGGAAACACTCTCCACAGAGTTAACAAACTAATTCTGCAGTGTCTCCTAGAAAATCCATCTTTTAGAGTAGATGGTTCACTGTCAGGCTGCAAAACAAAAAGATTTGTTTAATCCTTTTTCTATGTGCAAGGATGAGTTCTTACTGTTACACAGAGTACATAGTTTCACATCTTACGTGAGCAAGATATTAAACGGGAAGTCTCACGGTGCTGAAGGAAGCAATCTATTTCCAGAATCGGACTCTAATAACAGGGCCCCAGAAGCCAAGGTTCTTTTCTTTTCTTTTTTCTTTCTTTTTTGTTTTTTTTCTCGAGTCAGGGTTTCTCTGTGTAACCCTAGCTGGACTCACTTTGTAGAGAAGGCTAGCCTTGAACTCACAGTGATCTATCTGCCTGCCTCTGCCTTCTGAGTTCTGGGATTAAAGAGGTGAGCTGCCTTGCCTGGCTTTATTGATTAAATTCTATTGATTAGAAACAAAATTATATTTTGTATTTATTGGACTGCAATTATTACTAAAATGGATTTTGCCTCCTCCTTTTTACTTTGAAAATATATATGGCAATTAGAAAAGCTGAAGTCAGACGTGTAGTTCATATTGAATTTCTTTCTTTCTTTCTTTCTTTCTTTCTTTCTTTCTTTCTTTCTTTCTTTCTTTCTGGTTTTTTGAGACAGGGTTTCTCTGTGTAGCCTTGTCTATCCTGGACTTTGTAGACCAGGCTGGCCTTGAACCACATTGAATTTCTATAGGAGGGCACTGATCCACTGCTTTCAATTGAACTGCAAAGGACACTTTTTCTTGAAGAAAGGAGGCTCTTTTGAGGAGGAACAGGGCCACACCTCAGCCTGTGGATGATGACTTAGTCACTAAGACTTGGTGGGTTTCTGATGCAGCTCAGTACCAGGTCACTGTGACTGCAGGCTAAGCTGATGTTGCAGGTCATTCAGAGGAAGAGGGTGATCCACCCATCCATCAGCTGACCACTTGCACACGGGTTCTGAACTCGCTCATTTCCTAGATTTAGGAGTATTATGTAGCGAGGATCTGTTGGGTCCACCTTTCTGGTTTCGCCATCTGAGCGTTGAATAATTCAGCAGCTCTCTCCCTAATCCTGCTCCCCTTGCATTTTTTATCTGGGTCACAGCCATCTATGGCTTCCTCCCCTCTCCATTGCATGCCACACCCAACGTGCAAACACTCGTTGGGATCTCGCCATTTCTCAGTACACCCTTTGGCATCTCATTGTCACCAGTGCTTGGATTATCGCTATAATCTACCAATTCCCCTCTCTTCCTTCACATCATCTCCCTCCCTGCTGTTAAAGTTAATTTAAAGCAATCACAAATTTAGTTTATTATTCAATCTACTAAGGTTCAAACCATAAGTACTAAGCCCTTCATAGTAGCCAAAATGTTTCTTCATAACCGGCCTCCGTCCTGGTCCTGTGCCACTTGTTTCCTGTCGTGGGCACCAGTCATCCTAACCCAGACTGTCTTCATGCCTCTAAGCCTATGGACCTGTGCACGCTCCACTGGACTGCCTCTTCCTCCCTGCGCGATCTCACTCTAGCTCCATTTCCTCCACAGCAGCCGGCTTGGGACTTGCTTCTCCATTGTGGCACACGTGTCACAGTGTTGAATGTATTTGTGACTTTTTGTCCTATTGCCTAGTAGATGGCCAAGGACTGGTGGGGATTATTTGGCAGCTAGAGAAATTCTAGATAGACAATGCCCCATACAGAGCTTCCCAGAATACAGCTCTCTAACTTAGCAAGTTTGAGTTTGGAGAAACCTTGGGGGGGGGGTCTTTGTCCTTCTCATTTCTTCAGGAGCATACAATACACATGGGAGTAGAGCCACCCTCAGTGCTTGCCTGCTGTCTCTTTTGAATTATCTGCTAAGAGGAGATATTTACACTAGCCATATTTATTTTTTAATAGGAAATAAGGGTGAATATAAACATAAAATTGGGTATATGAAAGAAAAAAATTTACTTGATTTTTAGGCTTTTTTTTTCTGGCAATATTTTGTGTGTCACAGAATTAAGTGGCTATGCATTTTTGAAGTGCTTGACAATCATAACAATATGCTGGGTATGGTGGTGCATACCTTTAATCCTAGCACTGGGGAGGCAGAGGCAGGCGGATCGCTGTGATTTCAAGGCCAGCCTGGTCTACAAAGGGAGTCCAGGACAGCCAAGGCTACACAGAGAAACCCTGTCTCGAAAAACAAACAAACAAACAAACAAAACAAATAAAAATAAAGAGAATACTGCTATCAAGATCACCATAGTGTCAAAAGCTGGGTGTGGTGGCGCACACCTTTAGTCCCAGCACTCAGCAGGCAGAGGCAGGTAGATCACTGTGAGTTCAAGCCCAGCCTAGTCTACAAAGTGAGTCTAGGACAGCCAAGGCTATACAGAGAAACCATGTCTCTAAAAATCAAAATAAATAAATAAATAAATAAACAAATCTCTTTAAAAAGATCATTGTTGATGTAATTCTCATTCTGTTCTGTGCATTATGTCGGAGAACACTTTGTAGTCATATAGAATTTCACCTGCCGTTGTCTAGTTTGGTTCAGTTCGGGTTCTGTTTTGAGACAGGAACTCACTATGCAGGCCAGGCTAGCCTCGAATTCATACCCCTCCTGGCCCCACCTCCCAAGTTTGGGATTATAGGTATGTGCTACTATAGGAACTCTGGAGACCAGCCTGGCCTCCAACTCACAGAGACCCTCCTGCCTCTGCCTCCTGAGTGCTGGGATTAAAGGCGGTGCGCCACCACAGCTGGCGGCACTCTTTTTAGGACTCTTGGCTTTCTGACACAAGCCATGATAACTGTAGCATCACTAGTGGCGCTGCTCACAGCTGTGGTAGCCTGCCAGCCGCTCCTATGACAGTGCTGACTTGCAGAGCGACTGATAGCTAAGGGTACAGGATCCTGCCACCTGATCGTGTGAACAGCCTAACGGAGCTCGGCGACCCCTCCTCCTCTGCTCCTCAGGTGGAGCCCTACTAGATCTCCAGTGGATGCATTTCCTGGGCACCTGTTAGCTAGGCAGACACTTGGGCCCTAGCCTCAGCCTACTGGATTCAAATCTGCATTTCATGAGATACACAGGTGGTTCATGTGCACATACAGTGAGAGAAATGGTGGCTTCCCACCATGGCCACACTTTAGAAAGGCTTGGGAAAGTCTCCCAGATCCTAGAGTTCCGGTTGCACCCTCTGCTACAAAATGGAAAACCCCCTGGTGGTTCTACCATGTTCAAGAGCCATGGGAGGAATTGAGTCACAGTCACAAACAAGTCCACAGCTGTTTTTTGCAGTCCCGTCTCCAGTGACAGAGTTCTTCCTACCAGACCATTCCACGCATTTCCCTGAGGAGTTCTGGGAAAATTAGCCAAAATGGAGGCAGGCAAGCACAGGAACTACTTTAGTATACTCGGGTCCCGCTTTGGCTGTATGCACACCCCTCTTACAACAATAATGCGCTTGGCAGCCCAAGACTCTTACTCTGTGTGCATTCATACTCCACCCCGAACAATACTACACCCAGCACCCTAACCTAGGGCCCCCGCCAGCATGCACATCCCTCTGTAAGCCATAAAACAGCTTTCTCTTTCCCTGGCAACAATCAAACTTAGGCAGATCCTATTCCGTTGTGCTCCTCTGATGTAGAAGAGTAGAGGGGCCAGTCTGCGTTCCCTTGGGTGCATGCTCAGTAAGGTGAAACTGTGTCCTTCATGCAACTGCAGAGAGGATTCCCTGTTCACCATCTTAAGTCTATTCAGAGTCAGGCGTACACATGATTAGAATCAGATGCATTGCAGGAAGGGACAGATGTACATAGTTGATAAGTGGCTATTACCTAATCTGTCAATCAAAATAAAGAACCATCCAAACTGCATCGCTGGGCAAGAAGCCCCTCCCTCCTTTACAGTCCCAGAAAAAGTGACTTAGCACTCTCAGGTGGCCCCACTCTCCTGCATTGTAATCTGCCCTTTCTGTCACTTCACTTTGAATAAAGTGACTTTGAATAAAGAGACTTTGGCCAAGTCTCTACGAATTTTCCTTTTAGTTCCTTGAATAAGAGGCCAAGAACTCAGAAGTACTGGGGTCTGCACTTGAACTGCCGTTAGCAAAACAACAACAAAATAATATAGAAATTCAATTTTGCTGGGTGGTGGTGATATATAACTTTAATCCTGGTCTACAAAATGAGTCCAGGACAGCCAAGGCTACACAGAGAAACCCTGTCTCGAAAAACCAAAACCAAAACCAAACCAAAACAAAACAAAACAAAACAGAATAGAACATGACACAGGGAGATGGTGTTGGCCAGCGAAAAAAAATGATTCTAAAAATTTCGTAAAACTTTTATTATGTCTGGGCTCAGTGGCGCATATCTGTAATCCCAGCCCTGGGGAGACAAAGGCAGTGGATCTCTGTGAGTTCGAGGCCAGCTTGGTCTACAAAGCCTGTTTAGGACAGTCAGGGCTATCATACAGAGAAACCTTGTCTCAAAAACCAAAACCAATCACCCACCACCACCAAACCACACACACACACACACACACACACACACACACACACACACACACACACACCAAAATCCAAAAACCTGAATTCTAGTCCCACATTCTCTCACCAGTCTCAAAACACACTACACTGTAAACTCTTCAGTACCACTTTGTTGGAACACAGGCTCCCAGGCCACTCCCAGGCTGTGTTACTTTGAAACCTTTCCCTCCTTGGTGAATCCCCTTCTGTCCTTTCGAGCTCAGTCACACAGCAGAACCACATTGCTTCTTTCTCTGGCCCTTTGCCCCCCTCCTCCGTGTTGTCCTCCACTGCTTCCTAAGACACCCGCACGCTGGAAGCTGCGCATGTGCAACAGCCCAGTGCTGTCCTCGCGCGCTTGTGCTGCTCTCTTCCGGTCCGAGGAATCCAGACAGCACCGATCTCCGCTCTTTCTACTCCAAACCACCACAGAGGACCTGGCAGACAGCAACGTGATTGCACTTATCAGCCCCGGCCAACAGTTGGGTCCTTGGATCCTACACACTGCACAGCATTACAAGGCCGGGCTATTCAAGGCCAGGCTTCCTGATCAGGTTCCTAGGAGCTTTCCTGCTTAAAATATACATTTATGGCTGATTCTTTCACACAGTTTAAGAGATGACTAGTCTTAAAGAGAACAACCGGAGAACAGAAAGGCTACCGAGAAATAAAAACTATAATATAAAAGAACATAGTCAATAGGAGGTAGGGAAACTAGTGTCAGAGCGACATAGAGATCAGAGAAGCCACTGGACCCGAGGATCTTTGAGCCCCCTGCACTACAATAGCTCATTGACCTGTCTCTGACCCCTGGTAGAGCCTGAGCTCTTTCCCAGCAGGAACTCAGCCTCTTTCTTCCCCTTCAGTTCTCCGGTGTTCAGTACATAACAGTTGCCGCACATATCTGCCGAAGGAATGAAGGGCGGGCACACGAGCGAGTGAGTGAGGGTACACGCTAACTGAGCTAAGGCTTGCAGGAAGATTGACTATAAGCAACTTTGGTATTTTAGGAAAAGACCTCCACCCAGGGAAGGGCTAGGCAAGGGAGGCAGCAGGGGGTTCCCAGCATCACAATCCGAGGAAGGAAAAGATAGATCTACAGACAGATGCGAGAAGTCTGAGAAAAAGAAGGTGGAGGAGGAAGCCCACTTACTGGTTGGTGTTTGGGGACCACTGTTTAACAAGTGCAGCGTCTGTATCGCTCCTGCGTTCTCTCACAAGACCATAAAGTAGCTAAAATTATCATCACAACAGTGATCTCCCTTTATTTGTGGCTTTACTTTCCAGGGTTTCAGTAGCCTAAAAGGAAAACTATGGTCCAAAAATACTAAGTGGAAAATCCCCCAGAGAAACTGTTCCTATGTTTTAAATTACGTTTTTATTATAGCACATTGGTATAATTAGTCTATTAGTTATTAATATTAATATCTCACTGTGTCTAGTTCGCAAATGAATGTTTATTCTTGGGATGGATGTACAGGAAACAGAACAGAACACTAATGAATCCCTATGCAGATGAATACCATATAAATTTGCTGGATGCCAAGAAAGCTCCACAGGCAGAGCTATCTGTCCAAAGAGACTGCAGACAAAAGGCTGTTCATGGACCTTGGATTTGAGGAGAAGAATCTGATTGTGTCTGTGTTGTCTTGATGCTGGGCTACCCTCCCTGGCACAGGACTTCAGGCCAAGCTTCCTGTGAGTTCTGTTTTCCTGGCTCTCACCCAGCCAGGGCTCCCAGCTTCTCTGAAGATCAAGGCTCCCAGCCAGGATGCCAGCTCTCCCTTCCAGACTATGCAGTCGCAGTCCCCCGCCCTTGCCCCGAAAACCCTCTGCGGGAGAGTAAATAGTTGGGTTTGGGGCATAATGGTTTTCTTCTGTTTTCTGTTACGGGATCTGATGCGCGCGAGGGCGCGCGCGCGCGCGCATACACACACACACACACACACACACACACACACACACACACACACACCTACCCAGAACCTCAAATAATTACAGTGGAAAGACTCTGCTTCCTTCTCTTGGCCACAGCAGACAGGCGGGAGCCCAGACACTGCAGAGAGAGCACAGTGACTAGAAGATGGGAAAGACGGCGACGGTGGCGACCAGGAATTAGGGGCTGGGATAGGACCACAAGCACAGCGTCGTCATCGTCGTGGCACTGGGCGGGAGTGAGGGAAAGGCCCTGCCTAGAGGGCCAGGGACTTGCCTTATGTAAAAGCCACTTAGCAGAAAGCCCTTTCAGACACAGGCTTAAGTGAGGGGAAAGGCAAGCGAGCATAAGACAGCGCATGTTCCTATCGTTTCTGTCACGAAAGAACCGCGCAGCCCATATTCAGTGCTCTCCTATGAGGACGGAATGGTGTGGAGGGAGGAGGGGGGCTGGCTTTGGGTTTTGTTGGAAATAAGATAACAAATTCAAGAGCAGCTTTTAATATGCAATTCTGCAGAAAGAGACACCAGTGTGGAGCAAAGGCAAACGTGGCTTGCTTGCTGATTTGGAGGCCGACTCTCTTTTAGAGTATCCCCTATCATTTCCTGTCTCTCTCCTCATAGGCCAAGCCTTGCTCCCTTCCCAAAGGCCTCCTCTCAGTGGCCAGCACATAAAGACTCATCCAGTGAACACTTCCGGGCTTGAGACTGTCCCTCTTTTCTGAGAGGCACGAAGCAGATGCAACTTTCCATAGCGCCAGCTAAGGGAGAGCTGGAGAGGGAGGGGGAGAGGAAGAGCGAGCGCGAGAGCGAGATGGAGATCTAGCATCTGCTGCCGACCCCCTGTGACCTCGCTGAACACTAAACGCACCTCTTATTGAAGACGGATCACAGTAGCCTCTTTCTTACAGGGGTTCCCTATAATCTTGAAAATGTCACAATACTAAGATAAACATGTATCAGTGGGTGGTGAAATCAGTAAAAACCAAACCAAAGAAATTTGAGGAAGAGATTATAATGTGGAAGGCATGCCCACCC
Source organism: Acomys minous (assembly GCF_964271855.1). Taxonomy (NCBI): domain Eukaryota; kingdom Metazoa; phylum Chordata; class Mammalia; order Rodentia; family Muridae; genus Acomys; species Acomys minous. Next base: position 46,261,665 of record NC_140489.1, read on the forward strand.
ATTGCCATGTCTGTCAAGATTAGACGGGCCGGTTCATTCTTTGATCTCCGTGGCCACGGCCATATTAGACCAGATGTGGAGTTGATATTTTACCATGAGGTGCTAACACGGCCAGTTTTACAGACTGTTTGAGGAGGAAAAGACTGAAGAAATCGTTTGATCTAACATTTCCAGAGACAACACAGGGAAGCCAGCTCCTTCCTGGCACCCCTACCCTCTTACTTCCGGTCACCGCAGGCTTCTGGTTTTTTTCTGCACTAATTGGAGACACTCAATCCTAGAGATATTAGGAAGGGGATAATCGACAGACAGCCTGGGGCCATGATCATGCAGTCTAGCTCAAGGCCAGAGCGCCAATAAAACACAAGTTTGGGGAGGGGAGCTGGGGGAGGGAGGGTAGAGATGGGTTTGTGCGTATGTGTGTATATGTGAATGTGAGGGTGAGATAAAACGTGTAACTTGCTTTACTTGTCTTTGTGTGGCTATGTAGGTATTTAAATCTGTATAGCTGCATTTGTATAGTGTGTGTGTTTTGTGAATAAATTATGAATGTTTGTGGCTATGTGAACACCTGTGTATGGATGTGTAATGACAGAATGCCTCTCTCTCTCTCTCTCTCTCTCTCTCTCTCTGTGTGTGTGTGTGTGTGTGTGTGTGTGTGTGTGTGTGTGTGTAATCAAAGGACCTTTCTTTCTCCGGGCCAGTATTCCAAGGAAGAGCTGCCAAGTTGTTTGAAAAATTGATGCTACATTCTCTCTTTTTAAAAAAAGTAAACATGTATTTATTTTATATTTTATAGACAGACAGGTGTGAGCTGCCATGTGGGTGTTGGGACTTGACCCCAGGTCCCCTGGAAGAGCAGTCAGTCCTCTTAGCTATCTCTCTAGCCCCTGATGCTACATTCCTTTTTGTTTGTTTGTTTGGTTTGGTTTTTTTGGACAGGGTTTCTCTGTGTAGCCTTGGCTGTTCTGAACTCCCTTTTACTTTGTAGACCAAGCTTGAACTCAAAGCTATCCACCTGTCTCTGCCTCCCTGAGTGCTGGGATTAAAGGAGTGAGCCACCATGCCCCTTGATACTACATTTTTTAAAAAAGGATTTATTTACTTATTAGATGATTTAATGTATATGGATACTTTGTGTGCATGTACGTCTGCACACAAGATGTGAGGCAGTCGTGAGCTGTCCTGTGGGTCCTGGAAACTGAATTCACAACCTGCAGAAGAGCAGTGAGTGCTCTCAACCACTGAGCCATCTCTCCAGCCCGGATGCTACATTCTTAACTCACCTTTCTGATGACCTTGAAGCATCAAGGAGGAGCCAGGGGTCAGGCACAGAGTCCTTCCCCCACCCAATGGAGAACAGGCTTTCTCTAGTCTCAGTGAACTGAGCAGTCTTGCTTCTGACTAAGCCATCAATTTTCAATTGACACTAATTCTTCTGACTCTCCAGTCAATGGCACGGAATGTGGGTGATTAATAGTCACTGCAGAGGGGTGGGGGTGTGGTGACACACGCCTTTAATCCCAGCATTTGGGAGGGAGAGGCTGATGGATCGATGTGAGTTCAAGGCCAGCCTGGTCTACAAAGTGAGTCCAGGACAGGCAAGACTATACAGAGAAATCCTGTCTTGAAAAAAAAAAGAGCTGGGTGTGGTGGCGCACGCCTTTAATCCCAGCATTTGGGAGGCAGAGGCAGGCGGATAGCTGTGAGTTCGAGGCCAGCCTGGTCTACAAAGCAAGTCAAGGACAGCCACAGCCAAGGCTACATAGAGAAACCCTGTCTTGAAAAACAAAAACAAAAACAAAAACAAAACAAAACAAAAAAGAAATCTTGGGACAGAAGGGCTCTCCTCCTGCTTGAATAAAGTGATAACTGCTAAATCTACTTGCATTCCTCTTCAATGAGTCTCAAGATGGATAAATGTTACATTCAAGGTATACATGCTATCTCAAATTATAGAGGGGACCAAGCTATCAAAATACCATATTCCAGATCCCATAGGAAGATAATCCTGTACCATCTTGGTCTACTGGGTGACTTTTCTGTAAATGGAAAGTGACACTGTCATAGGCCTGGCCAAATGAATTTTTTTTTTTGAGACAGGGTTTCTCTGTGTAGCCTTGGCTTTCCTGGACTCCCTTTGTAGACCAGGCTGGCCTAGAACTCATGAAGATCCACCTGCCCCTGTCTCTGAGTGCTGGGATTACAGGTGTGTGCCACTATGCCCAGGTTTAAATGAATATGCTCTAAAGACACACTCATGTCTCTCATTCTGACTATCAAACTATTGAAACCCTGGACCCTAAAGAAAGGGGAATTTCCCTCGAAATCTCTAGCTGGAAGAAGGAAAAGGGCAACCGGAGGGGGCATGTATCTTCTTAAATGAGGGCTCACATAGTTATAACATCTAATCAAACCCACCTTACAGGATATGACTGAAACCCAGACAATGATGGACCATGGTAGGCGGGACCACACCTGAACCAGACCTGTTTACCTTACACGTCCTTGGCCCTCTATTTTAAACTTTCATCTCACTTCAGGACCCCACAGATGCACTTGAGGGGTTCCTGGGTCTCTTTGTCTTTCTTCCCAATGTAGCCACATTGAATAAATCTCCTTTTCCTACTTTCCATGTTTAAGTTGGCCCCTTCTATTGGCTTATTGAGCATGAGTGCCTGGACCTGACTTGGGGCATAGGTTGTGACACCCTAAGTCTGATAGTCACACTTCTTAAGATGTAGCTCCTCCCTTCACATCCTCAAGAGGGATATTTAAGTAGAACAACATACCTTTTGTGGTAAGACATGGCAGTGTAATGACACAGACCCAAGGTACTTCGGGCATGATACTTGTATCAATCATTAGGAGAATGATGTGTCTGCTTTGTGTGATGCAGCAAAGGCCGCCTAGATAGATCCATCTTAAGACTGGACTGGAGTAAATAGGACAATGCAAAGAACATATGTAAAAACCATATTTACAAAGAGCACACACATAGCAATTGTGTAGATGGGCAGTGGTGAAGACGCCTTAGTTTTGGTTAACTTTCAATCTACTCTTCACACAGCTTGAGATCACAGCTCATGGGGGTCATTGACATGTCCAGGATGTAGTCCTGCTCAAGGGCTGAGCTGTCTTCATGTGTCAGGAAAGGTGGAAGGAAATAGCTAAAAATATTAAGAGACTTTAGTTATGGGGTGGTCCTGCTAGAACCAAAGTGGGCTATCAGAGCAGCATCCCTTGTAGAGCATAGCGAACAAGGGGATCTAGAAGAATGTGGTGCATTGCAGAGCTTCTGATTGAGGCTCCCCTATGCAGGGGGTGTGCCTTGGTATCTGTTGAAGGTGTATAGTGTTCGACAGACCTCCCTCCCCAATCTCTGGCACTTTTAGTATCTATTCTCTAAACTTTCTAAGTGTTTTTTTAGTGACTCTCTTTATCCCTTTTCCAATCATATCCAATATTTTCCTCTAGTTACAGTTATCCTGAAGGTGTTTTTGTAACAGCTTTTTTTTTTTTAACTCTAAGTGTGAAAATACTCCATACCATGCTAGTTACTTAAGCTGGAAAATATGTTGAACACACTATGATTGACTTCAATGCCTCCCCCAAAGTAATCTTTCTCTTACAAGTCTGCTCTGAAATTGACGAGTTTTAGGTCAACTTTGGGCTCCTGGTGCTTTTCACACAAGAGGTTTGCAAACCTCTTGACTACTACAAACTCTTGTTAAAGTTCCCCTCCGAAGACCTTCCTTATTACATCCATGTAGACTTTCTGACTATTGCTTCCCTCCCTCCCTCCCTCCCTCCCTCCCTCCCTCCCTGCCTCAGCACAGGCTAGCCAGCTCTTCATTCAGGAAGGTGATTTTGATGCTTTAAAGCTTGTTAAGAAGGTTAAGAAAATTCCTCTGCCAAGTATTTAATGAGAAGGCAGAACAATAGTGATATAAAGGAAATTAAAAGTTCAAATCACAGCTGGGAGATGTTGGCACATTTCCTCAGTCCCAGCATTAGTTGGAGGCCATCTTGGTCTACAGAGCTAGTTCTAGGACAACCAGGGTTACACAAAGAAACCCTGTCTCATAAAACAAAACAAAACAAAAGATTAAACTAAACAGAAAGCCTAAATTAAGATAGTCTTGTTACCCATTGCCTTCGAGCAAGCCAATCTGGGACAATTCTCTGCACATTGGACTACAGGGGGCCACCCTTGCTTCACAGCCCCAACTTAAGTGGTAATAGGCACCATCAAAAAGCTGCAATGTTCAGCATATACTGTGTCATGGAAACTGGTGCCTATAATGGTGTCCTCTTGTGACTGCCCTGCCTGGCAGGAATGGATATCCTCTAAAGAGAATCTTGTGCCCTTCTTTCTTCCTCTCTCTGTGGGAGAAGGAAAGCCTGAAGCCCAGGGGCCAGCCAGAGGAGGAACCTGTCTTCTGGAGAAAGATTTACAACTTGTCGGATGACCTTGCAGGTGAGCCTCGAGATGAGACAATGGTGGGTGGGGACCTCCTCTGGGCCAGACTATTTAGTTATGCTTATCTCCAAGAGTCTGTGTGAGCCTAACTCTCCTGTTGTCCTTCTTCTCAGTGTGGTCGCATCGAGCTTATCTCCTTTCTCTGCTCTCTACTACTAATGTCTGTTTTAACTGGCTTATAGAGGTTATAGAGGTTGGATGGCTGTATCTGGCTTGTTGGGGTACACACCCTGTGACCCTAAGTCTGATAACATTGTCTTCCATAGTAGTTTTCCTCTCGGAAAAAGAAAAGTGGCCTTTAGATGACATGCATCAGGGGAGGCCCTTGGATGGTGAGTAGGTGAATAGTGGGCAGAGATGCTAACTCAGCTTAGGGAAGACGGAGTGATGGGGAAAGGTACCCTACTGGCTTTGTCACTGGCAGGAAGCCCCCATGATGACTCTATGGAGGGCAGCCTCATTGCTCAGGAGGAGAGTGGGAGCAATTTTTCTCTTTACTCTAGCACTTTTTGGTGACTAACTTTTTCAGAATCTTAAAGTGAGCAAATAATTTCTTCCTTTTCGAAAGACATTAACATAGAGAGATAAAGTGAAGTAGACTTCAGTATTGTGGATAATGGCTTTACAACATCCTCAGGGGCCAGTTGCTTTTATCCAAGTGTCCCTATTTCATGGCTTTACATGTGCATAAATGATCAAAGGGAAATCCTTTTTTTTTTTTTTCATTAAGCAGCAACCCAAGCTTGGAGGCAGTTCTTAAATCTTTTAACAAATTTGCAGCAATTTGTAAAGCTCTGACGAGAATGCGCATGTGAGGGACAGAACCTGGGAGTGCTGGGCAGGATCCCTTGGATGGGGAGAGGTGGGGGGGGGTGGGGGGGGCGGGGGGGGGGAGCTGATCTGGAGCTTCGGCAAAGATCTGCTCACCCTGGGGGAGGGGGAGGTAAGCTGAATCGGCAGGGAAAGGTAGCCTGGCGGATCCCAGGGCTTCCACCTGAGGGCTTTGAGCCCCCCAGCTTTCTTCAGCCTTGACAGTTCCTTGCAGGGGAGGTACTAGGAATGAGGTCCAGAGAAAGCCTGGGGCCCGGCTTGAAGATCAACATCTCTGCATCCCAGTTCCTTCAGGAAGCCAGAGCTGAATACACCTTATCTCTGTTCTAAAAATGACTGCCAGATAGCTTTTCTTTAATCACTCAATTTTCATTTCAAAGCAAAGTGCTAATAGGTCATTAAAATAATATGCAAATTACCAACCAAACTTTTGGCAACTGCTGTCGTCTGCTGTAAGCCCTTGACATTGCTGCCTGTGTAGGACCGTAGCTCCACTGCCTCTGGCTCTATGCCTTTGGCCATGGCCAAGGTTTGACGGTTCAGAGAAAGGCAAATTGCTTAGCTAATTAAAATCTATACTCTTAAAACCATTTTTTCCCCTTCTTATGTTGTCAGGCAAAGTAGAATGAGTACAATTTTCTTTGTGAAAAAGCTAAAAATAAGTTCTGGGCTTAGACGTTATAAGATAAAATTGCTGCCTTAAATTCTAAGTTGCAGAAAAATAAAATAAAGGCTTCATGTTGAGATTGTTATTTAGCCATAGTGGGCTAAATAGGTTTCAGCTATTACTACCCTCCCCGCTCCCCCCCACCCTCCCACCCCTCTAAACCAAGCACCAGGGGCTTGAGGAAGACCCAGAGCCAGTGTGCTAAATATCAACAGAAAACTCTCTGCCTTTGGCAATTGTAATTCCACAGCCATCGCAGCCGGATTCCCCACCTTGCCTGTCACACTCAGCAAGAGGCAGATGATTTCCGAAGTCAGCGGCGAGAGAGTATTGTGATTCCTGTTGATAACTAAATTATGTCTCAATTACTCATGTTCTTCTGAAATACGGTACTAAATGGAGAAAAAAAAAAATCTAAGCTCCACAGGCTTCTGTATGCCTTTGCCATCTACTGTAGGAATTGTCTGGGGTCACCGCACTGGTTCCCCCTTGGCAGTTCAAAGGAGGGCTTTCTGTAAAAGGGGAGAAACACAACAGTTTTCTGTAGCTTTGGGGGAGAAATGAGAATGTTGTAGTATTTAAAGCTTGGAATAGCAACAATGTCACCTTGGATTCGTGTGTACTGAGGTTCACATTTATGATTTCAAGCCTTCTGATGACTCTTTGGGAACCTGGCTTATATGGTTGGAGATGGTTTGACCCCGGGATGCTGAAAGGAAGGTGGAGATTACCGGCTCTCCATCCAGACCTGCAGGACCTGGGGCCCTTGTTTGGTACCACCCTACCCAGAGAGCACCGAGCGTTGGAGAGGTCAGTGGACTTCTAAAACACTGGCCTCTGCATCTGAGAAAAAGAATTTAACCTGGGAAGGCGCCATCCATCGGGACCTGGCCACTGAGTGGCAGAGGGGGTTGTGCTGTTTCAGAGAAGTGGCAAGTGACAAAGGGGTTGCCAGAGCCTGACTTCAACCCTATCACCCACTGGGTCTGGATCTGGGCTGGTCTCAGTGCGCCTCTGCACTAAGCATGCGCAGTATACACGAAGGTTTGACTGGGGTCACTGCGGTCTCGGTCTCTCCAACAGTTGATAATGTGATTTCTGTCTGGGGTCGGCTGCTTTGGCTCGCTTAGCCGATTCCTTTTTGTTCTTTCCTCTATACAGCAAAGCTATTTTCTCTCATTTCTCTTTTTAATCTTTTCATTTCCAAGGAAATTGAAAATGGGGGGGGGGGATTTTCTGTTGGAGAGAAAGCCAGGGCAGTGGAAAATGGCTTCTTGTTCTTTCTTCAAATTTGGTATTAAAAACAAACAAACAAACAAAAACAAAACTGGGAGAAAGGGGCAGCTGTCTGCTTTCAGAATCATCTCTGTCCCCAGGTCTGTTTCTTCCAAAAAACGTTTCCAGGTCCTGGGGTACAGCTGTTTCTCACTGCTGACCTGAGCAACACACACTTAGAAACAGGGCTTCCTTGAAACTTGTTTTGGGATTTCTTCTCTCACTAATCTTCCGGATGTGCATCTTACTGTATACACAGAATGTTCTAATTACCTCACATGCTTGAGCTCACCTGCTCCTTACACAGTCCTTTAAATTAGCCAGTGTCACCATTCTACAGCTGAGGAAACCAGGGTTTAGAGAGGGTCAGCCATTGTCCAGCATGGCCGCCATAGCACGGGGAGAGCCATCTCTCCTTTGTAGGTCTCCTGTGTTGCAGCCAAACCTGCCACCTGTGAGCCCTCGTTTTTCCATCCCGTGCCTGTGTCCTTGCCTGCTCTCTTTGCATGGAAAGTTGTACCAGCTTGCCCTTTTGATCGGCTCAGTGCTGTCTAAGTGCTATTTAACCTCTCACGTCAGAGGCAGACACTACCTCCTCCAGATAGCCTCTACTGATTGTCTTCTGCCAGGGTCAATCTCCTTATCCTAAAGTGACAGAGCACTCATTTAACCATGGGGTGGTGTGCCTCATTCTTCCCTGTACTCTAGTGCTGGGTGTGTGTACAAACCCAGTCTTTATAAATATAAGCTAACCTTTCCCATGGCAGGCTTTGTGCCGTCAACACCACCCAGCTTCCACATTGCCTGGTCGAGGCCTTGGACACGTTAGATGATTCCTGTTGCTGAATTTATTACATGACAGGAACAATATGTGGATGAAAATACATATCACACAGGTGATGCTGCCTCATGAACAATGGTGTCTGATACACATTGCATTAGGCTCTTTCAAAAATGCTTGTTATAAAAAAATATATATGTATATATATACACACATACATACATATATACACACATACATATATATATACACACACATACACACACACACACACACACACACACACACACACACACACACACACATATACCATTTTCCTGAGGGGCAAGCATTGTGTAACAAATCCAGCCAGAGAAGCTTTCATTCCTGACCTTGATTATATGATGAGACACACATGGCAAGGTATTGTATCTTTGCATTTTCTTTCTCCTTTTGGAGATAAGGTAGGTATCTCTGTGTATGCTTGGTGGTTCTGCAACTTGTTGTATAGATTAGGCTAACCTGAAACTCGCAGAGATCCAGGTTACCTGGCCCTGCCTCCCTGTACTGAGCTTAAAGGGATGCCCACCACACTTGAGTTCTACATTTTCTTTCGTGAGACAAGGAATTTCTGTTGGGCTGTCTGTATTCTCCCTGTCCTTTCTGGGCCCATGACCCGTTGTACCAGGGCAGTGGGGTCTGCTCAGGGGAACTGTCTCATCTGCCAGCCTGCCCACATAGGAAGTTGTGGTCACAAAAAGAAGTGTCCATGCTTAACCAGAACCCAGAGGCCCCAGCATGGCCCAGAACTCTGCTGCAGGATGGTAGGGTGGAGCATGAGGTCAGAATCAGCATAGAAAATAAACTGGGTTGGAAATTTCCTCCCTTGACAAGGCCAAAGGGTGACAGAGAAAAGCCTGCTCTACCTATAAAGGTCACAATCAGCTGAGCACAGGGCCACTGGTGTGTAGTCTTTTCTTCTATCCACAGTCTATTATATTCCTGGAATTGCATAAGAAACTGGGGCTGGAGAGATGGCTCAGAGGTTAAGGGCACTGTCTGCTCTTCCAGAGGACCTGAGTTCAATTCCCAGCAACCACATGGTGGCTCACAACCATCTGTAATGTGATCTGATGCCCTCTTCTGGAACACAGGTGTACATGCGGGCAGAGCACTGTATACATAATAATAAGTAAATTAATAAAAAAAGAAAGAAAGAAAGAAAGAAAGAAACTCTCTCTGCTTTTAACCATTATCCTTGTGTTCCTTTCCACTTCCTTGCTCTGGGACACAAGAGCCTAGAAACCACAGTGGGTGTCCACCAGATCCTGCTATTTGCCCCGACCCTCAGGATACAAACATTTCTACCCTTGTATAAAGAAGCACATTAAAAGCCCCTATATTTGACCCTCTGTGCCTCTAGCCATGAGGACACTTTAGAATGAGCATACCTCTTCTAGTCTTCAAGGTGGCAAGTGGAGCAAACAGAGAGAAGAGTGCGCAGAATATTCTTATCAGATAATTTGATTGGACCATACATTGCACGGATCAGTTTACAATAGAGTTGGAACCACTTCCAGCTTCATCTGCACATAGCTCCCTAACTCAAACCACTGGAGTGATGGCTCTTGATTCTGCTTACTTGTCAGAGCCCCTGTGGAAATACACAAATCCCTTTCTTTCTCTCTCTCTCTCTCTCTCTCTCTCTCTCTCTCTCTCTCTCTTTTTCTCTCTCTCTCCCCCCTTCTTCCCCCCCTCCACAAAGCTTCATAGTTCATTGTGACGTGTGGGTTGAGAATCACTGTGGCAAAATAAGACAGAAAGACAATAAGCAACACTCACGTCCCGGCTCACCTCTTGCCATCTCGGCTTTTGAATCAAAAGGGCTACAGCCGGAACACGGACAGGGATGCTAGTTTTGCAAGAGACAAGACTCGCAGTATTTCACAGCTGTGGGAATCAGTGCGCAGCTGTGATTTTAGCAGCAGTCAAAGTAAAACATCTTCCCACAAGCAGGATCCAAAATTCATGAAACCCAATATACTCCGAAGAAGAGCGAATGCAAATTGAGGATCGCGGGCTTCCATTCAGCCTAGAATGTCATTAATGAGCCACTGGCAATATTTTAGTGTGCAAACCAGAATGAGAAGACCCACTGTTGCCTCAGAATCTGAGGAAGGCAAACTGTTGTTTACCAAGAAATGTAACGAGCCGCAGTCGTTAACCGTATGGCAAAGCTAATAATACTTTCCGGTCTATAGCAGGTAATTGATCTATTAGGATCTAAAATTCACCCATATTAGCCATCCTCTCCATGGGATAGAGGGTATCCTCCTGGCATTTCTGAGAGCTGTCATGTTGTATGGACTTACCCTCTTTAAACACTCGTATTCTTTTCCTGATGTTTTAGTCCGGAGGCCAGCCTTGCACTGGGGACATTTTCCTACCCAGGAATGAATGGGATGAAAGGATGTTCATCTCCTCCTCTTAGATTGTCTCTGGAAGAATGGGAACTGGCCTATCTGCATCTAGGTCCCATCAGTAACCCACCCTGGCATCCCACCTCACACACCCTAGAAGTATGCTCATCCACACCAAGCTATTTTCTCTGATCTTTGGTTCAGAAAGTTTGAGTACTTTTCTCTTGAAAACAAGAACTATAAATGATATATATATACACATACATACATACATACATACATACATACATATAGCTACCATGTTCTGATTTTGTCATTGAAGTATGAAACAATTGCTTGCTCTGGTACCCAGAAGTAGGAAGATCTAGACTTTCTCTTTGAGATGAAACATACAAAGAATAGCGCAGTGAAAAGACTCAAAACTGGATTTACCGTGACAGAGTGAGAGCTCACCCGTCAGACACAATCCTGTGCTCACTACAGTCTCAAAAGGCCTAGGCCCTGCATCTGAAGTGACATTCAGGGGACAAGATCGTGTGAGCAGCAGCAGCCGCCTGCTTGCCTGTGGTACTGGCACGACTCCATTAGCTGTCAGTCGCTCGCTCCTTGTCACAGGTACAATTGAGGGAGCTCTCGCAAGGAGAGACCTGTTTGCTAAAGAGCTGGGTGAGACTAGCTCAACTTTCTGGCAATGCTGTGTGTCTGCTCCCACACACTCCTCTGCGGGGAAGAGATGGGTGGTGAAGACTGGGCTGGAGGCTACAGACACTACAGACACCTTCTACATCAGAAAGGAGACACTCCCTGAACTGTGGATGGGGTGTAGAGTTCTACCCTGCTCTCCTTGTCAAATGCATCTTCCTGTGTGAGTGAAAACAGGGACACAAGGTCACTAATGCCACACTGAGGTGGGGACTGTCTGGTGCCATGCAATTCTTCAGGATACCATTAAAAATAAAAAGGTGGTTGAGGTAAAACTACTACACGGTTCTCACTGTGTACTAAACAGAGAGACAAAACAGTGTGACACGGCCATGCCTGTTAGTCCGGGGGCAAGTTAAACAGCCAGTCCATCTGCTTTGCCTCTGTGTCCTGAGGCCTCAGTGTGTCCTCTGTGCTGGACAGGCATGATTAGGGGACTCTGGGATGAGTGATGCTGATCTAACACTGGACTTGAGAAGCTCTTTTAGTCTTTCACTGGATACAAAGTCATGAAAAAGGTTCCTCACCTGAGGACATCCAGTGTAGGTAGCTTGAATTGCAGGGGCAGCAGCTCTCAGCCTCACATGCTCTGATCTTCTTTTGGCCTCTGCAGTGGGCGTGGTCAAGAGGTAAGATGGTGCCCTTGAGACTCCTCCCTCCACTTCAGGGTGCCTCAGGCTGGGCTGTGGCCTGCACCTTGTGAACCTGAGTGCTTTTGTGTTTTGGCTTGGTGACTTATTGTATTTATTATATCTTTTTTTTTTTTTAAGACAGGATTTCTCTGGGTTATCTTGGCTGTCCTGGACTCACTTTGTAGACCACCCTGACCTTGAACTCATATTGATCTGCCTGCCTCTGCTTCCCAAGTGCTGGGATTAAAAAAGTGTGCCACCACTGCTCGGTATGCATTTATTATATCTTTGAAACTTAAAATAAAATGTGAAAAAATGCCAATGATTGCATTGTGGTAAGAAGGTGTATCCTGAGTTGTTTTTTTTTTTTTTAAATTTATTTAATATTTATCCAGTATTCTGTCTGAATGTCAGAAGAGGACCAGATCTCATGTATAGATGGTTATAAGCCATCATGTGGTTGCTGGGAATTGAACTCAGGACCTTTGGAAGAACAGCCAGTGCTCTTATCCTCTGAGCCATCTCACCAGCCCCTGTTCCTAAGATATTTATGCCACCTTTGTTTCCTATTATTTTGAGGGGCTACACAGAGTCTCTCCTACCTGATGGATTATTTAGTCTTCCCTGTATCATAATAAAACTGAATTTCATTCTACTAAAAATAAGTGTTGGGCTCCATAAGGAATTTCTATTTTTGCTTTCACTGTCCTTCATATATTTTTAACAAAGGACATGTGTTTTTAAAAAAAGTATCTGTGAGCTAGCCTGTTAATTAAAAATGAATAATAGTTAATAAGCAGAAATTGTAGCTTACGTAATAATCATAACTCTGTCTGGGCCTGTATATTTGGGTAAGAAATGTGACCCCATTAGCCAAGAACCAGAGAAACATGTTATGGTTGTGAGGCTGTATTGCTGTTACTATGGAAACCAGAGAATGTGCCCACCATGATTCAGGGCTTTCTAGAGTCTCAATAATTATGTCATTTGAAGAAAAGAAATGAAATTTTAATTAAATGTGTAGACTGCTTAGGTCATTTGACACATAGTTGACTAAACTGTGTTCCAGGGTCAGCTGGTATATTATTCCTTGACCCATTGGTTACGTATTTCTCTAAGCAGCTGATGACTGCCTTTTGAGAGATGGGCTAAAGATTTACTGAAACCCCATGATGCATGAAGCATACCGGGCTTCAAGGTTGGGAGAGAGGGTACCTGTATACCCCGTGTATGGGAAGACAATATTAAAAGATTACAGATAATGACTCAAAAACATTTATAGGACTGTAAGCAAAAAAAGCATCTTATTCTTGCTTTGGTAGGAGGACCTGGATGAACAGCAGCAAAAGCCAAAGGGTCCTTCAGCTTTTAAGGGAGCAGAAGTTTAGACCAAGTGTGTGGGGGTTTTGTTGCTTTTATTCTTTTTCTTTTTTCTGTTTTTTCTTTTTTGGTTTTTTTGAGACAGGGTTTCTCTGTGTAGCCTTGGCTGTCCTGGACTTGCTTTGTAGACCAGGCTGGCCTCAAACTTACAGAGATCCGCCTGCCTCTGCCTCCCGAGTGCTGGGATTAAAGATGTGTACCACCACCACCCGGCCTTTCTTTTTCTTTTTTAAGACAGGGTTTCTCTGTGTAGCCTTGGCTGTCCTGGACTCGCGTTGTAGACCAGACTGGCCTCGAACTCACAGCAATCTGCCTGCCTCTGCCTCCCAAGTACTGGGATTACAGGTGTGTGTCACCAAGCCCAGCCTGCTGTTTTTAAATAACATTTTCTTCCAGGTCATAAAAGTAATGTGTGCTAATCTCTGAGTATTTTAAAATATGGTAATTTTAGAGGAACTAGTTAAGAGTCAGCTGCAGTTCTTTTTCTTTTTTTAATTTTTTTTGAGACAGGGTTTCTCTATGTAATAGCCCTGGCTCTCCTGGAACTTGCTCTGTAGACCAGTCTGGCCTCGAACTCACAGAACTCATGCGCCTGCCTCTGCCTCCTAGTGCCACCACACCAGCTAATCAAACACTCTTAACATTGGAAAATAATTAACAAAAATGAAAATAGTTTCTCAAGGAGTTTCTTATTAGTCCCATGGTCAGGTGTTTCTTTGATAACTCAGCCGACTGTCAACTCATACTCTTTCCACTCTTACTACTTTTTATTTCTTGGCTGCACTTTCATCATTGCTGACCAATTTCCTCTTGGTGTCATACATGCGAAATCACGTTCTGTGGGTACATCACTGAGAGATCAGAAAGCTACAAAACCTCGTCCTTTGCTGTCTGTGCATGAGTTGACCAGTCACAGAGAGCCTGGGAAACCAGCCGTGACTGGTCAAGGATCATGGCGTTACATTTGTCATTTCATGGCAATTTGTGGACTGAGTCCACTGCAGTCAAGTTTTACTTTATGCAGCAACTCAGCTAATGAATGGAAGTAAATTAAATGTGAACTGTGATGCTGGCCACTAAGTGTCCTTTGACAAATGCTTGACACCTAAGACACTTGCCCACTTGTCCTGTGGAAGACACGGATTGTCTTTATATTCAGACTTGAATTTTTTATTTTTTTATTTTGCAATATTGCAATCATAAATCTGTAATTATATCTCCTGTTCCATTTAAGTTAGCAGGATATCATAAGCTATCTTCAGTAACTAGTCTCTGGCCACACTATAATGATTAATTAAACTTCTTCCCAGTGTGAAGGATGCCAGTGAAAGGATGTTGTTATGTTAGGAAGAAAGAGATGACTAGACCTGCCAGGGGGCTGATATGAGAATAAAAATGGCAACAAAGTCAAAAAGTCCATTTTCCAGCTGGGTGTGGTGGCCCATCTCTGAGTTGAGGCCAGGCCTGGTCTACAGAGCAAGTTCCAGGACAGCCAGGGCTACACAGAGTGCTGGGATTACAGGTGTGCACCACCACGCCCAGCTTTCTCCCTCATCTTGACATAGGCTCCAAGAGGTTTATGGGTTCTGCAAGGGGTTGTACGTCAGCTGTGGCACAGCCTGTACTGAGACCCAGTTCTGGGTAGAGCTGTCTGTCCTCGATTGCTCCACACACTGCCTACTGAGGGCACTTTTTAGTCTGCAAAATCCTCTTATGCTTGCTGATACTAGGTACTTGAAAGGATTGAGGCTGGAAGCAGGCTGCCCCACAATCACCTCTTCTAAATTAAAAGCTGCAACACAGCTGTTAGTACTGGGGGTGGAGTGGGGGACACTGACCTGTGTCTGTTCTTTCACCTCACTGAGGAATGCTACCCCATAAACCAGATCTTTCAGGGTGGGGGACCCCGAGGCTCTTCCCGCTCTGGGAGACTTAGACTTTCGTCAGGATTTACAAGCTTTACACTAAGGACTAGACAGATGGACACAGCAGAGGGAGGAGCAAGGAATTTTCCCTTCTAGAATTATCGTCCTGATTAGCAGGCGTTGAAGACCACTCTATCCAAGAAGCAGAAGAGACTTGTTAGTGCTACAACTTGAAATATAACTCTCTAGTCAAACGCTTGGAAAATTCTAAACTTTTCGTTAGAGAGATGCCTAAGACACTTTAGCTAGACAGTGAAGTCACTAGTATGTCAGAATAACCTGAGAGTCCCTCTGTCCTGAAAAACAAACAAACAAACAAAACCCAAACCAACCAAACAAAAAAACCCACAGGAAAACCCACACACGGTAATAGACACTCTCCGTCTAACTTTCTGAAGTCACAGAACTTCTCCCAAAATTGGCTTTCCCATCTGAAAATGGAATTAATAGCATTGTAAAGATTTGAAACTTAAGCTGGCATGGTGGCGCATGCCTTTAACCCCAGTTTTAAGATTCAAAACTTAAAAAAACAAACAATGCATTTTTCATACTTGATTCTGAATAGAATGGATTAGGGAGAGTGTAACGGGAAGGTAGGTGAGTGATTTCACTTTCGGGATCTCTGAGACCTGACTCCTTTCCTGGGGTTGGACACATTCTCACCTGTGTGATGGAAAGCCAAGTGAGAAATCAAGGAAGCCTGCACACTTCAGGGTTCTTTCCAGCAAGAGTGACATCCATCATCAGAAATGATGGTACCAGCTACGTTGCATGGCATCACCGCATATCCCTGAGCCAAGCTTTCTATGTGGTGTAAGACTTTGTGAGTTTCTATTGTTCCCAAGATACGCGTTTTGAGGCTGCATCTCTGGTCTTCTAGAATCTGTGAACTTCTTTGATAGAATTCTTTACTGTTTGAAGTAGCCAGAATGCTCTTGAGAACTGACAGGAATAGCCAAAGGCTTATCAGAGTTGGAGCTGAGAGCGGCCTTTGGTGATAATAACTTTAGGGGATCTGAGGCTCTCATTTTGGGAGATTTCCAGCCGCTCACATCACTGTGTCTTCAGGGGGAAGCTATAATCCCACACTGGGGCTCATTCTTGCAAATCCTAAGAGAGAGAGAGAGAGAGAGAGAGAGAGAGAGAGAGAGAGAGAGAGAGAGAGGGAGGGAGAGAGAGAGAGAATGTGTGTGTATGAGAGAGAGAGAGAGAGAGAGAGAGAGAGATGGCTATGGGGGTGGGTTTTTCTCCTTGTATTTGTTTTCTTTTTCTTTTTTTGTGTGTTTTATTTTTTGAGACAGAGTTTTTCTGTGTCACACTGGCTGTCCTGGGCTTGGTTTGTAGAACAGGCTGGCCTCGAACTCACAGTGATCTATCTGCCTTTTCTCCTTGTATTTCTAATTCTGAATTTTTGTTATATAATCAATAGAGGCTACAGAACATTTTATTTTAATTTTCAGCTTCCTTATGCTAGTTTTGTTAAGAGCCAATGGAAATCCATCTTTTAAAATGTCTAAAACCAAATTAGAAGGGGTAATATCATCATCATCATCATCATCATCATCATCATCATCATCATCACCACCACCACCACTTTATTGCAATGCCAGAGAAGATAATAACTGATAAAGATATCTGGGGTGAAGCAGTCAGCTGGAATCTTCACTCTAACAGCCTCTGGCTCCCAGAAGGAGTTTGTAGCCATCAGATGAAACCTAAGCCTCACTTTGTTCTGCTGCAATTGAGGAAAGGTAAAGATGTCACTGCAGCTAATATCAATGTGAAGGGCCCTCAAGGTTACCTCCTGGAACAGGGACAGGGTTCAAGCTGCTGTCCTTTGCACAGTGCCCACAAGGATCAGGGGTACCAAGGATTCCTTGTTTATAGCTACAGAAAAGTTGTCTCATCTTTTAAAAATGCGTCTTCAGATAAAACCAACGGCTGTATGTTTTCACGCCAAAGTTATTCAAATACCATAGAGAGGTTTTAAACAGCCTAAAAGCAGGGGCAACACCTATGCTATTGTTATTGTAGAAAAATAAGGCAGCCAGTGGCCTCACTATCAACTTGGGACATTGTAGTAGTTGTTGAGTCTCCTCAAAGAGTACATCCTGCAATACTCAGTGTCCCACAGTATGGACTCCCAGCCTCACAGAGATGCTGGGAGGTCTTAAATAGCTTGGGGGTCTGACAGCATTGAAGCCCCTGGTCTCAAGTGCGTGATGGGATTCTTGCCCAGTGGCCCTACTTCAACTTAAACAGCTAATATCTGTGATGACAGATAAAACACTGAGACTGTGGTAACACTGCCTCTTTGTTCTGGAATTTTCTGTTACTGGGTATCACCTGCAACACATTAGTCAAATGACTGGAGCCCAAACCAAGACCTCACAACTTTACTGAAGAACCTTTTCAGACATCAGGTGTACTCGTCACCTGCAATGGCTTTTCTGTCGTTTTCTTAAGGAAATGGAAATAAGCGCACCTGTTACACTTGTGTGGAAAGTGGGGTCATGACTACAACAATAACAGTAGCAACAGCAGAAAGAGCCAGAGCTCCATGAGCTCTCCCCAAGTGTCAGGGACTGTGTGTTCCAGAGCTTTCCAAACTCTAATCCTTATGACAGCTAGCATTCCTGGCTTATGGGGAAGACACTGAGATAATGATCTTGATGTTAAGTCACATAGTCCATAAACAACAACTGAGAATCTCCCTGTCTCTCAAGCCTTAGTTTTCCGTCCTTTCCCAGGCCTGTCAGTAGGAACTGCTTTCCTTTGAAACACAGCTAGGCTAACTCCACATGGGACCAGCTGCTTCCTTTGAGTGTTTTTAGTTTTAAAACTTAGGTGGCCTAGTCACAATTTTAGGCCACAAAGTTGTATTTAAAAAGAAGTAAATCTGTCCCTCTGGTGACAGATTTAGGTCATATTTTCGTGTGTGTGTGTGTGTGTGTGTGTGTGTGTGTGTGTGTGTTAGTTTACTGGTAAAGAACTTGGATGGAGTGAGCAGCCAGGGAGCCTAGGACACATTTTCTGGAGAAGTTGAAGGGGACCCCTGGGGGAAAGAGAACGTATTAATGTCACAATCATGGCTACAGGGACAGCATGCTGGGGAAAAGAAAGACTGCCTTTCCAGGCTTCCATGAGAGGAAAAATTCTGAACCCACAACAGCACGGATGGGAATTGTGGAGTTGGAACTGCACAGCTAGATTTTTGCTAGACATACATGTTAGTCTTTTGTTGTTGTTGTCTGTCATTGTTGTTGTTGTTTGTGAGACAAGGTCTCACTATGTAGTCCTAGCTGACCGGGAACTCACTATGTAGACCATGCTGGTCTCAAACTCACAGAAATCCACCTTCCTTTGCTTCCTCGGTACTAAGATTAAAAGCATTAAGCCACCACACCCAGAAGGTGTAAACACTAGTCTTTCTGCATTTTAAGTCACTTAGAGTTTGCCTCGCTTTCAGACGGTAACGGTAACTACTGATCACCTTAGTTTGTGGTTTGGAAAAGTGAGCCACAAGAAGATAAGCAAGATTTACCGAGCCACTTAAATGAAGAGTTGAGGACCAGGATTCCAAATGAAGTAATTTGCCTTCAGCACTTTACACCTTTACCTTTTAGAGTCCAGGCTTGGGGGAAATAATCATGTATAGGCTGAGGAGCAGTGAAGAAACCCCCAAAGGAAAGATTAATGTGTCAGTTTTCATTACTGTAATGAAATAGCTGAGGCAATCAACTTAAAAAGAAAAAAAGGCTTATTTTGGCTCATGGCTTTGGAGGTTTCAGTCCAGTCACTTGGCTGCTGTGGCTTTGGGCTTGTGGTGGTACAGCACATCATGGGCAGGGTGAATGACAATTGAGACCTGTTCAAGCCATGGTGAAGAAATCTACTGAGAAGGAAACAAAGGCAGAGGAAGACATTGTGCCCTGATGCCCGCCTTTTAAGGGAATATCCTCAAAGCCTTAACCTCT
This sequence comes from Acomys minous, assembly GCF_964271855.1. Taxonomy (NCBI): domain Eukaryota; kingdom Metazoa; phylum Chordata; class Mammalia; order Rodentia; family Muridae; genus Acomys; species Acomys minous. Next base: position 46,280,717 of record NC_140489.1, read on the forward strand.
ATCTATTAGGCATCACTTCTTAGGGGGCCCACTAGCTTGCAAATGTAGAGTTCAAACTGCCATAACCAAGGAGGAGCAGACAATGAATGAATGTCGAGAAAACTGGTCTGAATTCCTTCTCTTAGTGTTGGCAAAGAATCGTGTACATGCTGTCTATGGTGGCAACTACTAAAAGGGAAAATCACAAAAATACCTTGAAATCTATTTGTCACATGACAGAAAGTATCAGAGCTAACTATAATAAAGTCACCCCCTCTCACAGGCTGATGACTTTTATGCCCAAGTGACACTTTTCCCCAATTTCTCGATTTCTCTCAAAGCTTGCCAGCTTGGGGACGCCTTGGCCCTTTCTTTTATTACTGATGTTCCATCAAAGCTCTTGTAATCCTTTCTGAAAAATTCTGCCTTTTACACTGATCTCAGGCTTCTCGTGCTTTGCCTGGGGTTTGCAGTAATACCTCACAGGTCACCTTGCCACAATCTCCCTCTGATAGTCAATGCCTCCACCCCTGACCTTCCGCTGTAGCTCAGAAGGTTGTAAACGGTTCTGCAGGATGAGTCAGAAGAACTGTGCTCTTCTCTAGCTGCCTTAGGTGAGGGATGCTGGAGTCTTCTCAGCCCACTCTATCTTTAGGCTCTACGAATAGAAGAGGGGGGCTTGGGGCTGGTGCTTTCCAAGGCTCCCTTCAGCACTGAGCAATATAATTCATGAATGAATCCGCCCCCTGCTGATACGCCTGCCTATGGATCTATGGATTTGTCTGAATGTTTAACTCAAGGGCTCAAGGCTCTGTCTAAAGGTTTTCTCATATCCTCCCTCTCATGCTAGCTTCATTTCCTTTTTTGTTTTTGTTTTTTTTGAGACAGGGTCTCTCCGTGTTATCTTTGGCTGTCCTGGACTCGCTTTGTAAACCAGGCTGGCCTCGAACTCACAGTGATCCATCTGCCTCTGCCTCCCGAGGGCTGGGATTAACTAGCTTCATTTCCTAACCCCAGCTTTTCTGTTGCTAGTCTTGCTTCCCACAAGACCCTTTTCCTTCTTCCTGGGATAAGTTTATGTCACTGTTTAGGTTCTAGTCATGAACCATGACTTTCAGTGAGCCTTTGCCCAAAATGACCTAAGAATACAATATTTTAAATTTACAGAAAATGTTCATTTGCAGTAGACAATGGCCAAAGAGCCTGGTCTGGCAACCAGTCACCTGGACTTGAGACCCTGCTACGCGGTTAGTAGCTTCTCCGTAAAGGTTAACTGACTTTCTCTATGCCTGTTTCATTTTGTGTAAGGTGGGATCATAACAGTGTGGCCACTTAGTAAGATTGCTGTGAAGGGACACACACAGAATAATAAACACCAAGCATCGAAAAGAGCTTTGGATATACCATGAATGTTATATAAGTATCATTTATAACAACTGAATTGCACATAATTCAGACGCGTCTTTAGAAACACAGTGCTTTGTACATGTAGACATTGTCGTATCTAGTAAACAGCAGGGATTTTCACCCTTTCACACCTTTCCCACTTCCTGACTTTAAAAAAAAAAGGCTGATGCTTAACACAAGCTTTGGGTGAATTGTATGTTTATCAAATGACTAAAGGAGAAACAGCAGCAACAAGAGCTGGCAGAAGGCAAGGTACTTCCTGTCGCTCTGGAGGAAGAGCTCAGACGGCAGAAGCAAGGTACTTCCCATCGCTCTGGAGGAAGAACTCAGACATAGCCAGTTGTCTTAACACACGCTCCCCACGGTGGTAGGCTCAGTTCCTAAGTACTGATACTGCACTGCAACCCATTTTGCAGAGACATACTCTGTATATTTGGCATTTCCAATTTACAGGAAAGTTAGTTAATAGGAAACATCCATCTATGCTGCTTACACAGTGTGTTTTTCAACTCTTTGGGAAGAAAACCACATTTATTTTTGTGACTATCCAGAAGATAGGAAAACGACCACAAAAATGTAAAAGCAGGAATGCTGAACATTTTGTAGATTCCCTTAGTAACAGACCTAAAACTTTATGTATGTATGTATGTATGTATGTATGTATGTATGTATGTATGTATGTATGCATGCATTTTTGAGACAGGGTTTCTCTGTGTAGCCTTGGCTGTCCTAGACTCACTTTGTAGACCAGGCTGGCCTTGAACTCACAGTGATCCGCCTGCCTCTGCCTCCCGAGTGCTAGGATTAAAGATGGGCCACCACACCCAGCTCAGACCTAAAACTTTAAATGTTGTCCTTCCTTACTGAACGTCTTCAACATTGTTTTGGTTTTGTTTTGAGACAGCCTTTTTGTTCGTCCTGGAATTCTTGAGTTCATGCTATTAGCCTTCTAAGCAGCAGAGACATCTGGCATATGCCACTGTCCCTTGCTACAAATGCCTAATTTTAAAACCTAGGAGTTTGTAAATTGGCCAGTGGTGGTACATGCCTTTAATTTCAGCACTCTGGAAGCAGAGGCAGGTGGATCTCTGAGTTTGAGGCCAGCCTGGTCTACAGATAGCCAGGGCCCCGTCTTAAAAAGAATAAAACAAAACAAAAAACCTAGGAGTTTGTTTCACATTAATAAGAGACCCCCCTTCATCGTTGCTCCACTAGAAGAGGGCACCAAGTTTATATGACAGTCCCCAGAAACAGATCGGAAACACAGTGGGTAGTGGGTTGAAGCCCTGGTGATTGGGTGCCAGATAACGTGGGCCAATTAAATCAACTCATTGCAGCTGAGGGCTGAGGACCTTCATGGCATGCTGGGAGTGAAGCCATTTTGGTTTGGCAAACAAGGCTATGATATAAACCACTGGGATAGTCCCTGCAGCTGGAGCTTCCGGCTCCTTTATAATCTAGGTTTCTTTATGAATCTTTATAGCTCAGATTGTCAGAGTTGGGAATGAAACTATTGGGTCTACTGAAACAACTTTACATAACTCAATGCATAAAAAAGGAAAAACGCTTTGAAAAAGCATATGAGTGCAATTATGGTGAGAAGTTATTACAAGAAAGAGAGGACGGCTGATATACATGCGGACGAAATGAGAAAATGTTCTCATTTTATCAATGCTCTCCTTTTGTCCCATTTTACTCTGTACAACAAATATACTTGGGATTTATTGTCTGGGCTTTACCCCGAGCCTCTCACTAGAACACAAAGGGGGCATTTCATGAAAGCTGGGCAAGGCACCTGCCCTCTAAGCAGCCACGCCCTATAGGAAATGCTTTGCAAGAAACATTCCCCGGTTCTGTTGAATTTCTCACTAACAATTCAAACCGAGCACCAATGTTAAGGTGGACAGGAAGAGGGTGGTGACATCCAGCATCCCATTCCATTCAAAGCCTAATGACCACATGTGCTGTGAGCCTCGGGTCACACATGGCTTGATAAGCCAGTTCTCTTTGGCAAGCCGGTCTCACAGGTAACAGAGATCAAATCTTGCCACAGCAACGAAACAGGGTGATGCGTTAGATTTTGTGTAGACTTTACAAGGGATGTGGGGATCAGAGCCTTGGGATATTCTGCTTACAATTTCTGAGATGAAAATTCAGCAAAAAATTTCTAGGTAATCATGGACCAAAGCTGGGCATACAATTATTTTCTTGAGTGCTGATGGCATGGAAGACAAGGTCAACTAAAAACTTCATTCCTTCAGTGTAGTCATCAGTGAGTCAACACTTTTACCATCCTGAGGACAAGGTCACTGGACCTGCCTGGAGTACATCTCCAAAGCAAGACAGCATAACCCTCCAACAAAACAGAAACAAGCCCCAAGGTTCCTTTCTCATTGGTCAGTGTGTTTAACACAATAACACGTGTGTTTGGAGCCCTATGCTGGGGCTCTTGCACTGAGAGAGCTTCCAGTGTATCAGAGAGCATGCGCAGAGTATGCATGACCATCAGGGACTTGTGTGCTCAGCAGAGGAGTTCTACCAGAGTCACCCTCCACTTGTGGGTCCCTGATTTGCTCTTGTATGTCTCTGGGAATGGAAGTATTTTCACATCATGCACAGTACTTGGGTTTAGGCCAAACACATCAATAGGCTCCAGTGAAATATAAGATCTATTTGCTTAACCAGCTTCTCCCTGGTGCCACTCAGACTCTCTGAAACCAGGAGACACAATGGAATATGATGCTATAGGCCAGACAAGCCTCTGAAGAAAAACCCACTGAGCATTAGAGGGACCTTTTCCTGTTTTCTCACAAAATGAATCCAGAGGACAGGTGGGTGTGTTGGAGACAAGTATTGACGGATGGAGAAGTCTCTGCCATAGGTTGGTTTGGTTGTAGGCAGTTCAAACTTCTGTTTGCCCGATAAAGACAGATGCTAGCAGAGCATCCAAAGCAGATGTCCTTCTTCAGTTGCGGAGGAGAGGATGTGGATGGAGGTTTCTGGGGTGTGGGGATGACCCCCTCATCTTGATCGCGACTGCTTCCGCTTCAGGTGTTTGAAACATGTGTGTTTGTGTGAGTGTGTAAAGCTAGGTGTGAGCAAGAAAGATGGAAGAGAGAGCAAGAAGAAGTGTTTATGCAACCCAGGGCATGGGGCTGAAGGCATATTTGGGAGGACTGTGGCAAGCTAAATGACCCCGGGGTAGTTGAAATGGAAGGATGGTGGCTGGGGGGAGGGTGGGCTGCAGAGAGACTTAGGGAACCACCTTTTGGGAAAGACAACTGTCTTTTATGGTCCTGTGGCTGCCAATTGATCATTTCTACACTTCCCCCTTTTAGTCACAGCATAAACCCAGCATTTAGATCTTCATTAATAAAGAGCACCTAGTCTTCATATTAATTAAAAGGTATAAAAAAAGGAAGGCATTGAAAGGGCCTTACAGAATGTGTAATGGAGAAAGAGGAAGGGTAGTGAAGATATTCCCCAACATGTTGTACCTTCCTCAGGTTTGTACATTTGTAAATGCATTTCACAGCACATGTGGAGATCGAGGAAGCCCGCGGTTGACACCCACCGTGCTGGGTGGAGAATATTCTTCAGCATTGTGTAGTGCAATGCCTGCTCAACTGTGTGTGGTGGCCCAAGGCTGTGAAAATCACATTGGGAAATAAAATGTTCTGTGTTGCTTCTACTGAGGGGTTATTATTCATTGGGTAGGCTTTGAAGCATTCAGTTTTGGGTGGAATTCTAATGTTGAGATTCTTGGGTTTAATTCCTGGCTCCACCACTTACTGGGTAATCTTGTGCAAGCTACTTAGTTTCCCTGTGCCTTGGTTTCCTTCCCTGCAAAACAGGAAGAGTAAGTTTCCAAGGCTATGGGATGATGTCAGAAATAATTGAGACCATCTTTGGAATGTGCCTTGCACGGGGATTGGAAAATCTGGATTGACCATAGGTGTCAGCAATCAGACTGCTAAAATAATTCTCACCGTTGATAAGTGACCTCTAAGTCTGGCCTGCTGGGCAGAGCATCTCTGAGCCCCTCCAGCTCCATTGGCCAACTCAGGGCTTTCACAGGCTGATACTGTGGCCCTCCCATGCTGTTCCTTCTGTGGGCCTTAGGCAGAGCACCTGTAGTTGTGAGTTGCCATGTCATTAACACACAAGCTGCATGCACACATACCTCCCCACTGCTCCAGACCCTGCTATTGAATGAAACACCTGCTATGTTCTCTTCCCTGTCTCTCTTTCCAGGCCAGTCCATTCACATGTATGTGTTGGATTTGAAAAGGAAATAACAGAACCAACCATGAGTTTCTGAAATATTTCACTGGTAATAGCCATGAGTTTTGGTGGTGGTCGGGTGGCTTTTGGTGAAGGATGAACCCAGGGCACAGACAGAAAGCAAGTGATTAGTGCATGTGTTAGGTTAGGCATGGGATGTGGACACATTAGTTTGAGAAACAGATCAAGTCATTGGTGGAGGCCTAGGATCAGGTGGACAGAGTAAGCATCCTGGAAGGAAGACCCAGGGCAGCAACATGTTGGAACATGGAGTCACAACATTGCCCCCTCGTTAATCATTTAATCATTCATCTGACAAAGTTCCTGAGCATTGATTGTGCTGTGGTGCCGGGTGCACGGGACTCTGAGGAGAAGGCAGTAGAACTGCTACTTTCTTGGAGCTTATGGTCAAGTCCAGACAGACACAGTCTTTAGAGCAGTTGCTCCTTAGAGCAGCTGTCACACTTTAGGATGATGGTGGGTACAGAGTGCTTTGTTTTCTAGAGAAAGCTCCATGCTGGCAGAGAACGGTCCAGGCCAGAAATGGGCTACATGGAGGAGTGTAGGCATATGAAGGTGGAGAGGCGAGTAGGAGCAGAATTACAGAAACGTTCTTAGAATTAGAGGTTAATGCTGGGCATAGTGGAGCATGCCTGTAATCCCCGCACTTTGGAGAGACAGAGACAGGCAGATTTCTGAGTTCAAGGCCAACTTGGAACAGCCAGGGCTATACAGAGAGACCCTTCACACAAACAAAACAGATGGGAAAACAAACAAACAAACAAACAAAAGCTAAGGGTGGAGCTGAGTTGCTTGCTATGTAAGCATGGGCACCTGGGTTGGAGCCTCAAAACTCATGTGGAAAAATGATGGACACGAGCTCTGAATCGGCTCTGCAGATAACGGTGGTTACGCCCAAGCTTGTTGGCTTCAGTTTGCTGCCAGAAATGATTTCAACAAATTGTCCTGTGACCTCATAAGTGCACTGTGGCACATATACATGCACACAACAAGGAATAATCTATCTATTTATATCTATATCTATATCTATCTATCTATCTATCATGATTGGGATTGTGCATGCCTCCAATTCCAGTACTAGGAAGACAGAAACAGGGCATCTTTCTCTGGCCAGGCAGTCTAGCCTGCTTGGTGGGTTCCAGGCCAATAAGAGACTTTGTCTCTCAAAACCCAAGGATGGTTCCTGAAGAATCGCACCTGAAGTTGTCCTTTGGCCTCCACTTATACATCCACAAACGTGTGTACCCCTATACAGATACAAACATATATACACACATGTTAAGGGGCTTCTTTGAGGTACTCTACAGTGCATGACAAACATTAGTCAAATGGCCAGGACTGGCACACAAGGATAGTGAGCAGTTATTAAAAATAGTATTTTCTGGTACTGAGAGATAGCTCTATGGCTAAGAATACTGGCTAGAAGACCCAAGTTCAATTCTCAGCACTCAAATAGAGACTGTTCCAGAGGACCTGACACCTTCTAGCCTTTAATGGCGCTCGTCACACATAAGGAGCATAGGCATATATGCAAACAAAACACCCATACACATAAAATAGAGATAAATAAACCTTTAAAAAATTTTAAAGGTTTATTTATTTATTGTGTATACAATGCTCTGTCTGCTTGTACACCTACATGCCAGAAGACAGCATCAGATCACATTACAGATGGTTGTGAGCCACCAGGTGGCTGCTGGGAATTGAACTCAGGACATCTGGAAGAGCAGTCAAGTTGCTCTTACCCTCTGAGCCATCTCTCCAGCCCTAAACATATTTTCTATATGAGGAGGGCTCAATACTTATTAGGGAGGATTGCTCCCCCATGTTTTCAGTAGACAGCCCTCAGTCTGCTGAAAGAGCAGAGCCCTTTCTGAACTGTGCAGCCACACTGGTCATCTCCCCTTAGGAGGAATGTGCAAGGCCTGCGGCAGCCTGTATTTGTTGTGGTTTTCATTAGGCCACACGGGAGGAAAGGTGCCCTGTCATTTGTTAGCTTCCCGTAGCCACACTCAGATTCCTCATGTTGGCTTTCAAGGTCATCCAGCCTCTTCCACCCGAACTTACCCCATGCTAGGCAAATGAGGCTCAGGCTCTGCCCTGTAGCTCTCTGCTTCCATAGCTCTGCCCTACCCTCCTTAGCATTCCCCGAGACTCACCTAGAAACTGGGACTAATTACTCTTGGTTCAGGAAGTTCTGAGCATCATGGGCCCAAAGGTTCCGAGCACAGAGCCCGGTGTCCGAATATCTTCCGGCTAGGCTCAGCAGTCATCACACTCACATTCTAGACCCTTGCACACCCATCCTAAAGTGCAATACTGAAGTGTCTTCAGGGTTGAGTACGAGTGATGGAACCTGAGCAAAGTGGAAGGGGTTTCCTTTACTCCGAGGACACAGGGGCAGAGGAACACAAAATAAACTAAAGCAGATACAATGAAAGAAAGCAAGATCACGCCTGGGATGGGCCGTGGCTTCAACCCACCACTTTGTAACCCCTTTGCCTTCTGCCTCCTCTTTGGGTGGTAAATATTCTGTTCTCTTACGTAGCTCGTCTATTGCCCATAGAGCTACTCATTTCTCACTTAATACATGTTCATTATGGTGTTATTAATATCCCAATGCAAATCATCTCGAGTCTCAGGATTGTTTTGAGAAAGAAGTGCAATTACATATGCCAAGAGTCTTTGATCTGAAGCTACGAGGCGGTAACTTCAGTGTTGTTAAAAAGGCTAATGAAGCTGCTAGCCATCTCTTAGGCTCAGACAGGCACTACAGCTCTCAGAGTCCCCGGATCTCTTTCCTGTGTGCCTCCTCAGTGAAAAAACAACGACAACAAGGACAATGGCTACTGCTTCTCGGGGCATTAGTCACCGGACAGGAGCTATTTGGGACCTATGTGTCTTAACCCAGTTCTTCTGGTGAACCTGAGAGGCAGGACCTGTGAGTTTTACACCAGATGAGGAAACTGAGGTCTCAAAACACCAAGGAGCTAAGCAAGGTCTGTAGTTAGGAAGTCATGGGATGGGGTCAGACTTGGACCAAGCCGGCTAAGTCCCACCGCCCGAGTACTGAACCATGGTGCTGGATTCAGCCTGACCAACTTCTGGTTTCTCTCTAAACTCCCAGGTTACAGGCACCTCCGCCTCGGCTCTGCACGGAGAGTACATTCATTGCTTCATCTTATACACTCCCAGAGGACTAAGATAGCAATTAGCTTCTCTAGCAATGATCACATTAACATATTTTATGTCTGTGTTTACCAGTACATGAGTTTCTTTCTTTCTTTCTTTCCTTCTTTCTTTCTTTCTTTCTTTCTTTCTTTCTTTCTTTCTTTCTTTCTTCTCTCTCTCTCTCTCTCTCTCTCTCTCTCTCTCTCTCTCTTTCTATTTATTTATTGGTTTTCTTTCTTTTGTGGGGGGCAGTGTTTGAAACACGGTTTCTCTGTGTAGTCTTGGCTGTCCTAGACTTGCTTTGTAGACCAGACTGACCTTGAACTCACAGTGATCCACCTGTCTCTGCCTCCTGAGTGCTGGGATTAAAGGCATGCACCACCACCACCTGACTATTTTTTAGTTTTTTTGAGACAGGGCATCCTTGGTACATAAGTATATGAGTTTCTTCTCTTTTCTTTTCTTTTTGGTTTTCGAGACAGGGTCTCTCTGTGTTAGTCTTTGCTGTCCTGGGCTCACTTTGTAGTTCAGGCTGGCCTTGAATTTACAACGATCTGCCTGCCTCTGCCTCCTGAGTGCTGGGATTAAAGGCGTTTGCCACCACGCCTGACTTGGACATGAGTTTCTTAGGGAAGACTTTCTGCTTACTCAAAGGCTTGGGCCCTTTCTGACATGCATCAGTACCCATGGAGCCTCAGCTGAATTGACAGCGGCCTAGTTGCATTTGATGGCGACAGTCAGTCAGAATGACTGTTGGAGGTAAAACATGACTGAGGGGAAATTTCAAATGGTGAGAGCCACAGGGCTGGTGTTAACCTGTAGTTTTTGTGTGTGTGTGTTTTGTTTTTTGTTTGTTTTGTGCCATGAGCTTAGGGATAGTTTTTCACTTTTCTCCAGTTGGAATGGTTTTAATCACTTGTATCCAAGATGACTCTTCTAACCAGTGCCTCTAGCTGCCCACAATGTCTGTTCTCCTTTGTTCCTTCCCGGGAGAGGTCAGTTCATGGCAGCTGTCCGTGTCTCCTGAATGCCACAGGAGAAAAGAAAGGTCCGGCCAGAACCGATGCTTGGCAGCAGTTAGGAGTATTTTCCTGAGTGTGGAGGAACCTCGCCCTGCCCTACTGTGAGCCAAGGTATTGTACCATGACACTGCCTGTGCAGACCGAGGACTCTAAAGACTGTGTGACTATGAAGAGTGTCTCAACCTGCGTTTGGTAACATTTACCGGCAGGTTTGGGGAGATGCTGGGCATGTGCAAGAGTCCATGTGGGGGGTGGGTGGGGGTGGGGGTGGGAGTGGGGGGATTGCTGGGAGGGAGAGGAGTGGGGGAAGGGCAGGGGAAAGGAGCGCTCTAGGCATCTGCAAGTGAAAAAATGAGGCAAAGACGGAGCAGATTCTGAAGTACAGCTGAAAGCGCTGCAGTTTGGGCAGCTGAATCCCATTAAGAAATCATGAGGAAGCTTTGTGCTCCTGCCGATGTGAGGAAGAAGAAAAATAATCTCCGAGGGCTTCACAAAGAAAACATTTTGTGAGCAGAAGGCTTAAAGTTCTGCAAAAAAACCTCAAAATGGAAACAGCTTGCTAGGCACCCAGCGAGCCCAGGAAGGAATCAAGCCTGCTTTTAAAGGCCTTGCCCCAGGAGCCTCTGGGAAGGAAATTCCAGGGCCTGGGCAGAGCACCTGCAGGGGAAGCTGGGGTCAGGTGGGCCCCTCCGGAAGGCAGCCCAAGGCCAGGATGCTGTTGGAGCAGACAAAGCCACCTTTATATTCACAGCCCGGTCTTTTACAAAGACATTTCATTTCATACTAGCAGATAAGGTAGAATTTGCCTTTTTTCTTACTCCTACCCTTAGGCTGTGTCTAGACTTAGTTAACCAAGTTAAGGCATAATCTAAAATAGAGTCACACAGCCAATTGAATCTTTGAAGAAATTCAAATTTAAGCCACCCCAAGGACTAAAACAGAATCGGTACATCTATTCTTGGTAGCCTTTGTGATTGACAGGTGGAACATTGTCTCTGTGGGCAGGAGAGACTGTTTTGTAGGCTTTGTGCTGTGATTTTAAAAAGGGCCAAATTGGTCTGACATAAAAGCAGCATGTTTACATTGTATTTTAAAACTATAAAATGAACACACATCTGAAAATGAAGTTGCTGGTTTTTTTTTTTTCCTTCCCCTGAGATAGGGTTTCTCTGGGTAGCCGTGGCTGTCCTGGAACTCATCCTGTCAACCATGCTGGCCTTGAACTCATAAAGATCCACCTGCCTGCCTCTCTGTTTTGAGTGATGACTAAAGGTGTAAAGGTGTGTGCCAGCACTTCCTGCCAAGGGTAGCTTTTTTTTTTTTTTAAAGAAAAAGTCCATCCAATTTCAAATTCATGATCCTTCTGCTTCCAGAGTGCTGGTGTTACTCAGAGGTATGTGCTTAAAGGGCCTGTTCAAAAGTGACTCTTGCATGAGGAAACCATTAACTCACAAGGTGCCTAATAATTCTACGCAACCTGTTAGCTCAAAGACATGCTTTAATTTGAAACAATTTTTTTTTTAAAGTAGGTGGACTATGACAATGACTTGGTAAGAGACAAGCAGGCCTGCGTTCTGAAGCATACACGGTGCCTCTGGTTTTGTTTAGAGAAGCCTGGTCTTGGCAGGAGCCGATCTGCCTCCTTTGAGGTGAAGGCACTCAGTATTTGGCACTTAATAGCTTGTGCGTGGTGGTAAAGACGCTGGAATCATCTTTATTATTACTTGAGCACAACAGACCAGCATGAGGCTGCCTCCGTATAGCACCCCCCTTGGGGATTTAGTACCTGGCAGAATTTCATAGCCATTACTCATGCTAATATCACACTCCTTCTGATGCCTCCCCTGAGCTGGGGCTTCGCTGATGTTTACTTTCTTAGAAGCTAGTTGGTGAGGGAGGATTGCATCTCTGGCCTAGCTGATTTACCACGAGATTGCTCCTCTGTCTTTGTCACCTCTCTTTCCTCCTCTCCCCCTTCCCCTCAATCTCCTTTGTCTGACTGGCGGGACTGATAAAGGCTCAGTAGGATCCTGTAATCGGGGCCCTCCTTATAATGCGACCATCACCAGACACTGTTCTGGAACACCTCTTTCCTTCAGTGTGTGGCTGGTTATAGCACAATGAGGAAGTCCACTAAAGGCTCAAACGTGTTAAACACCTGGGGTTTAAATGACTCCCAATCACTGGCTCCTCTGTCTGTCTGAGCTGGAGCCCTAGTCACAGCACAGGCAAGGGCAGCTGAACCTTCCCCAGAAATGAAAAGCCAATCGCTCTATCCATTTATACCATCGTGCCCACAATAAGACCAGGGGCCGACATCTATGCAAGGCCCTTCTCTCAGATGCTTTTGTGTGTATGTATGTGTGTGGGGTGGGGTGAGGTGAGGTGGGGTGGAGGGTGAGGTTGACCACAAAGGAATCATATAACTTAAGAATATGAACAACAATAACAGCAACAACAACAAACCCAAAAAGAACAAAAACAAAACAAAAAAAACCCCAAAAACAAAAACAAACAAACAAAGAATATGAGCAAATTCTCTCTCTTTCCAAGAACTGTCTGTGAAATTGCAGACAGGTCTGTAAGCTGTTCCATTAAAATGGAACCGAAGAATGTGTCTGAGGAGGCAGCGTTGAGCTCCACTGGCGGGAAGTAGAAGCTCTTTAAGGCAGTTCCTTCAAAGACCTTGGCATTCTGGGTTCAGTGCATTCTCCTTTCAGCCACCATAGGCATTTGCTTTTAATAAGTCTTCACAAAGTAAATGTTTCAACAGGGCAACTTCAAAACTGCATTTCTGCCCAGCAAACTAAATCTTGGCTCCAGATGGCTCTCATTTTACTCTGTCACTAACTCAAACTCTGAAAGCTCTTGCTATAAGCCATCTCTTTAATCCTAGTGTGTTACCTACCCCTCTTGTCAAAATTTCCAGCTCCATGTGGCCCCTTTCTCACCTAAGCCGCCTCTGGCATCATCTACCTAGGATGAAAAGTGTGCCTTCCCAGCATAACCTAGGAGGTTAGGGAGATGGAGCATCCTCCAAGGTCCTTTTCTGTTCCTTTGATCTTCTGACGCCTGCGTTAGTCATCCAGATGGCCTTTTGGATTTTGCTCCAAGGCTAGGTTGACATTAGAGAGGCTGAAGTTGCCAATCCATGCCCTGCTGGCATTAAGACGGGCTGTGCATGATGGCTGAGAGTAGCAGGGAACAAGGGTGTAACACCAAGAAGAGGTAGTGGTAATGAACTATCCAAGGGAGCCACTCCACCTTTCCCACATGTGCTTCCACAGGTCTTTGTTAAAATGTAAGATGTGTAATTCTATTAGTGAAATAATCTTTTAAAAATTTATTATTATTGTTGTTATTATTATTATTATTACTGTTGTTGTTGTTGTTTTTTGAGAGGGTTTCTCTGGGTAGCCTTAGCTGTCCTGGATTTGCTTTGTAGACCAAGCTGGCCTTAAACTCACAGAGATCCGCCTGCTTCTGCCTCCCTGAGTCCAGGGATTACATCACGCCTGGCTAATGAAATGATTGGAAATCACTGTTTTGGATGATGTCAGAACCAACTCTCCTAGCCTCAGGTGTTTGAGCTCGTGGGTTCTGGCTGGTAGCACTGAATTGAGAGGTCCTGGCAGAGGCGGGTCACTGGGAGTTGATTTGGAGGACCCTATTTTTACTCTATTTTTTTTTCTGTTTCCTGGCCTATCAAGATGTGAACAGAGAGCACAATACGCTCTCTCTGCCACGACTAAGCCATGCTAGTCACTGTGCCTTCCCTCCCACGGTCTACTCTACCCTTGGAAACTCGGAGTCCAAATGACCCTAGCTCCCTTAAGTTATTTCCACCATGTTTCATCCTATCAGTGGGAAAAGCAGCTGATGCAGCTGTGGCTAGAATTTACGAAGGTTGTTACCGTCACAGGTGCCTCTGCTTAGCCTAACATATCTCAGGACACTCCTAAAACGTGGGCCCTGCTATCTCCATTTTGTAAGAGAGGGACTTGAGACGTAGAGAAGCTAAGGAAGACTTGTGTAAGACACATGCATGATCCGGAGAAGACATCATGTGCCTCACGTGCGTGCATAGGTGTCTGGTGTATATGTGTATGTGCCTGTGTGTACATTTTTGGACGGGTGTGCTTACCACGCACGCGTATGTGAAGGTCGGAGGTCAATGTTGGGTGCCTTCCTCTGTCATTCTCTACCTTCTTTTTTTTTGAGAGAGGGTCTCTTATTGAGCCTAGCATCTGCCTGTTTCCAGCACTGGGATTACAGACACACACGCCTCTATGCCTAGCTTTCATGTGGGTGCTAGGTATGTGATCTTGTGGAACAAGCATGTTAATCCCCAAACTATCCTTGCATTCCTGTAATAGTGAAAGAGCGATCATCTCAAGTAAAGGTCCCTGTCAACATTTAGCCATCATTTGAGAGACATGGCATCATCATATAAATTGCCCTTAAGAAGAACAGGTATTTCACAGCCATCCTCAGGGATGCACCAAATCATACCATGTTTGGCGGTGATTTGGCTGCTGGCACCCATCAACACTGGTTGCCTGAGTTTGCAGTTCTGGGTATCTTAGAAGACTCCAATGAGTTCTAAGTATCACGAGACAACAAGATCGTATTTGAACAACACAGTCCTTTGCAAATGCTTTCAAAAGCGACAATCAAGCAATTCTAGCCCACGTGAAAGTTTTAATTCATTTGGATATCAGGTTTAGAAGTTTGGTACCAGTTACAGGTATGCCATCTGTGACTATTTTGCTTCTCAAAACAAAGATGAGTTGAAATCAGACATTAGTTGACAGCCTCAATGAAATCCTAGTTTTGTTAAAGTCTCAGATAACATGTAAGTTTCCAAAAAGGTAGGGTAAAGTATGGTTTTATGATGCCAACTTTAGCTTGCTAGATGTAGGATGGATTAATCTGAAGGGAACAAAGGCAGTGAAGAGAAGAAAGGACGAGAAACATCTAGACCCATACATTCTATCAGTCATAGGGGGAAAATTCTCTTCCTGTGGTTCCCGAAGCCAATGTAAAGCCAGATCTTAAAACTGGTTATGCAGCCAGGAGCGATGGTGCACACACCTGTAATCCTAGCACTCGGGGATGCAGAGGCAGACAGATCTCTGTGAGTTCTGGGCCAGCCTGGTCTACAAAGTTAGTCCAGGCCAGCCAAGGCTACACAGAGAAAGCCTGTCTTAAAAACAAAACAACAACAAAAATCTGGATGTGCGTCAAAATTACCTGGGACTTTTGCTAAAGTACAACAAAGAGCTGGAGATGTGCTTCTCTCATAAGCTGTCAGATGGTACTAGCATGCTGGGCTGGGACCCACACTTAATTAATTGAGTGGTGTGTGTGTGTGTGTGTGTGTGTGTGTGTGTGTGTGTGTGTGTGTGTTGTTGATAGCCAGTATTTTCCTTGATTGCTCATCACATCATTTTTTCTTATTTTTTTAGCCTTTCACTGAGCCTGGCATGGCCAGTGAGCTCCAGAGATCTGTCTGTCTCTACTCCACTCAGTGCTGGGATTAGAGATATATGTTACCATGCCAGAATTTTACATGCGCACTGGGAAGCTGGACCCAAGTCCTCATGCTTGTACGATGAACATTTCAGTAACTGGAAGCCATCCCCCAGTCCCAAGGACACATCCCCTGAATTATAGGTGGTTGCAAGTATGTGGCTTGGTTTTTCTCAGTTTGTGTTCTAGATTTCTCTCTCCGTGGCTGATACCATTTTTGGATTTTTATAAACTTGTGGTTATTTTTAACATTAAACTTATAGTTTCACATTTAATATATCTTACCTGATAAAATTTGACAAGTTTTCAGCTGGAAGAATGTTCATGGGAAAATAGATGGATCCAAAGCTGTTGAGAGAAAGATAGAGATTATCAAGAAAAGAAAATCAATTTCATTATTGTCACAGTTGATAGTAACTCTTTTTTGGTAGTAACAGAATAAAAACCTTAATAAGGATAGATAAGTTATATTCTACATCAGTTTCTATTAGCAACTTACACCCATTTGCAGATGAAAAAGACGCAATTACATCTTTAAAAGGTTAAAAAGGATTTTTTTTTTATGATTGAACAGTCAATTCTATTGAATAGAAAGTGTCAAAATATCATAGTTACAACACAATGTTCTAAGCAATGTTAATTAAGGTCTATTATGACCCAGGTTTTGTTTGCCTATGTTATGAAACTGATTTTAGTACTGACAATATTAAAATAAGTTGTGTGTGTGTGTGTGTGTGTGTGTGTGTGTGTGTATGCATCCACATGAGTGTGTACCAGTGCATGTGAAGGCTGGGGGAAGATGTTGAGTGTCTTCCTCTATTATCTCCACCTTGTTTTCTTAACATAGGGTCTTCTCTCAGAATCGGCTAACTGGTATACCCCAGTGATTTATTCTACTGTCTCTGCCCTCCCCTAACCATAGTGTTGGGATTACAGGTGTATGAGGTCAAGTCTAGCTTTTTTCTTTCTTTTTTTTTTTTTTTTTTTGGTTTTTTGAGACAGAGTTTCTCTGTATAGCCTTGGCTGTCCTGGACTCACTTTGTAGATCAGGCTGGCCTCGAACTCACAGAGATCCACCTGCCTCTGCCTCCTGAGTGCTGGGATTAAAGGAGTGCGCCACCACGCCCGGCTCCAAGTCTAGCTTTTTTAAGTGGGTGCTGAGGATCTGAACTCAGGTCCTCCTCACACCTACACACCAAGTGCTCTTTTTTAAAAAAATTAACTTATTCATATTACATCTCAATGGTTATCCCCTCTCTTGTATCCTCCCATTCCCCCCTCCCTCCCATTTTCCCCTTATTCCCCTCCCCTATGACTGTGACTGAGGGGGACTTTGTCCCCCTGTATATGCTCATAGGGTATCAAGTCTCCTCTTGGTACATCAAGTACTCTTAACTATTGAGTCATATCTCCAGCCCAGAATTTCATTTTTTAAATGTCTAAATCAACACAGTTTCTTGCAGACAGGAGTTGGCTCAGAAAATTTCTCTTTCACATTCAAGGCTTGAAACGGGGGCGGGGTACATCTCTTCTTTGGGACTAAATATAACCTATGATATCTTCATCTTAGAAAGACATGATGAACCTGTACCCATATTTGCCAAGTGCTTTCTCTGTAAAAAATTTAGGGCAAGCTGCTGCTCATTAGCTAGTCATGGCGAGGTGCCCATAGACTTTGTCTTGTTAGCTTGCCTGGGCTAGTCACTTGACAACTTTAAGATGCTAAACTCATCCCATGTATAGCTGTCTTGGTATGGCAGCAAAGGCTGTTTTCTTTTATCTTCATTGAAAAAAAAAAACCCAACAACTACAAACCTGCATTAAACTGTAAGATGGCTGTAAAAGAACTATTCAGCACGAGTCTTGCTCAGCATGAATACCAAAGACTGAACAGAAAGTTGCACGTGTGAAATGTTTAGAAATGAAGGAGGAAAGAGAAGAGTGCACGCTAAGACCTTAGAGGTGCATGCTCTCAAAGGACTGCTTTCATCCAGAAATGACGAGGACAAAGATGAAAGGGTGCACAAAACATGGGTGCATAAAACATGGGTGGTCCTCGTGTTTTATTTAGATAGCAAAGGTACCGGTTTAAACAATTTGCCATCAGGCATTAAACGTTGTTATAGAAGCCTAGTGCACCTGTAGACTAAAGACGTTTTTGGTTTGATCTTCAGTTGCTAGGTTTTTTAAAACAAATTTATATTAGTTGTGCATATTAATACATTGGGAGATTTTACATTAAAAGTTGTAGGCTTATGAACCGAGGGGGTGTGGCTCAGTTGGCAGAGTGCTTGCTTGGCATGCATAGAGTACTGCGTTTGCTCCCATATGAACTAGATGTGCTGGCACATGCATGTAATCCTAGCACTTCAGAGGCAGAGGCAGGGGAATCATAAGTTTAAGGTCATCCTTAGATGCACAATGAGTTTGAGCTGAGTCGCATGAGACCTTGTCTCGAAAATCAAAACACCCTGAGATTCAAGTTTTTCTTTTAAAAGGTAGATAGACTAGGCTTATGGCTCATTGGATAAAGCATCTAGCTATCATCTATAAAGTGCAAGGCCCTGGGTTTGATCCCCAGCACCCCGAAATAAAAATTATTTGACTTGAGCATGGTAATACAACCTGTAATTGCTGCACTTGGAGGTTGGGGTATCCCAGAGATGCAGGCCAGCCTAGAAGTCATAGTGAGACCTTGTCTCAACAAACTGATGAATAAAAGGTACTCTGAAGCAGGGCATGGTGGGTAGTGCACGCCTTTAATCCCAGCACTGGGAGGCAGGGGCAGGTGGATCTCTGTGAGTTGGAGGCCAGCCTGGTCTACAAAGAGAGTTCCAGGACAGCCAGGACTATTATACAGAGAAACCAACCAAACAACCAAACAACCAAACAAAAAACAAGAAACAAAAACAAAAAACAAAAAACAAAAAACCCCCAAAACCCCAAAATAAAATAAAATAAGGGCTGGAGAGATGGCTCAGAGGTTAAGAGCACTGTCTGTTCTTCTAAAGGTCCTGAGTTCAGTTCCCAGCAACCACATGGTGGCTCACAACCATCTGTAATGAGATCTGGTGCCCTCTTCTGGGGCACAGGCACACAAGCAAGCAGAATGCTGTATAAATAATAAATACATCCTTAAAAAAAAATAAAATAAAAGATACCCTGACAATCACCTGGCCATCATCAGCAGCCCTTGGCTCCCCCGTTCCTTGCCCATGGCTCCCTTTCCAACATGCTCTGATCATGAGTATCAATGATCTGGATGTCTGGCCCCCGTGGGCATTTGGATCATGAATAGAGTCTTCTGCCCAGTGCAAGACGTGGCACATGTTCCACTGCAATTGGTTCATTCAAGAGGTCCTGCTCTCTCAGCCTCCTTTTGCAAACACCTTACCCACAGAATGCAACACCTGATAAGACAATGCACTTGGTCTACAGAGAAAACATCATGGACAATACACGTGCGGAATTTAGCTTTCTGTTCTGAAAGTACATCGTGGATCGTACTTTAAAAATGCATATTCTGCAATGGCAGGGCACTCAGCTGTGTTCACAGGAAGGATGGGGGCTTGCCACTAACTCTTTTTTCAAGTTCATTTAATTCAAGGAGACAATTTTAGGTGAGAAAATTTGGATTGGCAAAGCAGCTAGATTGAGGTTGTCCATCGTATTTTTCAGAAAAGCTCCCAGTCTATAGAGAGTTTCTTTTAAACAGAGTTTCTCTCTATATTTGAAATTCTACATGTAAAATGTCCTTATGCCCCATAAAAGCAGGCATGTTTATATGAAAACAATGTGGGCAATTGCTTCCTTAATGTCTGCCCTCAGGAAATGTACAGAACACATGGGTGAAGGCATCGCTATGTGTGAGATGTAAAGTGACTCCCCCAACAGCCACCCATTGGTGCATGGGCCATTCTAGTATGTGCTTTGCTTTCGCTCAGTGGACTCTGTCTCAGTCCTCCTAACAACCAGGTCTGTGAACTTGGGTAGATCTGTGAACTCCTCCTGTTTCACTGCCCGCGGAGGAGGGTTCATGCTAAATAACTCTATGCCTCCCCAAAGATGGAACACATTATTTTCTCAGGTAGAGGAGCCTGCGATCAAGGGAGCCCAGCTTGTTTGGATTTAGGAATTGCTGTGTAGTCCTTGACCTTGGCTCTCTCTGTCCAGTCTGGAGCTTGCCCAGCTGTTTTCGCCATCACAGCTGTTCTCCTTGCAGTAGACCCTGAAATCTGTTAGTAGGCTTGTTGGTTATTAGATTCCCTTTCAGCCCTGGTTATTAAAAACTCCATCACCTCTAAGTCTCTCTAGTACCAGTTTTCTCTCCTAGTTTATAGATAAGGTTTTTTCTTTTTCTGTTTGGAGCCATAAAGTGGTGTGTGAGTGTGAGTGTGTGTGTATGTGTCTGTGTGTGTGTGCAACTTGCAATTCTCAGAATGAAAAACTTATATCATCAAATGAAACATTTGAGTTGTTTAAGAATGAAGATATGAATCTGTTTGGATTTAAAATTTTCTTTGATCTCAAAGATTACCTTGCCCTAACAAGGCAAGAAGAAGGTTCTATTGCAAAGTAGGGTTGCGAGAAGGACTCATGAAGGAAGGGCATAAGAGTAAGGGTCAGGGTCAGGAGCAGCTGATGTCAAGTACAGCAGCCTGTTAATTAGAGTGGAAGTCAATTCTTGTAAGTCTTAGGGAGTTGAGGAAGGTGCTGCCCACTGAACTCTATAGTCCTTTTCTTCCACTCTCTTTGTTCCTTCAAAAGTAGTAAGTTTTTATTATGGGATAACTATAAGATATGACAAGATGAGACCTCCAAGCCTCTACTACCCACAAGCCCAGGCAGTTAGCATTTTGATGTCTATGCTTCCAGACATTTAGCAAATATAAACATGTATATAAAGTTGGATTTTTAATGGTAAAAATTTCCAAATGTGAATGCATGCAAATATTGTGTGTGTGTGTGTGTGTACATTCTCAAATGTTAGCAAAAACCATATTGGGATGAGATCCCATATGTCTTGAAAGATATAGTTGAAAAGCCAGTGAGATGATCCAATGGGTAAAGGCACTTGCCACCAAGCTAGATGACCTGAGTTTGATCCCCAAGATCCACATGGTAGAAAAAAGAACTGATTCTTGCAAGTTGCCCTTTGTCTTCTGCATGAGTGTCCTGATCTGCGCTCTCTCCCTCCCTCCCTCTCTCTCTCTCTCTCTCTCTCTCTCAATAAAAAGGATAGGGTTGAAGACATCCCCCTAGAGTACGTATCTACATTAAAATCCTTTATTTTATTTTTATATGTTGGTTAATCAGAACATGGACATTAATATCTATCAGCCAAACACTGTCATAAAAGGCATGGTAGAAATATAGTGTTTTCATGGGCGTGTTTGTTCTAATGGAAAGGTAGTGCATTCTGGAATGTTGTTGTTGGTCATGGTCTCAGATACTTCTGCTGTTGCTGTGGTGAAAACAATTTAAGAGACAAAGCATTTATTTTGGCTCCTAGTTTGAGGTTATAAGTTCTACTTTCTCATTGCTGGGAGGTCAGATCAGTAAGAGTCTGGGTTGCTGGCCACAATGCATCCAAGCAGGAAGCCGAGACAGATGCATGCTTGTGCTCAGCTCATTGCCCTTTTCATACTGGGGGCAATATCAGCCTAGGGACAGTGCCACCCACAGTGGGCAAATCTTCCTACTCATTAGTCTAATCAAGATAACTTCCACAAGAATGCCCATAAACATATTTTCCAGATCACTTTAGGCCTGATCCAGTTGACAACTGAGATTAGCCATAACAACCAATTTTGCTCTAGCTTAACAACTGGGAGAATTGGTGGAGGAAGATTTGGATGGTACCATGTGCAGATGGCACTCTTGGTGCCACGTGCACTGGTCACTGAACTTGCAGGCAGAGGAGACTTGAGAATCAGGTCAAGTAGGCAAATATTAGAGAGTGTCCAAAGTGAGAGAATCTGAAACAGTTTTATGGTGAGATTCAGAGACATACATTTTCATGTCATGTTGAAGAGTAACTAATATATAGGTCTCTCTCTCTCTCTGTCTCTCTGTCTCTGTCTGTCTGTCTTTCTCTCTCTCTCTCTTCTCTCTCTCTCTCTCTCTCTCTCTCTCTCTCTCTCTCTCTCTCTCTCTCTCACACACACACACACACACACACACACACACTGAAATTAAAAGTATTTGGGACAGTGTTAAGATTGACAGAATGCATCCTGATATTTTACATTTTACTCTGTGTAATGCAATTCCATTCACTCCACCCACTGCGTCCCATTATATTCCATTCTTTTTCTCTTTTAAAATAATTGGTCAAGACATAGTAATGTTGTTTTCTCAACTCTTTGATTCTCAGTTTGAAGAACATAAAGTTAAGGTAAAATGAATATCCATCACTCTGACACATTAATGCAAGATAACTAATTATTGTATATTTAAGAGGATTTCATTGTAATTTATGTAAATAAGGTCTGTAAATAATTGCACAGTATTAGTGCCATTTATTTTCAGCTACTTAAAGAAAGACAATATATTTAGGAGCACTGATCTGTAGAATTCGGGTATTTATTTAGAATAATTTCAAATTTAGATCCCATGCAAAACATGAACTCTGCATATCATTGTTTCAGAACAGTCGCTGTTACCACTTAGGGATGAGTAATGATCAGTACACTTAGCCAACTGGAACTCAGTGAACACACCCTTTGGTGCCAGATAGCATCGCTTATTTGAACCAAGAACCCCAAACCAGGAATTAAATGAAGATCAACTGAGTGTCCCCACCCCACACACACACAATGGCTGCTACCTAACTCAAAGCCACTAAGGAAGTGCCCATCACAAAAAGGAATGTGCCAGAAACAAAAGGAGTCAGTTTTCTCAAGGCAATACTGAACCTTCTACATGACTCCCACCTAAGGTAGGCAGTCTCTAGAGCTCTGGCTGCTGGCTCAGCTCTCTCTTCTCCCTTCCTTGCTAATGGAGAGAGAACTTCCTGCCATGTAATCAGTTCTCAGTGATTCATCCAAACCAAACAAGGCCAACCCCCACCACTGCTACCATTGGAATCCTTTCCTCATTTTGGAATACTGAAAATGCAAAGGACTGTTCCTTTTTATATATTTACAAATTACCCTCCAACAATATTTTAGTCAGTCTAGAAGGGAGGGTGTTGCTCCTCCCAGCCCCCACCACTTCCTGGTATTTGAATTTGCTAGGCTCATTTTGCTTCCTACACACAGCATCTTTAAGCCCAGCAGGACCACCAATTACCACAATTGTCTAAATGGGCTACAGTAAGTATGGATCACATTTGCTTCAAAGTATAACAGCATCCTGTGAGGGGGGCATTTCGGTTTAGGAAAAATACGGTAACTTGGCCCTTCTATTTGCATAGTTCTGAAAGTTGCCAGACTACTTGTCATGCCAGGCACCAGAAGCCATGCCAGGCATTGGAGGCAAAACTTTCATCTTCCTTGGTGCCACCCCCTCTGTGTGTGCAGAACAAAGGGAGGAGGCCGCGGGCACTGCCGTCTCAGGAGCCAAGCAAAGGTCAGCCTTTGGAATAATAAGGACCTGAGTGATAACTGCTTCCCACGGAAGCTTTCACTCAAGACTTTATAGGCTGCGCAAACGGAAGGGAAGCGAGCCTTGGTTGTGGCCACGGGAAGCATTCACAGGGAGGGGATTGTGAGTAGTTCTTGAAAGACAATTTCTCTGTGTTCTTCACTCTCCTCCAGTATAACACAGATATCTTTTCTTGTATTAGGAAAATATCACTCATGTTGATAACATCTTCCCATAAGTCATGGGACATCTGATTTAGGGGAACACACGTTCCTACATGCAAGTGGAGTCGCTCTTGATAATAAGTGAACGGCTTATTTAAACATTTGCGTGCTTTTTTTTTTTTCCTTGAGAGAAGGTTGCTTCCCTGAGGGCCTTTCGCAGAGACCTTGAAGCCTTTCTCCAAAGCTGCTCTGTTCTCAGGCAACTTGTAAATCGTATCTTTTAAACAGCCCATTATTCTGAACGCTTGCGCCCTAGTCTCTCCCTGTCAACTTTGTCCTTGGTTTGCTTTCTTTGTGACCTCAGCAGTCCACGTTCAAGTGGAGGCCATGGAATCTCCCTACATCCAGGCTCTTCCCCTGTTTCCTCTTTTCTCACTGAAGCCAATTTCTTTTTCATCGCAACATTTGAAAACCATCAAAAGGCGATGGGATTACACATGTTTCTACCCAAATTCATCCCTAGAAGAAGAAACTGGGGACTAGAGACAAGCCTACATCATGTGTCTCAAAGAACAGAGACAGCAGCCCCAGTGCATCCTCCAGCGCGCAGCCCATGAGGCTCCCAAGCCTAGGATCCTAAATGTTTATACATGGTGACATATTTGAGTACACTGCAGAGAAGACACAAGTAGGCTGGGAAACATGACGAGAACCAAGGGAGGAAATAAGATCTTGAGTTCCGGACATTGTTAGTTACTATGATAAGATACCAGATGAAGGCAACTTAACAAAAGCAGTATTTATTTCGGCTCCTCACAGTTCAAAGACAGAGTCCACCCTGAGGGAAGTTGTGGTGGCGGGAGAGTGAAGCAGGGCCTCACGGTGCAGCCACAGTCAGGAAGCAGAAACGGACGAATGCTTGTGCTCAGCTCTCTTTTCCCTTTTCCATTTTCCCTTTAGTCTTAGGCCCCCGCCCTTGGAGTGATGTTACCCCCACCTGTATGGGGGTTCTTCCTCAGGCATGCTCAGAGGAGGCTGTCTCCATGGTGAGTCTACATCCTGTCAACTTGACGATCTTAACCATCATAACCTCCTCAGTGAGGCATAAAGTAACCGTGAGCAAAGAGTAGAACAGGTAGTCAAAAAAGTTATTTTGAATGAAATCTGCGTATGGCTATGTCCCCAAGATCAACAATTCCTTAGTATAAGGTCTTAATTGGTGTCTTCGGGAAGTAAAGGTGGCTAGAAACTAGTAAGTCAATGACTTATGACCTTGCAGTTAAATATCATGGGATCTTTGAAAACAAGGTTGTCTTAAATATCTCTAAATATGCAGCTATTAAATCTTATTTTCAGTGACTACTGCTGGAAATTTTCATGCTCAAGTTTGTTAAGCACTCTTAACAGCATTCAGTATTGTCACAGACTTTTCCAATATACCATTGCACTTCTTATTCCTCATTAGCTACTCAGATATACATTTAATCAAAATTCATGACAACTACAATAGCCTTTTTGCTCTCATGGCTCTGGTTGGTCATAGCACGGAGGAAGCTTTCAAGCACATTTACAGGAGATATTAAAATTCTTTGACTCACTGAGAGGTGGGGTGTTTGACTCCTCCCCTTGACTCAGCTATAAGCAACTAATGATGCCCCAAGAAGCTGGGACAGAAGGCCATGAAGCTCCTTATTGGTTCTCTCAGGATGCTCACCATGAGGCCAGCTGGCCACCATGGAAAAGGTCTCGGTGCTCTGTCACTTTAATCATCAGCACTATTAGACCTACAGCCGACAGTCATCACCACCCACTGCCCGGCACAGCAGAAGGAAGCCTCAAGGTCATTTCTTCCCTTGCTGTGTCCCTTCTGAATTTCTGACTCAAAAGAATCCGGAGGTGGGGGGGGGGGGGGATTGCATTGTGTCATCAAATTTAGGGATAGGTTGATATGTAGCCAAAGTCACTATAACTGCAATCATCCATAATTATTTATTTATTTTTATTTTTATTTTGTTTGTTTGTTTGTTTGTTTTTTCGAGACAGGGTCTCTCTGTGTACCTTGGCTGTCCTGGACTCACTTTGTTCACCATGCTGGCCTCGAACTCACAGAGATCCTAGTGCTGGGATTAAAGGTGTGTGCCACGATGCCCGGCTAAGAGTGTATTGTCCACTTTCTGTGTACTTGTCTATCTATGATTTTTCATGCTTTTGACTTCTAGATTTATTTCACTATAATTTAATATGATATAAGAAATTATTTTCTGATAGATATTGATTTACATTCAGAATTTTAGACTCACCAAGATAGGAAAGATGTTTTCTTCAAGGCTGCCAAATACAAATAGCCAAATCACTATGAATGTAACATTTATATAATTCCTAATTGTTTTGTGGTTCTTCTTGCTGTAGGTAGTTTATTGTATATATGTGTAATAATATAAATGCATATGTAAAAAATACTTAATAAAAAATTGTAAAATGACATTATTTTCTTTTTTGGTAGTTGTTAAGACTTGCTTTGTGGCTGGGCGTGGTGGCGCACACATTTAATCCCATAACTTAGGAGGCAGAGGCAGGTGAATCTCTGTGAGTCTGAGGCCAGCTTGGTCTACAAAGCGAGTCCAGGAGAGCCAAGGCTACACAGAGAAACCCTGTCTCAAAAAACCAAAAAAAAAAAAAAAAAAGAAAAGAAAAGTCTTGCTTTGTGATCTAGAATGGGATCTGTTTTAGAGAATGTTCTGCAGGCAACTGAGAAGGATGTGCTCTGTATATGCTGGATGTAAACATTTTGACCTATAATATATAGATAATATATAGATTATTTGCAGTTTCTTTGTTGATTTTATGCCAGCCAGAATGACTCATCTACCAAGCAAAGATGCTGCTGAGGGTATGGGGGAAAATATTTATACTTTGCTGATGGAATGTAAACTAGTGGAGCCAATACAGAGATCAGATTGGTGGTTCCTCAAACAAATTAAGAATATTATCACCATATGATGCAGCGCTACAGCTCCTGAATGTATATCCAAAGGCCTCAACATTAACACGCTACAGAGACACTTGATGCATGTTTCATGACTGGCAAGATCTCAGCCTAGAATCTATGTCAACAGATGAATGGATATTGAAAATGTGATACATATCCACAATGAGGTTTATGCAGCTGCAAAGATAAATGAAATAATGACATTTATATAAAAATGGATGGAAGATCATTAGGCTAACTAAAATCAGCCAGACTCAGAAAGACCAAAATTCCTTGTGTGTCTCATATGTGGAAAGTAGATTTATACTATACATATATTAATATGTATAAATATATATTAAACAAAAAATAAAATGGCTTAATATTGGAATCCTGTGAGATCAGATTTTTCTGAGAAAGATAAACTATATATCTATCTCTTTATATATCATACATACATTTGCATATGATATATATCTTATGTATATGATACATATATATTTCATTTTGGATAAGATTATAAATGAGTCTTTGCTAGTTTTTTCTCTTCTCAATGAATCATGTCATTATTTAAAACAAAACATAGCTGAAATAGCCTGGAAAGATCACAAATATCTTTCACAAACCCTTGACCATCATTTTCACTGAAAATATTTACAAATCCATTAATGTGGAAACCTTCTTGGCTAGGAGTGAGAGTTCTTCAGTTCAAAACTATTTTTCTAAAGCTCACGGTGTCAACAGTGCCAGGTGGAAGTCCTGAGAAGCCATCCGAGCCTGCTGCCAATTTCAATATAATCTTTGCTCACAAGTCACCTGCTATCGGTCTACAGTTCTCTTACTCGGATGCGCAGTCGCAGACTCGGCCTCCCCTTCCCGCTAAAGGTACTTTTCTCCCTCGTTCTCTCAACACTGGCCATTTATAATTTGTTCCCAGTGCTGGGCTACAGCAAGCATTAGGATAAAGAAGGTCATTCCCAGTGTCAAAGGGGGAATCACCACCATCATCTTCTTCTCTTCCTCCTCCTTTTTTGAGACAGGGTTTCTCTGTGTAGCCGTGGCTGTCCTGGACTCACTCTGTAGACCAGGCTGGCCTCAAACTCACAGCAATCCACCTCCCTCTGCCTCCCGAGTGCTGGGATTAAAGATGTGCGCCACGGCCACCAGGCTTGAAGGGACCTTGTAATTGAATTGCTCCTCTTGTTCATCCTCTTATTCTAGTCTTCAACTTGAAAAATGCCTATATTGACAGTCTGAAAATAATGTTGGAATCACAGCCATGGTGATTTTGTTCCTCTTTGGCCATGGCCTGAATTCATCAGAATCTCCTGCATCCCAGACAGGAAGCTGGTGCAAACACTCCCTGCAGGACAACTTCATCAAAAAGCATTTTCTAGATTTAGAAGGCAAGAACTCTGGACTCAGAAAATGACTCAGTCTTAAACAAACTATTGTTTCTCATGGTGGTGGTGAGTTCCTAACTCAAGGGCTAAAGGTGAAGAGAAGGGTTAGGATAAACTTCATAGATTTCAGCTATCCAAAACTCATTTCACTCAGCCAGGCAGTTGTGGTGCACACCTTTAATCCCAGCACTTGGGAGGCAGAGGCAGGTGGATCGCTGTGAGTTCAAGGCCAGCCTGGTCTACAAAGTGAGTCCAGGACAACCAAGGCTACACAGGGAGCCTGTCTTGAAAACACACACACACACACACACACACACACACACACACACACACACACACACGCAGGAGGAGAGAAAGGCAGACATGGATAAAGGTGGGAAGTGCTCACAGCAAAGTAGTTGGAGGCTCTGAGTTTGGAGGATCTGGAGAGCAGGAAACCCAGGAAAAGGTGGAGAAGTGAACTGTGCAAATCAAAGAAAGTCTGAGACGAGATGAGGGTTAAAGGAGAAGAACCTGAAGATTGCTACAAGTGACAGGATTGCTAGAGAAGGAAGCTCATTCAAATACAAAACCAACAAGATTCAAACAAAACAATGCCAACTGCAAAACAAAACAAAAAACCCAGAACACACTGCCACAACCAGAACGCTTCTCTTCCAGATGAGAAGCAAAAATAAATAAATAAATAAATAAAAAATAAAAAAATTCTCATTTTGGAAGAGGGTCAAGTTTTTCAAATGATTAATCACATTCAAAGCTTATGTTATCACTATGTTATAAGCGATTGATAATGGTTATCTGTAGGTCAACAAATGGCAAAATCGTATGTTCTGAGTATAACGTGTTGTAAAGGGTATGGACTGTGACTGTCGTGAGGAGTCCCACTTTATTTCCCTTATCACATATTTGCTTACTCATATTCTCATTTATTGTTTTCAGAGCTGCAGATAAAGGTGGATCCTTGTCCATGCTAGGTCAGCACTCTCCCATGGAGCTGCACGCCCAGCCCTCATTTAAGTTTCCTTTTCTTGTGTGAGTTTGTGTATGTAAATGTGTATACGTGTGTGTACCCCTGTGTATGCACACCTGTGCACATGTGTGGAGGCAAAGGAGGACAGAGTGTGTCCTACTGTATACTGACACAGCCCCTCTCACTGAACCAGGAGTCAGGTTGGTGGCCAACAGACTGCAGTGATCCTCCTGTCTCTGCCACACAGCACTGGGTTACATGTGTGGTCACAACTGGCTGAGGTATTTATTCTCCTGCTTATTTCCCAGGTTCTCTTACTCTCTGAGTTACGTCCCCTTAACCTCCTCAATTTTTTTTTTTCAAAATAGAGTTTTTCTGTATAGCCATGGATGTCCTGGACTCATTCTATAGACCAGCCTGGCCTAAAACTCAAAGATATCTGCCTGACCCTGCCTCCCAAGTGCTGGGACTAAAGATGTGTGCCACCACTGCCCGGCTAGAAAGTTTTGAAAACTTCCCCCTCAGTTTAATTTAAAAAATTAGATAAGACTCAGATCTGGATTTGGAAACTAGCACTTTTCAGCTAGAGCTGTGTGACTGTGGTGGAGGGGACAGGCAAAGCCTAGGACAGAGCTGCGCGGCCATGAGGCAGGCGTTAGTGACAATGCTGTATCACAAGCGAGGTAAACGGCCGACAAATAGGGCAGTCTGGATAAAACTGTGCACTGAATTTCCATTGGAACAGGACACGTAACTCCTGTTCCCACGTTTCCCTTCTCCTTCCCTCAAGAACTTGCTCTAAATGCCTAAAAGGATCAGAAACAAGAGAAAGACAAACGTGATTGAGCCAGGGGTTTGTAATGCTTCCAGCCAAATTTCCTCAGAGCCGTCGACTCCAGAGCTTAACTTAGACAATTTTAGTGATCGCTAAAACTTTCACTTATTCGCCACGTACAGTTCTACAAGGTGAATGGTGCTATGACACTTGATGAGAAAACAACAACAACAACAACAAAGAATACTGCGCATTCAGTTACACAAATCTGTTGAGCTTGACAAAAACTTCCTATATTTTACCACTGGTGTTTGCAGGAAGAGGGATACAACAGCGGCCATGGCGTGTTGCTTTCTAAGCAAAGCCTGGTTAGGTCATAGGAGTACCAACAGCAAACTGTATTCAATTAATTCATCAACTGTATTGAGCATGCGCACGCCAGCCTTTGGTATTTACACGGGAGAGGGAAAGGTAAATAACACTTAGCGCTGGCTTTGGAGGTGCTTCTGAGTAGCTGAGGTGTGTACAGATGACCACATCAAAGCAGGAGTGGATATGAATTGCTCTCCTCCATCCTCTGAGCAAACCACCCAAGGAGCCCAGAGATTACATAGGAAGCAAACAGAACCCAGTGTGTAATTAAGGTAAGAGCAGCACCAACGGGGCATCTTTTTTTAAATATGCCAGTACTAATTTTCAGCTGCCTTTTCAGCCTGTATTGGGGTCTAAGGAAAGCTATGAACTTGGAAGTACTTGGAATTAGTTGGCTCTGAAGGCAATTCTTTCACCCGCAGCTGTGAAAACAAAACGTTTGTGGTTGAAGTATTTCTTGGCACATAGTAGGCAATCATTAGATATTTACTGAAGCAAGAATAGTTAAAACGTAACATTTGGTTTCAATTTGGCCTGGACTGAATTGTATATGTATGCATATATATTAATTGCTATCATCCAAAACATTAAATTTCCATATTATTTAGATTGGGTCAGCATAGCTTCCAGAAAAATTAGATATTTCCCAACATGCATCTGAAGATCACAGGTTCCACCGGAAAACTCAAAGAGTCAGTTTTGCCAAGTAGTGGCCATAGAGTGGTGCCTAAGTTCCCACACTGCTGTCCTGTTCATCTGAATGAACAAACAGATAATAGTTCAAATTCATGTTACAGATTGAGTCTGGATTCTCCCCCTTAGGCTTGAGTTTTAGATGCTCACTCCCTAGCCTTTGGTTTCTTTTTGTAGACAGCAGAGACTTTAAGCAGTGATTTTCAACCCTCCTAAGCTGCGACCCTTTGTACAGTTCCTTGTGTTGTGATGACCCCCAACTATAAAATTGGTTTTTAAATACTTTCTAACTATAATTTTACCACCGTTATGAATTGTAATATAAATATCTGTATTTTCCTATAGTCTATGGTCTCCGGCAGCCCCTGTGAAAAGGTTATTCCACCCCAAAGGGGTTGAGAACCATTGCTTTAGAAGTAGAGCCAGATAGAGGAAGTCGCTCAGTCACCTGGTGAGTGCTCGAGAGATATCTCAGGAGCTTGGAGTCAGCTTCAATCTACTGTGCTGTAAACAGATTTGGCCGTACTCCTACCTCCATGCCTCGCCTGTCCTGATGGACCATATCCTCTGAAACTGTAAGCCGAAATAAATCTTTCTTCTCTTAGTTTTTTTTCTTTTCTGTCAGGTAATCACAGTCACAACAACATGAAAAGTAACGAATGTAATTAGTTACCCGGGTTAAGACCTTTTCAGATTTCTTAATTTTTACCTATTGCTCTACTCCCCCGTCCCCACCGAGATGCTACACGAACTACCATTATCTGTTGCATGACCTAAGCCTGCTGCTGGCTGTGACTGTTTCTTGGACTTTACTTTGAATGGCCTTCATAATCATTTGAGCAGTCCTAGAAAAGCACTCTGGGGAAAGCGGGGTGAGGGGGTAGGGGATATAGGGGGTTGTGGGGTGGGGGTAGGGGTGGGGGCTTGTCTGCTGTTTTCCTTGTGAGTAGGCTGTGGTTATTGATTCAGGGGCAATCACAGACTCTGCAGGTGAGTCTTTCATCAGAGCATTCCAAGAATGGACATGTTGATCTTGACCCCTGGCTGGATCAGTGTTTGCATTGTGTTTGCAATGTTCACCCACTGTAAACATAGCCCCCCATCCTCTCCTACGCTCACTATTGACCACTATTGACGGTCCTCACAGGAGAAACAGGAACCTAAGCACCATCTCCTTGAGGCAGAGACTCTGCATCAACTAAAGGGAATTTTAAAGCAAAAGTGGTTCCTCCCGCCTGGTTTATTTATTTAACAAACTGTGCATTTATGGAACCTTAGATATAGAGTCTTAGATATTAATGTCATGTTTTAAGTTATAATCCAAAGATGGCTTTATTTGTTTTCTCTCATGTTACACACAGGCTCAGCCACCGGGAGCGCCCTCAGTTGGCACCTTTGTCTCTTTGACATTCCAGGGGGCTGCTTTTGCTCTTGTTTTATTTTTATACTTTTTTACTGTTCAGCTTTATAGGATGTTCTGGTTAACCGTGTGCGTTTTCTACCCCTATTCTAGAACCATCTGCATCTCTGAGACCAACACCTGGGCAGGAGTTGTACTTGTTGCTAATGAGGCATTAGGGCGCAAATTTGATGTTCAGGTGGAGGCTTGCTCGCCTTTCCTGATGCACAGGAACAAAGCCCACCCCTCTTCCTTTTGGTGAAATGCAATCCTTTCCTCTCTTTCTTTTTTGTTATATGCAATTTTTCAAAGCCAAAACGTTATAGAAAGAGCCGCCAGGAAAGGAAGACCATAGGAGATTCTCTCTCTTGGAAATAGATAGAAAATCTTGCTTTGTCTAATCTCTGGCAGGAGACTCAGGGCTGGGGCTTTTAGCTGTAGCATCAAGTTCTGGCCCTCAGGGGGCACGGCCATTTCATGGTAACAGACAATGCAGCTCAAAATAAACAGTAGTTCAAGAAAACCTCTAAAGCTCAACTCAAAACCACAAGGAGAGTGTAGCCAAACCTTCCTTTGCGTTTCCTGCTGCACTATCTCAGCGTGCAGGCCTTGCCTTTCAGCCACATACCCTCCCGATGACAGGATAACTGGCCAGGGCTAGGCACACAGCTAGGTACAGTCAATCCTAGGGAATAAGAAAAACACATTTCTAGGAACCTCCAGCAGTCCTCACTGTATGGTATGGTCACCTCTGAATCAGGCACTGATAAATGAAATGGTTTCAACCAGAAAGATTATATATATATATCCTTCCCCTCCCTGAGAGGTGTGTATCAAGTAAAACTGTGATTCTCTTAAAAGGGAAGAGAGTAATCCTTGGACTAGCACCAGGAGGGTCCAATAAAGCTGGTAATACGTTCCTTTACAGTACAGATTGTGTTTCCTGGCTGAGGAGATGGCTCACTCAGGAGTTTTTGCTGTGTATTCGTGAAGACCCGAGCTGGATCCCCAGAACCTATGGAAGAAAGCATGCCATGGCTGTATACACTCAAAATCTCAGCGCTAGAGAGATGGAGACAGGTGTCCTTGGTCTAACCAGCAAGCCCCAGGCCAGCAAGAGAGCCTGTCTTAAAAAAACAGGACAGAGCCTCAAGAATGACACCCAAAGTTGACCTCTGGCCTCCACATGCACATGCGTGGCATGTGTTTTCTCATGTGTGTGTGTGTGTATGAGCAAACCGGTGTACACGTACATTCTTAGAATATTTGTTTTAGGGAGGCAGGGTCTCATGTAGCTCAGGTTGGCTTCAAACTCATTGTGTAGCTGAGGATGGACCTGAATTCCTCACGTTCCCTCTGCCTCCCTAGTGCAGGCGTGACAGCTGGAAACCACTGTGCCTGGCTCCTTTTTGGAACCTTTATATTTTAAATAGCGCAGGGCCTCTGAGGAGCCTGAGGAAAGCTTACACTAAGGGGGTTTATTTGGGATCAACTCATGAAGCAGAGTGGCAGAGCTGGGGGTGAGGGGTGGGGTGGGGTTGGGGAAACAGGGACGGGGGTGCAGGTGGGGGGTGTGGGGCGGGCAGTGTAAGTACAGTTTGGTAACCAATGCTCCACCCCTCAGAGACATTTTGAGGGGTCTGTTGAAAGCACCTTGGCACTTCCACTCAGGCTAAAAGGAAGAAGCACTGATTTATCAGCCTTGGTACACAGGAGAAAGGTGATCCCATGGGTTTGAATTCATCCAGCCCCGCCAACTCCAGGCCGGATAATTGTGAGTTCTGTCCATCAGTGAGGCCTGGGGCAGCAAGCATGGCATGGTTATGGGCTGAGGACAAGGGCTGTGAAATTATACCTCTGAGCAGCTGACCAAAGCTGCTGGCCCCAGATGTCACTTCAGGGACTGTCTAAGAAGTGAGCTTGAGAGCTCATGAAGAGTGGGCATGAAATACTTGTCTAGTCCTGAGCTCCTATCCAAATTATATATATTCCCCATCTGCAGAAATGCTTACTCCCACTCTCCAGCAGACTGTGAGCTCTTCCAGGACAGGAGGATCTCATGTGTGGCCATTGTCAGTCATGATTTGAATGTGAAATGTGTCTCACAGGCTTATGTGTTCAATGTCTGGCCCCCAGAGGCTGGTGGCCAGCCAAGATACCCCAAGTATCTTGGAAGGTGGCAGAAACTTTAGGGGACATGCTCCAGGGAAGGAAGAAGGTCACTGGGGGCATGACTTGAAGGTTGTAACTGGTCTCCAATCTCTTCCTTGCTTCTCGTCCACAAACCTCTACCGCTGGCATGTTCTTTTGCTCAACCATAGGTAGTCAGGAAGCCGTGAACGGAAGCCCTTTGAAACCATGAGCAAGGCAAATGTTTATCTCTTAAGTAGTTTTTGTCAGGTACTTGGTCATGGTGACAACAAAACAGACAGATGTCCTGTTCATGTCTCTAGGCCGGGATTTGGTCTATTATATATACACTGAAGATGCCTTAGAGGAATGGATGGGTTTTAGGAAGAAAAACAAACAAACAAACAAACAAGTAAGAAAGAATCTAATCACAAGACACATCATCTCAAAGAGAAAGTGTTCGATAATACCTAGCCACAAACCCATCCAACTCCCCAGGCAGTGCCTGGAATCACATAAGACACCCAGGATTCCTGAGACCTTTGAGGGCATGGGCTACCTACTCACACTCAGTTTGGTGGTTAGCTATTGGAGAGCATCCCTTCCTGCCTCGCACTAGCAGGATTCTGTGTGGCTGTGTAGAACCCACAAAAGTTCACATTCAAACATCTTTCCTAGGGACTGGCTCTTAATATCTCCTAGGTCCCCCAAGAGGTGAATCCCTGAACGCTCCCTGAGTGCTGATCCTGCTCTACCATGGAGTCATGGAATATGTAGCAGAATCCAATTGACCTGAAACCCAACAGTCCCTGAGGGAACCCTACCAACTCCTGATTGGTCCGGATATATGCAATGTTCCCAAAGCAGCCACTTCATTGACTATAACATTATTTGGGGACACATCTTCCCCAAGCCTCTTTCTTATGGCTGTTTTATTTATTACTCTCTGTCTTTTAAATTTAAATTAAAAGTTTCCTGGGTAGTGACTATGTCAGCCTTCATTCTTCAGCCGTCCCTAATACTTGTTGATGCTGAATCACTGAGAGTGACTAGCAGTCGGCTTCCTTCATAAATAATTGAAGCTGTAAAGAAAGATGTCTTGTTTCTTTTTGCTGTTGATTAGCAAGGAGCCCACAGTATCTTGCTTTCATCTTGATATAACCCAATGTGATTAAAGTCATGTTCCCATTCTGCAGTTGAAGGAAACTTGTAGGAAAGAATATATTTTAATAACCATTATGAAGAGGCTGTTAATATTATTATCCTAAAGTGACATTTCCCATCATTTAAGGTTTGCCAGTTGATGACAGTTGTTATCTTAAGAGAGGGCAGAGACTTTGGGAGTTCTAAGAGATGATAAATTGGAGGGTTTTCAGTTTATTTCAGGAGATCTCTATGGAAAAAAGAAGTTATTGACAATATCTGCCCACTTGCTAATGACCATCTCTTCTTTGAACTGCCCTAATGATAATCACCCAGCAGAATTGATGTCTGCAGACCCATGACTTCCTGTGGGGGTCACTGAGGATCTGGGTCTGGGAGACTGGTAGTCAGTGCCCCTGGTTCATGGCAATGCAAGCTCACATCTGGTATTCAGATCCCTGAGATCTCTCTTCCTGGTCTATCCCAGAGGCATGATGTTCTTGGGTGAATTTTGCTTGGCTTGCATGGCTTTACCTTTTAAAACAAGTTAGCTACCATCACTTCAGCACCAGGACTTTCATCTCCATTATCCAACAGTTGTTTCTTTGAGATCTTGTTCCCCAGGGCCTAACATTGAGACTTGGATGGAACTCAACAGTGGCTTCCTTTAGGAAGCAGGTGGGTGCTACAAGCCTCCAGAAAGATCCCAGCAAGTTTATAGCTGCATCATGCCCAGTGACTGCGCACGTGGAATCCCTGTTTGTCCCCTAGAGCCGCCAAGCTCTGTGCACACTGGCAGAGATCCAAAGGCATTTGCCATCCTCGCCATGGCTTCTCTTACCCTGAAAACACTGCACCCAGGAACTCAGAACTACAAAAGGGAAAATACTTGTCAGATTGCAGTGTGGAAACAGGATACCAGCATCAGGTCGGTGGTTCATCTGAAGACACTGAAGAGAAGAGGCCACCAGATGATGCCAGGGAAGACCCACCTGTCAGCCTTTGCAATGACTTATCATCGAACTTACCCCATTTATAGGAAACCAATCAGAAAATTTAAAGTTTACAACACAACGTATTAGGATGTGTTTACTCACTGATTACACACATTAGTTATGCATCATTATACACTAAACCATAGTCTAGGCATTGCCTTGGTCAAACAATGGGTTTTAATTCAATATTTAATTCAATATTTAATTTAATTCAATAGCATGGGGGATTGTCAGATAAATAGAAGCTTATAAAACAATGAAATCATTCCATCTGGGGTGTATATGAACTATTTCCGATATTTTCTGAGTACATAACAGTTAAGGATAAATAGGAACACACAGATGAGCAGAAAGGCAGATACTTAGTCTTAGGTGGGACGTTTGTGAGTTTAAGACTGGTTCTAGGCCAGCCAGAACACAGTGAAACCCTGTCTATAAACAAGAACAAAAGCCAAAGCAAGGTCTATATGTATACATAGACTTAGAATAACGTAATGGGCATCCCATGACATATTAATTGCTTTATAATATATGCATTTATTTATGCTTATACAGTATACTTCTTATAGTGTATGTTCAGAATTTATTCACCAAAATGCCAAACAGTGGCTCTCTGTGTTTGACATAATTGTGTCTGATTTTTAGTTTTCTTCTAATCCTCTGTATTTTAGGTCAACCTTTCTCCTATAAGAAACTTACAGACTCCCTACATTATCTTGCAAGAAAGTTATTTACAGAAGTTGCATGTGCTTTAAAAAAATGCTTCAAAGTACTGAAGCTTCAGGCTCAAGACTAAAACCTTGTGGATTCTGATAATTTCTTACCCATTCAGTTACCATTTGAGATTGGGCAGCTTTGCTTCTTGGGAGTAGGTAGTCAGGCACTGGCCTAAAGTGTGGAGGTCAGAGAAAGGCAGAAACAGTTCTGGTGCTGGGAGACAGTTTACCCGGCTGATGGATCTTGCCTTCAGATCATTGTGACAAAGGATAAAAGAAGTCACTCCCCTACGGCTGGGGAGTGGCTCAGTTGGTAAGTGCTTGGCTCACAAGCTCAAGGACCTAAGTTTGATTCTCAGCATCTGCTAAAGGAGCTGGGTGCAGTGGCATGAGTCTGTAATCCCAGTGCTGGAAGGAGGAAAGCAGGAGGGTCCAAAGTTTAGGACCAGTGAGCTCTAGGCTTAGTGAGTGTGCTGGCTAGTTTCATGTACAATTGATGCAAACTAGAGTCATTTTGGAAGAGGGACCCTCAAGTGAGAAAATGTCTCCATAGATTGGCCTGTGGGCAAGTATGTAGTGTGTTTTCTTTATTGATAATTGATTGAATGATTGATGATTGAAGATCACTGTGGTGCTATCCCTGGGTTGGTGGTTCTGGGTTCTATAAGAAAGCAGGCTGAGCAAGCCATGAGGAGCAAGCCAGTAAGCAGCACCCCTTCATGGCGTGTACCTCAGCTCCTGCCTCCAGGTTCCTGCCCTGCTTGAGTTCCTGTCCTGACTTTTCTCAGTGGTAGACTGTGAGGAGGAACTGGAAGCCAAAATCGACCAGTTCTTTACCATGTTGCTTTTCATCACGGTGCATTGGCACGGTGATAGAAACCCCAATAAGACAGTTAGAGATACTGTGTCAGAAAGATAGGGTAGAGGGTAATTGAGGAAGACATCTGGCCTCCACAGGTATGATGCACATGCTCACACATGTACACACACATTCCTAACAAATATCTGGCCACAAGGAGGTCCTGCACAGGGAAGTGAGCTGTGCCTCTGTGGATAGTCGTAGGACTAGAGGAAAGAATGACAAACAATCAGCTTGTGAATCTCTAATATGCCAAGTGTGTCAAGTGTGTGATATTTTTACACATCGCAGTGTGGAAACTGGGAGACTGAACATGACTCCAGTGATATTCCACAGTCATCATGAAAATCACCAAGGTCATGCAAGGAGAACAAGAAAGAGTTGAAATACAGAACCAAGTTTTCTGATTTCAACACTGCTTTTAAGCATCATTTTAGGAATCCAGAGGGTTTTGTTTTTGTTTTTTGAGGGGGAGGACAGGGGATGTTTTTGTTTTGTTTTGAGACATGGTCTCACGAAGGCTAGCCTCAGACTCACTCTCTTGTAGAAAATGACCTTGGGCTCCTTCTGCCTCCACCTCCCCAGTGGAGTGCTGGGATTACAGAGGTGCCCCACCGTGTCCTGCCCTTTTAGGAATCTTGAGCTGGAATTATAATAGACTGTCATTTTCTGCGAGATGGACATTGTTCATTTGTCAAGGGGAAGAGCATCTGAGGGAGTGGGGGACATACAAACACAAATGCCATTTTCATCAAAATGTCAGAGAAGCCATGACTGCTCCATATTCATAGACTTTCAATTGGCTCTAGTTTAAACAACGTGCTGAGTGCAGTACAAGGAGTGCAAATAGCTGACACCTCTCGAATTCCCCGAAGCAACAGTGATTTGGAGGCAAGACGGATGGCAGAAACAGATTGTTCTCCAGGGTAAACTTCATGCTGTCCTGTGGCTCTCAGCATTAGCAGCAGATATGGCTCTGGCACCATAGTGATGCTGGTTCATGCCAGCAAATGTGTACCTGGTGCAGGAAAGCCAATGTTTCAGGTGTCCTCACCTCTAAAAGTAGAGTATTCAAGCTAGGGAGATGGGACACAGCCAGCAGAAGAGGACGTGGCAGTGCAGGGAATAAGGCCAGAGGAGTTTAGAGAAGACAAGCTGCTCGTTGCTGTTCTTTTTTGGAATACATGACCATCTGCACCACAAACCTGGCCCCAAAGACTGTTCGAGGCCTGGAAATAGATGGTCAATTTCTAAAATAAGACTTTTGGCCTGACTTGCATTCAACTACATCACTGAAATTAAACAAGCCTATCTAAGCAATATTAGGGCCCAATACCAATACCAGTACCCCCTCCCCCACCCATCTCCCTCTCTGCATTTTCAAGACAAGGTTTCTCTGAGTAGCCTTGGCTGTCCTGGACTCATTTTGTACACCATGCTGGCCTCGAACTCACGGAAATCCGATGGCTTCTTCCTCCTGAGTGCTGCGATTAAAGGTGTGCACCACCATCGCCTGCCTCTAATACTGCTCTCTAGTTTCTTCTTTTCCATTCAAGCGTTAACCAGCCCCCGATTGTTTATTTCTTTTACTTGGGGGACCCAGTTCCCCAGAGGTGCTTCAGCCTGTAGCGTGTTTATTCTCCAATTTTCTCCACGAGTCCCCTTCCCAAAGCTGAGAGCTTACGTCCAGACTTCTGTCTCAGACGTTCTTCAGTTATCTCTCAAGAAGGGCACAATGTGGCTTCAGCAAGGCGCAGAGTCGGGGAACACTTCAGAGGGAGGATAAGGGCCCAGAGCTCATCTTCCTAAGCCTGCCAGGTCATGTCAGGTAGCCATCGTGAGCAGGCGCATGCGCCGTGCACTGCAGACCCTCTGGAGCAGTTGCTGGGTGATGGGGAATAAATCACCAACCTTCCATTTAAAAGGCTCCAGGAGGAAAACAGGGCCAAGTGCCAGCTGCGTGGTAGTGTTTAACAGTCATGACCACTCTCAATTGTTTTCTGGCAACGTCTTTTTAATTGCTCCGGATTTTATTTATTTGTTTGTTCGTGTGTGTTCCACATGTACCTTTTCCAGTATACGTATATATTTGTGTACACGTGCAGGCCAAAGACTGACATCTGGTTTCTCTCTCTCTCTCTGCACCTTCTGTTCTGAAAAAGTCTCTCACTGAAGCTGGCTGGCTGCCTGGCTGTGTCCACCTTCCTGGTGTTGGGGGGGTGGGGGGGGTCACAGATTCACAGATGTTCAGCACCGTGTGCAGGTTTTCTGTGGTGTGGGGAACTGAAGAAGTCAGTCTCCGTTCCATGTGACAAGCTCTCCTCAAACTCTTTTTCTGTCTTCAAGTGGTGCCTGCCCTTTGATGACACAGTTTTAATGGCATTTCGTCAGATGGCAGGAATTCACGTCTAAGCCCCATGAATCCTTGGGAAGAATCACTGTTCCCATTGTTGGATGCGGCCGCACATTCTAGCTTTTATTGAGATATAATTCTCACATCTCTTCGATAGGATTTCTGCACATGCCAATGTGAATGTCATGTGACATTGCTCAGGTGCTCTGGGTTAGTATACAGTTCTGTTTATTTATTTAAAAAAAAAAAAGACTAAGATTGGGTTTTGTTTGTTTGTTTGTTTCAGGGCGACTCAAGAGTCCCAATATCTAGCTAATGTCAAAATCCTTGGGAACTATGCCACTCTCCCTCCAAAGTGCTTACAGACAGATGTACTTCTTTGAAACAAAATAACTCTCCTTCTTACACTGGATGTCCCTTTGGCATGGTCAGGAGATTGTTCAGATGTCATATTTCATGGTGGAAATAAAAGTAACTATCACAAAGGGAAGAGGGTATCACAAGTTTTTTTTTTTTTTTAATTTAATTACATTTGGATGTAAACCATGAAGTTTACCCGGGGACAGAAGAATGCCTTCGTTAAATGGGGCCATGCAAATAAACGCTATAGAGTCCTCTATATACAGTGCCAGATGGAAGGCTGTGTTAGGCTAGGGCACATGGGGCCAGGCTATGAATCACCGGGTGCCTCTCTAAGCCTGTTTCAGAGTGCGTACATGATACAAACCAGAAAGGGCTGCATCTTAAACTCCGACTCACGGAGGAAAGCTTGTGGCTTCTAGGAGAGGAGTAGGGATAAGAATGACATCCGGCTTGGGCCCAGAAAACTTGTAACCAAAGAGAAGCCTCCACTTCCTGGAGGAGAGTGGGATGCCCAGAGCTTCCAATGCCGCATTCGGCAGAATTATGTAACCTGTCAGTGGCTGTGACTCTGGGGGCAGAGAGTGGTGTGTGCCTTCCCTCCCCCACACCTGGTGTAAATATTTTTAAGCTCTCCATAACATGGGAGTTAGAACTGACTTTCCTGGAATGAAATTCTAAAATAAATTGACGGCCAAATACTCTGTGGGATTTCTCAACTCCAACAGGTTTGTTACTGTTATATAATGCAGTAGTTTTGCTTTGTTCTGTTTTAAACAAACTCTTTCTCTTCTGACAATATTACTGTTTCCAAAATTTCGACACTCCCCGCACTGTGGAGTTCTAGTTCTTGGTTAAGGAGAACGGTACTGAGAACACACCAGGAATATTTTGCTACTTCCTTCAGTGTGAAGTCTTCACGACAGGAAAGGTTGGAATTTTTTGGCTGTTGTGAATTGTTTATCTAGCCCTCTGCTATCTGAGCTTCTCAAATCACTTCTCTGTACAGATACTGTATCTCTCTCTCTATTTTTTTTTTTTTTTAAATGACTAAGGTCTTTGATGACATCAAAAGTGCCCAGGGCTGGAATACAACCTCAGAAGGTTTTTTATCAGAACTTTGTTCAAAGAGAAAGCCACAAGCTTCTGCCCCACGGGTGTACCTGGGCTACCATCAGCAACAATTCCCGAACAATTGTTTTTGGTTTTGCATAGCATCCCTTTCATCTCCTCCTCCTCCATAGAGATGGAGACAGAACCCTGGGTCTTGCTAATGCTAGGCAAGTTCACCACCACAGAACTATGGCCCCAGCCCTTCCTTTCATCTTTCTAGAGTTATTATATCAGCCTCAGCCCCAGGGTTTTCATGCAGTGAGTTTCCTACACTGTATGATTCTAAGCACGAGTCAAGTGTGTAGCCAATGTCAGTTTAAGCAGAAAAACTTTAGAAATATTGTGGGGATTGTAGGAAAAGTCACTTCTTTTTTTCCTGGTGGATGGCCACATATGGACAGGAGATGGCTTTTTCTAATAAAAGGCAGAGTTCTCAGGACTGAGGAACTGCTAAGAGCCTGAGTCAAGACGTATTCAAGACTGCACTGAACCCCAACCCTTAGGGCCAGAATTTCCATGAGCCAGTAAGTCCCCTTTTTAGTTAAGATAATTTGGGTCAGAAGTAGATTGTTTTTGTCATAGAAATCTAGAATTTTCATATTTTGTCACCAAGTATTCAGAATTCTTTATTATCTTGTTATTGATATTTATAATAAAATACCAATATGTCATCTTGAAGAAAACATAGTAAAATAAACAATTCAGATAGAAACCTCTGCTTTGATGCTTTTCACAAAGAATATTCTTTCATCTTTCTCTTCCCTCATATATTTCCCCAGGATTAAGACACTAAGTCACTAGTGAATGGTGGAATGAGCTGATTAGACTTTCCCCACTTGTTTACCTATTTATTATTATTAAGTGTGTGTGAGTGTGTGTGTGCGCATGTACGTGGGTCTGTGTGTCTATACATATTTGCTGTTTTGTTATCAGGGAGGTCAAATGGGAGAAAAGCAAATCTCTGAGGCATAGATGATGTATTGACCTGACAATAAGTAAGAGTTATCTGTATCTACTCTGGTGGCCATGATCCTCTTGCTGTTGGGGCAGTGTTTATCATGTGCTGTCTATCTGG
Organism: Acomys minous; assembly: GCF_964271855.1. NCBI lineage: Eukaryota > Metazoa > Chordata > Mammalia > Rodentia > Muridae > Acomys > Acomys minous. The sequence continues at coordinate 46,323,208 of NC_140489.1, forward strand.
GCAACACAGCAGACCGTTCATGTCCATGTGCTCACACTGGTAGACTCACCAGAGGAGGCTCAACGTTATCCGGGCGACAGGTCTTCTATCTGTATTGAACGTGCTCTAAGTTTTCTCCTCGTTATGCCCTACACAATACTAAACAACATTTTCCTACAGTGCAGTAGGCGTAATAATTGGACCAGAGATGACCAGGAGTGCACTGGGGGCGTGCAGAGACCACATGCAAACATTACATCATTTTGTATCAGGAATTTGGACACTCGTGGGTTGTGGTATCCTGGGGGGATCCTGGAACTCATCTTTCACAGACACAAAGGAGGACTGTACTGGGCACCCGGGTTCACATGAACCAGCTTATTGTCCTTAAACTTAGTTCGCAGGCAGGGTGTGGTGGTGGAATCCGCTCTGGGCCAGTAGAAGGACTGTTAGGTACAGGGTTTGCCAAACTCTGAGGTATAAAAAGCTCCACGTTGGACTTTGAGCAGCCAACAGTTTAAACACTGGCTCTCCAGGTTTTTTGTCATCTAACAATCAGCTCTTAGAAGCAGGTAGAGCTGACTCCGGTATATCACTATGGGAACACGCGCCCCAGGGCAGCCACGCAGTTTGCCCCAATCCAGCACTGTGAACGTAGGAGTGTCCAGGCCTTGAGCCCACAGTTTGACTCCTGGGCTCCTTTCCAACCTCTGGTCAGGCTTTACACTACGTCATTTGACGAAAACACATGGCACTGCAAAGGCAGCTAACACATGTGTTCCATTAAAACAGACGTCATGCTAAAAGAGCGGTTAGATTGCCTCCGTGTTGTGTGTTAAGATCCATTATTAAGTAGGACATACACCAACCTCGCTGAGCAACAGTCACCAGCTCCTCCTGCCACAGGATGTTCGGAACTAATCCTGGCCAGTGCATGTCTGGTGTCGTAAGTGAAAAGTGGAGAAATGGCTTAGAAACTGGAGCCCCAGTTAACAGATCTATGAGCATGGTTGGACTCCAAACTTTACAGTAATTCATAGCTTGCCATGTTCCTTAATCTTACGTAAGCCTTTCCAAGAGGTTTAAGAAATTTACGTGTGTTTAGAGCCAATGAAAGACATCAAGTTACAATCAATGGATTTAACATCATTGCCAAGGATTCCCTTACTATAGAAAGTTAAGTACATTAGAACTCATGAGATGGTACACTAATTTCCCCTCATCTCCTCTTGCAGTCTTCACTGCAAAGCCTTTTTTGTTTGTTTTGTTTTTCGAGACAGGGTTTTTCTGTGTATCCTTGGCTATCCTGGACTCGTATTGTAGACCAGGCTGGCCTTGAACTCACAGGGATCCACCTGCCTCTGTCTCCCCAAGTGCTGGGATTAAAGGTGTGCACCACCCAGCAAGCTTTTTTTTTTCTCACAAATGGGGTATTATTATTGCATTCTGAGCCCCAACAAAGCAAAAATGATGACAACTGTAACATTAGGTGATGATGTCTTTACGGAGCGAGGCTATTGAAATTCACTAGAGAGTAGGCACACAGTCCAAGCACAGTGAACATTCACAGTGCCACACGATGTGTGGAATTATTACCAAATGAAACTTCTCAAGGAGAAGTTTCTCAAGAGCCCCATTTATACACATTGTTTGCTGTAAATATGTAACAGAAAAGAAGCTTCTTTGAAAAATATACATAACTGAAGAACTACATCTAATGTGGTCTGGAAGCTGCTTTGTTCTGTATGAAGCATCATTTTAGTTTTGAGGACACTTGATGGCCTCTATATCTCCTGACAAAGGCATTGAAGAAAAAAAAATTCTCCACAGGAAAATAAGATAGAATTTTAAATATTAACATTTATGTAAATTCCCAAGTTTTTTTTTTTTTAATGTTGTTTGAGATAGGTTCTCTCTATATAGCTCTGGCTGTCCTGGAACTCACTCTGTAGACCAGGCTGGCCTCAAACTCACAGAGATCTGCCTGTCTCTGTCTTCCTAGTTCTGGGACTTAAAGGTGTGCGCCACTACACCTGACCATGTATCCTCGAGTTTAAAAAGCACCAATGGTATTAAGACATTATTAAATTTATGTAGGATAATAACAATAAGCTATGCTTTCAGAGCACTCCTATTTTGCAGGAGTCATATAAAGAAGTATTTACCGATTAATTAATATAGTGTGTGCAATTTACTTCAAAATGTCTGGCAAGGGTGATGTGGGAGTACAGCTGAGACTGCCCATGTTTTTGCTAAATCTATGCATGGAAGAATGTTACATATGTCTGAAACCTTGGTTACAAGTGTTTATGGAAACTTACCTTAAGCCCAAACTTGAAAGGTTTATGCTATTTCTCAGGGCGGAACCACAGGGCATGTGAGAAGCTGCTGCCCCACTCTTGACCACGCTCTCCATGCCCCCCGCTGCCAGAACCCCATTCCAAAGACCTAAGTCGGCTCACGGAATTCCCTTGTGGAAAATGCCTCTGTATTTCTTTCACAGCCCCACAGCACTTGGGACCTCTTCTCTTCCCTGTTGTTTGGCCCTGTCTCTTCCCGAGCTGATGTCCAGGCAAGTCTGCGAGATCCCTGTGGCCGTGGCTCACGCCTTCCTGTTCGTTCCTGGTACGTTCTCTAGCATTTGGTAGCAGCTCAGTACACTCCAGGTGAGTGAAATCAACGTGGGCAGCACATTATATAACTGTTTCTATGCCTTAATTAGCCACAGTGAGCACAGTGGCCGCCAGACGGTTGCTACTCGTGGAGTCCTGTTTGGCTTTACCCCTTCTAAGTAATTCACGAATGCTAATTATAGCCCAAATTAAAGATCAATACTCAGCTAATAAATACAGTTTTGCTTGGGGGCGGGAACCAAACCAACCAAACAAGGCAGTAAGATGTATCAGGTTTCTCTGATACTCTGAGATAGCCAGATTTAAAGCAGCCGACCTGAGGGGAACAATTCTAATCCAAAGACTCAAGCCCCCAAATACCCCAAATCGCAAACTGTTTTGAGTGTTGAAGTGATGCCTCCTATAGGGAAGTTCACATTTAGTGTGACTCACATGACAACTCATAGTCAAAATACAGGTGTTAAAATGACCTTCAGGGCATGCATTTCAGGTCTAGGAAAAAAACATCAATGAATTTTCGCATTTACGCATGGACACCATGTCCCCAAGCCAACTCATCGTTTACATGCAAATATTCTGAAGTCAGAATAGCTGTGGTTAAGGGCTATTCTTCACCCTGCCTGAGGAGCACGCCATTCTCAGCAGACAGATGTTGGACAATACTGTCTGTCTGACTGTGACAATGATAATCATAAAATTCAGAATCTACTACACCCAAGCGCTTTCCCACAACCAACTAAAGGCAGAGAAATTAGACCGCATCAAAATGAAGAGCTTCTGCTCAGTTCAGGGCACAGGACAGAGATAGACCGGGGTGTGGCTCAGTGGGAGATTTATTTGTCCAGCATGAAGACCTGATTTCAACCCTTCCACTAAAAATAACAGGAGGGGGAGGAGGAAGCATAGAGGGAAGGAAGGGATAGGAAAGGAAGGAAGTACACTGAAAATAACTTAGAGCAGAAGAAAATATTTGCAAGTTATATTCCTGCCAGGAATCTAATATTCAGAACAACACAGAACTTCTACAATTCAAAAACCAAAGACAAACAACCCAGGAAAAAAAATGAATGTGGAGTCTGGCCTGGTGGCCTAGGCTCATCATCTAGCTACCCAGGAAGGGAAGGCAAACAAACAAACAAACAAACAAACAAACAAACAAAAAACTCAAGTTCAAGACCTGTCTTGCCTACAGAGTAAGAGCAAGGCTGGCTTGGACAGCTTAGTGAGATGCTCCCTATCTCAAAATAAAAAGTGTTAATGGGGTTGCGGGTATAGCTCAGTGCACATGACTTGCCATCCACCCCCAAATGTGCACACACACAGAACATGCACCTGAGCAGAATGTACCATTGGAAAAAAGCATGCATCTTTCCCCAAAGATCTACAGAAGACCCTCAAGGACATGGTGAGATGCTCAATGCCAATACTCATTTGAGAATGCAAATCAGAGCCACAACTAAGCAGCATCCCTTGGAAACCAGGACAAATCAGGAAGCCCAGAAAGAACCGGCAGGATGTGGAGAGGGTGAACCTCAAGTGGGGATGGAAACAGTGCAAGCACTCTACATGGAAGTTTGGCAGCTTGCTGATAAGTTAAGGCCAGAATCATCATGTGATAGCAGGCACATTTCTAGATATGTATTCAAAAGAACAGCAAACAAGTGCTCAGATGGAAACTTGTGTACAGATGATCACAGAAACAGACACGCCTCTGTCATCTTATGACCGGATGAATGAAACGTGATCTATCAAACTGTACACCGAAAAGGGAGCAGACACTGACAGAGGATGCTTAGGAAGAAATCTTGAGAACACACTAAGCGAATGGCGCTGTACCCTGTCATGTTCTCATACATGATTCTGTTGCAGGGGGACATGTGTAATGGGGCTGTGAAGGTGGTCAGTGGATAAAGCACTTGGTATGCGTGTGTGTGACCCGAGTTCAGATCTCTAGCACCCACATAAAAAGCTGGGTAGGGGGGCTGGAGGGATGGCTCAGAGGTTGAGAGCACTTCCAAAGGTCCTGAGTTCAATTACCAGCAACCACACGGTGGCTCACAACAATCTATAATGAGATCTGGTGCCCTCTTCTGGTGTACATGCAGGCAAAACATTGTGTATATATGATAAATAAATAAATCTTTTTTTTTTTTTTTAAAGCTGGGTAGGTGTGCTGGGTACCTTTACGCCAACTTGACCAAAGCTAAAGTCATCTGAGAGGAGAGAACCTCAATAAAGAAAATGCCTTCAAGCCAGGCAGTGGTGACACATGCTTTTAGTCCCAGCACTTGGGAGGCAGAGGCAGGCTGATCTCTGTGAGTTCAAGGCCAGCCTTGCCTACAAAGTGAGTCCAGCTAAGGCTACACAGAGAAACCCTGTCTCAGAAAAACAAAACAAAAACAAAAACAAACCACATCTCAAAAAATAAAAATGAAAATAAAAAGGAAGAAAGAAAGAAAGAAAGAAGGAAAGAAAGAAAGAAAGAAAAGAAAGCAGGCTGAGCAAGCCATGAGGAACAAGCCAGCAAGCAGCACCCTCCATGGCCTCTGCATCAGCTCCTGCCTCCAGGTTCCTGGTTCCTGTTTGAGGTCCTGACCAGGCTTCCTTCAGGACACTGATGGACTGTTGAAGTGTAAGTCCAATAAACCTTCTCTTTCCCAACTTGCTTTTGGTCATGGTGTTTCATCGCAGCAATAGAAACCTCAGCTAAGACAGGAGGCATGGTGGCCTGCTTTAATGTCACTGCAGGTGAGGTGAAGAAGTTGGGATCTCCTGGAAAAGCCAGTGAGTTAAGTGAGCTGTGTTCAGGGAGCGACACCTCCAGCCCAGTGAAGTAAACATGGAGGGCAATTGAGGAAGACTTCCAGCATCAACCCCCTGTCCTACACACACACCAACCACACACGTGCTACCACCCAATCCAGAATGAGCACGCTGATGCATAGTTAAAGTCAGTGTGTGCTTGCCAGGACCGGAGGGAGACAGGGCAACAATGAGCGATAAGGCTTGATGGATGTTGTGCTGTCTTCTAAAATTATTAGATGTTTTGGAGCTGGACGGTGATGATAGTTGTAAAACACTGTGAATATATAAAATGTCACTGAATTTGTACTTCAAAATTGTTAATATTGTGAATTTTATGTGGCATTTATTTTCCCCAAATAAAAGAAACAGCAGTTTCTAAGAATCTTTCTTTCTTTCTTTCTTTTTTTCCAAGACAGGGTTTCTCTGTGTAGCTTTGGCTGTCCTGAACTCACTTTGTAGACCAGGCTGGCCTCAAACTCACAAAGATCTGCCTGCCTCTGCCTCCCAAGTGCTGGGATTAAAGGCATGCACCACCATGCCCAGCCTCTGAGATCAACTTTCAAAAAGACTTTTTTTTTTTTTTTTGGTTTTTCGAGACAGGGTTTCTCTGTGTAGCCTTGGCTGTCTTGGACTCACTTTGTAGACCAGGCTGGCCTCAAACTTAAGTGATCCGCCTGCCTCTGCCTCCTGAGTGCTGGGATTAAAGGCGTGTGCTACCACCCCTGGCGAAAGAGACTCTTTTTGAAGTAGCTGGTATGGGTCCTAGGAGCACGCTTAGTGCCTGGGGATTGATGCAAGTGTCTTGGGAGCACACTTCTGAGAGAAATTAACATTGTTCTTAAGTTCCTTCCATAGTAAAAAAAAAAAAAAACCTGCAGCATATATTTCAGCAAAGAGAATGTGTAAGAGGCGTCACTCGGTACCTTCCAAAGCTCCTGCTTCTTAGCTTGGAGAGCTGCTAAGGGACAGAAAATGACATTTCTGCAGGGCCTGGTTACATAAGCATACTCCCCACTCAAAACTCTTCCCCTGCAATACCTGACGCCACGGTTCCATTCTCTGGTCAAGGTTAATCTCTCCCATGCCCTTGCTATGAGTCCTTTCTTCTTGTTCGTGTTTTCAGCATTTTTCTTTCTATTGCTTTCTTCTTCACAGCCAGAAACCAGGCACGCGTTTCCGCATCTTAATAGTGGGTCTCATCTGACCTCTGAGTTTTCTGTGAGGACATTTCCCTGCTGCCTTCTCCTTCCATCCTCTCTCCTTGTTTGGCCCTCAGGGCTTCTCTTTGAGACTTTCAAGCATTTTAATGTGGGGGGATAGTCCCTCCACCCCATGGGAGCTGCCTGAGCTTCCGACCCTCTCCTGGCTCTTCGGAGAATCTGAGAGGTCTAAACCCATGCTCACTGAATATGTGAGGAACCAAAATAGCACCTGGGTGATTGGGAACGCTCCCAAGGCAGAGGAAGTTTAGGCAGAAAAATCCAGGTCTAGTGGTCTTGACTCACCAGAGATCTAAGTTTGTAACAAACTTAACAAAGAAATCACCCTGACTCAGAGGTCTGCTCCACTTAAAGGCAGTTTTGATAGGAAGCAATTGGAAATGTGCCCAGGACTCCTGAGAAACCCATGGTCCAAGACACCGTGCATGGCACTACTGGCTTTAAGAGGTTTGCTGAAGCAGTTTCCTCCCTTTTAAATAGAGAGGTATTTTGACATAATACTTCAATAAAACAAAACCAAACTCCACCTAGAAGCCCCCCAAAAACCAAAACAACACCTCTCCACAGCCCCAAACCAGAGTGGGCAGTCCCATCCCTTTCTTTCCACAGGGCTAACAAAGCAGCAGGGTGAGGACTGGCACTTTACTAACGGCCTCTTCCAGGTTTGTTCCAATGTAAACTCCTGGCATTTCCTTTAGCAAGGTGTTTCAAAACCATACCCGGTAAGCTACGTGTTTTCATTTCGGAATCAATTTCCTTTCATTCTTATTGGCAGTTGTATTGAGCAAGAAAGTAGATAGATATTTTATTATGCTGAGGGTCTTCACACAATGTTTATATTCTAAAGCCCTAACTACTGTCCTAAGCCTATCTCCCCAGTGCTGCTTACCCCTGTAACTTATCCTAGCTGAAGGTTAGGTCCAGTCTCTAACAAAAGTGGGTGATTTGAGGGTCAGGATCCTGGGGGAGACTCTTCAGCTGCAGGACAGATCAAGGTGGCGTCTCTGCAGATATGCAGAGCAGAGCATTGCTCTCAGTCTCTGCTTATACACTGTCCAGTGGGCACCCATGGGGTTGTAGGACTGTGTCTGTTTATCCTGAGGGAGTGACGTCACTGGGCTCTGGCTATCAGGTGCAGCCTTGGGTGTGATGGGGATGCCGACTAAGCTGTGTCTGCATGTCTGTCGAAAAGGCATTCTTTACTCTGCTCATTACAACAGTGAAATAATGCCTTCATTTATTTATTCACAGAGTTCATTCCTGACTCATGAACTCATTTGCCCTCAGCAACTGGGAGTTAAGGGCTGTGGACATTTGCACCCTTTGGCTTAGAAGACAAGGAAGGAAGGATCGGCCTGGGGCGGAGTGTAACTTACAAAAACAGGAAAGAGCTCACTCAGTTAGGGGAGGGCAAAGCTAGAATATATCATCTCATTTACATGACCCACCTTTCCTGTGGAGCCCCATTCTGAGCCAGGCCTGGTGCTAGATGACAGAGACGGCAGTGTAGGACAGAGATGCTACACGACAGTGTTCCGGTCTCACAGTACACTGCTCTGTGTGCCTAAAGGTCCCAACACATCCACCAGCAAAGCCCAGTTCAGAAAGGATGGCTAAGCCTAGCTCACTATGAATATATGTCCCTTGTTCCTTTCTGGTGGCCTGACCGCTGGGAGGGGGGGGGGTTCCCAGACTGGACAGGGGTTCACCCCGCACCAGGAAAGCCGGAGACCATCTCCGCCTGGGTCTATTTTCGGGGCCCTGGTCATTCTTCCCTCTGCCTACCGCCTCCAGCCTTCCTCCTGATTTTCTGGGCTTTATCCTGCCAGCTGCACACCAGAGTTGAAGCTAGGCTTTTTAAGAAAGTTCTAACTAGCAAAACCCAAAATACCATCCACTGTTACAGAGATGGATGAAGACCCCCAGGTAAGAGCAGTGTTGGATGGCTCTAGACGTTTCCTGGGGAGAGCCAGTGTACAAAGTGTGTCTTCTGCCAGTGTTCAAAGGGGACATTTTTCTTGCTGCTCACTGTGACGGCTGGCCAGGAATTTCCCTATTTGTTAGAGTGAAAGAATTTGGCAAGAAAAATCCTGAATCTTTACACCTTTCCTCTACCGTAAGTCAGCTGTACCTCGGGACAGGTGAAAGCAAAAGGAGTCAGGCAGAGTTTATTCATTTACAGATGATTCAGGGAACTGAAATTTTCTCTCTGACTTTCCCACCCTCGGGCAGGGAGTTTTGGTAGAGAAACAACAACAAAAGAAGAGTTACTGGCCTGGTTCTCCATGCCTCTGTTCTCCCAAGATGCTCACATTCCATTCTGGAATGTAATGCAGCCGAGGGAGGCCAGATTGGTTATGTAGGTGGTATGTGCCCCACCTACACACACCCTTGGAGTTCTTAACGACGGCTGTTTTCCCCAAGTGCTAGTCTTTCAGTCAATGCATTCTTTGTTGAGAATTCTCTGTGCTGGGTAGGTGACGAGAATTATAGCGAGGAAAAGTGGGCAAAAAAACGTATAGCTGCAACCCTAGTCAATGGGTGGCACAGACCAGGGGCTGAGGGAAGGCAAGCCATTGAGGAGAAAGCGTACCACAGCTGCTCAAAGACCAGGACACATATGGACTGACATAGCGGCAGCCATTGTAATGGGGCTGAAGGGTGAGCTGGAAGATTTCACACGGGATGAGGGATCCAGCCAGAGGGAGCCGCATTGGCGAGATCCAGTGCCGACAGCGGCAGCTTAGCACATTAGACAAGCCGGAGACATGGAGGGAAGTGGTACAAAGAAGGAGAAGGAGGGAGAAAGGGTAAGAAAGAGGGAGAATGAGAGAGGAAGTAATAGAGGTGGAGGGGGAAGGAGGGGGAAAAAGAGCAGGAGAGAGTAAGAGAAGGTGAGGGAAGAGGGAAGAGGGAGAACAGGGAGAGGAAGGGGAGGACAGGGAGTGATCAATGTTCAAAAGTCAATCCTATAGCTATACAGTAGCAATAAACATGCAAAAATTAAGAAAACAATTTCATTTATAACAGCATCAAAAAGAACCAAATGCTCACGGGGAGCAAAATCAACCAAAGAAATCCAAGTCCTGCATGTTGAAAAGCACAGAAAAACGTCATTGAGAGAACTTTAGATATCTAAATGAAGCAGCTGGTGCTTGTGAACTGGAAGCTTTTATTATTATTATTATTATTATTATTATTATTATTATTATTATTATTATTATTATTATTATTATTATTGTGAACCGGAAGCTTTAAGCTGCATCACTCTGAGACCATGCATTCAACAAACTGCATCAACATCCCAAATTAGTTCTTTACAGAGATTGACAGGTTGACCCCAAAATGCACATGGAAACAAATGGGACGTAGCCAAAACAGTGCTGAAAATGAAAAATAAAGAAGACAGACTTCCCAACTTCAGACTCTGCAAGAAGCTGGAGGAATCCAGATGCTCTGCTGATGGGTGGAGGGTGAGCAGCCAGTTCAGTGAGTCAGCACTGCCACCCAAGAAACAGATACCACTACCACCCCAGAAACAGACAGCACTGCCACCCCAGAAACAGATAGCACTGCCACCCCAGAAACAGACACCACTGCCACCCCGGAAACAGACAGCACTGCCACTCTAGAAACAGACACCACTGCCACCCCAGAAACAGACAGTGCTGTCACCCCAGAAACAGATAGCGCTGCCACTCTAGAAACAGACACCACTGCCACCCCAGAAACAGACAGTGCTGTCACCCCAGAAACAGATAGCACTGCCACCCCAGAAACAGACACCACTGCCACCCCAGAAACTGACAGCACTGCCACCCCAGAAACAGACAGCACTGCCACCCCGGAAACAGACAGCGCTGCCACCCCGGAAACAGACACCACTGCCACCCCAGAAACAGATAGCGCTGCCACCCCAGAAACAGACAGCACTGCCACCCCGGAAACAGACAGCACTGCCACCCCGGAAACAGACAGCACTGCCACCCCAGAAACAGACAGCACTGCCACCCCGGAAACAGATAGTGCTGCCACCCCGGAAACAGACAGCACTGCCACCCCAGAAACAGACAGCGCTGCCACTCCAGAAACAGACAGCGCTGCCACCCCGGAAACAGACACCACTGTCACCCCAGAAACAGACAGTGCTGCCACCCCAGAAACAGACAGCACTGCCACTCCAGAAACAGACAGCGCTGCTACTCCAGAAACAGACACCACCGCCACTGTCATTGATAATGGGGCTTTTGACACAAGCACCAAGACAGCTAAAGAATAGATTTCCAAAACCTGTGCCAGCACACCTGGGTATCCACACAAGAGCCCGAAGCTACATCTCTATCATGCCACAAGCAAGACTCATCTCAAAAATATAAAGAGCTGGTTGAGGTGCAAAAGCCACAACTTTCAGAAGAGCCATGTGAGGGTAACGCTTGATGACCTTGGGTCAGGCAATGGCTTCTTAGCTATGACGAGGACACAAGAGACAAAGGACAAAAACGGAAAATTGAATGTCATCAGAAGTCTATACTTCACTTCAAAGCACACAGTCAACAACAACAACAACAACAACAACAACACATTCCACGGAAGGGGAGAGAATATTATTAGACTGGAAGGCAGCTCAGAGACAAGGCCAGAGCACAGAGTAAATTCAACAATTAAAGGAAAAAAAAAAAAAAAAAAAAAAAAAAAGAAAATGAACAAAGCTCACAAGCAGAGACACTTTGCAAGTTAACTCCAAATGGACCATCAACCCAAAATGTAAAGGCCATAAGTACAAAACTCCTGCATGATAAGAGAAAACCTAGATGACCTTGGCTGTGCAGATGACCTCTGAGGGTCAACATCAAAGGCACGAGAAGTAGTTGATGCTCAAGAGATGAACACTTCTGCCCTGTAAAACACACCGTCAAAGGAAGAGAAGACAACCCACAGACGGGAAGAAAATATTTACAGGAGACCTATCTGTGTGTGCTCAAAGACTTATCCGGAATCTACCAGGAACTCTTCCAACACAGCCAGAAGAAGTGAACATCCTGGTTTTAAAAAATGGGCAAAGCGCTGAGCAGATACCTCGACCTGAGAAGACGCAAACGGTAGCTGAAAGATAGGCGGTTGCGCACCACTGATGAACTATCAAGTAAAGCAACAGTGATTCCCCACCCAAGACTCAGAATGGTCAAGATGCAAAATGACAGAAAATGCTGATGGGGTTGTAAAGCCCCTGAGAACTGTCATGGCTGATGGCTGGAGATGAGGGAGGGAGGCGGAGAGCAAAATGCAACAGCACTTTGGAAGCCACTTTGATGATTTTTTTTTTTAAAAACAAAAGTAAGCATAATCTCAACAGGTACCCAGCAAGCACAGTACTTGATCTTCACCCAAGTGAACTGAAGACAAGTCTGCACAAAAACTTGAATAAAGCCAGGCAGTGGCATCTTTAGTCCCAGTACTCTGGCAAGTAGATCTCTTGAGTTCAAGAGCGGCCTGGGCTACAAAGTGAGTTCCAGGACAGCCAGGGCTACACAGAGAAACCCTATCTTGAAAAACCAAAAATCAAAACCAAACCAAACCAAAAACTTGAACAATATATTTTAGCAAAGGCACCCTCCAGCAAGGGAGTAGATAAACTGTGGTATATTCACACAACGGATATTATTCAGCAATAACAGGAAATGAGCTATTGACATACAAAAAGACATGGAGGGGATTTAACTGCATATTTCTAAATGAAAAGATTAAATCTGAACGTGTTAGGGACCATATGTGGGAAGGTCAAAGTATAGAGACAGAGGAAAGATCAGAGACTGGGGAAGGGAGGGATGGGCAGATGGAAACAGGGCTTTTGGGGCAGTGAACTACTATGTATGATGTTATAAGAAGAGATGCTTGTCATTACGGTCTTGGGGACTTTTGATAATAATCTGCCAGGGTAGCTCACTGGCTTTAACAAATGCTTCACAGTTTTGGAGGATGGTTGGAAACAGCGGTGCTGTGCATGTGTGGACACACTGGCAGTATATACCGCCTCTCCATTTTGCTGTGAACTTAAAAGTTGTTCTCAAAACCAGTCTATTTTAAGCCAAAAACTCCTCCAGCAAAATCAACAGTTATTTATATCATAGCAGCATATCCTGTGTTCCCCTCAGAATTTCTAGGTTAGTTGATGAGTGGTCAAAGTTATAAAGTAAAATGCTTCTTCTAAACACTTAACAAATATGGCCTAAAGGTGCCCAGAAAGTGATCTAACAGGTAAAGGTGCCTACCATGCAAGCACGAGGGCCTTAGTTCAAATCCCCAGAGCTCTTGCAAAGCTGGGCAACGTGGTGTGCATTGTAATCCCAGTGAGCTTAAGGTGAGAGAATTTTGTGATGCTCGTGAGAAGCTCCTCTGGTTTATATACCGTGATGACCAATAAAGAGACCTGATCTCAAAGAAGATAGGTCCATATGGAAGGTGGTTCTCTGACTGCTGCATGAATGTCCTACACACACACACACACACACACACACACACACACACACACACACACGCACGCACGCACGCACACACAAAGTAATGATTGCCTATAAATAAAGACACGGCATTTGAGTACACCTTTCTCCAGGTGAGCTATGCAAAGGCCCAGTGAGTTCAATGCCCTTGATTCCAGCGGAATCAGTAGAAGTCAGAACCACAGCGAGCTAGCTGCCTACCACTCTGCATCCGTCAGATTGCTTGAAATCAAAAGGCAGAGAATAATTAGTGTTGACAAGGATGGGGAGAAACTGGACCCCTTGCATTCTGCTGGTGAGATGGTCAAGTAGTGTAGCCACTGTGAAAAATAGTTTTGGCAGTTCCTCAAAAGGTGAAACACAGTTTCCATACAACCTCGCAATTTCACCCTGAGATAATGGAAAGCATATGTCCACACACAGATGTGTCTGTAAGAGTCCCGAGCTACGTTAATAAGGAAACAGTGAAAACAGCCTAGACATCTGTCACAGGAACGGGTAAGATAAGGCAGCACACACTTACTCGGAGGGAGATTATTCAGCCATAACAGAGAATGGAGTGCAAGCCCTTGCTGCAGCATGGATGACCCTTGATTGTTTAGCCAAATGAAAGACGTGAGTCGCCAAGGGCCACACAGGTCAGAACGGGCTAATCTATAGACAGAGCAGCCAGCCGCTTAGGGGAGGGGTTGCGGGCACGTATGGTCAAGAGGTAGGAGCTTCATTGTGATGCTGTGTGTGCTCTAGAAAGGGACTGTGTGGTGGCTGTCCTCATCTGTGAGTACGCTAGAACCACTGCATTTCTGAGAGCTTAAAGGGGTGGATTTAGAGTATGTAAACAATATTTCAATAGGCGATTATTCACCACACACACACACACACACACACACACACACACACACACACACACACACCACAAATGGAGCTAGAGAGAGCTAGTGGATACTGACTGTCAGGCACTGCACATCATAGAGGAAATGGATTTCCCTGATCCTAATAGAGAGACGAAAATACGTTTTCCTTTCCTCCAGCTCTCCAGACTTTGGATGAAAATCTTTCCTGACGATGTTAGACCCTTGCGGTGGGGCACAGATAAGCTTTCCTCACCATGTGTGTACACCCTCACTGCTCCTCTGGACCTCTGCTGTGAGGTCTTTACTTTCCTTTTTGGCGACTCTCTCTCTCCTCTCTCTCTCTCTCTCTCTCTCTCTCTGCCTCTCTCTCTCTCTGGAGAGCACCTGGCACAAGCTCCTAGTCTTATCTGGAGTCTTGTTCCCCTGTTCAACTCATTAAACAACCAGGGAAACACAACTTTTGAGGTCACACACCTGACCCTGCTGCTCAGCTGGAGTGTGGCCCTTTGTGCAGCCGCTCTCCTCCCGCCCCACTTCCTGTGGTGGCCAATATTGATTTTTTTCATGACAGAGAGGTTATTCACCCATTCTGAAAGTCATAACCCCCCTGTTTTAGAGTTAGGACAGCAACACCGATAACCTCTTCAAGCAGAATGTTCTAGAAGGCAAACTCAACAGAGAGACTACTGTATGGCGACAGTGCTATTTGCACAGACTTGATGCCTATCTAGAGTAGGAAACTGGAAACGGTTTTAAAAACAAAACCAAACAAGACATGCATCTCAAATCATACCGCAGGGAAGAAGCTCCCAGAAGCCAGCACCTACACCCTTCTCCACAAACCTCCACTCATCAAAAGAAACAGTTTGCTGTCCAATCATGCACCACTGTGGTGATTAAGCTTCAAAGACTGGTCACTAACTTCCATACCATCAGAGCTAGAGGGAGGAAAAGCCCTCCTTTCTGAAGAGGTGGTGTGGGACGGGCAGCAGCTGCTTGGGAGCTGCTTGGTTAAGCATGCGGTTGGAAAGAGCATATAACCCGTGTAGGAGCCTTTGGAGTGAACTGTGATCTGCAGCCAGCTGCCCTGTGTGGACAGGTCCCTGCAGGCAGAAAGAATAAGACACTGGGTGAGTTCCTAGCGCATCCCCACCCACCTCCTCCTCCTCTGATGTGCAAGGAGCCGGAAGAGTTGCCCCACCCAGGACAGTATCCACTCAACCTCAAGTCATGCGGTGGGCTCTTCCCCTTCCTGCTCAGGAGCCTACATTTTGCTTTTCATAACCCTTTACTCCTATTGGTCTCACTACAATGGACAGAGCTAAAGGATCTACACTGAGAAAGGCACACACAGGGGAAAATGCAATTGAGAGGAGCGTTCCTGTGCGCAGTTAGAAGCACACAGGAGGTGTGGACAGAGCTGGGACTGGCATCCTCAGAAAGTGAAGTCATGGAGGAAGAAAAGACGGGTTACAGTCTAGGAAAGAGCAGGGAACTTGAAGACCTGCAACAGTCCCTAGAGCCCAGGACATCGGCTGGTGGGATTGACGCTGTATGATAAACCAGGCAGATGGTTTCTGAGGTCCTAACTTGAGGAGGCATGGTATTAGGTCAGACACTTAGAGCAGAGGCAGCCATGACCTGCATGCACCAGTCTCTCATAAACATGCCAGCATGTTGCTCAGACTCTAGGCTAATGGCCTTGGGAGAAATAATTTATGCCATTTGGGACAATTCATCCCACTATATTATGGAGCCTGTTTGTAGCCAGTGGTTTTGGTTTGTTTGTTTGTTTGTTTGTTTGTTTTGAGACAGAGTCTTACTACATAGGCCTGGCTGGCCTGGGACTGGCAATGTAGACTAGGACCGTGTTTTATTATTTTTTTTAAGGCAAATCTTCTGTGAATTATACCACTCTAAGAAATCAATCGTTACAAACACTATAAACAATTGCCAAGGCCTTTTTCAGAGCTGCTGCCTGCCTTGGGCCTGCCCTTCCCCAGAGAGAATGCCACACCTTTTTGAAGCATGGTTAAAACGTATGCCAGCCTTGGCCTTGTCCAATACCTGGCACGGCGAGGCTCCTGAACCATCTTCTCTTTTTCATGGAGTTGAGCATAGGTAAGATCAAGACAGCTGGGAAATTTCCCAACCCAAGCACTTGGCGCATGTGAAGGAGGCACGAGTTACTGTTTGTTGTGTAAAATCATTTCAGAAGAATTTGAGAAACAAACATTTTTCAAGGTGACTCATAGCAGTGCTGTGGCCCTCTGAACACCATTTGTAAGGAGTCTACTAAGAGCAAGGCCCAGCTACCTGGGATTCTAGAGGAAACCGTGAGACTTTAGGATAGCATGGGTCTGAACTCTGTTTCCCATCACTGCCACTGTCGAGGCATTTTTCTATTTTCAGCGCCGAAAGTCAGGAGTGACAGATCTTATGCAAATGTGAATGATAGTGGTGTTTCTTTTTCAACCTGAAAGGCTCAAAAGTAAAAACTTCCTGGAAATAAATAACTTATTTATAGGCTAACTGTGAAGAAAGTAAACTTTGGATTAATTGCTGTGGCTGTGCAGTCATTGTTAAGAAGTAGGTGGTAACAATTCGTTGATTACATACCAAGGCTCGAAGATGATACAGATGAAAGAACAGGGAGTCTCCACTGTTAGGGGATAAATTCATGTAGACGGGGTAAGATATAAACACACACACACACACACACACACACGCATTCCCCATAAACCCAAATGTCATGTAATCTCCAGGTGAATGTTACCCCCCACAAAGGATCATACTAGGCTTCAGAAACATGGAGAACTTCCTAAAGGCAAAGAAAGAGCTACTATTGTGCCTGATCAATGGGACAGAGCAAGTCCCAGCAGACAGCCACAGTAAAGGGTGTGGGACTGCAGACAGCAGCTCCCCTACCTGAAAGAGAAGTTGGGTCAGGCTGAGGACATCTCAGTGAATCCACCCAAAGAGACAGAGAAAGAGTGGGGAGAGTGGTTCTGAAAGTGGCCGCACAGGAACATGCATGCCCTATCCTGGAGTTGGTCCATGCTGGTAGTCATTTATATATGAATGATGTCTTTAGGCCCAGCAAATTACGCAATAAATACACAAAGTACAGTGTTGTTAGTGTAAACCGCGCTGTATGGCAACCCTTCCACCGACTGGAACTGATGAAACTCATAGGCTGTGGTGGCTGTACCAGCAGTGGACGTTCAGAGAGGATCCTAGGAGTGCGGTATGGGAGCATGTCTTAGGCACTGACCTCAATCGCTGACATAAAAACATCACAAGGTCCCCAGACACAATCAAAATAAAAGCACATATTTATAATAGATTTTACTGATACAAAGACGGTGTAGCACACATACAAATGCGAACACAGGCAAAGTCTCAAGAGCATGAGAAAATCTACTTGTAAAGCTGGTAAATTAGATGCAATGGTTCTCTGCCAACGTATACTTTACTTTGTCAAAATATTTATAATAAATGCTACATTTAGACAAGATATAAACCCGAGTGGATGTATTTAATGACTTCTTGCAGAAAGCCCCAGAGAAAGAAAGACGGGAGGTTCTGACAGCTATCCCATCATCTGCTGGTAAACAGACAGCACCCGATTCTTGGTTCTTTGAAACTTTCCCTACCTTACAGCCGGAGCTAATCTGTTGACGCGTGAGTATCTTTCAGATTGGCCGGTGTACTTGTTACATTGCTGAGGCACAGTGAGACAACAGACTGTGCGATATAGCCTCCACTTGAGAACCCCAGCCCGTGAGGAGCCATGCAGACACCTAAATACCAGAGACACAGTTCTTTGATTCTTTGTGCTGTTTGTCATGTAGTAGCTATGAATGTAACATGTTTGTTAGTTTTATGTGTGTCTGTGCACATGCATGTATGTGAGTGTGTGTGTGTGTGTGTGTCTGTGTGTGTGTATGTGTGTGTGTAGGACAGGGGTTGACGTTGTGTGTCTTCCTTCCTCAATTGCCTCACCTTATTTTTTGAGACAGGGTCTCTTCATCGAACAGCCGGAGAAATACAGGTCACTCCTACTCATCCTGTAGGTAACCAGTGAGCCACAATCTACTGACCACTCACCAATACCCACAGGAGGAACTGGCAGCCGCTGCTCTGTGGCCTGCCCGGGGCTCTGTAGGACTTCTATTGTGCATGCAAAGAAGATGGGGGAAAGGGACAAGGCACTGTAAGGACGGATGCTAAAATTACCCCTCAGCCCTCTGTCTCCCATAATGCTGCAGGCGCCTCCCCCTTGTTCTTACTATGAAGAGCACGAACATATGGGTCTACCTGAAAGGGCTCTTTGGAATGCACGGTGTCACCCCCTGAGCACAAAGCAGCTGTTAAATATTTTCTAAGGGTTTCCATAATTTATGAAAGTTCTTCTCCCGTGGAGGTTTTTCTAGAGACCTTGTTGGGAGGCACAGGCCACTTCTCTGAAGAGCAGGGAGAGGAAGGGAGGGAGAGAGCTTCCGGACACACCTGCATCTCTGCTCTATTTGTCCCATCTACCCAAATATTTACACAGCTCTCTCTCTCTCTCTCTTGATTTTTCCTCTTGCCCAGTGGTCACCTGTCCTTAGCCTTTAGCTCTGTAGGCTTCGAGACAGACTGTTTAGCCATTTCAGGCCTTGGTTTACTCATTCATGGCAAGGACTGATCTGGATGATGTCGCGAGGGATTATGTTTATAAACCATGGTGATGCTTTCAGCCGGGAGATGTTCCGAGAATATAAAAATCTCTGCTGTGATGATTAATGCATGGCCTTTGCCGATGAGATCATTTTAAATGGTAGGACACTGGCTCCTATTTTAACGGTACAGAAACTTTTGAAAGTTTCAAAGCTCTTTCCCAACTTAGTTCGTGGTGAGCGTTATTTAACTCCCACTGAGAAGCAGAGATGTTGGAGTCCTACAACACCCAGGCTCACTCAGGCACCGGAGCCCCATGTCCCTCCTCTTCTCCCAGAGCATCATTTCTTGCCTCCTCTACTTTTGTCTTTCACACCTTTGTCCCGAGGCTTTGTCCCACAGGAGGATGGCAGAGTCCACAGGAAAATAACTTAGTAAGTGTTGACTTAGGTCTTGGAGACAGAAAAGGGAGCCACAGAAGGCATGCCCCTGGAGCCCTATGATTGGAGGAGAGGCTCCATGGCTTGGGGCACAGGGTCTGAACCCCAAGAAGGATCCTAGTGTGGAAACAGAGGGGACAAGATAGGAACAAGATGGGTACCAAAGTCAGTACCATATGAGAGGTGGCCTTTCATTTGTTTGCAGTTGGCTTTTGTGCATGAGTCAGGATGGTTTCCCTTGGAACAGACACCAGGGCAAAGTGTCAGTAGGAGATCGATTTGGCAGGTAAAGAAAACACTGTTTGGGGCTTGGGAGAGTGAGACAGAGAAGGGAAGAGCAAGTGGCTGCTACTGTGGGAAACTGGAGCGTTTTTTCTGGGAAGGGGAACGCCTCAGAGTCACCTCAGCCAAAGGACGGGGAGCTGCGTCTGGACAGTTCAACTTTTGCCAGCTACTAGTTGCAGAATGCTTCCTGGGCACACGAATCCCTGACGTTTATTATTTACAAAATGGGGGCAAAGTGAAGTCTAGAGATCAGAGAATAAAGCCTCCAGACAAAGAAATGGTGACAGGTGGAAGTCCTGAATGTAAGATGGCTGATGGGGAAGAGGCAGAGCAGGGAACAGTCTCCTCTCTCCTTTGGAAGAGAATCTAAGAAGCCTGTAAGGAACCCTGTTCTCCGTGTTTGTCTGTGAGATGAGCCGAGGCTGATAGACACAGAGTTCACTCTGTAGAGTGCCGAGCTGGTCAAGCGAAGGGCAGCCCTGGCTAAACACAGGTCAAGAATGGAGAAACACCTGTGGCTTCCTTCTCAGACTTACAAAAAACGTCACAGCTCACTGCTGCTGTCCTGTAGAGTCCCAACTAATGTTACCTCCTGAGCTTTCTTCCAGATCCACCTTGGGTCTCCCATGGGGCCCCTGGCTCACCCTTTTCATGTAGGTTATGACATGCATGTATGCATCGTGTCCTTCTAAAGAGTCAGAGGGCAGAGTCTGTCTCCCAAAGAACTTCCCGAGTGACACAAGTGGCCTTGCCCTAGAATGTACAGTAACACGTCTCATCCATGGTGCAGCTTTGCCTTTGGAACAAGTGCTGGAGAGTGTAGATATGTGCTATATTCCAGGAGAAACGGAGGATAAGCTCAGGGTCCTAATGCAGAAGGACCAGGCAAGAGGAAGAGGGTCTGACCTGGCCTTATGTGCTGGGCTTTACAATTCAGGAACAAAGTGTGAACTACCATGTGAGCAGACGAAGGTATTTGAACCCAAATCTGAGAGTCATTTTCTGTTCTCTATACACTTTTCAAAAAATTTATATTTATCTACTATCTAGTCTCGATTATAAACTTTAAAATAAAATACAAAGAAGGAAAGGAAGTAAAAGTCTCCCTGTTCCATAATCTCTGTGGTGACAGATGAGCGACAGTGGCAGAGAGCAGTGCAGACTGAAATGGACCTCTCTGGAGGGGGCGGCCCTCTCCCTGAAGGAAGTATGGTAAAACAGTAAAATGCCACTTTGTAGTACTGAAGTGCTCATACCATAGCTGCATTTTCACCCCCAAATTACAGAGGAGGAAACTTGGAACAGTGAGCCCATTGTCACATCGTCTTCTCATTAAGAGAAGGAAGCCATGGAGCTCAGAAGCCTGGGTTTGGAGTCCAGGTTTTTACATTTTTATTCTATTTCTAATTATGTGTATATCTGTGTGTGGATATGCACACATGAGTACAGGTGTTCTTGGAAGCCAGAGGCGTAAGCGCATCTGGAGATGGAATTCTAGGCAGTTGTGAGCTACCTGATGCGAGTGCTGGAACCCAAGCTCAGGTCCTCTGCAAGACTGTTAAGAGCAGCATGTGTGGGGCCTGGAGGGATGGCTCAGTGGTTAAGAGAACTGACTGCTCTTCCAGAGGACCTGGGTTCAATTCCCAGCACCCACATGGCAGCTCACAACTGTCTGTAACTCCAAGATCTGATATCCTCACACAGACATACACGCAGGCAAACCACCAATGCACATAAAATAAGCACACTAAAAAATAAAAAAGAGCAGCACATGCTCTTAATGGCTATCTCTCCAGAACCACAGTGTGTGTGTGTGTGTGTGTGTGTGTGTGTGTGTGTATGTACATTTCTGTTTTGTTTTGTCTTTAAGTAGCTAAATTGTCAACTTGTACAACATATATTTTGTTTAAATGTTAT
This sequence comes from Acomys minous, assembly GCF_964271855.1. Lineage (NCBI taxonomy): Eukaryota > Metazoa > Chordata > Mammalia > Rodentia > Muridae > Acomys > Acomys minous. The sequence goes on from NC_140489.1 coordinate 46,344,500, forward strand.
TTTTCATGGTTGTCAGTTTGTATGCCTTAATTGTTGGAAATTTAATCCAGACATTTAAAAATTGTGACCCTGATTCCCAGAGATAATTATAGCTTTGTTTCCCTCTGCAGACCAGGCCTATTGCTTCCATTCCTGTGAGCTGAGCTGCTCAGGAGAATCCTCAGGTAATCTCTGCACAGGTGCTGTGCCCATCTCCATACCCGCTGCTGGTGCAAGTACTACCCGTTAAAATTTACGTTGCGTGATGCCTTTTTAGCATCTGTCTGGCTTCACTTTGCCGGAAGCTGTGCCCCTTTTTGGTCTGAGTCCTCCAGGGCAAATCTAATTTGCTTGAATTGTTGAGCTGGTTCCAACATAGGAAGCATTTTAAACTGAGGAGGATGCTCAGCACTCTCAGCAAATCCCCAAATGGAGACCCTTGTGCAAATTTACCCAGAGAGAGAGAGAGAGAGAGAGAGAGAGAGAGAGAGAGAGAGAGAGAGAGAGAGAGAGAGGGCTGAGTGATGCTGTTGCTGACGGTGTAGCTACCTGTGACTTGATTTTAAATTCATGCCCGCTTCCTAGAGCGCTTCCCATTATGGCACTACTCCCCTAAAGCCCAGTGCCTCAGGCTGGGGGTGGGGTGGGGGCGGGGTTATAGCAGCTACTTGATGGACAGCAGCTTCAACACAAAGCTACCAGAGAAATCGGAAGCTGGATTGCAAAGGCTGACTTTAAATTGCCAATCATTTTATGATTTTACTCCTGTCCCTGCTCTTTAGGTTTCTGTGTTCACATAAAAATAACCATCTGGGAGGTGTGCAACTAAGTCTGGCACTATTTGTCTGCCATTCATAACCCAGAGAATTTGAGGCAAAATACAAAAAAGCAAAAACAAAACAAAACAACAAACAACAACAACAACAAAAACAAGGAAACCAAAAAAACCGACACCCAGTGGATTAGCTGTTATTTAGAAAGAAGTCATTTTACATAAGAATCCACTTATGATTTGATGTGTGCTCTTTTATGAATCACTGAGAGCTGTGCTTAAACCACCTTTAAAATTCTGCTAAACAACACCCCCAAGGGATGACTAAATTAAGAACTGCATCTCTGTTTTCATAGGTGAGTCATGTGAGTGACCTTTATTCCTGGTACATTTAAGATGATCACCGCAGTTAATAGTGTTCCTCCTCTACCCCACATTTTCCACTGCATTTTAAGTGAGTTCTCGGCACAGCTCAGGGAAAACACGATGCAAGTATGTAGGCTTATGCCAGATGCAGCCACAACTATGATTTTTGCAAAGCTAAGAATTTATGAGACATAAATATCCCTTGTGCTTTTTACAAATTCATCTTCATAAGTTAGAGAAAAGTTGAGAAACAAAAAAATGTTTTAGGGCCGAAATAAGAAAGAGCTGACCCACCACAATATACAGTAAACTTCCTATTTACCAGCCACGAAGTCAGAAGCAGGAGTGGAGGGGACATTAAGCTGCCGTCTCTGTCCTGGCCATAGTTCACAGAAAAGAAAGGGAGCGAGAGGGGCCAAGACCGGCTCTGAAGCGCACAGGCTGAGCCACTGAAGTTGACAGCCTTTCGAGGTTAATTCACCAGATCACATTGCCCTAGAAGGGAAAATTTACCTTCTCAGCTTTGGGCTGGAGAGAGAGATGGCTCAGCGCTTAGGCACATGGTTAGGGCCAGGCAACTCATAACCTCCTCCAACCCCAGCTCCAAGGGATCAGTCATAATGCTGGCCTCCAAAGGGCACCTTCATCCAAATGCGTGTAACCCCCACCTCCAAAAAAAAAAACCCCATGTAATTAAAGTAATAAAAATCTGTTCTTTGCATGACTTCTTTTGCCTGGAGCTAAGACATACTTCCTGGCAAGAGGTTTTGTATTTACTGCTCTCAGCCCTCCCATTTCCACCAGCAAAACACCACTTCTCTTCCTGAATTTAAATAAGTGACAAGGGCTCCTTATTTGGGATAGAACACCTGTGGGGGGAGGGGGAGGGTGGATGGTGGGGAGAGGGGTGCCTGCACAGGCAGCATTTCCTCCAACCCATGCACTTCCGTCTCTCTTTAGTGCTTTACATTCTGTTATAATGAAAACATTGTGTGTGATAGAAGCACTCTGATGCTTGAGCTTTAGTACACTGACGTGCTCGCAAAAACCAATCTGATAATTCAACACACAGCTTTGCTGAACGCCACATCTGTGTAACCATATCCAAAGTTAATACACAGACTGCTGCACTGTCCATATCCACAGTCACACATACTGTCGCACTGTCCATATCCACAGTCAACACACACACTGTCACACTGTCCATAGCCACAGTCAACACACACACTGTCACACTGTCCATAGCCACAGTTAACACACACACTGTCGCACTGTCCATAGCCACAGTTAACACACACACTGTCGCACTGTCCATAGCCACAGTTAACACACACACTGTCGCACTGTCCATAGCCACAGTTAACACACACACTGTCGCACTGTCCACATCCACAGTCAACACACAGACAGCCGCACTGTCCATATCCACAGTCAACACACACACTGTCGCACTGTCCATATCCACAGTCAACACACACACTGTCGCACTGTCCACATCCACAGTCAACACACAGACTGCCGCACTGTCCATATCCACAGTCAACACACACACTGCCGCACTGTCCATAGCCACAGTCAACACACACACTGTCACACTGTCCATAGCCACAGTTAACACACAGACTGTCGCACTGTCCATAGCCACAGTCAACACACACACTGTCGCACTGTCCACATCCACAGTCAACACACAGACTGCCGCACTGTCCATATCCACAGTCAACACACACACTGCCGCACTGTCCATAGCCACAGTCAACACACACACTGTCACACTGTCCATAGCCACAGTTAACACACAGACTGTCGCACTGTCCATAGCCACAGTCAACACACACACTGTCGCACTGTCCATAGCCACAGTCAACACACACACTGTCGCACTGTCCATAGCCACAGTCAACACACACACTGTCGCACTGTCCATAGCCACAGTTAACACACACACTGTCGCACTGTCCATAGCCACAGTCAACACACACACTGTCACACTGTCCATAGCCACAGTTAACACACACACTGTCACACTGTCCATAGCCACAGTTAACACACACACTGTCGCACTGTCCACATCCACAGTCAACACACAGACTGCCGCACTGTCCATAGCCACAGTCAACACACACACTGTCGCACTGTCCATAGCCACAGTCAACACACAGACTGTCGCACTGTCCATAGCCACAGTCAACACACACACTGTCGCACTGTCCATAGCCACAGTCAACATACACACTGTCGCACTGTCCTGAAGAGTTCTCTTGAACCCGTTTGTCATGTCACTGCCTCATCTACATCCACACATTCGCTTCCTGTTATGAGGTCTGCTTTTTTTCTAAATGATTTGTTTATTTTAAGCTTTCTCCCCCGCCCTCCATGGGTGGATATGTGCACAGAAGTGTAAGTGCCTGTGGAGACCAGAGTGTCAGACCCCTCAAGTTGGAGTTATAGGCATCTGAACACCGCCTGATGTGGGTGCAGGAAACTGAACTCAGGTCTTCTGCAAGAGCAGTCTGTACTCCTAACCACCATGTGTCTTTTTTTGGCCATCATAAATATTCAGTCTTTTAGTCTATTTTTCGTCTAGTTTTTGATCAGCATAATGTTTCTGAAATCCATCCGCGTTGTATATATGAACAGTTCGCTCATTTAAAATGCTGGCCTTAATTTCATTGCACAAATATATCATGCATTGTATATTCCTTCATTCGTTGACAGACGTCTTGGTTGTTTCTAGTATGGGACTACAAAGAACAAAGCTCATGTGAATATTCATGTTTAAATTTTTTTGCCTATATGTATTTTAACTCTTTTTCTGAATAAAATACATTGAGTGGAAGTGTTGGGTCACAAGGAAACACTTGCGTAACCTCCTAGAGGCACTGCCTACCATTTTCCCAAATGGCCGCACCATTTCAGCTGCCCGTAGCAGTGCCTGAGAGTAGGGGTGGACGGACATCTTTTCTCATTTTAGCTGTTCCTGTGGGTGAATAGTTATACTTCATTGTGCTGTATAATTTGTGTTTCCCTGATGACTAATGAGGCTGGGCATTTTTTCATGTGCTTATTGGTCACTCACATGGCTTCTTTTGGTGAAGTATGTGTCTAGTTCTTTTTGCCCACGTTTAAAATAGCTTATTAGTTCTTTATATGACTTAGTTCTAAGCATCCTTTCTATACCTTGGGACAGACTCCTTGATCGATACATCAGCAGTATTTTTTTCTTTCATTATGTAGTTTGCCTTTTCATCTTATTAATGACATCGTTCCTGGGGCAGGAGTTTTTGAAGTAGCATTCCTTCATGTGTGGTGGGGCTTACTTTACAAGTAAGCTTTGCGAATGAATACACTGAACGTTTCTACTGTTCAGTGCCAGGGAGAATCACGTGGCCTATTTCATAACAATTAATAAAGGTTCTGTGGCAGAGTCCCCTCTGCTTACTAATCAAATATCTGTCAGTGACAAACACCTCCCAACCTTTGCCATCTGGAATTCATTCCCTTTATATAGCTCTCTCTCTCCAAGGGTTCTCCTGCAGAGAAAGTCTTTTCTATGCTAGATGCGCCAGCAACACCATCTTATTATAGTGTAAGGGTCACCATGCCTTTCTTTTTGCAGTGGAGGGAGTAATTTCAAGACTGGGGTTGTTCTGGATTTCATCAGCAACAGGAGGCTCCTACGTCCTAGGCCCAGGCCTCTTCTTCGGCTGTCAAAGTTGGGACCCAGTGACTTTGTTCTGACTCAGAATCCAGACAGAGCATATTTCATTGATTTCTTGCAGCAAATCATTCTAACTGTACTCACTGAGTTAGAGATGCAGGATCTCTCTAGGGTGTGCCGACTCTTACAGTTGGTTGTTAGTGCAACAGTGAGCACCTTGAGGACAGGCCTAATTCACTCATTCCTCTGGCTGTTGTTTGTTAACTGGAGCTTCACACACGAGCGATCGTGTGCACGCCATGACTGATGTGCCACAGGGGCGGCTAGCTTGAGTCATTCTGAAGGTGTTTGTCTCCTTCAGACCCACATGACCACATGCCTGTCTCCTTAGAGCATTTTTCTGTAACAGGAACTATATAGCCAAATAGCCACAGCTAACCAGGGGGGAAACAACGCTATGCTGGCAATGAGGTAATCAAATCTCCCAGGCTCCGCCCAGACAGGAAGTCAGGGTAAGGCGTGTGTAATTTTTGACTCATGCTGGCTAAAATTTCCCAAGATGGGAGAAAAATGTTCGGGATCTCAGAAAGCATAAGGGTCACAAGACAGACACTTTCTCCTTAGGTTGTATTAGAGAGAAAACTATTAATACAAAGAAGGTGGGTCACTATTACAACCACCAGTGTCTAATACAGTCCACAGTGTCTAACAAGTCTACACACATTTCCACACTGGAGCGGAGGTCTTGGGGAGTGTGGATATACTGAGGGTCTTTTCTATGAAGCTGGTGTTGAAGTTCTGAGTCCTATGTGCCTGACCCTGATTTCACATCTACTTGATACAAAGCGAGCCAGCTGGGCCCACAAATGTAGTAATTTATTTGTATAGGTATTTTGTGCGCTATATGCATGCCTAGTGACTGAGGAGGCCAGAGGAGGGTGTCGGATTCCCTGGAACTGGAGCTACGGATGGTGAGCCACTGTGTGGGTGCCAGGAACTGAACCTGAGTCATCTGGATGAGCAGACAGTGCCCTTAACTGCTGAGCCTGGGCCATCCCTCCCGCCCTACAGGCTTCATGGTCCTACGAGGGGGACTCCTTTACTTGTGAGCTGTCAAGGACGGAAGTAGACATCTAGGTCTGTGTTTCTCTTTCTCCCTTGACTCTTAAATAATGTCCTTCTGCTGTACTTTGAGGTAAGATAAAATATTCTTGCTACAGAATATCTTCATGGTACACTCTGCATCAAATTAAAGAAAAATATTGTCAGATACAATTTTGACACAAAGCTTCATCTTATTCTATGGGGATGAGGATGTCGGAGGCCATAGGGCTGCAAACTCTTAAAATCCTTTTTCTCTGCAAACCCAGTTTTTAAAGGGTCAGCTGAACATGCTGAGATGATGTTTCTCTCTCTCTCCCTCAGAGAGAGTTTCTCTTTGTAGCCTTGTCTTTCTGGACTCGCCTTGTAGACCAGGCTGGCCTCGAACTCACAGAGATGTGCCTGCCTCTGCCTCCTAAGTGCTGCTATTAAAGACGTGTGCCACCATGCTCAGTTATGTTTTTCTCTTATAATACCTCATTTGACATACCATTTTATGTCATACTTCTAATGTCATACTTCTCCTGAAAGAGCTCCTTGGCTTGGTCACATATGAATGCTGTCTATGTCATGTTCACTTGGAAACTGCAAACCTGAATTGGGGGTGCAGGGGGCATTACGGGGTTACTCATAACCCTCACTCTATTCTCTAAGGACCAAGATGAAATGGTGCAATCCACAAGTTTTCTGTCTTTTTAAAAACTTATTTATTTATTTATTTGAAATAGGGTTTCTCAGGCTGGAGAGATGGCCTAGAGGTTAAGGGCACTGACTGCTCCTCCAGAGGTCCTGAGTTCAATTCCCAACAACCACATGGTGGCTCACAACCATCTATAAAATGATCAAATGCCCTCTTCTGGCCTGCAGGTGTACGTGCAGCCAGAACACTGCACACATAATAATAAATAAATATTTTAAAAAAAGAAAGAAATAGGGTTTCTTTGTGTGGTCCTGGCTGTCCCAGAATTTGCTGTAGTCTCAAACTCAAAGATCCTCCTGCCTCTGCCTCCCTAGTGATGGAATTAAATGTGCCACTACTGGCTGCAATCTACAAGTTATCACACCAGACTTTCTGGAGAAGCAGTTTGCATCTTCAGAACAGACTTTCACCAGAGACCTGCTCATGGCCCTGAAAATAGCTGTGGCTTCTGTTAACGTTGTACTGGGGGTGGATAGCTGCTCCTTGCTCTGCCAAAGATGAAATATGTTTGCTTCTGCCTCTGCTGGTGGTGGGACAGTAAGTTTTGAAATCAAATCCTAAAGATTAAAAACTCAAATTGGTCTAGAATGGGTGCCACAAAATTGAACTTGAGAACTGTCCTTCCTTCCATGTTAGACAGCTATGGTTGAGAAAAATACAATTAAAGTTCTATTGCTTAAACAATATATTTCCACATTCTTATTGAATTTTATAATAGCTGCTTGAAAGAAAAACAGTTCTTTTCATTAGTGCTGCATTAGGGACCTTTGTATCTGTGTGGGGTGAGGAGCATTCTCTGAACAGAAAGAACTTGGAGCTTCGATTCCAACTTGTTGGACTGGGAGTCTTTACTGCTCCCAGCCTGTCTTCCAGCAAACTCCTCAGGGGAGAGCTGCCTTCTATGCATGGAAACAGCCAAACCAGGTGGTCAACTTTTAAAACAAATCATTGGAAGGTGTAATTCCGAGGAGGAGTTTACCAATTATGGATTGTTACCTTAGTCACCCCTGCTATGTCCCTGGTCTAAATTTTGGGCATTAAAAAACAATAACAAATAATAGCTAAAGCAAACTACAACGTTCATAATATTATCATATTAGAACATCTGTAAGGACAGAATTGAGAATGGCATTATGATTTGGTGCCAAATTGATAAGATCCTTTAGAATCCGGGCACTTGGTGGTCACCTGGCCAAGTTCTAGGCTGACATCACTGTCTCTTAACTTAACCATTGGTCTGGGCTGAAGGAGGCAAGAGGATGTTTCCAACGGAGAAGATTAGAATGCCATTATAAATCCATTTATCTTCCTTTGCTCAGGGACTCTCCATCTTGTCAAACCATTTGTACAATCGGATACTTTGTTCCCCTTTAAATGTTAAATTTGGAACAATTTATTCCATGTGCCAATCAAAACAAAACAAAACAAAACAACAACAACAACAAAAACCAAAAGGAGTTTTAAGCCCTGGGCTTTTCAAATGTATCTGATGTTAAGAATTAGTTCATTTTGCCTGTTTGTAGGGAGGTATAAGCACTTTCTTTTTTCCTTTAAAAAACATTTCCAAGATGACAGAGTTCTAAAGAGTTGTAAATATAGTTAAATACAAATTAAGAATTCACCTCCTCTGTCCTCTTCAACCAACCAAGACACACGCGCGCGCGCGCGCACACACACACACACATACCCTCAGTGTTCTCTCTGCAGGCGTCACGGGAGATGCCATTTTTACTGTTTTGGCTTCTCATTGCCCCAGCTCCCTCTCATTTCTGCTGCCTTTGTGTTAAGGGCGCTGCTCACTTTAGTCAATGCATGCAAGCATTCCTTCTTCTCACTGGTCCCCAACGAATATGAACATGTCTTGTGTCTAATTGCCCGGATAGCTAAGCTAACTGGAAGAAAGAAATCCCTTCGAATAGAGAATCTATCAGCGCAGCGAGTGGAACATGTTGTTTTTTGTTTGTTTGTTTTAAAGGGGCTCTTGGGACCTATAACAGTTGTGTCTACTCATTTAAAAATGGAATTCCAGGCAAGGGGTCAACCAGTGGACACATTTTTTCACAGGAAAAAAAACACCCAGGTTCCTCCATGTACCTTGTCGGCGCTTTCCACAACCTCTACACCACCGCATATAATCACGCCTCTGACACAGGGCCCAGAGATAAGTAAAATCTCGCATTAGCCAAACGTATTTAGGACTGGGGACCAGAACAGAATCAAGCTAGCGCGTACCCCATATTACCTTAGAGTCCTTTTTGCATAACGATTGTAAACACCGCGAAGCAGCTTGAACCCCTTAAGCCTCACTTTGCTGAAATTTCTCATAGTCTATTTGTATTAGCAGCTGGCTTTCTTCCGAGTCAACTTTTACTGGTTCACGCTGGCATCAGGCCATGTTATTGAGCACGCTGCACGTGGTGGCGCAAGAAGAGATGGTAGACATACAGCATTTTATCTGACCCCAGCAACTTAGGAATTGATATACACAGAGTCTAGTATTCAGTGGTGAAAATCCAGCCTCCCGGGTGGCTATCCTCAGTACAGCTTCGTGCAACCAATGGACAGATGCCCTTGGGAACCTTGCAGCAGCTCATTTTCCCGCCTCCTGAAGATGTTCTTTCTGTAACGTTGACTGTTTATTCTCTGCAGGTGGGGTCCTGGCTACAGCTGGACACTGTCAAGCCACGTAGCAAGGAGGAGGCAAAGCTGCCACCGAGGGGCAAGGCAGGCGGTGGGAGGTAGGTCAGGGGAACAGTAGAGGTCCGCAGACCAGGATGCTCTTGCCCGCAGCAAGCCGAGCACGCACATGGAGTCCAGCCATTGAGCATCCGGTATTTTGAAGGTCAGAGGTAGGAAGTGTGTGTAACTGGTGATAGAGAATGAGTTCCTGCAACTGGGCCAAGGGACTAGCGAGGGAGGAAGGTCTGAGCAGTAGCGGGGGACTCGGCTGTGTTCTGGAATCAGCTGAGACAGGACAGGTACCAAAGAGACCTGTGATCTGGGTAATGGGAACAGAGACGGGTGGTATGATTTCCTGAAAATTGGAATCAAGGAGCAGATAATTTATAAGAACTGGACCACTGAGGAATGGGGAGCACGGACCAACCTGTGATGGGTTTCCACTTACTTCAATCTTACAGCACAATCCAGGAAAGTGGTATCATAGCTAACAAATCCAGGAACGGAGGCTGTATTGGAACACCTCTACCATCAATTGAGAAAACAAGTTAAAAAATTTTAAAAGGCATTACCCAGGGTATCTTCTTTATTTATCATGTATCTCATCTGTTTCCTGTCTCTCTTATCATAGTGTTAAAAACTGACCACACTAACATTTTGTCTTAAACATTTTAAAAGAAAGGTCACTTTTGAAGAATGTGCTAGGGTCGGGGGAGAATTTTGAGGCTGCTGCCTCTTCCCTAGCTGTGGTCTCCTTGGGAGACCCTTCATCTAAGCTGGCTATGAGACAAGGAGTGACGCGAGGAGGAGACATGGCGACAAAGAGGGGGTGATAACAGGGACATCAGGCATGTGGTGGCACAAGATGACACATTAGACAAGTAGCAGCATGCTATATGAGCCCAGCAATGTAAGAATTAACTTTCTCTAAGTCACAAATAAAATCCCCAGAGCTTGGGAGAGATAGATCTGTGACGCCCATGACATCCCATGGTCAGTTGGTGCTCCATTGCTTGGGTCCTACAGGTGTGGGAACTGGGAAAGCAGATAGGCTATTTGCCTTAAGAGGCCCAAAGAGGTGTCAGGGCCTCCACTGGAAACACGTCTTGATCAGGTGCAATGAGATGAGGTGGGCACAAAAAGCACAAAAGGCTGACAAGGTAGAGTTCCAAAGGGGCCTGAGCCAAGTCCAAGGCCCAGCTGCTAAAGCTGGATGGTAAACAACCCTGGGCCTGAGTCAGCAGAGATCCTAATGATATTTAAATCCTGCCTTAGTTTAAGAATGTGAAGGTCCAGGGTGTCACCAAGAGCACTCACTGGTCAGATGAGTTCCAGGTACCCTTGGATATAGGAATTTGTCTTGAACCACTCACAGAACTAACCATGTTACATTGTAGACCTTAAAGCCATAGCAATAAGAAGTCGGGCACAGGGCAGTCTTACTGGGTGCTCAGTACTTTACAGGAGTATGGACTGGAAAAGAGGAGGGGCCAGGGGAATTAGTCTCTTGGTGACCCCTGATTACTGACTGGTAAGTTTTTCTTAATCAAGGCAGCAGGGACCTAAGCTGCCAGCTGTGAACATTGACCCCTCTCTCTTCAGAAAACCAGAACTGGTCGTTTGGACCAAATCTTCACTTCAGACCAGTTTTATCACAGAGCCAGTCAGGGGACTGGTCCAATGCAGAGAACCCTGGGAAGTGGATTAAAATGCAGCCTCTGCCTGCAGGATCCTAAGTCCTCTCAGTTGGTCCTAAGACAGTCGCTTTGGGACTCTTTGGGAGAGCCATGCCTAGAGATCCTCCTTTAGGATGCTCCTACTTGGAAAGAGCGTCAGTGGAAAGCTTCCCATATTGATTGATTGACTGATTGATTGATTGATTTCCAAAACAGGATTTCTCTGTGTAGCCTTGGCTCTCCTGGACTCACCTTGTAGACCAGGCTGGCCTTGAACTCACAGAGACCCGCCTGCCTCTGCCTCCTGAGTGCTGGGATTACAGGTGTGGGCCACAGTGCCTGGCCCCGTTCATCTTTAAACAGACCCTTCTAAACACCATGGTCAGTCCCAGGACACACTGCAGCTGTGAAGACGGGAGCCATCTGAATATCAGGGGGCTACAGTGGTCTCATTATTGAGCCCCAATCTTGGCTTATTTTCCATCCTCATGGCCAGAGTGTAATGGGCAGCACAATGGGAGAAGAGAGCAGTCACACAGGGTATTCTAGAGGCACCCCCCACCCAGCTACTCAATCCCAACAATTTGTGTTGCCTAAATACTTCAGTTCTTTTGAACCATCTTTGGGAGGAGGGGGTAGGGAGAGAGAAATGAAGTATTACACCAGCTATCAGAGCAAAGCTTGGAGGACAAGGAGTTGCTGAGGCAGAAAATTCCCCAGTGGCTGGCTTGATGGATGATAGGACATTGTCTCCTGAGGATGCTGTGATTCACAGCAGCTTTCCAGCAACCAAAAATAAACCTTCACTCTGCTCAACAGGTCTAGGTCCCACAGCTTAAATTCGTTTCCTGGCCTTCCCAGACTCCGACTCAGCTCCTCTCACTTTGGCCTTCAAATCTGAAGCAGGACCGTGGGAAGGGCCCTGGGATAATTGGTTTTTGGTTGAGCACCTTTCATCTGAGGATCTCTCAGTACTTTATAAACACTAATTAAATTGCCACAACACACCCCATTTTAGAATGCCTAATGACTGTCTACCACCCCAGCGCTGGGCAGCTCTTTAAAGGTGGGGAACTTAAAGGATGCTACGGCTAGTTTTCAAAGACTGACTTACCGCGGAGGTGAGGCCCCAGATGGAATGCTCCTCATTTCTAGGCCTGTGCAGAAGAGGAACAAAGTGATGGAGAGGGTCATGTGATCCCTACGCAAACACACACTGTGAAGTACTATGACTGGGAAGAGAAGATGTCTACACAGAAAACTGTAATGTGCAACACAAATCCCACTTTAGCTATTCTTTCTTTTTTTTTTTTTTTTTTTTTTTTTTTTTAGTTTTTTGAGACAGGGTTTCTCTGTGTAGCCTTGGCTGTCCTGGACTCACTTTGTAGACCAGGCTGGCCTCGAACTCACAGCGATCCGCCTGCCTCTGCCTCCCGAGTGCTGGGATTAAAGGTGTGCGCCACCACGCCCGGCTTAGCTATTCTTTCTTGTTCCAAAAACCTTAACATCTTTTTGTTTCAGTTTTTCCACCTATAAAACAGTGACAGACAGGCTCCTCGGATCTCTCACACAGGCCAATTGTGCCTTCTAAAGCTGACAGAAAGTGCTGCCAAGGAATGACCACACACCCCCAATTTGAAATCTATCATTTTACTCTGCAGAATTTCCATGATGAGGAGCTTTATGCTTTGCCTGAGGGTGTTAGTCTCTATGATGCTCTTTTATCAGCCAGCCTCATGGCAGGAAAGGACCTCTCCAAGCCCTAGAGTCCTCACAGAGCTGGTAGAATTAATTGCGTGATGAGTTTGGTGCTGGGACAGACTGAGCAGCAGGGATTTAAAGTGACATTTGACTTTTCTGAACTAAACAAAACGAGCTGAGGCTGGTCATGGTGGCACATTCCTTTAATCCCAGCACTTGGGAGGCAGAGGCAGGCAGACTGCTGTGAGTTCAAGGCCAGCCTGGTCTACAAAGCTAGTCCAGGACAGCCAAGGCTACACAGAGAAACCCTGTCTCATAAAAAAAAGAAAAAGAAAAAGAAAAAGAAAAAGAAAAAAAGAAAGAAGGAACAAGAGAAAGAAAGAAAGAAAAAAGGAAGGAAGGAAGGAAGGAAGGAAACCAACTGAAGGACTTCTCTGTGTATAACTTCTTCAGAGCAACTATGTTGCTCTGGTTTGGAAAAATTATTTTGGAGCATCTCCACGTGGACTATCTTGGGGTTTACACATATGTATATTGTTACTGGTGGCCAATCTTCATCCTTCTAGAATATTTTATTCTTTTCCCATTAAAATTTGTAATTTAGAATCAAGCCTGATGGAAGAAAAGAATTAAGAACAGAAAAGAAAGAAAGAAAGAAAGAAAGAAAGAAAGAGAGGAAGAAAATCCTGGTTTTGAGTTTCTTTTATGCCCTGTAAACTACCCTCAGAGGCAACTCCAGACAAGGGCTTACACAAACATTTAGAATAATGATAGACAATATGTGAAGGTTTTTACTTCTTGGATTTATTACTAGAAGGATATCCCTCATCTATGCTTGACTTAAAAAAAAATGTGTATGTATGTGTGTGCACATGCATGCATTCCGGCAGAGAACAAGAGGAATCAGATTTCCTGGAGCTGGAATCACAGTGGTTATGAGCCAACTGATCTGGGTGTTGGGAAGCAAACGCAGGCCCTCTGGAGGAGCAGCATGCACTAACCACTGAGTCATCTCTCCACCTTGGCTTTTTCAAAGGACTTTTTTAAAAAACCTGTAAGTCTTGGTCTTTTGTAGTCATATGATGGCTGCCAGCCTCAGTTCACGGTTTCAATCAGGAATGTGGGCAAGTAAGAGGAAAAACCAGGTCTAAAGAATGGGGTGGGAAGAGAGAGAGAAAGGCCTAAGTGAAAGGACAAGTTGAGGCAGGGAAAAAATAAAACTAGCTCAGAAACATCATAGAGAAATCAACCTTGTAGGCAAGAGGATTTAATTATAGTTTGCTTTAAGATGTAACTCAGAGGACTATTTGCTTTGGGAAGTGGGCGGGGCAGGGAGCAGGGGAATGGAGTGCCCATAGTGGGCTGAAATAAGCTTCCCAGACAGACTGGTTCATTATCTCTCATCTGTTCTGTCTAGTAATGCCTTTTGAAAACTTGGGCCATTATTTTGGACCATTTACTTGACTTTTCCCTGTGATTTGGACAGTAGCCTATACTACCTGTTCGAGTCTTTGCTCCCCACTCTAGCAGGCTTCGGGAACAAGGGGGGACTTGAGAGTGAGGAACTGTGGGAAAAGGACAGGGATCCACGGATGTGTCCTCTGTGGTTAGGAGCGAGAGCGCTTCGTTCCTTCCTCACAGGCCAGGTTTTCCTTAGGTGCTGGCAGAATTCCCAGGCAATTTGCTCTAGGGACAGATTGGCTAAACTGCTGCTGCTGCCAGCTTCGGGGAGCATCTAGATTTATGAGTCCGAGCAGCCAAAGCGGGGTGGAAGAGCACATGAAGAGGCAGGAGGTCAGGGAGGATGTAGCGTGTGGCATCAGGCAGGGCCAGTGTGGGTTACCCAGCAGGCTACGTGCGTAGGAGCACCTCCTCAAGATAGTAGCTTTCTCTAGCCGCAGCGACAGTTGCTAGTAGGGCTGAGGAACCAAGGGGCATGGAATGTGGCTCTAGTGTCCCGAGATGGAGTTCACATGGGCACACCATAGGGACAGGAATAGTGGGAGACGCGGTGGCTCTCATGGCTGGCCGTGGGCTATACAGAACGGCTTGGAGGGCAAAGTGCCTGCTCTCAGCACCAAGGGAGTCTCTTCGCTTCATGTCTGGCCTCCAGGTTTACAGAATGATCCAGAGGCAATGTGGAGCTACACATCTGCACCTTCCCTCAGCACTGTTCATGCAATGCCAGCTTGCTCCTTTTGGCTTCCCCTGGGCTGTGTTTTCAACAAACATTCTGCAGTACTTCAAACCGAGTGGAAACTAGCAGGCTTTATGAGCTGACTGCGTTGGTGGGCAAGCTAGCGGGGGAGGAAGAGGTCACCAGTCTTTGGGGGAAGAAGAGGTCACCAGTCTTTGGAGCTGCTGTCAGCTGCCTCACTCTATGTGAGCTCAGACACACTGACATCTCTCAGAGAGATCTTTAAATGATTTTCGTTTATAGTAGAATTTTGAAAAGACCTATGGTCACGAATTATTCAGAGTCACCAGTTGCTATAGCCCCTAGTATCTTTCAAATGTCCCCACATGGATCCTTGACTAGCTAGGATTTTAGAAGTACTGAGCATCACTACCTCTCTGCTGCCCTAAGTGTCCACATCAGCCAGGCTGCCCTGAGGCTACTGCAAAGCTGGGAACTGGGATTCTGGATGAGACAGCCAGGTGGCTATGACTTGTGCTGTCTCTGCTTTTTCCCCTAATGGAAACAGCCTCATAGGCTGGTGCTCCTCTGCCTCCCTCCTTCCATCCCTCCCTCCCTCCTCTCTGGTTATGTAAGTAATATTTTATAATTTCAAAAATTCAGAAGATAAAAGGGTAAAAAACCACCACCAGCTTGTAATAATATTGGTAACATTATAGTATCTATTCCTTAGGCTTTTTCTATGCTGCTACTTTTAAGTGAAATCATATATACATATATATATATACATATATTTATACATATATATTCTTCTATATAATAAATATTACTCTTCCATGCTTCTAAATGTATATCTGTATTATAACTTTTGATGACTGGTTAACAGGGCAAAAATGTGCTTAGTTTATTTAATCAATTGCCTGTA
This sequence comes from Acomys minous, assembly GCF_964271855.1. Classification (NCBI taxonomy): domain Eukaryota; kingdom Metazoa; phylum Chordata; class Mammalia; order Rodentia; family Muridae; genus Acomys; species Acomys minous. The sequence goes on from NC_140489.1 coordinate 46,360,197, forward strand.
GTTGGGCATTGCCTGTGTTACTAGGTTACTGTTGATATAAACTAAACTCTTTATATAAACACCACTAAATACTGGTTAGATGTTTTCTTTTAGAGGAATTCTTCCTAAGATAAGTGCCAGGTTCAAATGCTGTCATCTTTTTAAACACTTTGATGCATCATGTCAAAATTCCTCTATGCAAACTCCCTGCCAGCATCCAGAACCCCGCCCCCAGGAAACATCGCTGCTGTGGTCCTCCTTCTTCGGCACGGACATCATAAGTCCTCCCTCCTCAGCAGGGCATCATGAGTCCTCCCACCTCAACACAGGCATCATGAGTCCTCCCTCCTCAGCACAGGCATCATGAGTCCTCCCACCTCAACACAGGCATCATGAGTCCTCCCACCTCAGCACAGGCATCATGAGTCCTCCCACCTCAGCACAGGCATCATGAGTCCTCCCACCTCAACACAGGCATCATGAGTCCTCCCACCTCAGCATAGGCATCATGAGTCCTCCCTCCTCAGCACAGGCATCATGAATCCTCCCACCTCAGCACAGGCATCATGAGTCCTCCCACCTCAACACAGGCATCATGAGTCCTCCCACCTCAGCATAGGCATCATGAGTCCTCCCTCCTCAGCAGAGGCATCATGAGTCCTCCCACCTCAGCAGAGGCATCATGAGTCCTCCCACCTCAGCACAGGCATCATGAGTCCTCCCACCTCAGCACAGGCATCATGAGTCCTCCCACCTCAGCACAGGCATCATGAGTCCTCCCACCTCAGCACAGGCATCATGAGTCCTCCCTCCTCAGCACAGGCATCATGAGTCTTTCCTCCTCAGCACAGACATTATAAGTCCCCTCAGCCCTTTCTGCTCTGATGGTTCTGACACATCATATTTGCTGTTTTAACCTGGTGTTCAGTATTTTCTTGCCTCTTTTCTGGTGTCTTCCATCATCTCCTGAAGCCCGTATTTCATTCACACTCCTCTCCTGCAACCATAAACATTGATGGAATACCGCCTGTGAGTAGGCACTGCTCTAAATATGCTACCACAGCCACAGGAGCTGCTCTGTGGGGAGTGACTGAGGGTCAGTCCCCGGGGGCTGCAGAGGGAGCTTGGAGAGGGGGAAAATGATCATGACTGCTTTATGGAATGGTGGAGAGTGAAGTGCAGAAATAATACTTAACGCACAGAAGAGAGGTTCAGCAAAGCCACTAAGCCTTGAGCTTCGAGGGGAGGTAATGGGTGACTAAATGAGATCTGATGAAGAATGGTTCTACAGAGCACACCATAGAGTTTAGACTTTTGCTGTAGCTACGGCAGAGTACTGGAGGCAGAGCGTGCGGTGTTTTGGTGTGTGTATGCGTGTGCGTGTGCATGTGCGTGTGTGTGTGTTTTCTTTTTGTCACCTTAACACAAACTAGAGTCATCTGTGAAGAAGGAATCTCAATTGAGAAAACTCTTCTATCCAGTTGGTCTGTGGGCAAGTCTATGGGAGCATTTTCTTGATTAATTATTGATGCGGGAGGGCCCAGGCCACTGTGGGCAGTGCTAGCCTTGGGCCACCTTGGTCCTGGGTGGTATAAGAAAGCAGGCTGAGTGAGCCACAGAGAGCAAGCCGGTAAGCAACACTCCTCCATGGCTCTGCGTGAGTTCCTGTCTCCAAGCCCTGCCCTGTGTGAGTTCCTGCCTTGACTTCCCTCAGTGATGGACTGTGACTGGGGTGTGTAAGGCCAGTAAATCCTTCCCCAAGTTACCTTTGGTCACAGTGTTTGTCACAGTAACAGAGTCCTAACTAGGACCCAAGGCTTGGAACAAAGTTCATCAGCTCGAGGTCTGCAGAGTTAGTTTTGGCAGGTGTATGGAGGAATTATTGAGTTATTGAGGAAAAGAGGGAGATGAAGGCAGGAAGAACGAGGGAAAGAGAGACTGCCAGGGCTGCCAGTGTGGACAGAGTGGGGAGGAGGGTGGGGCAGTGGGGAGCAGTGAAACCTGAGGTGCAGTCTGTGGGGGTGGTGACTAGTAGGGAAATGAGAAGTTTAAGGAGACGTGGAAAGGAAGAGGGTGACTGAGGCTGTGGAAGACAGGTGTGTGTGTGTGTGTGTGTCTGTGTTATGGCTTTTAGAGAATCAACTGGGCTTCAGTGGATACCTACAAAGGAAACTAAATATACATTGGAATTCTGGGGAGACTCAGGGGCTGTACACAGACAAGGGAGTTAGTTGCCACTCAGAATCTACCAAAAGTTCTGCGGCTACATGCCAGCTTCCACAGGCAGTTATGCCTTAATCTGGGCTTAGTGAATTATATTCTAGGCACAGCCTTTGTCTTTGTCTCTGACCTCTGAATCCTTTTCCTTCTCTTAGAAGTGCCTAGAAAAAGAATGGACAATCAGGTGGAGTGGTACGCGCCTTTAACCTCAGCTCTTAGGAAGCAGAGGTAGGAGCACCTGAGTGTCAGGCCAGCCTGGTCTACAGAGCCAGTTCCAGGACAGCCTGGGCTACACAGAGAAACTCTGTCTCAACAAACACAAACAAACAAGCAAACAAAAAGAAATGGACCACGCATAGCCAATTCATGTAAAGAATTAAAATATTTACTCTATTGTAAATGTTTTTTAGCAATTAGTGAAATAAGAGGCTGTGGATTTGAAAGAGAGCAAGGATAGATATGGGGAGGGTTGAAAAGATAAACAGAAGGGGGAATGGTATAATTATTATAAGATCAAGAAACAAATTTAAGAAGTAAAAATATTTTGGTTAGCATAATGAACTGTCCTGTGCATGGCGAACACTCAGTGGTGACTCTGGGAGCGTGTTTTGCCTCCTAGCTACAGATGTGTCAGCCACCGGCAGAAGGATTCCTGGCTTCCGTCTGAGCCATAAGACTGAGCTTCATCAGTGAACAGGCTCCCAAAAGCAGGGTTAAGCCACAGGACCCAAAGAGGAAGGAGAGGCTGCAGGTGCCACTGGCCCATGGGCTTCTCAGCTAGGATTTGAGTGACTCAATTCAGGCAACTGGCAGCTACTGTCTAAATTCAAATAGAAACATTGTAAAAACAAATTTGGGCAAGAGTAGTCCGCTCTGTTCTTTCCAACAGCCTAATAAATCTTTATCGAAAAAGAAAATTGCCTTGAGTGTGGTGCTGAAAACAGTGGTTGACTGACAGCTCTCAGCTGCCGTTTTTTTTTCAGTAGCTGACATTGCAGCTCACCTCCAGACTGTGAACACCTACTGTGGCCTCACTCAAAATAGCACGGGCTTCTTTCATGCCTGTCCGCGCTCTTGTTAGACCATCTCTCTCTCTGAAGGGACAAAGGAGAGATGCCTGCCTGCTACCTGGTCCTACGGAGACTCCAGTAGGAGTGTTGCCCACACACACCGCTTCAGAGTAGATGCCTCTGTTTGCTGTCAGTCTGTCAAGAACGAGTCTCCATGGAGGTTCCTCTGAAAGCCAAAGTAGAGAGAAGAAAACCCATGTCATTTGCATAAGAGTTTGGCTAGAAAGGAAGTCATCTAATTAAGATGGTATGAAGGCCCATGAGAGATGCACTTCCGCAGCCTGCATGGCCTTCCCCCTCACAAATATGGGTTTAATTAGACGTAAGTTGGAAAATAAACTAGGAATCTGAGCTGCATAGAAAAGTGATGCAGAGGATGTGTCACGACCCCACGGATAAGATAACGCAGAAGACGGGACTAAATGGCTTCTCTTACTAAAGTGAAGTTACCCGAGAGAAATGACAGCTACTGCTCTGAAGCGCTTCTGGCTATAAATGCCCAAGGCACTGACCGGAAATGATCTAAACACCCCAAACAAGACAGAAGGAGACGGCACGAACAGATTCAGAGTTTCTATTTGCAGGCTCTTATTCAGTATGTAGCACGATGCTAAAGCCCACACCGTTTGATGATTTATGCACTGAAAAGAGAAAGAGGAGCCTGCTGGGTACCAGCCAGCCACCCTGGTTAGCCAGCCAGCTTCCCCAGAGCCTTTGCTGTGGCTGCGAAAAGCTTTGTCTTCTCCAGAGGATCCTGTGCTGGAGGTTTGGTCCTCCGGTGGTGTAGGAGGTGAGGTTGTAGGACCCCTACAGTGTGAGTGAGCCCTAATGGGAGGAGTCTGGGTTGTTGGGAGTGCACATCTCCAGGTAATCAGAGGGATCGAATCTCTCTGTAGCTTCTCACTGTGCTCCATGATCTCGGCTCACCACCTGTGCTTCTGCCATGATGTGACAGCCATGAGCCCACACCAGAGCTTAGTTAGCCAAAGCCAGGGCCACGCTCTCGAATTCCCCAAATGGTGATGTGACTGAACCTCGCTTCTTTATAAAGTTATTCTGGTGTGGGTATTTCATTACAGTAAGAAAAGTGGACTAGTACAGTCTGTGCTGCATGGCTTGGCTTGGCTGTGTTCAGACAAATAAGACTGAATCTAAAATGATGGAGCCACCCAGGCCTTGTTCCACCCAAATGGTTCCCTCTGCACGCACGCTACACCATATTCTTCCACCTGAATTTACGTCTTGCCCACTTGTGCCCTGTACCTGGCGAAACTGCCTAAGCATTAGGGAAGGTTTGAAAAGACTTAGTAGTGAAGGCCAGCGGCTTCTTTCCCTCTCCCGGCAGCCTGGCTCTTTCACGCATCATCAATCCTGATGTGTAATAAGAGAACCGGTCCATTTCCGTCCGGTGCTGTGGGTTCTCTCCCAGAGTGGCGGGAGCCCTGCAGAGGCCGTCCTAGACACAGCATGCTCTCCAGGCAGGCTCAGGGCCACCAAGCCATTATTTCCACAAGACATTAGGATGTTTTTGACTTTGCAAGCTCAGTTCAGATATGAGACTCAAGTGAAATAAACTAGAAGAAAGAGGAGGGGGAGGGGTTGATTAGAGACCAGTTCCCCAGATGGAAGTCAGGGGCCTAGAAAAACTTTGTACGGAAAGCCTAAAGGAGCAAACTTTTGAAAAGAGTCTATGAGGTGGCCTGCTCCCCGCAGCAGTCAGCAGCTGTGGGATGGGAATGCAGGTTGTATTCCGCCTCCCTCTCTTGTTTGCTGTGTGACCTCAGGTAGTTAACTAGTTTCTCTGTGCCTTGTTTCCTCCTCTGTAATAGACTGCCTTGAGAAGTTAACAAGCAGTTTTTATGCAGTTTCTGACACCTAACAAATGCTGAGCAAATCTTAGCCGGTTTCTTTTACATGGGGAGTCTGATATTCCATCACGCCCTGGAACTTCCAACATAAAATGTGAGGAGGAAAACTGGGCGCTGAGAACTCAATTCCTCTTTCTTCCCTCACTTGCCCGTTAATACTAAGTCACTGATTTTTCTATCACAGAAAAGCGATGTGCTCAGCTGCCATTGCGGAGAGTGAGCCAAGGGACGGCGGGGCGCCTCTGTGAGGGGCAAAACCCCGTGCTGCGTGCTACACTCACTTACACTACACTATCAACTGACAGCGCGGCATGGAAAGTGGGTGGGAACAGTCTGGATTAGCAACTGCACGGTGATTCCTAGTCACTCGTCACATCCCCAGCAAGCCTCCCATCTGCTTAGCTCTGTTCCTGTGGACTGTGGCTAGGCCACATGCGCATGCGCATGCTACCGCAGCTTTGGACTGGAATTCGGGTGTCTGTGTCGGAAGCTGCCTGTACTGAAAAAAGAAATGTTTTATATTAGATATCGTGAGTAATGTGTAACGCATCTATAAGAGAGGGACTGGAAGATTCTACCAGGGCTCTTCCCTGCCCCTGTGTCTGATGCTAGGCTTGATCATGTGACACATGTGGGCCAATTGGGCCAGAGGAACTGCCAATAGTCTTTCTAAGTGCTCACACACCTGGCCTCTGTTCTTACAGGAAAGCAAGGCCGCTCCGTGGGCCTTCCAGCCTAAAGAAGCTACACAATAAGCCTGGCTAGTGACAGCAGGGGTTAAAAGAGCCAGTCACTATAAACAGTTGTTTGAAGTCACTAATGTAGCTGTTTGTTGATCTGTGACTGGTCACTAAGACAAAAATCAGTGAATGAGTGCTGTAGTGGCCAAGGATCTACGACAGGAGCCATTGGCCTCAGAACCAGCTGGCGGGCAGAGGGCGGATGGGGGAGGGTTATGGGAGACCAGGAAAAGAGAAATCCTTATTAGCGAGACAACTAGCAAAACTATCACCCGTCATAGTTTACAAAATCATCATAATAAAACCGCACAATAAATCTGTGGGACTGTCTAAAAAGGGTGATCAAGGAGGGCTCAGGACGCGCTGCTAGAAGACAAAGTTGGTCTCCGTATTGATTTCCTCCAGCCAGCTAAAGATCCCCAATACAAGGGATGACGTCATGGCAACAGTGCTTGGAGACCGAGAGGAGTGAGCTGCTGAAGTCGCTACCCAAGACCACCCTAAGTAGTCCCGAGCAGTCCGTCCAATGTGCCAACCTTTATCTCCGTGAACCTGGGCAGTGGAAGGGTGGCTAGCCCACACTGAGAGGCAAAGTGAAAAATAAACACTGGAGCCTTAAAATGTAATATAATAATAAAAAAAAAAACCCACAGAGTATACTGATAATGTTTATGTTGATTTCTTGTTGAAATGATATATTAGACATATTGGGTTATATTAGTAATATAATAGAAATATAATAGAAATATATTACTATAATTGCTTTTAAAAATGTTGGGCTGGAGAGATGGCTCAGCAGTTAAAGGCTAGGCTTACAACCAAAAATATAAAATGTCATGGGGGTTGTGGGGTACAATTCAATGGTAAGAGTGCTTGCCTAGCAAGGGCCTGGGCTGAATTTCTAGAATTGTGCGCGTGAGCGTGTGTGTGTGCGCGCGCACGTGCTCACACACACATTCTTACACAAAGTAGTAATCAGAATTTTAAACATGCATGTGTGGCTCCGATCTGTGATCTGCATACTTTTCTTGACCAATGCTAGTACAGAGAGACCTGTCCCGAAAGTACTGTGGGTACAAACTTTGTGGAATGCACAGCTTGGTACGGGATGTAGAAATCCTACAACCAATGTCAAAGATGTCAAAGATGTCATACTAGGCTGCAGCGACAGGTTAACCTGACAGGAAACCTCTTGACTCTCCACTCTCCACTCTCAGGAATCACACTGAGAGTGCTATAGATCGGCAGACACAGGCCACTTCTTTCACCAATGACATCTTAGAATGTGGAATAAAGAACCCAGGTGATGAGCCAGGACTTGTTCAAGGAACCAGGCCTGCTTGGGTAGGGGCACCTGACCACGTATGTCTAGACAGATTTGAGAATCACTATGGACCGGCTGCCCCTGCTGCAGCTTCCCTTTCCCCTTCAGAATGGAGGCGTCTATTCAGGAAGCTTGCCTCTGTCTCATTGTATGTCAGGTATACGGCTTAATTTGGAAGCAGGATCTAGAAGAAATCATCAGGGTTAGACTGGCTATGCTGAAAGGCAAACTTCCTGTGGTCATTTGAATGAAAACGTCCCCCCATAGGCTCATGGGGAGTGGCACCATTAAGTGCTGTGGTCTTGTTGGAATAGGTATGGCTTTGTTGGAGGAAGTGTGTCACTGGGGTTGGGCTTTGAGGTCTCAGATGCTCAAGGCAGGCATAGCGTCTCACTCTCTTCCTGCTGCCTGAAGATTCGGATGTAGAACTCTCAGTTCCTCTCCAGCACCATGTCTGCCTGAGTGCAGCCATGTTCCCCACCATGACATCAATGGACTAAACCTCTGAAACTGTAAACCAGCCCCAGTTACACGCTTTCCTTTATAAGAGTTGCCTTGGTCATGGTGTGGTGTCTACTCATAGCAATAGAAACTCTAACTGAGACCGTTCCCTTCTAGGTGGAAATAGGAATGTCAGAGGCCGTTCTCATGAGTGTGATGAATGGGCAAAGAACTCAGCTAACTTGCTCAGTTGGCAGTGTTTGGGGGAAGTTAGATTTTGAGTGGGTATTTGGCTGAGGGCATTTCAGAGAAAACTATTGAAGGATGTGGTCGGGCTTTTCTTGTCTATGTTAAAATGAGAGAAGACAGAGCTGAGTAAAACATGGATTATTACTCTAAGTAGAAGCAAACTAAGCTATTTGGAAAGCTGTCAGTCTGTCCAGGCTATAGGTACACACGCACAACAAAGAGAGTCCAACAAAATGGAGAATGACCCCAAAGGGAATTCAGGAAATGCCAATAAATGTAGAACAAATGAACAAATATAGTATATAAAGTACAGCACATAGAGTGAGCACATTGCTAAGATCAAGGTTGGAAAAACCCAAAAGCTATATGAAGAGATTATGGTTAACCAGAATCCAGAAGGTTAAAATTGTTCACGTGCACACAGTTTCCCAGGAAACCAGCTGTGCTCGAGATGTGTTAGGTGGAATCAGTGCTACCGTTTCCATCAGACCGGAAGTGCCTGACTCTCAGCTTTCTCATCCACCAAGTAAGTGACCTGGATCTATGTGCCGGGGTGTGCAGACTGAGACGAGCCATCGGAGGACCCTGTCCACCGAGAAGCTGTTTCTAATCAAGGCACCGTAGGAGAGGCAGGTTTGACTCTGAGTGTTAACTGTGACCTACACTTGCACTCCACTGTCCCCACACTGACTAGCCTACCTCTGCCTCCAGTCCTTCTATTCTGCTTGCTCTGTCAGGGTGAAGTGCTGCTTTGTATGTAAAGAGTCTAGTAGAGGGCTCGGCTCACAGTAGGTACTCAGTAGCTGAAATGGCATCGGTGTCTGCCCCTTCTCATGGGTTTCTACTATCTAGTTTCTACTAATCTCCTCTAGTTTTCTGTTCAAATCTCCAATTCTCTCATTCTTTAAAACAACAACAACAAAAACAACAACATCACAGCAAAAAATAAACCCTTTGAAATGTAAAGTTAAGGCCAAATATCAAAGCTGGTTATATTTCACTAATTCATGCCAAGTCCCACAATAACCACAGTTTCTGAGATGTTGAAGGAGGTGGAGGCTTGGGGTGAGAACAACAGCCAATGCCTTGGCACTGAGACAAGAAGGAGCCCTTCCCTGACATCTCTAGCCATGAGAGACAAAAGCCTACATCCCGGAAAGACTTGACTACGAATCGGAAGCAGGAAGAGGTTCAAGATGTGAGTGCGTGCCTCCCGAGTGAGCCCAGGCCGTCGTTAGGTTAGTATCACGTGGAGTGGAAGGCTAAGCAGCCCGGGGACTTCGTTCTTGAGTTCTTCATGGAGATTATCTCCATCACTTGACGGGAGCGGTAAGTGGAACTTAACAGAACAGAGTCCCCTGGGCCTTCAAGGGGTTAAATATACAGGCTGAAAGTCAAGAGAAGAGACAAACAGGCATTGGGAAACCTGGCCTTTGATGGCTGGAGCCTGTCTCTGGAACTCCCAGCACTGGCCAAGCAGAAACCCCCATCCCATCCCTGAGGAGCCCGTGGGGGCCTTCAGTAGCAAGCAAAGAGCAAGTTGCACAGCGCTTCTTCATTAATGAGACCAAGATAAATGTCGGGCCTCAAAGGCAGACATGACAGACCACCGTGGAGAAAAGTCACCACAGGTGGTGGAGTGAGTCCTTTGGTCTCCCTGGTGGCCTCTAGCAGACCTTTTCTGAGGCTTCATGGAGGACAACGGAGCTGAGCAGGCTGGGATGGCGTCAGCCTCTGCCCCTCCCCTGGGGTCTTTACTATCTTCTCCTGGGCAGCTCTCATGCTCAGCTCAACTGTCTCTCATCGCAGGCTGCAGCGGAGGCTCTGCAGCAGCCACTTCAATCTGACCTCGCCCACGAGCAGGTGCAAGACTCAATTTCTTTTCTTTTCACAACGTCAGGTATTGGTAGTCTCCGCCTCACAAGCGTATTGCAAAGTACACACAAGATCAGGGTCTTACAGCCTTGGGAAAGATGTCTGCTCAGCATGAGCTGGAAGACAGGCAGAGCTGAGGGACTGCCAGTGACAAAGTGGGGACTCCACCCCACCCACCCCAGTAGGGGATGATACAGCAAAGCAAGAGGGGAGGCAGATAGAGGGAGGGAGTCAGAAGGAAGAGTGCATGCTGGGAACAAGGCCACAGTCACGCCTATCAACCTTGCTTGCCTCTTGGTCTGCAGCAGATGTAGCTGACATTCCAGCCTGCAGTGGCTGAAAGGTCCATGCTTGCTTCAGTCCAGAAGCATTCAGATATGACCCAAAACGGGAAAGAAGGACCTTAAGGCGATACCAGAAAAGAATCTTCTTTTCAGAAAGAGGGTCTTGGGGCACAGGGCAGCAGTGCCTTCTCTGTCTTGTCCCTCCTTTTCAGATAAAGAGCAATGCTCTCTCCCAGGAAATGTGGAACTCACGGTCACTATATAAGTCCGATGGCAGAGCGCTCACTATTGCCTGGCCACCAAGAACTGGACTTTAAGAAAGATTGAGCCAAGCCTGGGGCCTGCTATTGCTTTTCATCAGATGCCATTCCTACCTGGACAGTGCAAGCCAGCTTCCTTCCCGCAACTGCACCCAGACTGCCACTGCGGTTTTGTTGGTCACAGTCATAAGAGGTAGGTAGGGGTTACTAAAGAGGAGAAGTAGGAGACAGGCAGATAGAGACGTGGACACAGAGATACATAGCGGAGCGTTTAACCCAGTGTCTAAAACCCAGAAGGCCCTGGCTAGCATTTACAGAGGAAGCAGCCTCCCTTTGTGTGCCATCCGTGTGCAAAGGCTGGGCTAATCTCCTCTGCACCGTTCCAGTTTTAGTGTTTGTGCTCCCCAAGCGACGTGGGCACTGGGCATCTTTTTGGAGCCCTGTATGCCAGCTGTCTCCTCTCCCCACCCTCACCCAGTCTCATACAACGGCCAACAGCAGCCACTACAAAACAGTGGCGTGAGGATGAGATTTTAAAATATCGTATCTGAGAGATAATTGTCTGGTTGCTGACTCGGAAGCTTACTTAGTTTGCCTTGGAAAATGAGACCTGAAAAGTCTCCCGAATTCCATTTTGTTCTTCCCCACCTTCTCTTTGTTAACTTCCTCCTCTTAGCCACGCATCATATTTTCCTTTTACAGCACCTGGGACCTGGTTCTGACAAACCCTGCAACATCTCATCGAATTTGTTTTATGGCCTGCCGCCTGCTTTCGCAGAGTTACATTCCTTACAAAGAGGCGCACGAACCCAAAATGTGTCGATATCTTTTGTGACCCAGAGGGCTGAGCCTGTAACTGATGCTAATGGAACCATCACCTACTTAATGTTTCTCAGACTCTCAGATTCCTTCTTGGGAACAGATGATAGTGTCTTACAAGAAGCCATTGTCGGGCTTTTATAAAAGCACACATTAAGTGCCACTTGCTCAGATTAGCATCTGTGATTGTGAGAGTGTTCTTCACAACGGTGCATGTGCCCACAGACAGGACACACACACACACACACACACACACACACACACACACACACACACACGCACGAGAAAAGTTCAGAAAACATAGGCACCAGTTCATTAAAATGTGAGCTCCTTGCTGTCTTGCCTGCTGGGCCTGCAACATTGGACAACTGTCCAGAGAAGACTTGTGGCCCAGAGGGTCTCAGCAGAATAAGCAATCTTCTCCTCGGCTGGTGTTTCACAGGAGGAAGCCACAGTGCTTATACACTCTTTGGTCATCTGACTGTATCTGTACTCTGGCATTTAGCATTCAGTCTGTCCTCAGACTATCCTTTGTGCAAAGCAAAACATAAGAATAAACCACTTTTGTCCTACCTGCTGCAGGAGCCACCAGGAGCCTGGCCGCTGCTCCCAACCCGTCAGACACCAGGGTGAATTCTTCAGCTCCCTCCCTCGGAACCAGAACCTAAGAAATTTTCAGTTGCTATGAGTAAGCAGACTGTAAACTTCTAGTCATTTCTTTCTCTTTCCTCTCCATGGCTTATTGAGTACCAGCGAGAAGGAATTAAAAACAAACAAACAAACAAACAAAACAAAAAAAGATGTTTAGGGAGATAAAAGTTGGATCTGGGAAAGAGAGGGGGGGAAATGGGCTTCCAAGGCAAGAGTTAGTTTACCCAACACCCTTCCTCCCAGGAGGAAGTCCCTCCTTTCCCAGCTTTGCTTTCTCATAGAAGACTTGCCACTACATTACTCACGTAATTGCTACATTGCCCCGCTGCAAACTGCAGACATGCTCTTTGGGCAGGCCTCCAGATTTTTTGTGCATGCCTCTACCTGTCCATGGGGATATCACTGGGCCTGGGAAAGTTGAGAGAGCAACATGCCACCCGCAAGGGGAGACCTGGACTAGACTATTAATCAAGCTGTAGGGTAAAAATACACCACAGAAGGATAGAGGGGCGGGTCCGAGCTTCTCCGCACACAGGGCACCTACCTTGCTCATGGGATCGCTAGGCTGTGGCTCGGAGTCCTTCCAAGTAGATAGGCAAGCTACACTTTGTCAAGCTTTGACTTGTTTCCCCAGAGAGCTAAGGTGTAGTGAGGGTTACTATCACCGAAGGAATGTGGTTTTCTTACTCTGGGCGGTCACTGAAGGAGCGTCAAAGATGATAGATGAAGTATTAGAACTGCTTTAAGTTAAATACGGTGGGTGGAACACATCGTTAAAGACAACATTAAAAAAAAAGGCAAATATTACCCAGGCTCAACGTTCGATTAAGTGATGTATTCCAAGAAGGCAACAGTAGAGAGGAAAGACCCATAAAGAAGAAACTAGGAAATCTTGGCTCTGTTGCTCATGATCTATGTGACTCTGCCTAAATCCATGTAACCCGACATCCAAAGAAACGCAATGTTAAGAGTGGGCTTGAAGGTCTGGAGAGATGGCTCAGCCGTTAAAGGCTAGGCTCGCAAGCAAAAATATAAGAGTGGGCATGAAGATCAGAGAAACCACACCAATCTCTCGCTTTGGCACCCATCCATCCCTGCTGTTCTTGCATTAAAATATTGATTTTTCACTGGGGCATCAGCCTTTGCTCTACTTGTTTGGTGAGATTATTACCACTCCTAGACATTTTTACAAGTGTGCAGGTGGCCAAGGCCAGCAAATTCAGAGGTGGGGTTCTGAAGCATTTGCTGAGAAAATTAAAAAAAAAATTTTTTTTTCTTTCTGCAGTGATTGCTGATTATAGAGGCAGAACCTAGAACTGATAGTTGCAGTCTTGGGAGAGGAGAGACTGCAGATAAAGCCACTATAGAGGAAATCAGAGCTTGGGTAGTGGTATGTCTTAGTTTTTTTTGTTTTTTTTTAAATTGCTGTGATAAACACCGCTGGCAAAAGCAACTTGGGGAGGAAAGGGTTTATTTTATCTTACACTTCCAGGTAACAGTCCATCACTGAGAAGAAAGCAAGGAGGGAACCTGGAGGCAGAAACTGGAGCAGAGAGCACGGTAGGGTGCTGCTTACTGACTTGCTACTCCTGGCTTGCTCAGCCTGATTTCTTATGCAACTCAAAACAACCTGCCCAGTCATGGCACTGCCCCCTGTAGGCTGGGTCAGCTAACATTAGGTTTTAAATGTAAATTACTGTGCTCAAGAGAGTTATAAAACAGAAATACCTCTAACCTGTAAGCCCCACTTGCCCAATGCCCATGCCCCTGATTGGACAAAGACAGGAAGTACGAAGCCTTTGTAGGTTTTGCCTTTATGAGCCTCTGACTAATGTGCTTTGGTGCTGTACTCTTGAAATCCTGGGTATAGACCAGGCCGGTGTCCATGTCCTGGTCAGTATTTAATAAAACTTGCTTCAAATTTGGCTCAAAATTTACAGTCGTGCACTTACTCTCACCTGGCGGGATTAACAGCATGTCAAACATGAATCAAGCGGTAGGCACTCTGAGGAGGCGTTTCCTCAATTGGAGCTTCTCTTCCCAGATGATTGTAGTTTATATCCACTTAGCCAAAAAAGCTCAATCGGAGCATGGTATGAGAGCAAGTTTTGAGAATGTTATTTGAAGGCCATGATATAGTCATAACCAAAGCCAGCATGTGTGTGTGTGTGTGTGTGCCTGTGCGTGTGTTTCCAAAATGTATCACTTAACTCCTTAAATCCACCTAGTTAGATGTCTGATACACTGGGGAAAGGCAGCCCGTGAGAGTCCTTTCCTCCAGCCTCTATCTCTCATGCGGCTGCTTTTAAACATTTGTAGCCCGAAACGCCTTCAGTTTCAGTGGGCTTATAGGGCCAACAGATGTGTTTCTTTTTGAGCCATTCTTGGAAGTGTTTTTAAAGGCTTGGTCTGCACGTAGAGAAAGAGGAAGAACAGGTAAGGCCGATGCTAAAGAAAGATTTCAAAATTCCTCTTTTTTTTTTCTGAATATAATTCTTTGATAAAAATCAAGACAGTGTTGGAGGAGAAGTGTCACATTGGAAATCCCCATGACTTGACCTCCCCAATTGCCATGACTAATATTGGAGCGACCGGAGGTTCAAAAGCGTGGTCCACAGAGCAGCAGGGACAGCCTAGAGCTGGCTGGGAATGTATGAACCCGGCCCAATAAGACACCCAAGGAACCCGTATGCCCAGCATCTGAAAAGCCGTGGGATATTGCATGTGTCTTTGCACTAAGAGGTTTTTTGCATACAGTCAGAGCACTTGGGGCAGGGGGAGACATACTTTGTCAGCTTTTAATCTCACAGTGTTTTGTAAATGAGAAGCATGTGTGAATACAATGACCTAGAAGCCTCAGCATCAAAGTCTTTATCTAAAACATACGCGGTTGATTTACTGGAAATTTATGCCAGTTGTAATGGTATTATAGGCCAATACCAGGGCCCAAGGATACTATGTACAGCAGCAAAAGCAAAGCAAAGCCGAACACAGCGCAGAGGCAGCCAGTCTTCTGCTGGAATGCCCATCAGAGGCACGCGGAGGCAGTGCTCACAGGTGCTGATCCCACCTAGTGTTCTGGTTTAGTAGGTTTGGGTGGGGCCTAAGAATTTGCATTTGTGACAAATGCCTGGGAGTGTCCATGCTACTGTCTCCAGAACATTTCACCAGGACTTAAAAAATAAAAAATGGGTCTGTTTCACACACACACACACACACACACACACACACACACACACACACACGTGTGCACACTCTTATTACCATGAGTGGAGTATGTTTTCATGCCTTTAAAGTAATATTTCATCATTTTTAAGGGTTACAAGATAAAAAATTATTGTTGCCATGACAATGGTGTTAATGATGTAAAAAGAATAACCAGCATCTGCAATACGAGGACAGCTATCTGTACCATCACTTGCCTTTTTCAAAATTAATGGGCTTCAGATTCCAGGGAAGTAGAGTTATGAGTGACTGTGAGCCACCGTGTGGATGCTAAGAATTGAACCCAGGTCCCCTGGAACGCAACGCAAGGATTGGTCTTAACTGCTGAGCCATCTCTCTCCCATTTTTATCATCACTCTTTAAGTAAGCAACCCATGACCATGCCTAAAGATGAATGAAGCCCTGAACTGACCACGGATGGTGTTCACATTATGTAAGCACCCACGGGGATCCACAAATGAAATTTTCTTCCTTTGGGAACTAGGGTAGTCTTTTTTTCCTCTGTGTATCCGCAATACCAGCTGTGACATGGGCACACAGACGTCACAGAAACAAGGGACTGCTTGGGGCAGAGTTGTCTACACACTATCACTCAGGAGCCAGATGCCCTCCTCATCAACCCAGACTCCTTGGAAGAAAGTGGCCAGATTTGCACATACAGAACTGCAGAGGGCAGGCTGGCCAGAGAACCACACGTGGGATGGAGAGGCAGCTCCTAACAAGAGGGCTGACATGCTCCTTGAAAATCTATCTGCTTCAGCTACAGCGTACATTCTAGATGTTTCCTGCTGTGAGAGGTTCTGGGCTCAGACTTCTTCACTTCAACAAGTTAATTGGTCAAAAAGGTATTTTTATTTTAGTAAAAAAAAAAAAAAGCAGCCACTAAAAGAAATAAAGGGGATATATTAAAACATGGGAATGAATATTTCAAGTTGAGCCATGCCCTTGTTCCATGATGGCTATCAAAGGGTGACAGGACCACAGAGCAGTGAGAAATGTTATAGGAATATGATTTTTTGGTTTGTTTGTTTAAAAGAGAATTTTTTAAAATCTCAGGTGTGCAATATGGTACTGCTTAAGATTGTCCACAGCAGGAGGCTATGATTTCCTGGTGCTCTAGCAGAGGTGTGATTTTGCCAGGTAGTTTCTTGCAAATGTATGACCATTGGAATTCTGGGGACTCTTGAGAGGGCAAATAAATGCCAGAGCCTTGATGGCAGCTGCCATGGTGGCACTGCTGTCATTGTCCTTGTTGGTGGCTGCTGCTGGTGGTGGTGGTGGTGGTGGGTGCATGCTGTTGGTTGCCTTTGTTGTGCTTTGTCACAGTTTGTCAAGTGGTCCTGCGCAAAGAGATGAGTAGAAGAACTTGGATATCGTGACAGCAAAGAGCAACCCTGCCCCAAGGAATCAAGGGCCCTACTCAGCAGGAAGTAGTATAACAACATCATTGCCACCCCTCTCCCCCTCTAAGCTTTCTCTCCTACCTAGTGTTTGGGAGTCGGTAGGGTGAAATAAAGGTGGAGGTGGGTGGTAGAAAAAAGAACCTACAAAATAGCCAAAAGCCTGGTTACGCCACAGTATATCCTAAAAAATCACATATGGAATACTAAAGTATAGAGATTAGACATCTAAAGAGGAATCACACTGCCTCTGAATGAGCCATACATTGGCCAATTTCTAATTTAGCACTCCTATCAAGAAGACTTTAGCTGCTCAGTGGTGGTGCACGCCTTTAATCCCAGCACTCTGAAGGCAGAGGCAGGTGGATCTCTGTTGAGTGTGAGGCCAGCCTGTTCTATAGAGTGAGTTCCGTGACAGCCAAGGCTACACAGAGAAACTTTGGCATAAACAAACAAACAAACAAACAAACAAGAAGACTTTGTTTTGCTCACTACACAAGCCTTCAATAAGTCTGCTATTTTCCTGGCACTGTGCTTGATATCTGAGATGTAGGTTCCTGAAATACCGAGGAATCAGAGTGGAAAGACTGACAAGAGATTCCAGGATTAAACTACCTGGCTATGATCATAAGGAGGGTAAAAATGCATGCTGATGTGTTACACCTCAGGCAGAAGTGACCTCAGCAGTGCTTGAAATGAGTCTGCAAAGAGACTAGATACAAGCTGGCTTGGCTGGAAAAGCATAGTGTGTCAGAATTGAGTAATATGTGCCAGGGCACGGGTGTTAGGAAGAGTGAGGCAGGCTCAGGGAAGCTGCAGACCTTGAGTGTAAGTACATGGGTAGAAGTCATCTGGGAGGTGGACTCAGTCACTGCAGGATCATCAGTGGGGGATGCGGAACAGGTTTTCATCCATAAAGTCTCCTGGACAGCAATAAAATGACTGGGAATGGAAGACAAGGTCAGAGTCAGGAGCCTTCGAGCCTCTTACAGCATCTCAGCGAACAACGCTGTGTCCTGGAACTGGCCATGGGGACCAAGACATGTGAGAAATCCAAGATATATTCAAGAGGGAGGAAGTGTGCTGGCCGGTTGATGGGGAGAGTGAGGACTAGGTGTGAGTCCAAGGAACCCAGGTTTATTTTAGGTGGTTGATGAAGAGTGACAAAGCATTTTGGGGCCAGAGGCCAGTTGCAGGAATGAATGGGCCAAGGGATGGCCCTAGGTACTGCATCTAAAACCAGAGAAAACTTGACCTAAGGTTTCTCAAGAATACTTACGCAGTGTCTAAATACTCCCATGGAAGGCTCAATAGTGTCCTCTCAAATCCAGTATCCCTCTAGAACAGTGGTTCTTCACCTATGGGTTGTGACCCTTTGGTGTCCAATGACCCTTCACAAGGGTCACCTAAGTCTATCAGAAAAGACAGATTTTCATTACAATTCCTAACTGTAGCAAAATTACAGTTATGAAGTAACAACAAAATAATTGTATGGTTGGGGGGGGGTCACCACAACATGAGGAACTGTATTAAGGTGTTGCAGCATTAGGAAGGTTGAGAATCACTCTCCTAGACCCTCATAACATAACCATAGGGTCTAGAATATGTAATTAGTTAAGATGTTATTAGCAAAGTTAGAAAATATAAGAAATGCAGAGGCCCAGGGATGTTGGGAGTTGGTTTGGTGCTATGTATTCTAGTGCTCAGTGCTGGCTCCCAAGATCTGGTTGCAGTGCGGATGAGCACATTCTCAGGTACGCCAAGTGATGTTGTGTAAACCTTGCTCCCCAATTTAAAGTTGGCTGGTTAATAAAATTAGCTAGGGGCCTGTAACTGGGCAGAAGAGAAGTAGGCTGGGCTTAGGTTCCCAGGCCTGGGGATGAGATGGGGAGGGGCACTAGGAGTGAGGAGAGAGAAAATGTAGGAGGAAGAGAGGAAGCAAGAGAGAAGGAAGTAGCTATGGGTCAGTATGGACCATGAGCATGTGGCCATGAGGGCTGGCCTGATGGAACAGAAGCAGCCCAGGCCGGAACAATTATGGCAAGTAACTTGGGGTGTGTAACACAGAGATGACATAGTCTGAGGTTAGACTGACATAGACACATGCAAGGGACAACATGGACAGATGGAAAACATCAGGAGAAACAAGGGAGGCTCCTTCATACCACCCTTCAGAAGGACCATGACTCGATTGGAAAATTATTTTATACTTGGAGCTCTCAGAATCATAAGAATTACTGATTTAAGCTGCTCAATTTGTGATGAGCTTGGGGGTTGTAGAAGCCCTAGTAAACTGATCATAGCCCCCCAAAGCCCTTTAACCAAACTTTAGATGAAATTGTACTATTATTTAGTTTCCTGGGTTGGGTTAGATGCCTGTTCTTAGGAAGGATACTATGCTAAGACAGAAAACCTCACACAGTGTGTGTGTGTGGTTTATATAGCTCATGGCAAGGCATGGAGGTGCTGGGACACGATTAAGCCAGAGCTGAGGAAGGGGCAAACTGTTGGAGAATCAGATCAAGACTGGGTCTCGGAGCTATCTGTAGAGTAGATGCCACTGACCTCAGCACTAACCTCCTCCTCCTCCTCTTCCTCTTCTTCCTCCTCCTCCTTGCCTCCCTTCTCCTCCCCACCTCCTCCTCTCCCTCCTCCCTCTCCTTCCCCTCCTCCTCCTCTTCCTCCTTTTCCCTCCTCCTCCTCCCCTTCTTCCTTCCTCCTCCTCCTTCATTTTGGGCTTGGTTTTTCAAGACAAAGTGTTCTTTGTGTGGCTTTGGCTGTCCTTGGACTAGCTCTGGCTGGCCTCAAACTCAAAGAGATCCATCTGCATCATCGTCTACGCAGATTGGGCATTATTTTCACATTTTACTCTGTGTGCGTGTGAGTGTGCGTGTGTCTGTATGTACATGTGAGTAGAGGTCTGAGGATATCTTGTAGGAGTCTGTTTTCTCTCCCTCCAGGCGAGTCCCAGGAACTGAACTCAAGTGTGTCAGGCTTGGTGGCCAGCGCCACTCACTGAACCATCTCTCCAGAACCAAGTTGGGCATTATTATCTCTACCAGCCCAATTAACAAACTAGTTGACAGACATTAAGTAATTATATGAGGATTATATATTCAACACATCTTTAGTGGCAGGTAGAGAAGCCAGGTTTTCTTATTCCCAGTCTAGACATTTGCATGGGTATGACCTCTACTCCACTTTCCCTAGAGAATCATCTTGGCTTGAAAAAAAAACACAAAACAAAACAGAAAAAGGAGACATTAATAGTTATCATCACAAAAAAGAGTCTATGAGAGCAAATTTCACACACAACTAAGTAGAACTGTAAATAGAACTATTTCACATGGCAGTCTTTCTCGTGTTATAAAACTAATTATTCAAAATACATTGCTCTCTTCTTACTGGTATGGGCACTGATTATTGTTAGTACATCTTAGTCATCTTGATTCCTCCAAAGAAATTTAGAGAAAACTACAGGTGCAGTTTCAGGAAGCAAAGATGGAACCCCACACAAATCTGCACACTCACCCCACCCAAAGGAGACCCATGGAGGAAGTTCATTCCAAGCTGAGGAGCTATTGGCAACTGACAGCTGCGGGGGAGAGTCAGTTTTCTTTAAGGGCGTGGCTCCTGGTATGCTGACCACGCTGCAGTTCCTATACACCCAGGAATATATGGACAGCACAAATGCACTCAATGGATGTTTTTAAAAATGAGGACACAAAGTTAAATGGGTAGGGAGAGGGTTGGGGGATCTGGGAGGAGTTGGGGAAGGGGAGGATAAATACGATTAAAATATATTATGTAAAGTTCCCAAACAGTGTGTGTGTGTGTGTGTGTGTGTGTGTGTGTGTGTGCATGTGTGTATGAGTGTTTCTCTGTGTGCATGTGTGTACACGTGTGCGCGTGAGTATCTCTCTCTCTCCCTATGTATGTGTGTGCATGTGTATATGAGTGTTTCTCTGTGTGCATGTGTGTACACGTGTGCTCGTGAGTATCTCTCTCTCTCCCTATGTATGTGTGTGCATGTGTATATGAGTGTTTCTCTGTGTGCATGTATGTACACGTGTGTGCGTGAGTATCTCTTTCTCTGTGTGTGTATGTGTGTGTATAATGTAGTTAAGGGTTCAAAGCTCCCACTTATTTAATACAGCTATGCCAAAAAAATACACTAAATGTTCAACTGCTGCCTCTCATGCACTCTTGCGCCTCTCTGTAATGTGATGGTTTTTGATATGCACAGCTCAGTGGAAGCTGTTAATTCCTCCTTTCCTAGCTATTGTTGTATGTGTGCCTGCACCAGGGAACATCTGGATTCAAGCCCAAAGTAGGTAAAGCCAGGTCATTCCATTGGAGGAAGTATCTCTTTTGTCAAACACTTATCAAGTTGGGTTCTCAGCCTTGGCTAGACATAGCTTTTTTTTATTGTTTTCCTTACATTGAAAGGATCTATTTTCTAGTCTCTGAGACTTCCAACTCTTTGATGTTTTCATCACCATACTGCCTGCCTTCTGTAGACCCAGAAGGAAAATGCAATTATAAATCATAAAACACAAGTTGGATAAACAAAATAAAACATGATACAAATTAAGGCCAGTTCCTGAAATAAAAAAACAAAAGCGCCTGCTCACATATGCTCAAAGCTGTTACTGATTTCTTGACTGAATGGCTCACTCCAGAAAGCATTTGGACAGCCCATGTGCCTGCATGCACACTTACACTTCCCAGTCAAGAGACCTGGACTACCCTCGGACAGTCCACAAGTGCTGCTCCAACCATACTGGCCACTTTGGGGAGCCTCAGGTCTAAGTTTCCACAGCCCAAGAAGTATAGTAAAAGCCAGCCTTGGTTGCTCAAAGGAAACATGTTCTGAGGAGAGCACTTTTGCAGATGATAGGTACTTGGCACTTTTACCCTTTTTCTGTTGTAGTTGTAAGATTGCAACCCGCATAGCATGACTTTCATAAAATGATGAGCACATGACTGCTGACCCAGTTCCTGAATGTGAGGCCTCTTAGCCTGAAAGGATGATACAGGCTCCTTGCCTGCAGTGTTTTACATTTGGATTCACAGAAGTTACTTTTTATTATTTATTTTAAATTTTTATTAGCATATACTAATTGTGCAGTGTAATGGGCTTCGTGACATTTACATATATTAATATAATGCGCTTTGCTCATATTCTTTCCTCTCTTACTCCTTCTTATAGCCCTTTCCCCTCATATCGCCCCCTTTCCACATTCCCAGAGGCCTCCTTTTAACTTCATGTGCTTCTTTGTTAACTTTCCCCAGTAGATTCTACAGATGAGTGAAAAATTATCCAATCAATAAATGTACCATGGGCCTGACCAGCCATTCTCAGATGAAGAAGTACAAATGGCTGGTAAACACATAACAGTGTTCAGCATCCTTACCCAGCAGGGGAAACCAAATCAAAACTGCACAGAGCTGCCCTCTCACCCTAGTCAGAATGGCTACGACCAAGGAAACAACAGCAAAAGCTGGTCAGGATGTGGGAAAGAAAGGAACCCGTATTCACGGCTGCCAGAGATGTTCACCAGTACGTACAATGGCCATGGACATCAGCACAGAGGTTTCTTAAAAAAAAAAAAAATTAAAAGCAAACTTGCACATGCCCCAGCTATACCACTTCTAAGTATATACCCAAAGAGCTGTAAATCAGCACATCACAGAGACATCCATCTTTACTCAGCACTGTTCTTAATGACCAAGCCACAGAATCCGTGTAGATGGCTGTCCACAGATGCATGGGTAAGAAAGACTGGAATTATCTCATCTGCAGGGAAATGGATGAAACTGCAGACCCTCCGTACAAGCGGCATCACCCAGCCCTTCAAAAATAAAGATATTCTCTCTGTGGTTCTCTTTGGTTTTTTGTTTGTTTTTGACACAAGGTCTCACTATGTGGCCCTGGCTGGCCTGGAACTTATTCTGTTGATCAGGTGGGTCACAAAGAGCCACCAGCCTCTGTCTCCAGAGTGCTGGGATTTGAGGTGTGTGCCGCCACAATTGGCCTAGGAATTAATCATGATAGCTATGCACTCAGCATGTTGGGTAGGAAATCATTTGCTGGACAATGCATTATAAGGTTTTTATCTCCTGGAGGAAAGTGAACTACAACCTTACCACTACCAGATGACTCCCCCAACACACACACACACACACACACACAGAGAGAGAGAGAGAGAGAGAGAGAGAGAGAGAGAGAGAGAGAGAGAGAGAGACTATCCCTCCAGTGAATGTCCAGCCTTCTAAATCCTAAATCCTCAGAATAGAACACATTTTAGCCTCACATTGTAAGATAGAGGTAGTTCTGCTTTATAAAGGAAAAACTAAAGCAAGGAGGCACAGGAACGCACTCTGGGCCACGTGTGATTATAATAAGATTTGAGTCTAGAAGGATGCTAGGCCAATGACCAGAGTTCCTTTATATAAATGTGATGCCACTCTCCCCTCCAGTACTATAAAGACCACCGGAGGACAAACATAGGCAAGTAGGTCATTATGGTTCTATTCTTTTCAACCAGCATTTGGCAATTTTCTCCACAGCAGGCAAAAAAAAAAAAAAAAAAAAAAAA
Source organism: Acomys minous (assembly GCF_964271855.1). Classification (NCBI taxonomy): domain Eukaryota; kingdom Metazoa; phylum Chordata; class Mammalia; order Rodentia; family Muridae; genus Acomys; species Acomys minous. Next base: position 46,383,204 of record NC_140489.1, read on the forward strand.
AAAAAAAAAAAAAAAAATGCTGCGCTGGCTAGGTTATGCCAACTTGACACAAGGTAGAGTCATTTAGGGAGCGAAAACCCCAGCTGAGAAAATGCCTCCCCTAGATTAACCTGTGGGAAAGCCTGTGGTGCTTTTTCTTAATTACTGATTAATTGTGGGAGCGCCCAGCCCATTGTGGGTGGTGGTTTCCAGGGAAGGTGGTCCTAGGGTATGGTATATAAGAAAGCAGAGTGAGTAAGTCACGAGGGGCAGGCCAGTAGGCAGCACCCCTCCATGCCCTCTGCCTTGCTTCTTGCCCTGACTCCTCCCCCCTCCCCAGTGATTGGCTGTTCCCTGGACGCAAAACAAACCTAAGTTTGCTTTGGCCACTGTGTTTCATCACAGCAGTAGAAACGCTAAGATGCATGCATAACAGAAACACAACTGTAAGAATACAGAAGAAGACTCCTCACAACCTTTTTTTCTCCCTCAATTGCTCGTCTTGGTTTTCTGCTTGGCCATAGACAATGGCTTCAGATTTTCAGTGACCTTTCAATTACGCAGCTTCGATTGTTACATAAATCCACGTATCTGTGTCAACTGTGTTTATAAACCATGGCACCAGTTCCCAAACGCAACTGTGTTCTCTCACTGCTCTGCAACGTTCCAAGGCCTTGACAGTAAGTTGGCCCGGTCTCTTCCCCCAGTCGGCTTGCCAACCTCTGATTACAGCTCAGCTTCGCCGCTGCCACAGCCCTCGCTCCAGCCTCCCTGACTTGGGCCTCCTGCCCACCAGCCTGCATCCCACTACTTACTCTTCTCGGGCCCATCACTCTTTCAACCAAGTACAGACAATGCATTGTTGAGCCCATCGAGTGTGTCTAAATTCCCGTGCCTGACATGTAAAGCGTCTACAGTCTCACTGTGCCCTGACTACTCGCTTTTCTTTCCCAGAAAGGACCACCCACTCCCAAAAGACGGCGGAGCTGTTATCTTCACTCCCGAGGTAGCATCTGAAACTGTCATTCCCATCTCAGATGGCCTTTTTCTTGCTAGGTCTCTGACTAGTTGCATTTTACCTATTACAAAAAGCCCAGCTCACGTCTAAGCTCTATAAACAAACTGCTTCTACCTCGTCAGCATGCACCGGTCACTCATGCGCTGGCCACTTCTTTCTTATTATGTGTACAAATAGGTAACAATAGGCCTAACTGTCACGATGAGCCAACTTCTCTGGGACACGTCCTATGTGTCAGGCTTTCTTGGGAAAGGCAGCTTTATTATTTCTACAGATGGAGAAACACAGGCCCAGGGGAAACAATGCAGCCAGGGTAACACCTGTTTGCTATTTGGTTACCCCATGTGTTACCTAATTAGCTCACCACTGAGAGCAGAGACAAAGCTTCACCACTGCTCTGTGTTTCTGGGATGGGGGAGTGAGGCTACCCCAAGTTATTCTGATATATATACACACACACACACACACACACAATACACACACACATACACACACACACACACACACACACACACACACACACAGAGGTATCATACATCTCTTAAAACTCTTACCCTGCAGGAGTTGCCGCATTTGTCAAATGAGCGCAGGAATGCCTTACAGGGCAATCCCGTGGAGCACAGTGATGGACAGTTTGTGGGAAATAATAATCTATACATTCCCCTGTGTGATTTGGACTTACTCTCCACATGCACTTAAAATGTTTAAGATGAAAACCCACAGAATCGTCGGCAACTATTAATGAATTAAGCGGCATTTTAGGAAGGTCACTGGGCAGGGGCAGAGGTCACTGGCCAACAAGATTTTCTAGGAAGTAACCAAATTTTTGTAGCACAATATTAGAGATCTGAAGGAATTCATATCTCTTCTAATACATTGTTCCCTTTAACATCCAAGGTAAGTAGAGATATAAATTCAAAAGAAGACAACTATCACAGCGTAGCCGTAAAGGAGGGAAGGGGTCGTGATTTAGATTTTCTTCCCCATACTTAACCTTCCACAAGCAAGAATTTGTGAGATTCTCCCCTTGCCCCACTTCAACTCAAAGCGTCATTAAAGGCCAAAGTCATAGAGGAGAAGCGTAGCGTTCTATTTCAGAATTCCTACCTTGGCTCAACTACAGCTCATGAGTTCCCAAGCAAACCCATAAGCACCAAAGAACAGCCAGCTGTAAACTGACGCATCAGCTGAGAAAACATATTCCATCCTGCCTTGACTTTCCCCTGAGCAATGCTCACTCCACTGATGCTAAGAATTTTTCTAACCTATCAAAAAGAGCAGATGAGAAACAAGAAAAGCATTTATGTACCTTGTTTCTTTGGTCTTCTTTTAAACATGTTTACTGGCTATTTGTTTTATATGTATGTGTGTGCTGCTGAGTTGCAGGCATGTGCGCTATGTGCATGCAGATACTCCCAGAGGCCAGAAGAGGGCGTTGGATCTCCTGGAACTGGAGTGACAGGCAGTTGTGAGGCACCAGTGTGGGTGCTTGGAACTGAAAATGGGTCTTCTGAAACAGCGGTGAGTGCCTTAACCACTGTCTCTCCAGATCTTCACTGTGTGACATGGCCTTTCTCCATTGTAGTGGATGTAAACATGACTTTGATTTGATGCCAAGTGTGAGATGTGAAACAGACTTGTGTCTTAGGTCAGCTGTTCTTATTTTACTTCTTCTCATTCTGTTTTGGTGTTTCTTGGGTATCTTGTCAAAAATCTTTTTACTTCAGTTGTCACCTGTCTTCTTGACTTAAATCTATCAGTAAGAGCATTAAACACTGAGCTGGGTGAGGTGGTACATGCCTGTAATCCCCGCACTCAAGGAGGCAGAGGCAGGCAGATCTTTGTGGTCTACAAATTGAGTCCAGGACAGCACAGCCAGGGCTACACAGAGAAACCCTGTCTTGAAAAACAAAACAGGGCCAGGTGTGGTGACTCATGCCTGTAATCCCATCACTTGGGAGGCAGAGGCAGGTGGATCACTGTGAGTTCAGGGCCAGCCTGGTCTACAAAGCGAGTCCAGGACAGCCAAGGCTACACAGAGAGGCCCTGTCTCGAAAACCCAAAAAAAAAAAAAACAAAACAAAGACAAACAAACAAAAATCATTAAATACTGGAAGCTAAGACAGCAGAGATAATCTATAACACATCTCTACTTTAAATTCAACATAAAGGGAAACAGATTTCCTGGTTCCACACATAGCTTTAGAAAAGAGAGATAATGTAGAATGTCTAATAGCACCATGGTGAATCATGTTAGATATTAAGAGTGAAGACAATGACAGGGTCCCACAGTGGTTACCCCTCTCCAGGATCCTGAGCACAAGAACATTCTCTGAAACTGGAAATATTATCATCTTAGAATGGACGGACTCCACCTCCAGCGAAGCTGCTCCTGATAACACGTCTCTCGGAGCCACAGCAAGAGCAACTTGTTCCTCCAGCAGAAGCACGAACGCACCTCAGACCTGGTCAAGAGACAGCTTGAGCCATGTGCACGCTCTGGTAGAATGCTGTTTATGCAAATCAGTTTATAACCAAGCCAACCGCATAGGCCTCTAGCTGAAAAAACAGCGTGAATGCAGTCAGCTTGAAATCTAGGCAAAGAGAACACGAACCTGTCAGTATGTCTCTATCGCTTTCCAAGCCGGATAACAGATTCTGGCTGGTCCAAGCAAGCGTTGCCACTCTCTTGACAGGAACAATCTTATCTTGGAAGTGGCGGTGATCGTAACTGATGACTCAGTTTCTTGAGATCATCCAGTGCCCTTGACTTTGAGCAGTGAGCAAACTTACTTTCCAGAGATGGCTTTCCCTCAGCTGAGGGGAAAATCTGGGCAAGTGGAATATGGCTCTGTTGCTGAAGAGGTACTAGAGCTTAGCTCTGTGGTGTATTGTTAATATAGAATTAATATCAACTAAAGTCACAGTCATTCAATAGAAACAAAATGAGCTATACCAGGTCCAAAAGATTTCAGCCGTGTAGCTATCTCTTCCACGTATTTGTAGCTTCCTACTGTCTCTACTCTAACTTCTAAGCTGGTAAACATAAGGTTCAAGACCCCCCTCGCACACCCCCTCCGCTAGTCCCCGTCTGAGCTATAGTTCCTACCTTGCAGTCAGCCCTTCCCAACCCAGCCTTCCCAAACCCCCAAACTCATCCTCTACCATAGCTCACGGTTTCTGCTACTTAGATTTTCTTTCTTCCTTCCTCTGAGTACAAGTCTTGACCCTTTTCTCCACTTAAACCTTTGCACCTAACCAGCACTGCTGATTTCAAATATATGCCCAGTCCTCCGAGTTCACGTTCTGCCTGGCCCTACACTGACTTCATCACCACTTTCCCCACTTCTCTGGCATATACATTTCTAGAAAACGTTAGCAGTATTTAACTGTGTGTATCTGTTTGGCCCCTTAAGACTTTTAAGGGTACCGATCGCCGAGCCTGCTTTCGGCTTGTCACACTGATAACAAACTGGCTCCAGCATTTTCCTGAATTGGAATGAAATTTAAGTGCTTCCATACTGTCAAAATGCAGACAGATCCGGCTCAGGTATGCTTGCTGACGGCTCTCTGCCATGTGCTTTCTGGGGTGCAGTCATTGGTCAGTGTCCTAATTCTTCCCTCTGTGAGACACAGTGGTACAGGGACTGGGGAGAAATGCACTCAGACCCCACCTGGATATGTTTCTGTAAAGATTACAGTGAGTTAGACTCTCTAGGCCAGGGTTTTTTATTTGTTTGTTTGTTTTTCGAGACAGGGTTTCTCTGTGTAGCCTTGGCTGTCCTGGACTCACTTTGTTGACCGGGCTGGCCTCGAACTCACAATGATCTGCCTGCCTCCGCCTCCCGAGTGCTGGGTTTCTCATGTTTAAAGTTGAGGGTTCATTGGGTCTTGATCCCCAGCACCTGGTAGATGTTGTGTTTGGTGTTAACTGGGATTGACAAAAAGGATTCCGAGTAATCCTTGATTTGAGTCATCACTGTGAGAACCCTACAGTGGCTTTAGACAAAGAGAAATTGCATAATAACTTTAAGGCTTCTTGGTTAAAAACAAAAACAAAAACAAAAAACAAAAAAGTCAAGGAGACATTAAAATCATACCATGACTATCATCAGTCTTTAGTGATAAAGTAGAAACAAAGATGTTCCTGACCCACATGTGTGCCTAGGACTAAGAGAAAATCGGGTAGGCAGAGACAGCGTTTCTCTAGGAAGGAGGAAAGTTCTCGGCATGGGAGCCAACGGCTTGGGCCCACACCTGGGCACCAGTCCAGAAACAACAAGAACACTTGTTCATGAGGCTCCGGTGACTTCAAATGAAAGGCGCTGTTTCAACCTGCCCGGCTGTCCTCAGCAGAGGCTGCGAAGCAGGAAGAACAGGGTCCTTTGCTTTCTGCCCAGACAGTCCCAGGTGAGCCAGAATCCATGATCCTGGAAAAACACGGTCTGCCAAGTTTGCACACAATTTCAGTAGTAGAGGAGGTGCCGAGGCCAGGGTGGCCACATGGGTTTTAGAAACTGTGGTGACCAGCCTGTTCTGGGGGGTCTATTAAATCCAGTAGAGTGATAACTAGGATGGGGGCAGGAAAAAGAGACATATAGAAACATGATTTCAGGCCAAGCCTGGTCTGTTCCCGAAGCTGACATAGCCCCAGGGGAGACCATGCATCATGACCAAGTTGGGGGAGGTGAGCAATGGACTCTCAGGGGTGTAAGTGGGGCCCTGGTGTCTTCCCCAGTACCTTTTCTGTTGGCCTCATTTGGATGCCTTCCAAACTAGCTGAACTCATTATACCTCATTTGAAAATTATTTCCCAAACCGCTCCAGGGTATCAACTAATAAGTGTTGCAGAGGTAACCACTAGGTCTTATCGCATGTAGGGACAAAGGTGCTCCCGAGGAAACGCGAGCACACACTCACATTATCCTCAATTAAAATTGGCCGACAAACTTAACAACACAGCCTTGGGGATTAACTTGCTGAAGGGGCTGAACAAAGATTCTTGGCGCCTGGTACCAGAGTCCAAGGGTGTTTCCAAAACTCACAGGAAGCAAAAAGGCAGGCGGGTGAGGTGAACATCGCTCCAGAGTCTTCACAGGAGAGCAGCCTCCCTGTGAGGCTGAATCCAGTGAGCTAAAGATGAAGAAGCAAATGGAAAAGGGGGCGATCTTGTCTGTTCTTGGGAGCCAAGGCAAAGGAGTCCCTGGGACCCGTACTCTGAAATCTCACAGTGAGGACTCTTGGTGTAGTTCTCAGCCTTCATTTCCTATAGGTTCTTTGAATCTGATAAGCTGTTCTGCACGCACATAAAATACTCTCATTTTGGGGGATAACTTCTCTTCTATTTTATTCCCCCTCCTGCCCTCTCTCCTCCTCTTTTTCCTCCTCTACCCTCTACTTTTTCCTTCTCCATCACCTATTTCTTTTTCCTTCCCTTTTCTTCATCCTCCTGATCATCTTACACCTCTCTCTCTCTCTCTCTCTCTCTCTCTCTCTCACACACACACACACACACACACACACACACACACACTGCTGCTGCTGCCTTCCTAATACTAATTGAATGCTGGCCTTCCAAGAGCAATGCTTTGGGTGCTCATCATCCATGTACCACTTCCTGTCACCGCTGTTTTCTTTCTTGTCCCACATGCTGAAAGAAGTCTTGGCCGTACCCTCAGAACCCTCTGTGACATATAGTCATGTCACGGTTTCCTTTTTCCAAGAGCACTGAATGTTCTTTTAAAACGACAGCTGGGAACTTTATAATGGCAAAAGAAATAATTCATCAGGAAGATACAGTGACTTTAATGGAGTCTACAAATACTCATAGAAAAACTTGAGAGCGCTAGGGGAGAAAAGAAAGACTTCCACAGTTATATCAGGAGATGCTTTTAGCACCCTTATGGGGAGGCAATTCATAAAAAATCTTCATAGAGCATCTGCATAAAGGTAGATGATTTGAAGGACACCATCAGTCACTCACTGGTACCACGAGCACAGTGCTCAACAGTTGCTGAATGCCACCCCTCCAAGCATACACTGGCATGCTGAAAAGGACAGATCACATGACAGACAGTAAAACAAGCCAACATTCTTAAAAAAAATTTTTTCCCCTAAGACCAGGTCCTGTATGTAGTCCTAACTGTCCTGGAACTTGATCTGTAGACTAGGTTGGCCTCAAACCCAAAGATCCACCTGCCTCTGCCTCCAGAGTGCTGGGATCAAAGGCACATGCCACCGCTGCCTGACAACAAGTCAACAAATTTTAAGGAATTGAAAAATATAATATCTTTTGTGTGGTCACAATGGAATTAAACAAGAAATCAATATCAGTATGACATCTACTCAAACCCCAAATAGCCAGAAATTCAACAAGATTTTTAAAAAATAAGTTATATGACAAAAAAAAAATCCCTAGCAAAGCTAAAAAATATTTTGAACTGAATGAAAATAAAGTGTATTGGATCAAAATGTGTGGAAGCTATTAAAATAGTTTCAACATATGCATTATTCAAAAACATTTAAATCAGAGGCTGATAAAAATAAGAGCATGAACCAACTAAGTAAACACTCAACAGATAAAAGAGAAAAACTAATTTTTCAAAAATTGACAAAACAGACAAGTCCTTAAACTAGATCGAGAGAAACTATATATCACCAATATGAGGAAGGAAAGGGGGCTGCCACCAACATAAGTCCTGTAAACAGCTAAAGGATAAAAAGTCATGCTAAAACACCTGAACATTAAGTGAAAGTTCTTGAAAAAAGTATCAAATTTGATATGAGAAATAGAACATCTAAATAGCTGAATTATCAAACACCTTCCCTGATGGAACTCCAGGGCAGGAAACTTTCCTGGTGACTTCTGTCAAATATTCACAGTAGAAATATATTCCAAGACACATAGAGATTTTTCTAATATAATAGTATTCCCCAGGGAAGAACCCTCAAATTGGTTACTAAAATACAACTTGGTCCCTGAAATCATATGTGTACAAGTAAATTTATAAGGATCAAGTCAGTTGTACTTATATCTTTGGGAATCTATACACAAGGGAGCTCGGGGCTTGGAAAGGGTTGGAGGGAGGAGAGGGGGGAATCATATAATTATACTTTAATTTAATATATGTATTCTAAAAAGAAGAAAATAATGCTTCAAAGATCACAGTATTAGACAGTTGAGTAAACTCCATAAGCATAGGAAAGGAGTCAGAATAGAAGACAGAGAGAGAGCTTGCTGCAGCTCACTTTAGGAGGCCAGCATCACCCTGGTACCCTAATCCAGCAGAAACATCACAGAAGGATGTGGCAGACCAGCAATCTTCATGAACAGAGTGAGACATTCCCATCAAAGTACCAGCAAATTGAATCCAGAAATATTCAGAAGAATACAAAACATGATATATATAAATGCTGAAGAAACACATGGAAAACCCTTCAATGCCATTAATTAGCTACCCGGAAAATGAAATAGCAGTAAAGGTTTATAAAAAAAATTACACAAATTACAGAATGACTGTAATCATCACCACCATCATCATCCCAGTATATGTAATACTGGGGTGAAGATGTGAGGTGACTGGGACTCTCCCACACTGCTGATAAGTGTAAAATGCTACACACGCTTTGGAAAAACTCGATCATTCCTTTCAAACTTCTACCATACAACCAGCCATTCCATTTTTATATTTAAAAAAAAAGGTGGTGGTGGTGGGGGGTGGGCTGGAGAGATGGCTTAGAGGGTGAGAGCACTGATTGCTATTCCAGAGGTCCTGAGTTCAATTCCCAGCAAACACATGGTGGCTCACAACCATCTATAGTGTGATCTGATGCCCTTTTCTGGTCTGCAGGTGTACACGCAGGCAGAGCACTGTATACATAATACTAAATAAATACATCTTTAAAAAGAAAGAAAGAAAGAAAATATGTTTTCATATAGGCCCACCCTTCTTTTCTTTTCTTTTATTTCTTTCTTTTTTCTGAGACAGGGTTTCTCTGTGTAGCCTTGGCTGTCCTGAACTCCCTTTGTAGACCAGGCTGGCCTCAAAATCACAGAGATCTGCCTGCCTCTGCCTCCTCAGTGCTGGGATTATAGGCATGTGCCCTCATGCTGGGGTACATATATACTTTCTTTTCAACATTTTAAATTATTGTCCAAAATTAGATATAACCTAGATGCTCATCAATCTGTGAATGCATAAATACATTGTAGTATGTCTGTACAATGGAATAATACCAAGCAATGACAAAGGTCAAGCTATCCATTTTGTGCCATCTCAAACCAGCAGGAATAAGTGTCCTAAAGGGCATGGTGTCAAGTGGGAGGACTGGGGATGAGAAACAGAGATGATAAGAAGGAAAGGAGGCAAGAGCAGTAGCTGGACCAGCAGGTCTTGCCAAAGCTGATCACCTATGCCACATTTATTAAGAAACACAGCACCATATATACTATTTGCAGGATCAATAGAGACCTAAGCTAGACAATACTGGCAAAGAGGACACAGAACATCTCAGGCCTTAAGGACTCATCATCCTAAGGACTGATCATCACAACCCAGGGGGAAGAGTTGGGTCCAATAAGACATTAACTCCAGCACCACACAGGCCTTGCCAAGTCATGCTGGACAAGGACACAGAACTAAAGTTTCCTTTGTCCTTTTACCCAGGCCTCTAAGAAAGTCTTGGGTTAGTCTTATATTTAGCAAAACCAAAGGAAAAGATGGGCCCACATGAAGACATATTCTTTCTTTCCAACATTTTTTTGCTATCATCTCAAACTAGGAAAAACCTAAATGCTCGTCAACATGTGGATGAGCAAACTGTGGTATATCTGTGCAATATCAAGCAATTAAAAAAAAACATGACACTGATATTCATATTTGTATATTTGAAAAATATAAGACAATATCATAATGTCTCAAAATCATCATGCTGAGTGAAAGAAAAATGTAAGACCCCATGTAGGGAACTAGGGTCAGACGGGCCAATTTATGTTCAGACAACTTGGGGATGATATAGACATCCAAAATGGCTGCCATTGGCTATCCAGGGTCTATATCAGCCCCCAAATGGCTGACAGCAGCCGTTCAGAGAACCCAAAAGTCAGCAGTGGTGTACTCCATTACGTATTGCTTCTGGCCAAATGCCTCTTGCATGTGGGCTTAGCAAAAATATAGCCTTGACGTCTGCGTCATGAAGCTTTGCCTTCAAAGTCATGCCTCTGTGTGTGTAGGCTTGTGTGCTGGTCTATGTGTGTGCCAGTGCCTACTGTATGTGGTGTGTGTATGCTGGCACATGGCTGAGTGTCCGTGGGTGCCAACCTGCCTAGCAGAGTTGGCTTATAGTGAATAAAGTATGTCTTATCTGTCTATGACTCCCCACAATCTCCACAGGTCTTGGCCTCCAGTGACTCTAATTCTATCCTGATATCAGAGTAAGAACCTCACCCCGCCAAAGACTTCTTATTGTATGATCACATTTATTTAGATTATGTAAAGTAAAAGTTTATCTATACTTTCAGAAAACAACCCATGGCCACCTGGAGTTTAACAAAACAATGTGAAGAGACTGAAAGAAAGGCGAATTTGCCGATTGCCACCAGGATTTCATGAGTTCAAAGGTCAAAACTCACCAGTTGTCTATCAATTATGGTTATTGCCCTTCAATTATAGTCCAGAGAACCAGTTTAATATTTTTCTCAAAAAAGAAATGAACAAAACCCAAGAAAAATGAGAAGAAAACAAACTGGTAAACTTGAAATTAACTTTTTTTTTTTTAATTTCATGACCCATCTGTGTTGATCTACTGATATTAACCCCATTCCTCTTCTTGTTTTTATCCACACTGTCTCTCTTTCCTTCGAGATTGTATGGCTGTTTAATTCAGTTCCTGCCTTGATATGGAGTCTTGCTCTTCATCCCTGGCAGGTCTTGGCTGACTAGAGGCCTTGGGTCTACAGAGCTTACTCTTGGGTGTGTTTCCTCACTTGCTGTTGTATTAGTCATGGCTCTCTAGAAGAACAGAATCAATAGAATAAATCTGTATATTAAAAGGGGATTTACTAGAGTAGCTGACAGGCTACAGCCGGGCTATAAAACAATGGAAAAGCCAAGAATCCAGTAGTTGTTCCGTCTATGAGGCTGGATGCCCCAGCTGGTCTTCAGTTTATATTAGAATCCTGAAGAAGTAGGTTCTAACACCAGTGAAATAATCCCTTAGGAGCAGGATGGGTGAACTTGCCAGCAAGAGTGAGAGCAAGCAGGCAAAGTCACAAACTTCCTTTTTCTGTTCCCTTTATGTAGGCAACAGCCAGAAGGTGTGGCCTGGATTTAGGGTGGGTCTTATGAACTCAAATAATCCAATCAAGGCAATTCCTTACAGGCACACCCAGATGCTTGGTTATCAGTTGATTTCAAGTATAGTCCAGATTACCCATCACACCATCTAAGATACCTACCCTTGAAATTGAGTGTTTGTAGGTCATTTCTCTTAGGGTGTGCCTGTTTCTGCAGAGGGGAATCCTGCAACCTCCTGCAGCCAGTGTTCTAGCTCAGGGCAGAAAGCAAGCCTTTACAGCCAGCCAGCTGCTGTCTTCCTAGGCACAGAGCCACTACCCTTACTAGCAACTGAAGCTCTGCTTGAACAGCCCCACTTCCCTGATGGTCCTGGCCCTGAGCCTCCATGATACGTCCTGAGTGGGACACACCCACTTGTAGCTATGATGGAGGCCTCTTATTGACTAGGATATGGGGACATTTTTTGCTGCCTTGCCAATTCCTGCCCCAAGTTACATTAGAAAATAGCTGATTCTTTAGTTCCCAAATCTTTCTCAAATTATCCAGACTAAGTTAGCCGACTTCAGCACATGTCTCGCCCATTAAGAACTTCTTCATCTGTTTCCTATCTCCTTAAAGTCTGCCCTTTCCCCTCTTCGGCTGCTTCTGTGCTTACTGTGCTGCGTTTACAAACACATTTTATTGCTGCATGGTCAGTTGAGGCAGTTGACTGGGGCAGAGGTAAACATAACTGTGCTATATCTAAAAACCCAGAAATTGCTGCATGCCTGCAATCCCAGCATTTGGGAGGTAAAGGCAGGAGGATTATAAGTTCAAGACTAGCCTGGGTATATCAACACTGCCTCAAAACAAACAAACAAACAAGCAAAAACAAAACCAAAAAAACAAAAGCAAGGCAAACACAAAAATCTCAAGAGAAACTCAACAGCTGTAATTTCATGTGTAGCTGGCTGCTTGGGAACAGCACAGTGTATCCTCCATGAAGACTGAGGGTGGATGAACTAAGCCTGTGCCCTTATGGAGACCGTTCACTGCCGATTCCCACTGGTACCCACGGAAGAGTTTCTGGCATTGCCCGCAACCACTGCCTATTTCCACGTACAGCCTCCCAGGACCATTCCCGTGGGTTTTGTCTGGACACTTATTTTGAATGTGGAAATAGCCTGCCCTTTAGAAGCTGAAGAAACAAATATTTTCCACATCAGTAAGTTAATACTGCGTAATGACTGAGGATTGAGAGAAGCCATCGGGAGGATGAAACTTTCCTCCCTAGTGGATCTAATTGTAATGCGGGAGCAAAAGATGTCCTTTATTTGTTCCCAGCTTAGCACCAGCCATGGAGCCCCAGAAGCAGAGTGTGGCTGCAGTATCTGAATACAATTAGCTAGTGAGGTCGTACTGAATGCTGGACAAGAGAGGGAAGCCACCAAGGGATTAAGTCACATTGCCCAGTGTCACACGACAAGTTATGGCACAGATAGGACTAGAATTTTTGGCCTCTAGATTTTTAGCTCATTTCATTTCAGGTATTTTCCTCTTTTTTATTTTAAGATATTTACTTTTAATTTTTAAGTGTGTGTGTGTGTGTGTGTGTGTGTGTGTGTGTGTGTGTGTGTGTAGTTTTGTGCATGTGTATGTGGGAGGTGCCTGAGAAGGTCAAAGGCTTTGGAACTAGAGTTAAGGAAGGATGTGAGCCACCTGGTGTGGGTGCTGGGAACCAAACTTGGGGCCCTTGGTTTCTGGCATTGCCCGCAAAGAGCAGACTGCTCTTCCATCTCTACAATCCCCCCACTACACCCCCTGCACATAAGGAAGTAAACAAAGACAGACAGACAGATGTCTTACAATCCCTCAGATTTTTATATTCATGAGGTTACACTGAGAAGCAGGTACAAAGCATTGGGAGATGAAACTTTTGCCCCTCTGTAGTCACTTTGTTTTGAAGAAGCAATTCTGGACATGCCCCACCCACCCACCCCAACCCCCAGCATCCCCAACACCCCAACTTGTGCTGGCTTGTGTTTGCCAACTTGACACTTGGGAAATGGAAACCTCAATGGAGGGAATTCCCTCTGACAAAATGACCCATGGGCACACCTGTAGGGCACCTTCTTGGTTGCTGTGAGAGGGCTCAGCTCACTGGGGGTGCTGCCACCCCTGGTCTGGTAGGCCCAGGTGGTCTATAAGAAAATAGGTTGAACAAGGCATGGAGACCAAACCAGTAAGCAGCACCCCTCCATGGCCTCTGCATCAGCTCCTGCCTCCAGGTTCCTGCCTTGAGTTCCTGCTCTGACTGCCTTCAAGATGGAAGGTTAGATGGACTAACGCTTTTCCTCTTTAAGTTGCGTTTGGTCATGGTGTTTTATACGAACATCAGAAACCCTAACTAAGACACTACTGACCCCCATGAACAATGTGGGTGAGCATTGCCCCTCTTCTCTCAACAAAATCCTATCCACACATGACCATGCCAAGTGGGAGCCCAGTCCCCAAACTCAGGTGGAATCCAGCACCCCCAGAACCTGTTCCCCCAGGCACAGGCTAAAGGAAAGCTGTGAAGATCTTCCGCCAACATGGTCTTTCCTGCTTACAAGGTCTCTGCCTTTTCACATGGGCATTTGCAATCAAAGCCGCTGAAGGCATGAGTTCTTGACATCATCTATCTGGCTGAAGAGAAGAGGTCCTGAGGGTGAGTGTTGCCACATGACTGTTGGGGGCGCACAGCCAGACCCAGAGTTCAAATCCACATCCTGTGTTCTTCTATAGAGTCCACAGGAGTAAGTCATCTGCAAGGCTATGGTTTTGTGATCTTTCCTCCCCTCGCCTCCCCGCCCTCCTTCTCGCTCTACTTCCTGCTCTTCCTCTTCCTTTTTGTTTTTTTCTTTCCTTCCCTTCTTCCTCTCTTCCTTCCTTGAACTTTTCCTTCCTAATGGAATTCTTTGGACGTGTGGTAGGCTAACACTGCCAGCGCCTGTGCTCTGTGCTGGACAGGTACGCCAGCCTCCTGCAGGATTTCTCTTACCAATATGTAGGCGAGGAAACTAATAGGGAGGTCACCCAGGCCAGTTCACAGGCTAGTAAAGTGTGGAGTCTAGGACTCACACCCAGGCAGCCTGACGTCAGAATCTCTGCCCCCAACTTATCACTTTCCGTACTTTCTTTTCGGGAGAAAAATATGAGGCACCAGAGTTCGTGTGAAAGTCAATTGTGGAGAATGTCCTGACCATTGGCTAGATCTGGGTAGGGGTTTGAAGTTTACTGCACATATTGTCCTTGGCACTTTCACACGAACTCTGGTGCCCCATATTTGACCATGTCCCCTGGATGGGGAGACCTGGTGGCACTCAGAGGAAGGATAGCAGGCTACCAAGAAGAGACTTGATACCTTATGAACATATACAGGGGGAGGAAGTCCCCCTCAGTCACAGTCATAGGGGAGGGGAATAAGGGGAAAATGGGAGGGAGGGAGGAATGGGAGGATACAAAGGATGGGATAACCATTGAGATGTAATATGAATAAATTAATGAAATATATTTTTAAAAAAGAGAGAAAAATACTGTAGGGCTTGGTGGTGCATACCTGTAATCCCAGCACTCGGGAGGCAGAAGCAGCTGGATCTCTGTGAGTTCAAAGCCAGGCTGGTCTACAAAGTGAGTCCAGGACAGACAAAGCTACAACAGAGAAAGCCTGTCTTGAAAAACAGAGAGAGAGAGAGAGAGAAAAGGGGGTGTGTGGAGGCGGAGGGAGAGATAGTGAGTTAAGAGAGGTTTGATTCTTACATTGACCAGCAAATTGGCACGGGCCAAGATTTTTGAAAAACAAGATTTTTACCTGTTGGTCATGTGACAGTATTATGACTAAGATCTTCTGAGCCAGGTTTGTATTTTGAAGGGTACTAGAAGACACACTTACAAAAGACTATTTTTCAGCTCCTTCTATTTTCTGCCTGGCATGGTGCTAGATGACAGTCAGCTATTAGCCACATGGCTTCAGTGAGCTTTCTTCATTACGTCAAACACTCGGATGGTTCTAGCCTTTATTATTAGGGTATGAATGAACCCAGTGGATGTGCATCCTTTTAATCCATAGCAAAGGTTTAAGGGCATAACTGCTGGACCGTTTTAGAGAGGGAAGGTTATTATTATTATTATTATTATTATTATTATTATTATTATTATTATTATTTGAGGCACTCTTTATTGCTTCCTCTGGGAAGAAACAATTGACATTGTTAGCAACTAATACTAATGCTAAGGGTGATGGTGTCAGATTACAAGCAGGTGCAAGGGGCACTCACTAAAGCATAGAAGCAGAAACAAAGCAGCAAGCTGATTCTAATTTCTGGACCAAGAATTTTCATAGAAAGTCTTCAGATGATGCAGCTGTGACTGCGACAGTGTGTGTGCTTGGCTTTTCTGGGAAAGGTATGGACAGATGCTGTGATTCAGCTTCAGAACACGTGTCCCCAGCGAGAATGCGCGTATCCCACCGGCTTCTCATGACAAAAGCACCTGCTGAAGGGCTCCTAGCTTAAACCTTTTTTTGCTTTTAAACATTTGCTCCTCAGTTATTTACACATTTCATACCCTTGGTCAACTTCTCAGGAGGAAAAGAATATTTTGAGCTAGTTCAGAATTCTGTTTGGTTTGGTTTTTAATTTTTTTGTTTTTGTTTTTGTTTTTGAGACAAGGTTACTCTGTGTAGCTTTGGCTGTCCTGGACTCACTTTGTAGACCAGGCTGGCCCTGAACTCACAGAGATCTGCTGCCTCTGCCTTCCAAGTGCTGGGATTAAAGGTGTGCATCATCATGCTCAGCCTTACTCTTTTTTTTTTAATGCAAAAAGTTTACAGTCCCTGAAATTCCTAAAATGATCTCCTTGCTCACCTGCCCCCATGGTTTGCTCACGCCATGCATGGTCACCGTGGGAGCAGCTAGAAGGCGACCTAGTTTTCAGTATCCAAGTCAAAAGCTACCTTTCTACAAAGACTTCATCCTTGACTCATTGATTACACTTTTTATGAATTACTTAAGAAGCAATATCATAACAGACAGAGAGGACATCATCAATTACAGTATAGAATATCCCCTTTAAAGAAATAGCATTGCCTGTGCCAGAAGTGCTAACTGAAGATTTACTGAAAATAGCCATAGATTGGAAACAGTTCAAAGATAGAGGACATATAAAGCAAATACAGGGTGTTCAGGGTCAGACTATATCACACACACACCACACACACACACACACACACACACACACACACACACACACACATACCACAGACACACCACATACACACACACCACATACACACACACACACCACATACACACACACTACACACACACACCCCACATATACACCACACACACACACACACACACACACACACACACACACACACAGACACACACACATACACTTCCCTCTCATGGTCCACATGCATTTCCTTTGCAGCACTCACCATTATAATTAAACAAGGGTACAATTAATTCATTTACCTTTAACATACAGTCTGGTTTCTAGTCTTTTCTTCAATACTTGCTATTGTTTCTAACACATGGTAGCTGTTCAGTAAGTGTTTAGTGGATAAATGGATACAGTATATATGAATAAATTTTGATGACTGGGAAAGATTCTCATGACCTAATCTCTAATGAAAGAGAAGAGAGAGAGAGAGAGAGAGAGAGAGAGAGAGAGAGAGAGAGAGAGAGAGAGAGAGAGCCATTTCTAAATTCTACTAAAGGAAAGCCAAGGCTCTTTAAGCTAGGAGCAAGACTAATGACTAACGTTGGCTGAGACATAAAAAGTATTAGTCTTCAATTGCTTTTTAGGTAGGATTACAGAAGAGAGTAGGGAAGCAACAATGGAAACTACTTAAGAACATCATGTAATCCTGCTGGGAAGAGTCGAGAAAACACGAGTGCCCGGGGACCACCTTAGCTCTGAGCCAGTCAACAAGGAGCCCAGTGTTGGAATCTACGGAGCTGACCACACAGAAGCAAGAGCTGGCGTCAGCGCCAGGAAGGGGAGCTGGTGGAAGAGGAGAGGGCCCATGGCTTCAAGTGTGCTGAGGTCTGCCGGAATCAGCTTCCTGAGTCCCAGAAGAACAGGAGAGAGGTGACAGGAAGCAGGAAAAACAAACAGAAACAACGAAAACCCCTGGAACACTAAGGACGTTGAGATATTGCCAGGAAGCACTGTTTCCTTTGGTGGTCACTATGGTGTATAAATGAAGTGTGTGCAGTGGGCACAACCACTTCATCCCGTTCTTATTTTGTTTTTTCTCAGTCTAGTGTGATGCCCTAGAGATGCTGAGCAGCATCGGGCTCTGAGGTTATCTCAGTGAGGATGTTTGTGGGTTGTGTGTATTAATTTGACTTACAATGTTTTCAGCAGAGAGTGGGCTTCCTAGGACAGCCATGGAGCGGCATCCGTATCTACTCTGTTTAGCACAGCAGGAGCATCTTAGATGCCCTATAACCTGAGATGCTGGAGGAAGGATACTAACGCTAAACCAGAAAACCTGTGCCACCCTGGCTGACTGAAGACACATCCTCATTCTCTCGGGCAAGGCAAGCCACAAAGTCATAGCCTCCACCCCAGCTCAGTGAGCTACGGTAAAGACACACCTCCTGTGTGCATTCTAGCCCTGGGCAGCTTAGCCGCTGGGCCGTGGCTGATGAGCAGACACCCACAGGTGGTTGTGCCGTCAGCATCCAGTTGTTGTGTGGTCCAGCCTTTAGTCCAGCTCAGACCAAAACCTCAGGATCCAATCCAGGACACAGTCCAGGTTCCCTTTCAGCGTTTCATTTTCACCTTGCTTATCTGCCAAGCTTCCCTCGTGGTAAATAATCAATCCCTCAGTTGGTTCTGGAATCACGGCACTAATGGTCTGCAAAGATAGTCATGTGGTATTCACTGACTTGAGAGAGACCCAGGAAGAACTATCTCCTAAACTTCAAAGGCTTTAACCCACTTAAAACTCACCCAAAACTTAGGGGATTATATGCAGCTTCGCTAATAGCCGAGGAAAGCCAGGAGATAAGATAGTCTCTGCAGACCTTTCATGGAAGCTGTGAAAATGCTATCAGGATCATCTCTAAAAAATGCAAAGCTGAGACTCTAATCAGTCATTTGGCAAACATTTCCCTGCACAGATAAGAGACCTGGGCCAGGGTGAGGGGAGATGGGGCAGAGGCCATGGATGAGAGACAGACAGTGAATAACCAACCTCTTGGGTCATCCAAACACTACATGACTCCATTCTTCAAAACTTATTAAAAATGACAGCTTACCACACAGGCGAGGTCAGCGCGAGGAGCTGAGCCTTGGAAACAAAGGTGTCACATCATGCCCCTGGAATGTGCGTCTGCTTTTCACCTACTCTATCTGCTCCACATTCCAAGGCCTCTGTAAGAGATTGGTAAACAAACAACCCCAGCATAAACCGACAGAGAGCTGGGTCGGCTGAGTTCTATAGGTCCTTTTCCACTTCCAGATGAACTTGCTAATTCATAGCTTGGTCCATTTGTCCCACCTGAACAGCCAGGTGGACTCACTCAGGTGGGAGGTGGGCGTGGTCTCCAGCTGCCGTTCTCTAACAAGCACTCTCAGCAGCTCTTCTGGGCAAGAGGCTTTTATAAAACAGCGATGGGCCCTGCTGCAAACCCCATAAGGGACAATCTAGCTCCCCATCAGTCAGAGACTGGGAGGCCTGACCGTCTCATTCCCTTACACCCTGAATCTACTGCATGCTTGGGTCTGTCTTTCTGTCTTTTGGTTTGCTTTTCTTTTCTTTTCTTTTGAGACAGGGTCTCTCTGTGTGGCCTTGGCTGTCCTGGACTCACTTTGTAGACCAGGCTGGCTTCGAACTCACAGGGATCTGCCTGCCTCTGCCACCTACCCCTCCACACCCTACCCCTACCCCCATCCCCTACTCCTACCCCCTGAGTGCTGGGATTACAGGAGTGCGCCACTGCGCCCAGTCCGGCACAGCCTGGCAATGAGAATGTGGAATAGTGGGTGTTCTAGAGGGCTCACTGCAGGGGGCAGGGGTTTCTCTGACTCTTGGCCTCACAATTAGCTACAAATGGAGAACAGTGAGATCCTCAGAGCTCTACTGATGTGGTAGAGAGTAAGGAACTGGTATTACTGGTATTACATGGTTTCTAGAACATGCTTTTCATATAGAATACTTTTAAATGTATTTTGTTTGTTTTCCCCTAATCATCCTACAGCTGATTATTTATTTTTTGTTTTCTTTGTTGGCCCCCCCCCCACCCCGGGGTTTCAGTGATTATTGTAGCAGAAGCTCGTAAGTGAGGGCATCACCTGTCGTTTCCCTTACTGTGAAGGGTCCAAAGGAACTTCATTTGTTCATTTTGGCAGGGTTATTATTTTTTTTTCAGGCAACTGTGGTTATAAAGTGGGTAATAAGCTACATGGGCTGATTAGACCTTCTCATTATGGAAACAGGTAATTGGACAGTTGTTGTCTAGCGAGGTGAAGCAACACGTGTCCGACCACACAGCCTCCTGGAAGCAGGATGGGGCCTAGGAAGTCAGCTCTCTGCTAAGTTTCTAGTATTTTATGCTGAAGTATGGATTCCATATTATACAAGTATATGATTAGTGAGCATGTCTTTTGTAACTGAGGCATTTCCCCTATACATGGGGATTATTGGTAGATGAATTCCTGGGCCCCGTGGAAGCTGACTTCCTTGATTAACCCCGGTGGTCCCTGTGCTGCTTTTAAGCCTGGGGCAAGGCACCCTTTCAGCAGGATGTCCCACTCCCTGCTTGCCAAGAATGAAACCCAGCGTGAACCTCCATACAGTAAGATGGACGGGGAAGAAGAGGTCAGCAGGCCCATGAGGAATGGCTGGAGGTGCATGGTCAGGAGAAGGCTGAGGGACAGTAGGGAAGCTGGTGGGTGGGGACAAGCGCCCTGGGGAATAGACCATCTCAATCCCAGACAGGAGTGAAGTGAAGAAGGACCCAGGGCGCATGTTGCCTGAATCTGGCCGGATGCAGAAGCCCCATCTGCTGGCACACTCCCTGACTCTAGGAGCTAGAGGAGGGTATCAGCCTGAAGCCAGTCCTGTCTCCCTTGCCTGACTCGTCTCAGCACCCAGCTGGTTAGCCACTGGTCCTCAGACACAGTGGGAAGACAAAGGTGATGGAGCAGCTTCGGGAGTCTAACCCAGTTTCTATTATTTAGGCATTAAGGTCCAACAAAAAGCCAGGCAGCATTTAAAAAAAAAAGAAAGAAAGAAAGAAAGAAAGAAAGAAAGAAAGAAAAATAACACAAAGGTAAGTTGAGATGCCTAAGAACCAATGGACACTTCTCTCCAAAGTTAGAAAAACAGAGATGGGTTCTCAGGGAGGACTAGAGGAAGAGGGTGACAAAGAAGATTTCTTTTTCCCCTAAGAATCTTTAGAGCTCTATTTTCTCTAGCTCTCAAGTGATAACCAGGACTCCTAATAAAGGCGCCTTTGATAACAAGTTTGTGCTGTGAAGGCACCACATAAATAAAAGTGATATTCCACATCAGGCCGGACTTGAGCCCTGTCTAGGAACAAATGATGGTTTTAGAAAGAAAGATTTTCTGGGCGTAAAGATCCAGGAGGTAAGAACCACACACAGAGACAACCAAAAGTGCTTTCAAAGCCTTTCTCAGGGTCTGGATAGGAAAGACCACTCCCCTCTTCATCCTCCGTTCACTTTTGCAGTCACAGCACACCCCTGCCCCCGCTGGTCTCTTGTAACTCCAGAAAGCCGCAGGCACATCAGACCTGAGTAGACGATCCTCCAAATTCTGATCTCCAATCTCCCTCTGGCAATCAGGCTTCTGCAGGCTCTGAGCTCAAACTCTTCATCACTGTGTTGCTCCAGCTTTTAGAAGGAGGCCTGACCTTGGCAACAGAGAGCTAGCCTTGCTGAAGCTGGCCCCTGCCATTTGCACAGCAAGATTCCATGTTTGCTCTTGTCATTCTCAAATCTTTGTCATACGTCTCACTCTCTTGACTCCAATGCCCCTTGGCTCTGAGTTGGCCAATTCTTGAAGCAGCTGCCTTTTGGGGGTTCCCTGCTTTGAGAACCCTGCACCTAAGACTGTCTAAGGAAGTTAAAGCACAGCAGGGCATGGAGGCGCATGCCTGTAATCCTAGCACTCAGGAGGCAGAGGCAGGTGGAACTCTGTGAGTTCGAGGCCAGCCTGGTTTACAAACTGAGTCCAAGACAGCCACGGCTACACAGAGAAACCCTGCCTAGAAACAAACAAACAAACAAACAAACAAACAAGTCAAGTCACTCATCTAAGATCTTGAGTGTGGCACCCGCGCCACCCTGGTACCGAGTCGAGGGCGAGGGACTGCGGATTTAACACACACACACACACACACACACACACACACACACACACACACAGAGCGGGTCCTTCGTGCTAAGAGAGCAGCAGCCACAGCAACATCCGCGGCAGCAGTTTATTCTTTTCCCGGAGTTCCAAAGAGCCTTCTTATAGGCAGCAAAACAGGAATCCTCCTCCTGGGTGAAATCCCTCAAGCGGTGATTGCACATAGGAGGAAAAGTCTCAAGGAAGGGAGGGGCGCATTCTCAGAGCAGT